>NC_135479.1:193160988-194488905 GCF_052094955.1 Ictidomys tridecemlineatus | reverse complement strand
CATTTTAGGTTTGTTTTGGGGTTCCTCCATGTGTATAGTATAGCTTTGAGTATTTTTTATGGTACTGGCTTAGTTGTCGTTAATTCATTTAGGTTTTCTTGGTCATAGAGAGTTTTTATTTTTATATTGGTTCTCAAAAATAGCTTAGGTGTATATAGCAAACTTGACTGGTGATTGTTTTCATTTAGAGCTTGAAATATTTCATTCCAGGCTCTTCTTGATTTTAGAGTATGAGTTGAACAAGCAGTAGTAAGTCTTACCAATTTGCTGCTAAAAATGACGTAAATTTTTCTTTCATGCTAATATTCTTTTCTTTATAGTAATTCTTGTCTTTTTAAAAAAAATCTTGTCTATTTTTTAAAAACTTTATCTTGTCTGTTTTATCTTGTTTATATACCCCTTATATGTGGATGCTGATCTCATTTATAATGTGTTGAAAATTTTCTGCTACTATCTTACTAAAGAGACTCTTATTGCCTTTAACCCCTGTCTCTGTGTTCTTTCTATCCCTATGACTCACAGGTTTGTTGTCTTGAGTTGTTCCATGTTATTGTATATTCTGATGATGTTCCCCCACACACACAACACATATACATTTATTGCATATTGAGTATTTAGGTTTATATACCCAGTCTTCAAGGCCAAAAGTTGTTTTTATGGTCTAATGTTCAATTTTCTATGTAATCTAATCTATTGGTTTGTTTTATTTAAATTTCAATGAGATTCATTGTGTCTTTTAGTTCTGATTGATTTCTTTTCAACATTTGTATCTCTTTATTTAAATAGCCTTTCATCTCTTGAGTGTATTCTTACTTAATTCCTTAGATATACTTTTAGCTCATTGAAAATTTTAGTAATCATTGTTTTATAATCTTTCTCTGAAATTTTAATCATTTCCACATTTGTGGGATCCTTTTTGGGGGGGAGTGTCAATTGTGATGGAAATTTTTTTTCTTACCTATTTCCTTATGTTTCCATAGGTCTTGGATCAATTGAAATGGATTTCCCTTCATTATACAGTGTGCGTGTGTTTGTGTATGTGTGTGTGTGTGTAGTTATCTTTCTTATTCTTTGAATTTTCTATGTTTTTATTGTATGAGTAGATATCTAGAAATGTGACCTTAAGGCCCCTCTGGTTATTCCTTCTTAGAACCTGGTTGTTGGTTTGAGGTTTTTCTATTTGTTGAATTATTGTGAAAGTCGTAGGGCAGTTGAACATATGTGGAGTGAGGTGCACTGTTACTTGGCTGGGATGTGGATATTGTTCAGCAACAAAAACTGTGCTCTGTGAACTTGAAGTGTCCCAATAAATTTTCCTGAATGGGGTGGGGAAATCTAGGAATATCAATGATATTAGCAGCAAGTGTACAAACTTACAATGAATATCCTGTCTCTATTTTGAAATATGTAATACTAATTTCCAACTATATAAGAATGGTGGAGTCATCATTTAATATCAGTAGCAAAATAAATTGTGTGAACCAGAGCAGACATTAAACAGCAGGTTCTACTCTAACGTCCACTGTATTAACAATCAAAAAAAAAAAAAAACATGTATGAGGTAGAAATTACATGAATTACTATCAGGTAGTGAAATTACCCTTTGTAAGTAAAGAGAAAATTAAATAGAAAGGCAAGAGAAGGTTTGAAATACTTAAAAGTAAACAGAGGAGAAACATAAGATGGATGGCAGAAGACAGCTATAATAAAGAAGTGAAAAATAACTAAAATTTCAAAAGGCTGAAAAAATGGAGGAGTGAGCATGAAGAATTGTTTATTAGAGGGGGAAGGGAATAAAGAAGGGGCAATAAGAGGAACAAATACCAAATACAAATAAGCAAATGTTAGATCAAAATAAATCAAAACACTTATAATTTTACCTAACCAAATTCAAACAAAGTCTAAATTATAAACATAAGAAGACAGCAATTAAAGTGAAAGAAAATTTGTGTGTGTATACACATACATATATATCTAGAAATATCAACAATATTAGCAACAAATGAACATATATATCTCCTATGCCGATCTCTGATCTCTGCTGGCCATCTTTGTTCAAGTACTTCCCATAAATTTCACTTTTAGGGTATTGGTGTAAATCTCCACAGGTTTCATCTTCACTACTATGGATGTGAATTACCTAGGATCAAATTCTCTGGAGGAGATACTCCTATCAGGTTATAATTGTTTTCTTCCTAAAACCTTTTATGGGGTGCCAGCAAAAGAGGGGGCTCTCTCCTTCAAAACCCAAGGCGAGATCACGTTGACAATAATTTTCTTTGTGCCAGTTATAGTCACACTGGTCCAGGCATACTCTGGGACCACAATAGTTGACTTATGGGTCTGACAACTTTTCTTTTTTTTTTTTGAATTCCTGATCTCCTGCTTCTGCTTGCTGCTGTGGTGCTTATAAATGGTTCCTGAACCCTGTATCCCAGTTCCCGCTAAACTATCCATCCATTGGCCAAGTGATTTTTGTTGCTTTTCCTTCACTCAATAACCTTATGCACTGACTTTGGCTCTATTAAGATCTACCTCTTGCTGGGCACAGTGGCTCAAGCCTCTAATTACAGTGGCTCTGTAGGCTGAGGCAGGAGGATCAGGAATTCAAAGCCAGCCACAGCAAAAGTGAGGCACTAAGCAACTCAGTGAGACCTCTGTCTTTAAATAAAATACAAAATAGAGTTGGGACGTGCCTCATTGGTTGAATGTCCCTGAGTTCAATCCCTGATACCCTGCCTCCCCAAAAATCCACCTCTTTCTCATTTCCGTGGGTATCCCCAAGCCATTTCCCCCCCAGGCTTTACTTTCCTTTTACCTGTGTTTCCTTCCCCTCAGCAGCTCCTGCAGTTGCCACAACCTCCCCCACTGCAGTGCCACCAGCCAGAGTCTCTAACATAGCATTTATTCTGTTCAAAGACTCTACTGAATTTCAGTGAGTTCTCTTAGCTTCCTCCTCACTGAGGAGCCCTGTCTTTCTATTTTATCCTTAGCTAAGGACCTGAGAGGAAGTGCACCCTTCCTCTCCTCATCCCTGTCTTCTCTGTGAGAAAAAAAAAATGATTTTAAAGGAAATATCTCATTATCTTTCTATATAATATAGTATAAAGATAATATCAAAGTACCTTTATAGGTGTTGGATTGATTGGTTGGAAGTGAAAATTGTTGCTTAGAAGGATAAAAGAAAGATGCTGAAAAGTCCTTGAATAATCAAGCTGATTTTTTTCACCCCAAAGAATAGAATAGCTGACAACTCAAAAAATGGAAAAGGCAGGGGTACAATTATGTAGGGAAAAATGATCAAAAAACTTACTACAGGAGCTGCTTAAACTCACAATATATATATATATATTCCCCCTCTAATAGACAAGTCTTCATGTTCAGTCCTCCTTTCTTTCAGCCTTTTATTAATTTTAGTTATTTTCACTTCTTTATTACAGCTGTTTTCCACCATCCATCTTATGCCTCTCCTCTATTCACTTTTTAAGTATTTCAAAACTTCTCTTGCCTTTCTATTTAATTTTCTTCTTATTTACAAAGGGTAATTCCACCTACCTGATAGAATTATATATTTTATGTAATTCCTACCTCATACTTGTTTTTGTGATTTGTTTAATCTATAATTATCTTTAATTATCTTAGTAGAGAAGTTTAAATTTTATAACACAAGTGAAACAAGCAGTTGTATGTGCATACTGGCCAAGTTTCAACTAGTGCAGCTTCATTGGATGGCCAATCACCAGTATCCTAAATTCAAACTGTACTGCCATTTTGTTTTCAGAATATTCACTTTTAGAAGCTTCAGATCCATGGGAAGATTATTTTTACTGCTGAATTTTTTTGAAATATGTAGGTAACATTGGTGTATTACTTCTGTAAATTGAAAAAATCACTTACAAATTACATAGACCTTATAGAGGAAAACAAATGCAAAACAGAAAGTCAACACAATTATCCAGAAAGAGGCAGTACAGGTTGCTAATTCTTTTATTTTGGGTGACAGATAGATGGATTGGCAAAGGGATGAATAAAATATGTTACTCTCTCGATGAATAGAGAAAAACAGGTGTTGCATCAACTCTTTCAATAAGCTTTATATGATGACAGCTTTCCTATGTCAATCAAATATTATTGAGAATAAAATATTTATGACTGAATTATATTGCAGTCAATAGACATGAATTATTTCATATCTTTGAGGTGAAAAATAAACTTTTCCATATATCATTCCAGATAGATGATACAAATATTAACCTTGAAATGCCAAATGACTTTATAGGGTAGTATGTATACTTTTTCCTGAGAATAATTATAATGACAACACAGTACATATTTGACAAAATTTAATCAACCAAAAGGCAAACCGAAAGGCAAAAATGATGTTTTCTTCAGATATATGAGGGAGAGAGAAATGACAGAAAGAAAAAGAGAGGGAGAAGTAAAAGGAAGAGCAGTAGAGACTATGACCACAAAAGTAAGCGGAGTCAAGTATGAATTAACACTGTGCCATTTGAAATGTAAGAGCTGAGGTGAATTGAAAATATTCCCAAGAGTCAACAAAATGAAATCAGAACACAAGCAATTTGGTGTAGTCCCATAATGTCTGGACATGCTCCAGAGGAGGTTTAAACACTTCTTCAAATTCTCATTTGTCTGGCAGTATTGACTGGTTTCATTGCCATTTTAATAAGGCAATTGGAGCTCCTCTTTTCATTGACCTTCCCTAAATGTGCAGGAGGGATTATTGCATCTCAGCATCGACAGGACATTTTAGATGAGTTTGGATCTTGTCTTTGAAAAATATGTAAATATGCTATGATTTCTGACTGCTGTAACAAGCATTATTCTCAAGTATATGCGATTTTGAAATGAATTTTTCTGCAGTTAATCTAATGTAGTTACATTGACTGTAAACACACTCTGTTTTCAGGAGAGTCTACAGTTTAATTGAAAAGGAAGAAAAAGTATTACATTGTGTCAGTCCAACATAATTTCTTCTGCTTTAAGTTTATATAGTTATTTAGAAATATTTATTTTATTCTATAATGATTCTTTAAAATACCTGGTATTTATGAGGAATAAAATCTCAATAATGCAAAACAATTTGCTTTATTTTGAATGATGAAATGAAAGAGTCAACAAATGATATCCATATTCTCTGGCATTTAATCTCATGTTTTTAAATAATTAATTTTTTATTATATATGTGCTTAAACCTTTGTTTTTATAATAGCAATGGTTATTATTAAAAAACAATAATAATAATGTTATGAAACATCTAACAGAGTGAATTTTTATCTTGTTATATGAAGCACATTGTCAACTGCCTTCTAATCAACTATTCATTTTTATAGTTTATTATTTTTGTTCTTTTCCTAGTCATACTCTGTTCTCCAGCAGTATTGACCAACTGATGATAGTGTTTCATAACTCTATAGGCTTATATAAGCTTCTACTTCCTTCAGACCCCCTGCCTTCAAACCTCTTTATTTTTATATTAATGACTTTTAATAACTAAATAAAATTTGACCTACACTAGAAAACCTGTATTGGTCTCTCCTAACACAGTCCAAATGTGGATCACTATGCTTTTATTCGTAGCACTTTTTGAAATCTACTGATATTTAGAAAGCATCAAGATATTTATTAAAATCTTTATTTTAATCACAGCTGAGTTTATTGCTAAGCTAATACAACTTTAAGCTCCATGACTCCTGCCTTAGAGTGGAAATTTTCAGGGAACTGGGATGAATCCTAGAATTGTGTTCATGCAGTATTTTTAAATAAGATCCAACAGAGAAGAAAGCTCCATTAAACTGAGCCCAGTATTCTGCGTGCTGCTTTTCTTCTTGGAGAATTTGTTAACTCTAGTTTTATCAACCACGGAGAAGACAGCTTCTTATATGCGAGGTACCTCTCAGGAGGAACTGCAGTCATAAGGAAATAAAAAGTGGCACTCCAGACTTCCTAGGGAGCTGCAACATAAAGATCTAAGATCCTGTATGGAAGGAAGAAAAAGAGAAGGCAGCCAGGTGTTTGGCTTTTCCTTGGGGATGTTTGCTGCTTCTTAAGCTTTGCAGATCATGAGGCAAAGAAGCCAAGTAAAGAGTGCAAACAAAAACAAGTAAAGCAGAATTTCCAGTAGTCATATGTTGCTAAGGAGATAAATATTAGAGTCCAGAATTTTGGAAAGAGGTGGTCCTGAATAAAAACAAACAAATGAATATAAGAATAAAACAGAAAAAAAAATGAGTGTGGACCCCTTTGAGCAAGAGAGAGTGAAAAATGAACTAGAGATGGGCTGAACTATAAAATCTACAGTCAAGAGAAGGCTGTCATGACCTGCTCCTCTGCTACTTGCCTGAAGATACATTTGGGGGAATATTTCAATATAAGATTCACTTTTTCTTTTTCTCATGACTGTATCTTACATTGACTCCTTTTCATGTGTACAAATTAATGAATCAAGCATGAAAAAGACACAGATATGAAACAGACCATAAAATCTGACGCAAAATTGTTCATAACATTGGAATTGCAAAAAGCAGACTTAAAACAACAGTGATCATTCGAAAGAATGATAAAGTACATAATTTTACCATGCAACAGAAGTAAATAGAAAAAAAAATCAAGTGGGAATTCTAGAGCTGACAACATATCATAAAATAAAATAGATATAACAAAATATGATCATATCAGACAATTTTATTATGTTGTACATTACATCAAGAGAAAATAACTGGAGAAAAGTTTGAAAAGAAAGATGGCTAAATACACACAGAAAAAAAATGTGATATCAAGTTTACACCTGGAACATAATTTTAGGTAGTTTCTCAGCAGTATGGAACAAAACAAATTTCTTAGAGGTACTCTACCCAAGCAAAGATTTTCAGAGTGTTGGGCAATTGTAATTAATTTCTTCTTATTTCATGAAAGGCATGTGCCTTGGTTTCTTTGCTGAAATTTGGTCAGCTGTTGAGTTCTTATAATTAATCCAATCCAGAATTCTTACCTCTCTGATTCTTTTGTTTTCTTATCCAACATTCTTCAAAGGTGTGCAGTAGAGTGGTTAGTCAGGATTTAATTAACATGATTTCCTGGGTTCATGTCTTATTGGAAGTTATGAGTTCCATAATTTCATAAAGTTTCCTTAATGGTCTAAATGAACCTGTTTTCTCATATCTAAAAAAGAAAAAAAAATAATACAAAGAAAAAATGGCAAAAAGAGAGAGATAATGATATAACCCTCATCATTAAAGCTTAGATTAGAGAGAAAATAAGTTACTACTAAATTGTGGTTAGAATATGATCACATATGCTAAGTTCTGAATATATCTAAATTCGTATTTTTTGAACATCTACTACTTAGCTCAAAGTTTGGAATATAAATATTTTAATAATCTCAAAGTTATATAAAGCACTAATGACTGAGACTTTTTAAAAATACTTTATTATGATGTGCAGAATTTTGGTGAATAAAAGAATTAGAAAACATAAGAAACAGTGTTCACTAAGTGTGTATACATGTGAAAGAATGTAATGGCTTTCACCTTGTATATTAGTTATCTTGGCCCTGTTTAAACATAAAAAAGAGCATAGCAAGATTTGGAAAGATAAATGCCCTGGTAACAGGATTGAATGGGTGTAAAATTATGGATTGATTCATTTAAATTTGCTAATGTTGCTGAAAGTCATGTCTCATTACATGCTTTGGCAATTGTACAGTAACATAATTTTCCAATAAGACAGATTGTAATGTATAAATGCAATGAAGGTATGTTAGAGGTAATGGACACATGTACAGAGGTTATTAATAAATGTTTGAAAGATATAAAGACTGGGAACAAATCAGGTGCAGATCCTTTCTGTACCCTTTAGCATAACCACAATAACATTACCATGCATCTGCATTAAGACTGAATCAAGTGTTGGGTCAGAGCTGACTTTTCTTAGAAAAGCCAATTTAGGGTACATCTTTATACATTTTTGTTAGCTCCCCAGAAACACCAGTATTGTGAACTTGGTACTAGAGGAATGCTTATATCACATAAAATCAAAGTGATAAAATCCAAGAAATTGTATACAAGAAAACTATAAAGCACTCACCTGTGCACTGTGTGATACAACTCTTCAAGGATTTGGGAAAATATGCAAGTATGATCTTTGTTCTCATTAGTAATGGCATAGAATAAAACAAAGAAAAACAGAGATGTACGTCTTCACTTCTTTCACAGGGTGCATGATGAAATGTTTTTAAATTTCTTTGCAAATAAGATCCTCATGAAAAAGTATTATCAAAGCTAAACGATGTTTTTAATCTAAATCCAAAATTCTTTATCATTAAGAATATTCTTACAAATACACTATAAGGTGAGAGAAATATTCCTGACCTGGTTTTGGCCATATTTTTCTTTATAATTTTTAAAATATCCCTTTCTAACTCATCCTACACTTTATTTGATTCATGGCATTCAACTCTATGTAAAAAAAAAAATTACCAAACAGTTTGCCACTGAAATATTTAAAAATTAAATATTTGTGCACATAATCTTCTTCAACTTCTCACAACTTTCCATTCTTCTTTGTTCCCTCACCAGTTCTTATAATAGTCAAAACAGAGGGAATAGATCTGCTCTAAAAGAATGCCTGTTTAAGCCATAGAATGAGTATGCATGTACTCTGAGAGGTGTGAAAGTTACTCTCAGGTAAACTAATTGAAGGTTCAAATGTGAAGAACTGGCATGTTGGTCTGGAAAAATTAAGATTTGTCTGGGGTTCAGGAAAGTAGATCAATAAAGGGGCAGGGTTTTAGTCTCAAGGAATAAACTGAGACCTGTGAGGGCAGAAACAGAAGAAAATATTTGTTGCAGAGACTCAGAAACTTATTTAAAAAAATCTCACTGTTTGCTTATTTATGACCCTTTTCCACCCAAATATTCTATGACAATCCTTGCCTTAGTATGAGCAACCAATATGAGGCTATATAGAGCAAATTGTGCCCAAGTGACTTGAAAGTATTAATATTTTTTCCAAAAGAATAAGTGCATGTCATCAGAGGTACATTGAACTTTTACTCAGGGAGTTCATTCCTGGAAGACTCTGATTGCTCAAAAGAATTATGGGGCCAAGTCCTGATGGTGTTGGAAAACAGCCTAGTCTAAAACTGATCATTTAAGAAAACCAGTAATACTATTTGAGATAATAGGGCAAGGTCTTATATTAATATTACTATATTCTAGTTATAAATATTATTCAAGATTACTTGAAGCAATACATAAAGAAGCAGTTGATGGTAAAGCTCTAGTGATACTAGAACAATGCTAACTGATATTAAAGGGAAGACTTTTTTTCCTGTGTTCCAAAGATGATTACACAAATCTTCCAAAATTAGACATATAAAAATAATAGCATAATATTTATCAAGCATACAGGTTAATGTCCTATAAAAATAAAGCAAGTAACTTAAGAATACCAGTTTAGTTAAATATAAACTAGAATACAAATATTACTAATAATTTATTTTTTGAAGGTAAAATACAACTACATAAATTGAATTTGAGGTAGATTCACATCTTTTAATGAGCAATACACTTTCAATTTTCCTGGGAATATATGGCTATTCTGAGAGAGAATATAATATCCATTTAATCTCATATAAAATAGAGTGAGCAACTGAAACCATAAGAATTTGAAGTCAGTCTTTCATCAGATCAGGTACAAATGAAAATCTTAAAACAATTTTCCAAGTGGAATTATGTGAGAATTTTATTCTTGGTTTTAGTTTTTTTAATGAGCTATAAGCAGGTGAGGCACAGTGGTGCACACCTATAGTCCCAACATTTTGGGAGACTGAGGCAAGAAGATTATAAGTTCTGTCACCCTGAGCAATTTATTAATTTATTGAGACTCAATATCATAAGAAAAAGATTTAAAAAATGGGCTACAGGTATTGTTCATTGGTTGAGTGTACCTTAGTAATGCAAAAAAGAAAAAAAAATGGTTATCAGGAGCTGCATTACTATAAATTTGCTTTTAGCATATCTCCTCATAGAAATATCATTTTTCTCAATTCTATTCACTCCATACTAGGTAATTGCTTTACAGGTGAATTTGCTAATTTATGACATATAATGTTTTTATATTTTTATTTTATAAGATCTGTTTACTTTACAAATAACAGAGTATTTTATCAACCTGCCCAAGGATCTCAGGTCAACAATTCTCTTTATTTCAAGAGACCTAAGTTAAATCTATCAGTGTATATTGCATAAATACCAAAATATACCTATAATCAATGGGAAAATTGTACTGAAAATTGTACTGAATAAAACCACAATTTGGGAAAAACAGACAAAAAATAAGACTATTTACACTTAGGCCATTTATCCCAGCTATTTCTTGCTTTAAAACCTTTTGATCAATTTAAGCAAATCTAGTTACTAGATGAAAATTAAAATTAAATCCCTCATCAATTGATGACCAGTAGGGAAATTTTCTCTTTTCCTATGGCAATGTAACTTTTTCTTTAAAACCAACATTTTAAAATTGGACAGAAAATTTAAAGTGAGTATATAAATTCTGAAACTGACCAGCACTTCTTAGATGTCAATCAGATGAATGGGTTGTGGTACTGATTTTAATTAATGCTCAGAGAAAGACAGTCTACTCCAGCAGTCAGTATAGAACATGAAACCAGAAGAGAAATATGTCTTGAGAGAAGACCATCTCATAGGGCTCCTGGAGGATTCTTGAAACCTTAATGTGTTAGTGAATCCTGTAGTTATTCTCCCAGTTAGATATAATTTCAACTCTTGTACTACTCACTAAACAATAACTAATGGCTTAAATGGCACTGAAGAAACCCCAGAACATGCATTTCCTTGCACGTGTAGTGAACCAGGGAACATAATAATGATTGATGATTGACTGAGGATTCCTAATATAATTTCATTCAGCTTGTGTACTTAATCTGTGCAGAATATGTATGAATCTAAATAAGATCAGTGGAATATCTATCATACACTTAACCACATGATGAACTCCACTGTAGCTGCTCTAACAATGTCTTCTAATTTCTTGAAACAATCTACTTTTGTCAATTGGGATGTTAACACTCAATTTGGAAGATTTCTTTGGTTTGTACCACTTGTGAGTGAACACAATGAATAATATATTTCCAACTGGTAGTATAGTATGTCTTATCTAATGCCCATATCCTAAATAATTTTTGTCTAGCCTCTAACAGGTACCTAAATATTTTCAATGTCCTAAAGATAAAATCCTTGCAGACTATATTTGTGATATAATTGTGTTAAGAATAGCTAAGGACAAGGTAGGCATACTCCAGACTTCTGAAAAAGACATTTATTTGGCAGAAAAAAAGATAGATTTGAAAAATTTTTATGTGCTATTATATAACGTTTCTTATTTTTTCTTATTTGTAGACTCTTAGGATACAGAGTCCAAATTGGAAAGCATTTTGGTTTTAGGAAAGAGCTACATTAGTATACTGTAGATTTTAAAATGCAAAGCATATCACATCTATTATATTGTTTACTACACAGGTTTGTTAATCTGTTGCAAGGTCTACCTGTCAGGAATTTAGTTGAGATGGGAAAGAGAGAGGATTAAGTTGTCAAGATATTGGAGTAGCCGATTTATGCAACAAGCCAAAAATAAAAAGATTTAATCCTTACATCAGTTTTACTAAATGGAAATAGTAAAAGCCTAAAACTCCAGAAAACATAAGATGATCATTTTTCCATCTTAGCCCCATCCAAAAGTGATCTGAGAGTCACACAGGCATATCATATCAGTACTAAGGGAGCCTAGAATCAAAGGAGCTGGTAGTGGAGGGCAGAAGGAGATGGGGAAGGGCTAGGCACTGAGAAGCACAGGACCCTAGGTTAGAGTCTGCAACAAGTGTCCATTACCTCCATAGTTTGCCCTTTCTTCCCTCCTGGAGGGGCCTCAGCAGAGGGGCAGGCAAGGAGGCACCTGGGTTTGAAAGACTGATAACAGAAAAGCATGGCACCCACTGGCGCTCTGTCTTTGACTTCAAGTCCTTTGACCGCTGTATTTCATTGACTGCTGTATTTCATTGACTGCATCAAGCCTGAGGAGGGGTGGCAGCCTTTCTCTGTGGTTTGTGAGGAACGCCTGGCAAAATCTTTGTAATTGCCTATATTAGGCCTGAAAAAAATCACATATAAATTTTTAATCATGAACTAGACTCCTTAGTATCTAAAAAAGAAGCAAAGAATTTTTGTAATTTTAACACAAAGTTAATTATTGTCATATACCTCATTACCAACAAAATTATCTGTTCTGTTGCTTTAGTTTCAATAATAAAATACAGAGTCTTGTCATATTTCCTTAGTTCTTTATATTTGCAAATTCTCATTTTTTTCTTTGCATGGCATGATCTAGTCAGATTGAATCATTGAAAATGTCCTTCCATCTAAATGTTAGCCATTTTAAATTTCTGACTTTACTAGAAAAAAATTATGCAGCTTACCACTTATTTTCTGAAAATGCTTTACCATAATATTCTCCTGTTATATAATGCTTTCTTAGAGTTACTAAAAAATCTTGAAGTTGTTAAGGAAGGGAAAAAATATTGTTTAGAGCCTGAAAATTGAAAGCAATATAATATCAAATATCAAATCATTTATTGTATGAAGCAAGATACATCAGGAATACAATGATATATTCTAAAAAGAAAGAAAGAAAGAAAGAAAGGAAGGAAGGAAGGAAGGAAGGAAGGAAGGAAGGAAGGAAGGAAAGAAAGGGATAAAAGAAAGGAAGAAGAGAAAAAGAAGAGTCCTTCTTCATTAGTTGAGGATTTAGGTTATAGAGCAGTAAAATATAAACCTTGAAATCTCCATGGCATAACACTACCAAGTTCTATTTTATTTCTTGCTAATAGTGAGGACATGTCTAAAAGTCTGTATTGCCCCCACATATAGTTTTGGGTTTCTTCATAGCAGAGAAAACGAAAGCTGGGGAGTCACAGCTTCATGTATTAAAGCTTTTGTATGGGATAATATTTATTGTCAGTGTCCACTGGCTAGAACTAATCATAATTCCAAATCTAAGGATATTAAGGAATTATTGGAGTGGGAGAGCATGTGAATATTTCACAGAATAAATGTCTCTGACTTATCCTTATATTGCTCCAAAATTTGTACAATATTAAGGCATATAAAGGGAGGGAATATTGAAACTGTACAAAACAAATGCATTATTTATAATTTATAAAATGATTGGTAACCTCAAATCAAAAATTAAAAACTTTTGGTAACAGTTATTTTAAACAACTATGCATTTTTTTATCTGCTATTTGAATTCTCATAAAATATCTCTCACACAAAGGTTCTTTGCCTCTCCACTGTAATAAAATCTTCCTCTATGTACAGATGATAATGTAGAAACATGGTTGAATAGAAAGTATATAATATATTGATAGTTCAGAGTATCCACAGTTTGAGTCACAAATTACAGAAATTCTAAAAGCTATAGTACCATGCATTTAGTAAGAGTTGCAAAAGTAAAATGGATGTTGGAATTAACTACTTTGTTACTTCAGAGGAGCATGAACATGGACTAGTATGTTGACTCCTGTGAGATGCATTTTGGCCATGCCACCTATACATATTACATCACAACTATTACACCAACATATTACACCAACTACATATTACATCACACTGCATCCAGCATAAGAGCTGTGTTTGCAAAATGAATAATGTAATTCTTATAACTTACTTTAGCAGAACATCTAATGCTAGCAGTTTTTATTATTGAGCCACTCATTAGAGGATGAAAATTATTTAAAATTATTTTATATTTTAAATGAAATTAAAATGAAAATAGTGAAAGACCATATTTCACTGCATAATAATCACCACCGCATTGACACATATATTTATGATGATTGCAGGCATTCCAATCTTCTTGCACCAAATCAATTTAGTAATAAAATATTTTTATATAAAATTTTCAAAGTTTTCTTTTTAAAAAGTTCACTTAATCCTTGCACCCCATTTTTTGAAAAAAATGACATAAAATCTAAGATTGTAATGTTGAAAAATATGGAAATCTATAATCAACACATTGCAACATAACAATGAGTTGTTACACATCATCACACAAATAATAGTAAATATTTTGAAATTTAAATGAAAGAGGAAGGATAGTCAATAATAAAACCTCAGGAGTAGTAATTAATTCTTAATCAGTCCTTGGAAAATGGTGTAAATGGTAATATTTTGAGTGTGTGTTTGTGCTCATATCAAACCCAGGTCTTTGAGCATGCTACTGCCATATTCTATTGCTGAGGTATACTTCTAGCCCCTATGAGATGCTTTTAAACAAAATGTATTTTTAAATTTAAAACATTTATTTTTTATGGCTCAAGGAAATAAAGGCATCATTTTGCATTTAAGATTAAAACTGTGAATTATTTGATGAAACCATATTCTTAAGATTGAAACAAGAGATTGTGAATATCATGTCAATAGAATATTTTGAATTCTTACTTTCGAAGGATCTACTAATAGTTATATTATTTTCAAATGTATTTCTTTATGATTTAAGCATGATAATTTTGCTTTTAATTTAATGTTTTTAGTATAAACTGTGAAAAATTAAGACCAGTTGGAGTGATAAGAAAATCAGTTCATACTGAAAATATTTAAGTTAGACCTTAAGTATGGAAAAAAGAAGAAAAAAAAGACAAGAGCAGGCAGGATCTAGTAAATTGGAAGCATTTGAGAACAGCTTGTGATGATGTGGTCATGAGGCTGAGTCACTGGAGTTCTTATCTCAGGCCACTGTTTTGCATTCATTTCAAAAGTTTGTATCTTCCTCTCCAACTATTTTAAATATATTTGGGAAATAACATTTTATATCTATTTTTAAGATTTCAGGAGCTGGGTAAAGCGCTTGCCTTGCACATGCGAGGCACTAAGTTCGATCCTCAGCATCACATAAAAATAAATAAACAAATATATTGTATCCATCTATAACTAAAAAATACACATTAAAAAACAGATTTTCAGAAATAAGTTGCAAGGAAATAAAACAAGCATTTATTCGTCTGGTACTGTGGATGAATTTAAGGTTAACTTGGTGAGAATCCATAAGGAACTAAGTTCTATACACTCAAGGAACATGTCATAGGAATATCAAATGTATGATTCCCAAAGTTACAGGATCTTGGTAGATGAACTTCCATATCATTATGGTACCAGAATAAAGAATATATAAGATTTTCTAAAATTGAGTATCTTCCAGAATAATTTGATTTTCCTTCATAGCTAAGGAGTGCTAAGAGATAACTTTATCAAACAAAGATTATATGACTGAGATTCAGGCAACTGGAGAGAGGTCCAGAGCAACAAAGGTTTATTACCAATTGGGGGATGGTTGTGTAGCTGTTTTATAACTGGGGTGGAAATCTTGATGTTAAAGGTCCTCATAAACCTTATGTATGTGGTTCTGTTATTTTACAAATAAGTCTTCTTCATAAACTACTTGTGCATGTCATCAGATGGAAGATGGTTTTGGGAATCTTGAGTTTTGTCTTAGGATCTATGCAATTCTGGTGGAGATCTTAATCTTCTCTATCAAAATTCTTTTATTCAACCATTGTAGCAAAAGCTTGATTGTTTAGAGATAATTTGTTAATATATATGTGTAGATATATATAAATATTTCATTGACAAAGGATTTTTTGACACAGGTAAGCATAAAAATTATTGTTTATTGTTGAATTCACAATATAAACAAATAAATATTCACAGACATATAATGTGGCAGTGGTATTGTCACAATAAATAAGTAAACATAATTTCTCATTGCCAATCTGATTTTGTACATAAATGTAATTATATAAGTTTCACTTAAAAGGAGAATTATTTAGCACTGCATATTTGAGAATTTTTAGTCTACCATATTTTGCCATCTGCCAAGACCAATTCAGTTTTACATTTTAGCATTAAGCTGGGTTAAAATCCTGGTTGACTAAATTAAAATTAATGTATTTAAAAATCTTATTATCTTTTGAAATGATAAATTGTAGTAATTGGGAATAGAAATAAAAATTGTGGATTAAAATATCAAAAATAAGCAAGTTCATTTTTTTAAAAGCAATGACCCAACCTTAAATTTTTTTCCTATTGCCTACAGAAATAAGATCAAACATTAATGTCATAACTAAAATAAAATAGAAATATCTAATATATACTAAGCATTTATAGAGTATTCTATCATAATTTTATGCATCCAGCATCTGTGAAATTTGTCACATACAATTAAAAATGTAATAGCCTTAAATTATCCTCTAGGTAACCATACATTTATTGATTTTGTTAAAGGTATATTGAAGTATTACTTGTCTAGGTCAAACATTCAAGTTAATTTACATACTTAAGAGTCAATTGTAACAAAATCAGAAATATTGAATGAATAATTTCATTATAGAATGGAAATAAAAAAGTCTATAATACACAGCTCTTTTATATAAGTTATTTAGAAAGAAACATCAAATGGTAGTTATTTTAATAAAAATTCAGTGATGTTTTTCCCCCATGCATTACATTTTAAATATATTTCATATTATCTTATTTTTACTTTTATTAAAACCATGGGTTTTCTTTAAAAAATAAAAAAATATGCCTTTGGAAGAGTTTAATGGAAAGTAAAATAAATAATGGTAAAAATAATTCTGTTTTCTAGATCTCAAGTCCAAATCCTAGGAGCTATATAACTCTACAAGCTATTCAAATGTAATTTCTAGCATACAAACTAGGACTAAATTAATTGTCATTACCATATGCCCAAAATAACACACAAATTTTTAATATGCCATAAATTAATAATAGATTTTTTCCCTTCGCACATAGATACTTGAAACATCTCCATCCCTATCAGATGGCTTGAAGACAGGAGATTGAAACAAATAGATATCCTGGTTATAAGGGATCATTGTGAGGGTTTTAATGTTAAATATTTTCATGCTTTAGAAACAGAAACAGAAAGTACCATACTAGATTAAGGTCAAGCAATTTATTACAACAACAGAAAAAGTTCTAGTCAAAATGAGATGATAATGGGGTCTAGAAAAGAAGAAACTCCAAGAAAAGTAAATATTTAATGGGAAATGCCATGTAACAATTCTACAAATATATTATAGACTATTATAATTTTGAAAATATTGTCCAAGTGGAGTATTTATGGATAAAACAAGTACATTGAAAGTAATTTTAGAAGTGCAATAGTATTTATTTGTATATATTTCAAGATTTGCAATATGAAAACAAATATTCACAATATTTGTAAAAATAAACTTTCAATGTACTGAAATTTTAAGAATGGTAATATATGTCTTTCATAGAGTATTCATTTAAGTGACAGGCAATGAATATCAAATCTGATGTTTGTAAATTTAAATGTTATACATTCTATTTTAATTTTTAATATGTAAAATATCATGTTTTTTACTTACCATACTAAAAATTATACTTTGTCATATTAAGTAAACTATATTTAATAATAAAATAATAAATTTAGGATTAGTGTAAATAAAAACCTTATGGAAGCATATAAAATCTATTCTATATACAATCAAAAGTTTCTAAACTAAAACATAAGAAAAAAATCAGCTTTATACTAAAAAGCACAAAATAGAACATAAAATTGTTCTTTCTGTAAGAATTAATAAGAAGTTAATAGGATTTGTCTATAGCTTTTCAAAATGCTATTGATTTTTAATTTATTACAACATGTGAATTATATTTGAAAGCAATCTTCCAGAGTCAGATCTTAACTGTATCTTCAGAGAAAACACCTAAATATTTAATTAAGAAGATGCCTAAAACAACAGGGAAATTAATTGTAGTTATTCAATTATTTTTAAAATAAGAACTTTCCCTTGTAATATTCATGGGTTGTTTAAAAAGCATGCTTGACAAATTAAATTGTATTTTCATTTTTGCTTTTCCTCATGCACTGGTAATTCTGAATATTCACAAAAGGCTCTTTATTTATAAACAGATTATGGCCTCCCTAGACAATGGAAATAAGGAAATAGGGAAACATAAAACTGTTATAATTCCTGACAGCAAACATTTGCTTAGGTTGAAAGTAAAGCTCAAGAATGTGAATACATGGGTGTATTTTAGATATCTTTTAAAAGCTTAGCAAATGAATCAGGATGCCCACGGTTTTTAGCAGGCCAACACTCAAACCAGGTTTGTAATGTGAATCCCTTCAAAATAACATTCAATATGCTTACCAACACTAAAGTTCAAAAAACTCAATTTAAAATAAAATTTTCTGTCTGGATGCCTATGTCACTTTTTGCTGTATAAGCCCTTCTCATACAAAAAAAGGAGAAAAGGAGAGGAGGTACACTCCATACCCAGTGTGATGGTGTTTGGAAGTGGGGCCTTCTGGAGACTTTGATTAGTGCTGTTATAAGAGAGGACTAAGGAGGTCCCTCTTTGCTTCTCCACCTCAGAACACAGTGACAAGATGACCAGCTATGAACCAGAAATCAGCTGTCACCAGATACTGAATTTATCATTGCCTTTTTTCTTAGCTTCCAGAATTCTGAGAAATAAGTTTCTTTCACTTATTAGCTACCTAATTTATGATACTTTTGTTAGAGCAGTCAAAATGGACAAAGACAGTCTTCCCACCATAAACGCAAATTTTAAAACCTATACATATTATAATTTTCACATTCTCTATAAAGGAATAGATATTCATCACATGTAAAACTGGTAGTAGTTGGAAAATAGTAGGTAAGTCATTGTCAAATTATTATCTCATTGTAAAATAAGGCCTGTGAGAAAACTGGCAATACCACTGAAAACTAAACCTATTCCTCTGAAGATAATGAAGTAAAATTGCAACTCAAGTTTTAACCAAAGGCATGTGTAGTTTGTCTTAGGTTAATAAAGCTATTGGTTTTATTTTCAAAATTAACCAACATATATTGGTGGGACACACATAGGGTGGATATTCCATTGTGGAAGAAAAACTAGGGGCGGGAGGAACAGTGTCAGGTCTTGAGCAAGTCCAAAACTTAACAAAGTAAACTCTGTAAGACTTTAAGCCTTTAGGATAAATCTCTCTGGCTTCATGTCCAGGTCTCTGAGCCCAATGCAGGGAGGTCCAGCCTTCAAGCTACTAAGATAGTGATCCTGCCCTCACAGCTCTTCCAGGTGGGGGTCAAGCTAGGAGGGCTCCAGGTGGGCCCACGCTCATGGGTTTAGGTTGATGTTCTTTGGCCTCTTGAAAACAATACATTGTCATTCCTTTCCCTCTTAAAATGGAAGAGGCAGCTCTGATGATCTCTGCTTCTCCTGGAAGTCATTCTCTTCTAAATGAGATGGAGGGTTTTTGTTGTTGTTGTTGTTTGTTTGTTTGTTTTGTTTTTTTAAGAGAGTGAGAAAAGAGAGAGAGAATTTTTTTTTAATATTTATTTTTCAGTTTTGGGTGAACACAACATCTTTATTTTATTTTTATGTGGTGCTGAAGATCGAACCCAGCGCCCCGCCCATGCCAGGCGAGCAGGTTACTGTTTGAGCCACATCCTCAGCCCTCTCTTCTGATCTTGAAAAATAGAACACATTTGCTCTATGGACCCATCCTATGAAATGTAAGTGTGACAACTATCCTTTATGCCATTTTGTCTCCTTTTTCTTCAGTTTAAGCTGAGTCTGTCTGTTTCTTACATAGTCATATTCTAAACAGTGGCTTTTTCACACTCACAGTGTTCTCTCATGTTTATCATGATTTCTTTCTTTTATCTTTTTGAAGCATAGGTAGGCTGAGAATTTTCCAAACCTTTAACTTCCTTTTTCCCATCTTCAAATCATTTCTCTTTTTTTTTCATTTTACTATAAAGATAAATGGAACTATTCTTCAATAATACATTTGGAAATCTCCTCAGCTTAATAAACACTTTCCTTGCTTACAAGTTCTACCTTCCATAAGCAATAAAACTGGAACACAGAGGTAAGGGTGTAGCACCTTGGTAGAGAGTTTGCTTAGTTTATGTAAGGCCCTAGGTGGGGTTGCCAGTCCGGTAAACAAACAAAACAGATAAACAACAAAAAAAAAAAAAAAAAAAAAATTCATCAAAGTTCTTGTTTCATCATTTTTAAAGGCTTTCTCTCCAAATAAAATTACTGAGAATAGATTTAATTATATGAATTTTGGAAGAACACAAATATCCAGTCCTTAATAAACCCATAAATTGAAACTAATGACAAGTAAAAGCTTAATTTTTTAAATTAAGCTTTCTTACTCATTTGAATTTTTCTCAAGTGAATCACTTGACTTTATAACATGATCTGTAAGTTGTTATTGCTATAGACATAAATAGGCAATCTATAAAGAGAAATTTTACTTACTTTACTAAAGAAGATTTCTGATTTCACAGGATATGCACAGTTAGAGTCAATAAATTATTTGATCAACATAGCTACATTTTCTGGTTCAAAGATACAAGGTTATAAAGACACCAATAAATATATGCTGTTTAGTTATTTCTTAATCTGATTTGTTAAACACTTTTTTTCACTGAACTCGTTATGATGACCTTTCTGCCTCTGTTTAAATATCTCTTGTCTTAGGATTGGATAAAGATGCTCTAAATTTAGAGTGCATATACACTACAAAAATTATCTAGATAATTCTGATTTATGCCTGTTGTTTCAGCATAATTATTGATAGCAATCTTCCATCATTTCACTTTTCAAAGTTTACTGATCCATCTATTGTGTTATCTATTCACCTAAATTGCTCTAGAATCCATTCACTCCCCCAAAAATGTCCCAAATTTCACAAATAAAACAGAACAAGACCAATTGTTTCCACAGCACAAGTTTGTGTCACTGAGAGTGTCTGTATATAATGAATGAACTCTCACTTCCCTTTGTACACATAAACTTCACATGCCTGCAGGGAAACTATGTTTTCTCTACAAGGATCACATATTTCTATCTATTAATTATCTGTAGCAATAGATCTTCTTGTTTCTTTATTTTTCCTTGAGCTCCGGGATGATTCTCCAACCCTAAGTTGACATAGTTATATAAATCATTATTTCTATTGGTTTTCCTGGGAAGCAATCTGTAGCTATCAGCACCTCTCTCCATGAAAGTTTAGTTCCTTTACCATTTGGAAGTGTTCACAGCCCCCTGATAGACATTGTGTTCCTGATTTATTGGTGGGTCATATTGTAGAAATAAAATGTAACTTTAGTACTCAACTAAAATATTTTATATAGATCTCTTAATGTCTTTATGACCTCCTAACAACTCTGCCATAGCACTTAAGGGTAAATAAGAAAAATACTGGTTTTTCACATTCCAAAGCTTCCAATTTGATCTTTGGTGGTGTGTTACTCAGCTTTGTATCACCATGACTAACACCTGAAAAAAAAATTGAAAGAGGGAAAAGGTATCTTTGTTACTATATATATAATTCCAGGGATTAAAATCAAGGGCGCTGCATCACTGTGCCACATGCTCAGTGAGACCGGTTCTCACTGAGATGCTTAGTGCTTTGCTTTTGCTGAGGCTGTCTTTGAACTCGATACTCCTGCCTCAGCCTCCAGAGGCGGGGATTACAGGTATGCGCCTGTAATTTCAGCACTCCATTTAACTAAAGTTGGTTTCAGAAAGCAATGTGTTATTCCAAAAAGTAAACTTTCATCTCTCTCACCTGTATGATATATTTATTTCCACAACTATATAAATATAGTTATGTACCATATGCATAATAATGTTACAAAAATTTCATCAGGTAAATTTTTACTATCCCCCTTGAAATTCTCTATATGATGAGATCATCACATTATTTCACTTTTCATCATTAATAAGGAAGTAAAAATAACTAAGCAGTGATACCTAACTTTGAATAAAATTAAGTATAACTGTAATTTACTCAAAAAGTTAGATGAAATTAAATATTTATATAATATTATTATTATTGACTACATTTCATTCAAATTACTGAAAAAAAATGTTCAGTTTATCAGAATATTAGGTTAAAATGATTATCTTAACAATTTGTACTTCTAGTAAGGTAAGGCAAATTAAAATATTTTTATTGTATTTGTATCACTAAAAAATGCAAAATTTGAGTATTGACATAGATTTACTAAGAAAAAGAGAAAGATCATGATTGTGATAGATCTTTCCAATAATTGCGCTTGGTCAGTGTCTCTAAATTCTGGAAAATTTAGGAGATATTTATATGTGTTTGGTTTTATGTGGAGAATATTGAACCAAATTTAATTATTTGTTTGTTTGTTCAACCAAGAGTAAGTAAGGAGAGAGATTAATAATTTATTCAACTGCTTAATAGGGAAGATACTTTTTTTTTTCTTAATTGCTTTCTGTTCTTTTCTCCTTTTAAAATGGCAGGTAAACATATGCAAAGAGTAGAAAACTAAAAATACATAGAAAAATATAACTTGTACACATTATTTAGGCAAAATTATGTTCATAGAACACCATATTAATATCCATAGTCTAGGATTGAAATTAAGCCTATTTAACACTTTTGTAATAGGCTTAAATTGTGTTTTCATTTTATTAATAGATAACACACCACATAACAATATGTTAATAGCTATAAACATTAATAAGCATGATAACCTTTTGTCTATATGGTAAAAAATACACAGGTATTACATAATTACTTACAAAATCAGTCATTAATATGTAAGAAACTAAAATGTCTTAAAAGTAAATAAATTATTATTAAGATTACACATTTAAGTATTTATAAGCATGTGCTATTTTCTAATACCAAAGAAAGCCAGAATTCTTAGAAACCTAAACTCTTCCATGTTTTCCATCCAACCTTTCCTACCTTCAAAGATATATTTTTTTTAAATTTTAATCTATCAATATCCTTCTTAAATTCTTTAAAGTAGGACTACTCAAGAGCAGCAAGTAGTATATTCGAGCCAATTTTGTATGAAGACCAGCAAAATATTCTGAGAATAGATAACTTTCACTGTAAAGCAAATTAATTTTTCCAGAACTGTAGGTAATGTATTCAATCATTTCTGCACCTTTGTGTGTAGCTGCTCTCTTGAAACATTTGCATTTACCCTGCAGGAGGAAATTGCTCATCTCCAGAGCCTTTACTCATTTGGTTCACTCTACACTCATATCCAAGATTCATTCTGGTTGATAACTTCCCGATCCTAAAGGGTGAATATTTATACCAATATATTTTAAAACTTTCTGAACATTTGAAGTACTTTTGGCTCAAAATACCTTAGCAATTATTAGGTCAAGTCCATTATTGTACAGCTATAAATATATAGATACTTTATTTTTAAGCAGAATGAACTATATTTTATATTTAGCTGTCAACTTTCCATTTCAGGAAACTCAGTAGGGAAAATAGGAGATGCCATTAAGTAAAAAACGAGTAAAAAAATTTACTATTAAATATTCTCCTGTGATTCATTCAACAGAAAAGAATTTAAGGAAAATGAAAAGTAAAAATATGTAGTAAAAACAGGCATAAATTGTTCTTTGTTTTACTTAACACAGCACTATAAACCAGCAGTTCATAAAGAAGTACAGTTCTACTCTTGACACCACAGTTTGATGTCATTGATTAAATAATACTGTTAACAAGTAAAACAGCAGTAACTAAAGCAACGCTAAAATAAAAAGATTACTATGAGCACATTAGGCAGGCAATGCAATAAAAGTTTGTAAGACTTTCTAAATATTGTAATTTGGAGTAAAATATAAATGATAGTCCATTGATTTCTGTATATTTTCCACTTTATGTAAGGAATAAAACAAAAATATCACATAATAAACTACTTGTGGTAGCAAATATACTGAAAAGTATATTGTGAGAAAATTTAACTGTTTTCCCCAAATATTATATTTTTAAACTCACTGGTCTATGAACATAAGTTCCTAGCAACATTATAGGGAAATAAGTAAATGGAAAAAACTTCCTAAAAATGAAATTAAGGACTGCCAGCAAATCACAATTGAGTTTCAGATAGCATCATTACTTTTAAATAGAACTAAAACTTAGAGAATTCTGTTGTATTTTCATTAGAAGGCTTTTTGTATTTTTACTTCCCAATTGAATGACAACATTTATAAGAAATTTAAACAAAATGACTCCCAGCGGGGAAAAATTGTTTCTCTCTGACCAGACAAGGTTCCAACAGTTCTAAAATCATCAGTTCTGAAATTATCTCTAAGAGGAGTATACCCTCCAACTCACATTTAACTATCTGCAATATTGCAAATGGTATGAACTACATTTTCATTAATGTTTGGAAGCAAAGAATATGGGCATGCTTCCATTTCTAATTACAGCCAGAATTATTTCTAGGCTATCTTAATACATAAACCTCTAAGTAACATTCAGCTTCCCTTTGCCTTTCACATGTTAAATTAAAGGTCATTTCTTGCTTTGTTCCAAAGCATAGTTTCTATTTTATGCCACCTCTGAAGCACAGCATGAAAGGGAACTAGCTAGAGTATAGGTGGTGTGCTTTAGGAGTTGGTTGTGAAGGGGGCAATCCATTGAATAGGAGTGTGGGAAATAAACTCAGGCACAGATGAGGAGTTAAAGGTCTGCAAAAGAAATTGGTCATGTTGATTTTAGGGACTCATTTCTTCCAGGTACCTGATTATTTGTCCAATCAATTCAAAGGAAGGTGGTCTGGGACACTTATCACCAGACTCCCATCCTCTACAACTTCGTGACAGGAGAAAAGGGGTCCATTAAAAATCAGTACTACTTCTTCCCTACACTTTTCTGTGGTTTCAGTAAAGAGAATTGGCAAAATGCAGAGAAATGCCTACCATGTACCCAAGTTGGCATGCTGCAACCAGAGGGTGGCTAAAATAGAATGCTGGAAAATGAAAGGATATGCACCATTTTCATAGTGGTCATTAATGAAGAAATAGCACCAGCATCATGCTAGTGGTGTCTTCCCCCCATGTAAAGATATGACATACGGTTAAGACAAATCACTAAACAGAGATAAAATAGAAAGAGGTCTTGAAGTAGGCATATTTTATTTTGACTCTGCATGAAAGGACAAGGGATAGAGAGAGAAGAACAGAGAACAATAGGAGGTTTTATGTTTCCTGAAAACGGCTTTATTATGAATAAAAACCTTAAACTGAATAAAAGAATATAGCTTAGGACTATGATTTCTGGCATTGCTAAAAGACAAAGGAGAGGTCATTTTTTTTGTTGTTGTTGTTTCACAGGTACATGACAAATATTTTCCTCTGCCCTTCAATTACTTCTTGACCTGTGCAAATGCTTCAAAAATAGTCATAAAAAATGATGAGTTGCTCTTAACTATTCATATACCATAATCCTAAACAAATTTTTATAAATGATAAGTCAAATATGAAAACTAAAGTTTATTTAAGATGAAAGTGGTCTTGGTAACTTTCCCCAATCTTTTCCAAGATTATCAAGAACTTATGCAACATATTAAAAAATTACTTTGGTGCCATTATGAATAAGGCCTGTAAGAACATTTTAATGCACATATTAGATATTCATTTAATTCTCTTCATTTAATTCTGTTGGTAATATATTTCTGTGTGAAATTGTATGGTCATAGAATAAGCACATCTTCATCTTTAGTGCAAGGTCAAAAGTCCACTATTAGTACAAGGAGAAGACAGCTTTTCCATGACAATTTCTACCACATCCTTCATTCAAATCCTATCTGCATACAGTTACCATTTAGTAATTAATTCAAATTACTATTCCCTAGGGATTCTGACCATGGAAATATACAGGGAAGCTTCCTTTGGTGAGCAAACTCCCAGGGGGTAACTGGCACTCTATTTCCCACCCTTAGAATGCCTTGCAGTTTCTCCTAGGAACTAGTGACATGACTAATACATGCGCTATATCTAGCTGCTGTGGCAATGCTCTGCTTGGGGAGGCTCTGTGCTACAGTCTAATCAGTTTGGACCTTGATCTCAGGCACACTGTTCCTGGGACTAAAAGAACTGCCTTGTTAAACAACCATAAAGTTTCACTGAGCCTAACCCTGTCCATATAACAGTAACTTTATACAATGGAATTTATTGAGAGCCACACAAAGCTCCTGACTTTGCACATTGCAAAATAGTATGCAACTGAGGAAAAAGCTGTATAATGTTGCTAAGTCTATAACCTGCCTAGTAATACTATGAACGACATGTACTAATGATGCCAATGATTTAAAGTAACCTATTTATATAAATAAAGGTGGCAGCTTGGCCATTATGTCATCTTTCCTGTCTCTGCATCTTGTCTCTGTGTCTCTTTTTATTTTCCTTACACTAACACATCAAATGTTTTGATCCACCTATTAGGCTATAAGTCTTGTAATATAATTGCTTCACTTGTGACAATTTCTGCATTGTATATAGCATGAGTGTTGCAAAGAATACTAAATCCAAACCATAATGAATGTTGTCAGTAATTATTTTATGATTTGTGTCTTGACTTATTACAACGAACATTTTATATCAGTGTTCTTTGTTTCTTTGTTTCATTTTGGTACTGGAGATTAAATCCAGAAGTATTCTATATCTGAGATACCTACCTAACCCTTTTATTTATTTAATATTTTAGACATGACTTCACTAAATTAAGGAGGTTAGTCTCAAATTTGCAATCCTCCTGCCTCAGCCTCCCAAATTACTAGAATTACAGACATGTATCATCATGCAAGCTGTATGTTTTTCTTAAATTGCAGAAAATATCTTTGTATCATTTAGTGTACTGGAATATATTTTCCAGGTATATGTGTTTTCAATGTTGTGATAAAATATCTAAGAAAACAGCTTAAAGGAAGAAAAAAAAACATTATGGATCATGCTTTCAGATGTTTCAGTCCATAGTCAGTTGGTTTAATTTTTAGGGTCTATGCTGAGGCAGAATATTAAGGCAGATGGTCATTTCAGAGCAAAGATGAACACACATCAGCCAGGAAACAGAGAAAGGGAAGTGGGAGTGGGAGAAAAACATACCTCCAATGACCATTTCCTTATCTAGGCCCCAACTCCTACAGTTTCCATGACCTCCCAATAGTCAAACTATGAATCCATCAATGGATTAATTCACCAATGAGGCAAGAGCTCTCACACTGCAACCATTTCCAGAAAGTTCCACTTGTGCACATTGGAGACAATTCCTTCAACATATGTGCCTCTGGAGGATATTCCAGTGAAAAACATAACAAGGTAGAATTCTAGTTGGACAGCTTTCAGCTTTGTGTGTGAGTGTTTTAAAATCCCCCCAACCACTTAAAGATATAAGTCTATTGATTTCTAGCCTTCCTCATTTCCCACTTATTTCTACACAGATCTCTTTATATAGACAATATTGACCCAGTTTGATCTGTAATTTACTGGCAAACCTCCTGAAGAGATTTCCTATGTACCTTTTCTTCTTAGGGGTCTCAAATAAAGGTGTGGTGTTTTTACTAGGCTTCCATTTCCACAGGCCCCAACTGTCAAATCAGTAGCTTCTGAAACTTCATAGAGATAATAATTCTGTTCATAACTTTTAGCCATACCACAGTTTGTGTGTGTGTGAGTGTGTGTGTGTGTGTGTGTGTGTGCACATCTGTGTATGCAGATGTATATATAAATGTGCAGATTTGTCTGTGTCCACATGCTTGGTTCAAATTCAGTGATTTATAATACTATTCTCTTCAAAATCTTGGCATCCTCAATTCACAGCCACTTTCAAAGTCTGGATTTCAACCACAGTATTTCCAATTTAGTTAAAATGATAGAAAACGGATGCTGCTGCTTCTCTTTTGAAGTTTCAAGTTCTATTTAATTATTCTGTGAAATAAAGAGAGACATTGTTTTTGGAGAGTTAGAGATAATTTTTCAAACTTTAAAATTTTCTCAGAGAGTTAGTGTAGTATCTCCTTCTCTGTGTTACATCTAGAATCTAGAAATTTTTTGCAGGGGTTGGGGTGGAATACTGGGGATTGAACTCAGGGGCACTCAACCACTGAGCCACATCTCCAGCAGAGGATTTTATTTAGAACAGGGTCTCCCTGAATTGCTAAGGGCCTCATCATTGATGAGGCTGGCTTTAAACTCCTGAATCTCCTGTTTTATCCTACCAAGCTGCTGGGATTACAGGCACATGCCATCAAGCCTGTCTCAGAATCAGAAAATTTTCATAATTTCTTTCCTGTGTTTTAAATATAGATTCCCCTTTAGTGCCCATCACAATATCTGGCACATACAATTCTTTACTTATTAGTTTAACAAAACATTATAGAAATCATTCTAATAATGCAACCCTTAAAAACCACACAAAATGACAATTACAGAAAACTATAAATATATTATTGTTTCCAAAGCAATCTGAAATACGTAGCAAACTCTTTATAAACAAAAATAAATGAAAACCTTAACTCTTTTGAAGGCTGATTATTGTAAAGAATCTTATTATCTGGTAGATAAGAAATCTCAAAATCATGTTATGCTAAAGTAAATACATGTATAGAAGTAGCAATAAATAATTTCTGAAGATTGAAGGGTTTTCTGAACCATATTCTACTGAAGATCAGGAGAAACCTCCTTGAAGTGAAACTTTGCCTGAGAATGAAAAGCAAATTAAAAATCTAACTGAAGAATAAGGAAAAGGTCATTACAGACAAGAGAAATAGCACATGTGAAGGCCCAGAGGTATAAAAGTAAATTTAAAACATGGCACAGGTGCATACAAAGGTAACTAAATGCTAGGAGCATAATTGATCCCATTAAATACTGGTCAAATAAAGAAATGATAGAAGTATAAACCTTTGACATTTGCTAATCCCACAGTAATCAATCCCTCCATATGAATAGCCTGAAGTTGAATCTGATAAATTATGAAAGATACGGGAATGTGGAAGAAGACAGAATTATTGAGACAAACTCTAACCCACATTAACTCATGTGACACAGAAGGATGATGGAACTTCTAGAACTCATGTCAGTCTTTGGGGTTGTGCACTGCATTATATGCACCATTCCTTTGATAAAAACAGAATGTATTTTCTTGTATAAAATAGACAATCTGAACAGAAGTCTAACGTGTATTTAAGCCTTTAAGTACAGAATTTCCTCTATGTTTCTTAATAGTAGTTTAAGTGAAAAATTCCACTTATTTTGTGAAGAAGTGTTAATGTGTTTTGTCCAAATGCAACACCATCATAAGTTTTCCCTGCAGAGATTTTTTTAATTTAATAATAATAATAAATTAAGGTCAACCATTGGTTCTCATTGCCTGCCAAATATTAGATAACCATTGAATTGTAGTTAAACACATGCAGTTATACCTCAAGGAAATGGTTAATATCATCATTTTTTCAACAATGTTTAGGTTATACATTCTGCTTCTTGATAAAAGTTCTTGTTTATTCAGATATGTTAACTGTAAGGTAACAATGTCTTCAGACCCTCATTAACAGTATAAGACATGAATGTACATTTTGTTTAATACTGTATTATAACTTCATACACTTTAAAAATGAATTGGTATAATTCAAGAAATCATATGGATTTTTCAAAGACATAACTACTTAAAGAAGGAAATGCTCTTTCAGTTTTCAAAAGCAATATGTAGGAACTTAAAAATCTGAAATAAAAAACTGAACCTAGTAATGGTCAGATTAAACTTGTGATTTAAAAGTAGCATTAAATTATTAGAATTCCCTTATAAGTATAGCACAGGGTACCTAAGGAATAATAAAAAAGGGAATATGTTTATTTGCCAAGATGTTACAAATGGGTTTCATTTTAGAACCTTAAAGTGTTGCCCTATTTTAACATTGTTTTCTAATTAAACAGCACATTTTAAGAGCTTACTTGTTGATAGTAACTTTCCCCTTTTATTTTGAATTATTGATATGCACAGGCCTGAAAATAACATTTCTCAGTGTACATGCTGCCCCAGAAATGAATTCAGTGGTTAATTTTCTAGGAAAAGTGTTCCTGTACAGATCCATAAAAATCAAAGAAGTGAAGCACTTGCACAAATTTCCACTGTCCTCAGCTATTCCAACTTACACTGTGATTCGCAGAAGTGCTAAGTCTCATACACCAGAGGCTTCTTCAATGGCCCTAAGGTATTACACAATACTTATAATTACTGTAAGTTTTCTTGATTTTGCAAAGATTAAGTCTATGATCAAAACTGTATTACCTTGGCTGTGGTTGTGGGTCAGTGGTAGAGTGCTTGCCTAGCATCTCTGAGTCACTGGGTTCAATTCTCATCAGCACATATAAATAAATGAATAAAATAAATGTTCCATCAACAACTAAAAAGAAAAATTAAAAATCTTGCATTATAGAGATAATGACAATTTGCTTAAATATATCAAATAAAAATGCATTTATTAATAAAAACATTTTCCTAGTGTATTGATTTGACTACAATTAAAATGTAATTTGAATATTGTCAAATATCTCTATATTTTACTGGTAATAATAACCATGAAATAACAACAATATTAAAAATACATTAATTTTTATTAAAGGAATATTAATGTGCTAAATGATGCCTTCATTTATCTAAACCACTTGATATAGTACTTTTCTTCACTTGTGGTTGAGTGTAATTTCATAGCTACTTACCTTATAATAAAACCTCTATAAGCATTTTTTACATTAATTTTAGCTAATTTAATGTATTTAAATTATCAAAACACACCAGAGAGAAAGAAGCAAGAAATTTAGAGAAGATATCTTATTTCTTAACATAAGAAATAAACCAAATTTAAAAAATATTTCTAGTCCAGAAATATCTTTTATTAAATTTCAATTTGCGATCTAAAATTCCTGAAGTCAGTATGCATCAAAATGTGCAGAGTATCCAGGAGCAGAAAACTAGTCTAATGAGTTAGGCCTAAAAATCGAGAGAAAAACCAGTTTTCTCTCCTCTTGTTGCATTGAAACAATAGTAAGACAAAACATTTGAGCTTACATGGTAAAGCTTATTAAATAACAACATAGATGTTTTAAATTAATATATAATAAGTTACAAGTTACAGAAAAACATGCAAAAGAAATAAGTAGACACTTTGCATTTTCAATTGAATAAGAGTGTCATGAACAAAAAAATGTTTTTAAAAGTTCTTATAAAACTACACAGTGTTGTTAAGGTCTGTAAACAAGTCAAAATAACACCTGGTATTTTGCCAGGGGAATGTTAGAGTTTGTAAACAAATCTGGATGGTGCCTGGCAAAATGCCAGAGAGAGTGGTTTGAGAAGTAACAAAAGCAAGCCATTAAGTATGGAGATTCCTTATTGGTTGACTGATGTATCTAGTTTATGCTAATTAAGATAAGCTGTGCAAAATGTATAAATACTTCTGTTGTCCTACAATAAATGGCTCCTACTCCTGCTGTATCAACCTACACAAGTTATTCATCACCACCACCACCACCCCCCCCCCCGCCCCCGGCTATTTTGCTGCAGCTGGACTGCAGCAAAGTGTTTGACCAGGTAGTGTAATATTTTCGGAATATATCCAAATGAAAGTAGAAACTGAAAGCAATGGAAATCATCTGAAGTGTCACCTTGAGAACTCACGTGAGATAGACTTGTGCTTTTATTTTTCTACTGCTTTTAAAATAAAGTATTTAAAAAAATCTATGTTCCTTTCTTCAATGTATAAATGAAATAAATTACCAACTCAATTTTGGAGCATGAGTTGGTTAAGATTTTATACCTATCGAAGGGTTTCCATTTTAACTGTGTAGTAGTGTGAGAGGAAACAGTACTTACATGTTTTATTTGTAGTCCTTAATAATTTTTAGAACTAACAGTTATTACAAGTTAATTATGATACTGTCATTATGCTAGGTATTTTATTGAATTTTCTCCTTTTTCCTCATGAAACTCATAAAGTGAGAATTCACAGTTACCCTTATGCTATTGATAAGGAAACCACACAAGACAGAACTTGAGTAGCTATTCCAAGGCAAGCAGCTGGAAGGTGGGTGGCCAGAATCCTAAGCTGTGTCTGTCTGCTTCTAGAGCCAAGGTCGTATTTTTATAGGACACAATTTCTTGCTATTTTAGTAAAATTTACCCCCACTTTTAAGCAGAAAATGATTATTATGCAAGATGTTAGTGTTATGGTAGCACTCCTGTAGAGAGAAATAAATAAATAAGCAAATAAATTAGTGCTGCTTATAGTTGACAAAATAAAATTAACCATATTTATACACTTGAGACTCAGGAGAATCACAGGAAAAGTGTTATATGATTAGAATATATTATACTCGATAATACTTCTATGTTTTTTGCACTATATTATTTGCAACTGGCATAAATCATTGAGTGACATGTGTAAAGCAATTTTCCATTTTTTTTATTACACAAATAATGTGAATTTATTTTACATTGATGTAAAACTTCTGAATTCACAGTCATTCTTATAAAAACATATACCCATATTTTATACTTTGTTGACATGCATTCCCAAAGATTCAGGATAGAGATATTTATTCTTATATATTTATCCATATCTTCTTCTAATGTCTTTATTCTATTTTCTTCTATATTTATAAACCAAGACCTTAATGCTTGAAGCTGAAACTTTTTTCATTGGCCCTTGCGTATGTAACTCTTTTTATATTGACTCTTGCTGCCATGTATAAGGTAACAAATATGTTACATTTATGCATAATATTCCTTCTGTAGTTAACATGTTAATTTTCCATATTTGTAACTTCTTATTTTCATAATATTATGTATCCTCAGATATCCTTTACCAAAGATTTCTTTGATCTTTGGAGAGTGGGTACCAGAGATTGAACTCAGGAGCGTTCTACCACTGAGACACATCCCCTGCCCTATTTTGTGTTTTATGTAGAGACAGGGATTCATTGAGTTGCTTAGCATCTCATTTTGTTTATTAATTAATTAATTTATTTATTTATTTATTTATTCTACTTAGTTACATATGACAGCAGAATGCATTTTGATTGATTGTACACGATTGAAGCATATCTTTTCATTTCTCTGGTTATACCCAATGTGGTGTTGCTCCATATATGCATTCACATATGTACCTACGGTAATGAGGTCCATCTCATTCCACCAACTTTCCTGCCCCCATGCCACCTCTCGTCCCTCCCCTTTGCATAATTACAGTTCCTTCATTTTTCCCATCCCCCCTCATTATGGATCAGCATCCACTTATCAGAGAGAACATTCAGTCTTTGGATTTTGGGGATTGGCTTATTTCACTTAGCATGATATTTTCCAACTCCATCCATTTTATCTGCAAATGCAATAATTGTATTCCTTTTTAATGCTAAGTAATATCCCATTGTGCATGTATATCCCAGTTTCTTTATCCATTCATCTATTGAGGAGCATCTAGGTTGGTTCCATGGTTTAGATATTATGAATTGAACTGCTATAAACAGTGATGTGGCTGGGTTACTATAGTATTCTGTTTTTAAGACCTTTGGGTACAGATCTCCATCTGTATCCCAGTCGGATAGCTGGGTCAAATGTTGGTTCTGTTCCAAGTTTTCTAAGGAATCTCTATATTGCTTCCCAGATTAGTTGCACCAATTTGCTGTCCCACCAGCAATGTATGAGTGTGTCTTACCTCCCACATCCTCACCAACATTTATTGTTGTCTGTATTCTGGATAACTACCATTCTGACTGGAGTGAGATGGAATCTTAGAGTAGTTTTGATTTGGATTTCTCTAATCACTAGAGCTGTTGAACTTTTTTTTTTAATATTTGTTTATCAATTATATATCTTCTTCTGAGAAGTGTCTGCTCAGCTATTCTCATAAATCAAATGCATTTTTATACATCATTGATTAATCCTCTGAAAGAGAAATTACAAAAACTACCCATTCACATTAGCCTCAAAAAATAAAATAAAATGCTTGGAAATCAATTTAACAAAAGAGGTGAAAGACCTCTACAATGAAAACTACTGAATACTAAAGAAAGAAATTGAAGAAGATCATAGAAGATAGAAAGATCTCCCAAGCTCTTGGATAAAAAAATCAATATTGTCAAAATGCCCATACTACCCAAAGCACTATACAGATACAATTTAATTCCAATTAAAATACCAACATCATTCCTTATAGAAATGGAAAAAGTAATGATAAAATTCATTTGGAAAAATAAGAGACCCAGAATAGCCAAAGCAATCCTTAGCAAGAAGAATGAAGACACAGAGACAAATCCACATAAGTGTACTTATCCCATATAACACAAAGGCACCAAAAACATATATTGGGGAAAAGATAGCCTCTTCAACAAATGGTGCTGTGAAAACTGGAAATCCATATGCAGCTAAATAAATATTCACATAAGAATCTCCTAAAATACATGTTTATACATGTATATTGGAGTTTTCATCCTTTGTTTTTAAGCAAACTTTAACCAAAGAGTCTCACCTGAATCTTACCTGAAAGAATTATAAAGATAATGGCTTCCTTTATAGGTAGAATTTTATCCTAAAGATTTTTTTTTCTTTTCCAATCGTTATATAACCAAAATTTATCTAATTATTAAATATGGATTTTATTTTATTTATAGAAATACAACTTGCTACACATTTACTTTGATATTGAAAATTACCAAATTTATCCAATGGTAGACCCTTCATGACAAATCCACTTAGTATAAAGTGAAAAAGAAAATGTTCCACATTCTCCTCATACTTTTTTCTGAAATCAGTGTCTTGTCCATAAAGCTTTGAGCATATGTTCATACTAATACATCAAATTCACTCAAACACTACTGGGTCTCTTCTTCTCCCATATCTCTATTTATAATTTACTAGTAATTATAAACACAAAGCCCACCAATCTTACTTCAGTATGTTTCTCGAGCTTTGTATTTGTACACTGCTGATATGGCGCTAAAATAGTATATGTAAAAATTACTTTAGTTAGTTACTTTCTCCTCTTTATTGTGGTTATGTTTTTTCATTTGAAATAAGACATGCTTATTTCTTCTTGTGTTTCTTGAAGTCTTTATTTTTAATCCTTGTTTATTTTGTTTTGTTTGGTAGTGGACTCTCAAAAAAACAAATTGTAAAAAAAGTAGATGTAGAGTACTCTCAACCAATAGCTCCAAAATTTCAACTCATTCACTATAAATAACCTATTAAACTTTGCCTGGCTCATCTCTACTAGTTCTTCTAGAACAAATTTAATATTTTTCCTCTGTTCAGGAAAAAAAGAAGTGTAAAATACACATATCTTTGGCAGTCTGCTTTTCTTATGTAACAATATATTCTTGAAATCAGCCAATATTTGTTAAAAGAAACCCTTCATATTTCTTTTGCAGTTGAGTGTTACTTCTTTCTAAGTTTTTACAAAGGTTTATTTAACTAATTCCAACTTTTAGGCATCTTGTTTGTTTCCAATACTTTGTAGTTACAAATGATATGTTATGGTTTAGATATTATATGTCGCCCAAAAGCTCAGGTGTGAGACAATGCAAAAGAGATTAGAGGTGAAATGATTGGGTTATGGGAGCCTTAAGTAACAGAGTGGTAAATGAAGGGAGTGGCCGGAGGAAGTGGTCATTGAGGGCATGATTTGGGGGGACATATTTTTATCAAGTGAGTGGAGTCTTTCTCTGCTTCCTGACCATGTTCCTAGCCACTTCCTTCACCTAACTCTTCTGCCATGATGTTTCGCCTCACCTTTACCCCAGTGAATGAAGCTTGTTGTGTGTGGACTGAGTTCTCCTGAAAATAAAGTTTTCCTCCTTACAATTGTTCTTGTCAGGTATTGTGTCACAGTAGCAAAAAAAAAAAAAAAAAAAAAAAGGTCTAAAACATGGGTACTGGGCTAAGGTTGTAGCTCAGTGGTAGCGCACTTGCCTAGCACATGTGAGGCACTGGGTTGGATCTTTAGCACCATATAAACAATAAAAAAATTAAATACAGGTTTTTAAAAAATGGGTACTATGAGTAGTATTTTCATATTCATAAAAGTTAAGCTTCAGAAAATTTCCAGGTTATTCTTGTTAGTTTATGGGTATGCTGATACAGGAGACCTCAAGTTTTCCATTAGATTTTCTTTTTGTACTTATTATGTTTATTGTATAGTATTTTACTTTCTTTCCCTATGTGATAAGCTTTTTTCTGCAGTTTAAAATTATGTTGGCATTTAAGAAAGTTTGTAGTCTCATGCTAATAGTTAGCTCAGTTCTGATGGCTTTTGAGACTATCTTTAATTTTTTAATATCTGATATTTTAATATCTGATTATTCCGATTTAATGTTAGTCTTTGACTCTTGCATTTTCATCAATGAGCTTACTCCACATTATCTTTTGTCATTTATCTCTTTTATTACATTAACTGCTCATCATAACACATAATGCCCACATATGCTGCTCTATCCATGTATATAATTTTGAGTTTTAATTTTAGGGATACTTTTAACTTTATTAAATATTAAATAATGAGATGATTTCCTCTGAAAAGTCTTCAAAATTATGTCTTCTTTGGATGAAAGTCATTCTTTTATAGATTCCAAAGGACATTTGGGGCCAATTTTTCTTCTGAGTCCTGCATTTAAAAAGTTGTTGCTACTGTAGTTCTGTAGTCTTCTAGATGCTTTCATGATTTTAGTAGAAATGTAATTTAACTGGTGGTAAAATCATTGTCTTTCACTGTATTTACTGGTCTGCTGTTCTCTTTCATCATCAAATAAAATGAGTGTTCATGTTTACATTTTTTTTATAAAGTTGCTATTGTCACTTGGATTGCTCTTTTTTAATTCTCTGACATTCAGTGATGATTAGTTGTGGTTCCTTAATTTTAACTCTAATTATTAGTAAACATTCTAAAACAAAATGTATCCCTTCCCTCTCTCTGTCTATCTCTCTCTCTCTCTTTCTCTTTTTCTCATTTCCATGCACCCAGATGAATGTATTTTCATGAATTTTCCTCAGTAGTAAGAGAAGAAAATTGCAGCCAATAAATAATAATGTCATATACAATCACAAATTCTCTAGACTCCAATCATTTTTTTTCACATTAATACTTTTCACATCTTAATCATTTCAGAATGCCTTATGACTAGCACATTATCTGCCATTAGCTGATAGTTACTTATATGTATAGGATTCATTTAAATTCTAATAATTCTCTGCATTTAAAATGCAATTTTGAGAAGAGTGAATAATTATAGCTGATTTTAGGGTAAAGATAACATTCGAAACTTGAATTTTATTTTTCAGAAAAAAAAGAGAGTCTAAAGTAATTGAATCATGTAAATAATGTGTTAATTTATGTGCACTTACTTACATCGAAATACATAACTATTCCCAACTGTCTCCCTAACTAAAATTACCCGGGTTATAACAAACAGCTCAAGGTAAAAAACTGCTTACTTACAACCTTTGGGATTTTTACAGAAAATTATGGAAGTGGATAACAAGTAAGTAAAATCTGAGAAAATGTCCAGAATGAAGCAGATTTCCATTGCATAAAAATGGATAGCACAGCTGGCCCTTATAAGCAAATTTCTGATAGTTTTGTAATGATAATTATTAACCAAACTTATATTAACAATAGCTTTTTTATGGTGCATACAATGACTTAAGTCTATCTCTATTCCCTGCATCTAGAAGACCATAAATCACACAAGGAAAGGGGATCTAGGACAAGGCTGCAAACATTACAGAATTTATTCAGCTGGTAGAAGCAAAACAGCTGAGCACACATCTCTAGGGATCTCCCGTGCCAGATAAATTTGTGCTCTTAGTGATCAGTTTAGACCTACATGCTAATAGTGAATACCTAGAGAATAATTTTGATAGTGGTTTAAGATAATTGTGTAGTGGAAAATTAAGAATTAGAATTTAAACATTCCCTAACATTTGCAACACAAATCAGAACAGTTTAGTTCTATATACCACATCCAGAAGTTAATAAATGAATATAATATGCATTTATCCAGTTTATATGCATAACAGTTTAAACATGGTAAGCATACAATAAATGTTATTAGCTTCTTGTTGATGAAGATGTCATGCTAAATAGGGAATATTTTCTGATATTTCTGATATAGTCAGAATTCTGGGACTCATGAAAACATGGTCTAAATATTGGTCTCATATGTTGTTTAATTTCAGCATCTTTTCTTTTTTCTACTGTCCTAGACTTCTGCAATTATAAAAAAACAAGTCGAATGTACATTAAAATGTAAATACTTAGAAGAATCAAATAAGTTTGGCATTTCTTATATCATCTACACAGCTAGTGTCAAGTTTCCCATTTTCATTCTACCCTGATCTTATAGGATCTCGGAAATATATCTACCAGTGTTATTATGATCCACGAATGTGCAGGCTACAGCCAAACATGGAAAAGAGAAACCAACATCCAGAAATTTGACATAACAAAAGCAAATGTGAAAGCTTATGTGCACATGTATTTTCTGAAGAATTGATTTGGAAGGATAAAGCAAGTAAAATGTTAGGTAGAGACACATGTAACTATGCACAAGGACCTCTCAAGAGATGTTCTGCTTAATTCTATACTGTAGGCAACAGACTAAGGTATTTCTCACTTGTTGATTCAAGGGACATAAACATCAGCTCATGTCTGCAAAAATCACAGAAAGGAGAAATATTTGCACCTGAAATTGCACTAGCTGGAATGGTTCAAAATAAAGTTTCTGTTTTTGCTATCACCAATGTCTTCCTCCACATCTGATTTATTGGCTAAAAGATTCTTTCTTTCCTCAAACATTGTTCAAGCAATGACACTTTCAAAATTTATCCCAATCATTGTGACCACTATGTCTTATATTTACTTAAACTGTATCAGAATATGATAACTATCAGTGTAATCATGACAATTAAATAATTTTAATGGGGCTCAGTTTCTTCACTGCAAAAGAAGTAAGGCAAAATGTTATACACACTTCATAAACCAGTATGGAAAGAGTGTGGAAATACAGGTATATAGTTGTTTCCTAAATATTACTTATTCATAAGTAGAGCATTTTTATTTTTCCACATAAATTCAAAGCCAACATAGTAAAAATCAAGCAATTGATTGTATTATTTATTTTAGTTTCAATCATTAATTCTGGCAGTATTTCTCTAAGATTCATTTATTTTTGTGCCAGGGAATTTTTTGACAGTGGGAAGGTTATTATGAGTGAAAACAAACACAGTTTCTTCTCTCAGAAAGTTTATGAATATTAATCAAGCCAATAATAAAGAAAATCAAAACCCCTTAGCATTTATAAAGGAATATGACATGAGAAGGTATGTCCATTCCAAAAAGAAAAATGATGACTAGGATAATAATGGTAATGATGGTGACTATGTGTTAGTTAGCTTTCTGCCACTGTGACAAAATACCTGAAAATATCAACTTGAGCAAGGAAAAAAATTATTTTGACTTATGGTTTCAGAGGTTTCAGTCCATGATCACTTGACCCCATCACGGTGGGAAGAGTATGATGGAAAAGAGCTGATCACTTTATGGTGTTCAGGATGCAGAGGGTGAGCTAGGAAGGAGCTGGGGACAATATTTTCTCTTCAAGGGCATATCTCAGTGACTTACTTCCTCCACCCAGGCCCTACCTCCTAATGTCTCCATCACCTACTAATAGGGCCACAGCTGGTAACAAAGCCTTGCATACATCAGACTGGGGAATAGTTGAGATCCAAACTCACAGTTAATGGTGATGATGATGGTGATGGCGGTGATGATATGAGAGCAGGGAGATGTTTAGTAATGAAGTGAACAAGTGTGGCTGGAGCAGAGTTGTTAAGCAAAAGCAAGATAAAGCTACAATGTATGACAAATGCCCAAATATTTACTGTTTTGTATTAATTCTATTTTTGTCTTTATTGTTTTAGTAGCCGTACAAAAAGAAACAAGAGTGAACAACACAGGAACCGGTTTTGTTGTTGTTGTTTGATGAGGACAAGGAAAGCATTTTAGCTGGCTAGACCACTGTAAAAAAGTACCACAAACTGGGTGACTTCGAGCATCAGAAACCTATTGTCTAACATTTCTAGAGGGAGGAAGTCCTAAAATCAAAATGTTGGCAGGTCATGCTTTTTCTGAAAGTTCCAGTAAAGGATCTGTTACAAGCCTCCCCCTAGTTTCTCATACATACTTAGTTTGTGGTAGCACAACTTCAGTCTTCACCTGGAGGTGTGTGTGTGTGTGTGTGTGTGTGTGTGTGTGTGTGTATCACATTCCTCCTTTTATAAAGACACTATTTGTTCTTGATAGCCCACCCTGACAACCTCATCTCAAATCATTTTATCTGTAACACACTATTTCTGTGTGATATCATATTTTGAGGTACTAAAGGTTGGGACTTTAGAGTAGGGATTTGGGGGAAATTAATTCATCCTGTAAGATATTCAATAGTGATAACTGATAGTATATGATAAAGTAAAACACCACCTATTTGCTAATGTTCTACATTTTCCACCATTTTCATTTTCTGTTTAGTTATACATGACTTTAGAGTATATTTTGACATATTTATACAAACATGGAGTACAATTTATTTTAATTAGAGTCTCAAACTTGTGGTTGTACATGAAGTGGGATTCACTATGGTGTATTTATGTATGTACCTAGGAAAGTTAAATCAAATTCATTCCACTGTCTTACCTATTTCCTTCCCTGCCTTCTTCACTTCATTTCCCTTTGTCAAATCTATGGAAATTCTGTTCTCCCCCTACCTCTTTATTGTATGTTAGCATCCACATATTACAGAGGATATTTCACCTTTGGCTATGGGGATTGACTTATTTCGCTTAACATAATAGTCTCCAAATCCATCCATTTTCTGGAAAATGCTGTAAAGTAAATTTTTTAATTCACCATTTACTTTAAAATGTCATTTTACATATATAGCTGACCATTTATAATATTTAATGTCCTTTAAACTATTTGTTTATTTTAAAGACTAAATAACAGCACACATATTTATGTGAATCATATGAAATAATACAAAAGTAACTTGTAATATTGCATTGATTTTCAACAAATTATGCTTAATTTAATATAAATGCTAGGATATAGCCTACATATATTTTTTATATAAAAGGTAAACATAGAACTTGCAGATTAAGATGTTACTCAAGCTTTGTATGTGTTCATTTAATTTTCTTGAGAAACTAACACTCTAAAAAAAAAAAGAAAAGAAATTAAGAAAATATATAGCTTAAAATTTAGCCAGGGTCACACACACACACACACACACACTACTTAAAAGCTCTGAAAAGAGAAGAGATAAGATTAGCCAGAACTCAAGATTAGGAATTAGAAGCAACAGCTTTAGAAGCAACAGTTTACATCATCTCTGAGGTGGGCCCTACATACACCTGGTGAGTCCCTAGGTGGGACAGATCATCACAGGGCAGGAAACATAATGCACAGGGCTCCACCCAATGACTTTATCTAATCCTAATCACTTCTCAAAGGCCCCACCTCTAAACACCACAGTTAGATTTAGTTTTGACCATTTTATACCTAAGAATGTGGATAAACTTTAAATATTTCACCCTTAAGGGACACCATTAAACCAGACATAAAGATAGCAAGTTGTTAACATACATTTAAAAAATAAATTTTTGTACAAACATTTTGACTATGAAATTCCAAGGATACAATGAAAATAAATATTATATATTAGCTAGGCATCCTGTAACACTTTGTAAGACTTAATGCCATAAAATATGTTGAAACCTTTAATAACACAAAATACAAATGGCAAAGTTTTTTGTTTGTTTGTTTGTTTGTTTTTTAACCAGCCCAACTATGCCAGGACTGCTACATGTGTATTTACAACACTAGATAAACATATCCTTATGACCTTTTGGAGATGCCAACTAGAATTTGGGGTAAGCAAATTATTTGTTAGTTTGCAGATAGATGTTGCATGCCAATAAATCTTGCTGCTGCACAGACTATATTTTTCAGTTTGTCATCCCCTCAGCATATGTCAGTTAAAATGTGTGAGGGGTGACATCAGCTGAAGTAGCTGAAATTTTCTTACATTCTTTCACAGATTGTATATTCTACATCTTAGGAAAATAAATAATGAAGCCAAGAAAACTGAAGAAAAAATTATAGACAAAGAAAAATTTTATTCTTTAATTTAGGGATATACTGAAAAGCAGTCAAGTTCAGCTTATGTTTACTTCACGGAATCAGGTTCTGGCTATGAAGTTGATTCAAAGTAAAAATTTAACTTTGGAAAAATTGTATTGGAAGTATTAAAGTTAAAATTGTTGTAATAAAAATGGATGTTATCAAACCAAAAAAAGTAGATATTTAAAAATATAATTTTGTATGGTAGAATGATAGCATGCTGTCTAAATAAATAGTCTAATTAAGCTAGTTCAGAAAATTAAAGTTCTTGGCAATCTATTCTATGAAGGAAAACATTAATCTTTATCATTTCCCTATATGCCACACTTAATGTACACTGAATTTCAATGTAAAAATATGTTCAAGGATATATAAAATGTAAAATATTGTTCAATTTATCTGAAGCTTTCTTTTGCATAATTAGGTATGATTTTATTTATTGTTCAATAAATAAAGTTGATTACAAATGATATTTTAACAGAAGTAAGTATGTTGTCAAAAACATAAATAATATGTTAATCACCAAATAAAAAGTACAAAGAAGTTGTTTGGGGCCAATCTATATGTGTCTTGATCAGACAAACTCTATTTTACACTGAGACTCAATTTCATATAAGAAATTTTATATGTGAAAACCCCACATATGTAATCCACCTTCTGCTAAGCACACCTTGTTTGGCAATGCATAATGGATAAAAAAACTATTCTGTTATTCTTATACAATGTATTATTCAGAAATGTTTTGGCTATTCTGGGTCTCTTATTTTTCCAAATGAATTTCATCATTTTTTTTTCTATTTCTATAAAGAATGACATTGTAATTTTAATTGGAATTGCATTAAATCTGTATAGTGCTTTGGATAGTATGGCCATTTTGACAATATTAAGTTTGCCTATCCAAAAGCATGGGAGATCTTTTCATCTTCTAAGATCTTATTTAATTTCTTTATTTTGTGTTCTGTAGTTTTCATTGTAGAGGTCTTTCACCTCCTTTGCTAAGTTGATTCCAAAGTATTTTATTTTATTTTATTTAAGGCAGGAAGAGTAAAACAGGAGGCATCATAATACCAGAGTTAAGCAGGAATACTGAAGCAGGTGGCATCACAATACTAGACTTAAACTATACTACAAAGTTATAGTAAATTACTACAACCAAAATAGACATGTAGACCAATGGTACAGAATAGAAAACACAGGGACAAACCCACATAAATACACTTATCTCATACTACACAAAGATGCCAAAAACTTACTTTGGAGAAAAATTAGAATCCTTAACAAATGGTACTGGGGGAACTGGAAATCCATATGCAGCAAAATGAAACTAAACCTCTATCACTCACCATGCACAAAACTCAACTCAAAGTGGATCAAGAACCTTGGAATTAGACCAGAGACCCTGATCCTAACAGAGGAAAAAGATTAGGCCCCAACTTCCTTAACAGGGCTCCTAAAGTATAAGAAATATAATCAAGAATTAATAAATGGAATGGACTCAAACTAAAGATTTTCTTCTCAGCAAAAGAAACAATCAATGAGGTGAACAGAGAGCCTACATTTTGGGAGCAAATTTTTGACACATGTACATCAGATAGAGCAGGAATCTCCAGGATATATAAAGAACTCAAAAAACTTAACACCAAAAAAAAAAATAATAATAATAACTCAATCATTAAAGGAGCTAAGGAGCTGAACAGACACTTCTCAGAAGATGCTATGCAATCAATCAAAAAATATATGAAAAAATGTTAAACATATCTAGCAATTAAACAAATGCAAATCAAAACTACTTTAAGATTTCATCTCACTCTAGTCAGAATGGCAATTATTGAGAATGCAAATAACAAAAAGTGTTGGTGAGTATATGGGGAAAAGACACACTCACATATTGCTGGTGAGACTGCAAATTGGTGCAACCAATCTGGAAAACTTGGAATGGAACCACCATTTGACGAAGCTATCTCACTCCTCCTTCTTTTTATTTATTCATTTATTTTTATTTTTTACACACATGACAATAGTGGAATGCATTACAATCATAATTATATATTCACAGCACAATTTTTCGTGACTCTGTATATAAAGCATGTTCACACCAAATTATGCCATTATACGTGAGCTCTCTTATTATTATTATTATTATTTGCATTATAATTCTTAATACACCTTTATAGCACTCCTCCTTCTATACCCAAAGGTGTTAAAAACAGCATACTACAGTAATGCAGCCACATCAATGCTTATAGCAGCTCAATTCACAATAGCTAAACTATGGAAACAACCTAGATGCCGTTTAGTAGATGAATGGATAAAAAAATACCTGTTATATATATACACAGTGGAATATTACTCAGCATTAAAAGAGAATACAATTATGGCATTTTCAGGAAAATGGATAGGGTTGGAGAATATCATGCTAAGCAAAGTAAGCCAATCCCAAAATATCGAATGCTGGAGGTTATCTCTGATGAGTGGATGCTGATCTATATTGGGGAGTGGGGATGCATAGGAAAAATGGAGGAACTTTGACTAGGCAAAGGGGAGGGAGAGTGAAGAGGGGATATGAGGACAGGAAAAAAATGATGAAATGAGATGGACCTCATTACCCTAGGTACATATATAACTGCACATAAGGTAAGATGCTACATCATGTCCAACCAGAGAAATTAAAAGTTGTGCTGCAATTGTGTACAATGAATTAAAATGCCTTCTGCTCTCCTATATATCTAAATAAATTTAATTAATTAATTATTTTAAAAGAGAAATGTATGTATCGCTTCTCGGTCTTTTGGCTAAGATAAGTGTAAAAGAGAAATGTATTTATAAGATGTTCTACTTTTAGTTCCCATCTTTTTTGGACAGTGTACTGTACCCTGAATTGGGTCATTCTGACACACTTTCTATGTTGCTATGATTATGACTTACTGGTAGCTTGTAATTGGGGGGTTATAAAAGAGACACCCTACCTTGTGCAAGGGGTCAAGCTGTGCAGAGGCCACTTGATCATTGCCTTATGACTACCAGCAAATAAAATTTCATATCCTGCTTCAAGACTCACCCGGTGATTTATTTCAAACATGCCACAATGAAATATATTTTATGAAAAAAAAATGCTTACATATTAGTGTTCTTCAGAAAGACACAGCTAAGAAGACACAGAAAGACAGACATGATAGAGTCACCTGGATGTATGGATAGACAGACAAACAGGTAATTAAACAGAGATACATGAGAGGGGAGGTATTAAGGGAATTGCATAGGTGATAATGGAAGATGAGAAGACTCAAGAAAGGCTGCTAACAACTGCAGATCCTGAAATGCTAGTAGCTAAGCAGTCATTCCAAGTCTGAAGGCCTCAGAACCAGAAACTCTATGGTCTGATTCACAGTCCAGGTCAAGTATCTGGTAACTCAGAGAAATGAGGAGGAGGGGCTGGTGTATGTTCTGGAGTCCCAAGGCTGAGGAACCAGGACTGTTATGTTCAAGAGTGAAAGGAAGACCTTGTCCCAGCTCAAAAAGAGGTAGAGCAAAGCATGTTCTCTTTTTTATTGCTATCCATTTTCTAAATCCATCAAAAGATGTCCAAACCACATTGATGGCAAAACTTCCCGACTCACTATAATTTCCTCTGGGAACATTCTCACAGACATATTAAAAATCCTCCACTATTCTCTAGGTAATCTTTATAAAATAAAGATGACAAATAAAATTAAGTATCACTGCTCAAAATGATAATTATTTTTCTAAGAATTTAGTATATGATAGAACTACTGCTTAAATCTAAGCATAGTCATCATTCTTTGAAATGTTAAGTACTGGGGAGAAAGAGTTTTTTCCTACTGAAAACATATGATTGGGAAAAAGTAGAAAAGCCTGAGAAAAGTTTTAAATCTTGAAATTTTCACTTTTATTTGTTTAAAAGGGCTCCATACATTGCAAAATATAACACAGAAATTCACTTAACTAAAAGTCACAATGGATTAACAAAATTAATCAACAACTCAAAAATAGGGGGTGAAGTTGTGGCTCAGCAGTAGAGCGCTGCTATAGCAAGTGTGCGTGCGGTGCTGGGTTCCATCCTCAGCACAACATAAAAATAAATGAGTAAAATAAAAGGTATTGTGTCTAACTACACAAAAAAAAAATTAAAAGAGAAATACAAAATATGCCTGTAATCCCAGTGGCTCAGGACATTGAAGAAGGAGGATCCCAAGTTCAAAGCCAGCCTCAGCAATGGCAAGATACCAAGCAACTCAGTGAGACCTTGTCTCTAAATAAAATACAAAATAGGGCTGGGAATGTGAATCGGTGGTCAGGTGTTCTAGTGCGCTTGAGTAGGTCTATCTCCAGGAACTTCTACCCCCAAAATAATAATTTTAATATAAAACAAGCATAAAAACAAATAATAATGGAAATTTATTTAGGATAGGTATGAATAGTCTAATTTAATATACATAAACTTTCAATGCTTTTTCCAGAAAAACTTTGTATGTCCAGTACAAAATATGTACAAATTGCTGATTAAATGGATTGCTTCTTTAGAAAAACATGTCATACTAACCTACAAAAGTTCCTATTATGCTCATTTCTTATATTTTGCAAGTATTTTTACTGGTTTGATTGCTGTTTTAATATTGCTCAACTATGTAAATACTTTTTTGTAAAAGATACCATCATGCATTATCAAAAATTTTACTACACATTCTTTGGTTAGTCTTTGGGAAAAGTTTATGTTTTTTAACCCAAAAGAGTAGGATTACAAAGACAATTGGAGATAATTGATTTGATTATTGAATTTGGGTCAATTGAATATAATAAAACATAGTACTTGCTAACATTTAGAAGCAATGTTTGCTGAGTAGGCAGTTGCATATTATAACTTCTACAAAGCCGAATAAAGTAGAAAATATAAGTTATTGCTTTGAATAAGCCAAATATTATCACAAAGAGTACTAATAAATTGAGTTTGAACTTCACACTCAGAAATTACCATTAAACCTGAACATACTGAAATATCAGTCAATTCAAGTATTAGATAAAAAGATCATATAAATGCCACTGTTCCAAACACCCTTTCAGAAATGACTAAAGCAAAAATTGCATAAGTATAAAGAGCATCTTAAGGAACATGACAGAAAGGACCTTTATCATTGAATAAATTAGTTTAGCAATGTTCAAACATATGGAGAATTATAAATATTGTTAAAATATAGACAGAACAGAAGCAACTGCAGATTGGATGTCACTGGAAGGGAACTTGATTCTAGTCTTCCAATTAAATTATCAGAGGGGATTTCACAGGGATTGAATAGGCAGAATTGTTGTGCAGGCTTCAATTGTAAAGATATAATGATAACTGCCTCAGTCTGGCTTGGCACAAGATCAGGAGCCACTCACAGCTTTGTAGATTCAAACAGCAATTTTTTATTCCCAAACTCACACCGGCCTCTACAAACACATTCTGGGGAAATCCAAGGTCTGCCGCCAAATTCAGTACTCTACCAGGCTTTTTATCCCAAATACTTTCTGAATTCCATGAGAACTCAATGGGAACTCAGGCAGCAGGATACGCCCTATTCCCAGCAGGAATAACCTTAAACCTGGAACTGCCCTAAACCCAGATTGTCTTAAATCGGGAACGCCTTAAACCCAAATTGTCCTAAACCAGGAACGCCCTAAACCCAAGGAGTGGGATACTTCCTAAAACGTGCAGGATACACCCTAAACCTGGATCCACCCTAGTCCTTGAGCAGGGTCACCTTTCTCAAACATACATGCAATGTCACAGTGAATATCCAAGGCAAGTCCATTTCCAGGAGTCCTTCCTCTAAGCAACATGGGATACGCTGGCAAGGAAATTTCAATGCGTCATTCCTATTTGGCAATGGCCCTCAGCAGATAACTAAAGAATTAAACTAAGAAGAACATTTTTAAATAGGTAAATTTTCTAATACTTCAGGAGAAAGCTAAGGTTTTTATAGTGTCTTCAGATTATCAAGGGAAAACTTTTATCCATGAAATTCCATGTGCTTGAGGGAGGAAGATGGCACTCATTCTTTAGTGACAACTCTTAAAATAAATAGTTCAGTTAGCTGGTGTCTCTGTACAAATAAATAGCTGAGGTATTTGCTTTGTTTTCTGTTTTAATAGACAAATGATATAGAATCACACCATACTAATATATAATAAAAACAACACTGTATTCTTAAATATCAAAAACCAAGCAAAAAAAATAGTGGTCAAATTTCGTAATTTTTTTTAATTACGAAATTTGGAAAAAAGTAACTTAAATAAAATACAAAAATACTTTCTAAAAATCTTCTGGTGTATAGAAATATAGTAGCACAAGATATAGAATAATACAAAAATGGGAATTAATGCTAAAATTTAAACAGTCAATGTAAAGAGTTAAATTGAAGAAAAGTTATGAATTTCAAGAAAACTAAAGATTCAAAAGAACTACACTGTATTTAAGGATGTTTTCCCTAAAATTAGAAGAAACTTAAAACAAGAAAAACAGATTAATCTTAAGAGATGAAGATCACATTAATATATTCCATATTGTATATAAAAAACTGTAATATCAGAGAACATCAATAATTTTAAAAAGTACTTGAAGAACAAATTTGTGTGGAAAGGTTCCCCTTGAGTACTACAGCAAATCATTTAAGTCACACTGATCACAAATATGCAGCTTCAAATCATAAGTGCAAAGAATACTCAAATGATTTATATCATTTGAAAACAAGCAGGTATCAGTGTGGCATCTGTCTTACAGTGGCAAGTCTATATCCTGGAAGAAAATTAATCCACCTTTCAAAATTTAGAATCAAAATGGAGTAGGTGTAGATTGATCTGTTTTTTTTTTTAATTTACTCTAATTAGTTATACATGAGAGTAGAATGCATTTTTTTATTATTTTTTAAATTTATATATGACCATGAAATGCATTATAATTCATATTACACATATAGAGCACACATTCTTCATATTTCTTGTTGTATACAAAGTATATTTATACCAATTTGTGTCTTCATACATGTACTTTGGATAATAATGTCTATCACATTCCACCATCATTTCTAACCCCATGACCGCTCTGTTTGTCTCCCACTCTCTGCCCTAAGGAGTGTTTCTCTATTTCTCCCATGTTCCCCCTCCCAAACCTCACTATGAATCAGCCTCCTTATATGAGAGAAAACATTCAGCATTTAGTTTATTGAGATTGGCTAACTTCACTTAGCATTATCTTCTCCAACTCCATTCATTTACCTACAAATGCCCTGATTTTATTCTCTTTTATTGCTGAGTAATATTCCATTGTGTATATATGCCACATTTTTTAATCCATTCATCTACTGAAGGGCATCTAAGTTGGTTCCATAGTTTAGCTATTGTGAATTGTGTTGTTATAAACATTGATGTGGCTGTGTCCCTGTACTCTGCTTTTTTAAGTCCTTTGGGTACAGACTGAGGAGAGGGATAGCTGGTCAAAAGGTGGTTCGATTCCCAGTTTTCCAAGGAATCTCCATACTGCTTTCCATATTTGCTGCACCAATTTGCAGTTTCACAAGCAATGTATGAGTGTGCCTTTCCCCCCACATCCTCGTCAATACCTATTATTGTTTGTGTTCAGAATAGCTGCCATTCTGAATAGAGTGAGATTAAATCTTAGAATAGTTTTGATTTGCATTTCTCTAATTGCTAGCTGCTGAGGGCCATTACCAAGTAGGAATGACGCATCGAAATTTCCTTGCCAAGCGTACCCCATGCTGCTTAGAGGACATTCGATGGGACATTGCATGCATGCTTTAATAAGGTGACCTTGCTCTAGGACCAAGGCGGATCCGGGTTTAGAGCTGATCAGGTTTGAGGAAGTAACCGGCTCCTTGAGTTTAAGGCGTTGCCAGTTTAAGATAATGGGTTTTAGGGAAGTTGGAAGTTGAAGATTATTGCTGGGATTAGGGTGTTCCTGCTGCTTGTTCCCATTGAGTTCTCGTGAGATTAAAATGGGATTTGGAGAGAGCCTCATGGAGTAGGTGAATTGTGCGGGCAGACGGCAGAACGCGATTGCCCCTGGACCTGTGTGGAGGCTGTGTGAGAGCAGGAATAAAGAATTGCTGTTTGAACCTACAAAGGTGTGTGGTGGCTCGTGATTCTGGTGCCAAGCCGAGACCTTGGCAGCTAGCAATGATGAACATTGACACATCAAACATCAATGGAGTGCTGAGGGCCATTACCAAGTAGGAATGACGCATCGAAATTTCCTTGCCAAGCGTACCCCATGCTGCTTAGAGGACATTTGATGGAACATTGCATGCATGCTTTAATAAGGTGACCTTGCTCAAGGACCAAGGCGGATCTGGGTTTAGAGCTGATCAGGTTTGAGGAAGTAACCGGCTCCTTGAGTTTAAGGCGTTGCCAGTTTAAGATAATGGGTTTTAGGGAAGTTGGCGGTTGAAGATTATTGCTGGGATTAGGGTGTTCCTGCTGCTTGTTCCCGTTGAGTTCTCGTGAGATTAAAATGGGATTTGGAGATAGCCTCGTGGAGTAGATGGATTGTGCGGGTAGACGGCAGAACGCGTTTGCCCCTGGACCTGTGTGGAGGTGGTGTGAGAGCTGGAATAAAGAATTGCTGTTTGAACCTACAAAGCTGTGAGTGCCTCGTGATTCTGGTGCCAAGCCGAGACATTGGCCTTGGCAATGGAGTATAACATATTCTTCTGGTTGTACATGATGTTGAAGTACCCTGGTCCTGTAATCATTTATGCACATAGGGTAATAAGATCCAATTTACTCTACTATTCTTCTTACCTCCCTACTTTCTCCCCTCCTTTCACTCCCCTTTGTCTATCCAAATTACCTCTATTCTTACCTACCCCCCCCTTTATTCTGAATTAGCATCCCTATATCTGAGAAAACTTTTTGCCTTTGTTCTCCAGGATTAGTATACTTCACTTAGCATGATGATCAAATCTAGAAGCAATGTCTGAGATCTTTTATAGACAAAGAACAATATTTAAACTTGAAAGTGTCAAAAATAAAGATAAATAAAAAACTCAAAACTTAACACCAAAAACAAAAAAAGAAAGAAAGAAAGGAAAAGAAAAAAAAACCCACAAATAACCTAATCAATAAATGGGCTAAGGAACTGGACAGTTCACAGAAAAAGAAACATGAATAGTCAAAAAATATATAAAAACATGTTCAACAACTTTAGCATTTAGAAAAATGCAAATCAAAACTACATTGTGATTCTATTTCACTACAGTCAGAATGGCAATTACCAAGAATACAAACAACAATAAGTGGTAGCAAGGATGTGGGGGGAAAGGCACACTCTTAGGTTGCTGATGAGAATGCAAATTGGTGCAACCAATCTGGAAAGTAGTATTGAAATTCCTTAGAAAACTTGGAATGGAACCACCATTTGATGCAGTTATCCCACACTCAGTTTATACACAAAGGGCTTAAAATCAATTTACTACATGATGAAGCCACATCAATGTTTATAGCATCTCAATTCACAGTAGCTAAACTATGTTATCAACCTAGATGCCCTTCAACAGATGAATGAATAAAGAAATTGTATATATATATATATACATACATACATACACACACAAGTGAATACTCCCCAGTCTTAAAGAAGAATGGAATTATGATATTTGCCAGTAAATGAATGGAATTGGAGAATATCATGCTAAGTGAAATATGCCAACCCAAAGAACCAAAGGCCCAATGTTTGCTCTGATATGGGAATGCTTATTCACAATAAGGGTGTAGGGTGGGGAGAACAGACATAACACTACATCATGTACAACAAGAACAATGATGCATTTATGTATGATGTGTTAAAGTGCATTCTACTATCCTGTATAACTAATTAGGATGAATTTTAATTTTTTTTTAATTTAAAATTTTATTTTTTTAAAAAAGGTAAATGTGAAATTGAAAATGAATAAAACAACAAAAAATGTCAGAAGCATTAATGCCATTGTGTAAGGAATTGAAAATGAATACTAACATAACATGAAATAGAGACTTGAACAGAAAACTCTATTTATACCTAAAGCACTGATAAAAATGCAGATATAGAGAAAACAGAATTAACAATTTATGTTTGTATAGACTAGTATGACACTGAGAGTGGAAAATTTACTGCTATGCAGCCTGTCTGTACTGATTAATATCATACAATTTAAATTTGTATAAATGGAAGTAAATTATATATATATATATATATAACTTTTTTGTGAATGATAGAACATATATACAATTTTAATTCAAATATTCTTGTAATTCTTTTAAGTACCTGAAATAAAATAAAATCACTACATTATAAAACAATGAAGTCTAATCATCTAAAAAACCCATTTTCAATAACATGAATTCAAATTGTTATATACATAAATAAAGCCAAACTATTTTTTAGATTATCTAAAACAATAAACTATTTTCACTTAAACTTGCTATTTTTATTAGAGAGTTAAATACACATGTCAAAAAGGAGAACAACAGTTAAGAGACACTTTTTATTATTGTTTACTTTCAGGACAAGTTTGTAGATATTTACAATTAAATATCAGTTCAATTTTAAAAGCTCGAACAATGGCCAAACTTTTTGCACCAAAATATTTTCCTCTTTCATCTTATCACTACTATGCTAATTAGGGGTTTTAAGTTTACTTATTTGAATTCTCCATAAAAGAAGTACTCTCAATTTTAGCTTCTGACCAGAAATGCAGATCTAAGGCATTGTTACTGAGACGTATTTGGACTGACATGGACCAACAATAATCATATTCTTGCAATTTTTATAATTATATTTTAAAATTAACACAAAAGTAAAAGGGGGAACTACTATAAAATGATAGCATTCAGCCTAAGTGTCTGATTTGAATTAGTGACATATTTTAATGAGCAGTGAAAGGAGTCTCTTCTGGCCATTGCTTTATTTATTGAGTGGTGTGTGAATATTTGAATTTGTACTTAAAAAAAGAATGGAGATCAGTCTAGTGAATGCTTGCTTTTCTTTCCAGTGCTGCTTGTCTGGTAGTTTGGTCATGTATTTTGTTGTGTTTCATTTCTTTTCTTTCTTTTCTTTTTTTTTTTTTTTTTTTTTTTTGAGGAAAGTTCTATATTACCAAGTGCTGAGGGCCATTACCAAGTAGGAATGACGCATCGAAATTTCCTTGCCAAGCGTACCCCATGCTGCTTAGAGGACATTCGATGGGACATTAAATGCATGCTTTAATAAGGTGACCTTGCTCAAGGACCAAGGCAGATCCGGGTTTAGAGCTGATCAGGTTTGAGGAAGTAACCGGCTCCTTGAGTTTAAGGCGTTGCCAGTTTAAGATAATGGGTTTTAGGGAAGTTGGAGATTGAAGATTATTGCTGGGATTAGGGTGTTCCTGCTGCTTGTTCCCGTTGAGATCTCGTGAGATTAAAAGGGGATTTGGAGATAGCCTTGTGGAGTAGGTGAATTGTGTAGGCAGAAGGCAGAACGCGTTTGCCCCTGGACCTGTGTGGAGGCGGTGTGAGAGTGGGAATAAAGAATTGCTGTTTGAACCTACAAAGCTGTGAGTGCCTCGTGATTCTGGTGCCAAGCCGAGACATTGGCCTTGGCAACCAAGGCTGGGCTGGAACTCCTGGCCTCATGCAGCCTCTGGGTAGGTGAGGTTTGTGGACAAGAGCTGCTTGCTGTGCCCAGTTCAGACCATTCCTTATAAAATAGAATGGTTTCTGTTGAAGTGACTCTGCATCAACAGAGTATGAATCAGTATATAACACTGAAACATGAAAATTACATGTTCGGCTTAATGAGTATTCTTAAAGTTCTCTGTAACTTTTGCTAATTTTCTAATCTTCTCCTTTTCAGTTAATGCAACCAAGAAAGTTTCTTTGAGAAGAATAAGTGATCTCTCCTTTATTTATGGAAACTTCTTGCTGCTTGACTCGTCAACACTTCTCTGATGACATTCTATTTTTGTCTGATGACTTCAAGATAATATGCATGATCTGAATTTAAAATAGTTATGTTTTTCTTGTAAGTAATCATTGGTGATGGATATCCTCCAGAGAAATGGATATTTGAATGCTCCTCTGAATGCCACTTGGAAATGCTTGTGGATTAATAACTAATGATCTTGGCAATTAATTTAGTGACTTAAGTAATTACTAATTATTTGTTGCCAAAAACATAGTTTTAATTGTGTTTATGTGAATGTGTGTGTGTCTGTGTGTGTATGGTGGTGGTGTGGTGTGTGTGGAAAAAGCTGATTATTAGATCTGATTATAATCCCTGGATTTAATTGTGATTCTATGTCAATATTTTCAGTCATTATTTGTCCTCTGTATTAAATGATTCTAATAAATATAGATCAATAGTATATTTTCTTTGAACATAATCTCCCCTCTCAATGCTTTTACTTTTTAAAGCTCCTCTTGGCTATACTATTGCGTGATTATAATTTTGTTTGGTTACTAAAAATAAAAAATCAGTCTCATATTTTGGTTTAAATTTTCTGGATTATGTAGATTCTTTGGGATATCGTGCATACTTTATATTTTCTTATCTAAATCTTTATTTATTCTTTCAATGGATTTGTTTACATTCTTCAATTGACTTCTACACATTTGACAGTATCTAATATTTTAAGATACCTAGAAAAGATAGTGTATTTGTAAGCCTCTTAGAACCCAAACATTTTGTCTCTAAATTTTCTTGAATTGTCTCACAAATGAGCTTTTAGGGGATACAGTTACCAAACAGTAGTTCATTCAAATAATTGATCCATCAAATGTATTTATTAACTAATTAGGTCGCTGCACTGATGATCTAATCATTTCACCTCTCAACATTTCCTGCACTACCTAACACTTGAGTTTTCCAGGGGACATTAATGATCTAAGATATATCAACTGGATTTTCTGCTTCTCCTAAAGTTTAGAGTTTGAATAAAATATATGGTTTATACATAGTTCTTATGGAGGATCAAATCTTGGACACATGATGATTATTATTAGAGGATAGTGATCACTGTAAAAAATAAAAATCTTCTAGACTGAGAAGACTATTGATTAGGATCTAGCAAGTCCTTGACTAAAGTGTCTTTTCTTATTTTATCTCATTATTAAAGTTTGTTTTCTGATACATTTAACTGCAACATTGCATTAGGCATGTTTCTGAATATATTTTATTCCATTGGCCTCTTATGTACCTGGTGGTACTTGGCACTTTATTCTGAGAAGGAATAGCAAATAATGTAGCATTTTATTTTACTATACACTTAAAAGAAGTATAGCAGGAAAGTAACAAATATTTTTTTTCCATTTGTGAAATATCAGATTTATTAATTTTGTTTTCCGTATTATAGCATCAAAAATATCAAATCTAAAAGAAAAAGGATTTACAAAAATTAATCCCATTTTTTTTCATATTTGGTACTGAGGATTGAACCCAGGGATGTTTTTTCTCTGAGCTACGTCTTCAGTCCATTTATGTTTTTAATTTTGAGAGAAGGTCTCACTAAGTAGTTGAGACTGACCTAGATACTTGCAAATTCTCCTGCCTCAGTCTCCTGAGTTTCAGGGACTATAGCAGTTATACCTATTTTAAAACCCTGAAATTTTAGGTAACTTACCACAGTATAAACACTTCCATGTGAAAGGAGTACATCTCTTGATTATTTTAATATTCCCAAATGAACATAGGGGAATATCATTGTTATATTTATGGTGACTGAGTTAATAGTTACCTGGATAGATTAACATTTTTAAAGGCATTTGTATCAATAGACTGAAAAAAGGAAGTTCCCTTTCTACCATGTGGACAGGCATCATGCAATCACTGAGAACTTATGTACCTAGAATCAGAAGGCAGAGGAAGTACAAATTATCACTTCTCGCAGCCACAACAGTTCTTGTCACACAGCTCCCTGGGCAAGTTGAGACATCCATCTTTTGCTATTCTCAGCTTTCTCAAAGATCAATTCTCCTGTTTCTCGGGTTTTTTGGACTTCAGGACTGGGACTTCCACCTTCATTTTCTCTGGTCCTCAGGCTTTTGAATACAGACTATGCAACATTAATGTCTTAGTTCTGCAGTTTGAAGAAAAAATAGATATATCTAGTCTTCGTAATTACATGTGAATTCTCATAATAAATGCCTGCATCTGTCTATCTATCTATCTAGCTAGCTAGCTATCATTTATTATACCTGTCTACCCATCCTATTGATTCTTTTTCTTTGGAGAATGGTAATATAGAAAATTTTTATTAAATAAAATGTTGTTAATTTACAAAATACATTTGAAAACTTCTTATAGGAAGAAATAAAGTGTCATTTGCATTAGTGTAAATGGGCTATTGATCTATAAAATCTTTCATTTTGATACAATTTTACATTATGTTCATCTCTACTCAAGTTACATGTAACTTTTTTTTCTTTGATCTCAAAGTAAGAAACAAAAATATTAGAAAGTTATAAGGAAATATGGGCTGCAAATTTTAGGTAAACAGTATTTGAGTATTTTGATATTAAAATAACTTCCAAATGTATTTTAAGGAAAACATAGCTTATTAGTTATATTGGTCAAAGGAGATGGATGTGGATTTTAGTGCTCTCATCTGTGGCACCTAATTTCTTCAGGTATGTACAGAATTGAGCACATAGCACTTAGGTTAAAACAATTTGATTACATCCTTTGCATTTACTTCTTACATAATCAATACTTTATTTTGTAAACAACTATATCCTATGATTAGAAAACTTTGTAATATTTTAGTGTTATAAAGAGGGCCCAAACAGTCACTTTACATGTATTTAATCATGGTAATGACTGAAATCTTTTTCTCCTTAACATGTAACAGACTTTCCTCCTGACTGTGTTGACAGTAGGGATCAGCATGCTAGCCTTGGCATCCTCTCTTGTGTGTGATATTGTCAGTGATTCGATAGCAGGTTAAGCTAGACAATAAAAATTCCTTGAATTTTCTTGCTTGCACAATAAAAAAGATCAAGATAAAATCCCAGAAGCCTTGTATATTTTAGGTTATCTGTTTTATCTTGTTCTACATTCATGCTAAAAGTAAGTTGTACCAAAATTTTTGTGATATTTTAGTGTTTGTGATGGTTGGTAAGATACAAATAATAAAAATTTATCTACTCTAATGTTTCAAAGACAGGCTACATTTGTAAACACATATCAATAAAACTCAGATAAAAATATACATGTTCCCTGCAAGTCAAAAAACAAGTAAACACAAAATTAGCCTGTCATGAGCCAGTATCTACTAAAGTACAAACAACTAAACAAACAAAAATAATAAAATTAATAAATAAGACGTTTTTTTAAAATCCATTATATACTAAAGCAGAATAGTCTTCAGAATTGTTGTGCCTGAATTTACTTGTACTTCCCAATAACTATTTCATTCTCCTAAGAGTATTGACATGTTTAATCTTGTTTATCTAATTAACTTTAAGCATAGCCAACAATTAGAACAAAAAAAGAAAAAGAAAAGGCAAAATGGAAAAAAAAATCTTAAAAAGTCTTTGTTTTTAACTCTTAACTGATTTTGTTGTTTCTTATTGTTTTTACTATTATTTTTACCTATTTTTAAATTATTTTTACTATTCAAGAAAGGCAGTACAAGCAACAATAAAAAATAAGCCTAAAATATATATGGTCCAACAAAATGGAACATCTGGTCAGTTCGGTCTCTGTATGAAGTCTGGGTGCACGTTAATGGGAGAAGAAATTGAATCCTTCACCAATGAGAGTTCAGTGGTGGCTGTCTGTTTCTATTTCTTCTACCTGCCTTATCTTTTTTTTCTCTCCTCCTCCTATTCATTCTGCTTTTTCTATCTCCTTCTTTATCAAGCACAGTTGCATAGTGTTAGAGTCTGTAAACAAGTCTGGATGGCGCCTGGCATTTTGCAGAGGGAGTGGTTTGTGAAGTAATGCCAGTACCAGTGAGCCATTAAGTGTGGAGATTCCTTATTGGTTGACTGCTGTATCTAGTGTATGTTAATTAAGATAAGCTGTGTGGAATGTATATATACGGCTCCTGTCCTACAATAAATGGCTCCCACTCCTGCTGGATCAATCTGCACAAGTTGCTCGTTACCCCCTGGTTATTTTGCCCAGCCAGCGGGGCTGCGGCAGTGTAGGGTAGTCAGTACATGACAGCAATGAAAGCAGATATGTTTGGTTTGCAGGAGATTGTAAATGAGGCCCTATAGTCATATATTCATAGCTGGTAGAACTCCATGTATTATGGAATAAGCCACATAATTAATGATTTTTTTTTTAGTCTTGAGTACCACTTATATTTTATACACACACACACACACACACACACACACACACACACACACACACAACTGGTAAAACTCCATGTATTATGGAATAACCCACTTAATTAATATTTTTTTTTAAATCCTGAGTACCACTCATATTTTATACACACACAAAAACACACAGACATATCTACATATAAAAACAAATATACTAGAGTAGTAGATATTTATCCCAGGGATGTTTTATCATTGAGATTCATCACAACTACTTTTTAATTTTAGTACAGGGTCTTGCTAAGTTAATGAGAATCTCACCAAGTTTCCCAGGGTGGCCTAGAGTTTGTGATTTTTCTGCTTTTGCCTCCACAGTTACTGAGATTACAGGCTTGTGTCAATGCACCTAGCTTCCATATATTTTTTGAATTAGGTGTTTAGTCTCTGTTTATTTTAAAATATAATGTAAATAATATATAGGAAAACTAATTCAAAATAATTTTATAATGAAAATTTGCCATCCAAGACAAAGATTCTGATTTGAATCGATTCCTATAATTATAGTATTAGTAGACAATGGGTGTAAAAGGAACCTTTAGAATATTCCCTACTAAGTGAGACTTAAGGCATGATGCTTTTTGCTTGTTGCTATTTTGTAAGATGGCTAAAAACTAATAAACCTTAGAGAAATATCTTCTTTTTGACATGTTTGGAAAACAATATCAAATCCTAAATTTAAGAACCAAATAAAATAATATATTTGAGGTAATGTTAAAATGCATTCGTGTTCTATTAAGTTACAAACAGAAAATGAAAGTGTTGATAGCTTAATTATTTATTTAGTAATTGTTTATACAATATTTTGCTTGAACACATGAAATTTACTTTCATGAGTATTCTATAATATATTGTGTTATTTTTCTTTAGTTCTTCTCTAAGTGAACTTTTTAATCATTTATTTTTTTAACACCAGTACTTTATATTACTGATTAGGATCTTAACTAATTACACTCAAATTAAAAATAACTTTCAAAAGATTATATGAAAATAAAAGGTAACACTTATAAAATTCAAATGATAAGTGACAGGTTAGCATGACTTTTTAAAACATCTTCTAGCAAATGAAATGGAATCATCATTTTTCATTAATTTGGAAGTGACATAATACTGAAAATATAAATTATGCTTATTAAATTTACCTTTTATGTGGTCAAACACAAGGTATGTTCTTTTCGATTGTCTTAAAGAAAGGAATCAGTGGCAAATATTAGAAATATATATTGATATAAACTAATTTTAGAATTTCAAGGAAACCTTACATGATTTTCATATTTCCTGGTAAATATTAGGTATACTGAGAGAAAAACCATCTTGATAAGAGCTGCAAATTTTCACATAAAAATTGTTTAAACAAAAACTTTATAAATTTGATCTGTAAATTAATCAGTCATTTGATAGAATTAAAATATCATTGTGTGGGGTTCATACATTCTTCCTGAACTCCTGAGGGCTTTGGATTCACAACTGAACTATTTCAACATTATCTCTTTGTGGACAGAAAGAACCAATGAAAATTAGGCAGATTCAATAACAGATAGTCAAAGAAAAAACTCTGGATTTTCTCAAACAGGTGATTATTGGAGAACAGGTAAAAGAGTGAAAAGTTCCAGAAATTTCACAGTATAAGATAGGAGTAATGAAAATATGCTGAAATTCTTTGTAGGATGTGACTTTGTAACCCTTAGTAATTGAATCATTTGTTTTCTTACTGTGGAGTGCAGAGTGTTCTTCCTGTGTCTTAAATACTAATCATATGTATAGCATTTATTTGCAAATATTTTCTCCTATTATGTTGGTTTTATTTTTATTAAATTAGCAAGGTATTTTGCACAGCAAAATTTTCTATTTCTTATGAAGTTCAGCTTATGAATTTTTTGTTCATATACTTAATCTCCTAATATTGACCATGCTGTGTCTTAATGGAAGCAATCTGGTAGAGTCATAAACTAATTTTTCAGAAATTTCTTGACTTCTGAGAATAAACTTACCTCATTTTGATACATGGTTTGCTGATATTTTATTATCTGAGAGTTTATATTAAATGAAAAATAAAATAAATTATTTTAATGAATGTGTCATAACAGCAATTAATTCCCAGAATTTCTATCAATCATTGGTTTAAGTAATATATCTTAAGGACAAGGTAGAGAATTCATAACACCAAGAGCTAAAATAGTGTAACCTTGAGGTACCACCATATTTTGTACATGAACTATAAAGAAAATTAGAGGCAGGATATAAACATATATGTAAAATATGTGATATTATATATTTTATATCTGTAAATATTCTATGTATGTATGCGTGTGTGTGTCTTTGTGTGTATACATACATAAAAATTCAAGGCTACCAGAAGCTTCCCTTAATCAAACTAATTCTATTTTTAATTGCAAAAATATATGTTTAAGGTATATATCAATATCTTTTTTATACAATTAAATCTGAAAATCTGCCTAGTAACAATTCCTAAAACTATACATTTTCAATGGAACAGGAAAATAGTAAATTGCTGTTAAAACTTTTATTACATATTCAGATATTTCAATTAATAGCTTTGTATCATTTCTCAAACTAATTCATACAAAGTCTATGAAGCACATTCTTTGTGCCTTTTTTATACATTCTAATCTTTTGTTTATATAATTCTAATTCTAATTTATTGTATTCCATAAATTTGATGATTAAAGTGGATAAATTTTATATTGTAAGAAATTATTTTGGTACTTACATCCTATTTTATGAAAGTAAAAAAAATAAATTAGGTATAAAAATTTAAAAAGTATCAATTCCATGTACTTGTTTTATTGACATTAATAAAGAAAGTAGTGATCAAAAATAATAGATTAGTTGTTTATTATCCATGAAGTATTTGCATAGTGTTTTAAATGACATTTTTCTTCTTAATGATTAAATAAGTTTTGTTCTTTTCAAATAAAAATTGTTTTATGACTTTTGATAAGATACTTAGATGTCACTCAAGTAACATGCTCTGCAAAATAAGTGATGATTGGTGTTAGTTACTACTGTATCTTCAATGGGTTTTAAAAATCAATCAAACACTTGAGTATCTATATATACTTATTAATAAGTAAGAAATAATTAGAAATTTAATCATACATTTGTTATATTAGCCTATTAAGCTTGTTGTTATTATTAATAACAGGTAATATACAAAGGTTTAATTCCAGCCAAAAAATGGAAACACACTGGTGAATAAATAAAACCTTATTTTCTGACTTCTTTTTCCTATTTTTTTCTCCATTTAAGACAAATAAGATTACAAGACAAAGCAACAGAAATGCAATTGATTTTGTTGTATTAGAATTTGGGCTGAGTGCATTTGATAATTCAATCAAATTCTCTGTCAGTATCAATTTGTTTTAGCATTTGATATTCTAGTAGCAGAATTTTCTCATAATGATATGACCTTCCACAAGCTAGAATCATCCACTCCCAATATACCAGTCCCAGGGAAAGACATGGTAGTCTATTGGAAAGTATTTTCCCATTCACTTATATAATTTTGTAAGAAATAATCGTGTGTTTTAAATATAGCTAGACAGGAGTCCATAACCAGCACTAACCATTTTTTTTCTAAATCTTCAGTTCAACATATACTTTATAACAAGATTCTGTATGCTTCTGATTTGTCTAGTCTTCTTATTAACATTTCTGCTATCTTCTTGCAAATACATCATTTCCTAATCACTGCAAATTTTAGCCATCGTTTTTTTTGGGATTAGGAATTACCCCTAGAATTAGACTATTTTAACAACAAATATTTATTATCCCACAGATTCTTTGGTTAGCAATTTAGGAATGGCTTTCTGTGAGTCTCTGTATGAGGGCTTCTCATGAGAATGTAGGAACTGATGTTTTAATGTCATCTGAGTACTCTACTAGGGGAATCTATATCCAAAAGTGGCAGGCTTTGGTCTCTTACCACCTCAACCTCTTCACAGAGCTTCCACATACCATCACAGTTTGATTTCCACAGAAAGCAACTGAGGAAGAGGAAGAGAGGGGACACCCAAAATAAAAGTGGCAACTCTCTATATACTCTCTTTGGTTTTTATTATGTGCAAGTTAATAAATCCAAGAAATGCTCATGGGAGGGAGATGAAATAGAGTGGGATAACACAGTCCAAAACCAAAAAATAGTAAATACTGAAACCATCTTCAAGACTGCTTACCACACTGTGGACTTTTTATGATTAGAACTTCTAACTGAAGACATATGCCATCAGCATATCCTTCTTTGAATAAATCTATACTATCTTTATTTCTTACTTGTCTATATAATGTTAATAAGTTTACCAAATTTCCAACAAATTTTCTATTTTCATTTTTTATTTAAATTGCATTGAGCATATAATTCCATCTAGAAAGGTTGCTTTGGGAAACTACCAAAATAATCCAATCAGGGAAACAACGTTCATATATTTTTGTAGAAGTTTATAGTAACTCATAATACAAAAATTAAATATAAAGGTCTGGATTAGCTGCAGAGATAATTAAGTGCATATTAGGGTAGTGTAAATATAGGTCATATAGAGGTATAGATGTTGGAGGTGGAGAAGGAATATATGGTAGAATTTCATATGATAGAATTTACATACATTTTGGAGATTAAAATAAATATGATGAAACGTGACATAAGGGTATTTAAACAAATGAAATAATCAGGAACATGTTCTTGATTATTATCATGGGTACTGTGCTATGATAAACAATATTAAGAAGGAATTTGTGAGGACAAGAATTTTATATCCATGTTAACATAAAGATATATTTCTTGGGGATGTGTCTCAAGCTGTGGTGTGCTTGCCTGGCATGCGTGTGGCCCGGGTTCGATCCTGAGAACCACATACAAACACCACATTTTTTTTAGAAAACTAAAAACTAGAGGTTGAAATTCTCTCTCTCTCTCTCTCTCTCTCTCTCTCTCTCTCTCTCTCAAAAAAAGATACATTTTTTCCTTTCAAATGGAAATATCAAGTAATTTTTACTTGAAGACTTAAATATCTATGTAAACTTGAATTATTATAAAATGTAAACTCAAATATTTGGGAGTCCATAATGTATATAATATTCACAGGCACAGGATTACTTAGAGGGAAAGGAAACATGAGCCAAATTATTATTTTAAAAAAATCATATAACCTTATAAACTGAATTAACTGGAGGTGAAATACTGGAAAATTGCCTACTTCTTGTATCAGAGATATAGCATCTTCTTTGTAAACTTGAACAAGTTTTCATTTCATTTGCTTTTTATCTCCAATCACAAAATGGTTAATACTCATAGAGGTCCTACCAGATTCTCAACTTTTATTTCCCCAGTCATTTAAGCTACATTTTCTCCTACAGCCTGTCTCTAATATTGAGTGACCTTTTTCTATCACAAACTGGTCTGAAATACTAACATGGTATAATGTCAAAGATCTTACACCATCTGTCTTTGTACGTACTTCGTATTAATCATTCACCCAAAAGGCTTTCATATATTCTTTAAAAGGCCTTAGACTTTTAGATCCATTATTGTTATTCCCAGCATCATTGAAAAGTAATAAATCATTAGAATATTTGTATATATAAGAAAAAGCATTTTTGAAACCTCAAATAAAGCTACCTTACACAATTGAACCAATATTAAATATGTTTAACTTAGAACATAATTATTTATTATTAAAGAATACATTAAAGAACAGAATCAAGTTATTTATAAATGAGGAGTTGAAACACAGGTTTTTAGCTAACACAACACAGATAGAGGTACATTACTTGGTTACATAGTTAAAAGTAAAGATTTGGATTCTTACATCAAGAAGTTCCAGTTATCTCTTATTAAATACTTTTGAGACAATTTTAAAGTAGAATTAAAACAATTTTTTCTTCCCCATACAGAAAGACTTTCTTAACTGTCAAACAGGTCACAATATTTCTCTTTCTTTCCATTAATAGACATATTTGTCTGTTTAAGACAAGAAGCCCTTTGCTATAGTTTTAATTCTCTAAAAGTAGCTTTGATGAAAAATTGTCTCAAATTTATAATGATAGTCTTACCAATTAAGTCCTTTTCGTGTATAATACTTCTAATAAGTCATACATAAAACCATCTGAAGCCAAAAACTGATATTTTTAAAACATAATTATTTAAAACACAATTAGTGTGATCAGTAAAGAAAATATATTGCAAAATGTACATGTCAAAAATTAAACATGAGTTTATTAGAATGTGAAATTTAAAACTTGGATTTTTTTAAAATTAAATTTAAAGAAAGTAAATAGTAATCTCTGTAAATCTGTTTCTGCCACATCAACATATTGTAGCTAAAGAGTTGTGAATGAAACTAGAACAGAATGCGTAAATCCTTTAACATCAATGGCTATTCCTAAAATAGTAACTAAATGCTCAAAGACAAGGGTACATCTGATCCTCTTACAATACTGAAGGGAACATTGCTTATTTTCTACCCTGCAAAATCTAACATAGTATTCTTCCAAAAGGTATTTAGAATTAATGCCACCATAAATACTTGCCTCTCCGTACTTTTTTAAGTGTTAAGTAAATCAAATTCTACAGCTAAAAACATTAACATGCATGACAGAGTTGTCCCCATATGTATGTATGAATGATCCTTAATTTCTGAAATGTTATCATAGTCTTATTTTCAAAATTTAGCAAATACATTCTTATTTGAGAGTTGAAGTTACCTATAATTGAATTTTATCATAGTCACTATATATTTAAGAAGCAACTAATCAATCTCAACCAGTACTGTAAGAAAGTTCTTATCAACTTATATCACCTTTATTATGTATATTTTATAAGAAATGTGAGCTAATATTTAAACTACATAGTCATAACATTTTGTGATAATATGTTTTAAATAAAGCATTTTATTATTTTATATCTTCTGACTACACATGGATTCTGTAAAATATTGTCTCTCATCAATTGAAAATTAATCATATGTTTGATTTTCAATTGATGTGTGATCCAGAAACTTCCCAATAAAGACCTTCTCAATTGTAGAAGTTTTGTATTTTAGTGGACTTGAATATTTTCTAGTATATAGTTTATATTATTTATTTTTAAATATCAGATGTCCAGAAAAGTGAACTTCTCACTGGTATACAAAATGATAATACAAGTGATAATGGAAGTTCCATGTGTTTCTTTGCGTAGCTTTAATGTTTTTCGGAATTAACAGAAAATTAAAAAGTCTGAGGATAATAATTGAAGATTAAAGGTTGTTGGCTAAAATAAAGATATTTACACACTTCTAAATTCAGAATGTATATTAGTATAAAAGCTGCATACATAGAAAAAATAATAATCAGGTTGGAGACCCTGTCAAATGTGAGAAAACAAATCAATAAACAAAAGAAAAAAAATATTAGAACTTGAAAGGTTTAAATATGCTAAATGATTGGCAGAAAATCCATACAAAAGAGTTTCAGTAGCAATATGAATATACTTTTAGAAAAGTTAGATATTGAAATGTCATGTTAAAACATTTGAATTCTGTGGTCATCCCAGAAGGCCAACTGTTGAACATCCCTCCCAGCAGGATCAGGCAGTTCGACATGAACTAGAGAATATGGATCACAGCAGTATTTGTTCACACTAAGACTAAGGAAAGTGTTGTTGCATTTATTTGTTGTGTTTTTATTTTTGCTTTTGTTTGTTTTAGTGTTTGCTGCTGGATTAGTAGCCGCAATAGAGGAAATCAAGCAAATAAGTAAATTAGTTCATTGTTAAACCTGGAACAATGATACAACCAGGAGGAATTTGATAGAATGTGGGCCAGCTGTGGAAAGCATTTAGGTTATCATAATACCAATGTAACAAAAAAAAAATATGAAACAATCCTATTTTTAGAATGGTAGGAACAGTGTTGTGTGCATTTGGCATGAGTGGATTTGGGGTATGTGAATACGTAAATGTTGAAATGCAGAAGCACTAATCTTCAGCTTCAAAATAAGAGGGTCAGCTGTTAATGACTATAATTATTTAAAAAGGGGAAAAGAATAGTAGAACCATTATATTAAAATGTTTGCCTACATGCCAATATGCATGTTCTTTATTTCGCCAAGAACAAGAAAAACTTAAACATAATTTATAGTTTTTGCCCTTTAGGATGAGAATAGGAGGTTTGGGAAAATGTGGTGAGGAGAGTTGCGGTGTTTTTTTTTTTTTTTTTTTTTCCATCTTCATTTTGGTTGAGTTTCTTTGGGTTTAAGCTTTGGTAAGACACCCCATTTACACCACTTCATATTCTTGTGATTAACATGTTTAGAGCTCTTGCCAACTTATTCTACACCAACAACCCACACACACTGTGTTGGCCCAACCAAGCTGTCCTCTAGGCAGCACACACAGCACATTTTCACTTTACCTTGGCTTCACACTCTACTGTTATCTCTGACAGCAGCAGTCTATAGACACACACAGTACCCTTACCTGCTCCAAAAGGCTTTGACCAATGATAGACAGAAGTCACTCCACTTTGCTTTCAGGCAAAGATACACAACTACTCTTCAGAAAAAAGCAACTTGAACAAAATAATTGGTGTCCACCATGATAAACACAGGTTTTTATTTACCCTCTGAAATTCCCTGACTCACAATTTCCCTCTCTCCAAATAGTTCTGGGCAGCATTTCCTAATAAAAGAGGAGCCTAAGAGCATGTGCCTCAAGTTCCACTTGAAGAGCATAAGATAGATCAGCTGATACCAGAAATAAACTGGTGGCAAGCACAGCATGTATTCACACCACAAGTGCTAAGACTTCACCCTTGATGAATCACTAAGGGACAAGTAGCTGGAGAGCTGATAAAGAGATGAGGTCTGCAACACTTGAATGATATTGAGAGCAATGATAATGTAAAGACTGAGGAGTGGGCTGGCTTCTGCTAATGACATTGAAAGGCTTGTAGAAAGAAAATTACAGGCTCAGGGCAGCCAACTGGAAATTGGTGTGCTATAAAACTATAAAAGCAAAAGAGCTTCTACAGCCACTTTTAAGTAGGCTCTTATTTCTTACTAGATTAGGGCAGATGTTACTAGAAATTAAACCACCGATCTAACTGTGAAGGCAGCAAGTCTGACAACTAAATGTCATGGACAGCCCTGACAACGTTCCTATAAGATTCAGAAAATTAACTGTTGGAGACTTGACACCTGGAAAGATGGTAAAGGAAATGGAGCATGAGAAAACAGGAATGCCATATTCTCCTTAATCCTGGTAATCAACACACATAGCTCCTCCTTTCCAGTATCAGGTGAAAAAAAATATTTTCATTCTTAAGCATGTACATTGACCCTCACAAACAAGAAGTTTGCTCTTAAGATCTGTCTGTGACACCGTGAAGAGCCTGGAACAATACTTTATGTGAGTAGATTGCAAGAAGGAAGAAATATAATCTCATGCCTGGGTTGTAGAGAAAATGCTGGGAGGAGAGACAATACTGATAGGGTATTGCTGTTACTAAAGATTCTATGTACTAAAAGGAAAATTGAACTTAGCACTAATAGAGTGGTCTGGAATGTCTTCTTGAGAATAGATCATGGTGATCCCTGGAAGACATGCGGTGAAACTGATAGAATCACTTTGTTGGAGTATTGAGGAAAAGATAAGAAGGTTCAGAAGATATTTACCTTGTAATACTTAAGATTGCTGATACATTTCCTAGAAGGGCCAGAGGACACTCCCTGAACCTAGACAACAAAACATCAAGTCCTGGAGGGCAACCACTGGAGTTTCTGACAGACTCCACAGTGGCTATCCTCAATAGGTAGGGGCAGGTAGTAGGCATTGCTGCTGTGGAGACTGGGTCCATAATATTACTGATATTGGAGACCTCAAGACCACAGCTTTTAACTGTTAAAAGCAAATTGGATAGGATGGCTCTAGAAGACAAAAAGGCCAGAGTGACAATGAGAATATTTGACCATCAGTTGTCTGATATAACAGAGTAATATGAAGTGCACTCCTAAGGATGTGGGCAACTAGTAACTAGTGTTTTGAGAATTGTATGATTTTGAGACTAATAAATAAATAACAAAAATTTTTTAAAAATGTGATAATAGTGAGCACTAAGGATTGCCGTTGCACAAATAGTAATTTTACATTTAGTGTTCAGATAAAAGTTAGCAACAGAGTCCCTTTATTAGAAGAATACTGAATTCCCCTTGAACAAAGACACTTAAATTCCAGTGCACATATTTGTGATATGTGATGCATACACCTCTGAGCCTAACTGAAAAGATCAATGGCCAGTGTGAACTCCAACATTTAGATTTTAGTTGAAAAGTTTCTATTAAAGTCCATTTCCCTCTCATCACATAACTGAGGATGACTACATAACAGTTAAATCAGATGTAAGTCACTAATGAAGAATCTGACCAGTCTAACCTTGGGAACTGCCATGGGAGTTTAAAACTTTGAACAGCACATTATAGATTCTTATTTGCTCCGTCTGATGTTACTTTGGCTAAATATCAGTACCAGAACTCTAAGCTGTCTTAGAGATAAATCAAGGGTACTTCTATAATCTGTAAAAGAACATTTCATTAGGACCCACAACACTATCAGATTTTCTAGTTAGTTGATATGGGAGCAGAGTTTTAGTTCACACTCACATCACATTTACAACAAGAAAGTTTATCTAACAAGGAAGGAAGGAAATACTCATAAAAGTCTTATTTTTGTTACTTAATGTGTGGAATAAAGGAATACTGTTAGAAAATAACTTATTCCTGAGCAAAAGAATAAAAGAAAGCATTATCATTTTTCAGGTTAATTTTTTAATTGAGTTCCACCATCAGAGTCAATGAATGAAGAAGAGCTGCCCCCTCCCCCACTGCCACATCTCCCCCCATCCATTTATTCTCTATGCCCTCCAGGAAAACCAGATGGCTATATTACTTGATTAAAGATGATATGAAGCTATAGTAGGACAAAACTATTCTTATATCTACTGTGCTAATGTAATGGACTCACTCAAATCCAGTATAACATACTGTAGGGTTTGATTGAAAAATACCAACATGATGATATGTTAATTAAAACTGCTGGCTTTTGTCATAATGTGGTCCAAGTCTTTGATCCTGACATTCAAAATAATAATATTTTGCTTTTTATGTTAATTATATCATTAAATATACAGGTAAAAAGGATATGATAATTAATTTAATTTTATGTAAAAATGTATTCCAAGATATGGAATATAAATTCTAGAAAGATTCAAAGCTTTATTACATGAGTAAAAATTTTAGGAATAATTTGCCTAGGCATTTAAGGACTGCTTTAGTTGTTGTTTTTGTCTATCTTTAAATTTTGTATCTCCTACCACTAAGACATAGTGCTTGGTGAGCCACTTTGATTTACAGAAATAATGTAAGCATTGTGGAATACTATAGTGAAAGTTTTGATAGATTTAGAAAGCCGATGATTTCAAGATGGATCTAGAGCAAAATAGGTTTGGCAGCATATGGAAAATATATTGCAATCTATGTTGTAATTTAAATTACATAACTCTGAAACTGATGATTCTAGACATCTCTGCCATAGATAAGGATGCTTTTTCTCTCAGAAAATTTAGTAGAAGACTAAACAGTAGAATAGTATTTTAAGATTCTGGAACAAAGCTGTAATTTCTGAATCATAAAACTACCATTTCCAAACTAGTTCTTTAATTTTCTATAGAGTTATTATGAACATTTGAACATGGGAAGTCAAGTTCATATGCAAATATACCAGACCTTCATGATGTGGGAAATGTATGAGAATACCTTGCTCCCCACATCCTTGCCAACATTTATTGTTACTTGTATTCTTGATAATTGCTATTCTGAAAATATTAAGCAGAATTTGAAACAAACCATTGTCCAGTGAAAATGGCTTGTTTGACATCATTGCAGATCAGGCTTAAAGACATAAGTATATGATTAGGAGCACTGACCACCATGTTTACCTACTTCACAGCTATATCCTTATAGGACTTCCTCTATAACTAATTGAAAGATAAAGAACAGGTATAGGACTGGTTCATAGATGAGTGAGGGGTTGATGCTTATAATAAGACAAAAAAAATTAAAAAGAGGGGGCACATCATAACAACACTTTTAAGTGTTTCCCAATGAACAGAGTCATGAACATAATGCTTATTCATACAATTCATGTGGATGTCTATGGACAGAGAAGTGACATAAGATGTCATATGTATGTATGGCCTCCTGATAAATAAATGATTATATCATCTGGGGGTTAGAAAGTATGCTATTCAATTGAAGATTATAAATATAGAAGTCTAAGAAAAAAAGAAAGATGTAAGCACAAATATGTACAGCTCTCTGGGTAGTACTATAATTGCCACCAAACACAGGTGGTTATTTATCTTCTCTTTGAGCTGCTATGGAATTTGCAGAGTGAAACCATTGGTGGAGCCATGGTGACAGGGATGGAAACTATGAAATGGCCAAAGTCTATAAGCTTCATTTCTCCAAAAGTAATTCTAGCTATTGCTATTTACAAATACCAAGATCACTGCTGCAGATATCAACCATTAACACTTGTTAGAAAAACATTCAACCACTTGCCATTAGTTCACTAATAAACTTTCTCTTTAGGGAAGCATTCTTCTCCTAGGAACAGAGATCTTGAAGCCAATACTGAGATATAAAGCATATGCTGAAAATGATGGTGTCAGGTCTTACTTATGCTCCTTGGAGCTGGATCTATTGAGGTTGTGGGTTGCAGCCACTTAGGCACACATCATGTATCTGTTCTTGGATCAATGTATGTGGCACATCCTATGGATAGTGTTTCAACCTTACACAATATTTTATTCATCCTCACTCTCTTCAAGCACCTTTAGATGTTATCATACTAAGGCACATAGATTTTGCTATTTGACATATGGCAAATATTTGCATTATCCTACATTAAAAACTGATTCTAGTGTCATGATTCTAAGCAAGAATAAAGAGTGTTCCTTTGTCTGCCAATTTATCTTGGGAATCTCAGGAATTATAATATATGACAAGGTTTTTTAGATACAGTAAAGAGAGAGAGTAGAACTCTAAAATCTAGGGTAAATAACAAGTAAACAGCGTCTTCATAAAATCAACTGAAACAGATTGGAAAAACTTTACTCACCTTTTTCACCTGATATTTCCTGCTGTTTTAAATACTTCTAATTTTATAGAAGTCTAAGAAAGTAATTTTAAAAGGAATTATGTGAAAAACAGTTTGTAATGAACTTTTTTTTTAAAAAAAAAGAAAGGAATTTTAAAAGGAATTATGTGAAAAACAAGAAGAAAGCAAAATATCATTTTTCTTTTTTAGTATTTATTTTCTACATCATAAAATAGTTAATTGTAAATATATATGCATGAAAATGTATATGTGAGCACATACACATATACACACTTGGCTAATAATAATATAGAAAATTTTTTTTCTTTTTTTTATTCTTTATATATATATATATATATATATATATATATATATATATATATATATATATACATGACATTAGAATGTGTTTTAGCATCTTTTACATACATGAAGTACAAATTATTCTATTTAGGATACTATCCTTGTGATTGTACATGATACAGAGCTACCCTGGTTGTGTTTTCAAATACAAGCATAAGAAAGTTAAGTTTGATTACTTCCATTTTCCTTCCTGGTTCCCTCCCTTCTCCCTTCCTTTCATTCCCATTTGTCTAATCCAATGGACTTCTATCCTTTCCCTCTCCACCCTCCCTTGTTGTGGTTTAGCATCCACATTATCAGAGAGAACATTAGGCTTTGGTTCTTTGGGACTGTCTTATCACTTATATTATATTCTCTAGTTCTATCCATTTACTGGCAAATATCATAATTTCATTCTTCTTTATGGCTGAGTAACATTCCATTGTGTATATATACCACATTTGCTTTATCCATTCCTCCATTGAAGGACACTTACATTGGTTGGAGAGCTTGACTATTGTGAATTGAGTGAATATAAACATTGATGTGGCAGTATCACTATAATATGCTGATTTTGAGTCCTTTGGATATAAACCTAGGAGTAGGAAAATCGAGTTAAATAATAGTTCCATTCCAAGTTTACTAAGGAATCACCATACTGCTTTCCAGAGTGGTTGCACCAATTTGCATTCCCACCAGAATGTATGAGAATACCTTGCTCCCCACATCCTTGCCAACATTTATGGTTATTTGTATTCTTGATAATTGCTATTCTGATTGAAGTGAGATGGAATTTCAGTGTAGTTTTAATTTGCATTTCTCTATATGCTGGGGATTTTTTAAAATATATTTTTTGATCAATTGTATTTCTTTTTCTGTGAAGTGTCTGTTCAGTTCCTTAGACTATTTATTGATTGGGTTAATTGAGTTTTTGGTGTTAAGGTTTTTGAATTGTTTGTATATTCTGGAGATTAATGCTCTATCTGAGGAGTGGTGGGAAAGATTTTCTGCCATTCTGAAGGCTCTCTCTTCAAGTTTTTTATTGTTTCCTTTTCAGGGAAGAAACTTTTTAGTTTGATACTATCCTATTTATTAATTATTTAATTTACTTCTTGTGCTTCAGGAGTCTCATTGAGGAAGTTGGTTCCTAAGCCAACAGAGAGTTAGGCCTACTTTTTCTAATTATAGGTGCAGAGTCTAATGCCTAGGTCCTTGATCCACTTTGAGTTGAGATTTGTGGAAGGTGAGAGATAGGGGTTCAATTTCAATCTTCCACATATGGATTTCCAGTTTTTACAGCATGATTTGTTGAGTAAGCTTTCTTTTCTCCAATGCATGCTTATGGAGCCTTTGTCTAGGATGAGATGATTATATTTATGTGGGTACGTCCCTGTGTCCTCTATTCTGTTCCATTGGTCTTCATGTTTGTCTTCATGCCAAGACCATTCTGTTTTTGTTACTATGACTCTGTTGTATAACTTAAGGTCTCCTATTGTAAAGCCTCATGCTTCACTTTTCTTCTGAAGTATTATTTTGACTATTATGGGTCTCTTATTTTTCCCAAATAAATTTCATGACTGCTTTCTCTATTTCTATGAAGAACATCATTGGAATTTTAATAGGAATTGCATTAAATCTGTATAGGACTTTTGGTAGTATTGCCATTTTGATAATATTAACTGTCTGTCAAATAACACGGGAGGTCTTTCTATCTCCTGAGGTCTCATTTAATTTCTTCCTTTAGTGTTCTGTAGTTTCCTTTGTGCAGGTTTTTTACCTCTTTTGTTATATTGATTACCAAATATTTAAGTTGGGGGGGGTATTGTGAATAGGATAGTTTTTTTTCTAAAATTTCTTTTCCTGATACATCAGTGATGTATAGGAATGCAATTAAATTATGAGTGTCTATTTTGTACCCTGCTACTTTGCTAGGTTCATTTATGAGTTCCAGAAGCTCCCTGATGGAGTTTTGGGATCTTCTAAATATAGAAAAATATCATCAGCAAATAGGGATAGTATGAGCTTTTCTTTTCCTTTTCATATCGTTTCCTCTCTTAGGCGAAGGTTTCAAGGACTATGTTGAAGAGGTGTTGTTTAAGATGGCATCCCTGACATGTTCCTGTCTTTAGATGGCATGTTTTCATTTTTCTCCATTTATAATAGTGTTGGTCCCCCATTTAACACAGGTAGTCATTACAATGTTGAGGTAGTTTCCTACTATCCCTAGTTTTTTCTAGTGTTTTGAGCATAAATAGATGCTAGATTTTGTTAAATGCTTCTTCTGCATTTATTGAGATAACTATGTGATTCTTCAAGTCTATTGATGTGGTGAATTACATTTATTTATTTATGTGTGTTAAATCAACCTTGCACCCCTGGGATTAACTTAACTTGACCATGGTGTGCAATCTAGTCAATATATCTTTTTGCATGTGTATTGCCTGTATTTTATTAAGAATTTCTGCATCTATGTTCACCAGCCATATTGGTCTGAATTTTTATTTCTATGTGATAAAATAGTTTATATAAACATATCCACACACACTTGCCTCATAAGAATATAGGAATATATTTAAATTATTTTTCCAGCACTAATTATGTTAATATTAACTGTACATATGTGAATAAATCATAAAAGACATTTATTAATTCTTCCTTGTAAGCTTAACAGACATTTTTAACACATATATTCAATTTTATTAAATATAAAGGAAACTTTTTTCTGATTTATAATAATAAAATATTACAAGGTAAATGTCTTTAAATAAAAGAATGAGATTAGTTGGTCATAAACAAGCATACATATATTTTGGTTTTTGGACTTATTTACATAAGAGAAAAATCCTTGATTCTAAATGTCAAATAAAATATATTTCCCAAAAGAAAGAATGATATGCACAAATTTAAATACATGTAAAATTATATAGCATTAATTTTTGCATATGTTGAAACATAATTTTTACTTTATTTTAAATTTATAATGCTCAGAAATTTTTCCTCAGTTTATATAAAAGAAGTCATTTAAATATGCATAATTCTTCACAAAATAATCATATAAATGCTTGTTTTTAAATTCTAATACTGATTTAATAATTCTATTAAAATCATGCTTTAGATTAGATTTTTAAATATATTCCTGTGATGTTTTTTATATGTAAACTAATGCTTTCTTAATGTAATCTAAGGAAATCATGTTGGTGTTTGTAATCTCCATGGCCAGCTCTTTTCAATTGCTGTGAATATGCCAACAGTATTTTTATATAAGCTACTTGAGAAAAGATTTCTCTCCATAATAATAGTCTGTGTTGTATTAAGTACCTCTTCTGAGAACTCTGAAGGACTTTACCAATATTATTTCATTAATCCCTCAACACTCTTGTGGCAGATCTGTGACAATAATTATTTTTACACTTTGTAAAATAAAATGAATCAAATTGGCTTGTGTATTTTTCCCCAGGTTATTTATTTTGTTGCATAATGAGACCTGCTGGTTAAAAAATCCACTGTTATAAAGTTGAATTTTTAAAAATCCGATTATTTTAAAACTAGCCCCGAAAAGTATATTTTTTCCACTGAGAGCCTGCTTGCTTTGTATACCCTGTGACACCTTACTTTGATTGTGGTAGCTATTAACAAGATATGATCTTATGTCATGAGGCCCTGGGCTTCTAGGCTTCCAAACATTCTAACCCAAAGATGCCCTGCAAGCTGCTGAGTGATATCACATAAGTAAAATCCCTGTTTCCCCTTTTCCCTGACAGTTCCCCTCTGTTCCTTTCAAACTCATCACATTCCTTTGGACAGTCTCAGGCTGTGAGTGACTCAACTTCTCAAAGTACTGCCCAATCACTGAAAATGTTTTCACATCTTTAGATAGAACTCTGGACATGGACATGGGTGGTTATAGAGTGGACTGATAGCAGACAGGGTGTGTCTCAGCCATGAGACTTCAACTTAATAGTTTATTCAGCAACATTTTTCCCTTTAGGCTATTGCTTTCTGTAATTTGGTCTATACAAATACATACTTGTGTCATCGTGTCTTTTTGCTCTGTCTGCAGAGATGAAGGAGATGGATACAGGATGTGTAACCTGTAAAAGACTACATTTGATACTGGAATTGAGTTAATGTTTGTAATGAACTGTTTTTTTTTTTAAAAAAAAAAAAAAAAAAGAAAGAAAGAAAGAAAGAAAAACAATTACAGTCTGAACTTAAATGTCAGAGTAGAATAACCAAAATGGCTGTAGTTACAGCTGTAATGTTTTTCTCATGTCACTGTATATGAAAGCAAATTATTAACATGGGAAATTTACATAGATTGTGTGTGTTTTAGGGTGTTAAATGTTCACTTTATTTTTCTGCATGGGGTGTGTCTGAAAAATAAAACTCTAATATAACAGTAGTTTTGATTGGGATGATGAAATACAGGACATTAGGAAAAAATGCACACAAAGAATCCAAGCAGTGTTATAAACATCCTCCATTTTGTGGTTCATGAATGAGCAAAAGTGGTATAGAATCTGTATAATATTGAAATGGAATCAAATATAGATTCTTGGGAAAGTTTCAGACTCAATGAACCAACAGAAATGCATGAATGAACACTTCTTCAGAGACATGGCTAAATGATCAAATTTTAGACTCACTAGGTTTCCAAATTAATTTGGCTAATTTACTTACCCCTTTCTGCATCAACTACCACGTAATGTTTCTCTCTATGATCTATGAGAGCATACATTTAGGTCTCTATGAAACACAGTAGAAATAGGGTTGTCCCTATATAGAAGTCTGATGACAAGAATATATCCCTTCAGCTTAGTCAAGAAATTTTAATCAAACATTTTAACAACAAAAATATTGTTATTTATAATTAAGTTCATATGAAGTAAATTATTTTAACTGACTTCAATCTACTTTAAATTTTCTTGATTTAATTAGAGATATCATTGCAATTCACCTAAAATACATTATTTTTCATCACAGGGGAAAAAATACAATTCCCACTAAAATGTGGGGAAATCATTAAGCTATTAAACGAAAATATTAAGCCTCCAGCTATTGAAAGAAAATACTTTACTTGGACTAAGTGGTAGTTCTAGATAAGTAATAACTTTAACATATATTGTTTCATATTATATATATAACAAACTCAATGATTTGAAGAAATAAATTCTTTCAAAATTAAACTGTTATCTTCATCAAGATTTTTCAGCAACTACAAAACATATATTATCCTATATACACTGAGTTTATATATGTGATGGATTGCAGGAATTGATATTTGAGTTTTATAAATTAGAGGACAAGTAACTATCATAATGCAAATTACCTTTTGGATATGTTTGAAACTTAGTTTGTACAGATGCTCATGGACCCTCAATAATTTATTTTTCCTGAAAAATTAAAGAAATGATTCTATCATCATCATGACAGGCTAAAACTGGTAGGAAGTGAAGAAAAAAGATAAATAAACAACAGTATTTTATTAACAACACAGGTTACTAGAAGGGTAACCCCAAAACAGAATGTGCCTTTATTTTTTATTTTTATTTAAATATAAATACAATGTTCTGAATTATCAAAATAAATGCTGTTAAATTTAATCAATGCTGTTAAATTTAAACTAAATTAAAATTTAAAATAAATTTAACAGCATTTAAACTTAATATTCTCAGCAGTGCTTGATTTACTGCTGGATCATTAAAAATGATAAATATTTTATATCATCATACAGAACTAGTGTTTCTTCACATCAGAATTTTCTATTGAATGAAAGGTATATGAACTAAGAGGATGCTTATATATTTTAACTATTGAGTTGATTTTCTGTCATCCATTTAGATAGGAAGAATATGAGAAAGTAAATAGGATTTGAATAAATTTAAAACTGAATAAAATATTTTTTGTAAAATCACAAAATCAAAAAAAGAGTAAAAAAAATAATAAGTCTCTAAGAAAAGTTTCTAAACATGAAAGATAGTTTCAGAAAGACAACATTACTGACAGATTTTTTTTTTTTTTTTTTTTTTGGTGAGTGGATTTTGAGAAGTAGACTTTATTTGCTGAAGTGATAAAGTAGACACATGCTAAGCAGCATTTACCTAAAAATTGTCAATCTTCCTTTCCAGAAAGATTTTTTTACTTCTCTGTACTTCTACGAAAAACACAAAGAACAAATGGATTTTCAAATCCAAAATCATGATATTACTAAGTAAAAATGGAGTAAGATATCACAGTACTTCAAAACAGAGTGAGTCAGTAATAGACCACTATTAAAAGTTGTATGTTAGCTCAGTGAGGTGGCTGAGGCCTATAATCCCAGAGGCACAGGAGGTTGAGGCATGAGAATCCCAGGTTGAAATCCAGCTTCAACAACTTAGCCAGGCCCTAAGCAACTTAGTGAGAGCCTGTCTAAAAAAAAAAAAAAAAAAAAAAAGGGCTGGGAATGTGGTTCAATGGTTAAGCATCCCTGTGTTAAATCCCTGGTAGCAATCAATCAATCAATCATCATTCATCATCATCATATGTATGTTATTGTTATCTAAGGACAAAAAAAAGATAAGAAACAAAATACACAAAAAATTTTCCCAGGAAATATAATGTCATCTTAGTCTATCATCTTATTAAAAATTGGCAACCATTTGGAATAGTTAAATTAAAATCACATATATAGATAAAAAGTGTCTATAGCAAAGAAAATGAAACAAAGGAACAGAATAAAAACTAAAATATAATTGAGAAATATTTTTCTCAAATAAAAATATCCCCCCAAAATGGAACTACATATTGAAAGTGTAGATTTGAAGATATCTGACCTAAATGATGCATGTTAAGATATACCCTAACAAATTTACTGTATTTTGAGTAATATTAAATAATTTTTAAAACTATTTCATACAAAAATATCAATTCAATGAGTAAAGTAAATTTATGTATTTCTTAATGTCAATGCTTTTTGTTGGAAAAAATTAAAAGTAACATTTACAAAACAGAGGAAGAAAGAGAATGTACATCAAAAATCCGTATTTTTCCAAGGACCTATCTGGGTGTCTAGGCAGTGTTAACCTAAGGTTAAGACAAATTGACATGATCTATTTTCCTTTGGCCTCTTCTGCATATCAGTTTCCAGAATGGGAGTTCTATCTTCCAGTAAACAACAAAGAAACTGCATTGCCTTTTTATGACCTACCATAGGTGTCACATAGAATCTGTTTGATCACAAGCCTGTCATAGACTGCAACTCTAAAAGTCCTGGTTTTCATTTAATTGATTTTCATATTTTAAACATCTGCAGTAACCAAGAAAGGATTATCCAAATATTCTTATTCAGCAAAATTGACTTCATTATTAAAGAACAAAAATAAACCAAGCAAATTGGTGCGGCCAATTTGGAAAGCAGTTTGGAGATTCCTGGGAAAGCTGGGAATGGAACCACCATTTGACCCTGCTATTGCCCTTCTCGGACTATTCCCTGAAGACCTTAAAAGAGCATGCTACAGGGATGCTGCCATATCGATGTTCATAGCAGCACAATTCACAATAGCTAGACTGTGGAACCAACCCAGATGCCCTTCAATAGATGAATGGATAAAAAAAATGTGGCATCTATACACAATGGAGTACTATGCAGCAATAAAAATGACAAAATCATAGAATTTGCAGGGAAATGGATGGCATTAGAGCAGATTATGCTTAGTGAAGCTAGTCAATCCCTAAAAAACAAATACCAAATGTCTTCTTTGATATAATGAGAGCAACAATGAACAGAGCAAGGAGGAAGAGCAGGAAGAAAAGACTAACATTTAACAGAGTCATGAGTTGGGAGGGAAAGGGAGAGAAAAGGGAAATTGCATGGAAATGAAGGGAGACCCTCATTGCTATACAAAATTACATATAAGAGGTTGTGAGGGGAATGGGAAAATAAACAAGGAGAGTAATGAATTACAGTAGATGGGGTAGAGAGAGAAGATGGGAGGGGAGGGGAGGGGGGATAGTAGGGGATAGGAAAGGTAGCAGAATACAACAATTACTAATTGGGCATTATGTAAAATTGTGGATGTGTAACTGACGTGATTCTGCAATCTGCATTTGGGGTATAATTGGGAGTTCATAACCCACTTCAATCTAATGTATGAAATATGATATGTCAAGAGCTTTGTAATGTTGTGAACAACCAATAAAAAAATAAAACAAAACAAAAAAAATAAACCAATATTTGTATGCAAGAATTCAAGAAATATTTTTTCCAAAGAGTCTACTAGGAAAAAAAAGAAATCTTAGGTATCCAAAATAAACAGGGATATAATAACAAATAATTTCTGATGAGGATTACCTATATAGGTAACTGGTAGCATTTTGGTGAAAAAAGAGAGAATTATAATATTCATACACTTAGAAAACGCAGATGTTTTATAAATAAAAATGAGAATTTAAAAATTTTAAATTTATATTAGAAGAAATTAAGAGTAACATTTATATAGATTATTTAGTCATCATTATTGCATAACAAATCAACCATACTTAGTGATGAAGAATGGATCCCATTGTATTACACTCCTTTTTTTTTTTTTGGACTAGTAATTCAGAAATACCAAGTTGAGAAAGGTCTGTTTCTGATGAGAAAACAAAAATGAGAAGGTGTACTCAAATTGCTAGAGTCTATAATGGAGGAAGACAGAGAATGTACATAAAAAATCTGCATTTAAAAGCCAATGCAAAAACTTTTAAAAATTTACTCAGTAGATACTTAGAAGATAGTATTGCTATTCTGAGAATGTTGTGTGTATGTGTGTTGCACCAAATAATTTTTAAAAAGACTATATGATCAAATTCTGACATTTTCTGTGTGCTCTGGAATCATAATTTTCAAGTAAGCAAAGGAGATTTAAAAGAAAAGCAAAGGAGAACAAATATTCAATAAAGAGTAATGAAAATGGAGTGATTACTATAAAAATAATGTAATAGTCATTACTTAGGAAAACCAGAAAATTTATGGAGTGGCATTCCTAAAAATTATCTTCACTTATGATAATTTATTGATATCTGCTGTCTTGGGTAATGGTTAAAAGCATCAATAAAATATCATGAAATATTTAATCATTGGATATGTTTTCTAACTCAACAAAAATGACTAAAAATATAAATAATGAGTAGTGTTAAACTGTGTTTTGAAATTCTATTCATAATTTAAAAAGATTAGTCATTTTGACTAAATTCATTCAGGTTTGGGGGAAGGAAATGTATACACATGGTGAGGCTCAAACATATTATATTAAATACAATGTAGAAAATCAAGGCACTATGGACATTTTAAAAGGAGTCAGAAGTCCACTTAAAGAGATTCTGAAGTGGCTAAAGGTAGCACTGTCTGTGCTTCAATAGGAATCATAAGTTTATTAGATTAGTACCTAGTACATGCATATGAATTTATGATTTCATTAAAATTTTCTAAAAAAGATGGAATAATGTTTAAGAATAATAGAAAAACTATTATCTGAAAATCAATCAATAGTGGGAAAAATCCTGATCTTCTTTTATAAATGGTTTTACCATTAGTTCTAGTAATTAATAAAAACAATAGTATAGTACCACAATACAATAATTAGTTATGGTTTAAATATCTATGAGATGCAGACTTTATTTAAGTAGGAGTTTTTAGGAATAGCCAAAGACATCAGTGGGGATTAAAAAAAAAAAAAGACCCCAAGGAAATTGAAGTTTATGGCCTGTGACTACAGGAAACATAAATGATGGCCCAATTCAGCCAGATAAATAAAAACCCCACACCGAGGACAGATTTTTCTTACTCCTCAGTCCATCACTCCTGGCTTTCAAAGCTGAGGCAGAGAATGAAACAGTGGTTACTACAGGCAGGACTTGGGGAGTAGAAACAGGATTTAAATCAAAACATACAAAAGAGCAGAAATGTAGGATGAAAATTCTATAACTTTAATGTATAAGAACTAAGTTGAATGAAATTAGGTTAGGAATTATTTTAAAATAGATTTCTGAAGCTCTTGTTGCACATAAAAACAGTAACTATAAGAGATGAGGGAGATGTTAATCTACTTCACTTTAATAGTCATCTTAATTCCTATATGTATCCATAAAATAAAAGCATTGAATTACAGAGATGTGCAATTCTACTTTTAAATATAATTTGCCTCTATATTTATTATATTTTAGAAGTAGTAGATATTTTTCTACATTATGTTCACGTGGATGCATACAAATACATTGAAAGGAGAATTCTAAATTCATCTCACCATTTTGAGTACTCCAGATAATTCTTATATGCAAATATTCCATGAACAATTATAAGTTCAATTGAGCACAATGAGTTTGCCTCTTTAAAAAGTCTATTGCAAATTGGACCCTTAGATCTCCATTTAATTATTAGCAGGCTTTTTAAATAACTGTATTTTCTCTTTGTGTTCAAAAGGGATTGAAAATGCCTTGCTTTTTCTCAAACACTCATAGGTATTTCTTTAGAGGACAATAGGCTTTGCTAAGAGACCATGACCTCACGGTAAGGCCACTTAAAGATATTTAAAATAGATAAAATTATGATTGTGTGCAATAGGTTTTAGTTCAAAACAGTTATTTCTGTCACATATAACAGTAGGAGGAAAGATACAAAAGTGATAGGTTATGAACTTGATTTGCATTGCTGTTTCTATTGCTATTGCTTTTTATAAAAGGAAAGAAATTAGTGGGCTCATAATTACAGAGATTTAAAAAGTTCTTTTCTAATACATTTTACAGGAGTAATAACATTTCTACATTAATGATTAAAGAAAATTCAAAATACTCCTGTTACTTCTTTTAATATATCTTGTTCTGCAAAGAACCAAAGATTTGGCTGAAATTCTCTTGTAGTTGAGGGTGGGGAACTGGAGTTAGCATACTTTGGCATTGGAATGATTGACTAGACTTGGGCTAAGAATAAATTATAATGTGACAGTGATAGCTAACAGAATTATAATTGTTAATTAGAATCATTTTCTCTGAGTAAAGTGTTACAAGATAGAAAATGTATATGCTGAATTTGATTAAGAAGAGTATTATGGATCCATATGGTACTTGAATCAGAAGCTGCTGAGTTACAAATTGTTCAAACATCTCCATCACATAAAGCCAGATCCATCTCAACTTTTAGTGAAAGACAAAGAGTCCATAATGGTCAGAACAGAATCTGTGGACATTTAGCTTTTGCCCTGCTAATCTAATGGGTCCTGTTCTCTACCTGGAATCTCCGGAAACTAAGAAAGTTGATACTTTCCAGACTTAGACTTGGAATAGTTAAAAATGTACTTATGATCTTTTCTTACAGATGAGATCAGCCACAAATGCAGCCTCTGAAGAGATATTCCTTTTCCTGTACCAAACATTTTTCTGTGGGAACAAGAAATTGACATTATAATGAAAAGGTTATTATTAAATCTTCAAAGTAGCAAAATGATTTAGGGATGACATTTTATGGTTTAAATTATGTTTTCATGTGCTGGTCATATTACAACCTGATATTACAATTTATTTGAACAAGAAAGTTGAACATAATTCTAATCAATAAAAAAGGAAAAATGAACAACTTTAAAGTTTTTCAACCTTATGCCTTGAACAGTTTATTGCAAAGGTTTCTGAGGAGCAAAAGTAAGAAAGTAATCCTATGGCATGTTCCAAAGACCTGAACATAGTATTGTAAGCACCATTTTTTTACATTAGAATTTGGGACAAAATTCAAGAAAAATGGCACTATAGGTAACTTTCTGACTTGGATTTTACATTATCTTGACTATTTTTTTCAAGAAAGACTTGACTTCTATAGTCCAGGATCTATGCATACATAAATTATCTTTCTTTTCTACTATTTCTGTACGTGAACAACTTTCCAGAGTATAAAATTTTGTCATCTAAATTTACCCATGCTACCATGAAAGAACTTGTTATACAAAGCAGAAATTTATTGTAATACGAAGAAAAATCTTTTTTATTGCTGATGAAGTTAAATATTTAGTTAACATCTTAATTCAGCAATTGCATTTACTCTTTTGTGAATTTCCTCTGCCAATATTTGGATTGAGTATAGCCTTAAATATTTTCTGGCCTTAATGGTCTGCCTCTGGCTCTTTAGAAAGAGGTGGTAGTAAATTTTAAAAAAATAAATAAAATAGTGGTAAACAATTTTATGTATAAGTAGGCAAAGCTTTATATATAGGATTTATATAGAGTATTAGTGAAACCTTTTGATAAATACTTACCATGTTTATTAGATAAATAAATAGTAATTTAATTTGACAATTACAGAATTCAGGCTTTGATATATGAAAGGCTAGAATTTATATCCACCTTAAAAAAAAAGTGAATTAACAGTTCAACCCTGGAAAATGAATTCTATCAAATCTCTTCTCGGTAATAATTCTGTATCATACAATTGTTTTTTACATTAGTTATTTTTAAATGATAATATTACTTAATAAGAAATTATTTACATGTAGTAGAATTGGCCTATCTTAGTGTAAAGTTTTTTGATATTGCAAAAAACACAAATTCATATGGTTCTTGAAACAATTGCCTCAATCAAATGAAGATGATTCCATCATTCGACAATTCCATTTGCTCCTTTATGATTAGAATGAAGTGTTGAGTACTGTTGAGCAAATGCACACCCCCCATTCATTGCTGATTGCAATAGAAAATGATTCAGCCAATTTTTGGGGAAAGAGGAATTTTATCCCAGTAACTTCATTTCCAGATATTTATCCAAGTGAACTGAAAACATGTTCACAAAGTAATCTTTCTCATAACATTTTTCACAGTAGCTCAAATGTAAAAACAACCCAAATGCCTATCAAGTGATAGATGAATAAAAAAGTGTGATATAGCCATGTGGTAGAATACTATTTAGTCATAAAAGGTAATAAAATATTTTGCATACTACAAAATTGTTGAACTTTTGAAAATATGCTATGTGAAAGAAGCCAGAACAACAAAAAACTCAATCCATCAAAGTCACATATGGTGTCATTCCACCTTTTTTTTTTCTAATTTACAAAATACGTGGATCAGTCGAGACAGAAAATTGATATATAATTGGCATTTGTAGAGTGATCGTTAATATGAGATTTCTTTATGGAATGATAAAATGTGTTGTAATTATATAGTAGCAATGACTGCATAACCTTGAGAATATGTTAAAAGTCCTGAATTGTGTGTTTTAACAAAGTAAATATTTGGGTATGCTAATTATTCTCCATTAAAGAATACATCACCAGAAACTGGTAAGAGATCACATTTGTCAGGTTTTGGTGGGTGGGCAGTGACTGATTACAAATAATCTAAGAAATAAGTCTTAAGATTAAGGGAGTGCTGTTTTTAGGGCTGGGAGGGTAAGAACATGGCTCTTTACAAATCATGAAACTACACAGTACATAAAGTAGCACTTTATGTAGCAAAACAACAACAAATCAACCAGAAAGTTGTAATACTCCCTGATGTGATGTAGATTATGAGAAATAATTCCAAATAAGTTGCAAATGTAAGATAAAAACACAGAAGAAATATTCTGAAATTGCTTCCCATTCATACTTGGTTGGAAAAATTCATTAATATATGGTTATGATAGCAAACAAGTAGAAGTTACAGATAAGAAAGAAGGAAGGTCCCAGAATAAATGGCTAAACTAGAACTAGAGATAGTGTGAATTTATGTGTAGCTGGATCTAAATGCACATGGATAGATACAGAAACAATTATAGATAAGCATGTGTACACAGATCAGTGTACACCAATAGATTACCTTTCTCTGCTGACGGCGTTGAATCAATGGCACTCTCACTATAGACACACAGGACCACCAAACCTTGTTGTCAAAAATATTTCCCTATTTAACCGAAGCACTATTATTTTGCCAGCCACACAGTTGTGAGTTTTTCAAAACAGAAAGAGTTTCTTCATGAGGCAGCCAAAGGTGAAGAGAAAAGTGCCTAAACCTCAAATTTACCTTTCTGAGAATAGGGTTTAGAGGTATTTATAGAATAAAGAAGCAGGTGGCCTGAGGCATTCGGGAGGTCACTGGAAGTGAGAGAAATGAATTAATCAATGGTCTGTGCATGATTCCTCCTAGGACCAAAGTTCAGAGAATGATATTAGTATGCTCTGAGGGCAGAATTGAGTGCTTTGACATCAGAAGGTACACAGATCCAATGGAAGCATCAGTTGTTACAACTGGTTTAAGCTGCATTCTAAGTTCCTGAAAAACAAGCTCAGGTTACCATTTCTATCATGAGCAATACCTTATCGATAGCAAAACTAAAGGGAGTTTTCTAATTTGTTAAAATTAGTGATAAAAGCAAGCAACTAAAAACAAATCAACATAAGAGGTCTATTCATGTTTTCTCTTGGTTGCTGCTTTAGAAGAGAAATGACTGGTTCTGCAACAGAAAAGAGAAAATGAAAGATGAGTCTGGAGCACCTTCTTGTTTCAAAATTCAAGGAAGTACACAAAGACTAAAAGAATGGGAGTTTGTTAAAGAACCTAAGGTCAATCAAAAATAGTTCCCAATGACCAAATTTGAAAAATTTAGTTCAGAAAATACTGAGTATCAAGATTTTGGGTTTAATATGACAGTCCCCCTGTCAGTCCCCCTTCCTGCTTATTATTTTCCTGTAATATTCAATAATTAAAAAACTCACACTACTGTACTCCTCATGTTCCTGCAATATTCTCTCAACCTTCTCCAGAGGTTTGTAATCTGAAGAAATACAAATTGCACAGAACTCTAATAAATCAAAGGAGAAAGGAACTTAAAGGAAATTCTAGGCAGCTTGCATAATCCTCTTGTCAAGGTAGGTTGACTTTTACAGATGAGCTAGAATAATAACATCATTATATAGGGCTCATTGTTAGGGCTATCTCCAAGTGAAAAGTTTATCTGTGGAGGGTGTAGCTGTTGTTCTTAAGATTGTGTGTGTGTGTGTGTGTGTGTGTGTGTATGTGAGTGTGTTTCAGGGGATTGAACCCATGGCCTTGTGCATGTGAGGCAAGCACTCTACCAAGTGAGCTATATATCCCCAGCCCTTTAAGATGTTTATGACTTTACAGTTCAAATGGTTTCATATTCTTGCCAAATCCAGTGCTGCAAGAATAGCCTCTCAAAAAGAATCCCTGACTCCATTTTAGGTACTTTTGACTATTGTGACTCCATTGTTTTGAACATGGTATTCTGCATTGTATTTTAAGACAGAAAGAAGATATTAATGTAGGAAATAGTGGAATCAAAATGTAGTAGTAAATCTGTTCATTTTTTAAAAAATAATTTAATCTGGGTGTGATGATACATACCTTTAAACCCTACTACTCAGAAAGCTGAAACAGGAGGATGGCAAGGTTGAGGCCAGCATGGACAACTTAAGTGAAATCTTCTATAAATGGATTATATAATCTTGTTAATTTCAGTTATAAATTTCAATTTACAATGCTACTTTATCAGTGAATGATACAATTTTAATGTTTTAGTATTTAAAAACCTGTAGAACTAAAGAGTTTTTTTTTTGAGAGAGAGAGAGAGAAAGAAAGAGAGAGAATTTTTTAATATTTAGTTTTTAGTTTCGGCGGACACAACATCTTTTGTTTGTATGTGGTGCTGAGGATCAGAAAATACTGCAATAGTTGTTCTTTTGTAACTGTTTTTTTATACTTAGTATAAAAGTATCATTCATGCATAGTATAATTTCCTTACTTTGAAAGGCTGGAATCTATTCTTTCATCAACAGACATAAGTGTACAAATATCTGTTCTAGTCCCTGCTTTAATTCCATAAATTGAATTGTTGAGTCATATTACAATCTATATTTACTTTTTGATTAAATATTACACTGCTTTCTCCAGTAACAAACATGTTATTTTCTGCTAGTTTTTAAAATATTCTAATGAGGTTCAAAGTGGCATTCCATTGTAATTTGGATTTGCATTTCTCTACTGTTGATGCTGAGTTTCTTCATGTGTTCATTGGTAAGCTGTATATCTTTGAAAAAAATTTCTATACCAGTGCTTTGGCCATTTGTTATTCAGTCCTTAAGCTGCCTGTGTAATTACTGTACATTTGGGAATACTTTTATTAATATGCATTATACAATAAAGACCAACAAAAAGTAAACTAAAAATTAAACAAATAAAATATATAGTAATTACACAGGCAGCTTAATAAGGCAAACACTCGAAGGCAGAAAGAGAAGTAAAATGCTTTATAGTGAAGAAAAGAGAAGACACCATTTACACTCTTATTAGAGGTCAGAGTCAGGGGGTACTTGAAATGAGCTGGCGAACAGTAAGATTTTTATATGATTTTGGGGGGGGAGAATATATTTGGCTTTATGAGATTACTCCTTAATTAGAAACAGGGACAAAAGTAGGTCAGCAGGCAGTCATAATTGACTCCTGAAAATTCTGGGCCAATTGAGCAGAGGCAGGAGTTTGTGTTAATTATGTGGTTAACAGTCTTATTGGCATGTGTGCTCTTGCCCTAATCCATTTGTAAATTCAGTCTCACAACTCTGTGGTCTATTATTTTACACTTGGTATATTATTCGGTTAAAGTAAAAATCTAAAATTATTGATCTTATGTGTTTTACATATAATATTAGATAGGTTGTAAATAAAACTCACATCTTAAAATCATATTTCATTAAAAATTTTGCCATTTTTTATGGGAAAAATATTCACCTAACCAATATTCCCAAATATTGTCATTAACTCTACTGTAAGTACAGTTATTCTATATTTTATAGATCCAAGATTATGATTTTTAGGGGAACTGCTGAAGCAATTGTCTTCTCTTTTTTCAACATCAAACTGTTTAAGAGTAAACCATATCAGGGATCACTGAGAATGAAAATAATGTTCTGGACTATAAATTACTCACTCACAACAGTCCTTACCTCAGTGTCCATTGAATAAGCAAGAGAAACTCCATGAGATCTTCAGGTTTTCTATGCACAAAGAAGATCTGGAGCATGAATCTGATGTCCTGACTTTTCACAGACTTCTGTAGAACTGTTTTGTGTCCCATCTGTCTCTGAGCACTGACAGACTCTGGCATACACTAACCTCCTGGAAAATTAGACTCCTAATGAGAGATCGGCAACATGCTGCTGCTTTCATAAAACAGTTTGGTGGCCTCTCTTTGATGCCTGAGAAAAGTACAGAGTGTTCAATATTCTAAATATTTAAGAGGGTGAAAAGATCAAACTTTTTTTCTCCCTCAGAGCATTAAGAGAACCCAATATACCTAGAAGCCTGAAGGCTACTGAGAACAAAATAGACCTAGATAACTTGTGACCTCTACATAACTTGCAGGACCACGTGAGACACTAGAGGGAAGAAGAGATCATGACCACCTGAAAAAAAGAAAATGCCAATTCCAATAACTGGGAATTTACTATGTTGGGAAAACTGAAAATCCATATGCAACCAAATGAAATCAAACCCCTATCTCTCACCATGCACAAAACTCAAAAGGATCAAAAACTTAGGAATAAGACCAGAGACCCTGTGTCTAATAGAAGAAAAGTGGGTTCTAATTTCCATCATGTGGAATTAGGCCCCAACTTCCCTAATAAGACTCCTGTGGCACAAGAATAAAAATCAATAATCAATAAATGGGATGGACTCAAACTAAAAAGTTTCTTCTCAGCAAAAGAAACAATCTGTGAGATGAATAGAAAGCATACATCTTGGGAGAAAATCTTTGCCCCTCACACATCAGATATAGCACTAATCTCTAGGATATATAAAGAACTCAAAAAGCTAAGCACACACACAAAAAAATCAATAAATGGGTCAAGGACTTGAACACACACTTCTCAGAAGAGGACATACAATCAATCAACAAATATATGAAAAAATGTTCATCATCACTAGCAATCAGAGAAATGGAAATCAAAACACTCTAAGATTTCATCTCACTCAAGTCAGAATGGCTGCTATTATGCATACAAACAACAATAAATGTTAGCAAGGATATGGACAAAAGGGTGCACTCATACACTGCTGGTGAGACTGAAAATTGATGCAGCCTGTTGAGGGCTGTAATCAAGATGATGCCTGGCACTTTGCCAGGAGGAGTGGTCTGTGAAGCAATGCCCGAGAGCCATTAAGATGATGAGGATTCCTTATTGGTTGACTGCTCTATCTAGTTTATGTTAATTGAGTTAAGCTGTGTGTAATTAGTTAAATATATATACCTCTGCTGTCCAGCAGAGAAGCGGCTCCTGCTATCTCTGGTGCCCGCTACTTTGAGTTCTTGCTCAGTTCCTACTAAGTTCACTCTCAATAAAGTAGTTCCCAACCTTCAAGTTGCTTGTCACCTCTCGGTTATTTTACCCAGCCAGACTTCTATGGCAGCAGCCAATAAGGAAATCTTTATAGAGATTTCATGGAAAATTAGGAATGGAACCACCACTTGACCCAGCTATCCCCCTCCTTGGTGTATACCTAAAGGACTCAAAAACAGCATACCACAGGGACACAGCCACATCAATGTTTACAGCAGCACAATTCATAAAAGCTAAACTGTGGAACCAACCTAGATGCCCTTCAGTAGATGAATGGATTAAAATAAATGTTGCATATATAAACAATGAAATATTACTCTGCAATGAAAGAGAATAAAATCATGGGATTTGCATGTAAATGGATGGAATTAGAGAAGATAATGCTAAGTAAAGAGCCAATTTCAAAAAACCAAATGCCAAGTGTTTTCTCTGATATAAGGAGGTTGACTCGTAGTGGGGTAGGGAGGGGGAGTATGGAAGAAATAGAGAAACTCTAGATAGGGCAGAGAGGTTAGAGGAAAAAGAAGGAGGCATGGGGTTATAAGTGAAGGTGGAATGTGATGATCATTATTATCCGAAGTACACATATAACAACATGAATTGGTGTAAATATAATTTGTATACAATTAGAGATATGAAAAATTGTGCTCTATATATGTAACATGAATTGTAATGCATTCCATTGTCATATATAAATAAAAATTTAAAAATATAAAAAAAATTAAAAACCAAGTTGATGTATCATATTTAGAGCATAGAACATATTTAGAGTCCCCAAGGATCTCTAACTAGACTAATTGGTAAAACTATATCCCTGTATGGAGTTGGTTGATAAAGATTGGGATGCTGTTTCTTTTATGTGCACAATGCTGACATAAAATTCACAATAAAGAAACAGGGAAACATGAGACAATGAAAGGAGAAAATGTCTTCAGAAAGTCACTGAAGAGATAAAGTTATCTGAATTGCATTGCAAAGAATTCAAAATAGCCATCATAAAGAACTCAATGAACTGAAGAAAGTCTTACATTAAAAAATTCAGAATATCAAGAAAAAGAATAAAAAACACAAAAAAAATAGCCAAACATAGAAGCTGTATCTAAATAATGCAGTAACTAAACTAACAACATCAACAACAAAAAAATCACTAATGGTGTTAAATAGCAAACTAGATCAGGAAAAAGAAAGTATTATCAAACTCAAATAGGTCACTTGAAATAAATTGACCAGAGGAGAAAAAAGGAAAAATAATTGAAAGTATTCAAGAAAGTCTGTGGCATTTGGGGCCACAGTTAATCAAACCAATAAATATATTTGTGATTTAAAGGGATATAAGAGAAAGAAACTTGTAAATAATTTATCTGAAGAAATAGTGCATTAAAAATTTTAATTCTTTGAAAGTTAATAGAAATCCAGATTTCAGAAGCCAAACAGATTGCAAATAGGATGAATCCAAAGAGGAATATACACTGAGATACACTGAATCAAATGTCAAAAAGAGAATATTAGCAGATTTTTTTTTTTTTTTTTTACCAGAAACCTTGTAGGACAGAACAAAGATAGAAGTTATATGTTCAAAGTGACTGGGAAATAAAATAAACTATCAGCCAAGAATACTTTATCTACAAAAATTGTTCCTAAAAAATGAAGATAAATAGCTGAAGAATGTCATCACCACAACAATTGTTACAATAAATGTGAAAAAATGTAATTTTATTTAAAATTGAAGAAATGTAGATGTAATATTCTCTCATGAGGTTTAAAGTTCACTGATAAAATTACATATTTAGACAACTACAGAAAATTGCAATACTATATCAATGGTATAACAATTACTTTTAATTTTGGTATAGAAGTCCAAAGATAAAAGAAAACCAACAAATATCTTATGATTTAAAAACAAATCATTATGGTATGCAAGAAAAGACCAAAATGGAAAGTTTATAGCAGTACAAATATTTCAAATAAGCAGCCTCTTTCATATTCAAAAAGATAAAAAAGAAAAAAAAAACCAAAGTCCAAACATATCAGGTAAAAGGAAAAATCAACAAAATAAAGAATTTTTTAAAAAATCAATGGAACAAATAATTTGGTTTTTGTAAATATAAACAAAACTGACAAACTTTTAAATATTTGAACTATAAAAATGAGAAAAGTCAGTAATGAAAGAGGAGACATTACACCTGATACCATAGAAATAGAATGTTATAATATTTGTTTAATTGGTATAGTACTAAAACTGGTAAAGAGATTGAATTCATAATCAACCCTGTCAACAAATAAAAGTCCAGGACTAGATGGCCTAATTGAAAAATTATGTTAGATTTCTAAAGATTTTATACTAATTCTTTTAAAAAATAAATAAATAAATAAATAAATAAATAAATAAATAAATAAATAAAAAGAAGAAAAGACAAACTCACTTGAGGGTGTCATGACCCTTATACAAAAGGTACACGAAGATGCCACAATATAACGAACTTATAGACAATAACTCTCATAAGCATAAATATACAAATCCTCAGCAAAACACTAAGAGATCAAATTTTCAGAATACCAGGAATAGCCAAAACACACTTTTACAAATAAATAAATAAAGCTAGAAGTCTCACTCTTTCTGACTTCAAGTGATACTAAAATAGCAATAAAAGTTGTCAAAATGGTATAATACACTACATAATATGTATATATTACATACATACATGCACAGAATCAGGTGTAATATATTCCTTGGAGGCAAGAATGGATTGGCATGGAAAAAAACATCAGTGTGCTAGCAAGTCTGCACAAGCAGAAAGAAATAAACATCTCAGCAGATTCATAAAAAGCATTTGACAAAATTTGACACATTTGGAAAATCAAACACTCAAAATTTAGGAGGAGAAGAAAACTCTTCAACATAATAAAAAGTATGTATGAAAAGCCCTTAGTATTACATAACAATGAAGAAGTGAAAACATTTACTCAAAGATTGGGAAGGAGGCAAGGATGCACACTCAGTTTTTTTCTGCTCATTATAGCACAGGAAGTCTTTGCTAGAGAAATTAGGTAAGAAAAAAAATAAAAAGCATAAAGTTCAGAAAAAGATAAATTATCTTTGCTGATAACAAGCATGGTAAATTGTAAATCACTTTGTCACTCAGATGCGCACACACATGCACACACAAACACACACACACATACACACACAGAAACCCTGCTTTTTGAACTTAAAAATTGGATAAAGTTGCAGCATACAAAATTAATATAGAAAATAATTTACATTTGTGTAATATAATATAATATAATATATATATATGTGTATATATATATATATATATATATATGAAAGTAGGAAAACATTCCCTTTGCAAAATACCCAGATAGAATAAAATACCTAGGAATAAAATTAACCAAGGAGTAAGAAGACTTGTACATTTAAAATTACAAATTATTATTGAAAGATATTTAAGACATTAATAGATGATGACATCCCATGATCATGGGTGGAAATCTTGGTATTCCTAAAATGTCCAGGCAAATCAAAGTGATCTACAGATTCAAAATTTCAATGAAGCTTGGAGTGGTGGCACACACTTGTAATCCCAGTGGCTCCAAAGTCTTAGGCAGGAGAATTATTGGTTCAAAGCAAACCTCAGCAACTTAAAGAGGTCCTAACCAATTTAGTAACGCTCTGTCTCAAAATTAAGGGGGAAAAAAAAGAAAGAAAACATAGTTCTAAAATTCACATGGAACAACAAAATACCAGAAATAGCCAAAACACACTTTATAAATAAATAAATAATAAAGCTAGAAGTCTCATTCTTTCTGACTTCAAGTGATACTAAAAAAAAAGTAATAATAGTTGTCAAAATGATATGATACTGGCATTCAGGCAGACATAGAATGATGAAATTGAATAAAGAACCTAGAAAAGTACCATTAAAAGTTGGCTCAAATAATCTTTGACAAGAATGCCATGGCTACAAAATGCACAAAGTTAAGTGGCAGTCTTTTCAACAAAGTTTTTGGTAAAAATGGATATGTATATGCAGAAAAGTGAAAGTGGGCACAAATTTTACAAAGGAAACAAAAAATCCACTAAAAATGCATATGAACCTTAGACAAAAAAACGTTTAGAATTTGAAGGAAAAAATAAACGTAAGTGGAATGCTTCCTAACATTGGTCTATAATTTGTTTTCTACAGAATGGGAGAAAGTATTTGCAAAACCATATTCATGATAATAGGTTAATATTTAAAAGATATTTAAAACTAAAACTCAAATGATTTGAAAACAAATTAACAGCCTGATTTTTTAAATGGTCAAAGGAGTTAAATAGACATTTCTGCCATGAAGGCATACAACAGGCCAATAGTTATATTTTTTAAAAAATCAACATTTCTAATCATCATGGAAATGAAAATCAAAACTGTGATTATATATCACCTCTCACTTACTATTGTCCATTATAAAAAATGAATTATAATAAAAAAACAGAAAATCACAAGTTTTTGTCAGTATATGGAGAAACCAGAAATTTTGTGCACTGTTGGTAGGTGTAGAAAATTGTAAAGCTACAACTGAAAAAAGTTGGGGAACAAAAAATTAAAAGTAAAACTACCATATGATCCAAATATTCAACTTAGACATTTATTTAAAATTTTTCAACATTTATTTAGACATTTATTTAAAATTATCAAAATCAGGGTTTTGAAGAAATATCTTCACTCCCATGTTCATATAAGCATCATTCATAATAAACAAAGAGGGAGATCTTTGATTTCCGTTGGTGGATGATTGAATAAAATTAATGTACCATATACAGTGCAACATTATTAAGCCTTTTAAAAGATGTAAATTAAATCCTGTCGTATTTTAGACATAAATGAGAATCAAGGTCATTATAATAAATATTGCTTAATTCTACCTGTATCATATATTTACATTACTCAAAGTCATAGAAGCAAGAATTACAGTGCTGATTGTGAGGGTTTGGGGAAAATAGAAATGAGGAGTTGCTGTTCAAAGGGTACAAAGATTAAGTCATACAAAAAAATTTTCTTGAACATTATTCATATAGTTAACAATATTATATGCTTAAAATTTTATCAAGGCAAATTTAATGTTATGTATTTTCTATCACAATATAAAATATGTTATTTTAAAATCAATAAAAGTAGAAAAAAACAACTGTTTTGCAGAAAATATATGAATAATTATATATTGTAATGACACAATGTTTGTTAATAAATGTATACAGAGGAACTGAGAACAAGACAAATGTGCATAAATATTAGTGAAGTCTTTTTTAAAATAACTTTGTAAGCCAGTATTTTTAAAATTATAAACCTTAAGGAAAAGTCAGCATTTTTAAAAGTCTACGGTCTTAAATATTGTGAAGGAATGTAATAAAATGGCAGGAGTAAATGGTTATAGTTCAATCTAATAGACTGTATGATTAAATAGCAGAAACTTATATTTCATCAATAAGTGTGATTCTGCTTAATGCAGCAAATGCATGAAAAGATTTTGAGGACTTAAAATCTGCTCTGCAGCAGGCTGAAAATCAAAGCGACACTTCTGTCTACTGGAATGAAACAGTTAAATACTTAAAAACTTCAGCTTAGAAAGAGAATGAGAATGATTAATTTAATTTTTTGAAAGTGAAAGAGAGTGATTCATTTTATTTTGTCAATTTACTGGTTACCATGCTGACATGGGCAAGTAAACTTCTACTGCTCTTAATTTTTTCACTATAAAACAGTATGAATAAAGGGAACCTCAATTAATTGTTGTATGATCAAAACATATGAAAAATGTGTACATAAAATTGTGAATCATAGGTCTGTAATGTAGCTCAGTGGTTGAATACTTGCCTAAAATGCATTAGGCCCTGGGTTTGGTCCTTACAACTGGAAATAAATATTCTTAGCTTATTTTCTTACTAGTGATATACTCTCAAAAAATGACTGCTATCATGAATATAAAGATTAGAATTTTCATTATTGGTATTTGTTGTAAACTCTTCTCTATTTTCATGACAAAGCAATATTTTCTTAACATGATTAACTATATTTGAGAAAATTAGAAGTTTACAAAAACTTGTTAATTATTCTCATTTTCATGAATGTAAGTGCATGGTGCAGAACTATATAATAGATGGATAAATATACTTTTGAAAGTAGAACATTGACTGAAAAAAATTGTATGTTGTAAAGTTGAGAATTTGGCCAAAGTGAGTATGCATGTACAGGATAGAGTCCCACAAGATTTACTTTAATTGATCAAGATAAATTTGAATTCATCACACACCCAACACACACACACACACACACACACACACACACACAGAAAAAATAACCTGTTACTATTATTCTTCCTATTGTTCATATCTTTTCTTTCATAATCAAATATATCATCATTTTTAAGCATAGAGGAACAGTAATATGAAACTGTTTTGACCATGTGTGATGGATTTGGGTTCTATGTTATTTGTTGTCTAGTTTAGTTCTAACATTCAGAACTCAGATTGAGTTTACTTTGGTCATGGTATGAGTTGTCTCCTGCTGTGTAACAAATTATCACAAATTTTTTTGGTTTCACATAGTACTTATGTTACTAATACTTTTATTGGTCAGGAGTCTGAGCATGAATTTGTTGGATCCTGTGCTTAGAAATTCATCAGAGTTGAAATCAAGATATAAATTGAATTGCTTCCTTCCTGGAGCTCCTATCTAAATAAGGCTTCCATGGTAATTGACAGAATTCAGTCTTTATATTTGGAACAGATAGGCCCCTATTGTTTTCCCAGCTGTTGGTCAGGGACCACTCTTAGGTACTGAAGGCCACCTATTATCATGCTAATAACAGAACTCCTTATCTCTTCCATTTTAGAGTCTCCACATGATTAATTCAGACCAGTTCAGATAATTCTCATTTTACTTTCCCATAGTCAACTATTTGTCATATAATGTAGCCTGATCACCTTTATGAAATTCATCATATACACCGACTGAAATACATTCAAGATTAAGTATTAATATAATGTTTGTATCCCATAGGACAAGAAATGTTTGGATTCATTTTAGAATTGTGCATATAATTGTCTGGTAGTAGATTATAAAATTGGTAAATCTTGTAAAAGGACCAAAATATTCCAGTGCGTGCAAAATTAAATTAGTCTTGATTACATAAAAGAAGTTTTATAAGCACAAATAAATTCCAATAGTTATATTATTAAAATATTTCATTGTACTTTTATATTATTCTTAATTTAATTTTATTAATTCATTATAACTTAATAATATATTCTGTGCAAATGGTGAAATATAGAGACAAAGTTTACCAACAATTGTAATTATGAAGTCAAATTTAAAGTCAAATTTAAAATTTTCCCTTATAAAGTGAAATAAACCAAATGACTATTCAGATATGCCAAACTCAGATCATTAGAAAATCATTATATGGTGAAGAGTTCCTTAGAAGGCCATTTATATAACCATACATTTAAATTATCAAATAAATTGCATTGGGAATTTCATGAAATGCTTGTACCAAAGAAGATTTGCATAATCTTTACATTTTAATTCTTCATTCTAAATCTTCTCTCAGAGAAATATCATTGAAAAAGTGTAAAAAGTTAATATGTCAAAGTTAGCAATGCCTAATAATTAATCAATGAAATAGTCATCTTAAAGACACATTCATATTTAAAATTGAAATAGATGGACTTTTACTATTAGAAAATTTACTATGAAGAGCTTATGAAGTGTAGGAATTTCTGACATTAGGCATATCTGTTTTCTGTTCAGAAAATTTAGTTTCAAATATTACCTCTCACCATCAATCCCAGGGCTCATTTTATATTCATGTACTACTACCCATATGCATTTATTTTAGGTTTGTTAATTATATCACTTATATTTTTCATTTTCAGGCACATCTAGCTTTTTAGGTGCTATATTATCAGGCTTTGAAGGAAGCATTACTGTAATGCTTAGTGTCATGATAAAATAACCAAAGCACTTAATTGCCAGAACTATCTCCATAAATATTTCTTGGGTATATAAGATATATCACATGCCTAAGATATGGGACAAAACTCTTAGAGGATTATAAACATGAATTTAATACTTATAATCATTGCTGAAAAATTTTGCTCAATTGAGGGGGGACATTAAATGTTAATGTTTTAGATTCTCACCATTACTGCAACAAAATAGATAATCAAAATAGATAAATAAAAAGATAATCAAATTATAAAAAGAAAATACTTGGTTTGTCTACCTGTTTGGAGGTATTGGTTCATAATCAGGTGAAACCCATGCTTTCAGGCTTCTGGTATAGTGTTTATCATAGTGGGGATGTGTGGCATATCAAAACCTTCACCTCATGGTTGGAATGTAAAAGGGAGAGAAAGAGATCAGGGTCTCATAATCCCCTCAAACACACACATCAAAAAACTTAAAACCTCCCATCAGGCCCCACTGTTTATAATTTCTACCACCTCCCAATAGTGCCAATCTGAAGACTAAGCCTTTTAACACATAGGCCTTTGGAATACATTTAAGATTCAAGTTATGACAGTCAATAGATTCCCAGTTGAATTTATGGGTCACAAATTTCAAGGAAATACTTCTGCAGTAGAGTATTTAATGTGTTTTCTTCCCAACACAAAGCTCAGGGCATTCTATTTGTGAGCTATGTATTTGGGGAGGTCATGTCAGAGAGCATAGATAAAAGGCTTGTCATGATTCATGGAAGGATGAAGAGCCATATAAAATCCTTCAAATCAACATATTCTCACATCCTTCAGACAGTTACCTTAATGGGACAATACCATACCTGTTAGAGCAAATGGACTAATTATTGTACCATTTGAAAAATATTTATTTAAAGCAAAATAAAGTTTATTTTTAATAAAACAGGAAATAATTTGGTATGTCCAGATATGTAGACATTTAAAAGGAAACTTAAGTATAAATGCTGCTATAAATGTAAAATTTCTATGTAAAGATATTATTTCATGAAGAGTGTTAATATTAGTTCAGTAATTATAATTAAACAATTAACATCATTATGAACATCTATATTCAAACAATCTAAAACTTTTAAAAAGTCAGGAAATTTTCAAAATAACTGATGCTGATATTTATTTACTTATTACTTATTGAAGATTTAATTTTTGAATTATCAATTATTATTAAAGTGGTATTTTCAGCATTATGGCTCTTTTATTTTAAAACTCTAATTTAAAACTCTTGAATTTAACATTGCAATTGAGAATTTCTATAGGCCATCAATTTTTATTTATTAAGCTATTATTTATTTATCTTTTCAGTATATCTGTTATGTTATGATTCACTTCTGAAAAGCAAAACTCTTGGGTAAACACTGTTTGCTTTACACATTGCCCTGATAATGTCATAGATGAAGTTTTGACATGTGAGATACAGTGTTCCTGGTGATTTATTTTGTATTAACTCATATGTGTTTTACATTACAATGATTCTTATTTTGAAAAGAGAATCTCCTTGAGCTTTGATAACTTTTTAGTATTTAAGATTATGAACTACAAATGTTTAAGGTTTTATATATTCTTTTTTTTTTATTGGTTGTTCAAAACATTATTATACTGTTTTACATGCTCAGGTTATTTGATTAAAAGATGTCTCTTCATGATACTTTTATAATACATTAAACTTCTTGTCTACATATTTGGAGAGAATATGACTTTACTAGCAAAGAAATACAATATATCTTGTCTACTGGACTGTAAAATACATGTTTGAAATAAAATTAGTTCCATTTGGTCTTCTAGTATATTAAAGTGCTATCCTGTTTTTGAAAAATAAAGAAAAAGTTAACTACAGATCATTGTTTCTAATAAGCAGAGAGAACTATGTTAGTAGTAAACTGAAGGTTTAGTTGTGAGCTTCAGATTTTGTGAACACCAGATGTTGTGCAGTCTTTTGCTTTGTTTTTTGGGTTTTTTTTTTTTTTAAAGACAACAACTTAAAAAATCCAAGGAATATGTACATTGGAACTGTAGTGGTAGCTTTCAGTATTGTAAAGAGATTGTTCTATACAGACCTTTTGCTGTTTATTCTGTATGTAACAAAGTCATTTCTAGACCCTGTGTGAAAAGCAAAGTGAAGCAACTGAATCTTCAGCATGTTCTCATAGGCAGAGCCTCTTGTGTAATGTAAACTGTGCCATGTTATTAAAAAATGTGAACCAAAAAAAAAAAAAAGAATGAATAATGATGGTCAGTGAAAAGATTTACTATATTTACTTCATTTATAACAATATAAATATCTATTCCATATATTTGAAGAAAATCTCTCTATATAACATATATCTATATTATATAATATCTATAATAATATCTATATCTGTATATAATATAGATATAGATAGATATTAATTTTTGCTTAGCTATTTTCAAAATACAAATTATTTTTATAATCTTACAAATGTATTTTCCATATGTAAGATTAGGTTAGCTGGACATTTTGATCATAGTTCTTTTAAATTTTTATTTTGACATTCAAGAGTTTATCATCAATGAAACAAAAAAGTAGCATTTTACCATATTTTATGAGTACCTTAAATTCTCTACAACTTGTGAAATATGTGACTTTATATAAAAAGTATTAAACTCTGAGCATACCAATTTAATTAGCATCACAACATTTTTTAAAATTATAAGACATAATATAATTTTCAGAGTATCCTCAAAGAATTTCTCAGTAAACAGCCACTATTCTGTTTATATGTTAGAGATACCACTTTGCCTTAAAATTTACTTTTATTACCACTACTTCTTTAAAAGTCCATATTTTTTCATGTCTGGTTTGTTTGCTACTTTCTTTTAAATTTCATATTCTCTCAAAAAGCAATGTCTTCTTTCAGATACCTTTTACTAATAATATTCAATTCTGCACGGAATCAGGGGTTTTAATTCTGGTTTAAAATTAGATCACTGCCTGTTAGAAAGAAGATCCTTCACTCACATGTCCCTCTTGAAATGTCACTAAAAATTAACAAAATTTCTTGACTTCAGTTATATTTCTCATTTCCTATTTGGGTTCTGAAGAACTCTAGAGTCCAGTTCTCTTTTGCCTTGTCGGCACCCTTTTGCCCTTACCTCTAACAAAGCCACACAACAGACTGACCTTCCTGAATCATTCTGACATCCTTTAGATAGTGCGTTCATTGATCAGCTATTTAGAGAAACTTATCACCTTACCCAGGGAGTTTTGGATGTATATTTCTCATCTCATGGTGTTCATTAACATAGATACATTGTATAATTTAAAAAAAAAAAAACAGAAGAAAAATGATACCATGATACTTGTCTTAGAATGTAGAAGACATAGAATAAAGCAGAAAGATGTAAAGCAAAAAGGAAAAGGCATCCCTAACTAGCTACTCATGTTGTTCCCATAAAAATCACAATATAGACCACTGGGAACAGGTGAGAATAAAAGGCTGCATCCAAAAGTAAGAAAAGTCTGAACTATAGCTACATTTTCAAAAGGAGTTAAAAATAAAAAGTTCTCTTGGAGAAAAATCATCATTGTTTTCAAGAAATATATAAAATAACATAGTCTTAAGACTGTGGTTTATTAACCAAGATTCTTCTTTTACTGGTAGCATGAAAACTTATATTGTAACTTTTATGTAGATTTCAAGATGAAAGGATCACTTTCTAATTAAGATGCTATGTCTTAAGGAAGCTCAGATGGAAAGACAAGTTTTGATAGGAGTAGCCAAATTGTGATTCTACTCCATTAGTCAAAGTCATAGTCTCTTTAGCATTTAAAGATTCTGCCAAGAAAGGAAATAATTTTCATTTTTATTACTATACTTAAACATAAAATCTTCAGTAATAAAACCCTGTAAATGTTTAAAAGGACACTCTATAATCTAAGGTCACTGCTCTTAATTTTTTATAAATCTTCCTGAAATTCTTTTTACGACCTTGCAACTGGGCTTCTCCTCCCGATGTTCCCAGTATCAGATAAAAACCAACATTACAAATTTTATTTTTCAGTACTGTTTGCATATGTAATATTTTAATTATATAATTTTAAATAGCATTTATTGGAATATGAGTCACTTTTTGACACTTAATCTCTATAAACTAAATTTGACTCTGTAGTATAACAAATATCCTGTCAGAATGTGTAATTCAAGATGATACTAATAATCAATATTTCAGAATCAATAATTTAAATTTTTCCTCAGCTTAAACAATTCTATAACCACTGAAGTTTACTGCTAAATAAATGCATGAATTTCTTATTATCACTAATTGCATTGAAGAAATGAAATATTTTTCAATTGGTACCACATGAAAATTATTTATCGGTTAAGCAAAGTAAAACTATACTATTATTAAAGATTACTCAATTATCTTCAGTTTTAAATGAGGTTTGACTTAATATAAATGATTATTTGATCCACTCAAATTTTCATTATGTACACATATATGTGATAATTACAAAAATTGTTTAAAATATCAATGAATGAATCTGCAACATTAGGTCCTGAGTGAACATTTTTAATTAAATTAACTTCTTAGCTAAAAATAAGTATAAAGATCACAAGATACAGAATAAATACTCTTCTAGTTCTCCTTTAGTATAAGTGAGCAAAACAAAGCAGATAGAATGTGAGGGGTGAAAATTCTAGAGAGAAGGAAAGCACACTAAAACTGAGATTTGCCCCTCGTTTGTTTACCTCTATTTCTTTGTACAAGAAATTTTCAAGTTTCTGGTATTAAAAATGAGGGTTCAAAATAATAGATATTGACTTAGGGTTTTCAACAGTCTCATTTAGTAATATCAAAATATTGAATTGGAGATTAAGCAAAATTACTGGGGCTTAAAAAGATGAAAATTCAGTGGAGGTAAAAATTCTGGATGTAGATTATACTATTAATTGTAATTAACATATGCAATTAATATTGATAAAATAGAATATTAATATTATATATATTTATAATATATTATCATATTTTAATTTCAAAACTGGGCATATATGAAAGGCAATTAAAAACTAAAACAGAAAATATAAGAGGGATGCAAGGAACTTACCAGTCTCTTTAATTATCTTAATGTGCAAAGAACAGATATTAAAGTCTATGTATGCCTTAATAAAGTGAAGATGAGCCTTTCAGGCTCACAAAAATCTAAGCTCTGGAAGTAAATATGTGCTCTAGGAGTTAAATAAACACCCTGGACTAAGATTAAACCTATAAAAACTACACAAAAATTACATCAAATATGTTGTATGAATGCTAATTAATGATTAGAGGAAAGTCAAACCATTCAAGAAGGGAATATCAATAAATCAGACACCCCAATAAAGCAGGACAAAAACAATGAAACCTAGAGAGGTACACTAAGATATAGGAAAGCTTTAAACAAGTCAATTTTCTTTAACTGTTTTTTTTTTCTGTAAAAACTCAAAACTTTGTATTTCCTAATTACTTCTTATCCAATTTTAGACACAACAGAAAAGCAGTTTTAAAATGTAGTTAAAATTGTACAATGGACATATAGAAGCTTGTAAAAATATCTAAGAGTAATTTAATTACAGAAATCTAAAATGACACAAGTAATTTGACTTGAAATACTAATCATTGTTTTTCAAAACTGACAAATTACGAAACCTATGAAAGTAAGAATACTGAACTGTAACTAAGATGGTTACAAGAAGAGCAAAACATAAAATAGCATAGAAAAATTTCTCAGTGCCAATTTAGAGCGAAAATCCCAATGTAGTCAGAGGAAAAAGTTTATATTGTCAAAGAGCAAAATAAAGACAAAGGGAGGGCTTTTTAACTGATAATGTGGAATTAAAAAGACAGGAACTTGGTGTCTTAATGTTTGAAGGAAAAAAAATACTATTCCATAAGAAATTGCCCTGTGAATATGTGAGTATAACAGATATTTATGGACAAAAAAATGGGAAAATACCTAAGAAATTATATTAGATGAAAATACTGCATTAACATTAAATTGTATAATTTGAACACTGTACTACTTACTATACTATACTGTGCTATGACGAGATAGGAATTAAAGTATTTCTTAAGATGTACATGTTAAAATTTTAAGGATGTAAGGATATCATTTAAATAATGAATTCTCAAGTGGTTTAGAAAAAAATATGAGTACATTTTGAAAGAGACCAAATACCTGAAAATGATACTCTAGTGTCTTATAGATGGTTTTAATACTTGTCAAAGTATTCATGAAAATTTGTCTTTGAAATAACATTCCAGCTACAAGACCACAGCAGCTATTATGGGAAAGGAAAAGGACAGGTAACACTTCAGACATGACTCTCAACTAATGAGAAATGGGGTCAAGTACATAAATATCCTTTCTTATTTTCTATTGCTGCTTTAGCACTTCACAACAAATCTGTTAACAATAACAGAAATTAATTATAGTTCTATAAATAATAAGTTCCAAATGCATGTTTCTAGGCTAAAAAAAAAACAAGTATGGCAAAGATGTATTCCTATGGCTACTCTATAAAATAATCTATATCCTTGTCTTTGCAGATTATCAAGGTTCTCCAAATTTGTAAAAACTGCTTGAAATATTGTGATTCATCTCTGGCTCTCAAACTATTAACTTCTTTATTCTCACTTAAAAACTCTTGTAATTACATTGACCCACTTAGATAACCCAGGATAATCTTATCATGCTGAGTCAAAAATAATAAACTTCAAGTCTGCTGTTTAATGTTTTAAGTATAAAAGGCCTGAGTATCTCATGAATCAAACTGTTTTGATACATTATTTATCCCTGAGAAAGTATACAGATCTCAAAATTTGAAAATAAATGTGATAAAAGTGAATTTAAAAATTAAACACATTAATAATAATTATTGTTTGTTATATATTTTCTCATATTTTATTCATAATACTATAGTGATAAATATTCAATATTATCTCCTAAATATTCAACATTATTATAGGTCAAGATAATGTTACATGTAACTTATCTATTAATAATGTTACCACTCATGAATTAACACAATTTTCTACTACAGAATTCACATGAATCATTTTGTTTAGGAAAAATAGCTTGCTGCTCATACTGAGATTTTACTCTTAGTGAATAATACTACCACAGATCCAGTAGTATGTGATGGAATCTAAAAGGTGAACTTGAGCTTCCCTCCTCTCTTAAGGTGCAGAATACTTGAATATAATTAATTTTGAGGACCCACAATGGCATTAGGGTATTCAAAGTTATCTTCCATCTAAAATTACTAGCAGGACTCAGTTGATGTGCCATCTAACTAACCTCCAAGCTATACTTCCCAGTTCAGTAAAAGAGACTGATCTAAATATTTATAATAACTAATTCTCATTTAACATCCTTTATTGTTTCTTTTTGGAATTAGAATAATATCCAAACTCCTCAAATTTGGATTCAACACTTCGTGAACTATAGATCCTTTATGGCCTAACAGCAATAACAATTTTTTTTTCTTGCTGGAAAACTTCAAATTTGTTGTTCATCCAGGCTTAAATTATAATTTCAACATCAAATGACTATCACTTTCACTAAGAAGTTTTCTCTGAGGCCACTTATTATATGACAGGAGTTCCAATTCCATTAGATGTTCATAACTTGATTGAATCTTCTCTGATATATTGTTAGCCCAGTGAAGAGAGTGCTCACAAATTTATCTCAAAGAATTCCAAATTCATGATTAATAGTAATATCTATTTGAATATTTGAATGAATATTTTGCTTTAAAAGTTATTCATTATTTAAATTGCAATTTAGAGTAATTTTTAGGTATTTTAATTTTTCGACTTCTATAAATAATATTTATTATTTGTTTTAATATTGTCTAGAAGATAGTTTTTGAAAGAAATAATTTTTGACATTTTTAAGGTGGTAAAATATAGAGTACTCTTAAATTTTCATGCTAAAGACCACATTTTGTTTGTTGTGGGAGGTAGACTATGAAAAACTCCTAAACAATATAACATTTTATACATAACTCCAACAGCTTTTTTTAAAGTAAATTAGAATAATTTGTATTGAAATTAAAATTAAAAATTAGAATAAAATTAGTAAAGGTCATTTAATGGGGGAGGAAAAACAATGGGTCGTGAAGTTAGGAAACCCTGTCATAATATTTCCACTACTCATTAGCAAAATGAGAATAAACAGCTCTGTTGATGTTAATTTTTGCACTTTAATTTACTTAGAGACATTGTAAAGCTAAATTTATATATATATATATATATATATATATATATATATCACACATTTGTGTATATATGTCTATATATAAACATATACAGATTTGTATATACAGACATATACATATATCTGTAAATACCAAGATACATGATACCAATTCTTACTAAACTTAGTAAGATGTGAAATTTTCCTAAAAGCAGAATTATAGATTTTAAACTGTGATTTTTTTTCTTTCAACTATTTTCTGATTGTTACTATATTAATCAATTCAATTATTCATAAGTTAAAGATATATTGATTATTTCTTAGTAAATATAGTTTTATAAATTCCACAGTTAGTTACTAATCTACTGTATCTAGCTAGAATTTAATATCATATAAATTTTATAATTTTGATATTTTATTATTTGCAAAACTAATCTATAATATTACTAAAATAATTTCTAAGTAATTGTTGATAACCTAAAGTATCTAATTTACTATCATTCCAATTCATGCACATATATAAAAAAATATATATATATAAAATATTCAATCATAAACAATATATGTATTGCTTTTCATGTACATACATATGTTTATGTATGTTTCTTTGTGTATACATATACATATATATATATATATATATATACTATAAAATAGAATTCCACACATATTTTCTCTAGAATTAATTTTTTTAACCAATAAGTGTATAAGTAAATCTGTCTTTTATAAAGATATCTGCCTTCATTTAAAAAATTATTAGATCAAAGCACTAGGCATAATGTTACAGACTTCTAATTTTAGCAATTTAAAGGTCTGAGGTGGGAGGGTAGCATGTTCAAGGCCAGTCTCAAGCCACAGCAAATTAGCAAGATCTTGTCACAGAACAAAAAAGAAAAACAGAAAGAAAAAAGTTTGGGGATGTGTCTCAGTGGTAGAGCTTTCCTAAATTAAATCTCCAGTACTACCAAAAAAAAAAAAAAATGATAATGATGTAACACTTTAATTAAATACTTAATTATTTGAATTTGTTCTTTGAAAGTCCTTAATTTTGGCAGATGAAATGATAAGATTGCCTCCAAAATTCCCTAAGAAAAATGATTAGATAATAAATACTTGTTGTTTTATACTGGTAAATTTGTGGTAAATAGATATGGAGAACTAAAAATTTAATGTATTATCATATTTTCCTGAAAACTACATATAATTTAACTTTTGCAAAAGCACTCAATTGTTTGCTTTCTCATTTATGATGTAAGTATTGACGTAGGTATTTCCTCACATTAATAGCATATAAATGCTATTTACATTTTCCTCAAATTTTCACTCCTATATTAAGGACTCTTCCACAGCAGGAGGAAGATTCAGCTAATAAAATCACTAAAAAAGAGAAAATATGGGCTTTGTATATCTTTGTAAGAATTTGTGTGTATTTCTATTGTAAAAATCAGTATGTGGCTATATTTATCGCTCGTTATGTGTGATTAATGTGGACAAACATAAAGCAGTTAATTAAGCAGTAAAGGTATTTTGCAATAAATATAAGTAAGTATATATTTTCTTGAATATATCCAGGGAAGATTTATAACAATATGTTTATCTTTTGTTGGTGAGTGTAATGTTGGAAATACATAATTTTTCCTTTCTGGTTATTAAATATTCTAATATACATCAAAAGTGATCATGAATTACTTACCTGATTACAAGTAGAAATAATAAAACAAAACTATATACAAATGAAAATATGTTTCTTCATTTAGTATTCTACATTTGTTCAGGAAAGCTCTAATATATTACTTGCAATATTTTATTTCATTTCAACATTTCCATAAATATTATCTTAGTAAGCAATCTATATATTACAGGCTCCATGATGCGAAATTAATATAAAACTAAAAACAAATGGAAAATAAAAATCACCTGATTTCAAAGAACCTATGCCTTGGTTTTGTGATTATATTTAACCTTTCAACAAAGATTTACATTCATGAGTTCTCAAATTTTGAGAAAAGAAGTACTTGTTTCTATTTTAAAGAAAAGTACACTATTCAGATACCCAGATTGTATTTTATCATACTTATTATGCATTTTTGCTCATTTAATGAATATTTTTAATTATTCTTTTTTGATTTTGATATGTCAAACATTTTAATTTCTAAGATTATTGGATTCTACATTAATAAATCCATTGTCCTTCTTCTCTTAGATTCTCATCTGTGTGAACTGCATTTCCAATATTCTATTAATGAGTCGACTGTTTGGAAGTAGAAAAGCAATCCATTTGTTCTATAATATAAAAGAGAATCCATCTAGTATAGTGAGGCTTAGTTTAATTAAAAGACACTACTGGAATATCTAATAGTTTTTAATGTATTTTAGAGATTTGATTTGTATTTCTGAGTTCAAAAGAATTTTGTATCAAATATTGGTGCTGAGTTTAACACGTTAGTCACAAAATCCAAGTTTCAAAGTAAAAAAATAATGTTTTGTAATTTGAAATGAATAACTACAAATAAATAACAAGAAAAATAAAAGCTGTAAATAGATTGTGAACTATATGATTTAGAAATAAAATGCCTTACATGCTTATCAATATTTTAATATCACCTTGACCTCTCTAGATATTTTATCTCTTGAAAAGAAAAAATAATTACAATGAGTGGCAGGAAATTCAACAATTTTTTTTTTTTAAAAAGTTATCAAGAAAAAACTGTACAATGCTTTCAATAAAATCTCTTGACTACTTTTCAAAGATAAAACCACTTTTACCCAGGAAGAAAAAATTATATTGCAGTTCAAAAATTAATAAACCCAAAGATTCATTTACAAATGTGATATGCAGTTGGTGAAATGGCTGCCAGTGATCCCCAACCCCTGATATTTAGTTCCTTGTCCAATGCCCTTCCTTTGATTATAGGTAGGAACTAGTAACTTGCTAGTAATAATTAAAGCAAATAACATTATGGAATGTTATTTGCAAGATTAGTTTTTTTTTTTTTCAAAAGGATGTAACTTCCATGATGTTCTTTCTCTTTTTCTCTGGCAGTATCTCAGCAAGCCACATTTTGAGATGCCCCATAGATGCCCACACGGAAGGAGCCAAGGTAGAACCCCCATCAGCCTCTGAAGAACTGAATCCCGTCAGCAGACAAGTGAGTGAATTTAGTGGGGCACCTAACTCAAGAGTGTTGTGATGATTGCTGGTCTAGTTGGCACCTTGAAGTATCTGGAGCATCACTGAGCCTTCTAATCCACAGAAACTGGTGTATTAAATGCCTTTGTTTTAAGTCACAAAGTTTGGGAATAATTTAACATAAAACGAATAAAAACTAATGTACTGGGGCTGGTGATGTGGCTCAAGCGGTAGTGCAGTCGCCAGGCATGCGCAGGGCTCTGGGTTAGATCCTCAGCGCCACATAAAAAAAAAAAAAAAATAGATGTTTTGTCCAGGGGGTGAGGGGGATCTCTCTCTCTCTCTCTCAAGATAAATAATAAAAAAAAAACTAATGTACTATCATATACATTAGATTCCAAAGTCCTCTAATTATGTATTTAACAAATGTAATTTCCTAGTAGCTATGCACAGGATTGCACTAATTACTAAATACACTAATTGCCTGTAACCTGAAATCAATAGAGAACGAAGACAGAAAAGATCAGGAAAAACATTAACTACATGTGTATTTTCTACCAAATTAATACAATAAGAAAATTTCAATAAGTTTCATTATTATGTAAGTATTCCTCCAAAATGAGTATGGTGATGTTTGTCAGAAAATCAATGAGAGTTTAAGAATAGCATATAGGGGAGTAATTTGACATTCCAGATACCTTGCTTTAAGTTATCATTATAACTTATCTAGAAACACTAGCCTACTAATTACCAGTTGTGGTCATGAAGCAATTAGTCTCTAAGATGACATGAGATGACCCTTAAGATATATTACAACTACAAAATTCTAGGGTTATGAAGTCTTGCTTTTTACATTTTTACACATTTATCACTCATGATAGTTTAGTGAGCTAAAGTAGAAATTATCACTGGAACCCACACCAATATAGAATAGAGAATTATTTTTAAAACATCAACAATAGGACTTTCAAAACAATTTTAGGCAACTTTATACAAAATATTTCATAATTTATAACAAAATTATTTTAAAAATGAATTCTATTTTGAGTGTTTATAATTTTTCAGGTTCAGTGTAATTTATGAATGTACTTTATTTCTTCCAGTTACAGACTAAAAAAGAGATTAAATCACTGACCTATGAACAAACATTTTTAAAATGAAGAGGAATAAATTTGAATTTCTTTTCCCCAAAGTTCACAATAACAGGTCATTTAATATATATATATATATATATATATATATATATATATATATACATGTACACACACAACACTAACAATTTTATTTTTTTAAAATTATTTATTTACAAAATGTAGAGTTTACAAGCTTAATAAATAATATATTAATTCTATTTAAGAACAACCAATGATATTTTCAAAAAAGGAATAAAATAATTTTATGATTTCTAGAACAAAAGTTTTTGTTTAAACTGGAAATTAGCACACATATTTGACTAAGAATACATAAGTAACTTTTAAAGTAGTTTTTACTGGAATACTAACAAACTGCTTATTAATATGTAAAAGTAAAATTGTACCCTCTCTAAAACAGTGGGTATAATTCTAGCTAAGTTCCCTCAAGTGATACTGAAGCACCATTACATTTACTATTAAGGTACAAATTTAATTAAGGTTGCATTTAATTATCATAGTTTTTTTAAGCCAAATCAGTTCAACACATTTCAAAGAGCATTTATGTGCTAAGTAGTAAGCATGACACATTGGTCCCTCAGGTGAAGAAGAAAGATAAAGATGGCTATATTTAGTTTTATGAGATGTGATACAAAAGATAATGACTAACCTTAGAAAAGGCTCTCCATATTAGAACATATGGAAAGCTTCTAATATGAAATAAAAGTCTCCTGGATAACTAATGTCTGAGTATTATATTACTTCAAAGGAAAAGCAAAGCTGACAGGCAATGAGATGAAACAAAGGGCATCAAGTTCGCCGTGATTTCACAGAGCCTCCTGTTCTCAGTGAGGCCAAAGAGACTTTTTAATTTATTACTATTTGTATTTCTTCTGTACCTGTTCTGCTCCTTTGCCCATTTATTGAATGAATTATTTGTTTATTTGATGTTAAGATGTTTTTAGTTCTTTGTATATCCTGGAGATTAATGATGTGAGGTACAACTTGCAAAAATTCATAACTTTTCATCTGAATATATTTCTTCAGATCTTCTTAAGTTATAGGAATGAATATATTCATGACAATTTTGCCATCTTTGTTTTGTTTTATATGATTTACCGTTATTCTTTTCTATAATTAAGCAATATATCTTGCTCTTCTAATTAGTAATGAATCAGTCCATTTATATTATCAAATACTAAAATTATTTCCTTAAAATAATGCCTGAAAAACTCTAAATCTTGCTAATTATTTCATTAAATTGCTAAGTTAAGACAATTTAGGAATATAATTCAGACACTAATGTGACTTCGGAGTTGAACTGACACCATGGTTCAGTCTTCATAGAAAGTGAATTAATCTAATGGGTTAAAAATCTGAACAACAGCTCTATTTTCACAGCTTTATAATTGGTCAATATACAATTAAAAATATTCATGTACTACAAGGACTATCAACTTTTCCTTTGCACTCAATCATTGAAGAATACAGCAATAGTGCCACACAATATTGGATTTTGAATACATTTTCATTGCAAATTTGAATAAATTTACAAATTCAATAAATTTAATGATATTTTTTAATATAAAAAAGTTAATATGGGCACATTTTCTTACAGTTTTCTTATATTGCTAGATGAATATTTTCAAAGATAAACCATTATCACAGCTGTTATAAAATGCTGATATTTGAACTATTTTAACACATACATATAATTGTATTCATGAACTTGAATACATTCATATACTTAGACACTTCAATTAGGTTACATTTTATAAGAAATGATTTGTAACTGTGGAGGCATTTGTATGTGAATTACCCAGCACTTATAAGCCATTCAAAAATTAAAAGATGATATTTTAGTTATTTGATTACTTCAATTTATATGGAGAATGAACCAATATGTCGGTTTGAATTTTTTTTTTTTTTTTTGAGACATAGTCTCCCCTGAGGTGTTTAGGGCTTCAATATATTGCTAAGACTGACAAGTCTCCATTCTAAGCCTCCAGAGTCACTGGGGATTTCTAGCATGAGCCATCATTTCTGGGTGAAGTCATTCTAAATATAAAGTCAATGTAGTTCCTAAAAATTATCCTTACCTGCCTTAAATATTTAATTTATACTTAAAGACACTAATTATCTTATTTCTTGAATAACCATAAGGGAATATCTCCATTGTCATACTGGTTTATAATTTTTAAATGTATTCAATATCTTTTCAGGTCTTCTTCACTATTATTTTTCTAGGAATCTGAGAAACAGTCATCGTTCATTTGCAAACCAAATAATCAGATATTTAGAAATATTGCAATGAATAAAGAAAAAAACAGAAGAAATAATAAAGAAAAACTCAGAGTGAAAAGTATTCCTGATATATATGATAAGTGACTATCAATTTTAAAACCAAGTAGCATGTATTTAAGAATTAATTAATGTTATAGTTATGTATTTTACCACTTCTTTGCAACTTTATTATTTTTGTTTTTGGAGTACTGGGGATGGAACTCAGGGGCACTTGACCATTGAACCACATCTCCAGCCCTACTTTGTATTTTATTTAGAGACAGGGTCTTATTGAGTTGCTTAGCACTTCACTTTTGCTAAGGCTAGCTTTGAAGTCAAGATCCTCCTGCCTCAGTCTCTGAGATGCTGAAATTACAGGATTGCACCACCATTCCTGTCTTGTAAGTCTTTTAATTAATAAAAATTTGATTGAATTTGAAAACTCAAAATGGTAATCACTGTACAAGTGTTAAATTTCATGCAATTTGTGTTCTGTAACAAATTTATTTTTAAATGACTTATTTTATTTTTATAATCCAAAAAGATACTCAGTGACCCTTATAAAATATTTAGTACTACTCAAAAATTGGAATTAACATTCACATATATATATCTTTAAATGTTATATATCAATATTTACCTTATTTTCTATAATACCAAATTAAGTTATTTCATGTTAAAGACTACTGAATTAAACTTTTCTCTCAAAAAGTAAAAATGCATTTTTTTTTTAATTTTGAGAACTTATTCTGCACCATACACTTCCACCATGATGTTCTTTCTCATATCAGACCCAAAGAATAGTACCAGCCAACCATGGAATAAAAATTCTAAAACTGAGAGCCAAAATAAATATTTTCTTCCTTAATTTGTTTTTCCTAGCTATTTTGGGCATAGAGACCAAAGCTTGACTAGGACAGTGTTCATATATACAAATCTTTGTGCATATGTAATTCCTTTAAGTGTTTTCTCTAATGAAAATGTAAAAAAAAATTAAAAATTTATATCCTCTATCATTTTTATAGGAATGTATGGAAGCTAGTAATTCAACAAATAGTTATTTCTGAAATCATTTTATATTATTTTAAATAATATAAAAGATTATCTTAAATATAATTTAATAAAAATTTAATTTCAACCACATACATATTTAAAATAATCTGAAGTGTTTCTAGAAAAAAATTGTTTTACTATCATATATTACATTTTTTTAATGTAGCGTGAAAAATTATCAACTCTTCTCATGTATTTTTATGTTCATTTTTAGTTACATGTAAATTTTATACTTTCATCTTTCTGTATGCTCAACATTATAAAATATTACTAATCAGTACACATATATTAAATATTACAGTAATTTTTTTCATTTTGCATGTATACAAGCTTAATAATTTGGACTAATTTACTATATCAGAAAAGTTTCAAGGAAGGATAGAAGCATCGAACAGGTTCCACTTAAGTAGCTGGATTTGAGTTTTCTTTAAATATACCTATCTATTTTTTCCCTATAGTCAAAATTGAACATCAATTCTTTCCACTTAGCCTCCAGTGCACTTTGTTTCCCATTAAGTATTGTAAAACTTTTAGCTGAAGTACTGTACTTGAAAATGTATTTTTCTTAAGTAGGCATAATAATATATTTCTAAACCTTTCCCCTGCATTACACTCATCTCTAAAGCTGACTAAATAGTCTCACTGTGAAATTGATTACTTGGGCAATGAGGCAGAGCCTAATATTTGATATATTATTCAAAGATAGTTCTCTGTCCTGGCACAAGTTAGCTCTATTACATAAAGTTACTTTCTATTTTCCATAATTCTAATGTTCATAACAGGGAAAATAATTTGTTGTTTAAATTCACATAGCTAGGTCATCGATGAAATTTTTTTATTATTATGTCTTATGTGGAAACCTCAATGATAAAAAAGGATGTAAATATTTTGTAAAGTTAAAATAAATATATAAAACCTATTTAAATATTAAAATATACGTAATATTCATTTATATAACTGAAATGTCTAAAAGTAAACATACATGTTTATATGTCTCAATCATAATCACCTATGCAAGAATGGGATTTTTAAAATTTGAACTTAAAAATTAGGCATGATTCATACACTTATTTAAAAATAAAAAAACAGAGAAAGTTACCAGTGAGTTTATCACCTCTTAAACCATTACAAATATAAATCCCAGTACTAAAAATAGTTGTTATTTTATGACATTCACCTTGGGTCTGTTATCTCATGAATTACAGTAAGAACTTCAAAAGGGTTGGAGACTCCTACTTGGCCTCTTCAACTTCCTTTCAGAACTGACTCACTAGTATTACTTTCCTCCTTCCAAAGATCAAAGTTAGTCATATAGTTCATCAATGGATTGTATGGAAGCTTTATCATCTCACAGAGAAGTCATATAAAAGCTGCAGAGAACAGAAATAATTCCGGATAACAATAAAGTCCACCACACACAGCAGGGATTATTATTTTTGTCTTAATATTTTAATATCAAATAAAACACTAATTCTCCAAGGAAGAGGTTTGGCATACTAATTTTTATTTCATCAGTGAAGAAATAAAAAATTTGTTTGCTCATCTTAAAATTGCCATTAATACTCTTAGATCTTGGTGAGAAATCCATATCTACAATATCTGTGAAATAATAAAAATAATAACCAATCATGAACCATATTTCATTGACAAATATAGTGAACATAAAAGAGAGACTGTTGTTCTTGCTTTACATTAGGGAACCTTTGCAGTGATTGCCTGTGGGGAACATCATTAGATGAATGGTCTAGTGTTTTACAGCTAAGTATCAAGTTATCAAAAATGCAAGAGCTTAAAAATACCCCTATTTATCGTTGCATGGTTCTGTAAATCTGAAATCAATTCAGACAGATTCTTATGGTCTTTGCCTAGTTTCTTGTATACCAAATCAAAATGTTGGCCAAATTATTACCTGAAGGCCTTAGGGAAGAATTGTCTTCCAAGTTTATGAATGTTGTTGGTCAAATTCAATCTATGGTGGTTACAGCATTAAATGTCCTTGCCTTCTTGTTGGTTTCATACAATGATTGTTTTTAGTTTCTAGATACTACCTACAGTTCTGTTCATATAGCACATTCCATATAGATAGTTTATTTAGATGTAGCTAATCTAATTATATAAGCTTTTTGTAATTAGATTAGCTACATCTAAACAAACTATCTATATTATGGTCAAATCCTTAGCAATCTTACCTACATCTGCAAAATTATTTTGCCTTTGAAACAGTAGTTTATGACCAATACCTGGAGATAAAGATCACAAGGGACAACTTAAAACTCTGTTTCACATAGGAATGTGTTTTTTACGTACATTTGCTATTATGTTTTACTTAGAGAACTATAAATTTACATTTTTATATTTTTTTCTTTATAAGTAATCTGATTTCCATTTTTCTAGAGAATTTTATCCAGTTTGCTATTCAATTACATAGGCTAAAATTTCTTCAATATTATTAAGAATTTCAAATATGTCAGAGACAATGCCATTCATTTCATCTTTTAGAAAAGATATAGCCTGAGTTGGAGATAAAAAGTGGTATTTTCAAATTCACAAAAATATTACAGTTTTTTCCTCAAAATATTGTAGATACAATATCATCAATCAAATGATATTTTACTGTCATTACTTCAATAAAAGTGCTGAACTAGTTACAACTAATATCCAAAGAATAAATCAATATAAGGAAATCACATTGAATATGTCCAGGATCCTACATAGATATTCAATCTGTTCCTATATAGACTAACAGCCATATCAGAAGAATCCGATCCAAAGGATTTATTGCATAATCTTTACCATAAAAATTTTTTTTGAATACCCATGTCTAGACATTTAAAGTAGGAATCTAAAAATATTTTAATATACAACACATTGTTATATAAATGTCTGTCCATAGCAAGTTTCCACCATGAGGATTAATACCAAGGATGCAATGAAAACAAAGGTTTTAAAAACCATAAAACTTGGGCTGGGGATATGGCTCAAGCAGTAACACGCTCGCCTGGCATGCACAGGGCGCTGAGTTCGATCCTCAGCACCACATAAAATAGAATAAAGATGTGTCCACCGAAAACTGAAAAATAAATATTTAAAAAATTCTCTCTCTTAAAAACAAAACAAAACAAAACAAAAAACACCATGAAACTCAAAATCAGTTTGGGATACATTTAACCTATGATATCTCTCTCTCTCTCTCTCTCTCTCTCTCTCATTCCTTTGAATCATGAAGGACCAACATTGAGATCCATAACAACTTAACAAGCACTCAAACAACTTTCCATGATGTTTGAGTCTTTCCTTCAGAAAATATGAGGAAAAATAGCATTTACTAGGATTCAAACACCTTTAGAAGTAATATCATTTTAGTTATGAGCAGAAAAGTTGACCATCTCCCTGAGGCCACCTACATTTCATGTCATATGACTGCTTCAATTTTCAAGGCAGTGATGACATGGGAAATTCTGATGCTTCATATTGTGCTGACTTCATCTTCTATCCAGCCTAACCTATTGCAACCATTTTTAAACATATGCAAAGCTTCTCTGAGTTGGAATGAATATCGGGTCTTCTGTAATCTAAAAAAAAGATAGCTGTAACATTTCACTATTGGATATCCAATGCAAACTTCAACTGTGACTTGACCCAACCATATGCAGTAGCTGTTCTTAAAGTGAATGCTGCACTGGTGTGGCCATAGACTACAGCCTCCACCAGATCTCCAGAGAACTACCACTGAGGAGGTTTTAGGCACAGAAGAATGATGTCCTTTGCACATTTTTAAAGAGGTATAAAATTTAGCATGCAAGTAGATTTTGATATAGGGAAATATGTCTCATTGGCACTGAGATATGAATCTAGTATATAATTATGACTAATAATATTTTTTCAGTACCCAGAATTGAATCCAGGTGCACTTAACCACTGAGCCACATACCCAGCTTTATTTTTATTTTTATTTTTTATTTTGAGATCAGGTCTTGCTTAGAGCGTTTCTAAGTTGCTGAGGCTGCTTTAAACTTGACATCCTCCTGCCTCAGCTTCCAAAGTTGCTGGGATTATAGGCATGCACCAACATATCCAGCTGGTGTATAATTATTTTTTATCCTTTAGTCTTGCTAAGTATTAATTTTGCTTAAGGGATTTTACATCTTAATTTTACTAAGGATAACTCTGTAGAAATATTGACCTACCCATCTTATGTGATTCTTTTGTCTAAAAAGGCAATTCAAACTTTCTCCTGATCAAACAAAATATAGATTACATGAGGCTAAAACCTAACCAACTGTATATCTCTTCTTATAAAAAAAATAAAATAAAATCCTTATTCATCTTTTTCATTTTCTTCATTTAGTTCGCCAGTCTGTTCGGTGGAGATTATGCAAACGAATATTTATAATTCAGTTCATCACCTCAAGTTTTTTTTTTATTTACTGCATTTAAGCATCCACTTTTACCATTTCACTAAATGACTCATAAATGTGACCCCCTCATAATCCTACTCATTGCTCAAGTGAATGGATACATTCTAATTGTCATTTAATTTCTCTGAGAAATTTTATATCTTTAGAATGTTCCCTGACATTGGGATATTTTGTTTTGCTTTGTTTTTACTTATTACAGTTACCGAGATATTGCAGTTTTATTCTTATTTTTTTCTCAAGAGTCTTCACTGTATTATTTTTCCCTGAGTGTCTCCAATTATTGGCATTCCTCATAGTTATGCTATCAAATAGAACTACTTAAAATCTCTGGAAAAGAACTGCACATACATTCCAAGCACTCTCACTTCTTACATGTATGCTTATAATAACCAAATATAAGCTGTAGTTTACAGCATTTCTATCAGATTCAGACTTACACTTTAATATTAGCAATTTCCATAGTGATTTCACCTCCAAGTTCATCATGTTCCAAAATAAACAAATGAGAAAATACATTTATTTACATCAGAGTTTCTTTGGAGAAAAGGAGAAAGTGATTTATATTTTAAAAGTAAATTGCAAAATTTTAATTTTTCTCAATTGAAAAAGAACACTGCATAACATGAAGAAGCAATTTGCTTTTACATTTTTCTCAGGATCCATTTAAACACTATTCAGTTTCTTTGCTCATTTATTAATTGAGGGTTTTTTTTTATTTGTTTGTTTTGTTTGGGGGTTTTGTTTTTGTTTTTGCATCCAGTTTTTTGAGTTCTTTTATATCCTGGAGTTTAATGCTCTATCTGAGATTCAGGTGGTAAAAATTTTCTTCCATTCTGTAGGCTCTCTGTTCTCATTCTTGATTGTTTCCTTTGTTGTGAAGAAGCTTTTTAGTTTGATGCCATCCTATTTATTGATTCTTGATTTTATTTCTTGTGCTTTACAAGTCTCATTGAGGAAGTCTATTCCTGAGCCAATAATGGAAAGTTAGGCCTATATTTTCTTCTAGAAGGTTAGTGGTCTCTGATCTAATGCCATGGGCCTTGATTTACTTCAATTGACTTTTGTGCAGGATGAAAGATAGGGGTTCAATTTCAATGTAGTACATATGGATTTTCAGTTTCCCCAGCATCATTTCTTGAAGGGGCTATAATTTCTCCAATGTGTGTTTATGGTGCCTTTGTCTAGTATGAGATAAACTCTATTTACATTGGTATGTTTTTATGCCTTCTATTCTGTTCCATTGGTCTCCAATTCTGTTATTGTGCCAATGACATGCCATTGTGTTTTGTTTGTTTTTAAACTATAGTTATATAGTTTAATTTAAAGTCTGGTATTATTATGTCTCCTGCATTACTTTTCACACACACACACACACACACACAAAAAAAAAAAAAAAAAAAAAAAAAAAAAAACCTAAAGATTGCTTTGGTTATTTGGGGCCTTTTATTTTTCCAAATATATTTATAACTGCTTTTTTCTATTTCTATGAAGAAAGTCATTGGAATTTTAATGGGAATTGCATTAACTCTGTATAATTCTCTTTTTAGTATGTTCATTTGAACAATATTAATTCTGCCTATCCAAGAACATGGGGGGGGGGCGCTTTCCATTTTCTAAGGTCTTCCTCAATTTCTTTCTTTAATGTTCTGTAGTTTTCATTGTAGAGGACTTTCATCTCTTTTGTTCAATAGATTCTCAAGTATTTTATATTTTTTCAGGCTATTGTGAATGGGACAATTTTTCTTATTTCTTTTTCAGGTCATTCTTTGTTGGTGTATGGGAATGCAACTGATTTATGGGTTTTAATATTCTATCCTGCTACTTTGCTGAATTCAATAAATGGGAAAAAGTATCTCACAGAAGAAGAAATATAATGGTAAAAAATATATGAAAAAATGTTCAACATCTCTAGCAATTAGAGAAATGCTAGCTAAAACTACACTGAGATTCTGTCTTACTCCAATCAGAATGGCCATTATCAAGAATACAAGTAACAGTAAATATTAGTAAGGATGTGGGGGAAAAAGGAACACTCATACATTCCTGGTAGAAATGGAAATTGGGGCAACCACTTTAGAAAGCAGTATGAAGATTCCTCAGAAAACATGGAATGGAACCACAATTTGCCCTAGTTATCCTAATGCTTAGTTTATAACCAAAGGACTCAAAATCAGCATATTATAGTGACACAGCCAATCAATGTTTATAGCATCTTAGTTTATAATAACCAACCTATGGAACCAACCTAGGTGCCCTTCAACAGATAAATGAATAAAGAAAATGTGGTGTATATTCACAATGGTATATTACTCAACTATAAATAGAAGGAAATTATGGCATTTGCCGATAAATGGATGAAACAGGAGAATATCATGCTAAGTGAAGTAAACTAGTCTCCAAAAACCAAAGGTTGAATGTTCTTTCTGATATGTGGATGCTAAGCCATAACAAGGGAGGGTAGTGAGGGGAAATATAGCAGTTCATTGGATTACACAAGGGGTATGAATGGAAGGGTGGAGAGACAGGAATAGAAAAGACAATCGAATGAATGGGACATAACTTTTTTATGCTCACATATGAATTCACAATGAGTGTAACTTCACATCATCTTCAACTACAAGAAAATGGAATCAGAATTGTAATGGGTTGTACCCCATGTATGTAAATATGTCAAAATACACCCTATTGTTCTGTATAGCTAAAAATAACAAATTAAAAAAAAAAAGATTTAAACGCTGTTAGAGAAGGATGCTACCAGGAAAACCCATAAACAGAAATGCCATGGAAAGAAAAGAAAAATGAGGAATATTTTAATTGATTTTATTTTTTAAAATACATGACAGCAGAATGCATTCCAATACTTATTACACATTTAGAGCACAATTTTTTTTTCGAATCTCGGTTTGTATATAAATTATGTTCACACCAATTCATGTCTTCAAACACATACTTTGAATAATGATGTCCATCACATTCCTCCCTCATTGCTAATCCCTGCCCCTCTCCTTTCCCCTCCAACCTCTCTGCCCTATCTAGAGTTCTTCTACTCCTCCCATGTTCCCCCTCCCTTCTCCACTATGAGACAGACTCCTTATATCAGAGAAAATATTTGGTATTTGTTTTTTGGGGATTAGCTAACTTCACTTAGCATTATCTTCTTCAACTCCATTTACCTGCAAATGTCATCATCTTATTCTCTTTTATAGCTGAGTAATATTCCATTAAGTATATATGCCACATTTTTTAAATCCATTCATCTACTGAAGGACATCTAGGTTGGTTTCACAGTTTAGCTATTGTGAATTGTGTTGCTATAAACATTGATGTGGCTATTTCCTTATAGTATGCTGTTTTTAAGTCCTTTGGATATAGACCAACAAGAAGAGTAGCTGGGTCCAATGATGGTTCCATTCTCAGTTTTCCAAGGAATCTCCATACTGCTTTCCTTATTGGCGCTACCAATTTGCAGTCCCACCAGCAATGTACAAGTGTGCCCCTTTCCCCCATATCCTTGCCAACAATTATTATTGTTGTTTGTCTTCATAATAGCTGCCATTCTGACTGGGGAATTTTCTTATATCAACAAATCCTCATCATAATTTCATTGTTGTTCAAATGAATTTTGTTTCATTTGAGTTAAAGCAAATCCCTGACAGTTCCCTATGTCATTTGAGAACAGCTATTGTAATAAAAAAATCTTGAATTTTTAAATAATCTTGTTTATTTCAAAGAGAAAATATTTTTAAAAGATTCTAAGGATATTATATTGATATAGAAAAGTAAAAAAATAAAGATACAGTATGACTAAAAAATGTATTAAAATATAGAAGCAAAGAAATCAATACCTAATTCTAATACACAACTATATAACTTTCAGCACAAAAAGCACATTAACATTCTTTCATCTTGTATAATATGGTCTTATTTTTCTCTTAGGAGGAATGAAAAATAATTATGATTTCAGAGAGAGACAGAGACAAAGAGAGATTCATGACAACCAAATAAATGGAAAGATAGACATTTTTGCCCTTTTCTAAAGAAATTTGAAAATATGAAATTTGGCCCAGGTGAACAGCATGAAAAGGTCATCACTATGATGATTAGTGAAGTTATCTGGTATTTGTAATCTCCTACAACCACATACATCATCCACTTATCAATTATGGCAGCAGTTATCAAAGAAAAAGAGAAACAGGTTAAACATTTGTTAAAAGATAAACTGAGGCACAATACAATTTTAAAGAGTTTGAGTAATTAGCAAGTCATGAGTTGGACAATGACAGATAAAGAGTTTGGTCAGCAGTGGAAGGAGCACATGAAGGGACTTTTATAAGATAAAAAAAAAGCAAAATAAATACATATTTGGTTAAAGTTGAGCCTTTTCCAGATTTGGATCATTCTAGTCAAAAATATTCAGTTGGAGTTTAGTTGGAGATTTCTGATTGGTTAAGCATAAATTTTGTTTTCCTAGAATATTATTGTTTATATTTTGTTGGTGTACAAAGGAACTCCTTAGCAGGAAGATTTTCCAAGTAGTTTAACACAAAAGAAAGTCAAAGAGAAGATTATTTGTAGTTAAAAGTCTATTGCAGGGTGTATTTGAATGGAAAAAAAAAACTAATATATGTTCAGGTGAACAGGGTTGCACTTGCCTTTAGTCACCTGAGTTGAATCCTCAGTACCCCCCGAAATAAATAAATAAATAAGAAGTCTAGTCTGTCTTCATTTATAAAATAAAGATGAAAAAAATAGGATTGATGAAAGTGACATCTTACAATCAACTGTATCGAATAAGATTTTGAAGATTTAATGTTAGGAATGTACACAAATTAATCTTTTGAGATGTTCTCACAGATATTAATTAAGGATTGGGACAAGAAATATGCACAGAGAATAATATAATTGGGGAAGAATAACTGTTTCTTCCTTTGCCTACCCTTCAAGTGATCAGTCTGCTCAGATATTAAGTAGTCTTGCAATCATCAAAGAAAGCACAAAAATCAAAAAGAGATCTCTTTGAAGATGATTTAAAATTTTAATTCCAATAATTTATTACTAAAGAAAAAATTAAAATATTAAATGAAATATGAATTACTCTAGAAATATTTTAATATAACATGAACTTTTTGATTTCACAACTAGTGTTATTTTCCACACTTTTAGAGGTTTACATATTTTTAAATAAATAAATTCAATAAATGCAATGTTGCAAAGGAGTCTAATACTTCAAATCCTGATTTTTCCTGCTGCCATGGATATATCTAATTGCTACTTTTTTAACGCAAATTAATTTTCTCATATGCTCGATTTAAGTATCATCCAATTTTCCTCTCTGTGGCCTTTTGCTTAAGGAGTAATTACATTGCTGACATTTTTAATTAAAACAGTGCTATCTATTTTAAAAAGCATTAAGCCTGCCATTGATTTTAGATCCTGAATAAAATTTTGATTGATGAATCAGGATATGTGTCTTAGTACTCTATGAATCCTACATTTATTATCTAACATTTTAAATTCTGCAGTATTCAGATAAAAATCAATTTTTATTAATCAATAACATCATTAGAAATTAGGACAGTAATACTGTTACAGATACTGCAAATACTCATGGTCCATCCTAAAGAAATCATATATCCAACAGTAATTTTAATTTACATATGAAAAAGTTGAGATGATAAGATTACATTTTAGCAATATTTGGAGTGCTGAAAAAATAATCTATGATTAAGGTATATTTATTATTATTTTTAAAATTGTAGATATTGGTTTAAATTCCTATTAAGAAGGAGATATTAGCCATTCATGGAATAGTGAATATTTTGATGGTGTTGGAAAAGTGCAGAAGCTGAATGATGTGATAAATTCTGAAATTAAAGATACCAGTCTCAGTGCACAAAAGAATCTCAGCAATCTCTTAATGACAACAAGGTAACTATCGCAGAAGTTCTCTGAACCAAATCTCTGAAGCCTAGAGGTAGAGCCTAATTTTATGCATGTCAAACTATATTAGAAATGGAGTAGCAATTTTGATTAATTTATCACAATCATATAAAACTTGATTTTGGTGTCAGGATTACCCTACATTTGATATATTTTCACAGGATTAATGAAGTCAACAAGCATATCCTTAAATAAATAGCATCAAGTGAAGGTTTTTGGTCTCACATTTGTTTACTAGATAATGAATAAGAACTTTACAACCAAGGATGTACATAGATTATAGTCTCTATGATCACCTACTTGTATACCTCCAAGAATGTACTTTGTTCTGTAATCTTTATATTATGTGTTAAAAAGTCATAAATGTAACTTTCATGCATATATAAAATAAACATAAATCAAAATATGTCATCTGAATATAGTATTTAAATTATTTACTTACAAATCACCTAATAGTGCATACATTCAGATGTGTAACTGTTAAAAAATGAGTCTCCATTTTATATTATGATCAGTGATATGTTTATCACATTTATGAAGCTCATTGCTTTATCCTCTTAATCTTTATTTAACCCAACAATATAAACTTGAATTTTCTATAATAATTTTTGATGATTTAAATTTTTTCTGATATTAAGGAGTTGGGTGTATTCTGTGTAGGGCTTGGGGCTAACTATGATTTTGCCCACTATGAAAAACTATAGGTGGTAATATGTTTTTCAAAGCTTTAATTTCCTTGTTTAATTTGAGACTCTTTCAGCTAATGTTCGTATTTTTGCAGCTCTAGGCATTAACCACTGTATGGAATTTAATGATGAGAGCAGCAGATGTTATTAATATAAACACATGAGCTATATCAAATTCCTAGCTAAGAGACATTATACTTGGGAAGAGGGAATGCCATGGCCTTTCTTATTTCCCATTTAATCTCTTACATATTGACAGAGCACAGAGAGATTTATAAATCATTGGTGAAGTTTTAGAAATCATAATGATGAATAGAAACAAGACAGAAAAAATGAGGCAAAAACATTAATTACACCACTTAAAAACCAACATTTGGGTAAAATCTGCATTCAATTTTCCTACTAGAGAATGATATTTTTCATTAATTACTATGTTTTTCTAGAATAAAAAACATAAACTCTTTAATATCTATCAATGTAGCTATGGAAATAATAATCTATTTTTATTTTAGTTAGTGTAAATTTATTTCTAAAGTATTTTGAAACTCAAAAAAAACTCTAAAAAAAAATTTATTTTAGCCAATATTATCTCTTGTATAGTTTTGGATGGTTCACTCAATATAGATTGCATATTATTTCTGAGTCATAAATTTTGTAAATATAGCGTTGTGTTACATGTCAAAAACTTTCTCAAGATTAAGTAGAAAATATTTCTTGGGCATAAAACATGATGAGTACAGAAAAATTTAAATTAACTTTATTCTACTTATAAGAATATCTAGGATCAGGTGGAATCCCACCAGCCAAGCCCGCACTGACCCTCGGGCTGAGTACGGGAGTTTAGACGGGGAAGGAAGCGGTACAGTCCCATCCCCCACAGCGGACACTCCACCAAGGGAATCAGCAGTCAGCATCTTGAACAGCTGATATATCCACCGCCATTCTCCGACAGATCTCAACAACAAAACAGGTGTGTGGCACTCAGCCCATCCCCCATACATCGGGAACTTGCATAAATTCTCTCCTAGGCTTGCCGGGGGAGGGAGAATCAGAGTGAGCCTGCATAAAGACTAGGGGGGAACTAGAGGCACCTGACCTGCAACCCCCCCTACCCATCTGCAGCCAAAAGGAAACCTGTCTAGCTAGAGCTGGGGGAGGGGCAAGCAGGAAAAATCCAAAGGACAGAGTGCCTGGGATCCCAATCGCCAACTGTGGGACCCCGGAGATCCAAGCCCACTGATTCGTGCGGCCTGCCCTGCGGCTACAGAAGGCGTGGCGCCCCAGGGAAGCCATTAATTAGCAAGCAGGGAGAGGCTCGGCTGCGATCAGGTGGAATCCCACCAGCCAAGCCCGCACTGACCCCCGGGCTGAGTACAGGAGTTTAGACGGGGAAGGAAGCGGTACAGTCCCATCCCCCACAGCGGACACTCCACCAAGGGAATCAGCAGTCAGCATCTTGAACAGCTGATATATCCACCGCCATTCTCCGACAGATCTCAACAACAAAACAGGTGTGTGGCACTCAGCCCATCCCCCATACATCGGGAACTCGCATAAATTCTCTCCTAGGCTTGCCGGGGGAGGGAGAATCAGAGTGAGCCTGCATAAAGACTAGGGGGGAACTAGAGGCACCTGACCTGCAACCCCCCCTACCCATCTGCAGCCAAAAGGAAACCTGTCTAGCTAGAGCTGGGGGAGGGGCAAGCAGGAAAAATCCAAAGGACAGAGTGCTTGGGATCCCAATCGCCAACTGTGGGACCCCGGAGATCCAGGCCCACTGATTTGTGCGGCCTGCCCTGCGGCTACAGAAGGCTAGCAGGAGAAACCAGGAGGCTAGAGGCAAGGCCCTCGAGACTGGGCAGCTGGAAATTGCAGGCCCGCCGGCGACAGTTCACCCACTGCCCGCATAGCTGGGCGGTAGGAGAACACCCGGCCGCAGGTGACCGATCACCCGCCCTCGGCCTGTGATACTGGGCGGCTAGAGACCGCCTGCCTGCCGCGACTGGGAGCTGAAATCAAACAGAGACAGTCCAGTCACACCACCTCATCAGGATACCCAGGCAAGGAACTGGGGCCGGTCATAGCAAAGTAGTGTCGTCACTGGAGCTCGGACGTCGGATCTTCCTTCACAGTGGAATCCACGTCAGCAGGCATAGTTTAACAACACTAAGGAGAGGCATCAGAGTAATACAGAACCAAAACAAATCTATAGAAGAGAGTAGAAACACGACAACCAAATAGAGCTGGAAAGCAATGGGGACAACATGAGAAAACAAGGGAAAAAAGGAGTACAAACAATGCAAGACAACTTAATTCTACAAGAGGGCATAGAAACATCAGAAGCAGGGATAGGGAAAGAACTCAAGGCATACCTAACTCAAATGGAAAGGAATATTAGAGAAGACATGAGACAGCAAGTCCAAGCAATAAAAATATATTTTGAAAATGAATTAAACAAACAAATTCAAATGGCAAAGAACGAGCTCTACCAGGAGATAGAGATCTTAAAAAAGAATCAAACTATAATCCTAGAATTGCAGGAGACTATAAACCAAATTAAAAACTCAAACGAGAATATTACAAATAGACTTGATCAAGTAGAAGTCAGAACATCAGATAATGAAGACAAGGTTTATCAACTTGAAAAGAGTATAGTCAACACAGAAAAGATGCTTAAATCCCATGAGCAATCTATTCAAGAGATATGGGATGTCATTAAAAAACCAAATTTGAGAGTCATCGGGATAGAAGAAGGCACAGAGATTCAAATCAAAGGAATGGACAGCATATTAAATGAAATAATTGTAGAAAACTTCCCAGAGATGAAAGATGGAATGGATTGCCAAATCCTGGAAGCCTACAGGACCCCAAACATTCAAAACTATAATAGACCAACTCCAAGACACATAATTATGAAGATAGCCAACATACAGGACAAGGAGAGAATATTAAAAGCTACCAGAGAAAAGAGACAGATTACATTCAGGGGTAAACCAATTAGGTTAACGACTGATTTCTCAGCACAGACTTTGAAAGCGAGAAGATCCTGGAACAATGTATTTCAAACGCTGAAAAATAATGGATTTCAACCAAGAATACTGTATCCAGCAAAATTGAGCTTCAGATTTGACAACGAAATTAAAATCTTTCACGATAAACAAAAGCTAAAAGAATTTGCAGCAAGAAAACCAGCACTGCAAAGCATTCTGAGCAATATACTACAAGAAGAGGAATTGAAAAATAGTGCCCAAAACTAACAACAAGAGGTATCTCAGTAAAGGAGGAGAAAAATAACCAAAAAAGTAAAACTAGCCAAACTAAAATAAATAAATAAAGAAGCATGACTGGAAGTACAAATCATATCTCAATTGTAACTTTAAATGTTAATGGCCTAAACTCACCAATCAAGAGACATAGGCTAGCAACCTGGATCAAAAAAACAAATCCAACAATATGCTGCCTTCAGGAGACTCATATGATAGGAAAAGACATACACAGGCTGAAGGTAAAAGGTTGGGAAAAATCATACCACTCACATGGCCCTCGGAAGCAAGCAGGAGTGGCCATACTCATATCAAATAAAATCAACTTCAAACCTAAGTTAATTAAGAAGGATAAAGAAGGACACTATATACTGTTAAAAGGGACCATCCACCAACAAGACATAACAATTATCAATTTGTATGCACCAAACAATGGAGCTGCAATCTACATAAAACAAACGCTCCTCAAGTTCAAGAGTCAAATAGACCATAACACAATAATTACGGGTGACTTCAACACACCGCTCTCGCCATTAGACAGATCCTCTAGACAAAAGCTGAATAAAGAAACTATAGAACTCAACAGCACAATCAATAACCTAGACCTAACTGACATATATAGAATATACCAACCATCATCAAGTGGATACACGTTCTTCTCAGCAGCACATGGATCCTACTCAAAAATAGACCATATATTATGCCATAAGGCAAATCTTAGTAAATATAAAAGTGTGGAGATAATACCATGCACCATATCTGACCATAATGGAATGAAATTGGAAATCAATGATAAAAAAAGGAAGGAAAAATCCTACACCACATGGAAAATGAACAATATGTTATTGAATGATCAATGGGTTACAGAAGACATAAAGGAAGAGATAAAAAAATTCTTAGAGTCAAATGATAATACAGACACAACATACCGGAATCTATGGGACACAATGAAAGCAGTTTTAAGAGGGAAATTCACATCCTGGAGTTCTTTCATCAAAAAAAGAAAAAACCAACAAATAAATGAACTCACACTACACCTCAAAAACCTAGAAAAGGAAGAACAAAACAACAGCAATTGTAGTAGAAGACAAGAAATAATTAAAATTAGAGCAGAAATAAACGAAATTGAAACAAAAAAAAACATTGAAAAATTGATAAAACTAAAAGTTGGTTCTTTGAAAAAATAAATAAGATAGACAAGCCCTTAGCTATGCTAACAAAAAGAAGAAGATAGAGAACTCAAATTACTAATATACGGGATGAAAAAGGCAATATCACAACAGACACTACAGAAATACAGAAGATAATTAGAAAGTATTTTGAAACCCTATATTCTAATAAAATAGAAGATAGCGAGGATATCGATAAATTTCTTAAGGCATATGATTTGCCCAGATTGAGACAGGAAGACACACACAATTTAAACAGACCAATAACAAAGGAAGAAATAGAAGAAGCCATCCAAAGTCTACCAACCAAGAAAAGCCCTGGACCTGATGGGTATACAGCGGAGTTCTACAAAACCTTCAAAGAAGAACTAATACCAATACTTTTCAAACTATTTCAAGAAATAGAAAAAGAAGGAGCTCTTCCAAATTCATTCTATGAGGCCAACATCACCCTGATCCCAAAACCAGACAAAGACACTTCAAAGAAAGAAAACTACAGACCAATATCTCTAATGAACTTGGATGCAAAAATTCTCAATAAAATTCTGGCGAATCGAATACAAAAACATATCAGAAAACTTGTGCATCATGATCAAGTAGGATTCATCCCTGGGATGCAAGGCTGGTTCAATATACGGAAATCAATACATGCTATTCACCACATCAATAGGCTTAAAGACAAGAACCATATGATCATCTCGATAGATGTAGAAAAAGCATTTGACAAAATACAACATCCCTTTATGTTCAAAACATTAGAAAAACTAGGGATATCAGGAACTTACCTCAACATTGTAAAAGCTATATATGCTAAACCTCAGGCTAGCATCATCCTAAACGGAGAAAAACTGAAGGCATTCCCTCTAAAATCTGGAACAAGACAGGGATGTCCTCTATCACCACTTCTATTCAATTTAGTTCTCGAAGTACTAGCCAGAGCAATTAGACAGACAAAAGAAATTAAAGGCATAAAAATAGGAAAAGAAGAAATTAAATTATCGCTATTTGCAGATGACATGATAATTTACTTAACAGACCCAAAAGGATCTACAAAGAAGCTGCTAGAGTTAATAAATGAATTCAGCAAAGTGGCAGGATATAAAATCAACACGCACAAATCAAAGGCATTCCTGTATATCAGCAACAAAACCTCTGAAATGGAAATAAGGAAAACCACTCCATTCACAATATCCTCAAAGAAAATAAGATACTTGGGAATCAACCTAACAAAAGAGGTGAAAGATTTATACAATGAAAACTACAGAACCTTAAAGAGAGAGATAGAAGAAGATCTCAGAAGATGGAAAAATGTACCCTGTTCATGGATAGGCAGAACTAACATCATCAAAATGGCGATATTACCCAAAGTTCTCTACAGGTTTAATGCGATGCCAATCAGAATCCCAAAGACATTTCTTGTAGAAATAGATAAAGCAATCATGAAATTCATATGGAAAAACAAAAGACCCAGAATAGCAAAAGCAATTCTAAGCAGGAAGTGTGAATCTGGAGGTATAGCGATACCAGAGCTCAAACTGTACTACAAAGCAATAGTAACAAAAACAGCATGGTACTGGTACCAAAACAGGCAGGTGGACCAATGGTACAGAATAGAGGACACAGAGACTAATCCACAAAGTTACAACTATCTTATATTTGATAAAGGGGCTAAAAACATGCAATGGAGGAAGGATAGCATCTTCAACAAATGGTGCTGGGAAAATTGGAAATCCATATGCAACAAAATGAAATTGAATCCCTTTCTCTCCCAGCCACAAAAGTTAACTCAAAATGGATCAAGGAGCTAGATATAAAAACAGAGACACTGCGTCTGATAGAAGGAAAAGTTGGCTACGATCTACATATTGTGGGGTCGGGCTCCAAATTCCTTAATAGAACGCCCGTAGCCCAAGAGTTAATGACAAGAATAAACAAATGGGACCTACTTAAACTAAAAAGTTTTTTCTCAGCAAGAGAAACAGTAAAAGAGGTAAATAGAGAGCCTACATCCTGGGAACAAATTTTTACCCCTCACACCTCAGACAGAGCCCTAATATCCAGAATGTACAAAGAACTCAAAAAATTAAACAATAAGATAACAAATAATCCAATCAACAAATGGGCCAAGGACCTGAACAGACACTTCTCAGAGGAGGACATACAATCAATCCACAAGCACATGAGAAAATGCTCAACATCTCTAGCAATCAGAGAAATGCAAATCAAAACCACCCTAAGATACCATTTCACTCCTGTAAGATTGGCAGCCATTATGAAGTCAAACAACAATAAGTGTTGGCGAGGATGTGGGGAAAAGGGCACACTTGTTCACTGCTGGTGGGACCGCAAAATGGTGGGGCCAATTTGGAAAGCAGTATGGAGATTCCTGGGAAAGCTGGGAATGGATCCACCATTTGACCCAGCTATTGCCCTTCTTGGACTATTCCCTGAGGACCTTAAAAGAGCACACTATACGGATACGGCCACATCAATGATTATAGCAGCACAATTCACAATAGCTAGACTGTGGAACCAACCTAGATGCCCTTCAATAGATGAGTGGATAAAAAAATTGTGGCAGCTATACACAATGGAGTATTATGCAGCACTAAGAAACGACAAAATCATAGAATTTGCAGGGAAATGGATGGCATTAGAGCAGATTATGCTAAGTGAAGCTAGCCAAGCCCTAAAAAACAAATGTCAAATGTCTTCTTTGATATAAAGAGAGCCACTAAGAATATAACAGGAAGGAAGAGCATGAGGAAAAGACTAACAGTAAACTAAGACGAATGGGGGGAGAGAAAGGAAGAGAGAAGGGAAAACATATGGAAATGGTAGGAGACCTTCAGTGATACACAAAATAATAAGAGGTTATGAGGGGCAAGGGGGTGGGGGGGAAAAAAAAGGGGAGAGAATTGAACAACAGCAGAGGAGGTAGAGAGGGATGTTGGGAGGGGAGGGGAGGGGAGGGGGGATAGTAGGGGATAGGAAAGGTAGCAGAATACAACAGTCACTAATATGCCATTATGTAAAAATGTGAGTATGTAACAGAAGTGAGTCTGTATTATGTATTTGGGGAGTTCAAAACCCAATTGAGTCGAATGTATGAAAGATGATATGTCTTGAGCTCTGTAATGTTTTGAACAACCAATAAAAAAAAAAATGACACATAATTTCAGAGAATTTCCAAGCATATTAGGAGTTGTATACCAATTGTATACCAGGAAACAAAGGTGGAAACCAAATATATATTCACAATATCACACTTCCCCAACACCAACACTTCAGTCATCCATGAGTGCTTCTCGTTTCTGGAATTGTGCCATCTCCAAACAACCAAACTCTTCACTCAGATGAACACTCCCAGCTCGTGTCTTCATTCATCATGAATATGGTACATGTGCTCTGCTTGGTTGGTTGTCAATTATGCAGTTGTTTTCAATCTCATCAAGAAACAAGTTGGGCGGGAAATAGTTCATGGATCTTCAACATTTGTCATCTTTCAAATTCTCTTCTTGACATTGCATGTTGCATTTAATTTTCACAAAATCCTCCAAGGCGAGTTTGATTATCCATATTTTGCAGAGAGTCAGTAGATGAGCTCCATGAGAAACTGCATTGGATAACCCTGGAGTTCACACCTGGTTCATAAAGACAGCCTGGCAAGGCAGGCAGAGAAATTTACACTCAAGACTGAAAGTTGAAAAGGAACTTGGGGATTTTTATGTAAGAAAGTAACACAATTACTGTATTCTTAAAATTAGTTTGTGTTAGTATTCAAGTGGTATTTAATCCTTTAAGGAGAGGAAAACTGGAGTCAGAGAAATAAATTAGAAAGTAAGCACAATTATTCAAAAGTTTTGGGGGGTGTGGAGGGATGCGGGTATAGCAGAAAAGGAAGAGAAGGGAGTGAGATTTAGAGATATTTTGAGGAGGAAATGGATATGACTTTTAAACTGACATTCTAAGGTTATTTAAAGAGTGTCAAGACACAAAATTACAACAGATTTAATTTGAAGGTATTAATTGACTTTATTGGTGAGTCTAGAATCAGGCAACACTTCATTCCATCAGATAGAGAAAGTGCTCCCATGAACTGAGCAGAAGATGTTGGTTTTATAGACAGAATAGGGTTGAACAGAAGCAGAAACAAAGCACAATGAGCAGATTGGTCAGATTGGTCAGTTCAGGGCAAAGGCAGGAGACAGAACCATAGAAAAGTAACTAATTGGTTCAGATCAGGTTACTTCAGTTGTTGTTATTGTTGTTGTGAAAATTAAAGCAGAGGGAACTTCATTATCATACTGATTGAAACTGATCTGTATCTGGAAATTTTGCTATTATTACTCTTGATTTCTTGGGAGGTCAAATAAAGTTTAGTTTGGGGTTTGGTGAGGTGCAACTTTAGCATGAGTGACTCCATCTTGATTTTTGGTCTGGTGTTTTGAAATTTAGTTCAGAAGCTCACTCCAAAACAATGGTTTCTTATAATTTTTATCTAATAAATGTTAACAGAATCAAAAATAACAAAAAAAAAGAATATCTAAGAATATTCAATTAGTAAATACAAAAAGTAGAATAGCTAAAAAATAATTGTTTTGCTATTTTTGTATTAAATTTAATAATTTTGCTGACCCTCCACATTATCTTACTCATTTTTTGCTAAATTAATAAAATACCACCAACTTGGTAATTTGTAAACATAAGAAATTTATGTCTCACAGATCCAAATTCTGAGAACACTCATATCAAATCACTGGCAGGTTTGCTGCCTGAGGTAGGATGCCTTCTATTTCCAAGATGTGTCTCCACATGGAGAAAGGGTACAAAATGACCCAAAACTGCATGAGGCTTCTTGTGTAAGAAACTTAAGTCCATTCATGAAAAAGAAGCTCTCAGGATCTAATTAGCTCCTACAACCCCACACCTTGACACTATTAAATAGAAAATTAAGTTTCAACAAGAATTTTGAAGAAACAGGAACATTCAAACTATAGTGCACACACTGGTGGTAGTTGTATAAATCTACAAGATATTCTTTTACAAACATATGAAAATTAGTCAAAGAAAAAAATGAAAAATTGGGTTTTATATAAAAGCAGATTTGTAAATGCATGTTCTGTAAATAATTTAGTAAAAAAATAATAAAATAGTTCAAAAGGTTTATTGTTGCTCTCCTTATGGTGGCAGTTATATAGTGGGAAATGAACAAAATAGGCAAATTCTCATAGGGTTTGAGAATTCTCAATGAATAAAAGAATATTATGGTTTAACATTAACTTACTAATCTAAGAAAGGTATTTAGAGAAGGCTTCCCTATGGAAATGATATTTCCTTTGATTATGAGTAGCTTTCTGCTTCATCAGTCCTAAGCAAAGTATGTGTGAGTGATAAAAAAATTAAGATGAAAATAAGTTTAGCATTTTCAAGTATAAAAAAAAATATGGGCAATGAATGTTTGACAAGTGTAAGAGTAGTAGGAGAGAGACTGGGCCATTCAGATTTATCGTGGATGGTAGATCCTATGGTGGAAAAATCTAAAGATGGAAATCTACTTTACTGGAAATGTACTTCCTGGTCAACCACAACTTTTGCAAGACAAAGTCAGAATACCAGGCTGCAGTAGGATAATACAATGTTTTTAATCCCTAGAAAGGATTTTGGGTTTATTTAAATGTACAAGGAAGACACTTGAAAGTTTAAAGGAACACCACATTATATATACATAATTCATAATATATATATATGTTTTGAATTAAATGTTTTCTGAAATTCAGGACAATGCTCACATTCTACTGTAACAATAAGAAAAAAAATAGTATATTACAAAAATCATAACTTAATGACTCTAAAGAGCTGTGGAAGTAACAATGGACATAATTGAAATTTCAAAATGGGGAACCTTGTTTAGAGATGACCTTCCCATCACTGACTATTTTCCTATTGGTTGTAAGGGCTGATATGAGCTTGCACCAAATTGGAACTTGCTTCTACATCAGGAACAGCCCATACAGAAGGACTCAACCTGAAGTAAGAAAAAACTTTCAGTCTTTGGAACTTGTACATGGTTAATGGAGGAATCAGGTAAATGTAAAATACCTAAATAGAATCCACTTTCCTCAGGGGACAGATTCTGAATCTCCATCTGCCTGCAGGTGGCTGGGAGTTAGTAGTAAGAACTTTAGTCTTCTATAATCTTGTAGTACTTAGGACAAATCCCTCTAGAGAAATAGTGCCTGCCTCAAAGCACAGTCAATTATCTTCTCAAGGTTACTATCAGATTTAGAATTAGCAGGGGGAACATACTGAAGAGTTAAATTCATTGCCTCTGAAGGTCAGAACTTCAGTATTTCAGAGTTGAGAAAAGAAAGACCCTTACTACCTTCTGAATTCTAAGATTGAGATGTTACAAGAAAATTCCCCAAATAAAGAGATGGATCGAATGTAGTTTGAGTTTTATGAAAGTTATGGCCTAGAGAAAAACCCTTCAATACTCATCTAATTTAAATCATTCTGTACACATCTCTCTGTTTCTACAGGGGAAAGGAACACATTTGACAGAAAAAAAAAAAAAGCTTTTGGGAATCACTATGATTTTTTTAACAACAACAGCAACAACAAACATGTACAAGTAAAAGTTTACCAGTAACAAAAACAAAACAATAATCAGAATAGTAAAGAGAATATAAATAAGGACATTATTAACATGTAAAATATAATATAAATGATAGACAAATAGATTAAAAAGATGATAAATTCAATAGAAAATTCTAAAATAAAAAACAGAATCCCCTGTACATTCTAGAACTCAGAAAGACACTATCTGGGGGTAAAAAAAGAGAAAAAAGAAAAGAAGGAAATCAAACTGCGAAGGTAATTTTAACAACAGAAGAATAGATACACACATATATATAAATTAACTGAGCTGCAAACAATATCTGTGGATTTTACTGTGTACACTCTATTGTACATAAAGTATAATGATAAGTAAAATGCTGTATTTCTAGTCAGATGGTCCACCTAGACTGCTTTTTGCTAAGACTATGAGGCCCAGGTTTTTTACATTTATTATCTTGATCACGTTTCACATCCTCACAGTCTGTTCCCATATCCTCTGAATCCAAACAGTTTGAGAAGAAATGAAGAGAATTATTGGAGGATAATGTGATCACCACATTAGCCCCTTAGTTACAAATGCCAACTTTCTACCTATTTCCTAGGGTGTGATGGTGTCATGGTTTTATTGGGAGCTGGTAATGGACTGGGTGGCAGGTGGACCATTCTGAAAATAGCACTGCACAACAGAAAGGAAGCATAAATCTGAGCAGTTCAGCAAGCAATCTTTGCCACAATTAATGCATGCAATGAAGCAAATTACTATCTACATACAAAGTAAGTGCTTTGCCTCCATTTAAACTATCTAAATGGTTACTTAATCTATGTCTTTTCCTCTGCTCTTCTCTAAAGTCAACCTTTAAATTGTGCCTACTTATTTAATTGGGCCAAATAAATTTGCACAGCTTCAATGTATAAGGAAACACTCTCTAAAAGTTTTAATTGCTTGTAATTTTTTAGTGAAAAGAAGATATCTGTCTCTTTCACATGTATGTCTCTTTGCTTATGTAAAGATTAGAGTTTAGTTTTCCTATATTCTCAGTTTACAGTGAAAAGTGAAATTATACAGCTACTCCATAAATATACACATATAGTATGATGAAGCTCTCATTATTTTTATGTTTCATTCACACATTGTTACTCAGAACATTTATATATCTCCTCCTCAATTATTATCCTTTTGCCTATTTTTATGATCACTCTTGATATAAATCAAACTTCCAGGGTCATTTTAACAAAGACTCCAAACTAAAGTTAGATACACATATATGTAAATTAACTAAGCTGCAAACAACATCTGTGCACTTTATTGTACGTAAAGTACAATGGTAAGTAAATGTTAGTATTTATAGTCAGATGGTCCTCCTAGACCATCCAAAGGTATAGTTTTTCTTTTTTATATATTAGATATATTAAGATATTTTTCTTTAAGAAGCATAGGGGATTTTCATCAAAATAAAATTTCATGATCATTTACTTCTTGGATAGCTTCTTCCTCCAGTCCAGTTTCCAACCTACCCCCTGATCATAGTCCTGGAGCTTGACCAATATAACATCTTAAAATATTTCCACATCTCCTTGCTTTAATTGGGCTCCATCAATTGGAACCCAGACAGAATTGGGACAGAGAGAAAAGAAAATGCTAGGGTACGTACACTACTGGGTCCACCCAGAACTCAACCTTGTGTGCTGTCTTTGTTCCTGGACTGAATATCACAGTTTACCTCCAGCTATCTTCTGCTGGGTTCTTAAACAAGCCCTTTCCATTGTCCTTTCAAATCTACTGGTAACAACAATTCCTTCTGCTTCTAATCTCACTTACTGTTATTCCATCTTAATTAAAACATAGACCAGATTTCCTACATAACAACACTGGATCCCATTTTTATTTTAGAATAAAAGATTCCTACCATATTATCACTACAACTTCATGGACATGGTGTAAGAGAAAACAATGAAAGTTCTGCCTTTTGTATGAAGATCGAAAAATACTATTTATGTTATTAAAATAATAGCATGGTAAAGAGCCACAATGTGATATAGTAATTGTATTAAAATTGTGTTTGGTGTTTTAATATTTATCACAAACATAGATATTAGAAAATGTATGAAGAAAAACTTTAGAACAGTACATAAATAGAATAAAGATCATTTGTTTTCATAAGTTGGAGATAGTCTATTTTTGTGTACTTTGAAACATTATTCACTGGTTGCTGGAAATGTTATACATAAAAAAATTCTGATAGAGATTTTACAATGTTATATCCATTTTTAGCATAATATTTTACAAACTGGTTATATTCATTAATCATGTATCTATATTATTTTCTTTCTTACTTGATAGAAATGTTTTTTAAATTAATAACAGTTTGTTATGTAACTATTGATAATCGCTAAAAATGTTAGTTACAGAAATGCATATTTTTAGACCCAAATATTCTTTGTCAAGAGGTTTATATTCTCTTCTTTTCAGAACACAAGTAACTACACTTTTTCACTTGCTCAAGTGACTAGGCATGACCATGTTACCTGCTGTATTCTGAATCGGATACAGTGTACATAGAAGTAGACATGTCCATAAATTTCATGAAGAATTTCTAAATCTGTCTTCACTTGTCAATTAAATCTCTCTGTGGATTTGCCTATTCTGGACATTACATAGAAATTGAATCAAACAAAATATAACCCTTTATGCCTTTTTTTTTTTTCACTTAGCATGGAGTTTTTAAGATGTTTTCCTATCGTACCATATTCTTCCTTCCTCATTTTGGATCTTTCCAATGATCCAGGTTTTTCTTATTTTATTAAACCCCAATGATGCAATTATTATTATACTATATATTTTTATTGAGTTTTAATTTAATATTATGAATCTCCTCTTTTAGAAGTAGAACAGTTTAAAAGGCAAATGTATATTTAGTTTTTCAGAAAAAAATGACTAATAAGTGACTAATAGTTGACTAATAAGTGTTATCTTAGTAACAATATTAAAGCTTAAAGGAAAATACAAAAACTTGTTTTCTTAGCCATTGTAATACTGTCTCCTAAATGTTTCTAAAAATATATTCTGCTTTTCCAAACTTATTCACCTTTTATAACTGAATGGAAAAGGAAATATGAAACACATATTTTTTAAGAACAAAAAAATATGTTCCTTTGATAATTGATATATTTTTAGGCAAGTCAAATGAAATTTATTATGAGGTATAAGCCCTCCTTCCTTTCATAAAAAGAAATGAACTATATCTTGACATCTCAGGATCAAAAGGTGTAAAATTTTTCTTTAATATATGTGACGTTCTAAGACTCAACAGCAATGAAAAAGCTACAAATGAATTCTTCACCCTGGGTATTACTGACAAAAAGGATTAAATAAATACATTTGATTTCTTTTCTTTCTTCTGAAGTATGAGCTGGGTACAATAATAGAATAAAGCTTTGGATTTCTTTTTGAGACTATATTGCAAAAATCTTATCTAATGTAAATTGATATTTAACAACTTTTTCTCATTCCTGTGAGGATTTTGCACTTTAAAAAATCAATTTCTCTTTCAACAGCACTAAAGTTAGTTTGCCTACTATAAATTTTCTTTGCTAAGAAATGTATTTTCTCTCACTCCTGCTATGTTATTGTTTCTCCTTTCTTTTACTCTATTTTCGTATACTCTCATGGATTCTTCAATATCATGACCATGAATTTAATCTTCTAGTTCTTCATCATCATACAATTGCAACTTTTTTTTTTAATGTTGAAGGTCAAATGCAGGGTCTTATACATGCTAGTCAAGTGCTTTACCACTGAACTACATTCCTAGCTCTCAACTTCTTTTAAAAAAATAATTTTTGTTTTTAAAGAAAGATTGGCTGGAAAATGAGATTTACATACAAAGAGCAAATGCAAAGTGAGATATCTAAACCTAATTTTTAGTGACTTGGGGCTTTCCAGACATATCCTTTGTTGTTTCAACATGATTTACAGACTTTTTTCAAATACAAGGACTACTTGGGTATAAGTAGGAATAGGCAACAGAGGTAGTTCTAAGATATGTGACCTGCTCTACTGTTCAGTGGTGGGTATAGTTTCTAAAAGAGAAGGAAGAAGCCAAAAACTTCAAAAGCACAGGTGAGTGTCTGATCCCAGTAAGGTTTTCCATTGTTGGACTCGGCTCACAAAAATGCAAAACCAACTACCCCACACTACACAGAAACTTTCTTAACACGATGATTTCCAGTAAACTAATTAGCCAGCATTGCTCTGCATTTTTCATTCTGCAAGATCAGTAAGAGAAAGTGTCGGATTTATCATTAGGGTATAGTAATGTGTTCACATTGCCATTCCTTTTGTGGATAGTGCACCTATAAATTAATTTCATTTGTGAACTTGTCTAAGCTATAGTACCCATTTATTTAATCAAAAAACAATTTTGGGTTTTGCAATAAAACAGATTAGTGAATGTGTTTCTCATGGACAATCAGTTGACTTTCAATTTTAAAATATCATTTTTGAAAATATTTGTGAGCCTCATTAAATCAGTTGAGGTTATAAGAGCAAAAACATTGTTTCTAAGGAAAGAAAATCTATAACATGAACACTTACTTGAGTTTCCAGCCTGTAGGCCTGCCCTAGAAATTTTGGACTTGTCAGCTTTAACAAATGCATGAGCCAATCCCTTCACATAGTCATACATTGATAGACCTTATAACATGAATGGTTTTTTCATCCTTTCATTTTTTTATTAAATACTAAATAATAAAAATATGTATTTATATGTAAAATATTTATATAAAATATTTAATTAATTAATATAGAACTGTTTCCTATATATAAGTATACTTCATGTATATAAATATGTATGAATGTATTATATATTTAATATGTAGTATTGCAAAGAGATTATGCTGTATAGATATATTTATATACAATTTATATATAAAATATATAATATTCATATATGAATATATTACACATGTAAAATATATAAATGTATTTTGCTTCCTTCATAAGTAGAAAATACTTTTTAGCTCTTGGAAGTATGGTCATTTTGATAATATTAATTCTGCCTATCCAAGTGCAAGGTAGATCTTTTCATCTTCTAAGGTCTTCTTTGATTTTTTTCTTTAGAGTTCAAATGTAAAAAATATAAATATTTTACTTCATAAGTAGAAAACGCTTTTTATTCTTTATATATCTATAAATATAAAATGTTTTTATATTTATAAAATATTATAGGTTGATAAAATTTGAAACAAAATATTTTGATATAAAATATGTCTTATTAGTTCTTTGTAGATATACATGACTGTAGAGTATTTTGACATTTTATGCATACATAGAATAAGTATAACTTGTTCAATAACAAGGATCCTATTATTGTGGTTGTATATGACGTGGAGTTCATTGGTTCTATTTTCATATATAAAGATAGGAAAGAGATGTCTGATTCATTGTCCTGTCTTTCATATTCCCATGCCCCCTTCCTTCCCTTCACTCCCCTTTGTCTAGTTCAGTGAACTTCTAATCTTCTCCCTTGTTGTGGTTAGCATTCACATATCATAAAGAATATTTAATCTTTTTTTTGAGATTTGCTTATTTTACTTAACATAATATTCTCCATTTCAACCCATCTACTGGAAAATGCCATTGTTTTATTCTTTTTGAAGACTGAGTAATATTTCACTGGGTTTACTTACCATATTACCTTTATCCATTCATCTGTTGAAGGGCACCTAGATTGATTCCATAGCTTGGCTATTGTGAATTCAGCTGACATAAACATAGAAATGGCTGCATCATTATAGTATGCTGATTTTAAGTCCTTTGGGTATAAATGGAGTGGGATAACTGGGTCAAATGGTGGTTCCAGTCTGACCTTTTTAAGGAATCTTCTTACTACTTTCCAGACTGATTTCAGCAATTCAGAGTTCCGTCAGCAATGTATGAGTGAACATTTTTCACCACATCCTCACCAATAGCTAATATTCATCACTTTATTCCTAATAATTGCCATTATGACTGGAGTGAGATGGAATATCAGTGTAGTATTAATTTGCATTTCTCTAATTGCTAGAAAGGTGAAATATATATATATATATCTTTCATATTTCTTCTTTTGTGAAGGGCATGTTCTGTTCCTTAGCCCATTTGTTAATTGGGTTATTTATTTATTTTTTGGTAGTAAATTTTTTATCTCATCATATATACTAGAGATTAATGCTCATTCTAAGGTGCTGGAAGTAAACATAGTCTCCCATTATATAGGCACTCTGTTCATGTTCTTGATTTTTTTTTTTTTTTTTTTTGCAGTGAAGAAGCTTTTTTGTTTGATACTGTTACATTTACTGATTCTTGATTTTACTTCTTGTGCTTTTGGAGATTTATTGAGGAAGTCTGTTCCTAAGCTGACATAGTGGAGAGTCTGGATCTATTTTTCTTCTTGTAAGTATGGAGTCTCTAGTCTAATGTCTAGGTCCTTGGTGTACTTTGAGTTGAATTTTATATAGGGTGAGAGAGAGTGTGTCAATTTCATTCTAATACATGTGGATATCCGATTTTCCAAGCACCATTTGTTGAAGAGGCTAGAATTTCTTAAATGTATGTTTATAGAGCCTTTGTCTGGTACTTATGTTGGTATGACTCTCTGTCTTCTATTCTTTTCCATTGTTCTTTGTTACTATAGCTCTGTAGTATAATTTAAGGTTTGGTATTGTGATGCCTCCTGAATTACTTCTCTCACTAAGCATTGCTTTGGCTATTGTGGGCCTCTTATTTTTCCAAATGAATTTCATAAGTGCTTTTTCTATTTCTATGAAGAACATCATTTGAATTTTAATGAGTATTGCATTAACTCTGTATAGTGCTTTTCTTAGTATGTTCATTTTGACAATATTAATTCTTCCTATCCAAGATCATGGGAGGTGTTTCCAAATGCTAAGGTCTTCTTCAATTTCTTTAGTGTTCTTTACTTTTCATTGCAGAGGTGTTTTATATCTTTGTTACATTGACTCCCAAAGATTTTTGTTGCTGAGGCTATTGTGAATGGAATAGTTTTAATGATTCTCTTTCAGTTGATTTGTCATTGGTGTATAGGAATGCAACTGATTTATGGGTGTTAATTTTATATCCTGCTACTTTACTGAATTCATTTGAGTTCAAGAAGGTTTCTGGTGTTATTTTTTGTTTTGTTTTATCTTGTTTTTTTTTGAGTTTTCTAAATGTAGTATCATGTCATCAATGAATAGGGATAGTTTGAGCTCTTCTTTTACTATTTGCACTTTTTAATTAATTATTATTATTTTTTCTAATTGAGCTAAGTTGTCAAGGACTGTGTTGAATAGGAGTGGTAAAAGAGGGCATCCCTGTTTTTTCTCCAGTTTATTTTTTTCCATTTTCAAGTACATGCTTTCAATTTATCTCCATTTAGAATAATGTTGGCCTTGAGTTTATCATATGTAGCTTTTACAACATTGAGCAATGTTACTATTATCCCTAGGTTTTCTAAACATTTATGCATTAACAGATGCTGTATTTTGACAAATATGCTTTCTGCATCTATTGATAAAATCATGTGATACTTGTCTTTAAGTATATTAAAGAATTATGTTTATTGATTTCCATATGCTTAACCAACCTTGTCTCCGTGGGATGAACCCCACATGTTTTTGTATGTATTTTGACAGAATTTTATTACAATTTTTTGCATCTATGTTTACCAGAGACATTGATCTCAAGTTTTCTTTCCTTGATATGTTGTTGTCTGATTTTGGTATCAGGGTAATACTAGTTTCATAGAATGAGTTTGGAAGAGTTCCCTCCTTTTCCATTTCATGGAAAAATTTGAGGAGTCTTGGTGTAAGTTCTTCTTTAAAGGCCTTGTAGATGTCAGCTGAGAAATCATCTGGTCCTGGGCATCTTTTGATTGGTAAGCTTAGATGGCATCTTCCATTTCATGGCTTGAAAATGGTCTGTTTAATCCTGAAAAAAAAAGTTAGAGAATTTTTTTTCTGCTGGAGTGATGTGAGATATTCTATGCAGGAATCCTGAGGGAAGGTTTTGGGTTTAGTCTCCAATCTCTTCCTTGGATTGATCTCAAGATTTTAAGTCAGTGCACCTCCAGGGTCATACTTTCAGTAGTCCCTCTGGGAGATGATCTCCCAGGAAAAGCCCATGGGTTTCACTCTTGAGTGGAGGATCCAAATCTTGATCCTATACATATTCACACGAGTGAAATTCCTGTTTTTAGGATTCTCAGGTTCATTCTCCCAATTAACTCAATTCCTCCTGTGCCCTTTGGTATTCTCTGCGAACATGACTTTCTCAGCCAAGCTTTCAAGCAGCAGATCTTACAAGTGGCTATTTCTGAAGGAGGAGGAGGTGAGCCAGGTGCTTTTCTGATTGGTTTTCCTCTGTATACACTTCGCTCAGTTTATGACTTTCTACTGGTCTCATAAACACACACTATGCCATGTGTTGTGGGTTTGCCAAATTTTTTTTCAGTGATTTTCTTCTAGATTTAAAGTATAGATAGCTACACAACTGTGATATCACTTTCCACAAAGATTTGTTTTGCCTTCTGTGTTGACATTCTTGAATATTTTGGGTTAAGAGGTGATATCCAACTGTGAATTTGTCCTCTATTGTCTGTCCCCAGAACAGTGTGAGTCATAGAGGAGGAAAAAAATGTTTGAAATAATAATAAAAGAAAACAATCTAAAAAATTCTTACACATCTCGTAGCTGATATTATCTTAACAGTGTTTTAATTAAAATATCTAAAATTTAGATGAATAAATATAAAAGAAAATGCATTTAAATGATAAAATATAAATTTAAACCTAACATAAACTCATTAGAAATACATTTTGATCAAATTGAGTGGAATATCTTTGTAGCCTTTCTACAGAATATTATTAAAGTTTTCCATATGATGGAATAAGTCCAGAATATGTAGCAAGATAACAAACAAAACTTTAAGATTTTTCTCAGGGTATTAAGAAGTCTTAGTTTTCTATACTGTGATACTTTCAGTATTTGTAATCTGTAAATTTTTAAAACTTTCTTTTCAGAACTTACTCTGTATTCTCAGTGATATTATTCAGTGGTATATTTAGTCTATTTTGCACTACTGTAATGGACCACTACAACCTGGTTAATTTACAAAGAAAAGAGATACATTTGGCTCTTAACCCTAGAGGCTGAGAAGTTTCAGAGCATAGTGACAACACCTGGTGAAAGACTTGGTTCTGTCATGATGTGGAAGAAAACAAAACAAAGCAAAAACAAAAACAAAAAAACACAAGGATACAGAAGACAGAGAAAGGATAAGTACAGGACAAATTTTAAACAAACCCACTGTCCCAAAGAAGACATAATCCATTCTGGGAAGCAGAGCCCTCAGGACCCAATCACCTCTTAAGGTGCAGCCATTTCTTATTAAATTAAAATAAAATAATTTAAATTAAATATTTATTTTGATGAAGACATAAAATAAATAAGAGGTCAACTTGGGACAGAGAGATTATAGACACAGATTGAAATAATTCTCCTAGTTTCTGAAGCTTTTGAGTTTATAAGTTTAGGTAAAAGAATTCTAAGCTCTTGGGACCTTAACTTTTAGGTTTTCTCTTTGTATTTACATTCGATTCATCTAAATTTTCAAGATCCAATCATACTGCTATGAAACAAAAACATTCACTTTTCCTAGGAAACTGAGATAAAAATGGAAAAGACTCTGAGGTTTCCATCAAAGATTCCTACTTTTTTTTTTAACAGAAATATTGGTAGATACTATGACATTCATACTCTGTATGGACCTTTTATTTTATATTTCACTATGACTTTATATCAATAAAACTAATTGTTCCATGAATAATGTACAGAACTGCAATTTGGTGCTCTAATAGATTTTAGGTAATATAACATGATGTTTGTTACCAACATAAGAAAATTAGATTTCAAAGAACTAGGACAGAGCTATAATGGTAATGCAATATTTAGTCATTCTGTCCTCACACCATGCTTATTTTTACAATTCTATTAAGGCTCATCATTTACAGTTGTAAAGTTATGGTTTTTACATAGCAGAAATTTATGTGCATGAATTAGTAGTGTAAATATTCAAAAAATTAAGTACATGTCTTATATATTTAACTAGCAAAATTATAAAACTTATATTTATTTGCATTATCTATACATCTTTGTATATTTAAGATCCCCAAATCTAAATATCCCTAATTCCAAAACATTTTGAAAATTTATCATTAACTTACAGCATCAAGTTAGTAATGTTATGGACAATGGGGAAAATACTAAAAATTGTATTATTAGTAGAAAATACAAAAGGATTCCTATTTCTAAAAACAGAGGCATTACCAGATATTATCACTTTCTTCTTACATTATGCAGAATATGATGTGAGAGCTTAAACATACAAATATTTAAGCATTTTATTGTACACTTAAAAGAATACTACAATATTAAAGAAGCTTATTTTTTGTAATATTAGATAAATTAAGTAATCTGTCAATAAAATCTTTTTTTAAAGTGTACAATTCAGTAAGTTTTATATATATTTGTGAAATTATTACTACAAAAAGGAAAATGAGCACATCTATTTCCTCCAAACCCTTCCTCATGCCCTGTGCAATGCTGGTCTCTAGTTTTAATTATTTTGCTATTTATCCATGTTGTAGAACATACCAAGAGTTTCTTTTGATTGCTGTATACTAGTGCATTGTATGGATACAGTGTACTTTATGGACATTTGGATAGTTTTAATTTTTCATCATGTGGAATGAAATTTTATGAATAGTCAATATAATATTAAATATGACAATATCACAAAAAGAATTTATTGAAATGTACAAAAAATGAGAAAATATAAAATGCCATCTTGATTTCACAAAACTTTTGACTTTTATAACTAGGCTGATTAGAGGAAATATGCTTAAATTTGAGAGAAATAAGCCCTGGTTGTCGAGACTTTATTTATGTGGAAAGATGACTTTCAGTATATTTTAGTTTTCATTTCAAAACTAATAATGATGCAGAAAACAAATGAGAAAAAAAATCAAAAAAGTTCAGTAAAGAAAAAGAGGATTGATTATAAGAAAAGTACTATTTTATATAATAGAGATGAAGTGAAATCAAGAAGTCCTTTACTTTGTGGTTGATTTCATTTATCATGACATGTGGGGAAATAAGGTTTCAAACTAGTCATAGCCATATCTTCATAAATATATTGGTTTAGAATGCATTTTAAAAATAATTACGTAAATTGAAACTTTTAAAATATCCTTTAATAATTAATCGTTGCTTTATGAGTTCAATAGTCTAGGTCATTTAAATATTAGAATAGTTCCAAATTATTTGTTATGCATACATTCTGTGAAATAAATACATATGAATATCATATTTGCATATGTTTGAATATAACAACAATAAATACAGTGTATAAATTGTTCTGTCTAAACAAATTGTTTACCTGGGTATTAAAATATTACTATTACTGATTAGATACACTATTACATATAATAGTTTATTATTCAAATTTGAATCCCTAGGTCCATTTATTCATCTGTGCAGGAGAACCATATAAGGATATTTAGTATTTAGCCTAAAATTATCACATATAAAACAGAGGTAACATTCTCTCCTCTTCAATCTCACTAATCCCAGGAAATTGATCTAAACTAATACATTCTTATCCCAAATTAGAAATACTGAACAATCCCCAAATACAAGCTTTACCTTTCCCAAATATTATGGATAATACATGAAACATGGGCTCCTGCCTCTTGCTTTTTGTGTCAATCATTTTTAAAAATTTTTCCTTCTCTCCATGACCACAAGTCAAGTGTTCAACTTATTTTAATTGGATTTCTACATTAGCTACTAAAATTATTTTTCTATATTCATCTTAAAACTAATATGAAGTGCTGGGGCTGTGGCTCAGGGGTAGAGCTCTTGGCTAACATGTGTGACATGCTCGGTAGATCCTCAGCACCAGCTAAAAATAAATAATAAAGTGAAAGTGTTGTGTCCAACTACAACTAAAAAAAATTTAAAATTTAAAAAAAGAAACTAAACTAATTGATTCGTCATTCATGAGAGTCAGAAATTATTTATTTTAAAAAATGCAAATTGAATTATGATGTTAAAAATATTTCACTGTTTTTTTTCTATTACAGTTGAAGTTAAAAACACAACTGTTGCTTGGTGTTCCAACATCTGAATGATCTTGCATTCCCCAGTTATTTTTCTATTGATTTAATATATACCAAAAGAGAAAAATAAGATCCATCAAGGTACTGGAAGACAAAAACTAAGCTTTATACTTTCTCTAAAGGTGAGAAATACATAAAGATAATTAATATGCATGTTTAGTGTTTAAAGCCTTCTTGTTTTCTTCCATTGTTCTGTACCTTAGAGAAATTTTCTGAAGTAACAGTAATGGTTCCATGCAAAGAAATTAACAAACATTCCCACTTGTGTATTATTTTTCCTTTTTTTAAATGTGTGTTTTGGAATTTTACAATTCCTCTAAGCATCTTTTATACATTGTGTAATTATAATAAAACTAATTCTTATAACATGGGAAATTCAAATGAATTTTGAGCCAACACTCCTTCTCAAGATTCAATGTATGCAAAACAGTGTACTACATCCCAGGGATCTAGTGTTGAACAGTCAGTTTCACTGTCTTTGGGCATAGGTTTGTGCAGGGAATGTAAAAGAAAGATAGGGCTACATAAAGAAAGAAAGTAGAAAGCAGGGCATAAGATGAAATGACAGTATCTCTGTGAGTAAAGTTCTAAGGAAAACAGATATAGAATGATTACATGGACTTCAAACTATTTTGAATGCATACTATATTATGAAATATGCTGAGTACTCATTCATTGGACATAATCATTTATTTTGCACAGTAATTATCTAAGTATACTTACATAGGCACGATATGTCATAAAATACACCAGACGTAATACTAAAACCAATCAGATAAATTAATTTTATATTATGGCACAACTTACTTTTTTTCTGACTAAAAATATTTTGTGAAAGAACCATAGGGAAGAAGAGCATCCTCAGCTGAGATTACTTACTCTATTTTTTTTAAATCATGCATGTATGTGATTATTTTATGTCAATTAGAAATTTAAAGAATATTTTTAAAGTGAATATTATATAATGGATTTCTCAGAAGTCTGAGCAGTGGATGATTTCTATAGGCTGTAGAATGTTATGGAATGTTGATTCCACCCAGACTTTCCAACTGGCATTTAAAAAATTCAGTGGTTTTCTTGAGTCCTCCTTTGGGTTATTTAGTGTTTCTAGCAAAGAAGTCAGAGAATATTGCCACTGCTATATTCTAAAATATAGGTTTAAAACACACAAGAACTCATTTGGGAAATGATTGAACAGATTAGAAATCTATGTTGCTTCTTTGTATACAATATCATTTGCTAATATTTGTGGGTATTGTATATACTCAGGGTAAAATGCAAGTTATTTTATTTAAATTAAAATTTTAAATGAAATTTTAAAGTATTTTATTTGCCCAGCTTTCTTGTTATACTGATTCAATCTCTATTGTGTTTTATAATAAGGCTTACATTAATGCAGGGAAACATGAACACTCTATTTTTTTAATCAAATATAATGACAGTAACTTTTAATCAAGTATAATGGCAGTAGCTTTCTTTTACATTCCCCACCACCAACATATGCCCAAAGACAGTGAACCATCAAAGACAGTTCAACACTAGATTCCTGGTATTTGGTACACTGTTTTGCATACATTGACTATAGATATTTTTCTCAAATGAATAACCTCGTAATTAAAGGTACTTTTTCTTTAACAAAAGACAAAAGAATAGTGGTGCTTTAAAAGATGAAATCACATGAACCTTTCAGTTATTTCATTAGCAGAGACATTTAGCATTCATATAGTGCTTTTCCTACATTAGCTAATTAATACTTAAACATCCCTGAAGGGTACTTTTGGGAAGTGCCATTTAAAGAAAACAGAAAAAGTGTAGTGAGTAATTTGCCAAGGGTCAAAGACTTGTTCAATAGCAAGCTCTTTCCATAGACCCTAGACTTTATGCTTCTTACTCTTGTGATTCCAACTAAAGTTAAATTGATTCACTTCCATGAAGAAGAAAGAAATCAACTCATAAAATTATACAGCTTGAAGGTCTTCATTGGTCATCTAACAAATACTCCTTTTTAAAATACAGCTGAAACCAAATATCCTCATCCAAGGAACATAACTTTGAATATGTTCTTGCAGAATAATTGTGGAAGTTTTTATACAAATTCTACAATGGAACTAATATTGTCTGTCCTAACAACATCCATTAAGTAGATTAAGGATTTTAAAAATATTTCCCCTTGCTGAAATGTAAACAACATTCTAGAAGGAGCTATCAGTCACTATGAGGAAATCAACTTGGAAGTTAACATGTAACACACATGTTGATGACAAATTTAGGTGGCTAGCAGTGAAAGACTAAGAAAAATTAAAAACAACAACAATTAAAAACTGAGGCCCTATAGAGCTTTGTAGAACTCAAGTTGACAGGACATGACAAAAAGTAAACTTTGGTGTGAGAGCTATGGGATATCAAATGTGTTCTAATTTAAATGAGGAATCTAACAATTTCATAGAATTTTGGAGTAGAATCAAAGTTACCAGATACTGGGAAGGTGGTTAAGAAGGTGCAGAGATGGTGATTCATTGGTACTACCATTAATGTAGTTGGCTAATAATAGAAATTATTTTTAATATTTTATAGCCCAGCACAGTAGGATAATTATAATTAGCAATATGTAATTGCATATTTCAAAATTGAGAAAATTCTAAAAGTTCCCAAAACAAAGAAATGAAGATGTGTGATATGATGTACCAGATTATGCATTGTACAAATGTATTAGAACATCCCACTGTGCCTTTGCATGTATGTGATTATTATGTGTCAATTAGAAATTTAGTGAATATTTTTAAGTGAATGTTGTATAATGAATTTCTCAGAAGTCTGAGCAGTGGATGATTTCTACAGGCTGGGAAACTTCTGGGAAGTCACGTTAGTGTTGGAGAGGTATTTCATGATATTAAATTTGAATATTTTATTTACGAAATGACTTTAAGATACCTCAGTGTTAATATAAAAATAAATTGATAGTATGGCGTGAAAATGGAGAGCTAAGTTGAAGATAGTAATTTCAAGGTCAAGAATCATGAATGTAATAAAGCAAGACAAAAATTATTAATTACTAACATAAGAAATTCTCAGCACTTTCTGATGCTGCTCGTGTTCACTCTCCCATATCCTCTCTACTGTATGGGGTTTATTATTCATTTGCTCATTGCCATTCTTGAGCTGCTCCTGGAATTTATTTCTTCATTTTCGGTTATTCATAGACTTGAATAAAGGTGGATCTGTAGATCAGAATGACAAACAAAACTTGAAGTAGAAAGAAATGCAGTCATTTGAATGATAGAAAATGACCAAGAACTAATGAATAGAGGCATGTTCAGGGTATGTCAGCAGGAGAAAGGCCTTAAAGTTTTAAAAATGAGTGAGAAAAAAAGAGGAATACTAAGAGATCTTATTTCTTTTAAGTTCTTCAGTATTTAAAAGTTATTATATATTTTGAGAATTACCTTTGTATATTTTATAATTATTTTACATAACTGTAATTAATTTGAAGTAATAGTTTTTTTTTTAAATCAACTATGATCTTGGCACCATTGATATTGAAACAATTTTTATAGCTTCAGGAGAATTTATAATGTTTTATTCCAGAAGATTACTTTGAGGAGTCTACCGGGGTTGCTATAAAAATGCCATAAATTGGGGGACTCTTAAACAATAAAATTTTATTTTTTAATGTTCTGGAAACTAGAAATGCAAGATTAAGGTAGATTTTGTGTTTAATGAGGGCTCACATTCTGACTTGTATGCCATGCCTTTCTGCTGTGTCTTCATATGATGTGAATTGAGGAGGTCAATCTGAGCTCTAATTTTGCCTGTACAGGGTCTTCCCATAATCTAATCGTACCTTGAAGAACCCCTCCTCCCTTTGGAGGTAAGGATTTGAACATATAAATTTGGGGTTAGGGGAATAAACATTAAGATAACTACAATTAGTGGAAGATGAAAACTGAGTTACTGAGTTTCTATAAAAATTACCTAGGAAATAAAATAAATTGAAACCACAGTAGTCCTTCAGCCAGAGACATAAAATGGGAAACTTAAGTAAATTTTATGTAGTCTAATCACACTAGACTAAAACTGTTTTAATAACCATTCTCATTAAATAACATTGTTCTTTTGAACAGGTTTCTAATCTCTCTGTTTTGGTTTCCAGTCTGTAAATAGAGACACATTCTTTCATTCTTTTTCTTTCTCAGATTCAGGGGAAAAATTAATAAAAGTAGTAATGCTTTTAAAATTTTTAACACCATTTTCTTCTTTTGCTGTTAGGTAGCATTTTAGAATGGTATTATATACTATTCAAGAAAGAATTTTGTTGTGCAAGCTAGAAATAAGCACAAGAACAATATTTTAAACTGACAACAGTTGCCAGTCCGTGGAAATACCTACTATAGAAATATAAACTTCAAATGTATTGGTGAAATGTTGAAATATATTTATTTAAATAATTTTATCTTGCCTGGCAAGGTGGTACACACCTGTAATCCCAGAAGCTCAGGAGACTGAGGCAGGAGGATTGTGAGTTCAAAGCCAGCTTCAGCAAACTCAAGGCACTAAGCAACTCAGTGAGACCCTGTCTCTAAATAAAAAACAAAATATGGCTGGGGATGTGGCTTGGTGATTGAGAACACTGAATTTAATCTCCAGTACCAAAATAACAATAACATCAACAATTATTATTAATTATTAGTCATTATTATTATTATTTTATCTTGATTTCTTAAGTTTTGAGCAAATTTCCTTCTTTTCCTGAGTCTAACATGACACAAATCCTTCTTACGATTTGCAAAAAAAAAAATAATAATATTACTAGGACAGAGAATTTGCAAGGGAAATACATAGAATTAGCAGTTATTAGATTAGTTACCAGTAAACTGGTGTCCTTAACAATACATTCTTGACAAATGTCTATGTAGTTTGTGTAAATTTGTTTATATTTTTGAATGTGTTCCACAGGTAAAATTTCTGTTGTACAACTTCTTGACATTTTCCCATGGCCTTTATAACAATGGGAGTGTTAATATATTATTAATGGTAATAATGATAAGGGGTGTCTACTTGTAAAAACAATGGAAATATAATTAAGCCATACCAATTTCAGTAAAAATAAACAGTTTTGTGTTATTTTATGATAAGTATAACATGGTAGTAAAAAATCAACAATCATATATGGTTCCAATAGATATTCAAATGTTATGTTTTAAACATGAGTTGTCCCCCAAAAGTTAATGTATAAAACAATGCAAGAGAGGGGAAATGATTACGTTATGAGAGCCCTAACCCATTCAGTGAATTAATCCTCTGGTAGGGACTAACTGCTAACTGAAGGCAGGTTGGGTGTTGTGGAGGAAGTGGGTCACTGGGGGTAATGCTTTTGGGGGATATATTTTGTATTTGGTGAGTGGAGCGTGTCTCTTTTTCCTGATCATTGTGAGAGCCACTTCCTTCTGCTACATTCTTCTACAGTGAGGTTCAGTCTCATTTTGACCCTGAGGAATAGAGCCTGTGGTCTGTGGATTGAGACCTCTGAAACTATGAGGCCCCAAATAAACCTTTCCTCCTTAAAGTTGTTCTTGAAAGATCTTTTAGTCAAAGCAGCGAAAAAGCTGACTAAAACAAATGTTAAGTCATAATAAGATTTTGAAGCTAAAATATACCACCAATTGTCCAACAAAATCGATGACATAAAAAATCCTGCTCACAAATATAATAAACATTTTAAATCCTAAGGCAGAAGAGAAAGTGTTAAATCCTTTTACCCCACTTAATAATAATTGGTTTCTGAAAAGTGTTATTAGAGTTTCCATAAAACCGAAGATTGCTATAGAAATTAAAGATTCAGGGTTTGTAAATTCTCCTAGGATGAGGTATTCGTCATCTCCAAGCAAAACAAACAAATAAGAAAATGGAAATATTAGGCAATGTTTTCCAACATAAGGACAGATTACAAACATAATTTAAATCTTCCTCAGAATGATGATTTCCTAATCCTTTATTCATATGTATTGTTTGTATTCTTCATGCGTTCCAATATTTTGACATTACAAACTGAATAACATATTCAAATTTGATCATATTTATATACAAAAATTAAAATCTCTTCAAAATATTCCCTCAATCTATGAAAATATCATTGATTGAAATTAACCCATTTTGCTCTTTTTTAGTCTTTGCTGCTTTGTTATCTCTATACTATAAATTATTCAGTTCTGGTTGTTGCATGCATTCATAATTTTATTTTTTTTTTCTGGTATGGGATAGTTTGACAATATATAGTCAATATCAAGCTTTATTACTTTAGAGATGTTAGAGAAATACAGAACAACAGATGGTTCTAAATCTTTCTAATGCAAGACATGTTCTAAATAAAAATAGACTGTGGTATTCTTTGTTTAAAATATGGTTTTCAGTAACGGTTAAAAAATCATTACTTTTGGATTATGTTAATTATTATTAGCAATGTTAACTATTATTATCAATACTCTCTACCCTGTCCCATTTAATTTTGTTTTTAAATTTAATAAGCATTTTGCATAATTCCATAATTTTCAAATGTTCCCATTAGCTGATTTAGCATATGATTCCACAGATACAACCAAGTTTTTAAATATTTCTTAACCATACTTTCTGAGATAATGGAATATATACTCTCATTTTCAATCAATAATAAACATAATTATATTAAAGCACATTCTCCTTAATTTAATTTCCGAATGGAGTAATATTACAAACTAGCTGTAAACTGTGGAGAACTTCTAGAGGCTGAATCAATCTCTGTGAAATAAAAAATAGAGAAAATTAACACACTTCTGTATTATTAATCTTCAAACAGCAAAGGGAAAACTGTGATGAGATTGAGAGATCTGATCCTTCATCTCTACTATAGATAGAGACTCCCCTTTCTTCTGACTTGATAACCAGCAGCATCTGGGATCAACACTATGCTGTCTTTCTCCCTTAGCTACTTTGATGTGCCAAAGGCAAGACTGTCAAATAAAATACTGAATATCCACATAAATGCAGAAAACACAAGAGAAGTATGTTTTAAATATTGCATAGCATATCATACCTATATATATTGAAAAGAAAACCACTGCCTATCTGAAATTCATTTTTATTTACTAGATTTTGGCCACCTAAATCATGTAAATTGACAACATATTACAAGACATTTAGTACAAGGAAAAAACAATTTGGCTTATTTATGTCATTGAGAACATTGCAATAAATCTGAGCCTGACAGACCTATCTACAGTCAAACAATTATTTGATATCAGAAAAGAGGTAATTGTATTAAAGCAGATCATGGGATATTTTAATTCTTACCTTGACAATTCCTCCAAGATGGAAGGTCTCATTTGCTTCAAATTTATTAACAGAATTATACTTGTTTATGTTCATATTAACATTCAACTGCCCCAATAAAATAAGTAAAATTTAAAAGTTGACATTTATTTTTAGTTTCTACTTTGCATTGACATATTTAAGTTTCTTCTTACTAAATGCTATGAACCAATGAAAGGGGTTTTCCAGAATTGGCTATGCATTGATAAGCATGTTTTTAAATCTATATTGTACTAAGTCACTGACAAACGGCCATTCAGTAAAGAAATCAAAGCACTGTAGCAAACTATGAATACAATTCTTCAAATGACAGTATTAAAAAGCAATGCTAGAGGTATCTACATAATTATTTTAAAAGCCTGTAAGGAGACAGATGTTGAAAGCAGAGAATTGTTTTTGCATCTTACCAAAGCTTACTGTGTTTGGATATTCACATTTTCTATATAACCACAGGGATTCATTCTATAAAGTGATAAAAGAAGAATGAAGAAGTTGTCTGAGAGATAGCACTTCACATTCTCTGCATGCTTTTTCTTCTGTGTTCACATGAGTGCAATAAGTATGCATCTTTGAAATTGTAGCTAGGCAGGATGTTTAAAATTAGTTCATTTTAAAATCAGAATAATTCCATTTGAAAGAAGGAAAAATACAGTGTTTTAGTTAGCATATACAGAGACTTTTGGATCAACTCTGAAATATAACTTAAAGCTACCGGACTGGCACTGACTGATAACATGGAAAAAATGTAACTCTAACTTGAGGAAATTGCCTACTATTCCATAGGTTTTTAATATGCTCTTTGGGGGAAAAAAAAATGAAAGAATAGATCAAAGAGGGAAGAAAGAAGATAGATGAACACTAGGAAATAAGTAAAACCACATATTAAAGATTCTTTAAAAATCTTTGTAACATGTAAAATTTTATTTTTTTCATTTAAAATATGAACTAAAATTTTATAATACTATGCCAGCAAGTACTGATCATATTGCATGGAACCAAGAAGGATTTAAAGCAGATCAGTAGTATTTCTGAAGAAAAATATGGAAAATATATTTAAAATATTTTGGAAAATATTTTAAAATATGTTACTGAATTTCCATTGCAGAATTCTTAATTTTTTCATTATAAAAATTCTAAAGGTCAATCACTTACTCAACAAGTTTTGAATACTCTGCTAGGCACAAATCAAAGTGTGAGGTATGAAAAATGAAGTAACAAAATATAAATTAATAACTTAATTATAGGTAAAAATAGAAAATGAGCTAAGTAAAAATATACAATGAATGGTTTGACAGATGATACTTACTGCTAGCGAAGAATTGTACAGAAGGAAGAATAAGTTATTATCCTTAACTATGAGAGGACTAAAAAGCCATTTTAGAGTGGTTAAAATGAACAACAACAACAAATCAACAATAAGTTTTGGACATAAGAAATTTGCGATGCTAATTTTATATCTTATTAAAGATGTACAACAGGAATTTGAATACACAAATTTAGAAATTGAATGAGGGATTTGGCCTGGAATTATTAACTTGGTACTTATTAACATGCAGATAGTAACTAATGCCTTAAAGAAAAATGGAATAGCATAAGAGGGGTATTGATGGAAAAAATGTTTAAATAAGTCAAAATACAAGACTGAACAAACAGATTTAAGAAATGATAGGTAAAGAAGAGGAAACTCTGAGAAGCAGTAATACAAAAAAGAAGAAATAAGAACAAAGGGATACAGGGTTCTATACATCTCAGAAGAGAATGTTTCAAGGAGGAAGGAAGATTCACAAAACTTGCTGAAAGATCAAATAAATTGAGGAAACAGTAATGACCATCTTTAGACAAAATTGAAAATTATGATAAAAGGAAATTTTAAAAATTAAAAAAAGAAATACAGGAAATATAGCAGGAAAGGTAAGAAATGCAATCATATAAAATGTTTTATTAAAACCACAAAACAAAGAGAGTGGAAGCAACCTCTGCTTCTCAGAGTTTCCTCTTCTTTACTTATCATTCCTTAAATTTCTGTTTGTTCAGTCTTGTATTTGACTTGTTTAAACATTTTTCCATCAATACCCCTCTAGTAAGAATAAAGGATGTGGACAACAAAATAGAAAACAGTAACGAATATAGCAGATATTAATTCAACTAGATATTAGTTGCAGGATTGGCTTGAACATCAATCATCAAAGTAGACCAACTGGAAGACAATGTCAGAGTTGAACAAAAAACACAACCTTGCTAGTTGCGGTGGTACACACCTATAATCTCAGCTGCTCCAGAGGGATGCTGAGGCAGGAGAATTGGGAATTCAAAATCAGCCTGAATAAAAGTGAGGTGCTAATCAAGTCAGTGAGACCCTGTCTCTAAATAAAATACAAAATAGAGCTGGGGATGTGGCTCAGTGGTTGAATGTGCCCCTGAGTTAAAATCCCAGTACCCCAAAACAAATAAACACCACCACCAAACTGAGGGTTGAATTAATGGATATCTAAGGGAAAATAATTGGATGTGCCTACCATTATGAGTAGGAAACAGAAGAATTGAAACAATGGTAAGGTTATTTTATAGCCATTTATATTCTTGCTGATATAATATTAGTTTTTAGTACTAAAAGAAATTAGGAGTATGATATATATATACAAGTACTTCATAAAAAGGATATAAGATGAATGTTATCTTTAGGGAAACATTTGGTAGTTTGAAGCAAAATTATTAGCAAATTGAGAATATCCTACTGATAAAAGAAAAGCCTCAGGAATGTAGACAGTGATAATTGTTTGATTCCTTTAGAGAAATTTTGCAAAGCACTGTCTAAAAGACATTAAATTAACCAGAAAAAAAAGAGTCATCAATCAGAACAAATGGAACAGGAATTGAAAGCATATTATGTTCTGTATTTTATTGAGAGTAAAAGCACATTTCTACATTGAATATTTCAATTGAAAAGAAATTTTTCATAACTTCCACTTAATAATATAGGTAGATACACAAACTCAATCAGAGTAAAAGCAAAGATAAAATTATTTGGTTTCTTTGACAAGAGAATATTAAGTCTTTGTACTCAAGAATGAACAAAAAGTTGTAACAATCTTTCCTTAGGTCTACTTTCTTGGTCTATAATTTGAAATATTTGGTAATTATGAGAAGCATTTATATTTACAGGAAGCATTTAAAAGTAAACATTGCTTAATAAAAGATTAAGATAAAATAATTTTCATTTAGTTTTCTTAAATTTAAAATAATTGACAGGTAAAGGGAAAAGTTCAATATCTTGAAAAATAATACAAATAAGAATATAAATAGAAATGAATAAAAACTGAAATTAAAAGTCTGCCACAAAATTAAACGTTGCTATGTATACACAAAATTTTGATTTTAAGACTATCCTAGGTGATAAAAAAGATTATAGTCAGTGTAGGAAATGTCTAGGAAGGAATCTGAGGGAATCCTGAGGGCAAATTTGTATCATTTGCCGTTGCAAGCACCATGCAGTTGCAAACACTCACTTCATCAATCACAATTATGACAGCAGGGATATTTTGTTTCTTTGGGATTCTGTAATCAAAACCAGATAAAGTAAATGGCACATAGTAAGCTATCAAAATCACCTGCTGAATGAGTCAATTATATTTGAAGCTAATAGGACAGAGAAGTAGAGGATGGGAAAACCTTAAGTATATGTGCTAAGATTTATTTTACAAAGAGGATAATATAGCTGTCAATTTTGACTTAAAAAATAAAATTGTGTTTTTGTTTTGGCATGTAGCCAAATTTAGATATCTCTTGGCCTCAATCTAACAATAATAAAGACTCTATAACTTTATATAATGAAATTTTATATTCCATATCTAATTTACAGGTGAAAATACAATATTTGAATAAGTTAAAAATTTGCAATTGTTGTAATTTCACACTTAAATATTTGTAATTTTCTTATCATTGTTTGTACATGTTCCTTGCATATCTATTCATTTATGCTCACTTGTATATCATGAGGTTTAAACAAAGACCAACATATACCATTGAACTAGCTTTTAATAATGGTTGATTCAATGCCCCATGTGTATGAATGTTAACTGAAAAATGTTTTGTGATGTAAAGATTATATTAGGTTCGGGGATGGGGAGTGCTGGGGTTGTGGCTCAGCAGGTAAAGCACTCACCTAACACGTGCAAGGCCCTGGGTTCGATCCTCAGCACCACATATAACTAATTAACTAACTAAGGTATTGTGTCAACTACAACATATATATACATATATATGTATATATATATATATATATATATGTATGTATGTTTATATTAGGTCATTATATGGAAACTTACAAAATGTATAATTTAACAATTAAAGACATGTTCATATGCCATAAAAAATCTGTAGACCATGAGCTGACACCAAACTTTCAGGAAGTTGTTCTACAGTGAAAACAGACATCATTAATGTCAATTTATTATTAATAAATAGGGCATGTATGACACTAGTGTCATAAAGATGCAAGACAAAAGTCTTTCCCTGACAATCCTGCCAGTTGATAAGTAGGATGTCCAACTCAAGCACAGTCATGTTGGCTGTTAATTTAGTCAATCAGGCACAATTCATAAGGTTTTCTTCATTTTTCTCTTAACTCAGAAGTCAAATTTTTTCTTTCATTAAGCAATGTGTTAGACTTTTATGTAAGTTACTCAGCAAAGGATCATGAAAAACATATTTATATATTTTTTTTCCTAGAAGGAAATCTTCAGAGAAGAGTCCAATAAAATAAATATTTTAAAGACTTACTTAAATTTATTTTCATTTTGATATTTTCATTTACGAAGTTAATTGCTGGCACACAATTTTTCAGTAAATGATAATTAAATGAATTGATGTAAAAGGAGAGAAAATTTGATAAATAAAAGTTAGTAAAGAAAACAATAAAATACTTGATTGAACATATTGATTGAAAATTCAATGTCCAATTTATTTAAAAAGAAGTAAGAACAATCATACCAGTTTTTCAGCTATACAGGGATTCCTGTCTCAATATATTTTCCTTCGTTTCAAATGCATTTCTTCCTGGAAGTCAAATAACTTCCATAAAAACATATAATTTATATATAGAAATAAATATTCAGTCATATTAGATAAGTATTTCAATGAAGCAAAACTCTATGTAACCAGAGATATGAAAAATATACACATATGATGATAAACTATGGAAAATCCTCAGTAAAATTACAGTTTGCATCAAGGAAAACAAAAATGACTTCATATATTTAAAAATAAAATTACCCATAATAAAACTGAACCTTTTATGATTCTTGCCTCCATAGAAGGATGATTTAATTATTAAATTTTATAAGGTAATATCTCATTCTCATATATTAACTACATGCAATGCACTCTCTTCCCAATGGGAGAAAAGACTATTTATTAAATAATTTATCAAGTTTTGTCTGTTGAGTAGAGGAAAAAATAAATACAAAGTAAAAGTAATTTATCTTATAATCAAAGGATTTATAAATGGAGACTGTAAAACATTTTATTTCAAAGCAATAAAAATAATAATGTGTTTCAAAATTCTAGTTACATTAGTCTCTGTAGAAAAGTTCTAGCTAATCTAACTTCATAACATTTTTATTGAAAAATAAACAAATTTAAGACTTAGTCCTGCTTTGTCAATGGAATGTGAATGGAAATGACATTGTGAAATACCTGTGTTTCTCTTAGAGAAATCACGTTTCTGCTTGTATCCTTTGGTGCTTCTGCCATCAGATATGAAGGACATTGCACTGTATACCCTATAAGGGTATAAAATGTACTACCCATTTTATACTAACCCAGACCCAACCCATAGCTTATAATTTGCCCAGTCTATAGCATCTACAACACAGTGAGCCATGTAAAAATGATCAAAATAAATATTTTTGCTTCTGGTTAATGAACACTAGGATGATTTCTTACATAGCTTCATGGTTTCAGTGGATTTACCTGAAATATTTGGATGGAAAGAAAATATTAACGTTGATAAATTCTGTGGTCTATGTCATATTTCTGGAAGGAGCATATGTATTTTAAAGTAAAGAATTAATTATTAAATTAAAATAATTTGTAAAATATATGGAAACTAGATGTAATTTGATGCCTTGTGACAAGAAAACAATGACTAAATCCTATATTCTGTGTTTTATAAAGGTTATCAAAATTTTATATATTTTAGATTTAATCTTTCTTACCTTAAAAAGTAATGACTTTGGCCTGGGTTGGGGCTCAGTGATAAAGCTCTTGCCTCACATGTGTGAAGCAGTGGGTTCAATCCTCAGCACCACATAAAAATAAATAAAGATATTGTGTGTTCATCTACAACTAAATAAATGTTTAAAAAGAGCAATGACATGTACCTCTTTATTTATCTCTTTATCTCTTCCCCAGTATGTCAATGGTAGTGATCATTTGATTTCTTCAATCCACCCTCTCCTCATCTCCAAGATGATAATAACCAACATTTACTTAAACTATGATACAATTCTGTTGTTATTGTTGTTAATTACACAATTAATTCATAATTCCAATATTTTCAACCTTTTTATTCTAAATTTTTAGCAAGTCTGTGTTTTTAAGACAAGCTCTAAATAGCCTTAACATTCACCCCCTCATATTTTTGAAACTGGATATTTGGCTTTTTTACAAAAATAAAATTCTGTGCTTTGGAAGGTGTAACTAGATTGTGAAACCCAGTTGTATTTGCTATGATTTTTTGTCTACTATTTCTTCTTGATTTATCATTCAGTTTCCTTGGTCTATTTTTTCTATAATTCCTTAATGGACATATGCAAGGTATTTTAAATCTTTCAAGTGTAATTGACTCAAAGTACATAATTTCAAAGGACATACAACTATTACTTTAGAAACACATTAAATATACCAAATATATTAAGCATTATACAGTTAGTCACATATGATATATTCAGAGGAAGAATTTTTCAAACAACCCCAGAACTAAATTGCTCTTCTATCCTTAATTAACTTCATGACACTGGTAAAGGTATTAAGCATTTAAACTTCAGTATCCCTTCTATAAAATTGAATTTTAAGAGTTCAGAATTCGTTCTACTTTCATAAATTATATTAAATGGCATAGTATATAGTAAAATTTATACTATATACATTTCTTGCCCACATGTCAATTTATACTGCCTTAAGTCGTATAATTGATTTTGGAGATCTTTGCATTAGTAGTGAGAATTGGAAAAAGCAGGATTAATATGAAACATGATTTCACAGTTACAAAACACAGAAATTTTATAAATGGCTAACCTGGTATTGACAGAGTTTCAGTGTTTTGCCTGAAATCCCACAACAAGAGAGTGACAATAAGAGAATTTATTTGTAGCTAAATAATGAATCTAAGGCTCAGATGCTTTTCTCTAGAGCAAGCAAGGGCTACATATATTAGCAAGGGTAAGTTTTATTATTTCTGTCCTTGATTTTGCTGTGGTGAGGGTGGACCTCAGGGTGTTATTGTGCTAGGCAAATGCTTTACCACACAGCTATAACCCACACAAGGGTTAAGTTTTAGTATAATCTATACTCTCTCCAAAGAAGTTAAACATATTCTGATCAACTAATACACTATTTAATATTCCTGAAAGAGCTAAGCTTTATCTTATTTCTTACTAAAGTGTTCTTGTAAAGTTTAGTATTCCAAGTGATTTAACAAAAAAAGAAAAATATTAAATCAGAGTAAGTCTAATTCATTGAAACTTCTACGTATGAACAGTAGCCTTTGAGACTAGGTAAAAACTCCAAGTTTTTGCTTGAATTTCATCAAGTTAGAGCCTCTACATCATTAGAAGTTTCTCATAATGCTTGAGGTATGCACTGCCCCTGCATTCACTGCTGCTAGGTAACAGGATTGTGAGTCAGGTCTTGATTTTGCAGAGAGAATCCTAATGGATTTCAATGATTTCTATTTTAGTCTTTGCTAAAATTGGGTGCAGTGAACTTGATGAATGTGGTAACTCCATGAGGCAAATAAAATTAAAACTTCACTAAGCACTCACAATTTAATCCTTACATTTATAGGCTTTAGGAACACGTGATTTCTTGCCCGCATGTCAATTTATACTGCCTTAGGTCGTATATTTCCTCAACTTGGCTGAAACCATAGAGAAAACTGCTCATGTCACATTTTCTCCCCAGACACAATCCAGGATTACTAAAAATCTCACAAGTCATCTTGTTTTTGAAAGATTTACAGCAAGATTTTCTGACCAGATAAGTTGGATACGTTAGCTTCAGATCTGTATCTGAAATGAACTTCCTTGCCATTTGAAGTTTATTATGGGGCGATATCATCAAAAAGTAGCTCGCAGCTTACTTTCACTGGCTTGAAAGGGCTTTGGCAGGCTGCCTAAAGAGAAAATACCTGCAATTCTAAGAATTATGATGACTTTTTTTTTTTTTTAAGTTTCAATACCTTTTTAAAGCTTCCATCGAGTCAGGGTCATTTAACTCTACTCTCCACTCTCAATTGCTTTTAAACTTCTCATAAGAACCTTGGAACAGAACAGAAATCCATGAAAACCAAGGCTTTTAATTGTTTCTCTCAGGTTCTGTTTGAGGATGGTGATATGGTGGTTTTGGTAAATAGTAATAATCCTGCCAGTGAAGAGGTTGGTCCAGAATGCAAGGCTTTCTTTTTTTTTGTCTTTTTTTTTTCCCCTTTTCCCTCCCCCACCCCTCAATTAATACTTTATTATTTGTTTCTAAATTGGCTCATATCCAAATGTCTTTGTTGGATTTCTGAAAATCATTGTTCTTTTTGCTTTTGTGTTTGAAGAATACAGCAGCAGCCATTTGCACTCAAACACAGATTTTTTTTTTTATCCTTTATCCTTAATTTTCCTTAGAATTAACATTTCAAATTAAATAACAATTTCACAAATCAATGATTGTTTATCTTTGTGCAGATCAGTGCCTTATCACTCTTCTATCTTTACTAGATGCTGGAATTAAAAATAAAAAGCAAATTGGAGAAATAATTATATAGAAGAGATGAGAAAATGCAGGCTCTCTTAGAGATCCGAACTTGCTTCTCTAATTTACTGGACTATTAGAAATTGACTTTTTTTTTTTTTTTTTTTTTTTTTTACAGATCCTTGCACAATGTGCAGCCACCTTGTCTAGCTGCTAACTTGATAAGCTTAATCTACCTAATCTCTTCAGGCCTCAATTTCCTCATTTAAAAAAAGTGGGAATGATTAGAGAAATTACCTGATCAAGGATGGATTAAAAGAAGTCATGATACACTATAAGCACATTGAAATAGACTATGTTTTATTATTATATGTCACAAAAACATGTAAGTTAATACAAATGAAAATGGCACAAATTAATAGAGATTTAGCATTAGAAGAAAAGGAAATAAAAATTGAGTTGGATACCTATATTTGTGTTCTGATCCTATTTTTATCCTCAATTGGTTTGATTTTCCTTATCTCCAAAATGTACTATTCGACATAAAAATTATTTAACTTGGAATTTGTTAAATCACAAGAAATCACTAACCTCATCTTTTCCTGGGTTATTTCCTATCTTTAGTCTCTGGAAACCAGAGGTGTAGTAAGAACAAAATAACAAAACTGGATTCACAAAGGTAAATCACGGGGAGAAGAAGAAAATGACATGAAAAACAGCATGGCTAAATACAGGAAATGAATAAATTAGGTGTGTAAAAGATAGAACGGAGGAAGACAGAGGGGTGAGCAGCCAATCAGGTCTGCTCTAATGAAGCCAGTGAGGTGGGCCTGCTCTCAGAATGTGCACTATCACAGTGCATTTGCTGTCTCCACATGTCCCTTGATGCATTATTAATATTTTGATTGAACAGATGCATTTAGTCAGAGATATGAATAAGCTGCCTAATGACAATGTATAAAATGTTAAAAGATAATAAATATGTAAACAAATATGTAAACATGTACATGTAAATTAGAGTGCCCTAAATTTTCCAAATCTAGTGAGGAATAAATCATAGCAAGCTCTGATGCTTATTCACCCAAGTAACAAGTAGAAAAGCCACTGGCCTTCTTATTTCAAATTCTAAGTTTCTTTATTAGGTATAGCAATATTCATTTGAAATCTACAACTCCTGATTTAATGTTAGCAATATCTAGAAGTGGAAGAACCACAAAGACTATGGAGACCAATATGCTTATTACACGGATAAGGAAACAAAGTTTTTGAAAGATAAAGTCATTTTATGAAATTCAATGGCTACCAGTAAATAACTCACATATTCCAAGTAACATTTCTTTAAATTCCACAAAATTCATGAGTGTTTGTGCACAGAAATGAAATCTTCTTAAAGAAAAGTAAGAGAAATGCATTAAAAGTTTTCAAATACATTACCATATTTCCAATAACTCATGAGGACTATTACTGCCATCTTGTGTCTTCTCTACTATTTACCAAACATTATATACTTGGTTCTATTTCTGATATCAGTGTAACTTATTGACTAGGATACAATATACAGCATGAAATATTATACATTTTGATAGTATTAATTAGATTTAAAAGCATTTAATTTTTAAATTAATAGTGGAAATTTAATTGGATATGTCTTACAAAATTGAAAATAGTAGATTATCTTTATAAGACCAAGGATAAGATGAATATTCATAATTCCCATAGGTCCTTCACATTGTTTAAATGACTTCTTGTTTACATATGGGAAATTATTTAGTAATATGCAGAGATGAAGGTAGAAATCTATATCCATTCTATTTATTTATATAGTACATAAGTAATTATTTCTCTAGGTCTTCATATTCCTTTTATAAATACTATAGCTTGGCTTTCATATTGATCAGAGATACTAATTATTTTATTAACAAATATTTTCAAGAAAAATACTTTTAATTATTGCAAAACTAGGAGAAATTTTTAAGTTTTATAATCACAGATCTTAAAGACCAAAATTAGAGTATTGTATTTATTTTTCATGATTAACACTCTCTTTAATAAAACCTGATTTGATGGTTCAAAATATTTAACTATTTTCAGGTTAAAGTAAATGTGTTTTTAAAAGGAACAAGAAATATTTTTTTCATGATTACGTTTAGTATTTATCAAATTCCTTGAAATGTATTATAGACTAAATGTTTACATATGTTTGCTAGCTAATAAAATGATCATAAAAACCCTTAGAACACCAATGATTGGAATAAAAACTTTCATTATTCTTCTGAATATCAAGGACCTAATGCTCTGAGAAATGGGTAGTGTGCATGGTCAAATAATTAGTAACTAGAAAAGTAAATATCTAAGCCCAAGTGTTTTGATGTCAAGTTCATCTGTCTTTCTACATCATGGCTGTCTCCCTTAAAGCTATCTATAATCTATTCCTTACTAAGAAATGAAGGTTACAAAATCAATGATGCATGTGCATGTTTTATAAAAGAAACTCTTCTTTTATGCATTCTCAGATAAATATGTAGATATACTGGACAATGAAAACTATGTATTTTTATGAAATACTTTGTGCTCTGCCATACTTTATTATATTTTATTCAATCGTTTATTTCTCAATCTTTTTTTTTTTCTGAGCATACAGAGTGATTGTATTAACACATTTGGATCTAAGTTAGTAATTGAGTGCTGCTGTCTGTGAACTACAAAATCAAAAAGAAAAGTACTAGATAAAAGAGATGACACTTTGCAACATTTTGAATTCTTTAGAAATTGCAGAATAAGTGAGTTGCTGGTTATGCATTTCTATTCAAAAAAGTTTCTAAGACACAAAATAGGAGTGAATAATAACCATAATTTAAGTTTCACAAATAGCTCGTGCATGCATTATTCTACTTGTTTCTCAAAACAATCTTAAAAGGCAAGTGCTATCACTGACATTTTACTGATGAAACTGGGCCTCAGAGAGGTTAAATTACTTTGATAAGTTCACACAGCTGGTAACTGATAGAATCACCACCTCAAATACAGAATTTTAGATTTTAAATTTTCAACAAACTGTGACTGTTCCATTATGCTACGAGCTTTATTCCTAGACATTTGTAAAACTAGTTTGCTTGTCTTGATAGATGTTTTATGTAATTTCCCAAACTAGGTGCTTGTTTTATCTCATATAAGTATATTACCCAAGATTGGTGAATTTTAGACAATTTTAACTGAAGCTTGAACATATAGTTTAGAGAATGCTATGTAAACCCTTAGGGTCAAATTTTTTCTACTTCTAGCAATTCCTCATTCAATGACAATATAATAGTTTTGACTTATGAGTATATGTATATATACATATGTGTATTTACCTATTCTTTTTTATGAAAAATTTAAAACATATACAAATTACAACACTTCTGAAATGAACCTCCACGTACCATCATCCAGCCTCAACAATTGCTGGTACTCTGCCATTTTTGTTCTCTTACCTCCATCCAGACTCCATTCTGTCACTGGAGGGGAATTATGAAGATGATGAGATTGATGAAGAAGATAATGATGATTACATGTGCACAGCTCCTAGTCATATAAACTGTTTATTTCAGGATAGTTCACACTCAGTAAAATTTATTCCAAAATTTTTCTAAGGTCTGTGACTTTTGACAAATAAATATGCCTAAATAATACTAAAGTTGGAAGAATAAGATAAAGAAAAGAAAATTTATTTTATTTTCTAAAGTAAAAATGATGTCTAGAAATTATAAATTCATATTATATATAGAAAACTGAAGTATTTTAATTAAGCCATTTTTGTTTCCTGATTTGTTCAATTATCAAAGAATGAAAAAAAGAAAAGGATAGAAAGAAAAAAAAATGGAAGCACATGTGGAGAAAAAGCTGAAGTCTTATCATCCTTATGAAGAACAAGGACCATGACAATGGCATATCAAAGGAAAGCAGCTTCTTAGAGATACTTGGTTCATTTCAATTCTCATTACCAATTTCAATGACCATTTTCTTGACTCAACTCTATGTGGGCTTGTTTTTTTTTCCTCTCTCTTTCTCTTAAAATATAAAATTTGTTTTTATTTATTAGTTCAAGAGGCAGTGGAAATTAATATTTATAACCCTGGTTTTCAACTTTTAATCACTGACCATCCTATTTGTGGATTCAACAGACTGTTGATGTTGAACTTTCTTCTGGTGTTGGCTAAACTTAGCGTCTCCCTGAGCAGGAGGCTATAGGAATTTCTGGGAAATCCGGATGCCAGCTTCTGCTTTTTTTTTTTTTTTTTTTTTTTAATCATATAAACAACAATGAAAGTACACATTGGTGTAAACAAAAGAAATTTATTTTCTCATATATTAAAACATTCACTTGCTAGGGTGATATAAGTTGTGACTAATTGCAGAATCAGTTTTCCTACCATGAATCAGTGTCTATCTTTCAACATTGCTTTTTCTGGAATAGGTTCATTGTTAGTAGGTAGTAAAAATAGTGCAGCCTCAACTTGTTTACGGGGAAATTGTAATTAACGTAATAAAATGAAGTTCATCAAATGTTTCTAACCTGATAGAAGATCATTCAGCCTGGTACCATTAGCTGTGAGGTTCCAGAATGCTCTCAGTATGGGGTATGCAATAATTGAAAACTGACCAGGCCTCACAAAGACTTCTAAAAAACCTAGTAGAGAACCCTTACCATGAATAAAACCTAATTTAAAACATAACAAAAAATTAACGGTGAAAAGTAATGTTTTGGGGAATAATCAAAAGGATTTCTTTTCTTAATATATATGGTTCTCAAATCAGATATGACAATGGACAAGTATCCTGAAGTACAAAATTCCCTTTTTTTGCATAGGTGAATTTAATAACATGATCTAAACAGTTGCATTGGCTTGTGTGAGTTTAACTTCAGAATTTGTATAACTTCTAATTGTTGCTAACAGTCTATAATGCCATCCACAGTTTATGCCCTTTGTATTTAAGAAAACTCATTTAATATTTATTACAACTTGATAAAGGAGGTGATATTATAATTTTTGTTTAAAGATGAGCAAACTCAGTGACTTATTCAAGGTCACAAAGATGATTACTAATAATAACTTTTCAATAATGAGATATAGTAGGCAGTATTTCCACTTTTTTATGTATTGTCTCCAAATAAACGCCAAATACTTCCAAACATTTTGCCAAATATTGTCTTAGGCTATTCTGTAATCTTATGAAAACTTTCTGGGAAACAAAGTGTGGCCAATATTATTTTGCATAATTCACATATTTTCATTATCCTAAATCATATTATGGGGAAGCTTTATAGTTAGAACAAATATTTCTCATCCTTGATTTGGTATAATATTTATAATATTACCTTAAAATACCTATGAGGTCTGGGGTTGTGGCTTGGTGGTAGAGCTCTTGACTAGCATGTGTGGGGCATTGGGTTCGATTCTTAGCACCACATATCAATACAATAAAGGTCTGTCAGCAACTAAAAAATATTTTTAAAAAAATACCATGTGAGCTGGGAACAGTGGCACATGACTGTAATCCCAGAGACTTACAAGAATGAGGCAGGAGGATTGCAAGTTCAAAGCCAGTCTTAGTAAATTAGCAAGGCCCTGAGCAACCTAGCAAAACCTTGATCAAAATAAAAAGTAAAAAAAAAAAAAAAAAAAAAAAAAATGGTTGGAGATGTGCTTCAGTGGTTAAGCACATCTAGGTTCAATCCCTGCAATAATAATAATAATAATAATAATAATAAAAATAAGTGAGAAGTTAAAATTGCATATTGCAAACACTAAAAAACATAACCAATAGCCCAAAAAAGGTGATAAAATGGAATCACATAAATTCCTTTATTAATTCACAATAAGACAGAAAAATGTGATGAAAGTATAGTGGGACAAATTGAAAACAAATAACAAGATGGCACATTTAAATTACATTTATTTTGCCAGGTGCTGTAGTATATGACTGTAATTTCAATTACTTGGGAAACTAAGGCAGAAGGATCACAAGTTCAGGGCTTGCTTCAGCAACTTAAAGAGACCTTCTCTCAAAAAAAAACCAAAAAAATTAATAAAAATATAATACCACTGGATGTAGCTCAGTGGTAGTGTGTCACTGAGTTTCATCCTGATATATATATATATATATATATATATATATATATATATATATATATATATATATATATAATTTTATTCTATATAAGAAGGATATCAACATGACCATAATAGTTATTAATTATAAGGTTAAATTCTAAGAAAAAAGAAAAAAATCAAGACCCCAAAATAAGCTGTCCAGGATAAAGCTACTTGAAATATAATGGCAATGATAGGTTGAAATTAAATATTTGATGAACATATGGAATGCAAACATTAGTCAAAAGAATATCAGAGTGGCTTCACTAGTCTCAAATTAAGTAGCTTTCAGAGAAAGCAATATTATGGAAGATAAAGAAGTTAATTTCATAATGATAAAGATATCAATTCTTCAATAATTTTAAATGTGTAATACTAACCTTATTAGTAGACTATTTAAATGCATGAAGTAAAAACTGTCAAAATGCAAAAATGAAAAAAATCCCCAATTACAGAGGTGGTTTTAATTTTTCATCTCATTAATTGATAAATTAAATAGAAAGGAAATCAGTGCGTATTATAAAACTTGCACAACACAATCACACATATGGACCTAATTGATTTTTTCTAGAACTTTCTACATAATAACAGCACAGTATACATTATTTTCAAAAGCACCTGGAACAATTTCCAAACTAGGCCACATTCCTTGCAATAAAATCAGACTTAATAAAATTGTACAGAGTTGATATTAGTTATATTATCTTGAGGTAGCATAGAAGGAATAAAGATACCTAGTAACAAGACAAAAAAAAGGAACAAGAAAAATATAACTTTAATATAAATGCCTTGTTATGGTTTTGATGTGAGGTATCCCCCAAAAGATCATGTGTGAAACAGTGCTAGAAGGTTCAGAGGATAAATGATTTGGTTGTAAGAGTCTTCACCCGATCAGTGATTTCATCCCCTGATAGGGATTAACTGAGTGGTAACTGAAGTGATAGGGTGTGGCTGGAAGAGGTAGGAATCAGGGCATGTCTTTGTGTATATATTTGTATCTAGCAAGTGGTGTTCCTCTCTGCTTCCTGATAATGTGAACTACTTCCCTCTGCCATGCTCTTTGGCCATGATGTTCTAACTCATCTTGAACCCAGAGGAATTGAGCCAGCCTTCAATGGACTGAGACCTCTGAAACTGTGAGCCCTCCAATAAACTTTTCCTCCTCTACAACTGTTTTGGTAGGGATCTGTTAGTAACAACAGCAAAAAAAAAAAAAAAAAAAAAAACTGAGTAAATCATGACTTGTATGAAAGTTCCTTATACTTTCACTCCCAGAGTCAGTACTCTTTTCTAGACTCCCAGTTTCCCAGGTTCTGGGAAATCTATGACTCTTCATTCACAATCTAAAAGTTACTGGAAATTCTCCCACTTGTGAAGATTGCCCTGTGCACTGTTAGTTATTTTTAAAATTGAGTGAGCAAATAAAGACACAAGACCTACAATATTGAATATATTCTCAAGGTTATCTTGTAATTAGATAATGAATACATCAACCTCAGAATGCTGAGAATTACCAAATCACCACAAACCTTATCTTCTGTGCTTCAGTATCTGATGTGATTAGAAATTCTTTTCCACAGATTTGTCAAGGACTCTATCCCCTGGAGTTGAAGTCCCAGTGTCTAAGACATCCTTGGGCCACCACTGGTGACATTCTGATTATAAGGAAATTAATTAAAATTTCTATTTATTTTTTTTCTAAGAAAATAAAGTTAAAATATTGGGTAGCAGGAGAAAGTAAATTGTATTTTGAAGAGTGTAAGGATTGCAGAATCTCATGAAGTCAATCTTGTGCAACATGAAAAAGATTACTCACAAAAGTTCATAAAAAAAAATCATAGCATTCCAGTGCTTTCCCTGGGAAAATTCCATTAATACATTCTCCAATTATGGGGTAAGAGAAGAAAAAAATGGCATCCTTTCACCTTCCTATTTTCTTTGGCTATGCTACATAATAAATTGGTATGAGATATATTAGCAGCAGTGTTTTAGTTAGTTGTGACCAAAACACCTGACAAGCATAACTTAAAGGAGAAAAGGTTTATTTGGGCTCATATTTTCAGAGGTTCAGACCGTAAAGGTACTCCTTTACTCTAGGTCCAAGATGAAGCGGAACATCATGAAAGAAGGATATGGTGGAGACGTGCTGCTCCACCATTGTTAGCCTGTAAACAGAAAGAGAGGGGAAGGGGCCATGAAGAAGATGAACTCACTCAGTTCAAGCCCTCAGTGACTCACCTCCTCCAGTCATGGATGATCTTCCGTGGGTTACAACCCAGTTCCTCCATTCAAAGTAGGATGAACTAATTATAGTATGGCTCTTTTTTATGTAATCATTTTACCATCAAATATTTCTAAATTAGCACAGGAGAGTTTAAAGTATATCTTATATTCAAACTCTAACATTTAACCACTGCCCTTCCCCCCAATTTCATGACCATCTCACAATGCAAAATGAACTAGTCTGTCTCCAAGAGGAGGGACATGGTCTTAAAAGTTTCAACATTGAACAAATGTCCAAGTCGAAAGCCTTTTTTGAGACCCTTGGCTGTGAGTTCTATAATCAAAAACAAGTTACAGATAGCCATTATATAATGGTACAGATGAAATATTCTTATCTGAAAAGAAAGAATGAGATCATAGAGAAGTGAGGAGACAAAAATAAGACCTACTATCTCTAACGTAGACCTAACTCTAACTCTGACATCTGGGACACATGCTGGGAGATGTTCTGTGAAGAGACCTTAAGCATTGCAACTTTTGACCTTGCTGGTTGCAGTGCTGTGGAAAGGAGTCTGTGCCCTGCTCTGAGTTATACCATGATGTTTGGAACATTGTTTTTGATCTATCCCTACACCTGAGTTACTTCATTTAGAGAAGCAGTAGTTTGCCACAAGCTATCCCTTTCTGGGTAGAAGTGCCAAGGTAGAATGACTTCCCACCTCATCTGTACAAGTCAACAACCACCACTTTCCTGGCACAACTATAAGGTACAAATTGACAAATAACTTATACGGGCTAATTTATCAAGCTAAGTCAAGGAACATCTAGACACATGGACATTCCTTATTCATATCAGAAACACCAGATATGGGAGCTTATCAACCTCACCAGATACAACTACTCCATGAAAGACCCATAAAAGGATCAAGACCCTCTCCAAGACTAAATACAATGGCACCCTGACCCCATCAACAGGACATCCAGGAAAAGTGCCCCAAAGATGACCTCCAATTTCCTGTTACTACAGGGCTTCAGAACCATATGGTTTCCCAAGCCCATGACCACAATATGTAGCCCACTCTAAGCTAACACTTTATGCTAAAGCTTTGCAACTCAAAGTTCCATCTGTATGGCTCCTCTGCCTTGACAGCTCCACAGAATTAGTGTATTAAATCTTTGTCTGACCACCTATAGTGACTCCTTTATTCTGTATTCATATCTGTCTCTGCCTGTGTTCTTGCCATATCGTCCTTAAACCCTGCGGCTGTCTTTAACCTTTCTTAGTCTGTATATTTGTATGATGTATGATGTGTGACTTGAGTGTTTTATATATTAGAAATTAAGATTAGACTGAGATAACCTGTGTTTTCTCCTGTTTATGACTATAAGACATATGACCCACAAGTATTTGTTGAACTTCCATTGTTGAAAGTGGTACAGCCTGTGAATTTATTGTTATTCAATACATTCTGACATTGTGGAAATATATAAATGTGCTTGGTCTAATGACATAACCTGCTCATGGCAAGCACTCATCGCCTCTCTCTTGGCCTGGCTTTCTCCCCACACAGCAGTTTTCCTCCACTAACAATCCACATTACTGTCATCTCTGAATCCCTGGGTTCTCCATTCTGTACTGAACTTCCATTCACAACTTACAGCATCAGGCACTCAGGGGCAGCCCAATGGGATTCTGAACCTGCTACACTTTGCTGGGCCTCTCAGGCCTTCCTTTGAAATCTCAGTAAAATCCTCCAGGACTCCCTGATAGCAAAACCCTGCATTCCTACAGAAGCAGGACCATGTGCATGATGCCTGGGTCTGCTGCCAGCTCCAACAGTACTTGTGCTCCCCGGGATCATGATGGTATTTAGTCCATTCAAGCTAGAATATATCAATCAGGATTCATTTTGATGATTTAATCATTTCACCTCTGAACATACCTGCATTAACACAGAAGTGTTTGGAGGATAACTTGTATCCAATCCATAACAAGGATAAAGCCATTTCAATTACATATGTACAAAACATGAGATTTGTGCACTCTGAAAGCTCAAAAAGCTTCTATTCTGAAGGAAATAAGGGGTTGGGGCTTCTGGGAGTGTAGGAGTTATGGGGGGTGAGGGGAGGAATTGTGTGGTTAATTAATGTTTCTTTCATATGCAGAGATGGTCTCTCAAGTAATAAAATTTGCCTCTTGGGGTAGTGTTCTTACTGATAGATAATTTTACAAGTATAAATTTCTTTTGTAACATACAGGCAGCTTTTAAAAGGCATACCTGTTTCCCTGTTATCTTAGAATAACCAGCTTTAGATAAGTCAAAGAAGCATGCTCAGGGTATATTTTGGTATTCTACACTCAGATTTTGAGGTAGTATGTCTTAAGTACTAACAAGGGTTATGAGGATATATTTTTTTTGAGGTTATGAGGATATATAATTTGCATATTCCCTAATCCAAATTCCTTTTATAAAGAACATTTTCGATCTTTCTTTTCACTTACATTACTTCACTCAGAACTCCTACAAGACAAAAATTTTTTATGTGTGAGTTAGAACAGAGGGTCTTAACTCACAAAACCATGATTTTTATCTTCTGTTTCCTTTTTCTTATCAGGAGCAGCTCATCTGTGTCAAGCTGGTCTTAAATTTTCTATCAACTTGGCTAAACTCTTTAGCACTTCTTTCCCACCATAAGTCCCAGACTTCCCTTTTACTAGTGCATTTACTTTAAAAAATTTACAATTGTAAATGCCTTTTGTGACCCATTATGATGTAAATCAGTAATGCATTAGTATCTTGATGACCTGAGAACCAACCCTCTAAAATATAAGTATCAAGAAAGATAGGACCCCTGTTTCCCCAGTTCCTATGGGATAGTAAGAGCCTAACTTAGATAAAGGGCAATTAGCAAAACACAGATAAATTGATCATTGGTACCTACTTCCCCTATAACATCTTTCTGTATTTCTCCAGTAGTTATCCAGTCCTTCTAAAACCTGTCCATATTTTGATTTTGCTTTTTTAAAAATTTAATTTCTCTTTCCTATTGTAATAGTATTAAATAAAAGTATTCCTGACTGTTTTTAAGATATGTTTGATTTCCTTTGCAAGAACTCAGACCAGGAATATGTTTGGGGGTGTTAATTTAGGTAGGAAATTGGAAGTTAAATTTTTCTTCTGAACAAAACAGTGTTTCCTTTCTCTTAAGAAGGCTTCTTAGTTGATACAGAAAACACTGCCAAAAGTTATATAACTGAAAACAATAAATCCTAGCCTTGATTATCAGGCAATTTTCATAGGCAGGACATTTCCAGATTGCTATTTTACACAGACACACACACACACACACACACACACACACACACATATACACACAAAATATTTTAGAATAATCCATGTATTTCTGAACTATCTAATGGTGAAGGTGAAAGTTAATTCTCTTTGCATAAATAGAATCAACATATTATTGTAAGTTCTCAATTATCATGGTGGTTTAGAGCCTTATTAACAAAAAGGAAAGGAAGGTGCATGAAAGTAGAGTCCTTGCAAGGCAAGCTGGTTAGCAAAAAAAAAAAAAAAAAGGAATATGTCTTAGATTTCCCTAAATTTCACAGCCCTAATCTGCCTCTCTATGAATTTCTACTTGACTGTGATAAAAGGTTTGTTTAAACCAGGATAATTTTTATAAAGGAAGAAATTTTTTGTTGTTTTTATTAGATGATCCCAATTGCTACCAGCCGTAAAAATTGAACGATGCTCATTAGTACACCTTAACCCACAGCTAGTAAGCAATGCCAAGACATCCACTGTGTTCAATTTCCTCCTTCACTTCACTGATCACATACCTTGAGCTTTCTTCCACATGCACTTGAGCGAGATGCATGCACCAAGTTACAATGTTAAAATAAGTAGAATCATACAATTATCAGCATTTTGTTCCATTAAATTTTAATTTTGTAAATATTCCATGTCATTAACTGTTTAATTTCTGGAAAACAAAAAGACTCCAGATTACCTCATTTATGCATGTTATATGGTGATATATTGCCAAAAAAATGAATAGATTTTTCTATACTTATGGCCATTTATAGAATTTCTCTTGAAAAGACAGTGAACGCCTCTTTTCACTTTCTTTGGTATCATACTAATCTCACATAATTGAGACTTGGAACCGCATACAGGAAACACTAGATTATTATGTACATAATTCATGTGCCTTCATTTATACATTTGACTATTATTTAAATCATATGATTATTCTTTATTATTTTGTATTTCTCAGCAAATAACTTATTAACATAAATATACCTTCAGTGTCTAGTGATAGATTTACCACCTCAGAAGGGATCTTGTGCTGAGCAAATGCCAAAACAATACAACAAACCTCCCGCCCCCCAGACAGTGATTTGCCTGGTGACAAGAGGTATTTCTTGGCACAATACATGTTAGCCTTTCTCTGGTTTTGGCTAACAGCAATTCACAGCCTCAGCTTAATGTCTGCAATAATGCACCCTGATGAGTGAGAGCTTTTCTCAGCATGAATCTTATTAGCATTTTTCTGTGCTTGGCAATAAGCAACTCAATATTCCCCATAGCCTCACCCCTTCATTGCCCCCAGCAGAAGGCTCTGATTTCTTTTTTTAAGAAGCATTCTCTAACAGCTGTACAAAACACATTTTTTTTTTTTTAAAGTTTGCCCTACTGGAGACAGGTGAAAGACTGACTTTCAGCAGCTGTACCAGAGACTACCTCCAAGGGTCCTTTGCATTAATATGTAAAGCAATAATCAGTAAGTAGTACCTTTTGACAAACAACAGGTGGCTTTTCATTCTAAAAGAGTTAGTATCTTATTGTGAATCAAAGGTACCCCGTTGTTCTGCCATCACTTTCCAGTACCTCCTACCAGCTCAGGGGATACAGATAGCTGCACAGACTAGAGCAGCTCCACTTTCCCCAGAGTTGCCTTGCATGCTTAAATTGAACTTCAATGGTCCAGCAAGTCACTTCCCCACTGCACGCTTTCTTTACACTCTCACATCATGGGGGGTTTTTGAACTGAAAAGACAGGCTTCCTAATCAGAGAAAAGAAACCATAATAGAGCATTCTCTGAAAGAATATTCAACACTACAATAAGCACACACAATGTGGATTTTTTTTCCTCTCTTTTATACCATTCTTACTACCCAGACCATGCACTCTGGGTTGAAATGCCTATTGAATGAACATGTAACTCAGTTTTGAAACAATTTCTATAATTGATATGAACAATGTTTTTCTGTATTGAGTTGAATATGCCAGCAAGATTACAAATGCTGAGATTTCATTTAGGCACATAAAGACCGGGTAATTAGTTTCCAAAGAATAGGGTATGAACACTCCCACTTTACCTGAGTTTCTGAATGCCATATTAACCATATGGCAGACCAAGGTGGGCTGGATGTGTATTTACAACATTCCTGAAAACAAACCAGAGAATTAGACATGTACTACTAACCTCCTAGGCTTAGTCCTATTCCTAAAGTAGATACAGTAGACATAGGTGTGTGAATCTCATAGATTTCTTCCACATAACAAGTAAATTATTGAGATGACTCTATAGTATTTTAGGAAGTATTTTTCATCTTAGAATTTGCAAACATTTGTAACCTGCATGATACATTTTGGGTTGGACTTTAAGTGTGTGTAATTAAATACACCATTTATTTGGTTTGTTATAGGTTTTTTTTTTGTTGTTGTTGTTGTTGTTTTGTTTTTTGTTATGCTCAGAATCAAATCCAGAATATTGTGCACACTAGGCAAGCACTCTACCACTGAGCTTCATCCTTATGCTCTAATACACGTTTAAAATGAACTCTATGTTATCTTTGTCTCTATTTATACTTAAATATCAATCGTTATAGTACTTAAGAGAAAGAAGAGAATATAACATACAAAATGTGAAAGACACATACTTCTAACAAAGGTGACATAAATTTGAAATAACATTCAAACATAAAGTTAAATGCAAGGCTACTGGCCTCACCATATTAGAGTACAAAGCACAGATATATATGAAAACGCTTAATCTCTCTCCCTCTTTTATTTTCAGGCAACCTTCGCAAAAAAAACATTCAAAAACTGGAACACTGATCTAAGATTCTGACGAATAACATTACTGTATTAGAAGTTCTTAGCTTTCGCTTTATTTCTGACTTACAAAACATTCATAAAAGTAAAACAGGCACTATTTTTGTTCTGTTCCAGGTTGCAGTTTAAACTCTATACCTACCAAAATGATAAAACAGCCTCCAAGAGTGTAAATGAAGTTTACTTAATGTTTCAAGCAAACATGCAGGAAGGTTTATAGAATCTTGTTAAGGGTTTTCCGGTATGCCAGAGTGGAAATAGCAAATTAACTTAATGATGCATACTGTTTTGATATTGAGTCTCTACTATGCAGAAGGGGCATTTGGTTTACTATTTTATTCTATTCTAGAGCCATTTTCATATTTTTTTCCCTATTATAGAGGATGAAACTAAGTTAGAACTTGAGAGGTATGTACATTTTATACAACAAAATTTCAAATCCTGTCATCAAATCAATCAAGGTCAAAATAAAACACATACACTGTTTTAGTCCTTTTTATGTTGCTATTAAGAGAATAAGAGCAGTTTGTAATGAAGAGAGCTGATTTCCCTCACTCTTCTGGAGACAGGGAGGTGTAAGCTGAGGGCCAGTTGCATCTGAGGAGAGCCTTCTCGCTGTGTCATAATATGGTAGAAGATGTCACATGAGTGAGAAAGAGAGCACTCAACTTTTAGAAGAAATCTACTTTGTATAATAAATTCTACTGAGGATAATGCATTAATCCCTTCATGAGGTAAATCCCTTATGACATAACTACCTTTTTAATGTCCTGTCTCTCAGTACTGTTTTGTTGAAGGTTAGGATTTCCATACAGGAAGTTTGGTAAGCATGATTAACCCAGGGCAAGTATATTTTAGTGTAGTGTGTCTTCAGTAATAGAAGGAATTCCCATATTTCTGGATGTTTTCTGAAGTATACTGAGGTATAGATGCTTCCTAATTACTTACTGAAAGGCTTTGCCTGCTAGAATAATATTATGAATAATTAATATTTTCTAGTGATTATCAAAAAAATTCTGTATTTAAGCCTAAGTTGTCAAATAAGGCAAAGGTTTGCGTAAGAAGGAATTATCTACACTGATAAATGTAACAGTATTTTAAAATGAACAAGTCAGATCACTATATAATATGGACTAAAGCTATCTATGATCTATGTATTTACCTACTTCCTATGTTTTTAAACATTTAGCAAGAGGAAATAACAGTGCAGAAACCAGCTCTTTTCCAATTCATTAATGATACTTTTAATATGAACCAGACCTACAAGTCACACTTGAGAAAACACTTAAAGATTCTGAAAGAGCACTCATTATAATTAAATGCATACATCTCCAAGGTCACTTGTAATAGATGTAATGCAATCACAGATAAAGAGCCAACAGAACGACAAAAATAAGTTCTAACACCATATCCAATGATCTCAGTTGGCGACTATTATAACTGTGTCTAAATTTACTACTTAAGCTCCTCTGGCTATCTATGCAGATAATTCACTTGGATAAATTAGATACTTAATTTAATATAATTACAAATTCATTGTTAATCTAAATGTTCTGCCACCAAGAGAAGATCTTAACCTTCCTTTATGCAGAGAAACATTCAGTTGTATTAACAAATGTGCTTTAATGCTAATGAATGAGTGTTGTCTAAGATAGTTGTCTAAGCTGGTTTTACACCCAGCATGTGTAAAAGAGATAAGTAGCAGGGGAAGTCAGCACAACGATCCCTGCCATGTTCAGAAAGTACCAGCAGACTAAATATTATAATTTAATGTATTTGTGCAGGAAAACTATAATTTTGTTCATTTGGATGCATGAACATTATTTATATTTTTGTGCCATGTAGTAATTGTTCTCATCTGATAATCCCTATTGACTATTTTAAAAAATGTTAGAAGCTTAATACTTTTTTTTAAGTTAATACAGTCTTCCTAGAGCTTAACCCATATTTAACACCGAGACTCAGATGTGATTATCCTCTTCCATATTTGGGCAAGTTGGTAGAGACATAAGCCTATTTGTTATTTCTTAATCAAAATGAAAGAGACCATATTGTATCTGTTTATTTTTGTGATTAACAACTACTGGGAGTCTGCTAAAGCACGGATTCATTTAAGTCACACCTTTCTAAATGACTAGCTATAGATTGTTTTATTTTCTAACTAGCAACAGATGCAAGACTGCAGTTTGAAATGAGGTAACACGGAATTGGACTATTTTCTTTTTAACTGTGTTCTAACTCTGAATTACACTATTATGTTCCACTAAAAACCTTGTTTTGCCAGAGCCTGCCTTTCACCTGTCTTTTTGATTTTACACCGATTTTGGAAACCCAGGTGTCTTTAAAAGTCCATCAAAGAAATTAGATTATCCCGGCAGCTAACACGCTTGGGACTGCTCTCTATATATTCTCTGTTTATGGCTCAAAATACTTTTGACAGGAATGTCTAGCCAGTAGGTGTGAACATATATACAAAAAAATAAAGCTCGGATACCTCAAAAGAGAGAGAACTCCTGCTAGAAATATGGTAGACACAACAGCATGTAGAGCCACATACTTGCCGTCTGTGCAATATAAAAAATAAATAAATAAGCTTTCTAACCAAATAAAGTGATGACTCAACAGATGGAGTGAAGTTAAGAAACTGAACAGCTATGCCCACAGAGCACAATGATCTAATACCAGGCTTGTTTGTAACAACTGGATTTTGTCTGTAATTTAGAATTGAGGAAAAATAAATAAATAAAACAAAATTTGTCAGCCTTATTTATTCTGCTCACCTTTTAATGTTACAACACGTTAATTTCAATCTCAGAAAGGCGTTTATTCTCTTTTATAAAACTACTTACTTTTTTTTTTTTTTCATGGACTCAAATGTCACTGCATTTCAAGATTTGGATTAAGCAGAATGGATAAAAATCATTTTTCTAATATTATTTTATCCAGAGCTTGTGTGGCAATTTGCAAAGGAGATCATGTGTTTGTGCATGTGTATGTGTTCAAGAGACAGCAAATGCTTTTTTCTCAGATCTGAAAAGGAGTTATTAGCAAACACCAGATTAAACCTACATATATTAGAATCTTTTGCTCCTTGACTGCTCTTTGAAACAAGCTGCCTTCACATGTGTGATTGAGAGAGTAGTCAACCATAATCAAGCCAAAGGGGGAAAGCTTTATAAAGCTCAAAATAATTCTTCATAAAAAATAAGATTTGTGGAAGAATAAAGTGAAAAGGTACATTGAAGAATTTCACACATTATGCTGTGAACCTGAAAAAAAATTTTTAAAAAGGAATTTTAGCTCCACAAATATGGGTAAAAAGCTTTTCGTTTTATTCATGTATAGATTTTAACTATAGATACAAGTAGTTGAAGTATAGTTATAACATGAATGACTTTAAATATGTATGATTTTAAAAATATTAAAAATAATTTTTGAAATATTGCTAAGCTATAGTTTAATTTTTAATTGTCCAATATGCACTAATAAGATAATTTTTAATCATCCAGGGCCTTAAGTGCAATATATGTACTTAAAAGTCATCTGATGCATAATTAGATGTATAGTTGAAAACCAGTATAGTATTTACACTTTCAATACTTCTATGATCACTTTAGGGCAATTATAATAAACCTAATTAAAATTACAGAGCAAAAACAAGTGTGCATCTGGTTTGACAGTGAGAGCTAAGGGATATATTTATAGTTCTACAACTATTAAAGTTCAAAATAGAACAAAGACCTTTGTACCAAGCCCTTGTTAAAGAATTTGGTACAGTCTTCATTTGAGGCTTGTAACTACAACAGCCATGTTGTGCCTCAACATTCTTATAATTAGGTGAACTCAACTAAGTCCTCACAATAATCAATAACCCAACATGCGATTATTTAGATCCACACTTTTCTCTATTAGACCCATTATGCTAGTATTGGTATTTAAAAAGTTTTTTTTTTTAAAAAAGTATATCTTTATTTTATTTTATTTTTTCCTATCAATTCAATTATGTGTTAATGGATCCAATTCTGGATGCCACTTTCATTCAGTTATATATTCTCCTCAGCCACGCTGGGTCTGTGACAGCCTTTCAATTTTTACTTTTTGTGACCTTAACAGTTTTGAAGCATATTTTGCCAGTTATTTTTCAGTATGTTTTTCTAATCAGCACTGGTCCTCTTTGCATAGTTGGACTCCAGCCTCTTCGATTGTGAAACATTACACTTTCTTTCCTCCTTTTCTCAATCCCTGTTTCTCAGCATAGTGTAGGAAAGAACAAAACAAAAATCTTAACAGACCCATGTCTTCTCATACTATACTCTCAACATTTGTAACACTTCACTTCCAACAACAGATGTTTGGGGTTTTCCCACCCACACATCAGATTCTCCTGTCAAGACAAACTGGATATCCTATAATTCAGTTCAATTCAATTCTGACACCATTCAACTGGTATTACAGTCACTTCTCATAGATGAAAGACTCCATTGCACAAGACTGAGCCCTTCCTTTAATCTGGGCCTCTGGAATTTCTGAAGTGCATTCTATAAAACAGAAGGTTCTTGAGACACCCCTTTCCCAGTTCAGTCATTTTTTACAACTCACAGACTCAAGAAAGTGGTTTATTTATGGCCACTTTTTATTATAAAGAATATTATAAAGAATAAAAGTGAGCAGGTATGTGGCAGAGGTGAATAGACCAGATGTAGTAGTCAGTGTCCAGAGTTTCAATACCTTCTCTAGGCATATCATACTCTTGGCACCTCTACATTTTCAGCAACATTTACACTTTCCAAACCGTACCATTTTTTAAAATGGGGTTTTCATTACTTAGCTCTGACTGATTGAAGTATTCATCATTACTAAGTAATTTAAAATTTAAAAGCTTCCTCACCTTCCTTTGAAGTCAGAGAGTAGAGAAGAAACCTCCCTAATCACTTGTTTGGCTCCTCTGGCAACCAGTCTCATCATTGGAATATCCAGATTTACATCAACCATTAATACCCTTATTAGCGTGCAAAAACACTTTCCAAGAAGTTGTACACCAGTAAACTCAAATCAAAATGCTTTATTTCTTATTTTACAATGAATCACATTTGCTATTTTTTTTTCTCTATTCTTCCTTTAAAGTTTGAGTGATGATTCTGAGCAGTGAACCCAGAGTGCTGGGTTCTATGTCCCACCATCTATTTTTTAAATCTCTCTTTCTCTTATCAAATTCTATGCTTTAAATAACTTATGCACTGAGATGACTTTCAAATTTCACAAAACTTGAAGTTGGGCCATATTAGTGAGGGAAAGGTAGAGGGTATAGGCAGCTAGGGCAAGATGGTGAGGGAGGAAATTGGGGGAGAACTAGAACAAAGGTCCTAAATGCATTTTTCCAATGACAAAAGTGCTCATGGACACAAAGCGGGGACCCAGTCAGATAGACGCTTTTGTAACTTGTATTCTTATGCAGGAGATTCAATAGAAAAACTAAAACAGACAAGTGGACACAACAGACACCAATCAAAATAATACTGAGGAGTGCATAGACAGGAGAGGAATAAGGAAAAGAGAGAATCCCAGAGACCATAAAAAGAATAATCCAAAACTCCCCGACCAGACTCCTGGCTCCAGGGCCCACTTCTATTGGGAGAAGTCTGTTACTATTGCTTTTGCAGTAAACCTGATGCTCGCTTGCTAATCACTGTGTCCTGTTCTTCAGTTCTTTGCTGTACAGAGACAATGAACCTAATATGCCCAGATGGTAGCATTAGCATTGCTGGTTGTAATTGAGTTATAAAATTAAAAAATAAATAGGTCATTTTTTGCTTAAGGAATTTCATTTTTTGAGAATTATAAATATGTATGTATTTTTAAGTACAAATATGCAAATACCTATGCTCACATCAGATGGTAATATATGAAGCATTAAGATTTTCCCTCAAAATTTTAGAATCCAGCATTAGCATTGCTGATTGTAATTGAGTTATAAATTTTTTTTTTAAATATAGGTCATTTTTTGTTTAAGGAATTTCATAGCCCCATATTGAAACTAACAGGATTAAAAAATTTAGTTATTTGACAAAAGTTTTCAAAATACATCTCAAGGATTCCAGGTGTTTGTGTTTTTATTTTAAGCAAACAAATTGTGTGTGCTTCTACAATCCATTAAATCACTATAACTATCTTAAATTTTAGGTTGACTGATGGTTCTAAAATGCTGGGCTTCCAGGGATCAAGATTTTCTTTTAAACTCTATTTTCATTTTGTTTTTGAAATGAATTCAAATGTGTTGGGAAAAGAAGCCATCATTTATTAAGCAATTATTACCTGTCAAAATCTGTGTTTGGGACATTTATATTCCAAGTCCACAAACCTGAAGAGTGGTTCAGGGTAGACTGACATTATTGGATCTACCTGAAACATCATAATTTTCAAAGGGTGACCTTCAGGCTGGTATTTGCCTAGCTGAGTCACACCACAGGGCTTGTCAATAGACATTCAGATGTGTCCTGCTGGGAGATAAAGTGTGTTGCACTGTTGTTAGAAAAACATTAATCTTGAATCTAGGACATCAGGTCTACTTATTATAGCCATTGGAGAGCTCTATCCATCAAATGACACAATAAAATATAGTCTCATGATTTCCATAGTCAGTACAAATATAAATGAGTTCATCTTTCTGTGCCTATTCCATTTCAATATACATACAGTGTTCTCAACTCACCTTAACAATGAATGCTGTCCATTTAATCAACAACTCATTCTATGATTAAAGGTATCAATATTACATATATTTATATAAACCTTGCACTGAGGAGGATCATGTTGGAATAGTCACATTAAGAATTACAAATATGTATGTATTTGTAAGTACAAATATGTAAATAACTATACTCACATCAGATTGTAATATATGAAACATTAAGATTTTTCTCTCAGAATTTTAGAATCCAGTTAGTCTTAAAATATTTTATTCCAACTAGTTTACCAGGTAAATACAGTTAACCTAATTTAATTTAAATTCCAGATTAAAATGCTTGTTGTTTTAGCAATTTGATGTTTGGGATATACAGCTACCAAAATTATTTGTTCTTTGCCAAACCTCAAACTTACCTGGGGAGATCACTTATTTTTAAGTTTGTTAAATCTGGCAACCCTAATTTTGAAAATACAATCAACACTTGAAAAATATTAATTTATATATTAATAATTACTCAGCACTTACTATGTGACAATTGTACTAATATACATTCATATTCAATGAGTAAAAAACTGTTCAGTTCTTGGGCTAGGGTTGTGGCTCAGTGGTAGAGCAATTGCCTGGCAGGTGTGAGGACCTGGGTTAGATCCTCAGTGCTACAAATAAATAAATAAAATCCATTGACAAATAAAAAAATAGTTTTTTAAAAAATTGTTCAGTTCCTCAAAGAGCTTACTGTTCAGTAAAAGAGAAAGACAAGTAAATTTGTACCTCTAGACAGCATGAGAGCTTCAATAACTGTTCACTGGGTAACAGAGTAACTAGTTGGAAGTTATCTAAGCCTTTTAAGGGATTATTGAAGATGTCAGAAAGGAGTCATAGTGGAAGTAAAATTTTGATGGGTAAGTAGGATTCAACCTGGCACATATACAGTCCTTTTTGTGCTGCTACAACTGAGTACCACAGACTGGGTAATTTATAATATCAAATATTATGTTTTATAGTTTTGGAAGTAGGCAAATCCAAGATGAAGGCCTGGTCAGCATCTTGTGAGGGAATCTTTCAATAGGACAAAGCCATGCCCTTCAGCTCCTCTAACCTTGCACTTAATTTTGCTGCTCCTTTTTAGGAGAAACAAATAGGATATTTATAAGGTAAATAAAAATGGTGTTCACAGACCCTGAGTGTCTGCATGCAAAAAAAAATCTAGAATGACAATTTGGAGGTAAAAGACAATAAGTTAATAATTACCATACCTTATAAGTCACTGTATTTACCTTCCAGATGCTATCTTTTATCATATTTTTTCTTATAATATTTGTTATTAATTTTCTAATTTTTCTATTATGTTACAGGAAAAAATGACCTTTGCTAACTAATTCTTGTCATTTACTACATAATTTTTCTTGGTGCCTAAAAGAACTATACAGATTTAATGCAATTTCAATCAAAAGCTCAATGACATTTTTATAGAAATAGAAAAAGCAGTCATGAAACTCATCTGCAAAAATAATAGACCCAGAATAGTTCAAGTTCAATTGGAGAAGAGACTCTTCAACAAATGGTGCTGGGAAAACTGGAAATCCACATGCAACAAAATGAAATTAAACCCTTTATATAACAAATTAAAATATTAAAAAATTAAAAAAAATTAAACCTCTATCTCTCACCATTCATAAAACTGAACTTAAAGTGGATCAAGGACCTAGGAATTAAACAGGAGACACAGAGCCTATTAGAAAAAAAAAATAGGCCCAAATTTCCATCATGTCAAATTAGGCCCAAACTTCCTTAATAAGACTCCTGTAGCACAAGAATTAAAATCAAGAATTAATAAATGTGATGGATTCAAACTAAAATACTTTTTTTCAGCAAAAGAAACAATCTGTGAGTGTGGATAGTGGTGACAGTGACTGGGAGACCAGTGTCTGAATTTGGGGTTTCTGATGACTTTGGCTGTGAAGTGACTGGGAAAGTCTCTGTGCAAAGGTATAGGATGCCCTGTTGCTATGGAGATGTCCTCCATGCTAGATTCTTATCAGCTTCAACCTTAATCTCAGGCACAGCAGCTCCTAGGAATGAAGGAACTTCCTTGCTAAGATAACAACAATGTTTCACTTTCTCCTAAATCTGCCTGAGAATTAGTAACTTTAAGCAATGGACTTTCTGGAGAGCAGCACAATGCTCCTAACATTGCACATTGAAACTGCAGAATGTAACTGAGGAAATAGCTGCATACTGTTGCTAACTCCATAACTTTCATGAATACAAAAAAAATAATGCTGCATAGTCTTTAATCTGATTTAGAGACATATATAATAAAGATTGCTGGTATAATTCTTTACACATGTTTCTCCATCAGAGAGCAGCGGCTTAACAAACCCCAGCTTTATCTTCAAGATCTGTGTGTGCTGACTCTTTATTTCTTCCAATCTCCCATCGCCCCTCACCAGAACCTGCTAGTTTGGCCACGCTGATCACAGCAACTAAGGTGAATAAAAATTTAGGATTTTTGCCACACGCACATCAGATAGAGCACTAATGTCTAGGATATAAAAAGAACTCAAAAATCTTAACACCAAAAAAAAAAAAAATAACCCAATCAATAAATGGGCCAAGGAACTGAACAGATACTTCTCAGAAGAAATTAACAATCAATCAACAAATATATGAAAAAATATTCAACTTCTCTACCAATTAAAGAAATGCAAATTCAAAACTACTCTAAGATTTCATCTCACTCTAGTCAGAATGGCAGCTTTTTGAAGACAAACAACAATAAATGTTGGTGAGAGGATGTGGGGAAAAAGGCACACTTGTACATTGCTGGTGGAACTGCAAATTGGTGCAACCAATATGGAAAGCAGTAGAGAGAATCCTTGGAAATCTTGGAATGGAACCACCATTTGATCCAGTTATTCCAACCCTCAGTTTATACACAAAGAACTTAAAAACAGCATTCTACAGGGACCCAACCACATCAATGTTTATAGCAGCACAATTCTCAAGGGCTGAACAATGGAACCAACCTAGATGCCCTTCAGTAGATGAATGAATAAAGAAAATGTGGTATACATACACAATGAAATATTATTCACCATTGAAAGAGAATAAAATCATGGCATTTGCAGGTAAATGGATGGAATTGGAAAATATAAAGCTAAGTGAAGTTAGCCAATCCCAAAAACCAAAATGCTGAATATTTTCTCTGATTTAAGGATGGTGATTCATGATTTGGTGCAGGAGGGGCATGAAAGAAATAGATGAACTCTAGATGGGGCAAAGGGGAGGGAACAGAAGGGAGAGAAAATGGGTGTAGGACAAACAGTGGAATGAGATGGACATCATTATCCTAAATACATGTATCAAGATGCAAATGGTGTGACTCTACTTTATGTACCACCAGAGATATGAAAAATTGTGCTCTGTATGTGTAATATGAATTATAATGCATTCTGCTGTCATATATAACAAATTAAAATTTTTAAAAAACTAAAAAATGTGACATAATTTTTCTTTCTTTGGTTCTCCTTACTATGTTTGCTATGTAGAATTCTTTCTTTAGTATGTCATGTATAAAATTTTACTTTTAATCTCATATCAGTTTCTATTGTAATAATTAGATCAATTTCTACTGTGTTTCCTCAGTAATCTGATTATTAATGGTGAGAAAATATTTCATTAGTCATCTTGGGTATACTTATATTAAAAAATTTCCCTTTCTGCCAGGTGCAGCGGCATAGGTCTGTAATCTCAGCCATTTGGAAGCTGAGGCAGGAGGATTGCAAGTTCAAGACCATTCTCAGCAACTTAGTGAGGCCATTACTTAATTCCATACTGGAAATAATTTTAAAACATGTTAATAAAATATATGTGTGAATAATGATACAACCATGTATTCAACTAAAGGTATATAAAAATTAGAATTAGTAAGCAACTTAGAATGACCCTGTCTCAAAATGAAAAAATAAAAACCACTAGGAATATAGTTCATTAGTGAAGTCCATAGGTTTAATCCAGTACAAAAAAAAAAATTCTCTTTGTGCTTCAAATTAGAGTTCTTAATGAATGTAAACGAAAGCCATCTTCATACTTTGAACTGAAGAATAAGAAATTTATTCATATTTTACATATTGATAAGTTAAAGTAAGAAACAATTTAAATCCTTTCACATTTATAGGAAATAAATAGTCTGTTACTATTATTTATAGTGAATGTGAACACAAATTCATGCCCTCTTATAACATTTGTATCTCAGACATTAGCACAGTCTCAATTATAAGAAGCAGCAATAAACTTTTAAGGGTGTTCTATAAAATGATAATCAAAGACATGTATCACATATGTAGTATAGAATAATATTTAGTCTTACACTGTACTTAATTCCATAATATAATTATTTCTAAACATGTTAATAAAATATATGTGTATATAATGATACCACCATGTATTTAACTAAAGGTATATAAAAATTAGAATTAGTAAACATAACTAATTGAACCTGAGACTAAACAATAGCAATAAGCAAAAAAACCCTTAACAAACAATAGTGAAAATTATATTCACAAAGTCTATCTAATTTGTGGTTAAGATAAAAGGTTAGTGTTGGGGATTTTGCTCAGTGGCAGAGCACTTACCTAACAGGAGCAAAGCCCTGAGTTTGGTTCACTGTCCTAGGAGCAAGGGTGGGATGGGGTGGGGCGTGTACTAAATGGTCAAAGGGAAATCCCTATATCCTCTAGTTTAATATTCAACTCTAATTATGATACAAGCAGCATTATTTTGAAGAAACTGAGTGAAGATGATTCCTGCACACATAGGATTTTAAAATTATGATTACATTATCATTTTCTTGGGGAATAAAACCAATCAATAAAGCAATGCTTGCATATAGCACCTGTCTAATGACTGGATTACAGGTGATTAAGTAGTCTTTGCTTTTACTAATAGTTGCACAGGTGGAAAATCCAACAATACAATGATAATTTTCATCAACATAGTATGAGATATTTGGAAATTTCTTTGCCCTAATTAGTGAACTGTCTTGCATTATCCATGTTTTGTATATAGAACCTGGCTATGCAATAAAATTTCCATTGTTTCTAGAAGTTAGTCACTTTCATCAGCATTACCGTATTATAAAAATACATTGTTCTTGTATAGAAATACAAAGAAGAAAGGAAACATTTCCATTCCACAGTTCATTGCTTAATTAGCAGAATGTTTAAAACTTCTCTAAAAATGGAAAAATGAATATATACCATTGGACTCGAGGCAGAGCTGCCCAGTGGGAGAAACCATAGCCTATTAGCTGCCACCTGCAATCTATGCCTATTAGAAAATACAAATTAAAAAATTACATCAAAAGCCTACAATATTTCCTGGAAACAATATTTCTTTAATTTTTGCCTGGAAGAAATGCCCTAGGAATTAAAAAAAAAAAAGACATGCAGAAAAGTCTGAGTAAATGAATATATAAACATTTAAATCTGTGTAGATTTAATACAACTATTTAGCTTGATAGAAGAAAAATATGTGACTAATAAAATTGTCAGAATAAATTTTATGTTCTTTATGGCTTAGGCCATAAAGTAAGAAGCATTAAGGTTTCTTTTGTGTCTTACCTTAAAGAACAGTCATAATTTATACAGAACATTTATAGTAGTTAAATATGTCTTCCATTTAAAAATATAGTCTCCCTCTAACACAAGCACAGGGTTAAGCCAAAGAAGTATATTCTATCACCCTATCTTTTTGGATGGTTTTTAAAATTGCTGAATATATTGAATTTTCCTCTATAAAAATATCAAGAGCTTTTTTTATGTTTACAAATATCTTTCTAGACCTAAGTTCATTTAACTCTATTTTAGAAAAGCCTACACATAATACTCTAGGAGAGAAATCTTTGAAATAATGATCACACATGAAAAAAAATGTATTACATATACACGATTATTGCTCTCTTCTGAATATTGAACTATCACTCTCACACTGTGAAATAAATGGGTTCCTGCCTCCTCCTGTGTCTGTTTCAGTGACTTTATTTAGTCAAGTAATAATAGGAAACCCAACACGATTTTCGTTGTGGGAGAGAAAAAAAAGTAGAGCTAGAAAATGAGATATGATGGAGGAGAAAGTGAAAAAGAGGGAAGAAACATAGAGAAAGCATGAAGTCATTTAGTGAGGAGTATGTCTAATTCTCAAGAACATTTACGAAATAAACAGAGACATCCCAAACTTTTCGATGTGAGAGGTTATTATCTGTATTGATTTTAGTTTACAAGTTCTCAAGTTCTTTCTCGCTTTCTCATTTAAGAAGGTAACATAAAATCCATAAATAATACGTACCCACAGAGTTGGTCTCTAAAGGATCCTGAGAACTGAAGCACATTCATCTTATAACTGTGCATTGGGCCACTTAGAGATATAAAATTTCAAAAGGCCTCCTGAGGACTTAAAGATACCAAGCTCTTGTCACTGACCCTTTCTCAGCTCCTCACAGAAGGATATAAAGATGGAAATGTAAATCAAGGAACAAAGGCTTAGGATCTAGGCTCATAAACACCCATGCAAAGGCACACAAACAGCTAGTGCAGGTTTGGCTGGGAAAAGGAGCTGAAACATAAATGTCATTTAAAACTTTGAACAGATTTAATATCCACAACCTTAAGAGCACACAATTTAGCCACTATTATTCTCCAAGGTTTCGGTCATTACATTTGTCTGCCTTTCCCATTGTCAGTATGTCTGTGTGACATCTGCTGTGACTAATACAGCTTTTTGAGGCATGTCCAAAAATAGGGAAGACATTTGAAATATAACCTGCAGACCGCTCTGAGATAACCAAAAAGAAGCATGAAATTCATAGTGTAAGTCCTTTCAGATTCAATGACCCAAAATTAAGTTTTGTCACCTCTCATTACAAAAGCACAAATCATCAACAACATTCAAGTCTTTCTTCCTCTTACAGCAATAAATAGAAAAAAAAAAAACTGAGAAGAAAAGGAGCAAGGAGAATGAACAAAATTTTCTGATAAGGATGCATCCCCTCCCCACTTTTTTTGTACCAAGGATTGAACCCAGGGTCGCTTAGCCACTAAGCAACATCCCCAGTCCATCTTTGTATTTTATTTAGAGACAAGGTCTCACTGAATTACTTAGTGCTTCACTAAGTTGTTGAGGCTGGCTTTGAACTCATGAACCTCCTGTGTCAGCCTTCCAAGCCACTGGGATTCTAGCTGTGTGCCATTGTACCTAGCTAAGGATGCACCTCTTAAAGACAGACTATGAAGAATAAAATTTAAAACTTGGCACCTAATCATGGAAGCACATGCAATTGAATGAGTACAATCTATGACAAAAATTTTGCTATGACAAAATACCACAGGTTGGGTGGTTAAAATGAACAGAAGTTCATTTCCTCACAGTTCTGGAAGCTGAAAGTCTGAAGTCAGCTGTTTTCCAATAAAGCCCTACTCCTGGCTTGAAGAGACCTGTTCTCACATGGCCTTTCTTCTCCTTTGTACTTTTCCTTTTCTTGATAGGCCACTTAGGATTCCAGTTAACCATAATGTCTCCCCAAAGGCCCTAACCTCCAATGCAGTCATATTGTGGGTTAGGTTTCAATTTATGATTTGGGGGGAGATACCACTCAGTACATGACAGCCTTAGATAAGTGGATAGATTCTCATGTTGAAATGCCTGCTTTGAATCATGGCTCTGTCCACTAACTGCTACTATTGATGTTGGGTAATGGATTTCACTCTTCATTAGTTAGTTCTGAGCAGTGAAATGGGGATTAAAGCAATAATTCCTTCTTTGGTATGTGTGTATGTGTGTGAATTTAAGGAGATGAATATTGTATATAACGTCATTCTTTGGCAAGTTCATAAAAATAATCTCTAAGTAGTCCTTATAAATATTATTCTATTTAGATAAAATATACAAAGAAGAAAGTCATGGTGAGACTTTCCAATTTTGCAGTTCTTTTCTTAGTCACCTGGACAAAACACTTTGATTTTTCATTTTTGCTTTCTTATCCTTACAGGGGAGGGGGGAAATATCTGTTCTTCATTATCACAATTATGGCTTTAAAACACTGAGATATTGCTTATGTAGCACTCTGAGATTTACAGATATAAGCAATACAGAAAATATAGATGTCAATGTTAAAGAATAATAGCATATATGTTAACCACTTGTTTACAATTAAAATTTTCAACTGATTGGAATGTAGACTATATGTGTCATAAGCAGTTAATAAATTATTGCTTTGAACTATGTGAAGCCTGGACAGTGAGTAGTTCTGCTTTGGGGAAGCTTGTTATGCTAGGGTGCCAGGGAAATGCCTATTTGCAGCATGACTCCTGTTGATTGAAAGTTCCATGCTTGTCATGGAATTCACTAGTTCAAAAACCTTGATCTCAAATCCCAGCTGCCTCGAAGTAGAAGAGATGGGCATAACTGGCCAAGCCCCAGCCATGTTGTTTTTCTCAATTTCATCCTGTTTACCTCAAGAAGTTTTTCACACTGAAACTCTTTAATGCCCATACCTTTAAAATAAATATGTGGATTTTTGTTCCTTTTGTTAGGTCCATTCTCCATCAGAGACAGATCATTCCACAAGGTCCCTGTTTTTCCATGTCTTTGTTTTTATTTCTTAAAATTTTCATACCTTTAATATTTCGAATCTGACTGCACTAGTTTGGGGAAACTGAGTAAACATCACACAGGTATGATGTATATGCATAATTTTTGTTCTGGAGTATTTGAACATTGGCGTATTTTTGTTTCATTTTATTGTTTATGTTGAGTTGCCTTTTTGTTATAATTTAACATGAAAAGGTTTTGCAACAGGATAGATGATCTGATTGGGCTGCTGCATAGAACAATGGGACATTGATTTCTGTGTTGGACAAAAGAACCTGAATGAAGATGCCTGTGATTTTTCTGTTTTTTGGTCCATTTGTGCATGAAAAAGAAATTTTTGAGAAAAACAGTAATTACCATCCACTTGTTACTTATATGTGTGTCAAAATTTGAAATGGATTTTCAAATCATTTCATTTATCAAATTAATGTTGCATTATGAACTATATTTATATAATTTTTGAAAAAGAATGAGAATGAACAGGTAAGTGAACTTAACTAAAACATAGTAGGTTGATATAAAAATAGGAAAAAATTTCAGCTGCATTAAATTGTCATTTTTTAAAGGTTATAATTAAAAGATAAAGCTAAAATATAAAAATTACTCTTCTGCTGAAAAATCATGGAAATACTATATTGCACTTTACTTCAGTTTTTAATAGGTTGTGGATGAAGTTTTAGACTAAGCTCTTTTTAGTGTTTTTGTTAGCTTTCCAGTGCTATGAAAAAATACACAGAAGAAACAACTTTAAAGGAGGAAAAGGTGATTTTTATGGTTTCCAATATTTCATTCCGTAGTGAATTAGTTCCATTTCTTTTGGTTCCATGGAAAGGCAGAGAACATTGTGGTGAAGAGTACATGGCAGACCACAGCTGCTCCCCTCATAGTGGCCAGAAACAACAGTGAGTTGGAAGAGGGACTCCATTGCAAAGATCCTCAAGAACATGCTCCTTGCGACCCAACTTAATTCCACTAGGTCCCACCTCTTAAAGTTTCTACCATCTTCCAATAGCACCACAAGCTAGTGACCAAGTCTTCTACACATGTCCTGTAGGAAAAGGTCAAGATCCAAACTATAGCACTGTCATACACAAAAGTTCTAAGCAATATACCTGGGGCTCTTTAAAAAAAAAAAAAAAGGAAAATATATTAGAAAATGGCATAACATTTTTTATTAAACCTTTGTTTCCCTCTTTTTCTTCCCTTGAATACTGTGAAAATATTAAAAATGTTATCTTATGAATATTTGCAATTAAGATTAATAGGAGCTGGGCACAGTGTTGCATGTCTGTAATCCCAGAAGCTCAGGAGGCTGAGGCAGAATGATCCAAATCCTCAGCAACAGCAAGATGCTGAACCACATAGTGAGACCCTGTCTCAAAATAAAAATATAAAACAGGTTTAGGGAAGTGGCTCAGTGGTCAATTGTCCCCGAGTTCAATCTCTGGTATAAAAAAAAATGATTAATAGGTCTAAAAATAGATGCATATTTGGTATTGAAACTATTTTGAAAATAAGTTATAAAACTATATTTAAACTCTTCAAAACTTATTTTTCCTCATAAAGTTTCTTTAAAATTATGTATTTTAAATTTGGATAATTTATGATTATTTAGATAAGTTATTTAGATAAGTTATGATTAATTATCCAATAAAAACCAAAGGTAAACATTAGCAAATTGCTCTAAAGAATTTTTTGTGTTCAACAAATATATGATAACTTTTGTTGTTTAGAATCTTTGATTTAAATTTATTTGGTGGTATTTGCTGTATTTGAATGCTTCTCTGGTTTATATTTCATTTTCATTTAACAAAAAAATAATAATACCAAGTATATTCATAGATCTAGGTGGGATGATACTCCTTTTTTTATTTTAATGGCTACAAAAATATTTTTAAAATAAAAGAATGGTGTATGTTGTTGCCGCAGTCCGGCTGCAGCATAATAACCTGGGGGTGACGAATAACTTGTGTACGTTGATGCAGCAGGAATGGAAGCCATTTATTGTAGGACAACAGAGCTATTTATACATTTTGCACAGCTTATCTTAATTAGCATAAACTAGATACATCAGTCAACCAATAAGGAATCTCCACACTTAATGGCTCACTTTTGTTACTTCTCAAACCACTCCCTCTGGCATTTTGCCAGGCACCATCCAGACTTGTTTACGAACTCTACATTCTCCTGGCAAAATACCACGTGTTATTTTGACTTGTCTACAGACCTTAACATGTTGTGTGTGTGTGTGTGTGTGTGTTGGGAATTTCATATGTTCATATATTTATAGGTACTTATATAACTGCAAATTCATTTACATTATCCAATATTAGAAAGTTATTGTCTTCAGTTAGATGTCAGATACATGATATTTGGTTTACAAGACAAATACCTTCAAAAAAGAACCAGACATCAAACAGTTTGTCTATCTTTGATGACATGTCTTTTTCCTCTTAATACCAATAAGAATAATTTTTTAAATACCAATGGGAATCAATACTCTTTAGGGATTTTGTTCTTCTTTTTTTAAGAATAAGTGCATTTCAATCTATTGAATTTAGTAATCAAAACAATATAGATTTAATTTTATTTTAAATGTATCAAAATTTACAAATCACTTTTTAGAGACTTTAAATGACTTTCCCATATGCCTACTTAGATAGTTAATACTTTTACAAATTACCCAATATGAAAACTTTGATTTCTTAACTCATAATTACAAATATAATAAGTTCTATTTATTTTATATATATTTTAAGTTATGGAATATGTTCTCTCACAATGGATACATATACATAGTGAAATTATTACCATAGTTAAGCAAATTAGACTACTTATCATTTTCCATAGTTACTCTGTGTGTATGTGTGATAAGAATACAAAAAAAAAAAACTTTTCTTAGAGAAGTTATAGTATGTAATACTATATTTACTATAGTCTACCTGGTGTACATTAGATCTCTAAACTTTTTCACCCTACATAAATGCTACTTTATTTTGTAAAAGCTTTATATATACTAATTCTTAATCATCCCTATGTTTACTTTTTCAATGAAACCAGCTTTTATGATAATTGAGAGTATTTCAATAGTGTGCAATGTGAGTGACTTTGATCAGGCATGAGAAAACAGCAGCAGACACAAAGTGTGTCCCATAATAGTAGATGGTCAATAATTGTCATATTAAATCCTTTTTAAATAGATTTAAATTTTTGAAAGATAAATCTTCTGATTTCATTTTTAATGTAAAAGTTAGAAAATATTAGTCAGTTTCAACAAGATACCGAATTTTGCATTTTATTGACTTTTGAAATATCAAGAAAGAACATTTTTCCTAAGTCTAAAGAACCTTCTCATCTGTTTACACCTACTGAATTATTAACTTCAAATGATATTTGAAACAATACCCAAATGAATCCTAGAATATGACACGGTCATGTCTTAATAGTCATCATTCCTTTAAAGCTTCAAATTCAATTTTAAAATGTATTTTTTCCTCTATGTTGTATGACTTCTGCCTAAGTCCCCATCTATGTCAAGACTTGAGCATATGTGCCTAACACAGCAATTTTGTCTAGATCCTCACATCATAGATTAGTTGGCTCCAGCCTTAAGAGATCATGTTTCCTATTGACCTTGATTTTGGTAGTATTCTTTATCCATACTTGTATGACCACTGAGAACCATAACTGCAATCTGCTGATTTCACACTGCCTAATACTTAATGATACATGGTAGTTTAAAACCATTCTCCAAATAAACTTCATAGTTATGAGTATTTGCTCAAATTCAGTCCAAGGATGATCTCTTTTTTGCAAGGGATAATTTGTGATGTGATTCACTTACTGAAAGGTAATTCTTACATCTGAATGACTATGTTTTAGACCTGGATATACTCAATTCTTAGTATTCAGTCAATGTCTTGTGAAGGTGATCATGAATGAAACTCTCTGTGATACTTCTTCAAACATTAGGAGAAGATGAGGGAGGAAGGTTTTCTTCACTGATCATACTAATAAGAGAAATTCAAACATAGTTACTTAAATGCCAAAAGTCTATGAATTAAGGTGGTTAATATCAGATAGTTATCTAAAATATAAAATAAAAATGAACTGTCACTTAACTCTTTTGAATAGCATCTATCCCTCAGCATCTGAAGTGATCAGTCAATGTCTTTTAAGAACAAAACAGTTAATTTTCCTTGGGATATGGGAAAAAAAAGCTTGTTTGCTCAGATCTGTGATATAAACAATAACAACAACCAACAGCTAAAGAGAATTTCTTAACATTGTGTGGTTTGGGGATGGGGGATAAGTTGAGAAAACTTTAGGCAGTTATACCTGATTTAAAATTTAGGCCAAAGATTAACCACTCAAAAAAATAGAAGCTTTGTATACTCTGGATATTAAGGCTCTATCTGAAGTGTGAGGGGTAAAAATTTGTTCCCAAGATGTAGGCTCCCTATTTATCTCTCTTATTGTTTCTCTTGCTGAGAAAAAACTTTTTAGTTTAAGTAAGTCCCATTTGTTGATTCTCGTTATTAACTCTTGTGCTATGGGTGTCCTATTAAGGAATTTGGAGCCTGACCCCACAATATGTAGATCGTAGCCAACTTTTTCTTCTATCAGACGCAGAGTCTCTGATTTGATATCAAGCTCCTTGATCCATTTTGAGTTAACTTTTGTGCATGGTGAGAGAAGGGGATTCAGTTTCATTTTGTTGCATATGGATTTCCAGTTTTCCCAGCACCATTTGTTGAAGATGCTATGCTTCCTCCATTGCATGTTTTTAGCGCCTTTATCAAATATAAGATAGTTGTAACTTTGTGGATTAGTCTCTGTGTCCTCTATTCTGTACCATTGGTCCACTCGCCTGTTTTGGTACCAGTACCATGCTGTTTTGTTACTATTGCTCTGTACTATAGTTTGAAATCTGGTATCGCTATACCGCCTGATTCACACTTCCTGCTTAGAGTTTCTTTTGCTATTCTGGGTCTTTTATTTTTCCATATGAATTTCATGATTGCTTTATCTATTTCTACAAGAAATGCCATTGGGATTTTGATTGGCATTGCATTAAACCTATAGAGTATACAAAGAACTCAAAAAATTAAACAATAAGAAAACAAATACCCAATCAACAAATGGGCCAGGAACCTGAACAGACACTTCTCAGAGGAGGACATACAATCAATCAACAAATACATGAAAAAATGCTCACCATCTCTAGCAGTCAGAGAAATGCAAATCAAAACCACCCTAAGATACCACCTCACTCCAGTAAGATTGGCAGCCATTATGAAGTCAAAAAACAACAAGTGCTCATGAGGATGTGGGGAAAAGGGTACACTTGTACATTGCTGGTGGGGCTGCAAATTGGTCCGGCCAATTTGAAAAGCAGTATGGAGATTCCTTGGAAAGCTGGGAATGGAAACACCATTTGACCCAGCTATTGCCCTTCTTGGACTATTCCCTAAAGACCTTAAAAGAGCATATTATAGGGATACTGCTACAAAGATGTTCATAGCAGCACAATTCATAATAGCTAGACTGTGGAACCAACCCAGATGCCCTTCAATAGATGAATGGATAAAAAAATGTGGCATTTATACACAATGGAGTATTACTCTACAATAAAAAATGACAAAATCATGGAATTTGCAGGGAAATTGATGGCACTAGAGCAGATTATGCTAAGTGAAGCAGGCCAATCCCTAAAAAACAAATGCCAAATGTCATCTTTGATATAAGGAGAGCAACTAAGAACAGAATAGGGAGGAAAAGCATGAGAAGAAGATCACCATTAAACAGGGCTGAGATGGGGGAGGGAAAGACAGAGAGAACGGAAATTGCATGGAAATGGAAGGAGACCCTCATTGTTATACAAAAATTACATATAAGAGAAAGTGAGGGGAAAGGGGAAAAAAACAAGAGAGAGAAATGAATTACAGTAGGTGGGGTAGAGAGAGAAGATGGGAGTGAAGGGGAGGGGCAAGGAGGGGGGATAGTAGAGGATAGGAAGGGCAGCAGAATACAACAGACACTAGTATGGCAGTATGTAAAAAAGTGGATGTGTAACCAATGTGAATCTGCAATATGTATACGGGGTAAAAATGGGAGTTCATAATCCGTTTGAATCAAACGTATGAAATATGATTTGTCAAGGGCTTTGTAATGTTTTGAACAACTAATAAAAAAATAAAAAAATAAATTCAAAAGCAGGATAAAAAATGTAGAAGCTTTTATTTTCCTTTTGCCTTGCATCAAGTTGGTCTCTCTGTCTCTCTTCTGTCCTTTGCTCCCTGCTCCACTCCTTTTCCTTCTTTTTATCTTTCTCCCTTTCTTTCAGAAAGATTGTAGAGGTGGATGCATGAACAGATAAAACAGAGATAGAGTAATTTTAAGAACACATAACATAGAAAAAGACAGATTTATAAAAAAGGTGAGGAGAATAACACATTTGAAGTTAAATGTGATATGATGGTCCTTGTACATTTTTAGAATTTCTCATTTTTCCACTTTCTGCTAATCAGAATATGCAAGGGAATTTATCTCTCCTTGATAATATTTCAGCAGTATAAAGTGTAAAGAGTAGATATGATTCAAGAAACAAAAAATCTACATGCAAATATATCAGAAATGATTATGATGTGTGTTCTTGATGTGTAATTTTTCTTAATATATCAGGAAGAGAGTGTTTTTTCCAGACAGATGTGGTATACACATGTAGAGCAGTTCTGAAGATGTAGGGCAACACCCCCACCAAATGTATTCTAGTTGGTATGCAGTCTACTCTTGTAGAGATAATGGACAAAGAGAAGTAGGATCAAAATGAAATAGTTTATTCTATTATTCTAGAAGCTTCTGGCATGGGCCTAATTTAAATGGATATCTAGGATTTGGTTGCCATAAAAAATAAAATAAATGAGTTTATTTTTTAATACTAATATAGTGGAAAAGAAAGAAGTAATGGAATTTACTTCATCAAACAAATTTCCCATTTCTTTTCTGAAGAAAATATTATTTAAGGTTTATCTACTTTTTCTGCAATGCTAATTGGATAGATGAATGAAAGTAGCTAGCAGCTAGCAAGTATTATTGTCTCCTGTCAGAATATGATTTGAATGTTTATTGGTCTCCATTTTTAGATATTCATTCATCAGTACATTAACATCTTTATAACCTGTCAACTGAATATGACAGCAAAGCAAAATTATGAACAAAGTATTTTTAAATATTTCCTTTTATATTCTTATAATCTAAGGTGAAAGACCTGGCAATCTTATCCTTGACACAGTATTATTATATCAGAAGTAAAAATCCACATAATACTTACATGTGTGTCTTTCTCGATTGGAATCAGGACTTAATTCTTTTTGCCTCAGCTACTTTAAGCTTTCACAATGAGAAAGTGCTTAGTAATGAAACCAGAATTAAAAGAGGCAGTCAGTATAGATAGGTAAAACAGGTCAGATCAAATCAAGGAGGCCAATTTGGGTCCTGAAGTTGGAGAAGCATTGAAATATTAATACCTTCAGAGTCCTTCCTCCACCCTTATCAGAATAACCTGCCCTGCTCCAACTTGTTGCTAAGGTAACCTGTCCTAGGGATTATTTCTCCCTATAGGGAGTTATAAAAGTTGTTAATTAATGCACCCTGGGCCCCCTTTCTGCCTGGATCACTCCATTTTGTTCTTCTTCACACCCACCCTCCATCTGCTTCTCACCTTTTGGCCATCCCACTTGAGCATCACCTGGGCCTAGTCACATAGGTAGGAAGAAGAGAGATAAGGGGAAATAGAGCAGGGGAACAAAGAAAATCTAGGATGTATAAAAGAGGCAAAATCCTCTCACTTCTTGGGATGCAAGGATACCAGCTATGGCCACCTTCTCCCTCCTGGGAGAAGTCTATGCTACCCATTTTAATAAACCCTGCTTTATTTGCTTGCCTCAGTGTACTCCTCTAATGTTACACTTCAACATGTGAGGAAGTACGACTCATCACTCATCACCAGTAACAAGTGGTATCAGTAACTTTGGCAACTAAATAAAAATCTGGAAGGAATTACCTACAAGCCAGTTGAAGCATGTCATCTACCTTTACTTGCTCACATGATAGTACACTAAAATTCACTCTCTGGATGTTCATTCTCAATCCTTAATGATTCGAGGTAGAACATCTACAAACATAAAATTTTAGGAAATCTGTAGTCAGTGTGGTACCTGAAAATTGAAAATTATCTATGAATGTACCCATACTGGATTGCAGTAGAAGTAGGAAATTATACACTTTATTATTTTAAAAAATAATGAGTTCAATATTAGTCAATGTACTGAAAGTTAATTAATTATTTAAAAAATGTCATAGCTTTCAATTTCTTATTTATTGTAAAATATTGTATAGTAGAAAATATGGATTACCTTGGGTTTTATGATGGCCTTTTAAATTCATCACCAAAAGGCATGATTCTTAAAAGAAAGAATTGATTAGCTAGATTCATTTGAATCAAAACTTCTGCAATAAGTAAAACATCGTCAATAAAAAGACAACCCATAGACCTTGTGAAAACATTTGTAAAAGGTATATTTGATAAAGTACTACTACTTACATTATACAAAGAACCATTGACATTCAATGGGAAGAAAATGACAATCCAACTATGAAATACCAAAGACATTTCACCAAACAAGGTATATTGATAGCAAATGAATATATGAAAACAATTTTTCATATCATATAACCCCTGGGCAAATTAAAATGAAAGCAACATTTCAATACCTCTGTATGCTTATTAGAATGGTCAAAACCCCAAACACTGACCACATCAAATGCAGATCAGTATATGGAGCAATAGAGACTCTCATTCCTGGTGCACAATTATGTTTATTTTACTAAAAACTTAAAATGCTGTAAAAACATAAATAAAGTCTTAAAAAAAACCCACACTATACCACAAAAGAGTGACTTACTTTGTAAAGAACGTTACAAACAGAAGCTTTTATCTTGGTAACATCTGAATAAATAAATCTGCAGAATAATGAAAACAAATCTTAGTTTAAGTATCAATTATAGTATAATTAACTTTTGACCAATTTGTTTTAAATATTAGCAGCTCTCTTAGATAATTTTCATCGTGATGGGAGAAATGATTCAGAGTATAAAATTACAAAGCAATTACATAGTTATTAATAATTTCCAATATTTTCTTCCTTCCTTCCTTCCTTCATTTTTTTCTTAGATAAACATCAAATACACAGAAGAGGATTAATCATGATTCCTAGTTATGGTCCATGGATATCATTGGTCCAAGCATAGCAATTTTCTAGTTATTTATTGATTAGTTTATTGATGCTTAGTTATATAACTCTTACTACCCAACCACAAAAGAGAACACTGACAATAACTCACTTGAGGCAGAAATTGTGGCTCCAGCAGCTTATTCAAACTATAAGTCCTAACCAATGTGAACCAATACAATGCTGGGTTTATTTTGATTAGTATGGAAACTTTCTGAGCAAACAAGAATCATTTTCAATGGAAAAAAGACATCTCATGGGTAATTTGCAGGCATCTCGGGCTCTTTCCTCTTGTTGTAATAGATAATATGCATTCTGGGTAGGAGCACAAAGATTCCTGAGAAATCTTGCTTAAGAACAATGCATTGTGGTTACAGCCTGTGCCTTTCATCTGCCTCTCATCTCCAAAAAACAGTAGGATGAGCAGAACAATTACTTGAAGAGTGGTCAGTAGTTTTTAAGACCATGGAAAGAATGTGATAAGTGTCTCCAGTATGTTTACCTTTCCAGGCAGTCAGTTGAGGCTCTATCATCTCTGCATAAGGCTCCTTAACATTTGAACTATAACCACATAATAGCAGGTGACACGTATATAGGCATTTTCCAGACTCAGTTAACATTGGTTTGAACTTCCCCTTTTTCACAGTTTTTGAATGGTGCTACACGCTACCTTAGAGTGAGAATGAAATACTAGTTGCCTGGTCTTTCTATTGGAGTCCCTGAAGATGATACAACTTGTTCTAATTCCTTGAATTAGCTTAAGGGGGTAGGGGGGAAGATTGATGTTAACTTTAATTGTAATGTGAAGTTACAGGACCATTTATAGAAGCTGAAAAACCATCAAAGAAAAATTACCTAATACAGAAAATTAATTATCAGCTCTATTAGTGGCTTAAGAGAACCACTATAGTTATGTCACTAACCTCATCCCCTATAAATACACCACCTTGCTCTTTCTGCAACAGCCACAAGGGCCTTGGGACTGTTGTATAATGTGACCTTTGGGATCTCACAGCAGGACCTTTGTATGTGCTGCTCCTTCCCCAGGCACACACTCATTCCAGGACCACTACACTCTGCTTGCAGAGGGCTGATGGCATTCTTCTCTCTGTCACTTTATTTTTCAGTGTGTTTAAATGGTATGTTCTTCAGTGAGTTAGACCTGTTGCGATATTTAAAATAGCAATTTCACCTCTGCTCTCTGACAAGGTGTCAGTACCTTTTGTCCATTTAGTGGGAAGCATTTTGAAATAGTCTGATTTGTGTGTGTGTGTGTGTGTGTGTGTGTGTGTGTGTGTGTGTGTGTGTGACTGTCAACTCATTGTCTTTCATAACCTTTTACAGCAGCCTTTGGCTGTATTACAAGGGAATGTTTCTGCAAATCCTCCTAACATGACTCTCCCCCATCCCTTGCCCTAATGCACAAGGGTCTTTCTGCCTGTAAGATCCTTGGGTCTGGTATCAAAGTTGTCCAGGGTTCACTCTCCAGGTTTTTGGCCTAGAAGGGAAACCTGCCCAGTGTACCTCTGCTTGATGAGACACACACCCTTGCAGTTTCCTTTAGTGCTTTGCTTGACAGCTGATAGAGCATGAACTAGGCTGGCTCCTACCCAGCTGCACATCCCAAACTGTTACAGCTACTGTTCCAGTCCTAAAGAGCCAACTCTTTCAACTTATTTTTCTTCCTAAGACATGTGCTTTTAATATTTTGAAATATGCCACGTTGTTAACATTATAAAAATATGAAAGCCAAAGAAAAATATGTGATAGAATTTAATTTGGCATCTATGAAGGTTAAAATCCCTCTATAAATCTTTGGCTATGATTTGGGAAGATGGGACACCCTGGGACCGAGGTCATGGCTGTGACATAGATTGTGGATATCTCCAAAAAGCCAGAGTACAGAGGTACTATCAAAGGGATAACAGTGTGTTCTCCAGAGGGAAGCACACAACTGCCAAAAAGGAGAATAATCACAGCCGCACTAATCTGCTTTCTCCTCCTTATCCCTTGTGTAACCTGGAATTGTGCTGCTGCAGCGCTGTGCTGGCAGTGCATCTAATGAGCAGAAAGAGAAATCTCTCTCCATTATGCTCTTGGAATGATGAAGAAATTTGGGGGGTAAGGTTTTATAATTGTCTAGCTTATCTATAAATAGAGAGTACATTCTCCCTTTGATAGAAAAGCTTTCAATCATTTAGGGTACAGTCTCCTTCCGTGATCATGAGTTTGTCTAAAAAAATCGGAATGTATGTAAAACTTTTTATATCATGCATGAGCATTATCTTTTAAGTCTCTTTAAAAACCATGTGGATTAGACACATAAAAAATATTGATTTTTTAAAACCCAGACTAAAGTATATTCGTTGAATAATGGTAAACCATAAATTTCAAAGTTGTCTCAAATTTATTCTTGTCTTAAAATATGAAAAACACACATGGTCATATACTGTTAAATGAACCAATCTGCTCAACGATCCTCTCAGCACACGCTTATGTAATTTAGATTTTCTTTTGTGTCTCTTGGTTGTTTAGATGTTATACAGACTCTTAATCTCTCCATTATACCATCAGCTTTCAAGATAATGAGGTTGTGACACATCAAAAATGGAGTAACCTAATGAAGAAATCATATACATAAGAAACCATATACATAACCATATACAAATTACATTTAGGAGTAATTTAATATGTATTTTTTTTATTAAAACAGATGGCTCACATCTGCTATCAAAATGGGGAAAAATCATTTCAATTGAAAAGCTACACCAGATAATATCTGATAAGGAATAAATGCTGAATACATTTTGATTCTGTCTTCATAGGTATTTTATGATGTCTGTCCATTTAAAAATTACTAAGAATTGTTTATACCAGTATCTGTACAGGATTCATGCTGTGTCACAAAGGGTTTCAAAGGTTAGTTTTGTGTACTCTTAAGCAATGTACTCTGGTCCAGACATATATGGAAAGTTCCCAGAATGGGCCAGTCAAGGTCCAGGGAAGAAGAGGTTCATGAACGTGAGAAGGAGACATTGAGAGAAGATAACACCTTTTCATCCAGATTATAGGTAACATGGTCTTTAGTAATAAACCGATTTTAAAGTGGATCCATGATTCGTGCTTCCTATAATTTACATCTTGGTTATCAGGTCCCCTTAATTGTCAGGACCCATGGCTTACTTTTATCCAGTGACAGGATATACTCCATTTATATATATTATTATGTGGTACAGAAATGCAACATCCAAGAAAGATGCTCTCCCTTGCTGGTCTGGAAGAAACAAGTCCTTACATGTGATTTTTCATGTTCAGAAGGCAAGGAGCATAGGGCATTTGGCTCAAACCAGCAGGAAATTGAAGCTCTCAATTCACAGGGTGCAAACAGTTAATAAATGCTGCCTACCAGCACATGAGGTTAGAAGTCCTTTTCGTCTCAGAGTGCAGATGAGACTGAAGCCCTAGGCAACAATATTGCAGGTTAAAGGCCTCCAACTAGAGTTCTGCTAACCAAACCCTGGACTTCTGACCTGTGGTTGTGAGATAATAAATAGTTGTACTTTTAAGCTTCTAAATGTGTGACAATAATATTATGCAGAAAGAGCTACCAAATACAAAACTGTTTTCTTTTCTCTTTCATCAGATATTATTTGTCATTAATGAAAATCAAAGTATGACCATGATATCATAGGAGACAGATGTTGACAGATTGAGTGTTTCAGGGTCACAGAGAGATGTTCAGCCTCGCCCTTTAAGGAAGAATAATAAATAATTTACAGAAAAGTATCCTGTTAAAACTTGTAGGAATCAAAGAAAATAAAATTATTATTCCTAGTACAATGTTACCTCAGAAGAAATATATATATATATATATTTTCTTGTTGGTTCAACTTGATAGTATATCAAGGACAGTGAAAACTGAATAGGAACAATTCTCTTGCTCTGTAGGGACTGTATGGATGCAGTATTTTTGCAAGCTACTATTTCAAGAACATAAATAGCACTATTCCTGAAACCAAGAGTTACCAAGTAAAAAGACTACATTCCTAATGTGTGGCTAATAGAAATTATTAGGTTGAAGGAGACAGCAAGTTATACTGATTCTAATAGTTAAACATCTTACTTGAAAATTAATAAAATTTAGAATATAATAATGAAGCTGTGAATATATATATATATATATAAATTGTAAATTAATTCATTACATACTTTTCCACTATAGATATTTTTAAAAGATTGCTATAATGCATCAATTCTATTTAAAATTTTGAAAGATTTCATGATACCTACAAATCATTTTTTAGATTATAGAACCTGTTATAAGTGTCTTCTTCTCCTGATATATGCTAACAGGAATTTGTTCAGTCAGGTATTCAGTATGCAATTAAATTAAATGAGGAATTTTCTATAATGCCTTTTGACTCCTTTTAAATTATGTAATTTTTATTAATTTAATCTACCTAATAGATAACAAATTGATATTAGATTATCATCAGTGTATTTTTGCAGATAAACATTTAATAGTTTTTCCTTTCAATGGCTGATGGCAACCCACAGATAATTATAAATTATTACATGAGAAAATACTGCTATGAAAGCTAAAAAGAAAAAAAAATGAGCAATAATCTTGTGGAGAAGTTAAGAAAAATGAAGATTGATCCTTAAAAATCAACAGTTGTATACCATTACATTATTGATAAAACTATACTTTTCAAAAACAACATCATTCAACTACATTGGTTAAACCACACAACAAGAAAGACAGAAGGTCTCACAGAGATTGCCAATAACAGCCCAGTGCACAAGCTCCTAATCATCACCATCCTTGTAACTTGTCCTCAAATCTGTTTTGGCATTTGGCTTGCTCCCTCATCAAGGATATAAGTCTGAATGCACAGATACCTAAAATCAGGAAGGGTCATGGATTTGAAGATGAAAAAGAATGCCTTACCCATGGGGAGTAAGACTCAAGAGCTATGTTTATTACTATTCTAAACAATTTTTTCATGTATGTGATTTCACACAGAGCAGGGCAGAGATGATGTTCTATATTATGAGGCTCCTGTATCACCCATCTGCTCTTAATTGATAAGAGTTAATTAAATGACTCACTTGCCAAATACTGATTACAAAACACAAAGATAATTCTTAACAGCAGAAAATATGGAGAATCATCCATGGAGTATCCATGGGGACTCCCTTGTTTCTTCCACATTTCTTTCTGAAGCACATTTATGTTCTCAAAATGTATTCTGTTTCTTCTTCTTTCTAAAATACTTGTGCCTAGATCATGGGAATTAGACTGAAATGCATACACATGATTTTAAAAATGCATCTACAGAAATGCATGAATATTGTAGCTAATTTTGACAAGAACAGAGCCAGAAATGGACACTTTCAAAGTCTTCAATTACCTGGGTAGGTTGGTACACACCTGTGATTCTCAGTGGCTCCAGAGGCTGAAGCAAAAGGACTGCAAGTTCAAAGCCAGCTTCAGCAACAGTGAGGCGCTAAGCAACTCAGTGAGACCCTGTCTCTAAATCAAATACAAAATAGATCTGGGGATGTGGCTCAATGGTCCAGTACCCCCAAGTTCAATCCTGGTACTCCTCCCAGAAAAAAAAAATGTCTTAAGTTATTAGTACTTTAAAAACATTTAACAGAACTAACTCAAATATACCACATAGTAAACAAAAGCAAGGGAGTAGGAAAACTTAGGGAACTACTAGAACAAAGCACTATAAATCTGTTGGTCTTTCTTTCAATTATTTTTCCCATTTTCTCTGTTTATCTTTCAAATTACTAAAATTAGTGATGAAAAAGAAAATATTATGAGGGACACCACTGACATACAGAAGATAATTAGAAACTATTTTGAAAATTTATACTGCAATAAAATAGAAAATCATGAAAACATTAACAAATTTCTAGAGACATATGATCTACCCAAAGTGAATCAGGAAGACATAAACAATCTAAACATATCAGTTTCAAGTAAGGAAATAGAAGGCACCATCAAAAGTCTACCAACCAAGACGAACCCAGGACCCCAGGAATTCTCAGGTGAGTTCTATAAGACCATCAAAGAAAAATGAACTCAAATGCTTTTCAAATTATTCCATGAAATAGAAAAGGAGGGAGCCAATCCAAACTCATTCTGTTTTTATGCCTATTTTATTTATTTAATTTTTTTTAGTTTTTTTTATTCTTCTTATTGATTTTTTTAAAAAAATAAATGACAGTGGAATATATTACAATTCATATTACCCGTATAGGGCACAATTTTTCATACCTCTGGTTGTATATAGAGTATGTTCACACCAATTTGTGTCTTCATACATGTACTTTGGGTAATAATGTTCATCACATTCCACCATCATAACCCCATGACACCTCCCTTCCCTCCCACCCCTCAGTCCTATCTAAAGTTTATCTATTCCTCCCATACTTCCCCTCCCTAGCCCACTATGAGGCAGTTGCCTTATATCAGAGAAAACATATGTCATTTTTTTTTGGGGGGGTGGGATTGGCTAACTTCACTTAGTGTTATCTTCTCCAACTCCATTCATTTACCTTCCAAACTCATTCTATGAGGTTAGTATCATCACCCTGAAACCAAAACCAGGCAAAGACTCATCAAGAAAAGAAAAATTTAGACCAGTATCTCTATTTACTTCTCTTTAATTATTTTTCCCTCCCTGGAAGACTGAGACTGTCTTTGCATATCTAGACCTCAATATATATATATATATTATATATATATTGTCTCTCTATAGACCTGCATGTAGGTGTTACAGATCCAGCCATGTGAATTGGCAGACTGGTCCTAATTACAAATATAGGGAGATACAGAATGATGAAAGAATGTAGAAAGGTGTCCAATGCTAGATGGTTACAGAAGGTCAAGATGATGAACTATGGTGGAATATAATGGCTCAGAGTGAATTTTCATATAAAGATGCAACCCAAAAGTAGTAAAATCTCAATTTGTATATGAATAAAAATATTTCAGGGTTATGATTTTGAAAGTATGAGCACTTTAATCTCTGCATCCCTTGATAAAGCTCTTTGAACATAGTAATAAGCATATGTGTCCATAAAGGCACATAATTTTTGGACTCTTCATTTTCATATGTACAAGTGAAACAAAGGTGTCTGGAATGAATTTGTTTTTTATCCAGGCTGAATTTTTTAAATAAAATCAACGGTGCAATCCTTTACCTCCATTATCTTTTCATTTTGTACAGCTACACATTTTTTTAAAAAGAAATTCATAGAGAGATTTACATAAAAAATAATAAAATAAATGGACACAGTAGAGGAAGAGTCCTGTAATTTTTCTATATCTGTTTTTTATTACCTCAGACACTGCTTTCTTTTCAATCAATTTAGAGAAACACCGTACATGTTTAAACAAATTTTCATTTGTCTTTAATATTGTCAATTACTAAAACCAAGTAATTACATCTGATATTTAGATATTTAATTATGTAAATATGTGTATTGTATTTTGAAAACTAATAAATGCTCAAAATAGATTACATTTTAGTGGTACTTTAATGTTTTACTGTCCTCTGTGCTTTTATAATAAATGGGGAAGTTGCCCTGGCATAATATTAAGTATCAATACAACACAGTTGCACAAATTTCACTTAGAAATTCCTAGGGTTATGCTCATAGGTCCTGGGCACAGGAAGACTTGCACTTTCTTAGTGGGCCATATGGCAGGAGTTCCCAGGGAGCCAGCTCAAGAAACAAATTGAGAGAGAAGAAAAAAGGGAAAGATTTAGGTCCCTTCATTGGGAGTCAGAGTGAAATATACAAGCAAAGACAAGGGGAGAATTTCACAGGTGCCTTAGAATATCATGAGGTAATGGGCAGAGGCAGGAACTTATTACAGGGACAAGTGTCATCTTGTTGTCACTTGATTGCCTAGGCAGGCTGTTCATACCTTATTTGTAGCAATGTTGAAGTTCCAGAAAAATATAAAATTTTGAAAATTTACTATACAATACTCTTGAGTTACCATGTCTAAATCCATATTTTAGGAATAATAAGATTAGGGTAACTTATTTATTATTATCTTACTTAATAAACATACATCTTTCCAACTTTGTATACAGTCATATCACATGGCCAGCTCAGAATAAGTATAGAGTATTTATACTACTGAAGTACAAATACACTATATACAAATCATGACTTTTTTTTTTTTTTTGCTTTGTTGTTTGGAAGGCTGGTCTTTAGACATTTTTAAACATACAATATTAATTTCTAGAAATCTGAATCATAAACTGGCTTAAATTTTGTAAACTTTGAAATGGTTGATGCAGAATAAATAAAAAGATGACATAGGGACCACAAGTAGAAGAACCACAAAGGGAGAGAAAAATATTATGATTATTTTATGTTTGTAAGAAATGTGTTATGTCATGTATAATGTTACTCTTTCCTCCTTTGTTGAGATCTGCATTTTCCAAAACACTTTTGGTGGGCTTAAATATTTTGCTCTGAAGACTTTGAGAGTCATCCCAAGAGAGGGATAAATGGTTATGAACAAGACAGTCCAATTATAGTCACCATACATTCACATTTCTTTGGTCACTTTAGGTTATTTTAGCATATTCATTTTCAATTATTTTCTTTATTAGAAAACAACTTTAAATCGCTAATGCAAATGTCTCCAATAATTTGTGAAATAATTCTGAATATTATATTTTTAATGCTTTTCCTAAATCATTTAGTAATTAATAATACAAAATAGGATAAGATTTAAAAATATTAAAATAAAATATATAAAGAGAAGTAAAATACATTTATTAAATTGACTCAGTTTTCCAAAATGATTAAAAATGCAAAAATATGTGGCACATGCCTATGATCCCAGTAGCTTGGGATGCTAAAGCAGGAGGATAGAAAGTTCAAAGTCAGGCTCAATAACTTAGAAAAGACCTCACCAACTCAGAGAGACCCTGTTTCTAATAAAACATAAAAAAGGGGACTGGGGATGTGGCGTGGTGGTTAAGCGTCCCTAGGTTCACTCTCCAGTATCCAAAAAAAAAAAAAAGTAAAATATGTTTAAATCATCTAAATTATCTCTTCTACATAGAAAATAATTCATCATATGCTAGAGATAATTATTGTATTAGACACCAGTTTTTATGGTTTACTATTGTTTTAATCAATGTATAGCATAGGATACATAAGATCCACATTGAAATATAATATCTATGTTGAAAAAAAAGTCTGCTTTTCAAATCTGCTTATATTCTGATTTTGTGCAATTTGAATAATTTACTGAATGGGTTTAATATTGAACCAAAGCATATTCAAAAGATCTGAAAAGAAAATGGACTCATTTCCATTTTAAATGTCACTGAAATGAAAATACTAAAGTCCTGGAAAAGTGATTTCCTTTCATAAGGTTAAATATCTGCCAAGAATATTAGCTGAATTTTCTCAAAATTGCCCTTTAAGTGTTATTGCTGCCAAAAACCACAACACAAGGAAATAAGACCAGTATTGTCTGAAAATCAGTGTCACGACATTGAATTGCTATGATCTTATTGTAGTTGAAAAGTCATCATAAAGTAAATGTTCATTTTAAACAGTTTTATAAAGCATTTTAGTGCTACTGTTTATTAATATGCTTACATACTTGAGTACTGCATTGTAAACTGATAGCTAGTGTGTGACATCCTACCAACAGATCACTGCCAAGCAATGTTAAGTGATGCAAAGTGATGAAGGGATTAGTAATGACCTTTACAATATGAGGACAAGTGCTATGTTAGAGACTATGGGAAGACCTCACCGAAATACAGTAACTGGATTGAGTTTTTAAGAATGAAGATGATTTTCTTAAGCCAAGAACTTTCCAAGGAGAGGGAAATAGAGCAGGCAGAAATGTCGTAACAACCTCAGACACTTTGTGTGTTAGTTGAATTTTTGTCCCTGTGACTAAAATACTCAACAAGAACAACTCAGAAAAAGAAATGTTTACTGTGGGTCATGGTTTCAGCTCAGTCCAAGGTCTATCTGCTCCGTTGCTCTGGGTCTGAGGTAAGGCAGACCATCAAGGCAGAAGGGCATAATGAAGGGAATTTGTCAGCTCATGGCAGCTAGGAAGCAGAGTGAGAAGCCAGGGAAAAGACATAATCCCCAAAGGCACCAACCCCTGGGAAATACTTTCTCTAGCCATGCCCCCACCCATATATAGTTATCATTCAATTTATTAGTCTATCAAATGGATGAATCCACTGATTAGGTTGCAGCTTCTACCATTGTCATAATCTAGTCATTTTATCTCTGAACATTGTCACATGAATTTACAGGGGACATCTCATATCCAAACTTTTATAGCTAGCTAATAGAAAATGCTCCGTGTAGCTAACTGTAAGAAACTTTATATGAAAACTCACTTATAAGCATAAGGTCTTCACCTTAAAATGACACCTTCTTTGCAGTTGGTAAGTAGCTTTCACTCACTAGGGGAGCTACCCTACTATGTCAGGGTCTTGGGAATAGGTGTAGGTATATTTATTTTGAACCAATTATCCAGGAGATTTAGATTCTCATTACTAAAAAATAAAACAAGATTAAAGCATCATTTTCTAGCATGTATTTTTTAATTTTTCAAATACATTTTTAGTTGTTAATGGGCCTTTGTTTTATTCATTTATTTACATGTGGTGCTCAGAATCAATCCCAGTGGCTCACATATGCTAGGCAAGTTCTCTACCACTGAGCCACACAACTCTAGCTCTCTATCATAATTATATAAAATTTTTGATAAAATTTTATGTTACAACATTCCTATCTATGTGCCAAACTGCATCTCACTGATAAGGTCAGGAATGATTTCTTAATTAATGCTTTTGCAAATAAAAAATTACAGTTCACTTCTAATAAATTAACTATTTTATTTTTATTTCTTGATTAGTATGTCACAAGATAAACAAAAAAAAATGTTAAAATATACTGTGTATGATCATCCATTGCATTTTTTATTTGCCTTGACTGGATTTCTGACTAATACACACAAATAAAGTACCAATACCATTTGTGTTGTCATAGTTTTTGACACCAGTTTTCAGGGTTTCAAGAATGTTTTTAGAAATATTTGAAACTAGTAAAGGAACTTTCAAAAGAATAGATTTTAGTTTATTTGTCAAGAGAAAAACAGGAAAAAAATTTGTTCAAGTATGCCTTCTTATTTCAAGGAAACTAATGTGTAGACAATAAACTTAGTCTTTCATTACACAGACTTCTATCAAAGAAATTTCTTTTTGAATATACTTTCTCAAGTACCATGATATTCAGAAATTGTCCATGGCAGAAGTACTGTGAGAGACCATTCCACGTTTCAAATAATTAATTGCCAGGAATCAAATAAGCAAAAACACACAGACTCTGAAAAAAAAACACACAAGACTCTGTTCTCATAATGGTAAGGTGTGTTGTGCCTGGATTTGAGGTCTGTAAATGAATCTATTTTCAATGTACTTTTAAATTAAAAAAAAAACCAACAACAACATGACTTTTCAAGCGGTTTTAAGTTCACAGCACGACTGAGAAGAAAATAGAGTTTCTATCTATCACCAGCCCACTCCCACATTCTAAGCCTTCCTTATTATCAACACACTGCACTACAGTGGTACATTTGTTAGAATCAATGAACTCACACTGACATAGCATCATCACTCAAAAGACCATGGTTTACATTAGGGTTCACTCTTGTTATTGATATCCCACAGGTTTTTAAAGACATATATTCAACATTGTGGTATCATAGAAGATTTTCACTCACTAAAAATCTCCTGTGTTCTACCCCCTCCCCTCTGACTACTGATTTTTTTAAATTACTCCATAGTTTTGTCTTTCTCAGAATGTCATTTAACTAAAATTATACAGTAAGCAGTATTTTAACATTGGCCTCTTTTTCCTAGTAATATATGTTTAAGTCCTCTCCGTGTTTTTCTATGGGCTGACAGCTCATGTATTTTTATACCTGAATAATATTACATTATCTGGATGTACCACCATTTATTTCACCTGCAGAAGGACATCTTGGTTGCTTACAATTATTGGAAATCCTGAAGAAAGCTTCTTTGAACTTCCCTGTGCAAGTTTCTGTGTGCATATGATTTCAACTCACTTAGGCAAATGTTCAAGAGCAGGATTGTTTGATAATGTGCTAAGATTATTGTTAGGAAACTGGAGTAGGATTGAATCACTTGAACACACTGAAGCTAAGCAGAAGTAAGTTTATTGTCAGTAAATTGATGGGCCTGCCTCTGCTCAGAGACAATAGCAGTAGATTTCTTCTAAGCCAAACTTTTATAAGTCAGAGTCTGGGTTATGCATAGCGGTGCGCTTAGTCCTTGCTATTGCAGTTGGAGAGCAAGCTTCAAAACCTCAGGAACCACAAAGGGCGGGAGGAAGGAGGAGTAGGCATATTGCCAACAGTTCTTGGAACTGGCAGCCTCTGTACATACTCAGAAAGTAGGCTAACCATGAGGATTGCAGTCAGGGTGCACGTGAGTGGAGGTGTCAGCTTTTATGTGAGGGGGCTCTTGCACGAAGCAGGGAGAGGAGAGAGAACAGGGTGAGGTGTATGGGCAGAATGGAGTCATCTTGACTTAACTTCTAAATTAATCCATAGTTATGTTAACAGGCTAACAATTATATTCAATTTTGTGAGAGACTCCTGAACTTTCTTCCTAAAAGGCAATACCATTTAGCATTTAGACCAGCAACAAATGACAGTTCCTATGTTCAGTGTTTTGAATTTGGGCATTTTTAGTATATGGGTAGTGGTGGTTGTTTTAATTTTCAATTCTCCAATTATGTATGATTTTTTAATGTATTTTAGTATCATGCTGACTCATTGATGGACATTTCAAGAGCATTCAATTTTAGGAAATGTTGATTAAATTTGCCAATGTTTCTGTGAATATATTGGACAGTTCTGGACAGAACTCAATAAGATTTATTATTCTTTTTCACATATATGTTTGGTTTATTCTGTCATTAAGAAGTAGGGAAGGTAACAAGGATTTGAGAGAAGTTGGTCCTTGAATTGCTTCTAAGATTGCATTGACCTAAGAAGACTTGACAGTTAATCTGATAGATGTCAAAACCTGTTACATAATAGTTACACAGTAGGTTGTCAGGGAATGAAAGAGAAAAATAGACTTAAAATATCACATCTGTTCTTAACAGTCAGAAAAATGCCTACATCAATGCTTTTTGTAATGGTCTAAAGTCATCTTTGCTTTACACATCTAAATGTGGTTGTTCAAATGGCTTTGCTAAAAATGCCATTGTCAGACTCTGCATTCAATTTTAACTTTAAAATACCACTGAATCTACGAATGCCAAAGTTGTCTTCTCGTGGTGTAGGTTGGTTCTCTGTAATAACGATGTCTACAAAAACAGTTGATTTGTAGTTTTCCAAAATTCTGTACCACTATTGGTCTCCAGATATCCTCATTAAATGCATCATCACACATTCATTCTGGGAGCTGGAATAGTTTTAGCTTATTTCTGAAATTGGCATTTAATAACTACTGAAAATGATTGCCTTTCTCTAAATTCATTAGTTTCTTAATCTTTAGCCATTTAGTATTTAAATAAAGTAAAATACAACTTCACAGAACAGACTCTACTTAAAATTCATAAGGAAATCAGAGGGAAAAGAAAGGAACCCAAAATGAAATGTGATCTCCATCTCAGACAGGCAAATATGAATAAAAAATAAGTGAATTTATGGAACCTGGACTCCAAGTATAGATTAGTGTTAAAAATGAAATTGCAATAATGTAAATGTAATCATCCATTTAAAACAGGGGGAAAGGTCACATTACTAATGTGACTGCAGCTTGGAATTTCTAAAGAGCAGTCATCTAACCAACTTAAATTTATGGAGTAAAACCAAAGAAGCATGAAGTATCATCACATTAAGATTGACAGTCAATGGCTGCTATGTTACAAACTACTGTTAAATACATATTTTTTAAAGTATCTATGAAAATAAGCCCGGCGATCAGATTATAAAACCAATACTGAGATAGAAATTAGTGGCCAAAAATGTTTGGGAAGTATTTTAGGATCAACATTTGTGGAAGGGTAACACAAAGTAAGATTGAATCAAGGGAGAATTTGAGCTAGGATGTGATTTCAATGATGGACTCAACTTAGTGGGGTGTTTGAAAGACAGGATGGCCCTTTATGCTGTGTAAAGTTTTAAAAAGGAATTTGACATTGCACCCCACACTGCTTACCACTGTGGACCATCAATCATTGCAACATAGTTGTCTGTGCAAAAGACTCATGACCTTGGTCCACGTGACTTTTTCTGCTGAGGCAATTTCTTTAGAAGGCTGACAGCAGAAGCTCTCCAGAGCAGCAATCCAGCAATGCTGGCAGGAAATTCTTCAAGCCTACAGGGGAATGAAGAATACATATCATTGTTTTTTGTGCCCATTGTTTTTCTACTCAGATCCAATTCTTCATGGTACTTTGGTAATCATTCCTCAAACATTTCACTGGATGGATCCCTCTCTCTGTGGAAAACCTAAAACGGGAATCATGGAACAAAACACAGCTTCCATTGATGTAGCTGGACTTGAGACTTTAATGGATATTCACAGTAAAATGCCCCGTTGCCACATAATAAAATCAGTCACTAAGCTATTAAAATATTAAGCATAAAGGAACACAATTTCACAAAAATAAGTAAAATTAAATTACAAGCCACTCAAAATGGTGAAAATGTTTGATAATATAATCATATAGAAGTAGATTTATTGAACAAACGTTAAGATCTAAAGTAAATGAAAGTGCAGCCTAGTCAAATAGTAAATGCTAATAATTTTCCATAGGTATCATTGTTAAACTATTTTAAAATCTATATCAAAACTCACAGTCTGAAAGAAGCACTTTAAATATGAATGTATGGAGAGTTAGTTCTTAATGCAAAAATATTGTGTTGTTGATGATTTTCTTCCTTCTTAATTTCAAATTCATCCTTTCTGCCAGTTCCTTGAAAATAGACCTGGGCCATTTTAAATGTATTTTCTTCAGCCAGTTCCATTAAAATTTTGCAGGTAAAGGATATTGGAACAAAACTATTGAAGAAAACAACTTTCTCCCTGATTGATTGTCAGGCTTGTTCATTGTATGCGGCATCTCAAGTACCCAGCTTCTAAAGAATTTGTGAATTTTCTAGTATCTAATTTCTTCAGCTCAAGGGGGTCAACCGGGATTAGCAGCCAACAGCTTTCTCCAGAACCTCCTCAGGGCAGATTTGTAGCAAGGTGCCTATGGTAAAACACCTGCCAGTGAATAATTCTCCTCAGTGTCCTAACAGATATGTGGTCAGGAAGTTCCAGCAGCAAAATCCCATAGTGAGTTCTTTTCCATGCCCATAACCTAGCCAAGAAAATCTGGATCTTATAAAACGGAGTAGTCTTCCTGAAATGCTGATTTTTCACTCCAAGAGCTAGTGGCATTTTTTTTTTTCTGCCATGCCTCTACTATTTAGAATTAAAATTTATGCTACAGTAGTCAAACAGTCATTACTTTAATTCCCTATTATAATTTAAAAACTCTTAAAGTGTTCCTAATCTGTGTTATTCTCTTTCCTGATTAAAACTAAGTTGAAATAGAACATAGAGAAAGAGAAATAATAATAATTCTGTCATTCTTATTGATTCCCAAATAACATGTATACAAAAGCAACAGTGATACTGAGATATTGTATTATGACAAAGAAGCTTCTTAATTGTTATGTTTGGTGGCTGTTTTTTTTTTTTAACATTTCATTTCAGAAAATACCTGCCCCATAAGTAGGAGAAGGAAATGCTATGCATAGAGAATGAGAAAAATCTGAGAGCCAAGCATTGCTGAGTTACCCCTATCTACTACAATTAAATCATTTTCTTCTGCTTAGTTGTATTTCCACATGAGTGTAAATTCTTCATTGAACCCAAACATAAAAATATACATTTTCCCCAGAGTTTTGGTGTCTTTATATCTAAAGGTTCTCATGTCATGTGAAACTTTATTACATAAACTTATTATACTTATATCTTATTTACCTATCTTTTGACATAGGAGTATTAGCTGTGATCCTTGTGATGGATAAGAAATGTGTAGTACTTTTCTCCTTCTGCACACCTGTGATCTCTATTCTATTGATGCTAGGCCATCAGCATGAAAAGAAATCTACCACATTCTCCAAAAAAAAAAAAAGTCTACCTAGAAATTTCTTTATATATGACTAACAAAACTATCTTTTATTTTCAGAAGAAAAATGGAAAAAATTAAATAAGATCTTACCAAAAAGTAGAGTGATTATAAAAAAGGTAAAGCATTATTACTAATGATCTCAATTGTGTGTATGTTCACATGTATTATCACATAGGCTTCATTTAAATTTTATGAAATAAATATATTTCATCATGTTCATTTTGTGGACTGCATTTTCAATGATAAAAATACCAATTACAAGTTAATCAAGTAGCAATAAATCTAAAAACTTATAAATGCCTTCATAACATAATATTCAAAATGTATAGAAAAGAGTATTTTTTAAAAATATTTAATGTTGAGAAGTTTCAGATAACATCAAACCACAACATAAAACACAAGAAACAGATATTTTCATTCTAAGTACTAGCACATTTTCCACCTGTAGTTACAGTAAAATTTACAAAAGAAATACTTCAGTGAGAAAAAGGAAAACAAATCATGGAACATAAACTTCAGTGTAAAACTGAGAAATAACTATGAAATCCTATGGACGGCTAATTAAAACACACATTTCTTAGTTTTGTGATTTCTGAGGCACAGTTAGAATCATACTTTAGCTCACTTTCAATCTGCTTTTTCAATAGGGCATGTCTCAAGTTAGGAGACAGGCATTCAAATAAAGTCTTTGTGTCATTATTGACTTTTGTTCCACAGTCACCATCTTGAGGTAGAAAAAGAAGAATGAAAAGTCAAGTATTGAATATAGTTATTGGAAAACTAATGAGTGTTTTCAAAAATAAGAGTAAATGAAAATACATTAAACAAAAGAAATATATGTTGACTATGCATTTCAAATTTTAAATATACTTTCCTTTGGTTCCAACATAAAAACTTTTACAAAATTTATTGTACTTATTATTAATTATCGTGAATTCCTTAGGGCAGCTCTGACAGACCATAGGCACTATTAATACATGGAAGATTAAGTTTCTTTGCTTTACTATTTCATTCTAATTCTTTTAGACTAGCTACTATACATATGCCTTTTGGAGGTATCTTTCTATTTAAAAAAAAAATACAATTATCTAGACTGTCCTATTCTCCAGCCAAATCTTGTAACAGCTTATTTTCCTCCTATTAACACAGATATATCTAAATTTTTATACTTCCAAGACACTTTGGGGCCACAGTACAAATAAGCCAATCTACACTACACATTCTAAGTACATTTCTAAAGCTCACCTTCTGTATGAATTTAGAAAAGTCATTTACATTTTGTATACTCTCAGTATATTTGTTCATATAAAATACGAAATCCTGAAAAAAAAGGATTTTATTCATCTTTATTTCTGACCATTATTTGTTGATTCACATAAATATACAAAAATCAAAACAGGAAATTATCTTCAGGAAATATCTTTGTAGTTCTTATTCACATTTGCTCTTAAAAATCTTAAAGGAGTTTCTTAAATTTGTAATAATCTAATTTAAAAAAAATCCAGACCATAAAGATTGTCATTGTATTTTGAAATTATCCTGATTCTTGTTTTTATTGAACATAATACTAAGAAAACAATTGTTCACTGCATTATCTATTCAGCACATGGTAAATGCTGAGATGAAGACCAGATTAAGACCAAATAATGAGCTTTCATATCTTCTATATTTATTATTTTATTTTGAATTCCATATACCATATAGGGAATTTCTTAATATGGACTGCAAACAACAAAAATAAAGAGTAAAACATATTAAGAGATTAAATGACTAGAACATGGGTATGGACACTTGTATAACAAGGGCTTCTTGAAGTTCAGTACCTTAACTTTTTTTTTTTAACCTTAACATTTTATAGGAATAATTTTCAACATCTGTCTAAAAAAACTGCTAAGAGACATTTTAGATAAAAGTAATTACACAGTGCCAAATAACATAGAAAAGATGATGATTTCTGAGTTTTTTTTGACAAACATTGTGACCTGCTGATTTTCTAACATTTATTTTCTGTTTTTTCTTTGTAACAAAACTTAAATGTTTGTTTTGAGAATGTGCCCAGAGAAAAGATTATGTCTCATCCTGTAACAGTATTTACTTTTTCCTTTTTCTTCTTTTTTTTTTTTTTTTTTTTTTTTTTTTTTTTTTTTTTATGGTACTGGGTATTTAACCACCCAGGGGTGCTCTGAGCCACATCCCACATCAACATTTTTTTTTTCTTCTTATTCTTCTTTTGGGACAGGGTCTTGCTAAATTACTGAGGCTGGCTTTGAATTCCTGATTCTTCTGCCTCCAAAGCCACTGGGTTTACAGGTGAGTGCCACCATGCCCAGCTTGCTGAAGCATTCTTAAACCCGGGAAAGAAGAGCTGCTTGTTTTCAAGCCCCACTGCCTGGACAGTGCTGGCCATTCTCCCCCTTATAGGGTGAGGAATTTACAGATTCCTACAGACATGCTCAGCCCACATCTGCCATCACAGCCATGCTTCCCAGAATCCTGGAATTCTCTTTTCAATAGACCATGTGCCTGCTTGAAATTTATAAAGGCCTTTCCTTGGGACTCCTCTTGAGATTAATACATAATTAAGAATTTATGCACTCCTATGACCAAGGAATAGCTTTTGACAAAATGTGAGGTTGAGATTTGTATGCACAGACTGGTGTGTCTATATGGGTGTATGTTAAACCCCTCATGGTGCAGAACAGAAAAAGGATGGGTAGGAAAAACAATGAAGTGAGCCAAAGCTAATTAAATAGAAGTAAGAGAGAGACACACTTTCTCTATACTATCACGATCTTGGAAAATATTCTGAGAAGTCTCAGATATCTGAATTTCTGGCATCATGGATCACTATGTATTTAGGTAAAGCAAGCTAACCCTGCACTGGTTACCAGCTTGGTTAAACCTGTTATGAAAGAATACCAACAAATACAACAAATTACTTTAAATAGGTTTATTATTTACAGATGGAGAGCAAGGGAAAACAAAACCCTAGGATTCATTGTAAACCAGTGCCCCAAGACTAAGAAAAAATGCTCATGGCACATAGAGCCTTGTAGTATTTTGTATCATTTGCATTGAAGCTGAAAGACTCTGCAACATGACATACTGGGCCAAAGCAGTAAAGGGCACCCTGTTTCTAGAGGGAATGGAACAGAGCTCTGGCTTTTCTGACCAGTTTCCATTTGTCTCAGTGTGATGAATTTCTAGCACATTCTATAATTATTGAGAATGTCAAGTGACAAAGGAATAGAGTGGTGAAACTAGGTGAGTCAAAAATTACCCTGAGTAGACTCAGTAGGCTGAGGCAGAAGGATGTCAAGTTCAAAACCAGCCTCAGCAATTTACTGAGGCCCTGTCTCAAAATAAAATATTTTTAAACAAATGTTGGGGATGTGTCTCAGTGGTTAAGCACCCTTGGCTTCATTCCATGGTACAAAAATAAATAAATAAGTAAAGAAAGAAAAAAGTAAAAAAACATCACCCAGAAAACAGTCCAGAAATTTATAATACTAAAGGTGGGAGAATACAAGTCATTTTACTCTACAATAGTTTTTGGTTTGATTAATTAGTTTAAAATATTTAGACCCATGGAATGTAGGCCTTCACATTTAAAACTTTACTCTGGGGCCTATAAATGTCATAGGACAGCCACTCTCCATTCACCTTTGCAATTAAGTGGCAATGTAACAAGACATGAAAAGTTAATTCATAATGGAAGTATTTAGTGAGTTGAATTTTTTTTTCTGCTACAATTGTTTTCTTCTCTTTTCACAAGGAGAGACTACAGTCTTCAGTGACAGAGCATTTGGTTCTGTTGTCAGAGAAAACCTTCTACTTGACATTTTATGAGTTATTTGTTTTTTGTTGTTATTGTTGTTTGTTTTTCTTTTTTTCCCCTTTCCTCCACTACTCCTCCTTTCACTCTATCTCCCTCCTTCCCTGTCTCTCCCCCTTCCTCTCTTTCTTTTTTCCTGCTCCATTTCTTTCTTTCTTTTTTTTCAGCAGCCATTTAAATTATCTGTTCTTCAAGTTACATAATATCTATTGATGTATATTCAACTCACTCAATGCTTTCTTTCCCATCCAAATTCTTCTTTTGAACAGATTTTGTAAATTAAAAGAAATAATAATGTGAATGTATTGAGTCCAAATCAGTCCCCCAATATATTTACTTTTGACTTATTTAGCATAACTAGTACCTTCTTTAAATAATTGATTTGGTTCATTCTAATAGCTGAGATATTTTACAGCTGGTATATGGTGATTTCTATTACATTGGATTTTGATCATATAATTTCCTGGTCCTTTGTATATTTCAGGATTCTTTAGTGAATCATGAGGATTTTGGATTTTATTTAGTGTATATTCTGGGTCTTGTTGTAATACTTCATTTTCTGTATTTTTGTTGTATGTTTTACTTTATTGGTACTTTTAGTTATATATGACAATAGGATTCATTTTCACATAAAAAGTCTGGAATACAATTTGTTCTAATTCAGTCTCCAATATTTTCCCTTCCCCTCATCCCCTCCCTTCTCTGGTTTCCTTTCCTCTATGGCTTTTCTGCTATTTACTTATAGTCTTATAGGCTTTTTTTAAAATTAGAGTCTCGAGGAGGTACATGATGGTGATATTCAATTTGGTATACTCATATATGTACATAGGAAAAGTAGGACAGATTCATTACACTGTGTTTCCTTATCCCATTCCTCCTGCCTTCCCTTCATTCCCCTTTGTCTACTTCACTGATATTTCATATATATATTTTAATCTCCCCTCCCCTTATTTTGAATCAGTTGCTGCATGTCAGAGAAAACATTCTACTTTTGACCTTTTGGGATCGGCTTATTTAACTTAGCATAATCATCTCCAGTTAATCACTGAGTGATACTCCTTTGCATGTGTGTGTCTGTGTGTGTGTGTGTGTGTGTGTGTGTGTGTGTGTGATTTCCTTTATCCATTCAGCTATTGAATGACACCTCGGTTTGCTCCATAGATTTTCCATTGTTTTAAACATGAATGGGTGCTGTACTTATAAAATTTTTTTCTGCATCTATTGAGGTAGTCATGTTGTTCTTGTCTTTTATGGATGTGATGAATTGCATTTATTGATTTCCTATGTTGAACTAACCTTTCATCCCTGGGATGAAACCCATTTGATCATATTGCACTATATTTTAATGTGTTTTTGTATGTGGTTTATAAATATTTTTAAAGAATATTTGTAACTATATTTGTCAAGAAAATTGGCCTAAGGTTTTTTTTTGTTGTTGTTGTTGTTGTTTTCCTTGATGTGTCTTTATATGGTTCTGCCATCAGGATGATAATGGCTTCATAGAATGAGTTTGGCAGAGTTACCTCTTTTCTATTTTATGGAATAATTGAGGATTAATATTAGTTCTTTTTTAATGGTTTGGTAGAACTCCACCGAGAATTAATCTGATTTTGGGATTCTCTTTAATGGAAGGTTTTGATAATGGGTTGTTGAGCAGCCTCCACTTGTTTCCATCTGTAATGTAAATATGAACCAGAACCACACCAATAGTGAACCAAGTCTGTATTTTCTCTTCATTTATTCATTGATCATAAGCTGGCCATCCATCAGCTGATAGTACATTGTATTTATCTGTTACTTGGTAGTTCACATTTTCTCTTACCAAGGTCAATTGTTTACTTGACACTTCTTATTCATTTGGTCTAATTAATTTCAGCAACCTGCCATACCAGTAGAATTTTTGGTAGTCTGTGTCATTTTAGAATATTTGCTCTGAAGGAAAGGACAATCTTATATCCTTCACAACATGGAATGATATGGTAGGAGGATGATAAACCCCTAGAAATTTTATTTACCAGGTTGGTTATTATGTTACTAGATGTGGCAAAAGAATGATGGAAATGTGATTTATGTTAAGGACTTTGAGATAGGAAAGATTTTCTTGGATTATCCTGGTATCTAATGATATTTCAGAGAACTACTTTTCATCTATGGAGATTAAAAGGTATTATGAAGGTGCAGCACTGAAAAGATGAAACATTGCTGGCTTTGAAGACAAAGGAGGAGACCATAAATCAAGAAAATGGAGCATCATCTAGGAGCTGAAAAAGCTGAAGATATGCATTTTTTTTTCTTGTAATATCTAGAAGGTAATGTGGCCAGGACAACACCTTGATTTTGGCCAGTAAAACCTATGTTAGAATGCTGACCTACTAAAGTGTAAGATTATAAATTTGTATTGTTTTATCCCTCTAAGTTTGTGATAATTTAATAGGGCTACAGAATATTACAACACATTAGGTACAAGGGCTTATACCCTTTTTCAGTATTTGATGACTTCTTTGTTTCAGTATCTTCAAACATCTGTCCTCTGTGCACTCCCTCAGCTCCTGCACATGTAGGTCGACTCCTTTCTGCTCTTCCTTTGTTACAGATCTTGTCCTGTTTTCTCCTGAGCAGGCCCAGCATTGTGGTATGCTGTGACTTAGCCTACTTATTGGCACACTGTAGGCATGAGAAAAGATTTTTTTTCTATAAATATCCAGATTGTAAATATTTTAGTCTTTGTGTACCAAGAGGAAATTTTAAGGTTAACCATCAGATACTCATATAATAATTTAAACTTAATTATTTTTAAAGCAAACTAAACTACATATCATTAAAAACTTGTCTACTGGCAGATTTATTTTGTGTTGTGTAGTTTGCCGCTTCTGGCATGAGGAAGGTAGGAAACCTGGAAGCTTGTAGAGGGACCAAGAATGAAGGGAAGCAAGTCCTCAGGGAAGAGAGGAGAGGGTTACTCTTTCTGACTCATGGTGTTCAGATAACTGGTTAATAAACATTTTCCAGTACACAGTTGAGATAACATATCGTCTCAAATTCACATTATTTTCTCTGTTTAGCACTATCATCTTGGCCTAAAACTCTGCCCAGTTGGACTTTCTTTAGAGTTTTGCTAATTTTTATTTTGGTGATTAAATCATCAGGGTTTTTCTCACATTTTTTGTTCTCCATTTGAAAATGGTTAGGATCTCCTTGTAGGATACAAGGGAAGCCCTCTGGATTTCTCAATTATATTTTAAATGAAACAGTGAGGAAAGTTTCTAAAATATTTCTTGTCAATAAATACATCTTGAATACTCTAATTTCGTCCAATGAGAATTGGTTTCTAAAATCCATTATGGGAATAAGCTTCAAAATTCACCTATACAATCCCATTTCATGACATTCACAATGCTAATATAGAAACCTATTTTATTTTCTGATATTTAGAAACGAAATGTTTTTGTTTTAGGCAATCCCTACAGTATTCCAGGGCTAGTATATGATTCCTGATTAAGGAAATCGATCACATCAACAGTATAGATTAAAGTAACTACATACCACATTTTATACTACTGTGAAACATTTTAAAGTAAACTATAAGTAAATCTTGTCCAGAAAAAGTTCATGTTATTTTTAAAAGAACATTTTCCCATGCTAAAATATGTTTATAACCAATAAAATGAGTAATGACTTATTAGTAAGATATAAAATTTAGACCACATTTATATTTTTTCTTTATTCATTTTCCAGATTCCTTTTATTTCTGACCATAACAAACCAGGCTATAACTCTATACTGTATATACTTCGCATAGAATTGTTGTGCTCTTCACGTTCTTGTTTTCTATCATCAATATTCTCTTTCCTCTGTTTTGATTTACTAAAAAATACAATCTTTTCTGTAAAATTTTATACTTTCTCATTTGTCTGTTTCTCCCTGGAGTACTGCTTAGCTAATTTCTTTATCCCTAGCTTGAAAATCCAGGAGAAAAGTCTATGTAATGTCAAGAAGAAAAAAAAAATAGAATAATATTGGCTAGGGTCACTTAAAATGGCACCAGAACGACTCAGGTAATCTAATTCCAAACAGTTTTCAGTCAAACCATTGAAGTAGACCATCTGACCAGATTCATTTTGGCCTTTGGACTGAGCCAAAATGCAATTTTGTTAGCTTTATTTTTTAACCATTGTGAAACCTCCTCATTTCTCCAAAATTATCTGTTGATTGAAACAATACCCAGTCCCTTTCTTACAGAATGGTTTAAATACTATCAGTATTAATCTCAACTCTTTAGAAATAAAATATGTAACCACTACTCCATTTGCAGACTTAAGTAAATGCGCCCACCATTTTGTGAAACTTCTTGAGAAAATTGACATCATTTTGAAGAGTACTTAAATCTGTATTTTCCTGAATTGCAATTCCAATTAGCTCCAAGTAAATGTAATTTTCCTTATTCTCAATTAGGTTGATTTTACTCTCAGTTAACACAATCCATAATATCCAGATTCATTACCCAGAAATTTATTTGTGTTTGAAGGAAATTGATTGGTAGTATAGTGAGGTAGTTGTAGGTTAATTCATCTCAACTCATTAAACTTCTAACTTGTGCTATCAAAAAAGAGGACCTCTTTCACTGAAGTTAATAACACTGTTTTTAACAGTGTTATTAACTTTTAATAACCTGTTCATTCTAGATCCAAAATTGATTGTAATACAAATATGAATGTGTACCATTTCCTTCCCTTGACAATGGTTTGCAAGCAGTGGTGACACCTTTATATAAAGCCCATATCTGGTGTGAATTTTGTTTGGAGATTCTACCTGAGAGTTAAAACCATATAGTGAGGGAAAAAATGAATTAACTGAGGACAGCACATGTTGGCACATGGAGACTTCACAGGGGTCTCAAATCTGTTTGTGACAATGACATGTTGAATATGGAAATGTCTAGATATCTGTACCAGTATTATGAGTTTTTATTATTGTTAATTATAGATAAACGCTATAAGCTTTTGGTAATATACACATAAAGTGTGTTTGTTCAAATACTAAGAAACAAATATAGAACACTAAAATAAGCACCACCATAAAATGCTTAAAAGAAGTCAGCTTGAGAAGGCAAAAGAAAATAGAATATAATAGAATCCTTAATATATTAATTAGTACATGAACATAACCCATATAATGATACTGTATGAGATTAGAATATATTAGCTCAAATGTGACATTTTTTTTTGCACCAAGTTGATTTTGAGATGAAGACATCCAGAAATAACAGGTGTTAAAAATGCCCTCCACTCACTATTTGCCTAAAAATAGGCCATAAAATTTCATTTATAAGATATTCTTTTTTCTTTTACCTAGAAGAGAAAAACAACTCTCGAACAGGTAAACACCAGAGACATCCCTGGACTCTTACCAGACCAAAAATATCACTCAGCGAAATCTATGTCACAAATTTTAACTGAGTTTCTCCAAAGTGTATACTTGCTGTATGCATTTAATAAATGCTGTTTATTTTTCCTCTTGTTAACTTGTATTTTGCTATATTTTGTCAGTTTAATTTTCAGGATCTCACTGCAGAACCTAAGAGAGTAGTAATTTTTGGTTTTGTTTATTTTTCACTCTCTACAGTATAGGTAGACAAGGGTCATAATGCTGTTATCTGTTTATTTAGTTTGTTGCTTTTTTTTCTGTAACAGGGGGAAAGTAGTGGGCTGGTCTCATTCAAAATATACCTCTATGTTTGTTGGACTGTTATGTTGGCAAGTGAACCTTCTGCAGTTCATTTTACTAATTTATTTAACAAATTTATCTAGTGTTAGATTCTATCAGTCAAGAAGAGGGAGGAAAATGAAGGCAGACAGGGAAAAATAACTTCTCTTTGGTTTTCTTTCTGTTCCTTTACCCTCTCCACTGGCATAATTCCCATAGTTATGACTCTTGGTTTTTTTGGCACTTCAAGACTAGTCTTCTTTATACACATACTTAGTGATACAGAATGCATGAATAATATACCCCCTGCTTAGAAGTTGGATGCCAATTTTATAGAATACCTCCTACAAGCTGTTATATCCAAAAATGTTTAAATTATTTTGTTCATCTTGTCATAAGGTTGACAGTAATTTTCTGTAGTCATTATTTCTAAATTATGCCCATGTTACCTTTGTAACCAATTTATATGTGGAATTTATAACCAAATATGTCTACTAAAGAGAAATTTCTACATTTTTTCCCTTTCATAGACCTTAACTTTGTTATAAGGTAAAACATGAAGGAATATAACCACATTGTAAGTTTATTGTATTCAGAAGTTTAACACTGATATTTTAAAATTTAGATTTCTTTTAATATCTGAATATTTACTGAGTATAATGCCTTGGGTGTTTGCGTTTGTGTCAACTAGTTTTTTTCCTAATTTCATAGTCTGAAGTATTATTATACTTTTAAGGGAGTGGATACACAAAAATTATTATATCTCACCCAGCAAAAATACAGCTAACTGTTGATTAAATAATAAATTCAGATGAAGGACATAGGATCATAATTGTTGGTTAATTTAAAACAATCTTCCAATCATATAATAATTTTTCCATACATTACTTATATATATTTTAAGGATTTTATAGCTTGAGTTTTATGTGGAAAATCGAAGGAAAAAAATAATAAGGATTGGAGATTGAGAAAATATCCTTGCTAAGACAGGTTATATTCTATTAAATTGAATTTTGAATGATATACTGTTAATCCTCATCTTTACTACCATGACTGATTACAAACACTAGTGTAAATCTTCATCTTTACTACCAGAAATAATTGAAGACTTCAGGTCAACTTAGATGATTAAAGCAAGTCTTCTTGATGGTAATCTTACAACCTAATTATTCAGAAAACATGCTATGTTTTCTGAATAATCAGAAAAAAAAAGAAATTATCATTTGACAAACTATGTACTTTTAGAATAACCCTTTTCATTTCAATGAAATCAATTCATTCTTTGAATCTAGAGTACCTATAAGCACAACAGGGAAATTGCCAGAAAGGCAAAAAGGTAAATACTAGGAACTATTAATCTAGAACAGTCCAATAGAATCTAATGGAATTAATTAAGGGTCATTAATGCTTGGGACAAATTTGGAGACATGCACACACATACTTATGCATTCAAACTTTGAAATACAAATAGTGTCTTCAAAGCATAACTGTAATTTCTTTATATACATTTACTCACCTTTACAAATAAATGTCTCCTGAATGTGTTCTGATACAAAAATATGCACTCACATTCAGTGTTTAGTCATATGAATATTTGGAGAAAAACTCTATGAAGGATCAAGGCCTTTTTGATAACAATAATGTTGATAAAGTAGGCTATGCATACACTACAATGCAGTATGTTCAAATAGCATCCTAGATTTCATCACATATTAATTAGATAGTAAAAAAAAAAAAAAAGACAAAGACAAAACAACAGAGATCAGAAGTTATGGATGTGAACAAGGAGTGAAGAAATTCCAACATAAGCCAGATATATAGGCAGTAAAACAAAATGATATCCCAGCACCAAAGCTCTGATTATGGAAGAAATAGAAAAAATATCATTTTTTCTACTTTTTAAACATTTTCCTCAAAATAATATCAATAACAAAATAGAGTGAATTACATCCCCCAAAAGAAAATGAGAATCACATGCATGCAGCCAATTGCAAGTGTGAACAACAAGTAATAACTTGTGCACATTTTATATGTAAGCATTTTGAGTGCTTCGTATTCAATAAATGAATGCCTCTGGATGATGCCACATGTTTATTCTAACATGCAACATCCAGGAGAAAAAAAAAAGCCCTATTCATTATCATCTAACAACTGAAGGGATGCCTGTGCTATGGGATATAAAGGAGGAGAAGGTGTTCCAAAAAATAGGGGTCCTTCAAAATATAGCATTACTGAAATTCTGCTTGGAAACAACCTTGAATTCAAATATGTTATAAGGGAAATTTACAAATGGGTATTCAAATATTATAAATGAGTTTTATTTAGGCTGGATTTCTAGCCCCAGAAAAAATTTTCCAAAATCTGTAATCTAAATTTTAGTACCTGTCCCAGTTTATGGAGATAAAGTCTATTTAAATTATTAACTACCAATTATATATTAGGAAAATTCCAAAGAATTCACAAAAATACCACTATTACAAGAATTTATATTAAAAGTATTATGTTAAATAATTAATAATTATTAATTTTATAGACAAACTTGTTTTCCCCTGTGAGTTTGCACATATGATTCCACATATACATCTGTTATAGAGCAAGCAATTAATGTACTCATATTACACATTAATAAAATTTATTGGGCAAGAATACATATATGGGATGTGAAAGAGGAAAATTTGAACCACAGTTTTCAGGCTCCAAGGCCAGGGTTCTTCTGTGAAAACAGCAACACTGTTCCATTCCTTTGTTTCTTCCCAGTGTTTGATAGTACTTCTAAACCCTTTTATAAAGGAAGTGATTTTTTCCGATGTCTTTTGAAAATGTTTGTTCTATTCAATTTGTCAATAATTAGATTACTAAAAATGTAGTACACCATTGTTGAGATTTAGACAGTGAATTAAAAATTCCCAGGGGGCTAGTCATTTATGTACTTTTGATACCTGTAATCCTCTGGGACTGTAAAAATAGAATACTCACCTAATTAAGTTATAGTAAACATCCTAATAAAAATTCACTGTCTAAAGGATGATGCATTTAACTGTGCATAAAATGTGGCACATCATTAAATATGCCTCAAATAATAAATTGCTTTCACCAGATGGCATTCCATCTGACTACCATCAATAATGGGCACCTTTGGTAAAATCTAAGATGGCAGACCTGCTTAATTATAATGCTGTGTTTGGACATTTGCCAAGAGGGTAAGAAAACCTAAGAAGTCAGCAGTTTGTGAACATAATCATGATGGTCTTTCAACTTTCGTATTTCAAATCTTAAGATGATTGTTTTTTCCTATGTGGAAATGGGAAGAAGAAAAATTAACAAAAGTTTGCAGAATTTAAAATACATATTTTAACACAAACCCACAAATCTAGTTCCTTATTCAAGAATTCATTCATTTATTAAACAGATAGGAATTTTTGGCTAATAAAATTATAAAATATCACTAGAAATATGTGTAGATCAAAGGAACAATAGTTGATTTATAATTAAACTAATTATTATTTAAAATTTTATATTAAAATTAGTAATTAAATGAATTATTTGTGAGTAAATTAATAATTTTACTTTAGATTAGATTACTCTCATTTTCTTTCATGAGATTTTTTTTCTAATTCTTTATATAAGTTCTTTAAAATTTTAGCATTGCTCATCAAATATCCTTGAGTAGCTTCTAAGATGGAGTTAATTATTTTAAGTGTTCATCTTCAATTTTAATTCACATGGGAGAAAAATCAGGCATTTTCATTGTTATTCATTAAGATGTGATTACACAGAAATAAATAACAACAGAGGAATGCAGGAAGGAACAGAATTAATAATAAAACATGGTGTTTCCTGTTTCTTTATATTTTCTATGTCTTACAATTTGCTGGTCTTCAAGTTCTTTCTTCTGACTTAAAATTGAAGACAAGATATGGAAAGTTAAATTTAGAATTCTAAATTCCCTTTGGTTTTAATTAACTGATAATCTAAAAGAATTTGAATATTGTCCTTGAGTAGTTTATTTGATCGTGATCTTGTTATCTGGAAAAACAAAACAGTTTTTTTACATTTTCCTTCACTTAAGAATTCAAGTTACTATTTAAGAAGTCACAATATTGCTAGGTAGTTCCTGAAGAACATAATTCACCCTTGTTTTGAATGACTGAAGTAGAGTTATAGCTGTTTTTTTTTTTAATAATAACTGTTAGTGGTTCTACTTAGTTTTACATTATAATAGAAACTGTTTGATAAAATTGTACAAACATGGAATATATCTTTTTCTAATTAGGATCCCATTCTTGTGGGTGGAATTAATGGTGGGATTCACTTAGGTATTTTCATAGGTAGACATAGGAAAACTGTTAGATTTATTTTACTATCTTTTCTATTCTTATTCCTCCTCCCTTCCCTTTGTTGCCCTTTGTCTAATCCACTGAACTTCTGTCTTCCCTCCTTCTTGTGTGTTAGCAACCCCATAACATAGAGAACATTCATTTTTTTTTAGATTGGCTTATTTTACAGAGCACACTGGTCTCCAGATCCACGCATTTATTTGCAAATATCATAAAGTCATTATTTATTATGGCTGGGTAATATTGCAATGTGTATATATACAATACACATTCTTTATCCATTCATCTGTTAATAAGCATCTAGGATCACTCCACGGCTTTGGTACTGTGAATTGAGCTGTTACATTGATGTGGTTTCATCATTGTATTATGCTGATTTTAAATCCTTTGAATATATGTTGAGGAGTGGGATAACTGAGTCAAATTATGAAATTCCTGTGTTTTTTTTCAAAGAATATTGCTTTCTGGAGAAATCACACTAATTTATAGTCCCATTCATAATATGAGTTCCCCTTTTCCTGTATTCTTCTCAACAGTTGCTGTTACTTGTATTCTTATTATCTGCCATTCTGACTAGAGTGAGATAAAATCTCAGTGTAGTTTTAATTTGCATAACTCTAATTGGTAGAGTTGTTGAATATCTTTTTCATATATTTGTTGACCATTCATATTTCTTCCTTTGAAAAGGGTCTGTTTAGTTCCTTTACCCATTTATTGATTTGGGTATTTTTTAAATTATTTTTATTTTTTTGGTGTTAATGTTTCACTTTAATGGAAGTGAGAATGGAGTAAAGTCATCTGAATGACTAGGAATGGTAGGTTTTTCCATGATTAGAAATATGTAGAGAAATTAAGTAAATAATTTTAACTTCTTTACCTTGAAGAATTGAGGCAGCATATGTAATCACAGAGAAACACGTTTCTTGATGTCTTTAGCAAATAAATGAAGTTCATCTGAGAGTCAGGGATATTGGAAATTCAAATTCACTGGGTTATATGCAAGCATTTGCATCACAAGAATAGCTCAAAGACAAAAGGAATTTTCTATATGGGTATATATGGCTTCATAGGTATTTTAAATATATTAATATACTTTTATATCTCATTGGTCTATATGCACCTGTTTTAATTTTGCCTGAGACACCTATCTCCATCAAGATAGATTAGAATGACACACACACACAAAAAAAAAAAGAATCAAAGAGGAAGAGTCATAATATTGTTCTCTGCCAAAGTATTTGAGGTCAGCTTTCTGTAACTGAGATAAAGTAGCTCAGAAAAATTACCTATGAGGAGAAATTTGGCTCTAAATTTCAGAATTTTCACTCCTTGCTCATTTGCCTTGTTGCTTTAGGCTTGTGGCATTACAATCCACATGGCAGAGGAAGTATGTTCACTTCATGAAAGCTGGGAAGCAAAGAACGGGAGCTGGAGGCCCCAGAATCCTCCCCAAGGTCATTAACTCAATGACATATACTCCTTTCACTAAGCCCACTTTCCTAAATGTTTCACCACTCCAGCAGCACCACAGGCTGAGGTCCAAGTCTTCCAGACATGGGCCTTTGGGGGATGTTTTCAATCTAAACTATCACATTACTTCCTCTCGAATTGAAGAAATTTTAACATATCAAGAGCCAGGCTAACCTACTTTATAGAATTTTTACAATAAAGTTAAGAGTAAAGATAAAAAAATATGATAAAATGGAATTGCCCTCTAAATAACGCGGAAAGCCCATTCTCCTAGGAGACAGTGGAAAACATAAAAAGAAATAATAGTTTAGGCTAGTCATACAAGAATTCTCACCTGTCCTCTTTATCTGGTGAATGATTCATGTTTCTAAAGCCAGAAGCTTGAAAGATGAGAATAAAAAGTGTGGTGAAAGCATAAGTATTATTTCTAAAAGACTGCTGAAAAGGATTTCACTGACTATTTATTAAAGTCTCCAAATGATCATGCCTATAATAGATGCCTTAGGACATCAATGTTTAATCATTTCCTATAACCTGGTTGAGAAAGTCTGCATCTGGAAGAAACTATTCATTTTATGGGTCATTCATACGGTGTAAAGTGGCAGAAGAGAGAGGACAGGATTAGCACTGGGAAGGGAGATAAACTGATTCTCCATGTCCTCTTTATGGCAGGCAGAAATCGGAAAGTTTCCTCGTTTTCAGAGAAGAGACACAAAGGCACAAGAGCCTAATAAGACCAAAAAATATATGCTGGCCAGTACAATATTGTGATTGATAAATACAATATTATATAAGACAGAAGGCAAATAAAGTTCAGTTTTTAATTGGACTATATAAAGTTGAAGAACATGGAATGGTTACAGTTTCCCAAGAATATAATTTATATTATATGCCTAGTTTATCAAAGTTTCTCTTCAGTTCTAATTAAGATTAGATTTTTAAATGGTTAAGAAAATTTTTCTTTTCTGTTTTATTAGAACAACACAGGTGCTGATGTTGATCTAGAAAGAAATGCTCTCTGCTTTTCCAAAAAGTTATGTGAAATAAATCCCCTGTATAAATACTTAAAAATGAAATTGAAAGACATAAAATAAAAGAAAAATAGAGTAAGAAAAAGGGATTTTGTGGGAAAGAAAGGATACAGAGAAAGAGAAGAAATGTTACTTAAGAAAGTTTTATAAAGCTTAACTTTATGCAGATATTTCTTTCCACTTCTGTTATTTTTATCTAAAAATGTATCATTTCTGATTTCCTACTAAGATTGTGATGTGAATGTATTTATTATTTTATTTCAACTTATCACTGATGAAATAATAAAAAGAAAAAAAATCCTGTAAAAATGGAGGCAAACACACACTAGCAAAGGAGTATGGAGTTAACCTTATGGAAGTTCCTTTTTCTGATGCAAAAGTGAAAAGCTCAGAAAAAGAACTCAAAAAACACATAATTCAAAATAATTGAAAATATATTCTGATCAAAAATCTTCACTCTGCCCCAATATATTATTTGTACAAGAAGAGGGAGTTTTGTCATTTAAAAAGAAAATATTGTGATGCTGCAACCTGTATCAGACGATTTTTCACTATTATAACAAAATTCTCAAGCCTTGGTCACTTTATAGAGAAAAGAGGTTTACGTTGACTCACACAAGGTCAAGAGGCCACATCTGATGATGGCTTTCTTTCTAGCAAAACCCAGATATAGCTCAGGAGATCCCAGGGTTCAAAGACAAGAGTACGTGCATGTGTCTGTGAGTCTGTCTGTCTCTCTCCCTCTTCTTATAAAACCGTTAGGCTTTGATTATGGATTCTTCACTCTGGTGATCTTATCTGTTCTTAAACTTTTCCTAAAGGTCTCAACTCTAAACACCATGGTAAGATTAAATGGCTACCCTCTTAATGCCTCACAAAGGAAATGAAATTTCAACACATGAAGTCTTATAGGACACTCAGACCATATTCAAACCATAGCCGTGTCTTCCTCAAATATAAAGAACAAAAGGATAATATCGTATTTGTCATTTTATTTGTTTTTATTTTGTATAACTCTTTAGACACTGTATCTGCCAATTAACCATTTATATCATTTGAATGTCAGAAAATAGTGCATATGATTTCAGTCCAGTCTTTGTTTCTCCCCCTGAATATCACCCAATATCTGGTTTAACTCCTTTTCTTTTCTACTTAAACTTTGGAAAATAAATTCATCACTTTCTTGAACCAGTAAATAAGTTGTTAGAGATTATGTTTAGTACTAAAAATCCCTGTTTGATCAGAACTGTTTAAACTAAATCAAAGAAAGAAACTGGCCCCTCCTTTATTAATTTGTTTAAGCAAAGAGGCTACAGGCATGTTGTAGGGTTCTACCAATACTATAGAAAGCTCAGCCATCTTCAACCCATGAATGTCAAATACTAGTAGCACCCACCCTCTCCCACCATCACAATTTTCATGGTTTGAAAAAACATTAGAATGAACATTAAAAAACATCATCTCAAAGACTTATTTTTACAACCAGGTTTGTGTTGACTTCTGTGTGGAGGTTTGATTACATAGCAAATTCAAGAGAACCAGTCATTCTACAGAATCAGTAGTTATGCCTGGAAATTTTACTTTATTATTCATAAATGAGATTGTGTCAAATACCTGATATTTTAAAAGATAATTTTTTTCTTTAAACTGGAAAATAAATGGAATGTAAATTAAACTAAAATGACATTAAAATAATAATTATATTTTGTACTGTGTTTGCCTTAGGTCTTATCTGTATTATGTGAATCACAAAATCTATAGCTTACTATTTTCTTGAAATATCAGATGTCTTAGTTGGTTCTAGAAACCCCACTTATGTTAATTTCCTTTCTTATTAGAACTCACATTTATCACACAGAACAAATTATCATTTTTTAGAAATTTGTATGTTACCACCATTTTGCCTGCTTTGTTATTGCTCCAATTATGTTATTGCTCCAATTATGTTCTTTTAGGTCAGTTACTAATTTGCTGAAGATAATACTTTAAACTCATTTGTAAATATAACTCATTTTTAGGGAAAAAAAGTGCTACAGAAAAAGAAAAAACAAGTAAAACAAAACACATTATTTCACCCTGTGGCAAAACCTCAGGTCCAATCGGTTCATTAAAAAAAAAAAAAAAAGTGGGCATATTTATAAAAATAAGTATCAACTAAACCTTGAAGATCAAAAAGTTGTTTTGATTTATACAAATTGGGAGAAATAGAAAGCATTTTTATATCAACTCTGTTAAGATTCTTCAATTAGTCTATGTTGAGATGGTGTTTTGAATTAACATGATTCAGTTAAGAAAGTACCAAAATTTATAAGACATGAAAATTATTGCATCACTAAATCTTATTTTGACATCATGATTTTCTTTAAGCTGTGAAATTTAGAAGATAATTACATTAGGTTAAGAATAACACTTTTGGCTGTTACAAATTTGCATATACTTATCATTTTAACAATTTAATAGAAATTCAGACCTTTATTGTCCTCCTTTCCTTTCTTTTGTTTACTTTTCAACAATTGTTTGACTCTATTAAGTGTGAAAAATAAAATAAATTATAGAAAAATGATTCTTTGCAGAGTTTCTTCTATATTTTCTTTAGGCAATTAGTTGTAAAATTATATAACACTTATCAAAGCTTACTAAAAGATATTAAATAAACTATTTTAAATGAGACTTATCTGTGGCACTAAAGAATGAAACTACAACCCTATCTCAACACTCTGCACAAAAATCAAATCAAAGTGGGTTACTGACTTAGGAATTAGACCAGAAACTGTGCAACTGATAGAAGAAAACAGGATCAATACTCCAACAGATAGGCTCTGGCATAACTTTCTCAATAAGACTCCTAAAGTTCAAGAACTAAAACCAAGAATCAATAAGTGGAATGACATCAAACTGAAAAGGAAACAATTGAACAGATAAAAAGAGAGCTTGCAAAATGGTGACATTCTTGGCCAGCTGTTCTTCTAGTAGAGGACTAATACAAACAAAATATAAAGAATACAAGAAATGTAACATCAATAAAAATAAGAAACAAAATGAGTAAATGGGCAAATTAGCTAGACAGACATATCTCAAAAAGAAGAAGTACAAATGTCCAACAAATATATGGAAAATGATCAACTACCTTAGCAACTGGGAAATGCAAAGCAAAATTACTCTTGAGGTTTCATCTCACTTCAATTAAAATGGCAATTATCAAAAATTCGACATGAAGACATGAGGAAAAAGTAATACTTATACATTGTTTGCGGGACTATGGAAATCAATATGAATGTTTCTCAAAAGAACCATTGTATGCCCCAACTATACGATGCCAGGATATTTATTCAAGAGAAATTAAGTCAGTATACAATAGTGCTTACATATATCCATGTTTATAATCCCTCAATCACAATTGAAAGGTTATAAAATGAGCCTAAGTGCTCATCAATGGATGAACAGAAAAAGAAAATATATTGAGAGACAGATTTAAACTGTCTGCATTTAGAAACAATTTAAGACAATTCTCTGACAATTGCTAAAATGCAATTTCATGTCTGTTTCACCTTTAAAGTCTAGAATAACAGCAGTATCTCTCCATATATAATATTATTTTAGGATATTTGCACTATGGAGAAAGGATATTAAATGAGATTTGTACAAATTTGAAATAAGAAAAGAAACATTAACTTTTATTATGGGAGTTCCTAATTGAAAGCTTATTAAGTATTTGTTTGACTTTTATAGGTGCCTCAGAATTATCAAAGGTTAATTTTTATTCTCCAGTCCCTCTGTCATAAAATGATAGCCAGAATATTTTCATTTTGAAATATATCCTTTATTTGCTCAAGGGCAGAGTTAAAATCATTTTTTCTAAGTGGCAAAGAGAGAGAAGTTCTGAGGAAACTTGAAGAAACAAGACATCTTTATTTTCCATGGTTAATATAAAGTAATGAACTAAACTCAATTTTACCAGGAGCCAGAAGCTTTGTAGCATGAAGATAGAAGTTAGCAGGGAAAGCCCTGATCACTCTTGGCCAGTGTGCATATCACCATGACCCCCAAGTACCCACACGCCAGGTTTCAAACCAGAAATGGGGAAGAAGGACAGGTTAGTAATCTCAAAGAATGAAGCCCACTCCAAAGCTGTCCTGAGAATACATTTATCAGTTCTGTGAAGAGTGGCTCACAAGTCTCATAGACTTTGTGATCTTAAATATCAACACAGAATAATGAATCCTGATTTGGAAGAGAGGAAGTTGACTTTTCAGGAACAAGACATATGACAGGTTGAGAAATACAGGTCTCTCCCTTCCCATGTCATGGGTCCATGTGTGAGAGAGGCCCAGATAGATATACATATAGGTGAATAGGTAGGTAGGTAGATATAGATTTATAGAGATGTAGATGTAGGTATAGATATACTTCCAGATAAAATGTTGAAATCCAAGTAATGAACAGATGCTGGAATTGTTTCCAATCATGAAAATTGCTTCTGAGCAGTTCTGATTTTCCTTAAGCAAAAAATAAACAATGTGAAGCATTGTCCAAAGTTCATGGTCATTACTCAGTTCTGGAGAAATACTCTGTGTGAGTTTGCTAGGGATATCATTTAAAATACCTCTGGCTGAACATCTTAAGTAATAGAAATTTATTTTCTCACAGTTATACAGGCTACAAGTCTGAGAACAAGTAGTGAGAGGCCTAATTTCATTCTGAGGCCTATTTACTTGGCTGACAGGAGTCTTTTTCTTGTTCTTTCAAATGATCTTTCAAATTGTGTGTTTGTGTCCTAATCTCTTCTTAAAAGGACATCAGATTTATTTTATTCGACATCATCCATATGGATTCATTTTATATTAATATACCTTTAAAGGCTGTATTTCAAAACATAGTCATATTCTGAAATACTGGTCTCCATTAGAATTTTGACATGCATTTTGAGGGGGGAATTATTCACATGACAGATTTTTTTTAGAGACCCACAAACAAGATACAAGCAACATGCATTACCCAGTAGACACTGAAATCACTATTACTTATGTCTTATTTTGGTTATGAAAAATTTGAGAAGTTGTGTCATTCAGAATTCAGCACTGGGAGTGTCACCAGGGTTTTCAATAAGATATGGGCATTCCATCTAGGATATTGATGTATAACAAACTACCTCAAAATTTAGTAACAAAAGACAGTGGATTGTTATTTTATCTAATATTGCATGGGTTAAGAATCAAGAATGGGCATAATGGGGATGGCTTAGTTTTACTTCATGATACCTGGGATGTCCATTATGGTTACTCAAATTATGAAAGGCTAAAGGTTTGGAAACTGGCTGTATCTGAACATCTGTCTCCGTTCTGTCTCTGTGTCTCTCTTGCCCCTTCCATTCTCTATGTAGATAGTTTAGGTTTTTCGCCATTATGGTTAGTCAGGTGTCTTTCATGGCACCTTGAGGCTTTGAAAAAGAGCAATGGGGAACTTTCAGTTTTAAGATCTATGTCTATAAGTAACCAATAAAATACAAATTAATCAACAAGTGAAAGAAAATTTAGTAGACTAGAGGAAAGAAAGGGTGAGGGAGGACGAGAGGTAAAAGAAGAAGGGAAATGGGGGATCATGAACTGAACTCAACTTCTATGCATACATGAGTATGTCAGGATGTACCCAATTACTATATATGACCATGAAACTCATTAAAAAAAAAAGATCCATGTCTGAAAGGGCATAACATCACTTTGTTATACACTATTGGTCAAAGTTGTTAGAGCACAGCCTAGATTCAAAAGGATGGCACATAAAGCCCAGCTTCCAAGGGAAATAGGGGTCAAATACATTCTCATAGGCATCAACCCATAGTAATCTACCCTCTATTCACAGATTGTTTACATTTTTCTCATATATAAAAGGTTTCATTTTATTACAGTGCATTACAGATTAAGTTCCAGGCTGCGATGATCTAAATTGTGTCCCAGTGCAGATAAATTTCCGTAGGTACATTTACAATTAATTTCAATTATAGTTTTTTGAGTCTGAAGGCCACTGAACGAGAGAAAATTTCTGGGCCTCTTTCACACATACTTTCAAAGTGCAAGGTGAGAAAGCACAAAGTTAATTCAACAAATATTTCTTCTTAAAATTTTAAAAACCAGTGTACATATGACAGTTACTGGTTCATAGAAGTTCCAAAACTCATTCAGGCACATGCCATCAGTTTGTTGGTTAGGGCCAGACCTGCTTCCAATAGAAGATTTTCTGTTCTTTTCAGATCGGCAATCTGTGTTCACTTTTTTGTTGTTGTTTGTTTTTGTTGTTGTTGTTGTTGTTTTCTGGTTACCTTTGCATTCCATAAAAAAATGAACAATGTTTACAACTAAATAATCTTCCCAGCTTGCCTCTTTCTCATTGAATTTTGGGGAACAAATGTCCTCTTTTCATTGCACTATATTCTTTATTGAAAATTGGAAAAGACTGCATCTTTAAAATCATCTCAAAATCCATGGAGGTCCCCAAATAAATGTTTTGGGTTACTCTATTTGAAAATGTCATATTCACAAATCCTTTTGAGATGGAAGCTTCTATTCTTTGGTCCCTCTGTGAGCCTGCTAGGAGAACACATCCTTAAGTTCTTAGAATATACATACATGCATGTAGAAATATGTATGTGTTATAGTCTAAAGGTAATTAGAAGGCTTTTGTCTTTATGAAATTATCTATGTACTTGTAATTAAGAATTTGCAGTCATACCCTTGACTTCATGCCTACCTTGAGAAAATCTTTGGCAGACTTTTTACTTACTCTTTTTTCTTCAAGGTATTTCTAATTTTGAGGATGGTCTCCTGAGGGAGAATTGAATGCCTATTCTCAATAGAATGTCTTACTCTCAGGTCCTTGAGGTTTTTACTGTGAGGTCTGCATGTTTAATAAAGTTTAGTTTTGTCCTAAGGATTCCCTTCCATATTTATTTGTCTTTTGCTATTTAGAGAGAAGATAGAATAATATACAATTTTAGTTTACATGTCAACAAGTCTTGGATTAGAAACGTCTTCAAGTTCTCCTTTAAAAGCAAGCAATTCTTTTTTGAGTCCATATTTATATTCTTTTAAATTATCCTATGTATCTTCTCCAAGTTGGTATACTATACATTATTCTTATAAAATACCCCTAAAAATCCATGAATTCATTGGATATACTATAGTTTCCATTTTATTACCAGCAAAACTTTTTGTCAAACTTTAAGCCATTTATAAGCAAGGATTCCTGTTCAACAGTATTCAATAACATTTTTTAATGTCCTTCAAGCTCTTAATATGTATCCTGATAGTGTTTCCAAGCTTTTGATAGCAATATGTTCATGAGATTTCTGTATGTGCCAGCTTACCAGTACCAAACCCAATGTTACATAGCATAGGTTTTTGTCAAGATATCATACCAATCCCAGAATTAAATTATGTACTGGTAAATGACTGTTTATGAAACTACACAAATTGTTGTATATCTTATAACATCTTAGTATCATTACAGATCATGATCTCATGAACCAGGAATTCATACTGGCAAACAGAGGCATGGCTTATCTATGCTTCAAAATGTTTGTGGTCTGCTGTTTGACTCTAAAGCCTGAATGGTGTCCAGCCCTCATTTTCAATCTCTCCACACAGACTTTCAGCATATAGCTAGCTAGCTAGCTTTGTTCCTCAAAGTATAGCAAGGGATCCAGGTAGACTTTGACCTGGGGCTACAAGAAGAATGTAACAGAAACTCTCAGCCCTCTTAAAAGGTAGGCTAAGAAAAGGTTTGAAATCATTTGCTGCATGGCAATCTGCATGAAGAAGTCGCAGATTCCCAGATTCAAGTAGAGAAGGCAAAAACCTCTAACTTTTGTATGAAACTTGTCAAAGAATATAACCTGCTAACTCATGGTGGTTTCATTTCATTTACGCCTTAGATATCTGACACACTCACAGAACACTATCAGAAAGGGAATGTGAGAAAGGTAGTTTTTGTTTTTCTAAATTATCAAACTAGAGGAGAGGTAAACTGGAGAGAAAGAGAGTCTGTTCTTGATATTTACTCTAAAAATAATTTTTTGTAGAACTCCTTGAGGCCTGTTAAAGGGAGACTAGCAGTTAGAGAAAATTATAATGTTAAGAATCATTGCAGAGTATGGCATGAAAATGAGGTACAAACAATGTAAAGTTAAAAGTGAATATCTTTTATGCCTTTCTTAATTTTCAGTACACAAAAGAAACAGCGAAAACAGACATTAAATTAATAGACTAAGAATGAATCACTAGTCTGAGGTTTCACTCTCATGAGAAAAGATTATTACAATTTTCCTATTAAAGAGGAATTTGCAGTATAAAATACATCTGCAGTGTTTTGCAAATTCCCATAATAATAAGAATTAACTGAAAGACTTTAAAAATACCAATTCCCCAGAACTTACTTCACTCACTAAAAAAGGATTTACATAGGGAAGTGCTGAGACAAATTATATTACCAAATGTCCCAGATGATTTTTATCAATTTGAAGTTTGGAAAACATTGTAGAGTGCTATTTCTATTTAATTCCCCTTATCTACAGCAAATTTCACTTAGTCTTTAGTTGTTGATAGCACAGGAATATATGGAAGGTATTAAATACGTTGTTGTTGAATGAGAGTTTAATAGTGACTTGATCCCCTAGCAGGAGGCTCATTATTGAAAATATTTAATGTGTTATATAATTGTAAACAAGCCCTTTTATAAGATTTTTAAAATTTACTTTGTTACACATCCCATTTAGACAGTGCCATGTATATGTAAAATATAGTTGGCTTTACTCTGTGTAGTCAGTTACTCTAATTGAAATTTGCACTTCAGAGCAATAATAGACATAATCAAACCAAGATGACTATACCCCAGTTGTGGCTATTCAAATGTTTCAAGTTCCACTGCATTTAATAAAGAATTTGTCAAATATGGTAATGAAATTTATTAATCAGTTTCCAAGGCTGAAATTATCAGCTTGGTAGCATAATGAATGTAGGAGGTGGACTCTTATCTGCTAATATTAGTTTTTCAAAAACATAATTTAGACAAATAATTTAGATCTAGTTTCCTCCTTGGAATGTGAAAAGGAATTTGAAAAATCCTTATACTGTGTGTGGCTTAGTGAATCTTGACTGGGCACAATCTTTGTGTGTTCTTGTGTTCATGCATGAGTTCAAATGAGTTGACTGTTGATAACAACAAGAGTAGTGGAATTTCACCTATTGATAATCATGGGTTCAATCCCTGGCATTAAAAGGAAAATAAATAAATATGTTTTACACACACACACACACACACACACACACGCACACACACACACACACACACACAAACACACCCCAGCATGAACTTTGAGCTAGTAGGCATTTCTTGTGGAGTCTAAAGATTCTGAAACCACATCTAGATTATTACAAGAATGCTATTGAAATTATGTATTTCTAACAATATTGAGAGCATCTTTCTGTGCTTCTATACACTTCATGGTTCATATTTTAAACAATTCATAAATATGTTGAAATGTTATCCTCTGTTTTCCTGTGACAGAATTACATAAAGTTAATTCTATTTTATCATATTTGAAAATACCTTTTTTAAAATAATCTGTAATGTATACTGAAATTGTTCTCAAAGTCTTGTACTATTTTTTGATCTACATTAAAAGACAATTTATCAAACATGTATCATTAAAGACTGAAGGATAAAAATTATTAAGAATCTAGGAATCTTCTTGGATTTCTGTCTTGGGTAATAGTATAAATTCTATTTTTGAATTGAATTCTGGCCAGAGTCAGAAATCCTCAGTATTTATGGGGTGGCTGGGAGAATAGATTTTGCATTTGAATGATTTTAAATGAGAAACCATAAAAACCAATAAAAAAATTCCACCAAATATACATTATACATTTAATATATAATAGTTACCAGAATGAGTATCTATAACTAGTCAATTTCACCTAGCAAAATAAAAACACATTAATTTTAGTCATATGATTTATGAAATCTACTCTATATTTTCCATTTCACTCATTTGACAAATATTATTGACTCCACTCCAAGGAAAATACTCTATTTTAGTTGCTGGAAATACTCCAGCACTCAAAACCAAAAAACCTAGTCTATATCCTTGTGGAATTTTCTTTTAATATGAGAAGAATACAATACATGTATGGCAAGAATAAATAACATTAAAAATATACAACAGAATGTAGGGTAGGTAGTAAAGTGAAGTAAGAGGAATTCAAGGAGGTCATTTTCACTAAGATTATAGAAAGGTTGTATTTCTTCATATTTAACCAATCTATGTAACAATGAATAAAATTAACTTTTCTGGTTTAATTTCAGAGTTATTCAGAAGAGCTATAGACCAAAATTAAATAAAATTAAATTCTTTGCCAGAATTTTTTTTTTTATTTTTAATACTGAAGGTATAATCTAAATTGGAGAAAAAAAATAAGGGAAAATGTGCTATGCAAATCGCATATAAAATTTACTGTTACATTTCTAAGTTGAAACAAGAAGCTTATTAAACAAGAGCAAAACCTTTCCAATTTAAGCCTTGAACCTGGACCTACTTATAAGTTTTGTCCCTTTCCCCCCTCAAAATGCAATCATTTTTAATCATGATTATATAATGATTATAATAAAAGTCATTGTACTGATCAATTTCTAAATTTCAGTTAAATGTCTTGTTTTATTCTATGACTCTGCAACATATCTATATTTATGACTTTCATCAGAAGCATAAGAATAAAAGAATAAAATGCAGGTTTGTACTTTCAAAAATGTGCTAAAAATTTTGTAAAATTTTGTGAGAGAATATTATCTCATCATATAATTGTTGATATGTCAATGAAGTCTCATCTTGGTTCCATGTTGAGATCAGTATTTCTATTATAACATGATTTTTTTTTCTTTTAGATTCTGCCTGCTTCCCTCCTCTAAGGACAATTGGTTTTAGATTTGTCCATCTAGATAATCCAGGAAAATCTACCCATCTCAAGATCTTCATGCTAATCACATCTGCAAAGTTCCTTTTGTTTGTCAGGTGTTATGTTCACAGGTTTTAGAGATACAGACATGCATATCTTGAGTGGGGTATTGTTCATTTTATCACATAATACTACTAATTCAAATTTAGATGCTTTCTTCCAAAAGGGTTCACTGAGAACTGAAATATCAGAAGTGTAACTACATGTTTCAATATGGATAAGTAAGACAATGCATGCCTATCCCATATATATAATATGGATAGGAATAGATATCACAAAAATAAGGATAGTATTACTTTTAAGCAATAGAATGAGTGCAATAGATTTATTTAATTAACTACTTTAGGAAGTGGCTCAGAAAGAAAAAAAAGACATTAGAGTTTTTTTCTATATTTTTTACTAGTGAATCATCATTATACATAGTGGTGATAATTTGTTGTTCATATTAATGCATACACACAATATATGGATATAATTTGTCCAATATCATTCCTGGATCTTCCCCCTTTCCCTCCCCTTTTCCCTTTCCCTGGGCCTTTCCCTCTACTCACATACTTTCTTTCTGTTTTCATGATATGTCTCCATTAGGGTTTTGCAAAAGGCAATAACAACTTGTAGTGCATTAAGACATTGATAAGGGAAATGTTATTTTTATATACTGACTCTTGGGTGACAATATCTATGCCAGAATTTTATATTCAATATAATTCCTCAAAACCATTATTTATTTGAAACAAGAAATGTACATTGCCTTGCTTCTCTTCTTACTAGTAAGAAATTTCTTTGAAAAAATAAGTTTTCAAAGGAACAAGACATTTCATCAAATTTTAACTCATTGGAACATGAAAATATTTAATTATACAGTTACAAATAGTGATATATTTTGTTATAAGTGAGAAACTAAAATTTTCATTAACCTTATTAATATTCCTAAAAATGTTTAAAAATGTTTAAAAAGGAGAGAAATTCTAGTTTCTGTTGAAATTATAATTTTAGTTAAATAAGTCAAACTTCAAGTGTCATTGTTCAGAGCACATAATATACAGATGCTTTTCAAAACTTTTTACATTTGATAAGTTAGAAAAAAATATCCAAAAACCATTAAAATCTTTAGGACATTAATTTGAATAATACATTAGACTGTATGGGATCAATTAATAAATAAATAAATAGTTGCATTTTGAACTTTTCATAAGTTCTACTGCAATGGGAATACAAAGAGAGAGAAAATATGAGCACAGCATTTCAGATAAATTAAATTAAATTTCCATTTCCCCTATCAGCTCTATTTTTTTTCTATTTTTCACAATATCCATTGCAAATCATTTGATATACAAAACCACAAAAGTGAAAGCCTACAATACTTGCACAAAAGGAATCAAGGAATTACAAATGTTCCTTGGGAGATAAATATTTGTTGTAAGAAATTGTTATACAATCTCTTTTTCTCCCCAATGTATTAGGAGGAAAAGTTAAAAAATTAAAAATGAAATGAGAAAATTTATAATGATCACTATTTTTGAATGAATGATATAGCCACATTAGCTGTACCTACATTTGTTTTTGGGGTGTGTAACTTTCAGTGAATTTTCTAAGCATTTGTTCATATAAATCATATATGTGCAAGTGAAAAATGAGAGCTTAGTCATACATAGCCACACAGCACAATAGTACAGAAACTTAATAGCATTCACACTCACAAGAGTACTATTCACTCTTATCCTTGATGTTGATAAGTGCACAGAGAGATGTGTGTGGTGGGAACTGTGGGAGGCCATCCTCGCAGGTGATTTGAGTTACTTCCCTGGCTGGGTGAGAGGCGCTTATACACAGCTGTGTTAGAGCTATTCCCCACCCTTTCCCAGGTACAAGGGCTTGTCATTGCAGAGGCATGCCTGGCTACTGCCCCTGACCTTGGGATGCTGCCCCCCTTACCCTTCATTGGATGGGATTTCCCCTGGAATTTTTTGTTCCCCAATAAAAGCCCACTCCCTGGTGTGTTCTCTCTCTCGATCCTGGTCTCTTATGTAAACCTTGCCACCGCATTAGGTGGCTGGAGGCGGGAACTAGGAGAAGCCATCTTGGAGCTGGTATTAAAGGTAATGAGAGTCTTGACTCTTTAATTTAAAACTCTCTAGCAATTACTTATGAACCGAACCTTCTTTCATGAAGCCAGCACTGGTTCGCATGGCAGAGGGAACAGCGAATAATTCTACAAATGGGCCCACTGTGCTGACCCTCACATGCTTTCTTTTCTAAGAAGCAGTTTGCCTGCAGCTCTGCCTGGCTTAACTAGATAGGATATGTGGCATACCTCCACAAACTACCTGTTATCCTCAGGTGAAATGCAGACCCAAACTAACATCATCCATAAGAGGAACCTATGTTATCCCTAAGGGGAAGACTTTTGTGACTTTTTCATAGAATAGATCCCCAAACTCAGGAATATACATATAATTTCTCCTAACCATAAAGTCATTAAGAATTTATGGTTAAGAATCCAATTAGAACCAGTCAGCATGGGCCAAAGTGAACTACAATTGTCATGGCACTAAAGACTTGAAAGTCTGATGTTATCCTGCTGTCAGTCAAAACTCAAAAAAAGAAACTTTTCAGAAACTTCTCTTGGATCCCCAATCAAACTGATATGCAGGAGAGGTACGTTGTCCCTGCCCTTTCTGAGAAGATCCACTGTCTCCGTTGACAGTGTCCCCTGTCCCTGATTCTTTTCTTTCAATAAACTTATTGCTGTTACTTTGAGTCACATGTCTGAAATCTTTCTGATTAGATCACAAGAACCAGGTATTGAAGGGAGATTTTCCTACTGCCTCAGTTTCTCTGAAGTCCTCACCTCTGTAACAATGTGACTATTTTTGCCCAAGAAGATTATGCTTTTGGTAGACACTTGCCTCTCACTGACAACTGTGTCTTTTGTTCTTGTCCATTGTGAACTTTTTTTTCCTTTTTTTTTTTTTTTGTGTGTGTGTGTGTGAATCTTTAAGAAAATAGGATGAGTGAAGATAATAAAAAAATCCATCTTTAACATAGTTCCTTGGGGGAATGAGTTTAGGAAGTGTCCTCAGATCAGCCTCACCAAGGACCCATTTTGCTTTAATTCCATATTAAAAACCCGTGAAAATAAATTTCTCAATATTTTCTTGGTTTTTCACCAGAAATCTGATTCTAGATGATATTTCTCCTGAAATCTATCCATCTCCTGAGGTTAGCACGGGATTTACTATGCCTGAGATTTGAGAAAAACAGGTCTTAGTTTGGGAGACCAAACAGGAGGTACACAAATATGACTTTGAGGCAACAATCAATGAATTTTCAGAGGTTTCATTTAGTCTTATTGTATATATTAACATTATCATTTAAATGTGTGCATGCATCTTTCTATATGTCATAAGCTCACCAAAGGTGATTGTAACTTACTAGTGACAACTTTAGAGCCTTTGTGATATGAATATTTTTCTATTTGAAAGTATTTTAGAATCAAGGGAGACCAAGCATCCAATTTTCTTTTATTTGCTCTGCTGTAAAGAAATTTCTAAAGAAAATGCAGATCCTCAAATTGTTTTCTTTGCAAAAGTCTAAATGTAATAAAAGAAATAGTTCTAGGAATGTAATAGTTTTAGGAATGTAATCCTAGGTCTCCAGTGTTATATCAATTAGTTTGTATATCAATGGAACCTCATATGCAAAAAATTAGGTAGGAAGAAACAAAAACAAAAGAAGGGTGGGGATTTCATCATACCTCCTCCAGAGATGTCTTTAGAGAAATATGAGATAAAGCTTTTTGGAGATTCTCCCTGAAGCCTCTTCTGTGAAAATAGATAAGCCTCTAATTCAGTTCTATAAATTAATAGACAGCTTCAAACTTTCTGTAAAGAATCAGCAGCAAATAATTTAGGAATCATGGGCCATATGTTCTCAAATGCAATTTCTAAATTCTGCTGTTGTATAAATATATACAATATATAAATTAATGAGTATAGTTATGCACATTATATATATATATATATATATATATATATATATAATCACATATATATTTATACAGAGAGGCAGGAGGCTATTCTTGGAAGACCCTTGTTCTAAACAAAGAAAAAATGGGTCCATATAACACTTTAGCAATAGACCAAAAAAAAAAAAGTAGGATTCTAAATGTTATTCATAAGCAAATATGATCTAGGTATCTAATAGACAAACAAATATAAGAGTAAAAAAGAGTTCCATTGCCTGATTTCCAAACTCTGTCAGAACATTTTGCAAAAGCCTCAGAACCAATGGAAAATAAAATATAGAATAAGTCAATCACCTTATAGACAAAAGACATGGCTCTTTCTACTCCAGTCTTTCAACACTGGAGTACAGAATCTCTTGATAAAGACACTTAAAGATAGAATAAATTGAATGGCTATTGAAAACAAACAATGCTATCAGTCATTAAAAAAGTCACTGAATATTAATGAAAAATAGGCAAATATAAAATATGAAGATTCTGTGAGTACTATAAAAACTTCCACTATTCCATATTACCATTTCCATATGGATCCTTCCCCCAGCTAAATATTAAGGGCCAAACATGAAATTTTCATTGGTGTGGTTGTCACAATTTTGGCACTAACTCTTCCCATTGCCAAAATTTCTTCCTTAGAGAAGCAAGTTCTGCTAGTGATGATCTCTAAAAATGCTCAGACATTCCTTATCTCCCTGCTTATTATTCAAATCTTTATCCAAGACACATCCTCCTGCTTTGTGACAACACAGCTACTGATGTAATAGGTGCTGCAGTCCGGCTGTGCAGGTGACAAGCAACTTGAAGGTTGAAGTGGGAACTGCTTTATTGCGGGAAAACTCAAGGGGAACTGAGCGGGAACTCAAGGTAGCACCCAAGGTAGCAGGAGCCGCTTTATTGCCAGACAGCAGAGGTATATATACCTAACTGATTACACACAGCTTGACTCAATTAGCATCATCTAGATACAGCAGTCAGCCAATAAGGAATCCCTCCATCTTAATGACTCAGTGGTGTTGTTTCACAAACAATTCCTCCTGGCAAACTGCCAGGTGCCATCTTGACTTGGTTGCAGCCCTCAACAAATAGGAAGGATCTATTCAACTGAACAGAGAAAATTTCCATATTGAATCTCCACTGATGACCTCTTTTTTGATTTCTCTGAGAATTCCTTATTTAAAATAAAGTTCTGAATTACTGGGAGAGGGATTTACAGGTACTCTTGCTCCTAAATTATTCCCCAAATAAAATTCTCAGTCTACTTGTTCTTGACTGCTAGCAAGTTCTAGCAACGTTGACAGAATTATTGGTTCTAAACTCAGAGATTCTAATAGTACCAAATGTGAACAATATACTCTCAAATCATATAGCCTAACAGATTAAAGATTCATCATATCTTAAATTTGTTCCTGATCATTTTCTTCTATTTAGGAACACAGATTTATGCGGGATCTAGATTTACATGTAGATTTATTTAGGATCTCAGACCTGTGAACAGAATAGTCATTTTCTCTTTTCCTTTAGTACCCAAGCAAAATATTCTATTACTTTCAGAGTGCCATAAGGTTACATGTTTTACAGCGTATATAATGTGCCTTTTTAGTGTTCCTTAAATCAAAGCTATTCAGTATTATTGATTTCCTGAATAAATTAGCAAATTATATCTAAATAGTATTGTCCACGAGGATTTGTTGAGGTAACCTCCCAACTTATACCACTTTCAAAAGGCATCAAAGATAATGAAGATTTAATGTAGATCAAAAAAAAATATTGAGGATTCATCAAAACATATTTGGATCTTTTTATAATTTAGATATGGTATCCAAATTATTTTCCTTGAAAGATATACAAAGAAGGCTATTTGTTTTAGCCAATTCTCCCAATAGATTCCTGAACATCTGTTATTGTAGAAACTCTGGCACACAATAAATTGGAGGTTCACACAATGATGGAAAGATATGCAAGCCTGAGTCTTTCTTCCTCAAGGCATTGAAGGAACCACTGCAATCTGTAGAAGATGTGTGGGATCAGATTTTGTTTTCTGGCAAATGGAGTATTAGTATTATTAGTCAGTTTTTATAAATGCCCTTCAGTTTAGGAGATTTTCATGTTTTAAACTTTCATATCAGACACATTCACATTCTAAGGTGGTGGCAGAGTTGGAGGAAGAGTAAGTTTAATTTTTTGCCTTAGAAAATTAATGTTTCCTCTCTCAGTGACTTGAACTTCAGAAAATGTAAAAGCAGGTCTTCGGCTAAGAGGTGGGGTAGGATTTCTCCTGTTCCTGCAGGTGAAGGACTAGAATATGGCTGCTTGGTGAAAATCTATGAATCCTTTATGCTATATGTAAGATTCAATAGTGGTTCCAATGGGTTGGTGGGCTCTAATAACAACTGTGTAATTACTTTAAGATAGTACCTAATTATTAATTTTCATCATTTTTTTTTTCATTTTTCTTTTTTTGTTTGTTCATCTATTTTTAATAAGAATGCTGTATTGGCTCAATTTTCAGAATTATGGGATGCAAGAGCTAGTTTAATTTTTGAGATAATCCTCTAGGAGTAAGTGACTTGACAATTTGAAACATAGCAAGAAACAATCAATAGAGGTTGGGACTAACCCAAGTGTGGAATGCACTGCTGCTCAGTTGATGTGAATCAATATGGATAAAATGTGGAGTGATAAGCATTTTTGTGGCATCCCAGAAATCACTGGAGAAGGAAATTGGGAAAATATTAGATAACTTCTTGTCAAAATGGTTGAATATTTGTGATTTGTTATTTCATGGGTGCAAGTTTCATGTGAATATGACTTATTATAAGTAGAAGAAAGGTTGACAGGTAATTCAGAAAAAATTGTGAGACATGTGAAATATTTCTGAGAATTAGTTTTGATGGAAAAGTTAAGAAACTGATTTTCATTTGAGCAGAACTTATTCCTCTTCTTTCCCAACAGTGTGGAAAAAAAAGAAAACATTTAATGGCATTCAATGGCATATTTATAAGTCTTAATTTTTTTATTTTCAGTTATGAATTATAAAAATTGTTTAGAGTCAAAATGAATTAAGTATTCCACCTTCTTGTTTGGATATGTCAGGTATATTTTACAAATATATTGTGGTTGGGCTGGGGATGTGGCTCAAGCGGTAGCCTGCTGGCCTGACAGTGGACTCTGTAAATATATTTCTTGGCTTGCATGGGGTGCTGGATTTGATCCTCAGAACCACATAAAAATTAAAAAAAATAAGAATAAATAAAGATGTTGTGTCCACTGGAAACTAAATATTAAAAAATTCTCTCTCTCTCTCTCTTAAAAAATATATATTGTGGCATGATTACATATTTTATAATATATTTCCAGTTTATGCAATGTAAACAGGTAACAGACTATAGCATTTGCTGTATGAATATTTAAGCACAACTACATAAATGTACAAAAAGGAATTTAAAGTGATTAGGACTTAATGGAATTTGTGTGATTTAGATCTGAAATGACTCTCAAAAGCTCACCTATTGAAGGCTTGATCCTCAATTCAACAAGGTTCAGATGTGGTATTTGGGGGAAATGATTATATCAGGAGAGATATGACCCCATATGTGGATTATTCCATGGGTAGCTGAATGGATTACTTAGGCAGGGTGGAAACTACAAATGGTAGGGTACGATTAGAAGGAGCATATCACTGACAGTGGACCCTGTAAATATATTTCTTGTCCCCAACACCCATTCTGCTTTGTTTTGGGTTTTTGTTTTGTTTTGTTTTGTTTTTTGCTTTCTCATTGCTATTTGCTCAGCAGCTTTCCTCTGCAGTACTCTTCCACCATTTTGTTCTGCCTTACCTCAGTCTCAAAGCAATGGAGTTAGCTAATCCTGGATAAAGTCTCTGAAATCATGAACCAAAATAAATCTTCCTTCATCTAAGTTATTTTTCTTAGGTATTTGTCAATGTAACAAAAATTTGACTAAAAGAGAGTTGAAACATTTAGATAAAAATTAACTCCAAGACATTATGTATTTGAGTGCAGGAATGGTGTCATGTGCCTCTAATCTCAGTGATTTAGAGGGCCGAAGCAGGAGAATCATAATTTTAAGGCCAGCCTTGGCAAATTGCAAGATCCTATCTCAAGAAAAACACTAAGAAATGTAGCTGAGTATATATACAAACACACACATATGTACATATATATACACACACATATGTATGCATTACTTGAATTTCCATCATAGTGAACTTAAATGATATTGTATATTTCTTGGTTTATTGGAATTTTCTTGCATTTTACACTAGAATTTAGAAAGTTCTTTCTATAAAGTATCATATTGTAATTAATTTTTGTATTTTGTATTTTATATTTCTTAGGTAATTATTTGTGGCAGTTCAATGTTTTTAGTAAGGAAGAGGAAGTTTTTGCTGCATTCAAAATTATTTTCCCTGTTTTTCCAATTATATTTGGTTTTCTACTTTTGCTTTACTTTCCAAACTTTTCTTTCACTATGTATTTGACCCCATAATTTTATTACTTGAATTATTCTATTAGAGTTTTTCTCTTATCCTTTGCTCATAGTTCTGTTTTCTGTGAAGATCAAACTAAAATCTGGGAGTAGGTAACAAGGTTCATTTTTCAGGTTGGTACCTGCTGTAGTTTGGATCAAACTACAAAACCCATGAATTAAAACCTTGCTCCCCAGCTTGGCACTGTTAAAAAGTGGTAGAAATGTGGGGCCTATTAAGAGATGGGCCTAGTGCACACTTTTCTGCATATTTAGGCCCTGTCTCTGAAGAAGAAAGTAGGACCCTAGGGCTTTTCTCTGTCTCTCTTTTTTAAATCTCTTACCTGTTTTGTTGTTTGTTTGTTTTAATTTGCTGTTTTTAGATATATGACAGTATATTTTGACATATTGTACATACATGGGGTGTAACCCAATACAATTTTGATTCCATTCTTGTGGTTGAACATGATGTGGAGTTACACTGGTCAGGTATTCATATGTGAGCATGGGAAATTTATGTTTGATTCATTCTACTGTCTTTTCTATTCCCATCACCTCTCTCTTCCCTTTATTTCCCTTTGTCTAATCCAAAGAACTTTCTTATTTCCCCTCTCTACCCTCCTTTGTTATGGGTTAACATCCACATATCAGAGATAACATTCTACCCTCAATTTCTTGGGACTGGTTTAATTTATTTAACATAATATTCTCCAGTTCTATTGTCAGGAATGCCATACTTCCATTCCTCTTTATAGCTGATTAACTTTCTATTATGTGTATTTACCACATTTTTTTAATTTATTGTTTGTGGAAGAGCACCTACATCGGTTCCATAATTTGGCTATTGTGAATTGAGCTTCAATAAACATGGATGTGGCTGGGTCACTGTAGTATACTGATTTTAAATCCTTTGCATGTAAGCCAAGGAGTGGAATAACTAGGTCAAATGGGAGGTTCCTCTCCCAATTTTTCACAACACAGCCGTAAGATGAACAGCTTTACTTCACCTAATACTCCCTTCCATGCTGGATGTGCTGCCTTTTTCCCACAGGCTCAAAAGTGTTGGGCTCATCAGTCATGGACTGGAATCTCTGAAATCATACACCAAAATAAAACTTCTGTTTGAAAGTTAACGATCTCATCTCAACTTATCCAAAGAAAAATGTTATAGTAATGGAAAGATACTAAAGTATAGCTTTCCATTACTAGTATACTAGACTTCCAGTATTTTTTACTCAGTTCTGTCAGGGTGCAAAAATCTGCCAAATCCTTATATGAGTGAGTTTGAACATGGTTCTATTCCCACTTAAAGACTGAGGTGACAGTACCTTCATTAAGGGCATTGAGAAACCTTAAATCAGAGGACTCAGATAAGCCAAACTCAGGCACTTGTCTCACAACAATTATATAAAAGCACATAGATGATATTTTTTTTAAACTGCTAAGCTGTAGAGGTAATGTGTTATGTAGAAATAGATAATATGGTTAGCCACAGCTTTTTTTGTAGAAATTTTAGAGAATATAGAATTTTAATACCTCTCTTAATCAGCTAAGTCTTGCCAATTCAGTCATTCATGTCCCCATGTTTTAGTTATCCTTTATTTGAGAATATTTGTTTATTATTTAATCATTTATACATGAGCCAAGAATAATATCCTTAGGTTCATGCTTTTTTTCTTTCTTTTTCCTCAGAATTTTGGGGGTGTTGTTCTGTTGTTTCAAATTTTCAAGGCTACTATGATGAAATCTGGAGCCATGCTTATTTTTGCCTCCAACAACAATCAACGCCTCATGAAATCTTTTTTTTATCTTCACTATTAAAACATTTCTCTTGAACTCTACAGGTTAAATTTTGCTAAAAATTTTATGTAAAGAATAATAATAAAGAGAAGACACAGACAAGGCACAGAGGCAGGGAAAGTGGCAGAGTGGCTCTTTGTCCAAGTGGCCATGTTTATTTATATCAATAGGTAACATTAGGTCACTAGTATCAATAGCCACATTATTGCTTAGAGTATCAGTAAGGTTGCTTATTCTGCAGGTACATTTCATAGTTACAATATGCAATGTTAGGAGTTTTGTGCAGTTCTCAAGAAGGTCCATTGTCTGAAGTTACTGTTAGATGGGTAGCTCCAGGAGCATGGGAACTTGGTGAAACATTGTCGTTATCAAGCAAGCAAGTTCCTTTATTCCCGGAGGTTTCGTGCCTAAGATTAAGGTCAAAGCTGATAAGTCTCTAGCATGGAGGGCATTACCATAGCAACTGGGCATTCTATGCCTTTGCACAGAAACTCCCAGGCACCAAGCATGCCACAGCCATGAAGTCATCAGGGACCCCAATCCCAAACACAGAACCCCTACAGTTTTATGTAAATTTTTATTTGTTTTCTTTAATCTCTTTATGTCTATAAATAGTGAATGCTATTTTTCACTGTACCTGCAGGGTTATCATCATTTCAGGAAAGTTTACACTTATTGAAACTGAGGAAACTTTTCTATTTTATTTTTAATTAAATTAACTGAGATTATTTTTCTATTAAAACCTTCATTTATATAAGGCTTCCAGCCCTTTCTCATTTATCTAATTTCTACGTGTTTGGATTCTCAATTTGTTTTCTGAAAACACCAATGTCTCTCTCACATAAATCAGTTCTTTATTACTTGTCAATTTTATTTAATTCAATTTTGCTTAATTTGACACATTTCAGGATTGAAAGCATTTGTAAGGAAATTTATTAGCTTACTTTCTCTTATAGCCTGGATTCTTTGCAAATCTTTTATATGCCAGGAAATTTTAAACAATTATGTTTTTAAAAAAGAATCTTTGTTATGCTTAATATTATCAACTTTCATCAAACTATCTAGTATTACTGTATTAATTTTTCTTACTCCCATTACATTGTATTTAATGTACTTTCACTCTTTCTATTTAAGATGTGACAGTCTTTTATACTTTTATGTAGCCCGTGGGTTGTGATTAACACACCCAATTTGAGATAATCCTTGAAATAGTTTCTTTTTCTTATTTGTCTTACAATTTCATAGATTCTCTGTTCAAGAATTTTTTTTTCTGATTATACAGAAAGGTTTGTATCTCTTTTGTGTGACTACAGATTTTATAGATTTTTACATGAATTCCTGACATTTCTGCTTTTTTCATTAAAGATTTATGCCATATATTCATTTGTTTCATATATAACTTTTCAATAGTTAATTTTCCCACTAACAATCAAGAACAAAACAAAACAAAACATTTAAAAGTGCTCCCAGAGGCTAGCAAGAGATTTGGGTGTAGTACTTAATGCTTGGGATCTTTTCAATTCAGCAATGGATTCCATTTTAACAGCCTTTATTATAACATTGTGTAATAAATTACTCTTTATATAGCATTGTATATTATTATTTAATATTTGGCTGTATTCCAAAATATATAAAAATGTTTCATAATTATTAGTCATTATCAATTATTACTAATAACGGCATGTTAATGGAGTAAATGTTATGTTTTGATTAATGTGCACATTATGTATTGATCAAAATAGTGTAATCAGCATATTAATTACCTTAAATATTTCTCATTTCTTTGTGATAATAAAATTCACAATCCTCTCTAATATTTGTTTTAAATTAAACTGCATTATTTTTAGCTAGAGTCACTAGACTTTACAGCAGAGCACTAAAACTTATTTCTCCTCACTGTAACATATTTTGCTTATTAGACTTTCTCCATTCCACCTTCTGCTTATTCTCCACAACTTCTGATAACTCTATTCTACTCTAAACTACTATGAAACCAATTGTCTTTCACATATGAATGAGGTGCATGCAGTGCTTGTCTTTCTTTGCTTGGCTATTTCACTTAACAAAAGATCTTCCAGATCCATCCATGCTGTCACTAAAGACAGCATTTCATCTTTCTTTGACTGTATTCCATTCTGTATATTCACTGCAATTTCTTTATTCATTAGTTGATACAAACTCAGGTTAAATCTATTTGGGGGGGTATTATGAATAGTGTGACAATAAATATGAGACTGTAGATTTCTCTTTGATATACTGATTTTACTTCTTTGTCTAAATACCCAATAGTGGAATTGCTGAATCATATGATAGCCTAATTTATTTTTAATCTTTTGAAGAACCTTCATATAGTTTTCCAAAGTGGCTGTAGAAGCTTACTCCCCATCAATATTGTATAAAATTCCTCTTCATTTCCATTCTTGCTAACATTTATTACTTTTATTCATCTTAATAGTAACTATTCTAACTGGAAATGAGGAGTGTACTTTTGATTTGTATTTCCCCAATGAAGATGTTATGAGCAGCACTTTTTCATATATCTCACAACTATTTGTATTCCTTTTTTTTTTCTTTTTTTAATAATCTATTTAGATTTTTAGCCCATTTTAATTAGATATATTTTTTCTTGGCTATTGAGCTTTGAAATTTTCTGTGTTAGCTTTTCTTTCGTCACTGTGATCAAAAATCTGATAAAAACAACTTAAAGAAAATAAGTTGTATTTTGTTTCACATTTTCAAGAGGTCTTTGTCAATGTCCAAATAACTCCATTGTTTGGACCTGAGGACAGGTAGAACTTCATTGAAGAAGGGTATGAGAGCAGAAAGCTTCTCCCAATGGCACACCACCAGTGACCAAATTCTTGAATCATTTCCCACTGGCTTTAGTATCTACTACCTCCTAGTAGTTCATTCAAATTATAAATCTATAAAATGGACTAAAACACTGTTAAGGATAAAGCCCTCATGATCTACTCACTTTCTAAAAGCCCTGTCTCTTGTCATTGCTGCATTGAGGACCAAGTCTTCAACATGAGCCTTTTGGGAAAAACAGTCAAAATTTAAAAACATAATAAATTACTTATAAATTGTGGATATTAGCTCCTAGTCAGATGTATAGTTGAAGAATATTTTATTTTATTCTGCAGGTTGTCTCTTCATTTTGCTCTTTATTTCATTTTTTTTTTGTGTGTGTGTGTGTGTGTAAAGAAAATTCTCAGCTTCATTTAAGCCCATTTGACTTTTATAATAGTCATTCAGGATTTTTCCCAAGTTTACCCCCTCTATTGTCCTCTTTAACACAAATTTTAATTTTATCCATATTTAACTTGACTTGTTGTTAGAATTTTTTCTTTTAAATCTGTCTAATTTCATTCATGTAATTTTTCCTGGAAATTCGTGTATTAATTTTGAACTAAAAAATGATAAAACTAAAACTACAACTAAACACAGTATCTATAAAAAGTAATAACTAGAAATAAAATGTCTCATTTTTAGTAGAAACATATAATGGGAAGACTTATAATTTTTTTTTATCATTGAGTTTATCTATTTATTATAATTATAAGCTTTTAATAGAAAAACGAAAAGTAAACATGTTATTTGTATATTATTGAGCATTCTGTATGATAGAGCCTTGATTTAATTGTCAATGCAAATTCATAGGAACCTGGAATCTAAATGCAGTATATAAATTAAAATTTTCCAGTTTTTTTTATTAAGAATCTAACTACATAGTGCATATATAAATCATTAATTTGACATTTAAGACTGTCATTCTAGAATGGAACTGTACCATTTCTTTTTATTAAAATTTGGTGATTGATTGCTATAATTTGATGGGTGTTCAAAAAACCTACTTGAACAAATTATCAGAGAAAAGATAATCCTAAATCAGAATTAACTTGAAAGAAATTAAAATAAAATGAACATCTTTTAATTCAAATTTTATAATTTATTGAGTTATCCCATTAGACAATATTTAATCCTTTTACATTAATCAGGAAAGCTCAAACATTCAATAGAAAGAGACAGTGAAAATCCAAACTAGAATGATTTTATGATAATCACTCTAGTTAGAACTTACATTTTGCTAAATAAATGCTTAGCTAAAAACCAAACAAACATAGTCAATGTTCCGTTGACTATAATAAAAATGTTCATGCTGGCTTACAAATTCAAACTCATAATTAGAAGCTTTAACATGTTAACAGAAAAAAAAACATTAAACACATTTTCATGTATGCATATGTGTGTGTGTGTGTGCATTTGTGTATATATACACAAACATCATATTCACAAATGTTGTTTATTAAAATTATTTTTTCAAACAATTGTAAAAATAACTACTAAATCTAATGCTATATTAAGTTGCATTATCAATAAAGCAGAAAAATAAGATTTTGAATTATTTCAGCAACTTCCAAGACATTTCTAGGTCAAAATATGTTCACTTGTGTCTTATTATCCATATTCATTATAAAATGAAAAATAGAAGTACATAATTATAACCAGCATCTTCTGAATATTCATTGATAAATTCATTTTCAAATTGCAATTATTTAAAATTAGTTTTATAATTAAGAAACAGATTGTCTCTTTCAATTAGAATATTCAATTATTAGAATATATATCTAACCGAGTCATGTAGATGAAATAAGCAGAGAGCATGGGGAAGTTAGTTCATTAGTTTTCAATAACAAGAGAAGGAAAGTAAGAATATCAGTAGGACATGTATTATATTCTGAATTCTAAGCAAAGGGCTATAAGTACAGATATCTGTAAATATCATTGCTTTTCTATTAATCTGTGATTTGTGGTTTATCAAAAACTCTGAGACTGGGCTTCATAATTCAATTTTTTTTTTTAAATGAGAAAACAGCAGTTTCAAGAAGTAAATGCTGAATAATCACACATTTTTATGTTGCAGAATCTGCACTCTAGGGGTTGGGGTTGTGTCTCGTGATAGAGTGCTCCCCTGGCATGCTTGAAGCTCTGAGTTTGATTCTCAGCATCACATAAATGAGAAATAAAGATAATGTGTCCACTTAATACATATTTCAATATGTATTTTCTTTCTAAGTGACATCTTATACTTTTTTTCTAATTGTTATTTTCTGTTTCCTAGAATTATTAGGTGAAAAGATATTTATTTCTTAATGCCTCCACTTGTTAGTCAACATTGTAGTATTTTTTACTTCTTAGGATTCTGAAGTTTTAAAAAAGGTCATATGTTTAAAATATATATATATATATATATGATATTAACTCCATTTATATATATGATATTAATTCCAGATAAATTATAAATTATATCCCCATTCATATATATATATATATATGTATATATATATATATATCACATTGGTCAAGATTGAATAATCATTCTTAAATGTAAACAATAATTATATGATAATCACTCTAGTTAGACTAGAATGTGGATAAGAAGTGAATGCAATTCAACTCTCAACTCCCAGTCCTAAACATTTTATACAACTACAACATACCTGCTATCTTTTAGATGCAGTTTGTCTCCCAAGAGTCCAGGTATTTGAAGTTTAGTACTCAGTGCTGAGTTTGTGAGATGGATGGGCACTGCTATAAGAAGTGAATGGTGGGGTCCTGGACAAAGTTCTCTGGAGAATGAGCTGTGAAAGCCTGAGTCTGAACTCTGAGTTTCTCTGGCTTCCTGTATCATGAGGTCATTTTTCCCTCTTACATGTGTTTCCAACTTTGTGGTTCCATTTGCCATGAAGTCCTAACTGGAATCAAATCCAGCCTGAACTTTAGTTCTTTAGGTCCATTTGGACCTAAAGAACTAAAGTTGGCCAGCTTCATGCAATAACAGAAAGCAAACTAATGCAATGCCATACTGAAAGTGCTGCTGTCTTTGAATTTCAGGCAATTCATCTTGCTTGTATTCCAAGTGAACTTACATTTTTCTGAATAAATGCTTAGCTAAAAACCAAACAAAGAGATAATTTGTTCCGTTCACTATAATAAAAATGTTCATGTTGGCTTACAAATTCAAGTTAATGATTAGGACGTTTAACACATTAATAGGAAAAAATCATTAAACACATTTGTATGTAAGCATGTGTGTGTGTGTGTGTGTGTGTGTGTGGTATATGTTTGAACATGTGTATATATACATCCACACATCATATGCACAAATATTTGTTGTTTTTTAAAATGATTTTTTCAAACAACTAAAACTAATTACTAAATCTAACTATTTCATTCCAAGTTGCATTATCAATAAAGCAGAAAAATAAGCAATGCTGATTTTTCTTCTCAGCAAGGAAGATGAAAACAAACTAAACCTAAGGAGAGCATACTTACCTCATGCAGAGAGGCAGAGTATTATGTTTTTTGATACAAAATATATCTTTAACTCAAAATATTAATTTAGAAGACTAATGAAGTCATTAAAACATCAAACATTACTTTTTTCTTTTACTTATTAAATATTTATTGAACAAATACAATTTGTATTTGTTCAATGAATATTTAAGAAAAAAATGTTAAAAATTCTTAAGGGTATAATAAATATATTTAAATAAGAAAAAATATTATATACTATATATTCATCACTAAACAAATTACTTTATACTTTTGTATTCTAGTGAGAAATGACAAATTATCTTCTTGAAAAGTAAAGGATATCTATGTATAGGAAATAGAATTGGTGATATGAATTCCAGCTAAAATATATCCTCATTCACAAATTTCTTCATGTCTTCTTTGGTCATAATAACATTTATCTGCATTGATTTTACAAGGTTGAAAGTTTTTGTTATTTATTATACCCTTAAGAATTTTTAACATTTTTTTCTTATTTAAATACATCATCCAAATTTTCCATCAGAGGAATATTAGAAGCTGGCAGTAAACAGAAGTATCTTTCCTGATTAGTATATTTTAAATCAGAAAAGGTTTACTGCACATAAGTTACACAGGAAAACATAATATGTATAAAACCATTGTATGCATATGTAGAACTAGTAACCACAATGTTACTTCCATAGCCTTTATAAAAGATCTTTGAGAAAAACACACATTTAAAGACATTTCCCAAATTAGGCTAAACTTTCAACTTTCTACTGTGTAAAATGTTTTCTCTTTTTTTAAAAAACAGAAAATTTAAAAAGAGACAATCATCCGGTTAACAACTAGGCTAGAACTCCCCCTCCCTGTATGTTCAAGTTTTGATGTCATATTCATTCAAAGATAATATTTGTATGCACACCACACTATAAGCTGCTTTAAATACTTCTTCAGTACTCTTCTTTCAGTGTTACCCAAGTCATGGTCTCTTTCTTTTGGTTTGCCATTCAAGTATGGAAATATTCAAAGTAGTGCAGTATTTTTTTTCTTTTTTTAACATAATACTGTTATATTTCTGTCTTTAATTGTGCCTCAGAATATTTACAAAATTTTGAGATATTAAAATAAGCATGATTTTTGCATTTTTTCCTAAGAATGGACATAAGATGCTACTTTATTTTAATATAATAGAAAATTCTGGGCTAGTTGAGTAATAATGAATTCTAATCCACAGTTTTTCATCAGTCTGGGTGTTTTTAGACAATAATTCGAATACTAGATGATAAATTTTGAAGCACCTAAAAACAAAGATAAAATCATAATGAAATATACACCTTTAAAATACAGACCATTGGATAACTATTTCTGGTTCTGTGTATTTCAAGTAACAAAATTATATTTAATGAAATGTTAATTTTTGAATGGGATATGAATTGCATTCCACTTACTTAATTTTGTATTAATTTATTTTCTCAAGTAAGATATGCCTAATGCTTTTAAAATCAAGGACTACTGATGGTAATGACTCTCAATATGTTCAAAATACACATGTTCTTGTAGTTTGGGGTACTTTTCCTGGAATCTCTGTTTTGCTATATTTTGTTATGTTGTGGTCAAAATTAAGTGTTATGGATTGGATCTTGAAATGTTCCTTGAAATGTTCATATTTTGGAAGCATGGCCTCAGTTGTGCAAAGTTCAGAGGTCAGGCCTTTAGGCAGTGAGGCAGATGACAGTTGAGTAATCCATTTGATAAATTAAGAATTTGAAGGTACTACTGGTAGGCAACTGTAGTCAGGTGGGGTTTGGATGGAGAAGGTGGATCACTAGGGAAGCTGGTACCTTTCCTCTCTACAAGACCTTTGAACATGATAGTCTGTTTCACCTTGAGCAATGGATGAACTCAGCCAGTTATGGACTAAACCTCTGAAACTACGAGCTAAAATAAACCTTTCCTCCTTGACGCTGTTCTTGTTGGAATTGTGGACACAGTGATGAAAAGCTCAGACAATTTGCATCCAAGATAATGACTGAGATATTAATTGAACTCAACTATCTTGGTTTTACTTCTATATTTTGGCTTTATCATAAAACTCATAATTTATCACAATATAATTACAAAACAACATAACTATAAGGAACATAATTAAGCATTTTCTTAGAAAAGTACAGTTTCATAAAATGAATAATATTTATTCAAATATTTCCTTTGTGATTTTCAGTTGAAATGAAAAAGGGATAGGAAATTATATCTTTTTTTCCCATTTCTAATACTTCTTTTTATAAACTTCCCATTCAGAATAACTAAATGCACCAGTTTGGGCACTTTTCAAATGACTATGATGTGTCGTTAAATCTTACAGGAAATAAATGAGAGTAGAAAGCAAGGAAGGCAAGTTAGTGGACAGGACAGAAAAGGGTACATAGCATTTTGAACCGTTTTTTATCCTCTTTGAAAAACTGGAAGGAAATAAATCCTTCCATAAAAGAACTAAAATGTTTGCTCCCCATATTCCACTCCACATCAAACCTTGACTTCATTCATCATTCTCTTTGTCCACAGTTCGTGAGCCAGCTGCTGTCTTCACTCAGAAGCAGAATTCTAGGTCTGTAACTTTCAGATATCCAGCCAGCTCTGTAACGTAATATTTTCAGCAGCACTTAGATGTCAGCTCTTCACTTTGTTTGTTCTTTCGCCTTTTATCACTGCTACAGCTCAGATGCCGACTTTACCAGCAGAAATGCGTATACCATGTGTTTAGTCCTGATAATCACTATCAATGTTTAATTATATTTTAAATTCATAATGAAAAGAATTTATTAATGAATTTTGATAAACAGGCTGTGTGGAATGTGAAATCTGTAACGACTTGGTGCTGACAATGTTGTTGAATTTTATGACAAAATTACCAGATTGAAAATCAGTCAAGCATGCCCAGAAAATTTACACAGCTCTTTGCCCAACAAAAAAAAAAAAAAAAGAGGTTAGTCCTTTTTGAGTGTTTGCATACAGTCCCTTGTTGTGCCCTGGATTAACTTCCTTACCTTGGTTAAGTCACTTATCTTCTCTAGAACCTCAGTTTTCTTCATTTTATGATTAATATGAAATTAGATTATGTGATTTTTTAAAAGTGTCTACCACTTTAAAATTGAATACACATAAAATAGCAACTCCAGGAGCTGAGGCAGTATGATTGCAGGTTGAAGGGCAGCCTTAGCAACTTAGAGAGGTCCTAAGCAACTTAGTGAGACCCTGCCTCAAAACAAAGTAAGAGCTGGAGATGTAGCTCAGTGGTAAAGCTTCCCTGGGTTACATTCCTGGTATCAAAAAAAAAAAAAAAAAACAAAACCACATAGACATGATATATACATATCAACATTTGATGTGAATACTTTGCTTTACAGCTGAAATTGTTTATAATCCTACTAATACAAGTTATAATTTTGAGGACTTTAGAGAACAGTCATATGGGAGGTTATATGGATCAGAGTGTGTGATAAAATACACTTTTAATTATTAGAAGAAATATTTCAATAAAGAACAGTAAGAAAATTTGCTCTGTGTTTATACTTTTTCAATTCTTCATCTTAATTGAGAAGATCAACTTCGAAATTCTCATTAAAAATAGATAAGGTTTAAATTATACTTTTCTATTCTTTTTTTTCTCACATCTTCATACATGTATTTTGTATAACAATGAGGGTCTCCTTCCACCATCCATGCAATTCCCTTTCTCCCTCCCTTTCCCTCCCACCCCTCTTCCCTATGTAGAGGTAATCATCTTCCCATGCTCTTCCTCTCTTCCCCATTTTGAGTCATCCCCCTTATATCAGAGAAGACATTCAGGATTTGTTTTTTGGGGATTGGCTAACTTCACTTAGCATAATATGCTCTAATGCCATCCATTTCCCTGTAAATGCCATGATCTTATTATTTTTTAGTGCTGAGTAATATTCCATTGTGTATATATGCCACATTTTTTTTAATCCATTCATCCATTGAAGAGCATCTAGGATGGCTCCACAGTTTAGCTATTGTGAATTGTGCTGCTATAAACATTGATGTGGCTATGTCCCTGTAATATGCTGCTTTCAGGTCCTTTGGGTATAGTCCAAGAAGAGGAATAGCTGGGTCAAATGGTGGTTCCATTCCCAGCTTTCCAAGGTTTAGAGAAGTAATGGGAGGGGAGAGGAGGGGTTGGGGATATAGGAAGGATAGTAGAATGAAACAGACATTATTATTACTGTGTGTATACATGTGATTGCATGACCAATTTGATTCTGCAACCTGTACACTCAGAAAAATGAGATATTATATCCCATCTGATTCAAATGTATGATATGTCAAGGTCATTGTACTGTCATGTGTAACTAATTAAAACAAATTTTAAAAAAAATAAAATAAAAAATATACTTTTCTTTCTTATCAAAGAGTAGAAAATTTTTTACTCCTTAGAAACTATAATTTAACATTTTATGATTGTAGTGCAATTAATTCCTTTTTAATATTTACATATAGAGAGAATGTTTTCTGATTCATTATATATTTGTTCAAAACTAATTAATATATAAATTCATATATTTTTACATTAACGTTATGACAAATATTTAAATAATGGTTGGTCTTAAAATCATAGATGCTAAGATTTTAAGAAAAACATTGGTAAAAGGCATTCAGTCAACACATAAAATAGCATCTTTTAAGACATAAGAAATATGAATATCTCTAATATGTTGTCCCATCCACTTCTCTAATCCTTATCAGTTCACTTTATGTCACACTTCACTTTTAAATACTATCATAGCAAAGTATTTAAATTAATATATAATCATTTTTTATTCAAATTACCAGGACAAAACCAAGAACCATGATAAAACTCTACAGCAAAAATTTGTTTTAAAAATTAAAGTTATTCATTAATTGATTTGTGAATTTATGTATCCTTATTTATAATATGTTTTCTCATTTTTTTTTTATTTCATGAACTTCAAAAAATATGACTACTATGTCAGTCTGAGATGCTGGTTGGACTTCATCATGTCCCTTCCTTTATCATAGACTGTGAACATCATTTATATAAAAGTAATTTTTGTCATCTTTGCAACAAATTCATGGTACTTTCCAGGCTTCAGTGTTCAGAAGTCTGTGGAATTAACGATAGTTAATGTTATGTTCATACCAATTCTTCTGCATATTTTCTGTATCCCTAATATGTTGTCCTATCCACTTCTCTAATCCGTATTAGTTCACTCTATGTCACACTTCACTGAGGTCAAGGGTTTCTGATACAGTACCATATCATGACTCCAAGAATTTCATTTTGCAACAGATTTTCATAGAAAATCTTTATTATTACTCTAGTTCTCTCTTGTTCCTTCAGTTTTCCTAGTTTTTTTTTCCCTCTCATTTAAGCAGGTTACCCATTCTTTGTTTGTTGTATGTAGAGTTGTGTACAATCTCTTTCTATCAAGTTGTTTGATAGTGTTGTTCATATTTCCATCTCCTTGCCTACTTTGTGTCTCCTTTTTCAATACATTATAGAGAGTGAGTATTAAAGTCTGTCAAATTTGCTGTAAGTAATTGGTAGTATCATTATGGGGCACATACACATATAGTATTGTTGCATTCTTCTCATCAATTGAACATTTTTAATTATAAATTATGCTTTCTTATCTCTAGCAAATTTACTAGCCTTGAAATATCTTTTCATTAATATTATTATAACTACAAGAGCATTTTTACATACAGTTTTTACATTTTTTCATAGTTAGATTTGACTTGTTTTATCTTTGGGTGTTGATTCTCATTTTGTAGGAAGGTAGTAAAAATATTTGAAGTCTTATTCCCTTATCAAATCTTATGATGTTTTCTTTTTAATCAGGTCTTATTACATTCATGTTTGATATAAATATTGATATATTTAGGTTTAGGTTCACTTCTTGAAATTTAATTGTTTATTTGTTACTTATCTCTTGCCTTTTAAATTTAATCAAATATTACTTATTCCAATTTATCTCTTTTAATGATTTTTTTGGTTAATATTCTCCATGTTATTTTATGATGTTTTCTTTAATAATTTCAATATGTTTGAGTCATTTGGTCTATGTTCAAAATAACTCTATTACATCATGACTGTTTCATAAACTTTGTAGAAACCTATCATTGATGGTTGCATTTAAAACCTCATTCCCTGGATCTTTCCCTATTCCTCTCTTCTTTCAGGCTATCCATCTATATATTTTTAATAATCTCTATAATAAATGATCAAATATAACTAAAGAATCTCTCTGAGTTCTGTGAGCTGTCTAGCAAATTAAACAAAATGTTGGAGAGGATCATGGGAATCACTGATTTTTAGTCATATCAGAAACTGGGACTTGCAACTAACATCTGGAAAATCATATGAGCAAGAACCTTTAACCTGTAGGATCTGACACCAGAGTGACAGTGTCAAGATTGAAGTACCTTGTAGGGCACATGATCTGTGTTCACTGGAGAAGGGAGTTTGATTGATATGTAGAGGAGAAGAACCACACACAAATCTGGTGTCTGAAGTGATGAATTATGTTGGATGGTGACTGGTGTGTGGAAAACCAGAAATCTCAAACACCTTTGAACCATCCAGCAGGATAAATGCTGCTGAACAGATGGAAGTATAGCTGCAAATTAAGGTGCTTTGTTGTTAATACAAGTAACAAGGTATAATGGGGAAATGAACACTGTTACCTATGCAGTACATTAGAGATTGCTTTGCTCATTTGACTTCAGAAATGTAAATTTGGGTGCAAAGGTTCTAAGAAGGTGCCATGGGAAATCTGAGTAGGCTCCAGATCATTGGGCTGCATGATGTGAGGAATCACTGTTCTTTCCATTTTGAGAAAAGATGATAGTCTTGAAACTTTGTTGATGTCTAAGATTGAACTATATTTGGGAATAGAATACATCCATTGACAGATTTGCGGGACAAACAATAGCTTGGGGAACATTTTGTACCCCAATTGTATCCAATTTATGAACATTTGTGGTGTCCTAACGCCACTAGGCTATACATAATTTGGGTAAATTGCTAATTGATTCAATAAAATATTTAATTACAATTTATTTTTATGCAAGTCATGTTAGAGGTTCTTAATCATACAAATGGGAGCCTTGATATATGAGGTTTGTTGATGGATAGGGTCCCCTTCCCCAGGAAAATAATTTTGTTAGCGTTTTCTCACTGGTCCCAATGTGGATAGATGATTTAGTATTATTGTTATATTGAGAAAGATTTTTTTTCCTAAAACAAATTCCCTAGTGTAATTCATAAAAGCCAATGAAGAAGAATTAAGTGCTTCGCAAAGTATATTAGGTTCATTCTTAAAAACACTCAGTACTCAACAACACATATTTAAAAACATTCAATTTATAGGAAAGTAGCCATAAGAAACAGTATACATTCTCATTCTTTTCTTCAAATACTAGATTAGAATACAAACGAATGCCATTTAGATCATGAGTATTGTCTTTAAATAGAAGGATAACTAGAAAGGGCAAAAGAAGACTTTTATGAGCTGTCAGCTATATTCTATTGGTGCAATGGAACTGTGCCTTTTGATTTCAAGTTTGTCACTAGATATTCAGAGCCCTGAGTTAGAGGAAGCAGCCTAAGGCTTATTGTCATGTGTTGTGTTAAACCTAATAGAGTTTCGCACTAAGTGCTTGATGAAGCTTGTTTAAGTAATGGATTTTCCTTTAGGACATGAGAAATCCTGCCATACTTTTACCTAAATAGGGAAAAGGGCAAGGAAGTGTTGGGAAAGGATTTTAAATTTCACAAAATAATAAAATCTTGGGTCAATGGAAGTAGACTGAAATGTTCCTTTGGTTTACTCTCTCAATAACATAGAGTGATTTTTCCAATGTTGGAAAGTGCCCAGTGCATATGAAATTTGTTCTTTAAATGCCATATGACACCACTTCTTTTATAATGGGGTTCATTAAAGAAAGTAATATATTTTATTTATAAATCTGCTATTTTCACCAAAGCATTATTAAGATTTATTTTTTAAATGATTTAAGGTTCTTCTTTTACTCTAAACAGTTAAGTGATCATCTAACAATCACATTAAACATGTTTCAAAATAAATATTCTAATAATTATACATGCTATAATAATTTTGTACATGGAATTGTAAGTATGTCCATCTAGAATAAAAGTGTTTTTTAATAAACCTAAATATTTTGAACTACTTCTTATTAATTGTGGTCTGAGTGTTTGAGCTTGTTATATAATCCAAAAGTCATTCACATTTATGAGGAGAGCAAATAGGCAATTCAGAGAGTAGTAGAAGATAGCTGTAATACACATGCACAAAACAACAACAACAACAACAACAACAACAAAAAAAACACCCAAATGACCCATAACCTACACATAAAGAACTCCTACAATTTCATAAATGAAAGATACTGAAGACCTCTCCCCCTATAAAAGAAGTCAAAATACTTGAACAGGCATGTGCAAAAATAGAATTTCAGAACAGACCATGCAATATGAAAGTGTGTTCACTGTAACGATTATGGAAATGAAATTTAAAACTACAATGATGATTATATATTAAGGAAAGTGGGCGGGTAACCATGGGCATATTTCATATTCCTCCCTTTCCTCTTAAAGTTATCAAGGATAACTGCAGAATGCTTGGGTGACAGTATGTTGAGATGGGTAGAGCGGGCTGGAAGAGCTTCCGCTCTGCTCCATCCTGAAGAAACAGCATAATCTTTCAACATTATAGCCCAGTGGGTCATGTGACCCATTGAAGGAAACCCAGGGTGGGCTGCTTTCCAGGTTACTTCAGTTGCAGTGCATATGGAGTGGAGCACATGTAGAGACTTCATCACCCTGGTTCCTCAACCTGGAAGTATCAGCTTGAAATAAATTTTAGGCTTCTGTTGTCTTGCTGCCTATCTGTAATTAATAAGATTAATGAATTAATCCACTTCACCTTTGTGTGTAAAAGTGATCTCTCTAGACACAGACAGTGAACCTGCTTTACAACATACCCATATAAATGACTAAAAATAAGAAAAACACTATCACTATACCTTGGTAAGTATATGAACATTTAGAATCCAAATGCAATACTGATGAGAATGTAAATCTATATAAGCATTTTCAGAAATTATTTGGCAATATCTAAGAAAGTTGTGTATATACATAACATGGCCCAACATTTCTTTTCCAACATATTTTTTTATTATTTTTTTTATTGTTGGTTGTTCAAAACATTAGATAGTTCCAACATATTAACTTGGCAAAAACACATGTCCATGCTCACTAAAAACATGGTAATAGAGCCACTATTTAAAAAAGGGCTACAGAAAAGCTAATCTAAATATATATCCATCACAGAAATAAAAAATCATTTGACATTTATTTATACAATTGTATATAGCAAAGAGGAAGATAATATGTAGGCAATAATATGTATGAATGTAACATAACATTGATTAAAAGAAACTAAATGTAACTGTTTATATAGTATGATTTCAGTTACATAAAACACTGAGAAAGGTAATATTAATATATAGCATTACAAGTTAGGTTAGTGATTAGTTGGGTGAGATAGAGAAGGTTGGTCAAGGTAGTGATTCTGATGGCTTTGTAAAATGTCAGTTGAGCTACCTGTGTATCTGGAAGTGCCTTTCCTGTTCTCAGAGAAGAGGAGCAGTAGACATTTTGTTCTTTGCTCTGAAAAATTCAAGCAGACCAGATAGTATCTCACAGAGGGTATTTCTTAATCTGCTTTATCACCTAATTGCTGTGGGGCAGCTTGTGATACTCTAAATGCTCCACCTGTTTCTGCACATATCTTCAGACCACCTCCTGAGCCAGCCTTATGGTTTCAGGAGGAAAGGTGCTAGCATCCTCTACAATATTCCTTGGCAAGAAGATGGGAGGGAGATAAGAACTGATTGAAACCCCTGTGCACTTCTGTGGTGTCTATTGAATACTTGAGTATTCCAGCTGACTACAGCATTCACCCACTTTACAGAAGCTTTAGGGAAGCTGCTTAACCAGCTTCCATTCACAGGAAAGGTCAAGTCCCTTGTAGAATATCAATTTGAGCTCTGTGAGATGTATTAGTCAAGTTTGTTTACAGATCATTATGTTTGCTATGCACGTATGTTCAGTTTTTGAAAATGCATCTAGTTATATATTTATGATTTGTATACTTTGGATTATTTGAAAGCTATGACACTTATTCAGAATAAAATGCCAGCCTTCATAATTATTCACTTATAAAAGACTAAGAAAAACAGAAAAGTTCACTTGAAAAATTGGCATTAAGCATGCTTTAATTAATCATGAGGTTATATAACAATCTTTATAGAGGAAAAAAATGTTTTTTTCCTCTCTCTCCAATTTTTGTCTTTATTTTCTTTTTAATTTCATGTGAGTTCACTGGATTAAATTAACAAAATCATTGTAAATTGAATATATCTGTTTGAATAAATTATGATTTCAGAAATAAACTTTACAATATATCAAAGGAATTGGCTTGCAATTTTGTAATTTTAAAATATGCAATTAAAACAAATTCTTACTTAACCAACTTTCTCCAATGTGCTTTATGTTAGATGCAAACACCTTGATGTCAGGAGCCTTGGTACATGAGCAGGAATTAATAGAAAGAGAAAGGGTGCCAAGGAAAAGGAGGGACAAAGAGGATAGAACTAGAAGAAACTGAGAAACTTGGCCGAGTTTGCCGATGATGTGAGAAATAAAGTTCTAAAATACCCTGATGACTGAAATGTTTCCTTTAGAGAATAATAATACTGAAGAGCCAACCAGCGCATATTATTTTTTCAGAAGTATCCAAGAGCGTTGGAGACTTAAAATTATATGCGTAAGTTCGAAGTGAAATAAAAACAAAGAGGATATGGGAAAGGTTGAAAAAAGATGCTCATGAAAACATTGAAAAGCATATTGTTGATGCGGAGAAAGATCTATCAGGAGTTTAGATATGAGTCTGAAGCGTTTTCTAATCTGCTAGAGAAAAATTCCACCAGGAAGCTAATATTTTATGGATCCTCTACTACTTGCAAAATAGTTTATCTGAGTTAGCACTTTCCTCAGAAGTTATGTTCTCATCTTCACCACCTCCTTTTAATACACATACTATTTGACTTTACAGCTGGGGAAACAGAGACTCAGGTGTATTGCATAGCAAGTACAAATTACTCTAGGTGAAAAAATAGAGCAAATCCTCAAATCTAGCTCAGTGTGACTTCAATGGTTATGTCCTTTCTATTGGACACATCGTTTTCATGGTTCGAGGTAAATTTCAAAGTGTGTACCCAAAGAGAACATTTTATTTTTTTTATTTTTTTGGCAGTTTGCTTATATAACTTGGATTAACTGTTGCATTGTTAGGGGAAAAATGTTTTGATTCAATAGTAGAAAATAATTCCTCAAACTTCTTTTTTTAAATTTCTTTTTTTATTTCTTTTTTATTGGTTGTTTAAAACATTACAAAGCTCTTGACATATTTCATACATTAGATTCAAGTGGGTTATGAACTCCCATTTTTACCCCATATACAGATTGCAGAATTACATCAGTTACACATCCACATTTTTACATAATGCCCTATTAGTAACTGTTGTATTCTGCTACCTTTCCTATCTTCTACTATCCCCCCTTCCCTCCCCTCCCATCTTCTCTCTCTACCTCATCTACTGTAATTCATTTCTCTCCTTTCTGTGTTAGAGTCTGTAAACAAGACTGGATGGTGCCTGGCATTTTGCCAGAGGGAGTGGTTTGTGAAGTAACACCAGCGAGCCATTAAGTGTGGAGATTCCTTATTGGTTGACTGCTGTATCTAGTTTATGCTAATTAAGATAAGCTGTGTAGAATGTATATATACCCCTCCTGTCCTACAATAAATGGCTCCCACTCCTGCTGTATCAATGTATACAAGTTGCTCGTCACCCCCCGGTTATTTTGCTGCAGCCGGACTGCGGCACTTCTGCTGTACTTCCAGATCTTGTTATGATATTGCTTCAAAGGACATCCTATACAGCAGTGGAGCACAGGAAAATCTAAGAGATTAACATATAGTGGTAGTGATCTTTTCCCTATAATTTTGAAGTCTCCATACCTCTTGCCATAGTGTGCAACAGAAAATATATATTGTCCATGATAAGAATCTATCACTTGGAATTATATCATGTTTCATATTTTAAAACTTGCTCTTACTTCCAAGTTAGATTAAAGTAATAATCATTTACTTCCTTATCATTCTGTCTTTCTTGGGCTATGTGGATTGTGACTCCTTTAAAAGTTCTTTGTAGTGCTTCTTTGCTAATTACTCAATACAAACAAAAAAATTCTTTTAGATGTATAGAGTAGCTTTTTGGTAAACTATTATAAGCTATCATTGAAATATTTTAATTGGTTGTCTAACATTTTTTCTTTCATTATCTTAAAAGGGACTGGAATCAAAATTGAACTCTTAAAAATTTATGAATAGAGTCTTGATTAAGAACTTGAGCTCAGGATTAGGGTTGAAGTGAAACTCAGGCTCCTGAATTACTAGGTTTGTGACTTTGCACATGTCACATGAGTATCAGAGATGAAATATGCGGTTGTTTCACAGGGTTGCATGGAATTAAAATAAGCAAACACTTATGATTAGGATATGTATTTCATACAGTTTAGTTATTAACTATTATGGTGATTAATGATATTTGGTTGCTTTCCTAATGGTCTTGCCCACTTTTCCCTTATGAGCTCAGATTGAACCATGTGGGTAGCCCTGGGGTGTACATCATGATAGTTTTACGCCACTTATGTCTATTCATTCTGCTTTATTACTGTAAGGGTTAATGAGTAATCCAATACTGGAAAGGGAATATAAATGAAAGGGTAATAAGATAAATTATGGGAAAAAATATTTTCCCTGGTAAAAGGGAGATTTAAAGGGTGAAAGAACTTTTTAAGCTCTTTCTCTTTTTCTCCTGATTCGACTACTGTTCAAGAAGGGCCCGAGGCTTGGAAATGCAGTAGTCACTTTCAGTTGAGCAATAGACCTTGAAAGTGATACAGAGTAATAATGAAAACTTGAATTCTTCATAACATGGCTGAATTATCAAAGCAACATCATGAGAACTCTGCCTAAACATCTTCAGCAATTGTAGAGATCCTATGGGCTAATAAGAGGCATCTTTATATTCACCATTTGTTAAGTGCACAGCTTAATGGGATGCAACTTCCAAATTTGTGTTCATACCATATATTTTAAAAGCTTAGGATGTTTGAACAGGCTAAAAGCACAAGAAAATAGCAACAAAAATAAATATTGAGTAATATGTTGCTCGTAAGAGGAAAGTTTGTAATGTCATTAATAAGGTATTCCTTTCTTAATCTAAGGAATTGGCACCATCAAAACCATTCATTCCTTGTGACAAATGATGAGCCAATCAAATGAACTATTATACAAAATTATTTTAAAATAAAATTCTTCATATGTTGGTTTGGCATGTCAATATTATTTTTTAAAAATGTTGATTAGCATTTTTTTAGCCTTTTTTTAAAAAAGAAAGAAAGTTGATATTCAGATTGAATCCAAGTTGAATCCAATTCCTCTATAATAGTTAACTTTTTTTTCAACAAAATAAATTTTCACTACCATGCTAATTATGTTGGAAACATTATATCATTTAAGTATCCTAACAGCCTTAGGGTGTATTTTGTTATAATTTTCATTTATGTAGATGAGGAAACTGAAGTCCGTAGATAAGAAACAACTCATCCAAGGTACTAAACTAACCAGCAGCAAATTAGGAAGCCCAGGCTCTAATGAGCACATTTAACTGTGATATTACCAGACTAAATCATTGCTCTTCTCTTGTGCCACAAAGTAATTTAAAAATCAGAAATTAAATCTAAGAAAATATTCACATTGAAGGAGCACACATTTCATGAAAGAAATATGTTCATTGTCACCAATAATAAAAATAATAAGAGTTTTTCCCATTCACACATTTGATATTTCCAGTGAAGGGTTAAAATAAAACAAGTTTTCTAAAATATTGCTAGATTGATAGTAAATTGGAATGAATTTTATACAGGGAAATTTTGCTTCACCCAGAATTCTTTAAAAATAATAATAGTAATAGTCCTAAAAATACTTCTCCAGAGAATAAAGAAAACTTTACTCAGAGTTTACGTATACAATGATAACTAGTAATGGAAGTACAATGTGATACATCTAGGTACTTTAATATGTTACTTATATGTACTTTTTATATCACTAGTGATGCTGATAAATATTTACCAAAATGTTTTCAAATATAATTCTGTTTATATTTTTGAGTTATTATTAATATTCTGAGTTTGCATAGACCTACAGAGAGACAATAAAAAAAGATTCAACAAAATTGGTTGAACAAAAAGTACAATTTTAGTTTCTTTAATTGAATTAAATTATTTTCTTTAAGCCTGTATTCCATAGCAAGATATTAACTTTGATATCAGTTACTTTGTAGACAACTCTAGAATCATGCAACATTCCTGAGATCCATCTATACTACAGAGATGGACTGGGAGGGTTGAGATGCTAGAGGAGTAGTATTGATATATGGTTCAGGACTGATAGATATAACTTGAAAATTTGCAAAAAAGACCTAAGTCAAGCAGTCTCTGATTCTTTTTTTTTTCATTGAGAGACAAGCCCAACTTCAACTCTGCTGTTTTCCCCTCAAATTTAAATGTTGAATTTTCAAGAGGTAATGTTGTATTTTATCAAGCTACACATTAAGAAGGAGATTCATTTTCTATATTTAATCCATTCATCATACTATAATAAACAGTAGTAATGGATTCTTATGAAGAGATTGATTTAGCTCACAGTTTTGGATGCTGAAATTCCAAGATTAGGTGGCCACATCAGTTTGGCCTCTGGTGATGGCCTAATGGTGGATGTCATCATAATAGCGAGCTTATAAGTATGGAGCAAAAGATCTGATTGTCAGAAAGGAAGCCAGAAGATGATTTAAGAATAAGGTTTGGTTTTGTAACTCTCACAAGAATTCATTCAGAGTCCCCACAAAACTACCCTAATTTCTGTGTCGGTCAGTGCCTTCAATTACCTAATGACCTTCCTCTCTAGATGCATATTTGAAAGACCCCAGTGACACATTCATGACCAAGGTTCCAAACCATAAGCTTTTGGGAAACAAATCATATCCAAACCATAGCAATTTCTTTGTTAATTTTTCTTATTTTCTTTTAGAAATTTGGAATTCAAGACAAGTTCCTATATAATTGCACACAAAACTTCTAAGATTTCTAGCAAACTATAAGTAATCAATTTTATTTATTTTATTTGTTTTTGATTGAATGCTTCAACTCCTCTACCATCTTTCAAGTTTCTTTTCTTTTGTTTTTAAGTTTCATTTCAACTATGGCACTTTAAAACTCATCATTGGTCTCTGATATTGCTGATATGTGTGTCCATTTCATGTACAGATTTTAATTGTGAATATATATATATAATATATATATATATATGAATGTGAATTATTTTCTTCATCATCAGCTTTTGATCATGGATTTATTTAGCACAAATCCAAGCTGAGACACTTTTCTATAATAGATAGGAAATTCAAACCCTGTAACATAAGAGGTAATTCCTCACTCAAAACCTTACAGTGCCTTACTAGAAAGCTTTCTTGAATAACTTCTGAAATATGCCATAATTCTTATCCCTGATCATCCTCCTGGTTTCCTTGCTGGATCAGTCCTATTGATGGCTCACCCTGAACCCAGAGTTTTAAAGCTCAGACACCATTGCATCCTCTCAACCACTGAAATCCTCCACCCCTTCCTGCATTCCCTTGTAGGAGGAGGCACGGAAAAGCATAAGTCTGTGATGGCTCTACTTTCCCCAATGACTGCATAAAGGGTCTAGAAAGCACAACCCAGACCTTTGGGAGATATAACCCATGCATATAATGAGACAGAAGTCAGGAAAGGAAAGCAGATTAATTGTCAAAACTTTATTTCCTCCTCTCACCCAATATGGGCTGTCCTGCAATAAAATATTTTGAAGCAGTTTGTTGAGAGCTGTCCCTAATTATCACAGCAACTAGTTGTGTTTTGATGCTAAGCTGTCAGCAGCCTGGTTGTATGACACTTTGTATTTGCTCTCTTTCCTCTTTTTTCTCACTTCTTTTGCTTTTTCTTTCTTTTTCTGGCAATGTCCACTGCCAAATAATTGTTAGCACGTAGACTGTCTGCCTTAGGCTCTGATTTTTTGTAGAACTCAGATAACAGCGTCGACTTAACAAGTTTTACTGTCTTCTCATACACATGCTGAGAAATCAGATGTGAGTTTTCACTGCTGTTTGGATGTCCATACCTTCTTTATACCTTCTGTTTCTCAGATACTTGCTTTGTAAATCTGTTTCTACTTCTTCTTCCGGGACTTATGTCTATTTGTTAAAAGTCAAAATTTCTGTTTACCAATTGGGTTAATGATGAAACTGCTAGAATAAAGAAAGGAGAAAGAAAGAGAACAGTGGTGAATAAATCATTTGCTTCTTCTATAAGCATATACAAACAATAGAGATTGATGGGATTAAAGGAGAAAGAAAATACTATCTTTAAAGTCATTTCTTTTAACTAGTAGAAGTAAGTTTAAAAATTTGTTTACAATTGGCACTTACTATAGTAAGTAAATTATTTTAATTATATTAAATGAATGTTTTAGTCAAGTATTCATCACAGTGATCAAAATACCTGACAGGAATGATTTAGAGAGGGAGAAGTTTATTTTGGTTCACCATTTCAGGGATTCAGTATATTGTCTGCTGATTTCACAGCTCTGAGAGAGAGATGATATAGAACAGCATGGTGGACAGGCTTGGGAGCAAAATAGTTCAGGACTTGGCAACCAGGAAGCCAAGACAAAACATAAGCTCCAGCAACACAGCCCTGTGACCTACTTGCTCTAGACACACCCTGCCTATAAGTGCCACCCAGTTAACCTGTATCAGTGCACTGATTAGGTCACATCTCTTATAATTTAATAGCTTCATCTGTGAACATTCTTGTATTGTCTCAATCATGATCTTTTGAAGGACATTTCATATCTAAACCATAATAACAAACAACAATTTAATACATTTAGCACAGACTTTGCTGATTCTTTTGTTATGTTATGAGAGATGACAGGTGAGAAAATAAATAAATCATAGACTCCATATTATAGAGAAAAGTATAACGAAATGGAATGAGAACAGAGAGTTATATACAAAAGAAACAAAAATAATTAAAGAGATTCAATGGGATAAAAAGGAACATGCAAAATTGTGGAATGATAAGTCTTAAATGTATACTTACTACCAGAAGCTTACCTCAGGTCTTACCCATATCTCTCTAATGAGATTACTGGAGATTAAGTTGGTTGCCCAAAGTATTTAGTTACATTAAAGATGGTCTGCAGTATTATTCAGTGCAACCACCAACTGAGAACAGATTGTGTGCTCCATAAAGAAAGACTCCTGTGTTTATATGTATGTGAACAGGAGGCATCACACTGCCCTTGGGAAATGGGGAACAGTTGTCTGGTGTTACAAAGACATGTCACTGCAATGGATCACTGAGTTTTCAGACAACCTCTCTGTTGAGGGGACTCTTGATGCTGGAATTCCAGGTCAAGGTGTCATTTCGATAAAATGTTCCCAAGAGTACTCATTAGAGAAGATTGAAAAGTTTGAGTTTTACCTGGTTTCAGAATAAGTGCCTGAATCTAAAGGAATGAGGCTGTTTAGGGTATGATTTAGGATTTCCCTGAGAAGCTTTTCCATACCCTGAGACAAAGTCAAAATAACAAAATATGTCAACCACAGCATGCTAACCATGGGGCCCAAATATGGTACACTGTTGCTTAACCAGTTCAGAAGTTCACATCACAAGGGTACCACTGGAGCAGTACCAATCAGCTCCCTACAGTCCAGCATCTCTGGTAACAGCAGCAGTTAAGTGATCAGACTCTTTATAGTCACTGAACTTTGCAGTATGACTGGAATAATGTTCTCATCCCTAACAAGGAGAAATTAGAAGTGGATGTCAAGAGGAAATTTCTAGAATTCTCCTGAAAGGACAGATTGATTATTAGGGGATGAATAATTTTTAGTCACTGCTTAATGAGAAAAAGAATCAATAACAGAGAAGTGACTATCTTTTAGATCATGACATGGAGGATGTATTCAAAAGGAATATGCTTTATAAATCTGTGTATTCTGCTATTTCCTTGCCAACACAACCTCCAGCAAGTGCATTTCCTGCAATAGATTTCGTAAATTATTGAAAATATTTAAAGTACCTTGTAAAAGAAATGAATGCAACTTGGAAAATACACAGGATTACGTAGAAGATTATATTGAAAAGTTAAAAAATAAACTGGAATCTATTTATGATTATCTGTAACAAATGCAATTAATCTCTTTTTGTGTGGAGAGAACAACTGGCTGAGAGTTTGAATATTATCTGTGATTCCTGATGTATTCCTTACAAGTTCCTTACGTTTAACTTATGAGAAGGTCATTTGGAGTCTGTCTCTTCTAGGTGTATATACTTTCAAGGGCTATCAACTTGAAGTACCACAGACCAAGGAACTTAAACAATACAAATCCATTTTCTCACATTCCTGGATGCCATAAGCTCAAGTTCTATGTATAAGTAGGAAGGGTTTCTTCTGAGGCTTCTCCCTTTGGCTTGTAGATGAATGTCTTCCCTCTGTGTCTTCACATGGTTGCTTCTGTCCCTGTTTGTATACTTACTTCCAAATTTTATAAAGACAGCATCATATTGAATTAGGAATCACCTGAAGGGCTCATTTAAATCAATTATCTCTTTGAAAGCCTACCTGTGAATACATCTGCATTCTGAGATCATGTGGGTTAGTATTTCAGCATATGATTATTGGGGAGGGATACAATTAATTCTTAATGCTTCGATTAAACTCATAATTAATAAACTTTATGACACTAGGCAAGTTTTACCTCCCCATTTCAGAGGTTCAGTATATTGTCTGCTGATTTCACAGCTCTGGGACCAAATATCTAGGCTAATATTCAGTTTCATTATGCATCTATTAGAAATAAATAGAATGAAATGTCATATTTTTAGGAGGAACTGATAAAACAAATAGAAGTCACTTAAGATACACATCCAATAGTCATAGGTATTAGAGATGTGTACCCTTCAAGGGCCTGTACCTATTAGTGACAGTTACCTTTAATCAGAATAGTATGGATGGGGTCCAGAAAACATGCAGTAGAGCACACAGCAATAGAATTCTTAGGATAATCAAGCGTATGTGCTTCATTAAGATTTTTTAAATTAGGATTTCCACATTACTGAGAGGAGATGAACATGGGTGGATATGCAGTCACTAGTCTGTGAGCACAGTGGAATCCAAAATCACATCCACCTTGTCTACCAACCCTGTAAGTGGAATATCTGATGTGGTGTGTGGCACTTAGGCTTTCAGGAAAGAAGAATGGAGTAAATTAATAAATTTTCTAGTTTCACATACTTAATGGGTCAGAATAGAGATATGTAAATACACCTCAAAGGATATTCAGTTTAAAGTATTCAAAACTGTAAGTGTTCGATAATGTCACTTGTTTCATTTTTTTCTATTAAGAAAATTAAAAAGAAATTTTTTCATAAAAATAAGATTTACCAGGTGTAAAACAAGAAGAAATAAAGTTGAAACATGTAAAAAATCTGCTAATATCATCCAAGTACAATCCTATGGAGAACAAAAACCTGTAAGTACTTGAGCTTTCAGAACCTGTATCTTAAATTATCCTTAATGTGGAAACTCAGATATTGAACTCTTAGGGTGTATCAGTTAACTATTTAAAAAGATTCATCATAAATGAATTAATTGAATGATAATGTTAATGATTTTCTTTTAATATTTCTATTATATTTAGAAAGATATTTTCTCCTATAGATTTCAATAGGTTTTAATCTCTGCATCAATTATTCTTACTTCAAATTAACATATTGCATTCCAGTTTAATACTGGATTTTATTTTATTTTATTTATTTTAATAAATTTATTAAAGCTTGATTGAATTTGCATTTAAAATAATTCATTCTCATTATTGAAAAAATGGTATATTTGATCATGTATGACTAAAGATCAACTTTAAGAAATTGTTAAAATCATTTAAATAATTAATGCCTTTATGCAAGATTTCTTATAAGAGTTCCTTGGTTTTCCCTTTAAATTTGCCATGTGTTCTGAGGACTAGTTTTTTTTTTTTCCCTCACTTCTGTGTTTAAAAATGGTTTTCTGCAATTCTTTATGTCAATGCTAAATAAGTATTTTTATATAATTTAACCCTATTTTTTAAAATTAATTTTGAAGTTATAATATTATATAAGTAAAAATATAAATAAACAATGTTGGAGGAAGCAGGTATAATCTAGGAAACAGGTGAAATTTAGATAATTTCAATTAGGGTTTTCAGTAGTCTTTTAGGTATAGCAAGTGTGTCTTCAATCTACTGAATCCCAATTATGTGTAAAGTAGGAATTATAGATGGCATTTCTTCTCAACACCTTGAAAATCATTTAAGAAATTGTCATGTTTTCCAAAATTCAAAGTTTAGGTAACCAGTTTAAGTTAACATAGTTATTTAGGCCAAAACCACAATGCAAACTTAAGTTTTTTTTCAATTCTATATATTATCTATCATTGTTATTTTCATAGAAATGTGAGGTATCACTGTTTTGTACATGTGATTGATATGTAGCTTTTTATAGCATGTGTGATGTCTCTCACTTACTACAATATGATTAATTTGAGAAGACTTCTATCTCCTTCAAGTAAATTGTGTAATTTATTAAGCCAAATAAATGACTTGCACTTACTTCCATTCATCTCCAAAGCTTTCATAAATTTTGGTTTGGGGCTAAGCAAAATAAGTAATTTTTAAAAAAATTCAATTCAATAAAGAATTTCTTTCCCAAGAGGATTTTATGCTAACATGTTTTAGAGTCAATTTGCAGCGTCTATTTGCAGTGTGATTAATTGTATACTCATTGTAATACTAAATAATGCTCTATTCATCCCATACTATTATCAAAGATTTCTAGATTTAAAATAATCTCTACCATTTGTTATGAAAGTCTATAGCTTTGTATTTACTTCTTCCATCCTTAAAATTCATGTTATAAAAAGTAATCAAGAGTAGTTCTCAGACTTTTAGAAGGAGTGTGACTACTAAGACCACAGATTTGACCGCAGATTATGTTACATGAAACATAATGGGATCCTTCCAATCTTGAAGTTAGCAGTTTTAATAAGTGTTTATGAGCTGGTTATGTTTTTGAGTAATGACACAAATAATGTAGACAATGACATTGCCTCCAATTTAAAGCAGGTATTTCTTTTCTGAAGACTCTGGTAATGATTGAACTTTTAGTGTGGCTAATGACATCTTAGAGTTAAGCTGTCAGGAAAGCCAAGGTGGGAAGAGGAAAAAACAATAGAAGTGAACTCTGAGTCCATGCATCATTAAGTGAAACCATTTTTTCCCTCAGAGGTCAAGGTCAAGTTTTACATTCAAGAGAGAGACTAAACAGAGAAAAAGTTCTCCAGTGGAATACCAATGCCAACAAAGCTCTAACAATAACAAAATCATTGTTTCTCATTTCAAAATACAAAAAGACAAATCTAGGAACAGAAATATTGTGGGTTCATTTCCAGACCACAGGAAGAAGTGAATATCATAATGAAGTGAGTCTCATGCTGTTTTGTTTTCCTAGTGTATATATAAATTATACTCACATTGTACTATAGTCTGTTAGGGACATGAGAGCATTATGTGTAAAAATTACGTACATACCTTAATTTGAAAATATTCCATTGCTAAAAAAATTGTATCAATTTTCAGAGTCATATGCGAATTGCAATTTTTTTTTTTTTTTTTTTTTTTGCTGGTGGAGAGTCTTATTGATTACTAGTGACTGATCATGATGGTGTTACCTAAAAAAGAGAGATTTCTTCTGCTGCATGCAATCCTGTTTGATAGCATTTTATCAACAGGAGAACTTCATTCAAAATTGAAGTCAATCCTCTAAATGCCTAATGATGTTTTATCAGCCAAGTTGATCTAAACTTCTAAATCCTTAACTGTCATTTTAGCAATGTTTAAAACATCATCATTGAAAGAGACTCCCTCTTCAAAAATATTTTCTTTGCTCAAAGAAAAGAAGCAATTTCTTGCCCATTAAAGTTTTATCATGAGAATATATCAAGTTAGTCATATCTTTAGGCTCAATGTTTAATTCCATTTCTCTTGCTGTTTTCATCACACCTGCAGTTATTTTTTAAACTGAAAACTTGAGCCCCTCAAAGTCTTCCAAGAGGTTTGGAAACAGCTTCTTCCAAATTCCTATTAATGTTCACATTTTGAACCTCCTGCCAATATTCATGAATATTCTTAATGATATCTAGAATCATTAATCCTTTCTAGAATTTTTTTTCAATTTACCAAGATCCATCAGAAAAATCACTATCTATGGCCGCTGCAGTCTTACAAAACACATTGTTTAAAATAAGGCTGAAAGTCAAAATTATTCCTTGATCCCTAGGTTGCAGAATGGATATTGTGTTAGCAGCCTTAAAAACAACATTAATCTTGTAAATCTCTATCAGAGCTCCTGTGTGACCAGGTGCATAATCAATGAGGAGTAATACTCTGACAAGAATCTCCTTTTTTTCCTGAGTATTAGATCTCAACAGTGGGCTTAAATTATTCAGTGCACCATGTATTAAACAGATGTGCTGTCATCCAGGTTTTGTTGTTCCATTTATAGTACACAGGCAGAGTAGATTTAATATAATTCTTAAGGAGCCTAGGATTTTTGGAATGAAAAATGAGCATTGGCTTCAACTTTGTCACCAGCTTCATTTCCCCATAACAAGAGTCAGCCTGTCCTTTGAATCTTTGAAAAGAAGAACTGACTTCTTCTCTCTAGCTATGAAAGTCCTACAGGGCACGTTCTTCCAACAGAAAGCTGTTTGATCTGCATTGAAAAGTTTTTTGTTTAGTGTTGCCCACTTTATTGATTATATTAACTGGAGTTTCTAGAAAACTTCCTATGGCTTATACATCAACAATTGCTTCTTCACTTTGTGTATGTTATGGAGATCACTTCTTTTATTAATTCTCATGAACCCATGTCTGCTAGCTTCAAGCTCTTCTAGAGCTTCCTATCCTCTATTAACCTTCACAAAAAACTGAAGAACATTGGGGTTTTGCTCTGGATTAGGTTTGGAGGTAAGGGAATATTATAGCAAGTTTGATCATCTACCCAGTCCACTAAAATTTTTCTCCCTATTAGCAATAAAGCTGTTTCTGTTTTTTTTTTTTTAATCATTCATGTGTTCACTGAAGTAATATTTTTAATTTTCTTCCGTAATTTTTTCTTTGCCTTCAAGCATTAGCTAATTGTTCGGTGCAAGAAGGCTCCTTGAGGATGCGGGCAAAAAGGTACACTCATACACTGCTGTTGGGACTGTAAATTTGTGCAGCCAATATGGAAAGCATGATGGAGATTTCTTGGAAAATTGGGAATGTAACAACCATTTGACCCAGCTATTCCTCACTAGGTCTATACCCAAAGGATTTAAAAACAGCACACTACAGGGACACAACCACATCAATGTTTATAGCAGCACAATTCACAATAGCTCAACTGTGGAACCAACCTAGATGCCCTTCAATGGATGAGTGGATAAAAAAAATGTGACATATATACATAATGGAATATTACTCAGCAATAAAGGAGAATAAAATCATGGCATTTGCAGGTAAATGGATGGAGTTAGAGAAGATAATGCTAAGTGAAATTAGCCAATCCCAAAAAAAACAAATGCCAAATATTTTCTTTGATATAAGCAGGTTGATTCATAGTTGGATAAGGAACAGGAGTATGAGAGGAATAGATGAACTCTAGATAGGACAGAGGGGTTGGAGGGGAAGGGAGGGGGCATGGGGTAATTAATAATGATAGAATGTGATGATCATTATTATCCAATGTACAAGTATGAAGACACAAATTGGTGTAAATATAATATGTATATAACCAGAGATATGAAAAATTGTGCTCTATATATGTAATAAGGATTGTAATGCATTTCGCTGTCATATATAAGTTTAAAAAAAGAAGTCTTGCTTACCACATTTTAAACCATACTTGCACCTCCTAGCTTTCAGCATTCCTTTCTCACTAAGTTTAATCATTTTTAGCTTTTAATTTAATGTGAGAAACATGAAACTTTTTATTTTACTTGACTATTTAGAGGCCATTTTAAGGTTATACATTGGCCTAATTTCCATACTGCCGTGTCTAAGGTAATAGGGAACACTGAAAAGGCAGTATGTGGAATGGCTGGTCAGTAGAATTGTTAGGACATGTGCATTTATTATATGTGATTGATTGTCTAGCTGTGGTTTGAGGAGCCACCCATCAAACAAAAAGTAAAATCAAGGATCACTGTTCATGAAAACCTTAACAGATATAATAATAAAGTTTCACGTTATAAAAATTACCAAATGTTACACCAAGGCATGAAGTAAGCACATTCTTTTGGGAAAACAATGCCAACAGACTTTCTCAACAAAGGGTTACCATAAAACAATTTGCATAGATAGCAATCTCTCCAATAAGGTGAAGTATGATAGAAAGAAGTCAAGGGAGGAAGAAAAGAATATATTCTATAAAATAAAAATACAACGTATAAAAGTAGATCAGAGAAGGAAATATAACATAAAAATACGAGGCAAACAAAGTCTTGTGAAAAATAGCTCTATATGAGAGCAAAGACACAAAGTGAGAGAAAAACATATTTAAGAAAAGAATAGGAATGTTGTTGTATTTGCTTAACAGAATGTGTCCATACATGGCTCTTCCCATTCCTAATGCCTTCTTTTTTCCTATAATTGAAGTTTTATCTCAGCATAGTATAGTCAATCAAGAGTCCATATTAGTTTCTTGGCACTAAACCTTGGTCATATAATTAGTTTTTGTTCAATGGATGACAAAAGATAATAGCAATAGTATTAGATATTTTTTACTGTGCTTATTATGGGTCAAATACTTTTCTAAATGTTTTACAAACGATTAGTCATTTTAATTATTCATTTTTTACAATATTTGGGATCAAACCCAGGGCTTTGTGCGTGCTGTGCTAGGAAAGTACTTATCACTGAGCTACATCTTCTATCCCAATAGTAGCTCATTTAATTGGGATGGTATCTATATGAGGTAAGGGATGTTATTATCTAAACATTGTAGATGAGAAGAGTGTTTGTTACATCTTATATAAGTTAATACTGAAATTGCTGTAGCTACCTATGTGCAACTTCTTGATGCTGTACTTGAAATGTAAGGCTGACAACCTCTCTTCTTTTTCTCCCTTTGCCTCCAATGACTGGAATACGGTTATTACAATAAATAATTCAAATAACTCTATTAGTCTGTGATACGCATTTCTAATGATATTTCTCATTATAAGAGGAAGAGGTTTAAGGCAAAAAGAGACTTATTTGTTAAAACCATGGAATTTGCATGCTATTTTTTGTTTGTTTGTTGCTTAAGAGTAGCTTATTAAAGAAGAATAATGCTCCTTTTAAAAGTTTACTATTATCTTGATAATTTTTTCATCAGTAAAATTGCTACATAACTAGTAAAATATTGTTACAAACTTGGATGTTAACAAAATGGTAATGGCATAAGATTCTTCTCTCAACAAGAAAAAAATATTTAGAAATTCTAGAAAGAATAAACATTAAAATAATGAAAAAATAAGGACAGGTTTTGAAAAATATGGAATATAACAGGTGTTGGTATCTGTCCTTGACATGTAGGAACTATTTCTATTTTATCACCAACACATTTGAATGAAAAACGATTACATTATGTTTAGTTTTCTACAGGTGCAGTTAGTTTCTTTTTTTTGTAATGAATAATAATAGTTTTATGCTTTCCTTTTTTTCACCTAAACTTAACCTACATAGACAATATGTGAATGATATTCCTTTTTAAAAGTCAAATTACACAGCTTGTCAAGGCAAAAACAGAATATAACAGAAAAGCCAGAAAATTTTGAAAAGCAGAAGAGCATTCTAGAGACTGAGAAATGCTTAAGCATGCAATTCTTCATCTTAATGAAAATGAAGACAAGATACACTGTTATACATTGATGCACCAAGAGAGATACAAATATATCTTATAAATGTTTTAAGTGATTAATTGAACAAATTAAGAAAGATCTTATACAGATATTTAAGAAAGAAAAATAGGAATTATTATAATTCTATTTTTTCAAAGTGAAGAGTTAATTGATACTATCTAAAATTTAAAAATCAAGAAATGGAATTTATTTTATATATGTATATAAACATATATACAAGCATATGTGACATATATAATATATAATGTGATACAATGAATCAAGGATGAATTTCATCTGTGCAGTTTCACTGGGGATGACATGAGAGTTTTATAGTTTTTTATTCTGTACATAAATTTATGTCATAATAAAATCATGTATGTTGTAGGTGTCTCATATTTTCAGTTGCTCTGTTGTTAAGATATCTCCACAAACATAAAGTGCAGTTTATTTACCTGATTTTGAAAAATTATAACTCACACTCAGTCGAAAGGATTCTGATTTGATGTAGTCAGCTTTTTCATTGCTATGACCAAAATATCAGATAAGAAGAATTTTATAGGAGGAAAAGTTTATTCTGGCTCAAGGTTTCAGAGATCTCGTACCTACACAGCCAACTCCATTGCTCTAAGCCTGAGGTGAGGCAAAACATCATGGTGGAAGTGTGTGGAGAAAGAAGGCAATTCAAAACAAGGTAATCAGGAAGAAGAGCAAGCTCTGCTCAGCAGGACAAAATACATCCTGGAAGACACAGCCCAGACTACATCCTCCAGCCATACCCCACCTACTTACAATTACCACCCTGCCTGCCCACAGTTACCACCCCTTCAAGTGGATCAATGCACTGATTAGGTTAAGACTCTTAAAACCCAAACATTTCACATCTAAACTTTCTCACATTGTCTCAAACATGAACATTTGGTGAACACCTCACCTCATATGTAAACTACAGCATGACTAAATCAGTAAGCTCTTCTCTTTAGACTCACAAAGATGTCTTAAATATCGAAAAAAAAAAATAGCTCACCAGTAAAAGATAAGAATATATGTCTTTGGTATTCCTTTAGTATTCTGAATCAGTCATCAACTGATATCTGAAAAATAATTGATTGCAAATGATGAAACATGCCTCTGTAGTCAATGCACAGCATTTATAAAATGCTAAGCTCTAAAACTGAGCAACTATAATAGATTTAAGTATACCATGTCAAATGGTAACTTTCAGGTAGTCTAAACTAGGACCATGATAATAATAATTAAATAATGCTTATTAAAATATAATATATCTGCAGAAAAGCACACATATATTGTTATGGACTAAATTGTATTCTCCCAAAACATGTTAAAATCCTAATCGCAAATATGATTGTAGTTGGAGAGAGGATCTCGAAGGAAGTAATTAAGGTTGCATGAATTCACAAAGATTAGATTCTAAACCCACTAACACTAGTGTCATTACATGAAGAGGAAGAGACAACAGGAAGAGACAACAAAGAAAAGCCCTCTGAATAGAGACAAGGTGGTCATCCACATGTCAGAGAGGCATTACCAGAAATCAACCCTGGGGTCACTACAAAGTTACAGCTGCTTTACTATTTAGACTTGAAGACATATGTAAGAAAAAGGAAGAAAACTATTACTTTTTGAATAGATAATTTGCAATTGATATTTATTATATAATAAAAAATTAAAACCCTTTAGAAAAATCTTAATTGTGTATGTACATATCACAGCAATTTTGATCCCCTTTTTGGATACACACAATGCAAATATTTGTTTTTTGTTTTTTCTAATCCAATAAATAACAAAAAAATATTTGTCTAGCCTAATCAGACAAGCTTATTGAAAAGAAACATTCTATGCTAACAAAGCAAATAAATGTCAGAACACATCAAAATTTCAGGGGCTGTGGTGATAAATATTGGTCTTCTTTTTCTGTTCCCCTGCTCACACTGATTACTGCCTACTACCCTTCCCTAATAACATATAATTTGTATTTTTCTTTTTTTTTTTCATTCTTAGAGCACTGCAAAAAGTTTTTGAAATTGTTTAAATCAATTTTCTCTCTCTTTTTTTTTTCTTTTGGCTCCCTGGAATGCCATTATACTGAAAGACTCACAAATGTAAGAAATTGGATTCATTCACATTCTCAACCCTCCCACTCCAACCAGAAAAAAATGAATATTTACTTTTCAACATAAAACTCTATAGTACTTTCTATTGTTTTAAAAGCTGTTTCCAAAGTATACAATAATTTTTCAAAAAGTTTTCTATGATATTTTTATATAATGCAAATATGCCTTATCTTTTGTCGCATATTGAAATGACTTGAGATTTTAGGAATGTCAGTTTTATATGCATTACTTTCTTTGAGTAGATAACTCTAGCTTTAGTGAAAGTCAAAAGCAAATACAAGTCTTATAAACTTTCTCTTTTGGATATGAACTGATATTCATTAAGTTATTCAGGAAATATATTTGTCTCCTAGGGCTTCCTTAACAGAATACCACAGGTGGGTGGAGGCTCTAAGTTCAAGATCAGGGTCCATACTGCTCCATTAACCACCATCCTACTGATTAGAGACTATAGCTTTAAAAGTTGTTTAATATGGGGCTGGGGTTGTGGCTCAGCGGTAGAGCAGTCACCTAGCATGCACGAGGCCCTGGGTTCAATCCTCAACACCATATAAAATTAAATAAACAAAATAAATATTGTGTAAAAAAAAAAAGCTTTTAAAAAAAGGTTGTTGAATATGTGTGTTTATTTTCTTATTTTCTTTAACAGGTATGGTTTTTATGTGGAATGTTGCCCAAAGATACAGAGGCTCTGTCCATAGTATAGCAGTGTTCAGAAGTGAGACTTTGGGGGTAATGATTGGACCACTAGGGCTCCAGCTTTATCACTGATTTAATACTGATAGGTAATGAAAACTGTAGGCAGTAGGTCATGGTTGGAGGAAAGAGAGGGGTTCAAAGGATTTTGTTTATCCCTGACTCCATTCCCTCCCTCCCTCCCTCCCTCCCTCTCTCTCTCTCTCTCTCTCTCTCTCTCTCTCTCTCTCTCTCTCTCTGCTTCATGGCTTCCACATGACCTGAGAAACTTTCCTCTGCCACACCCTTCTGCATTGTTCCTTCTAGCTACCACCCTGAAAGCAATGGAACCTACTGATCATGGGCTGATATTTCTGAAACCATTTGTGCAAATACGAATCTTTCCTCTTTTAAGCTGATCATGGCAGATATTTTTGCCATAATAATGAAAGGCAGAGTACCAAACCAGAAGGCTTCATTGACAATTGATATAGGTGTTCCTAACCATGTGAAGATATTGAACCAAAAATAAAGTGGAAATATGGTATAAATTTTCTTTACTAAATGTAGCCATATATTGTTGATGGAATCTTATCATATTTAAGGACCAGTGATGTTGTGATGTCATATTTTCTGGGTTTTAAAAACTATTAAAATTATATGTTTTAAGAATCCAGACCTATATTTTCTTGTTCTTTATGAAAGCACTGTTCAACCTCAGGGGGTTAAGCATTCCTGTGTTTTTATAAAGGAAAGTATTTTGTTATCTCATTAAATTGATCAGTGACTATCCTTATAAACATCCATATTTTAAAGTAACATTTTTGTTACTTTGTATTTCTGAAATAAACACAGACTTACAGAAAATAAACATTTGAAGATAAGTTGCAAATCCGATGATCCAAATAAATTGTTGATTTTTTTTTACATGAAAGGACATTTACTCAAGTAGCTATGACATGATTGTCAAAGATGAAAATAAAAATTAACACTATGCTTTACTACTCTAAAGTCCTTAGATTTGAATCTAGCATAACATTTGTTACAATAATGTACCAATAACAAAGAACATTTTTCAATCATGATATTCATTCTGTTGTCTTGCTTTTTCTTCCTTCATCAGTATGAAAAGATCTCTTAACCTTTTCTTGATTTTCATACTCTTGACAAATTGATTATTTCAGTATTTTAACTTGTTTTTTTTTTTCACAATATCCCTAAAGTAGCACCTCCTCATGAGTAATTTCAGGTTTTACATCTTTTCATGAATATCCTAGATGGGAGGCTTATTCATTATGAATCTTATGAATATCTTCTATTAGGAAATATGCAATTTTAATTTATTCCATTACTAATAATGTTCACTTTGTGCTCTGGAGTGAGATAGTTTCAACTGAGATTCTATTTTTATGTGTTATTTTTTAAATTTATGATTAGTAATTTTTCATATAAATAAGGTTAAGATTGTGTAAACATCAATTTCTCAAAAAGATAATTTCTTTATCTGTCATTTATATCTTCACAGACTACTTTTTTTATTTGATGGATTGCAATGTTGCCTCAATTATTTATGTTTAAACTCAAACTGCTCTCAATTTTATCAGTGGCAGGCAGTCTTTTCCAGCTGGCTTCTGTGCCCTTTCTACATATCCCCACAGTCACTTTAGCGCATCCTTTCTGTTTGGTACCGAACCATGTTTCCACATCCTCATGTACTTTTCCTATTTTAGTCTTAGAATTAGCCATTTCTTTAACAAACCTATCCTTTATTGGAAAAATGACATATAGAAATGAAATGTAAGGGCAGTAGGTGGGCGAGGGCTACTAGCCTTTTACTGCTCTGAGGCTCTCTAAAAGGCCAGTAGGGATTTACATGTATGTATGTGTGTATGCATATGAAAACACAAAGTCATTTTCTAGTGTATGTGCGTGTGTCCACTAATCTACACTAATACCTCCAAATGATAATTACTGGTATATGATGTACAGGTGTTCTAAAACCTCATATAAATGTCAGTCAATTCCTACAATCATTTGGCAAAAATATTTGAAACAATACTGAATTAAAGATATAAAAATGACAACAATAATAAATATTCCTAAAAGTGCCTACATTTCAGTAAAAAGGTTGTGACTGCATATAAAATTTTTCCTAAGCAGAGATTTTTAAATAGATGTGTATTAAGGTGAATATTTCATTATTTTTACAAATTTAATTTGTATATTCTTGCTTATAAAGGATCAGTAAGTATAGGATCTTAACTCTTTTTATGATGCATTAGTGTAAAAAGCCTCAAAAGTTAAACATATACAATGATAGAAAATTGCAGCATCAATTGTTTTTTTATGTCTTCATTACTAGAAGCTTCCCCTACTTTGATTGTTTGAGAGAAAATAAACAATTTTACATAATGTTTGTTTCATTTTAGATCTTGTGTTCAATGAAGAAACTGATTATTTTCTTTTCTACTTCTCTGTAATCCTTTAACAACAAATCCAATGTTTTAAAACTATAATTATATTCTAATTCGATTTAAATAAAGCAATCTGAATGCAGTTTTCTTCTATTCCCTAGGGACAAAGAAAGTACAAAGGAACATTTAGCAATGATATAGTTCTGGATGCTATTGTAGTTTTTTGTTTTGTTTTTTTGTGTTTAACATTTGGTTACAAAATCAGAAAGATTATTGACAACTACTTTAAAAATTCTAAAAATTTACTAGAAAAGATTCTTTCTAAGGAAAAGGGACAGAATGTTAGTCCACAGTAGGAAGAAAATATTTTAATAAACTAAACTTGCAACTCTACTATACACTGTCTATACACCTTAGAAATATAGAAATACAATAGTTCCTCTCTTATGGATTTCATGAATTTGAGATATTATTGACTGTTATATGTCTTGTTTTCAAGGGTAGTTCAAATTCATACTTTCACCATTTCAACATGAATAAATACTTCAACACTTTTCACCTCTTTTTATTTCTTCTTTAATTTACTCCTTCATTCATTCCATACTATTTACCAACTAATTACTTCCTCCTAATAATGTGTTTTTCTGTGTATAATAAGGAAATAAAAGAATGTTTATCTTATGTAATAGTTTAGGGAGGAAAGCTCTAAATAGTAATTAACTTTATGCCAAAAAAAAACTTGCTTATCATTTTTACTCATAGAATGGCTACACCTTTCATAACAGATTTCGATTTCCAATACTCACTCCTAAATAACAGGATAATCCACTTTGGTCAGTAGGCATTTGTTCATTCCCCTGTTTTACTCCCTCTGTCATTTGTTCCTATATTTCTCTGTTTTACCTATTATTTTCTTCTCCATTTACAAAAATTTTATCTTTTCAAAAGCATCTCTCAAATTTCACTGTCTTTGGGAATTATTTGTGATGTCACATATTTGAACTCACTCTCCATATTTTATTGTTTAGCATTAATAAAGAGATAGACAATTAATATGTAATCACTTTTACCATCATGCATTATTCAGAGTTATTTGAATTTATCATCTAATTTAACTGAACTTCATAGGTTGGATTTTCAGAATGTTTACTCTACTCTGCACATTTGTTCCTGATAATAAGGGCTGGGATCTAGGCTTTAATGGGGTTTTTATGGGGATTTGTTTGGCCAGAAGTTGAAAAATACATTGCAATAAAGGTCCAATAAGTATTCTTATTCCATTGGCTCCTCTACTGACAGAAACTGACCTGGGTTAAGCATCTGAATCCACTGCTCTGCATTATTTACACCAACCTCAAACACAAGTTCAAAAAAGCAAAACACTTTTAGACTGTGGTTTAAATAATTCTAGAACACAGTTCACACTGAATTTTTAAAAATATGTTTTTTTGAAGACTACAGTAAAAGAAATTTATCTGAAAGATAAACTAGAATAAATAGAGGAAACAGTGTGGAATTACATATAAACATACTTTTCCACTGTATTTTTGATGTTGGAAAGAAGTAGGAAACACTTGGATAAAAGTGCTGAATTCACATATAGACAAAGAAGTAGGATGAAAGTTATCAAGTATATAAATTTAATAGACAAGTAGTGAATGTGCTGGAAAAAAAGATATGCTATATTCAGAAAACATGTTGCATATTAAAATAACAAAAATTGATAATAAAATATAAGGTGCACTTTTTTATGTGCTATCATAACCACAGAGATTCTGAGAGCTGTGAGGGGTGGGGAAGAGAGAGAGAAATGGCTTTGCACAATTTATTTTCCAAATGATATTTAACATCACCCACCCAAAATTTAGCATGAGTTTAACTTGCCTTATTTGTATGGCAATTGAAACTGAATTACCATGATGACCTATGTGAGTATTCATTTATTTCCCATTTTCTCTTCATCCACTTGGAACTTCAGTGCAAACTGGATGTCATTTTAAAATCCATAATTGTAAAGCTAAATTGTCAACCAACTCAGTATGACGTTTGAGTCATATGGAGAAAATGTAATTAAGAAATAAGAAATTTTAAAACAGATTTTCTATACTTTAAATATCTTATAATTTATGATGCAATGTTTTGTCAATGAGGTACAGAAACTGGTAAAATATTTCAATAGATATTAACTGATTGCCTTAGTTAAAAATACTCAAATATACAATTGAATATTTTTTTCTTTCCTTACTACTTAGCTTGTACTATTATGATAAGTAGAGCTAAAACAATGTCAGTATTTTATGATGTCAGTAAAAGTATCATTTTTAACTTAAAATTATTTAAATTTTGATTGATAAGCTAACTTTTAAATTTTCTGATTTCACCCTGGATGTTATTTATTTGTCCATATAAAATGTGCTAACAATGTCATATATAAAGCAAACTATTATGGTATGATTATAGTTTGTAAATATTTAAAACTGACAAATACGTTGAGCTCCATATGGTTAGAAGAAACAAAATATAAAGAAAAAATGAGAACTAAAAGGCAAATATTTCAATATTAAATATTTTTAAGAACACATTATTATGTCTAAAACTAAATATTATACCTTGTTTTCCAAATAAACACAAAGTGGATAGTTGTTACTAGTTTATCTTTTGTAACATGGTGTTGGTCAGTCTGATATTTTGGTATAAATATATATTTTTTATAGATTCTTACAAAAGTTGGATTATACCAAATTTCACTTATATTATACTTTTACTTGAAATTATACCAATTTTCACTTGTAAACATGATCACTTAAAGGAACCCATTTTGAATTTCCAATGTTTAAAATTGAAGAGTTTAAAGAATAGTAAAATGAATTCTAGATTTTCCATTATATGCATATGGCAATTGTTAGTATTTTACCACATTATTTCTTTCTTTTTATAGAAACCTCTTTACTCCTTTTTATGAGACATCTAAAGAAGTTAAAGACATCATAATTTTTCATATTAGGTAATTCTAAAGAAAATATTATCCTTTATATAAAAATTAATATACTTAACATGAACTTAACAAAATCATCAAATTTTAGAAAACTTATTTTTCAAATGCCACAAAATATCCTATTTTCATTTAAATATGCAAGTAAGATTCATGCACTACATGGGGCAGGGGTGTGGTATGTGAATTTTCACTCAAAATCTAGAGTAGTTCCACATTTCTGTGTTTTTCATTGCCTTGAAATCTTAAAGGGTCCAAGCTGGTTGTATTGAAGTATATCTTCCATCCACTCTTCATTGATTGTTTCTTAATAATTATATTAAAGATATAAGTTTGTTTACATGTACCCTACATGGATGAGTTACTCATTATTGCAGAACAACAAGGGAATATAGGATGTTATTGTCTTTACAAACCACAATATCATTTTATCCCACTGTTTGTCATAGGAACTTCAATCTCTGTAAAACCAGTAACCCCGGAATATCTCTATTGATTATGCATATTTTTCTCATTTTGTAAATAATAAGTAATCTGTGAAATATTGCTTTGAGATAAGGTAAATTTCCCTTATCTTTATAACATTTTGGTTTTATTGCTATCTCTTGATGTCCATTTCTTGAGTCCAAATTAAATTTGTGATCATGATACAGTCATTGTTGTGTGCAGGAACTTTGCAGGTCACTCTTAGATTTTGAAATTTAAGGTTTTCCAAATTCCTAGCTGATTGTGGACAAACCTATATTTTTGGAACAAATCTTGCTTTTGAGTTCCATAGGTAAACATCCAACTCCCAAAGTCAGTTCTGCAAATGAGTCTCATTTTTTTTACAAAGTCAGTATCACAAAAGTTGAACTCTTTTTTCCCCAAATCTCTTTCCAGTTTAATTTAGTTAATTTCAGAACCTCTACTTATTATTTCAAGTAAGCAACTTAGGAGAAATCCTCAATTTCTCTAGGTCCTTTCTACCATATAATTAATCTGGAAAAATTATTTTAAAATTGTGCTACCTAAATATTTCTCATAATCATCTTCTTCCCCTATGTCTATTGAAACTACCTTATGTAAAAATAAACTGCATGTAATCAAGCATGTTAGAGTTATGTTTTCACCTTCTTCTCTGCCTCCTTTTCACTCTCTAATTGCTACCAAGTTATTTTTTCCTAAAAATCAAATGTAATGATATAACTTTTATATAAATAGAAAAATAAGAAACAATAGCAATACAACCACAGAAAAACCCTAACCAGTCACCCCCAAAACAGCTTAATATTTTTCTGTTTATGAGATATAATAACCAAGACTACTTAAAACCACTTGGCATGTTCCATGTTGTGTACTTGAGCTGTGTTTATACATTTTTTCTACTGTACTTCTGTCACATTTTATATCCCTCCCATACCAAAATGTCTATGCTTTTTAGTATTTCATAACAACATTTTGTCTTCTCATTTGTACAAGCTGTTTCTTCTGAAGCTTCATCACTGTGGAGTAATGGGCATACATATGGGAACACTTTCTTCGCTTATATGTTTACAAGGCCCCTCTTGCTTTTAGGACAGCCCTGTGCCTTTATATATTCTCTAGACATAATAGCACTTTTATTATTTTTTTTCCAAAATATTTTGATAACCCAGTTTGCTTCCTTTGAAAATTATTCTTTACTCCATATATTCTAATTTGAATGTGATCGATAATTATACAAACCTTTATCTATATTTAATACAATTAATTACAGAATTTGGATATATTTTTAGTTCACTGCCTATTATCTGACAAAAGCAAACCTTTATAGATCCATCCTGAATTATATTTCTAGAGCTAGTATTTGAGTCAGTATCATAAGTTATACACTGTATCATAATTATATATGGTATCATAAATTACATACCCCAACCAGCTCCAACATTTGGAGAGTGTTTACCCGAATTTAAATGCAGATTATTAACAAAAGTAATGGAATGATAAATGATCACACCCCAGTTTTGGAGATAGAGATATAGTGTTTCAGACTTGGATAAGACCAACTGGAACTAAGAATCCTTGTGGATCAACATGTTACATTAGCTAAATAAATTTATTTTTTCACTGATAATTAATATAAATATTTGGCACAGAAAAAGAGCTTACTAATATATTTCAAAAACTTGTGAAATTTAGCACAATTATTTTTCTTTGTAAATATTCTATAAAAACTGTAGACTTTGTCTGGGCGTGGTGGTACATGCATGTAATCACAGTGGTTCAGGAGGTTGAGGCAGGAGGATTGCAGTTCAAAACCAGCCTCAGCAACTTAGTGAAGCTCTAAGAAATTTTGTGAGACCCTGCCTCAAAATAAATAAATAAAAAAAAATGGGCTGGGTATGCCTCTCAGTAGTAGAGTGCCCCTGTGTTCTATCCTCTGCACAAAAACAAATCAAAACAAAGCAAAACAAAAAACCAACAAAATCAACTATAGTCTTTTTATTAGTATGGATTGTCCAGAGAAACAAAACCAATAAGAAATAGCTTTCTCTCTCTCTCTCTCTCTCTCTCTCTCTCTCTCTCTCTCTCTCTCTATCTCTATCTCTATCTCTCTTTCTCCCTCCCCCTCCCCTTTCTGTAATCTATCTACCTACCTATCAAAATGTGCTATAAAGTATTAGACCACATGACCACATGATTATAGAGGTAAAGGAGTCCCATGATCTTTAGTCTGTAAACTGGAGACACAGGGAAGCCTCCAGTTTGACAGTGAGCTAGAAGCCCCAGGGAACAGACTCCACTTTCAGAATGAAAGCCTGAAAACCAAGAGTAACACAGGAGGAAAAGATCAATGTTCTAGTTCAAATGGAAAGGGAGAGGAGAGAAATCAATGAGACAAACTTTCTCCAGCTCTTTGATCTACTCAGGTTCTCACCATTGGATATTATTCCTCCACCTTGGTAAAGACTATTTGCTTTATTCATTTTAAGTGTTAATCTCTTTTTCAAAAACCCTCATAAGCACATCCAGAAATAATGCTTAATCAGATTGATGATCATCATGTGGCCCTGTCAAGTTGAGACATAAAATTAACCATCACAGGCCTCTAAGGTGTTATTGGAAATGCCTGTCACTCTTGGGGAAATAGTAAACAAATATTTTAATAAGGACCATTCAAACTGAAATGGAAGCAAAGAGAAACATGTAATTGATTTAAAAAAAAAATAAGTTCTTTCAGATTCCATGGAAGTTTTTTTTATTATTATTAAAAATACAGTACAAAATAATGCAGCATATAATTATTTCTTTATAAATTTGAACTTATAATTAAAATTGTCATAAAATATACTTTGCCAAATTTGGATAAAAAAGAGAAAAAAATATGGAATAAATAACCATTGAAATATTATTGAATCAAACACTAAGATCAAGAATTTTTATAGAAGAACTTTAAGCTCTCAAAGAAAAATATCCCTAACTTTATGTAAACTCTTTTAAAAAATGAACATATAAACAAAAATTAAAACTAACAGTTAAATTGCTTAAACTTGAAGGGCAGTACACAAAATATAAACTACAAACTTATCAGGAAATTATTAATTTGACAAAATTAAATTAACATTAAAACAAAGACATTTAGTAGAATTAAAAAACTTATTGAGAAAAATTAGTCTTGAAAATATGAACATAGTTTAACTTTAGAATACCAATTAGTATGAAATGACATAATAGCTGAATAAAGACAAAAATAGCCAAAGCATACAAATAGTTAGATATAGAAAATATTCCAACAACCCAACTCTTATTTATGATACATAATAAAGTATCACAAAAATTAGAATGTATTGTACTTGGACAGATACAAAAGTATAAGTCACAAAAGAAAAATGATATCATGATATTCTAAATACAATAATTTTTGAAACCAATGAGAAGAGGACAAAAAGTATGAGTTAATAAATCACACACTAAGGGATATATTCTTAATTTTCAGTCAGAAAAAATATCTATAGAATAATACACTTCAATTTTTTTTTTTTTTTGTACTAGGGATTGAATTTAGGGGAATCAACCACTGAGTCACCTCACCATTCCTTTTTGTATTTAGAGACAGGGTCTTACTGAGTTGCTTAGGGTCTCGCTAAGTAGCTGAGGATGGCTTTGAACTCATAATCCTCCTGACTCAGTCTCCCAAGACTCTGGGATTATAAGCATGTGCCACTTCAAATTTATACAATAAAACAAAGGCACTTGGAAGATGGAAAAATGAAATGAGGAATTAACAAAAGAGATAATAAAATTCTAAAATGAAATATGCAAACCTCAATATAGGAAATAAAAATCAAAGGAGAGAATAAAACATTTTGAAGGAATGAAAAAATAATTTCAATTTTTTTAAAGCTACAAAATATTAAACTCCAAATAGCCATTCCATATTCTTGAGAACATGGAGCCATGTAGATTCATATGTAGGAAGAGTATCTTTTTGTGCAGTCACATTGGAAGTGTTTATGTCTTTCACATTTAATTTCTTAAAAATTCTGATGCAAATTTCACATAATATTGAAATCTAGTAAATCCAGTTGGTGGAAAGCATGACTATTCTCTACAAGATTTACAATAAATAGAATAAAATTAATTAAAAATAAAAAGGGAAATCTCATTTCAGATTGAGATAATGTTACCATCCAAGGCACCTTCTTCAGGAGATGAGGTCCTAGTTAAGAAGTCTCTAGATCACTACATTTCTAGTAGTAAGTTGAGCACTTAGTTCTAGGTGATGTGTCTATCCCAGCAGAGTTGTAATCTGTGACTCTGGAGGAGAGAAAGAAATCATCACTCCAAGGATAGAGACCAGACACAGTCCCTGCCACTTCACAGATTTGCAAACAAGCAGTCATTGCTGAGAAAAAAATCCTCTTCCCAGTGGAAAACTCCTAAATACCTCTAGGGAACAGATTCTTTAATTTGGGACTAATTCCTAAAGTTTTGACTACAATTTGAGACTCAAGAACAAAACCTAGGATTATTGTACCCAGATTATGGGGCAACATGTTGATGCCATCTGCCATTGAAGTCAGGGCGTTAGTAAACACTCAGACCTGGACCTAAAGGTTAGGAGTAAGGGAGGATATTTCAACAAGGCTCTTCTTAGAATTCACAGATCTCAAATGCAGTTTAAAACCCTGAGAAACAGAAGATTTGCTAATTCACGCAGAAGAGAAGAATTGAGTTTATATAAAACCTAATTACAGTTAAAGTGTTTATATTGCTGACTATTATTTTGATAAATGACATCAATATTTTAGGTTATATGCTTTAAAAGTGATGGCATTTTAATCCAAGTGTTATGACCCCTAAAGGGAAATGAAAATTTTATAATTCTCGTAAATAAAGATATATGTAGTTGTATCACAGTTGGAAATCACATTTTTTATATTTATCTCATCTATGTCTTAATTTCAATAAAAAGTATATTGTCTCATAATGATTCCACATGAAATGACTTCAGACTTTTCTGTCTTTTATACACATTCACTTCTTTTTACCTCTAAGAATTAAAGAAGACTATTTCATTCTTTGATTTGTGAGTCAAAGAATTATGAATTAATTAAAGACTGGCTTTTCTTGAAATACTTTTTAAATAATATTATTAAAATCCTATGGCAAATGATGTAGATGAATTGAACAGATCAGATATAATGCTGCTTTATATTTCTAATAATTTCAGTCTATATAGGTGCCAAGTTCATTGTGGTAAAACCTTAAAAATTCACCAAGAATAATAAATCTAATGGATTTTATGTTTTCAGGATTATTTTTTAATATAATATAATTTCTAAAACTGGAAGCTTTCCACTGAAATCTATTAGCCTGTCTTATCCTAATGTAATGTTCATTTCTGGTACTTTGAACTTTTGAATACCATTCATTTCATTAGATGAGGTAGCTTACTTTCTTCATAAACCATGTTTTTTTGACAAGTCTTTTTCTTATACTAATGCATAGTAAGGTATATAAATTAATAATTCACCTATGCATGGGTGCACACCTTTATGCACACACCAGTGCATTAATATATCTAAAGTAATCCTTATGAGAGATTTTATGTTTTATTACTTATGTAATAAAACATAAGGATATACAATTTCATATATACATATGAAATACATATTTAGCTATTTTGGGTATATTTTATTTAGGTAAAGATGATATTATGGATTGAATTGAATCATCCTCCTACTTCCCAGGAAAAGATATTTTTGAGACATAATCCCAATATGTTAAAAGGAAACCATTAATCAAGAAAGAATGAGGCCACAAGCCTGGTGTCCTTATAAGAAGGAGAGATTTACACAGAGACATGCCTCTCTGTCTAAATCTATGGGAAGAGACAGAGGGAACACACAGCTATCCAGGAGCCAAGGAGAAAAGCCTGGAGAAAACATTTCTTCATAGCCCTCTGAAGGACCCAGCTCTGTGGACACCCTGCTGTGTGACTTATACCCTCTGCAACCTTGAGTCAATTTCAGTTCTTTAAGTTACTTTCTTTGTGAAACATTCCATGGCAACTCTCACAAAATAATACAGAAACTTGAAAGAAAATAAAACGTAATTTTTTTTTCTTTTCATTATATCTGTAATCTCTTTACATCTTTCATATACACTGAAAACACAATCGGTATTCTTAAATAATTGTAGTATATGTATCAAAGCAAATACTCAAACATATTTTTTGTTCAGCCAGAAGTTGAAAAGAACTTTTCCAATAAGTACATGCCTTAAGTGATTAAAAGAAAATATATTCAATTCGTTTTGGGGAAAAATGATTTTATGAAAACATCATTTGTACTCAGCTGAGGAGTAAAATCACAAGTCATTTGTTTCCCCTGCAATAAGGGCTTTTTCAAATATCTGCTGTTCAATGTGTCATTATGAAAAGTCAATATGCATATAAGCAGTCTAAAATTCAGTACATGTAGATATTTTAGAATTGACCAAAGTTCTTTGGTAAGTTTTGGCAATATAAAAAATAAATGGCTTTGTGATCAATGAAAAAACTTATAATAATAATTTTCAAAAATCAAAAGTGGTTATTAGTCTAGAGCAAGTATTTTTTATGCTATGATGTATTTACAAATGAATTATATCTGTATACAGTGTTTCTGGTACCTTTCACAGAATATAAAACCTAATAAAGCATCTAAAAAGAGTACACTTAAATAGAAATTAAATATTTAAGAAAAGATTGTGCTTCTTTAATTTTACTTCAAATGTTGTAAAAGTATAGGTTTGCAAACGGCAGGTGAAAGAAATCTAAACCAACTTCTAAGTTTCAACAAGAAAAAATAAAATTCCTAAATGTTTTGAAAATTAAATACTAAATTATTTCATAGAGTTGTTTGGGTACTTCTTCATTTCACACAAATTTTGCGAAACATAGTTGTCCTAGTGATCATAGCACCTAACCCATTGAGTCAATTAAAGTCAGGAAAAACATTCAAAATGTGATGGCACCAATGTGAAATTTTGTCTCATCAAGATGTAACTTGAAGGACACTTTTATAAATAATTTGTCACAAACATCAACATTTAATATGTAATTTATTTTAGTGAACTTAATAATGTCCAAAATATTCATAGTATAATTTCAGGAATTTTACATATTATGACAAATTTAAAATCAAAATATGCACATATATATTTACATCAAAAAGTTATTATTTAGTCTTCTGTTTAAAAATGTGATTTCTCATATGTATCACTGACTATAGTCTTAGAGATAACAACTTATTTCAGCATTTATTTCTCCTATGATAACCTTAGTGGAAACAGTATTAAATTTTTTTAATAATAAATTATTCTTTAATGTTTACCCAATATTGGATGAAGTAAATACTTTATAATAATCTGAGGCAAAATTTTGAGATTCTGTTTAATTATATCTTAAATAATAATTATAGAACTGTAGAAATTTTAAAAATATGGTCATCAATTGAAAAATTGTACAGGAGCTTGTCATTGAAAATGGAAACTACATTTAATAATGAGTATTACAAGCCTACAGGAAAAACAAACAATAGTGGTGCATCTAGAGTGCACAAATTCTATTTGTTGAACAACAGAGTAACATGAATGAAATAAAGATAAGCTCATAAATTTTTTTTTCACAGATAACTCATCAGAATCCTTAATAAGTAAGAAACGTTTTCCTAGTTTTGCAGATTCTATACTTAAGAAAGTACAAATTACAGGGTAAACATATGGTGTGTTATACTTGACATACCTTATATTTAGCTATTAGCACTTATGTCTGTTATAATTTTTTTTCATACCCTCATGTTGAAAACAGGCAAATGAAATAGCTGGCTGGTTGTTAAATAGCTGAATGTTCATGAATGTGCATGTGCATGTATGTGTGTGTGCATATGTTCTGTGCATTTCTCATCCACACAGACATTTAATGAGTTATGAAATTTCCCTCTAGCTAACACTTTAAAAGAAGACACAACATGAGCACAGTTCATTTTTAGTTTTCATTTTCCAAAGAGTTACTTTGATTATAACAGTAATAAATTTAACTGTTATTTCTGTTTCATAATTCTTGTAGTTTATTCCAAGTGTTTTGGCTTGGCAAGAAATCATATGCAAAAATAGAATGCAAAAACACAAATGTGATTTACCTATTATTTAGAGATAAATTATCATCCATTTTGATGGGATATTCATTCTTTTTGTCTTTTTGCAAGAAAAGCCTGTAGGTTTTCCAGTGTCTGCACTACATGTTTGTGATTCATGGATATACATGAATTAGTTAAGTCAGTCATGGTAGTCCTGTGCCCTTGAGACACCAGATTTATGATATGGACTTGTCATTCATTCTGAAGAGCAAGATGTGAGGTAGATCTGCTAGGGAGTGGCATGTCTTCTAAAAGAGGCTTTTGGATTTTAGAGAACACAAGAAACATGCAATCTTTATCTCCCCCAGTAATTGTTATGCCTGATGTGATATCTTTCAACCATGAAAAAATGTCCTGTAGATCAAACAAATATACACTGAGTAGGAGACATCAGAAAATAGTAAAAAAAAAAAAAAAATCTGATGATGGCAGAATATTGACAACATGCATAATTAATGATTAAAAAACATAATAATAATCTGAATTTCATCCTATTGCCTGCAATGAATATTTTCACTCTTTAATTTGAAAATTTTAGATTATCATTTTTTAATTATTCTTAAGTATGCCAAAACATATCTGTGTATGCATGTATAATTAATGTACCATGCCATATAACTTTAGTTTGTCTCTGCAGATTCATTCTCTTCAATATCCATTTGTTTTAAACCACTGAAAATGTCCAGAAGGATCATTAGTCAAAATGTAACTAGGACAATTATACAATTATAAAGTAGGAAAAAAGAATTATACATTTGGGTTCTTGATTTTTTGAAACTAAAAGCAATAAGGGATTGTTAAATAAAACCATGTTGTTAATACAAAAGTTAAATTACTTTTCCAGGTTCTCTTTTTGTTCATCCCTAGCTCACAGCCAGAGAAGCATCCATCTGAAGAATTTAATAAAGATTTCTGAAACAAGTTTAATTTAATTTCAATTTCTCATACCACTGTTGAACAAAGATTTCTTTAATTAATTGTATTTATTTTTAGTGAAATTAAGACTCTTTGCTTCCTGGTCACATCATCAAGAATGAAATCCTTAATAGTTATATGTCAGTCTTTTACAATTTGATCTAACCTAATTGAACAGAATCTACTTACACATAACATTTTTAAGGGATTGGACACTAGATGCTATCCAAAATAATGCAGGGATTGCCTCTATATCTCCCATTGTCTGAGCATGTGTAATTTTATCAAAATTCATTCTGTAAAGGAATATTTTTCCTTATTGTTTTACTATTCCTAATATTTCATTCTTTGTTTTTTTTTTTGTTTTTGTTTAATTTTTATTGTTAACTATTATTTTACCTAACCCAAAATGCTTTTAATTCTTTTGCAGTTCTTTCACTTTGGTACCTTCCATTTGATACCTTCCTTAGTAAACTAATATTTCATTTAAATTATAGCCCTTTACATGTTAAGAGTTAAGTTATATGTCTTCTTATCTTCATGTTTTAAAAACAGCAACATATGGGCTAGGGTTTTGGCTCAGCTGTAGAGCACTCGCTTAGCACATGGGAGGCCCTGGGTTTGATCCTCAGCAGCACATAAAGAAAATAAAGATATTGTGTCCACCTAAAACTAAAAAATTAAATATTAACCCCACCAAAATAGCAACGTTATAACTAAAATTTAGTATATAGAAACAACTGGTAAATATAACTTAAAATGGCTTTTTACATGAAATACCTTATCTTCTATTTATTCTTTAGAACAAAATTTTCTGACTTTGCTCACCATTTTATGTACAAAATATGGTTTATATTTTCTATGTGATGTTTCAAATATAAAGTTAAAAGAAAAATATTACATTTGACAAATAGTACCACCATGTAGTACCATGTCTCAGACTGGTTTCCATATCAGTCAGAAAATTTTTATTACTGTTCTTCACAGAATATTTTTTTCTTTTCCTCAGAAAGTTTATTTATAATTTATCAAATAGAGACTGTTTTCACTCTTCTCATCAATTACATCAATCAAACATTTCATAAATATTGAACTTAAGTCACATTTCCTCTATAAACCTTACTCTTTATGAACTCATAATTCCCTTTTTTTGCAGACACATTGTGGCTAAACTTAGATTAAAATTTAACTATTTACATTCAATATTTCTTTGTCTCTTTGCCCTCTCCACCCCATCCCTGCTTTATCTGTATTACTCTCCTTCTTCCTTAAAAAAGAGAGCAATCCTTTCCTTTCTTATCACCTCCATTTAGAATGACAATAGGTCTAGGCATCTAGTAAACTCAGCAATACACTCACTAAAAAAATAACTAAACATTGTTTGCATTTATGGATCAAAAAAGAGTAATTCAAAATGAAGAATCACAGAAGACAAAATATATTTTTTGAGATCCTAGTCTATTAGTGCTAAAACCTTGACATTTAAAAGAATTCATTTATCAAACAAAAGATAATTACCTAATGCCTTGTAGCAAAGTGATTAAACTCCAAGGTCTCCACAAACTGTAAGGTAAGACCTTTCTTTCTGACCTAAATGTAGAGCAATCGATAAACATGATGCCTGGGGACAGAGATCACTATACTTAAGTACCCTTTCCCATTTATGCTGTCATTTATGCAAGGAAACCTACTCTAATTTGTTAGATGGACACAGTTAACTCTATCTTTAAGTACAGTTGAAGAGCCAATTTTCCTAACCATGGGGAAAAATCAATTTATATTCATAGAACAGGATCACCTAATAAAGTATTTTCTGCCTGGTAGATGTCATGAGTTAAGTACTGTATTGCTTGTACCTCATTAAATGCCACCACCTCAAATGTCATTTAGGTAAGTAGTGATATTGGAAATCCTCCAAAATGTAAAATAGGTATATGTGGCTCATGAGATGAATCCTGTAAATGCTAACATCTTTGCTGAATCTGCAAAAATGCTGATGCATTTGATCTAATTTCAACGAAAAGATATTCTGTATTTATGTTTTAGGTGTAGTTCTACCAAGCTGAGTGATGAATTAAATGACTACATAATAGCACTCTTTCTTTGATTTTTTGATATTTAGTTTATTATTTGTAAAGTATGTACACTGTTTCAAACACAAAAGTTTCATCCTTGCTACAAAACTGAAAAGTAAACACTTCTTAATTATGTATATATTCCATTTTATATATCAAATATAGACTATTATATATTTTTCAAGTGCTTTGTAGAGATGAAAACTTGAAACAATAAAATTCTTTCTTTCTTCCTTCCTTCCTTCCTTCCTTCCTTCCTTCCTTCCTTCCTTCCTTCCTTCCTTCCTTCCTTCCTTTCTTTCTTTCTTTCTTTCTTTTTCTAGATACTGTAGCTTGTAATCTCTTTCTGATTGACTGCAGGGCTTGGTCAAAAAGCAGGGAGCTTGTCATAGCAGAAAGAATATGAACAGTTCAGCCTTCAAATTAGAGCAAGTCAGTCAGCAATGTTCACATTCCTGCAGGGATAGATCACCGAAGCTGGAACTGAGAGAGAAAATAGTAAATCATTGTTGAGATTTTTGATTTGCAAAATAAAATCCTGAAAATCAAAAGAGAAGAACTGGAGGAAAGAAGTGCCAAATTCATGACACAGCTGAATTTTAATTAAAATATAAAATGAGCTGGATTTTCTGACTCCTGGGGTTACTTCTTGGGAGGAGGGAATGGTAGCTACAAATGTCTTGTATGGCCAGCCCTCAAAACTAGCAGTAATGATTTATCAGTAGGACCCAGGTAAATTGTGGTTTACATGGTTTCCCTCTCCAGCTTCCTGTAGTTTGATTCTTACTTTTCTACCAGAATAATGTCTGTCAATGCGCCAGAATCTAATTGAAACCCATCAAAATTCCCATAAATAGACATACATTTTTAATGACTCAGCCACACAAAACCATAAGATTTACCAAATTAAATATTAGGTATTTGGCATACACACACACACACACACACACACACACACACACACAAATAAATAAATAAATAAATAAATAAAATAAAAAACTAATTAGTACAGATGGGAAATCCATGACTTTAATTTTACTCTAAGTAAAACACTCTCCTGACATATTTTTGTTTTAAATCTTCACCTTAGAACATATTTGTTTCATTATTTGTTTCATATTCAGTTATCTCTTTTTTTTTCAGTACTAGAAATTGAACCGAGGGCCTTACACATGGTAGATGTGAGGTAAGTGTTTTCCCACTGAACTACATCCCACCTTTTGTCTAAGTTATATTTAATATTGAAGAATAAAACATTTTAAAAAGTTTCACAAAGAAAATACTGAGCTTTTTCAACCAAAATTATGTTGAAGGTATCAGAATAAAATTAGCTGTACTACCAAAAGAATTATAATTTGGAAAACCTTTTACAAATTGATGCTTTAAAACTTACCTTAATCTCTAAAATAAATTGCAATGATAGAGAAAACAGATCTATTTGGACAATAAAAACAACTTTTTTTAACTGAGAAAAAATGATTATAAGCTTACACCATTTGACTGCTAGATTTATGACTCAGAGATTGTTCTAATTTGATTTGCCGGTAAATAAGAATTATAATTAGCCTAGAAGTGGCTTCCCAAAAAAGGTATGCATTCTGAAATTGATAAATCAGACTAGATATGCTTCAGTGACACCAAATGACACTAATAATAAAAAGTTAAAATGTGATAAAGATAAAATATCTATTACTCAAGATGAGCCTTACTATACATAGCACTAAGGGAAGAAATACTGAAAGATATATGTGAGGAAAAAGAAAAGTTAGTCTAGAGGAAATAATCAGAAAACAGGAAAAATGATAAATATAAACACTGAGAAATGAGTTGGTAATCCTGCTTTTCCATATCTACTGATATAACAATATATTTAAAGGAATGGATTTTTAGTGTTCTAGACAAAGGAAGTCTGATAAATATTGGGTCAGGGTAAGTTCACCACGGTGATAATAAAAGCAGCTGAATAGCATTCTCTTTGAATTCGGCATCTTAAGGAATATAACATTCTCCAGAGGTTTCAGAGATTTGCCTTATCTTCCCCAACCCTCTGGAAAAAAAAAAATGTCAACCTGCCAATAGCAGAGATTGTATTCTTTCATAATATTACAATCATTTAAATAGAAATGATGAACTATCCCAGAATTAAATCTTTAATAGTATTTGTAAGTTGACTTTTAACTTTTTGTCAGTATAATGATAAATTATTTTCTTGCTCTTACAGACTTTTGATTCAAGTGATTCTGGAGGCTGAGGCAGGAGGATTGAACGTTGTAGCTCACCCTCATCAACTGAGAGAGGCACTGTCAAAAAAAAAAAAAAAGTTTGTTGGGCATTTAACTCAGTGGTAAAATTCCTCTAGATTAATCCCAAAAAACCCTTAGAAAAAAAAAGAAAGAAAGAAAAAATAACTCCTCCAAAAAAAAGAAAGGAAGAGAAAAAGAAAAATTGCTAATGCTATTATTTTCACTGCTCATTCACATCACTTATTTCCAAAAAAAATTCACTGATCTTTCCTGTTCCCATTTGTAAAAGCCTTAAACTTTCTTACATCCATATATTTGCCGTATTTTTACCTCATTTTGTTTTATTTCTACATCATTGTCATGTTTACCCTTTGTTTCACTCAGGCTATATATACGTCTAACTGAATTCATTTTAATTATTCAAATCTCATTTCTTGATGAAACTCTTTCTGATCTTTCCCACCATAGTGACCATATATTCTCATAATATTCAAAGCATAAATTCTTTTATGACATAGCATATCACTTATTGTTTTATAGTTATTTCTGACCTTTCTTTATGTCATTTGGTAGATTATAAATTCCATGGTAACAATGCCAAGCATTAAATTCATACATAATTCTTGAAGCTTCTAAGACAAATGGAAATGCTAAAATGAATCTAAAATATTTAAGCATAAGTTAGAATGAATGTAGCTTTTTAATTTTCAATGTTATTCTTAAGCACTATTAAAATATATTAAATTGACATTTCAATATTAAACTGAGTATTCTTCAAGTTGACTATTCAACAATTTATTAGATAAGTAGTAATTGCATTGAATCTGAATCAGGAATTGTGGATAAAGATTTTATTATATAGTCACAAATCTTTCACCATCACTAGCAGAACACTCCCCCACCCCCATTCCCTGCACACACACACACATATTCATACCTTCCTTCTCCCCCTGGCCCCACAAAATGTCCAGAGTCTGATCTCTAGATATTCTGATTGTGTTACATTACATTGAAAAAGAGACCCTACAAATAAACTAAGGCAATTGACCTTGAAATAGGAATATTATCCTGGATTATTGTGATGGACCTAAAATAATTTCAAGGACTCTTAAAAATAGAGATTTTTTTTTTCATCTGAAAATAGGAGATACAAGGCAGATTAAGAGGTCAGAAAGCCTGAATGCATGATAAAAAAAATGACCCCACTGCTGGCATTAAAATAAAAGTGGTTACAATCCAGAGAATTTGAGAAGCTTCTAGAAGTAGAAACCCCAAAAGAAAAGATCCATGGCCTGACAACTGCATGAAAATGAAATCTTCCAACAACCTGAATCAATCTGGAAACAGACTCATTTTTTGAGTCCCCAAAAAAGGAATGTAATCATGCTGAGACCTTGATTTCAGCCTAGTGAATCTCTAAACAGAAGGTCCAGCTGAGATAAGCTACATTTAGACTTTTGTCCTAAAGAAACTAAAATAAATTTGTGGGATTGTGAGTTGATAGTTTGTTGTCATTAGTTCCAATGGAAATATACAGCAAATATACTTGATATATCTTACATGTTAATGGGACATAGGAAAACATGCAAACTACTTGGAAAAAAGAAAGAAAAGAAGTAGTTAGTAAATGTAACGGGAATAAGCTATTCATATTATGAAGAAAAAGAAAGTAAGGAAAATAATATAAAGCATGTGAGGAGAAATAAAATTTAAATAATATTTGAAATTTAGAATTTATTGAATCATTAAATTCATAATGTCAGTATGAGCTCAAGTTAAAAGCACAGTTAAAGCAAAGGGATTTAAGGGGGGAAGTCCACCACCTTTCTGGAGGAGATTTATCAAGGCCAGTGAAACTAAAACATCAGGAACAATAGAAATAGTAGTGTCATAAGACCCCCAGGAAGCAAGAGGAGGCCAAATCAGTTTCAGCACACTGGCTTTGAATGTAGCGGAGACTTATTTATGGGCTTAAGTATAACTTCATTGTAAAGGCTCAGTGTGTTTGAGGTGGTAAGACTAACTGGGTGGGGGGGAATAAAAAAAGGAGGGCCTAGCTGCCAGTCATTGGAACAATAAATGCAAGAGATAATGGTGGTTGGGGCAGATTGGAGGCAGTTGAACAGGTAATAATTGACAAGATTCTGTAAAAGCAAAAAGCAAATACCAGAATTGTGGAGGGATGGTAGAGAGCAGATTCAATAATGACTCTAATATCTTTAAACTGAGGAACAGGAAAAAGTGAATTTTTACTTACTAAAAGAGCACTATAGAAAGAGAAGGAAATATGTGCAAGGTGAGGAGCTGATTTTTGATCAAGTTGAGTTGACCATGATGTTTTGAAATTAAATTTTGAGTAGGCTGTGAGACATTTTAATTACATGAAATGGAGATTTGGGAGAGTTAGAGATAAATTTGAGAATCAGTGTACAGAGAATAGTTAAGGTCATTAGATGTGGTAAAACTCATCAGTAACAGGAGAATATATACAAAGGAGACAAATTGGTGAATTCTTCTGCAGAGTTCTTAGATGTTATGAGGCATATAAGGAAGAACTAACCAAAGATAGAGTAAGATTGGCGAAGCAATAAGTCTCAAAAAATTTTGGAAAATGTAATTTACCATAAATCAATGAACAAAACATTTAAAGAGAAGAAAATAATCAACTATGCTATTCTTTTCTATTTCACTTTTGTTTATTTTGAAAATATATATGTTTTCTAGCTCAGGTATTTTAAAAAAGTTAATGATTAATGTACTTATAATAATTTAAATTCCAGATACTTACTTATTATAAAAATGAAATATAATATTTTTATTTGGCATATATTTTTTCTTGATTAGAAAATTTAGGACTTCCAAATAATGTTAATTAATTTAAAAACATATGGTATATTTGAGGAGAATACAAATACTTTATTAATTAATTTATAAAGCAATTATGAGTATGATGAAAAATTCAAAGTTAAGTATCCATTAAATGTGAAATAAATATTCTGTCAATATTAACAATTATATAATTTGAAGGGGATACTTTAATTTTCAAACTGTATTTATCATTTGTTTTTATATTTTAGATCTTGAAAATGCTTTACATGATCTTTTATTCTCTATGAATCAACATAATCAGAGCATGACACTTATAATGATAATAAAATTGTGAAAAACCTACTTATGACTTTCTAGTATAAATTAGCACCTTTTGATTCAATAAATACTGAAAATGTGTCAATTAAGTGTCTTATTAATAACTATAAGTGATAAAAGTAGTACAAATCAATCAAGAACTAAAATATGACCTCTATATACCAGAGATACTTCTGAAAACTCTCTTAAGATTTATATGAATTTAATTTACATAAGTTGAACCAGCTTGTATTTTGTAATAAGATAACATTCTCAGAAATATTTATATGTTAACAGAGATTTTTCTGCTATAAATATTTCTATCTGTTTTCCATTTTGGGATGATTACTTTAAAAATAATAATATTTTCTGTCTTTACATATCTTTCATCTTTTTTCATTTAAAAAACAAATAAGCTTTAAAAAATACTCATCAAATCCTTACCAATTTTTATGAAGAATGCTGGGATTATAAACTAGTATTCATAGAGGATAATCCATGAAGTTTTCAGATATAACCACTTCTGTGAATTAATGAAATTTTTTTTTAGCTAGGGAAGCAAAATTTTTAAGCCATGTCAAAAAAATTGAAAAAGAATGACATGTTTTTCCAACTTTTATTCCCTTCATGTGATTTTTTTACATATTTTTATTAATCCATTAGGATTATGCATCATGGTGGGATTTGTTGTTACATATTTATACATGCACACAGTATATCAATATAGTTTGGTCAATATCATTTCCTAGTAATTCCCCTTGCCCTCCTCTTCTCCCTGGCCTTGATTCCTATAATTCAAACTGATTTCTCTCAATAATTTTTAAGCTTATCATCTTCTTGAAAACAGATCTCTAGAAGGTGACAAAATTCTCACAATTGGGCCTTTTACATATTTAACTGTTCTTCACCAGATTGTTAAAATATTAAAATACTATATATATATATATATATATATATATATATATATATATATTTTAAGATATACATTACTCTGAGTTCCTAGAAAAAATCCACAATTGCCTTGGTTGTTCTTTCCATGTAAGGGATCTTCTCCAGCTCTTCTGATGATTCAGCAAAGGAAGGGCTATTAGCTTCCAGAGCAGATGGGCTATAGCACCCTGAACTGCCATTGACTTAATTAGTTGGTGCCCTTGCTTTGGTAGAACAAATATTTGGAAAAAACAAAAAACACAAAACACAAAACAATGCTTTTTCAGCCAGTAAGTAAGAAGGAAAAGGGTCTGAGAATAGCTTTTGATTGAAAAATCAATAAATCCAGTGTAATACCTTATTGTCTCTAACTCAGGTGTATCTCATTCATAGACATGCAGAATTTGAGATGGTCACTGTATTTTAGATGACTTCAAACTAAAAACTTAAAATATAGCAAGAAAAATATGCTTTTTAGTAAATCCCACCTATGGCAGAGAAATATACCTACTTCAAAAGAGTAACACCCACCGTAAAATAAGCCTTTATTCCTGTTAAAGCATCTTTCCATTCCTATTGAATGACTCTAATCTTGATAAAATTTTATTTTCAAATCTGAAGCCCATCTTTCCCATATTTTAATATAAATCCACACCCTTCCACATGAACACCAGCTCCTTTGAATTCACATGAAATTTTCCTAAATCAGAGAAAAGGCATTGTACATTCAGAACAGTAATTTCTACATTATTTCATGATAAGTAGATAATTCTGAAATTAACATCTTGCTTTCTGACTCAGATTTCCCCTACTGTTTTGACTCAAAACCTACCTATATTCTAACCAGGCTTGGCTTTTTCTAACCAGTGTTGTGATCCTGAAGATGACCCATGTAATTTTTACTCTGACTCCACTTTCTCCTGATTTCACACCTAACTTTTTGACTCATCCCTCCTCAAACTGAATGCTTCGAATTTCAAGTGTTTTATTCTCAATTTATGATCACCTTAAAATATTTGACACTATAGTTAACATTCTCATTTGGGTTTCATTAAGTTGAATACCTACATCCATGACAACTATTTTTCTTATTTCTTTCTATAAAGTACTGCTCCTTAATATCTGTTTTCATCTTTGATTGTTTTGCAAATCCAAGTTCTTTCAATATTCTTATATGTTCTTTTCAATATCATCTTTTTGAGAACAATACACAAATTATCAACTCACTTGTGCTTTGTTATCTGAAATATAATTATTTACATAAAAAGGGAACATTTTAATTGCTTAATTTCTGTGGTGTTAAGTTTGTGTCAAACTTGTTATTAACTTGCATAATACTAAAAAACATTAAATTTTCAGTGATACTATTCTTTCAGTTTATATTTGCTCTGTCAAAATTTACAGTTCATCATGTAATCTAGCAAATGTAACATACTGTTTCTGTTAAAACCATGGTAGGTCTAAAATGTATTACATAGTAGTATGGCTGGTCTTTCTGTATCTGGGCTCTTCTGCTATTCTTTTCAAGTAATAGCTGAATACATGTTCTGAATTCATGATGTTAATAACAAAAATTTGCTGTGGCTGAGACTGTGGCTCAGTGGTAATGGGCTTGTCTGGAATGTGTGAGGCAATGGGTTCGATCCTCAGCACCACATATAAATAAATTAATTAATTAATGTCCATTGAAAATTTAAAAAATATTTTTAAAATAAAATAATAAAAATTTGCTGATGAGGAATCTGTTGTTGTTTTATGACAATTACGTTCTTTAATACTGGTACATCTTTTCAGTTAACATGTGCCCTGTACAGTCTATCATATTCAAATTTTTAATTATATTTTGTCCAGTAAATAGCATGTGGTAGCTTTCTGTTGCCATGATATATTACCAAGAAAAATAACTTAAAATAAAAATTATTTATTTTGTTTCACAGTTCCAAAGGTTTTAGTCCATCATCAGTTGGCTCCATTGCTTTGGACTTTGATGAGATAGAACACCAGGACAGAAGGCCCTGGTGGAGGAAAATTACTCACCTCATGGAAGCCAGAAAGCAAAGAGAGAGAGAAAGATACTGTGACATACAAGATTCAAACCATAATCCATCAAAACCAAGATGACAGGAATTCATACTAAACTTCCAACATGCCTTATACCCACATGTCTCTGTTCTCTTCTTTCCTACTCAAGGCTAAAATTTGTTTCAAAAGGCTGAGTCTTTATCCAAGCATTAACATTCAAGGACAGACCACTGATGAACCATATCCACCAGTTCTGAACTACCTTAGTTAAGTTTAGTCATGTAAATGACTAGTTAACTATTTATGTATAATAGATCACCCTAAAATTTAGCCTCGTAAAACTACATTTTTTCAACACTGATAATCATTGTATTTCATGTTTTGTCTAGGCAACAGTGCTACACAATTACATTTTTTTACTTCATCTCAGCACGAGACTAATTCCAGTCATGCTAGAATGAACCCTTATAGCACACCAAAAACATAGGTAAAATTTGATCATAGAAAGCCCAACCAACAATATTAAAGCTGATTTGTGGTTGTGCATGCCTATAATCCCAGCCACACAGGAGGCTGAGGCAGGAGGATTGCAAATTCAAAGCCAGCCTAAGCCACTTTGATGAGACCCTGTCTCAAAATAAAATTAAAAATGGCTGGAGATGTGGCTTTATGGTTAAGTGGCCTGGTTTCAATCTGCAGTATCAAAAAACCGAACAAAACAAACAAAATAAAACTTAAGACAATAAATAAGAAAAGGCAAACAAAGAATATATACAGTAAAAAGAAGGAGAAAAACAATGGGTCTATTGTCTGGAATAATCACATAAGATATATATCATCTAACATACCCAATCAAAATGTAAAGGTTTGCAATTAAAATTTAAAAAGCAGAAGGATTCTGTTCTCTATAAGTCATCTATTTTAAATAAAAATATAGATATAAATAAGTTTAAAATAATTGTGTGAATCAAAGGAAAATGGCTATGTTTTTATTTGTTTTTTTTAAAATATTTTTTCAATTGTTGATAGACCTTTATTTTACTTATTTATATGCAGTGCTGAGAATCAAACCCAGTGCCTCACACATGCCAGGCAAGTATACTACTGCTGGGCCCCAGCCCCTTATTTGTTCTTTTTATTTATACATAACAGTAGAGTATATTTTGACATATTATACATAGGTAGAGCATAGCTTGTCTAATTAGAATCCCATTATTGTGATTGTACTTGATGTGGAATGTCACTGGTTGTGTATGCATATATAAGGATAGTTATGTATGATTCATTCTACTTCTTTCCTATTCCCATCATCCCTACCTTTCCTTTGTTCCCTTTGTCTAATCCATTAAACTTCTAATCTTCCCCTCCTTACCGTTCCTTGTGTGCCTTAGCATGCACTTATCAAAGACAGCATTTGACTTTTGTTTTTTGGTTTTTTTTTTTGGACTGGCTTATTTCACTTAGCATAATATTCTTCAGTTCCATCAATTTACTGGCAAATGTCATAATTTCATTCTTCATTATGGTTCAGTAATATTCCATTGTGTATATACACTGCATTTTCATCATCCATTCACCTGTCCTAGGGCACCTTGGTTGGTTCCATAGCTTGGCTAATGTGAACATTCTTTACTATCAAATGGTTTCTGCAGGACATGAATACAGGCAGAGTCTAGCTAGGGCTCCTATTTCATTAACTCTCACAAGCTACAGTGAAATTGTTGGTTGGAAATTTGATCAGTACTGAAATTCAATGGGAAAGACTATGCTTCCAAGCTCACTCACATAGGCATATTGGGATGAAATTCTTTGAAGGCTATTGGACTAACAGACTCAGTCCTTTTCCTCATTTCACTAGGCAATACCCAAGAACATAGCTTACTTCATCAGAGGAAGAGAGCAGAAAGAACATAAAAAGGAAACAAAGGCAGACATAAGTTACAGTATTTTATAAAATTAATTTAGAAGTGACTCAATCATGTTTGCTATGTTCTATTTGTTAGAAATGAGCTGTGAAGTCTGGCCTACATTCAAAGAGAGGGAATTAAATGGGAACATGAATTCCAGGAATAGATCATTGACGATTTACACTAGAAAGCTGCGTATAACACTTAGCTTTGTTAGCACTTAGATCATTGCCCATTGCATATTTTACTAGATTATAATGTCATGAGGAATTAAATCACATGTTATGGATGTCTGTATTCCATTATAGCCGAGGGCTATAGGGCACCCAGATTGGTTCCATACACTACATTGATACAAAAAGTAGGCAGTCAAAATTATCTCCTGGTAATCTCTACTTACTTAAAACAACATTCTATTAATGTCAGTTGTAGTTCAAAGTTCTACATCGTTGAGATGTTGAAACAATATGTTTCAGCCTTAATTATTGTGACAAATTCCTGCATGATGAGTGGAAACACTCAGATTAAATCCACATTAGTGTAGAGAGCAGTGACTCGAAATCTTGTCTCTGATTCCCTTATGACTACATTTGCAATGGGAGCTGATTATGCAAAAGTGCAGGTCATGATGCTCCAGTTGCTATGGTAATGCTGGCATGGAGTGGCTACATGTGAAGGAATGTGGCTCTAACAGTTAGAACCTTGGTTTCAGACATCAACTCTCATGTTAGAAAACCATGGGCAAAACAAGATAACCTCCATGTTGAGCAAGTTTCACTCTTTCCTTCAGACTGACTGCTTTGCTAAAACTTTCTCATAAATAAACTTCTGATGACAAAACCTATATAAAAAATGTGCTGAACTAGCTCTCATGTCAGTCAAGCCTCACCAGGACTTGGCTATCCACCTGGCCCCAGCTTTCCCCCCTTAAGATTCTGTTGCCTTTTCTTTATCCCCCATCACCCCGCCTTGTGGATCCCCTTAATTAAAAGCCATACCTCCTCTGAGAGATGAGAGGGTCACAGCAATTGGTGTCCCTACAAGGATATGACAGGCCTAGGCACATTAGGAATATTTTTAGTTCCGTGGATGGAACCCTGTAACATATTGGAAGCACTGATTTTTTAAAAGTCAGGTAAATTATCTAAATGTAGATATTAATTTCTTAATTTCATTTTCAAACCTTCTGAGCCTTAAACATTGTTAATCATGTTTTCCTTGCAATTCATTTTGTAAACACTCATAGACTAATTTACTCAGATCGTAATGTCATTATCCAGAAGATACTTTAGTTGAAAATCATTCAGATTATTTGACTAAATCAAATATTGAATAATTTAGCCACTGATAATCTCTTTGTGACAGTTACGTGGATAGGGCATTATCATAACTCCTAAGGTTAATCATTGAAAAATCACTGTAGATAATTGTGATACTGTTATCATATAAATATCTACACATTATGCCTACATTAACAGAAAGAAAGACAAAAATAAATTAACATTTTCTTCTCAAAAAGATGAAATTTATTATTATTCTTCCAGATTCTAAAAATGATTTGATCAATAAGTGCTTATTCATCATTATTGATGCCAAATTAGTTCTAATTTGATGTTTCAGAGTATGTGATATTTTATAAAATATGCTTTCAGTAGAAACAAAACAGTACATAGTAATAGATGAAATATTAAGTTCTAAAATAGTATTTTCACAAAATTTTTCAGAGTGATAGTGTCTTTTTTCCCTTCCCCTTGATTTATTTTTACTTGTTCCTCTTTCTTTCACTTGCTCTCTTTTTCTATTCTTTCTGTTGCATAGCACACATACAATGAGAATATTAACAATGTCCACAGAGTATCTCACATTTGGGATCAATGTCATGCTTTGTTTCTTTCATCTTTTCTTTTCCTTTGTTTAAAATTTTATTTTGGAAAATGAAGTTGCATTTTGCTTCATTAATCATGGAAATTAGAGTATTTTTAAAATATTGGTCTTTTCATTTAGGTACCCCATTTTCTAAATCATATTCACACAATCCAAAAATTCTATGAGAGACAGATTTACTAATTGACATACTAAAACTGAAAATTTAGCCTCTATTAAGTATATATTTAATAGTCATTGTCATGCCTATGTATAAACAAAATATGCATTGATTTTTTAATGCAACAAAATCATGCAAAGAAATATTGTAAGTTTTAAGTATGAAGGTACTTAATGAATTTTTCTAAATAAATGTACACAAGTATTCCTATACTTGGCATGTATAAAAAGGAATTTAATACTGCACAGCAAACTGTAATATCAATAATGATTTAAAATAAAAAATGAAAATGAGAAGAGGATTATTCCATTTACTACTTGAAAACTTTAACAATTGTTGTTCATTCTGTTAAAATGCTTTCAGATAATTTTGAGTGACACTCACTCACAAACCAAAATAAAAAGAATAGTGTTTTTCCTTTGGTGTTTCACCATTTATTTTCCTTTTTTAAAAATTTTCCCCATTTATCCATGTATTTTAATTTTCCTTCCCCCCCCCACCCCGCCCCAAATAGGTTTCCAGTGATTTGTCTGTCTCTCCTTTTTAGAATTTCAGAAATGTTTTGGTGAATTGATGGCTTGCAAGTTGCCAAATGAATGTTTGGCAGAACATGAATGACAGAGGAGGCTTCTTGCTTTGTTTATTTTGTATTCTTTGTGGCTGCTTTGGTATGCAGGAGAATCTAAAGAACAACTTCCAGTGCATGTCTCCTATCTTTGCTGTGGTTCCATTCCTTTCCTACAGCTGTGATGTCCTTTACATCTCAGGCATATTCTGAAATTAATATCATTCTATAGTTTAGATATAGTAGGTGATCATGAAGAGATCACAGTTCAGTAACACTGAAATTTGTGATTAAGGTACAGGTGTGTATAATATCAGAAACCAGAAAAGTGAAAGAAACAAAAAGATTTTAAAACCATTGCTGCATGGAGTAAATATAAATGAGCTCTCTCTAATTTAATGAGATTGTAGCTTTCTCTTCCACCTTTACCTCACCACCTTCTGCTGCAGAGATTGTTACAGAAATTTTAGAATCTGACAGTATCTGTTCACAGCCAGATTTCCCTTTCATTTCTTCAACAGAGAGATTACATACTTTGCTCATTATAATTATTCTATTAATACTACGTTAAGTTATTTGGGGCACAAGTACATTGACTTAACCCTTGTTACCATGGCATATAAAATGGAATCATTAAATCAAAATAGTTATTTTAGCACAAGTAAATTTTCAGCAAAAGACAAAACTTTACCAAACTAATGTACTTAGTGAAATATTTATTTTTTTCATAAAATAATAATTACACAGAGAGGTTTAAATATCTTTGTATAAATTCTTAATAAACCAAGCAAACTCCTAGCCAATGGGGAAAATAATATAAATTGGTGTTAACATCAAATAAAAATGCTCTTATAATCTTTTATATTGGATGTAATCCAAAAACCTAAAATTTCATGCCATGATCTGCTTGTATTTCATAATTAACTCAAAGTTTACAAATCAACCTAGAACAATAATTTATTACTATTTATAATAACTTTTTTTATAAAAGCTCATTCAGGAACTACAGATAATAATGACATTTCAAATACATAAAAATGACCTATGATAGAACCATGACAAAAGTGTTAATAGAAGTCAAAAGAAAGAATGAGAACATGGTACAATAAAATGGTTCAGAGCAAGTACTAGATTTCCTTGCCCACATATAATATGTTCATCTTGATTGTCATTCCTTAGAATACTGTTTCTTTTGCTAAGATAAGTTAAAATACATGCTTAATACATATACAATACCTGCCATACTTTTCTTTTGTACAATTCTCTGTAACTTTGGCATACATCAATAAATAATTTTTATATATTCCTTCCTACACCTGCTTGTTTTGTTTAGACTAGTCCAACAGAGAAACTTTTTACCTAGTTTATTACAGGAAACATTCAAATATGCATAATAAATTTTGTATTACTAAGCAATATCTTGACTCCAATTATCATGAAATTCACTAACAAACTTTAGCTTAACACTACAATTTCTGCTAGACATGAATACATGTTTGCATATTAATTTTTATGAGTAACTGAAGTATAAGTTATAAGATAATGTTAGTAGTAGTTGTAGTTTACCTTAATAATCATCTACATCACAAATGGCACTGGAAAAATTGAATATCATCTTGCAAAAGAATAACACTGGACCACTAATTTATACCATGTACAAAAATTAATATTACGTGAACTAGAGACATGAATGCAAGAACAATATAATTAACAAAATAAAAGTCTTGGAAGAAAATATAGAAGTAAACTTTGTGTCTTGGGTTTAAATGATGGTTTCTTAAGTATAATATCCAAAAGCACAAATGACAAAAGAAAAAAAAAATAAAGAAATCAGACTTACTCAAATTTAAAACTGTATGTTGCAAAAACACTATAAAAAGTTAAGACAACACATAGAAATGTGAGAAATCATTTGCAAGTCATAGATATGATAAGGGACTTATATAAATAATAAAATAACTCAACACTTTAAAAAATATGTAACAGTTTAAAATAAAAGATTTTAATTACCAATAAAATTTAAATGTATATTTTAGGTTTATAGATGTTTGTGTATTTATTAAAAAAAAACATATTCACAAAAATTTATGTATTAAAGTTAAAAGTTGGACTTTTTATAATAGCCTCCAAACAAGTGATAAGTAGGTAAGCAAGAGGTAACACACATTTACAATGAAAAAATGTTTGGTAATAAAAATAAATGAAATACTGGTACACCATAAAACATGGAGAAATCTTAAAACTATGCCAAATGAAAGAAGTACATCATAATAGTCTACATGTTATACCATATCATTCATATATTGAGCCCAGAGTCTTGCTCATACTAGGCAGTACTCTACTCCTGAGCCACATCTCCAGTTCCTACATTTCATTCTTAGGGTGTTAAGAATGTTCAAAAAGTCTATAGTTCTGATGACTACACAATTTTATGTGTACTGTAAATCCTACCAGGTTATGAATTTGAAGCATGATTTCTGTGATATGTAAATGACATTTCAATAAAGCTGTTACTAAAAAATATGACCTATACCAGTGGTCAGCAAGTTTTTTTTTTTTGTTTTTGTTTCTTAAATGGCCAGGCAGTAAATAGTATAGGACAAATGAGTATATACAGTCTTTATTACAACAGTGTTGTATTTTAGTTTTTATGCAATATTATAAGAAATTAGAAATATTTTTTAGTATGGGTAACATCTTAAGAATACAGAAAACATTCTAGCATGTAGAACATAGTAAAACAGGCTAGTTCTCAGAGTAGGCGTATGGATTGTAGTTTTCCTGCTCTCACTTGATTCAGACTATTACCTTTCCAACTATATTGGGCACTAGAATCACCTATGAACTTAAAATTACAGGTGCTTAAACTTCACCTCAATATTCTCAAGCAAAATGGGAAGAGATAGGCCTTGTAGATTTTTATTTTTAATATCTTTATGAGATTCTTAAACTAACGTTCTCCCCCTCACTACCACCATGCATGCAAATACACACACACATACAGAACTAGGAAAAAAAATGGCTTTCAGCATTTATAATATTTTACAATATTTATCATATTCTTGGTGGTGCAAATAATTTATACAACCTGATCATAATTCCTTTCATAGGAATGCTGTAATGGATATTAGAATTAGAAATTGATTTTGTTCATATCATATAATAGAAAATTGTTATTATTTATATTGCATGTTAGTAATGTAAATATCTTTACTACTTTCCTTACTTATTATCAGTGAAGAACACATTTTTCTAAATTTTTAAATATACTAACATTTCTTCATATTTGCACTGTAGTCCAATTAGGCATTTTAAGTTAGTTTACATAATGTTAATATTTTATTTTTAATTATATATTTACAATATTTTGAACAATTTAAAATATGTTAACCCATTTGCAGAAAGAAATCTACCTATGTTTACCACAGGCTTTCTTACTTTCTTTTTCTCAGCTTACTTTTTTAAACCTGTTAGTGACTGAGTCACATACTTTGAGAGTAATTTTATTAGGTTGTTTTCTTGTAATTCTCTAACCCATCAGTCATTAGCAGCTACAGATGCTATTAGGACAAAAGCTGTCAAAACAGTATTCATGCAGTTGTGTGCTAAAAAACAAGAAGAGATTAATAGGGGAAAACACATATAAAAATGAAAATATGAATATTAATCCTCTAAGGCCAGAACCAATTCATTTATATCTCAATAGGAATCTATGAATCCACGAACAAACTAAATATTTTCTGCATCATTGAATAGGACATTTTCTTCATCAAGAAAATAATATGGTCCTAAAATCTTAGTATATCTCATCTTATTAAAATAAAACACAATCAGTAAAATTCTCTCAGGGATAATTCTTTATAAAGAGTGTTGCTGCTTGGATACTTCCAATTTCAGATAAAAAATAATAGAGAAATTATATTTGAATTTGAAACAATACAAACCATGAAATGAATCAAGGGCATTGCTATAAAGCATACATAAATAAGCTTTAAAATTTTCAGAGGCCAGATTTAATTCTACAGAATGAAGTCTATATTAATAAGACACTACTTAAAATTTTTATCTTGAAATATGAAAAATAGAGAGAAATGTATTTGTTTTCACTTTATAATGTCATTATTTCATTGTCTTTTGCACATTTGTAGAATGATGGCAAAAGTTATCTTGAATATGTATTAATTAAAATAACTACCCACATGCAGTGTTTTGGTACACATAATTCTATCGAGTTTTTCTGAATAAATGATATAACTAATCTAAAGGTGCTTGCAAACACAACATAAGGAAATATAAGAGCTATGCAGAAAGCAATGCCTAATGGCAAATATTTTTGAAATTACTAATCATTAATAAAAGGAATCCAGAAATAGTGCAATGGATACCATGGTGTTTAGACTATAGCTGTCTTCTTCTAAAGTTAATAGGATATTTGCTTAGCTCTGTTTGTTGATGCTGGGAACTGACCTCAGGTCCTGTAAATGCTAAGCATGTTCTCTATATCGGATCTAAACTCCCCACTCATAACAGGCAAAGTTTTTGATAATGTTTACAACTATTAGTTTCTGTTTCTTAAAGCGTGATATAGGATAAAAATGTTCTAAAGTGAAAATTCTCTGTTTAGAGACTATTATGGTTATCTATTGCCTCATCAGCAGCTGGAATTAAAACATGTAGGAATAATATAAGACTTATTGTTCTTTATTTCCCATGACATATAGCCTCCAATTTGCACCATAAATATGATTTTAATGTTTCTGACTATATGGAAGAACTACATTGACTAAAGACTTTTTCTCCTTAACCTATCACAGAAGAATTGAAATAAGGGTTAGGATCTGAAACACAGAAGAATTGAAATAAGGGTTAGGTTCTGAAAAAAGAATATGAAGTTTTCTTATCACTTGACATCACTAATTAATAGAGTACTGGGCCAAAAATAATCTGCATGTTACTATGCAATAGCTCTGGTAATATGACTTTTGAAAACTGTGCCAGATATGTACAGATATTACTAATAACATACAAGAACATTAATGAGCCAAACAAAATTAAAGTAAAATCTATTCATAATTTAAAAGGTTCACACAAATAGATATAAGGCAAAAAAGCCTTTGCAACATGAATCAATTGACAATGCTAAACATGAAAGATATAAATTAAATTAAGAATAAAATAGATGAGGTAAATGGTACAATGATTCCAACCATAGAACATTTTTCTCTGATTATACCTATATTAATAATAAATTATTTAATATAATAAATTACATATATATATTTAGAAATCAAATCCATATTCATTTAAACTTAAACTTCAATTATGAGGTATAAGATTAACAAGTATATAAGAAAATATTCAGAATAAATGCAAGTTCTATAGTTTGCTTATTGTATATATACATGGGTACATATACTTAGTTATTCTCATTTGAATATTACCTTAAGATTGTACCTTAGTATATTAATAGTTTACCTTAATAAAATACAAACCTTAAAAAGATCAAAATAATGTCATATCAAACTTGATAAAAAGTAGAATATCCAAAGATATATAATGTGTGTGTGTGTGTGTGTGTGTGTGTGTGTGTGTGTGTGTGTGGTGTTGTGTGTGAGTGTAGAGAGAGAGAGACACATTAACCAGATTGCTTCCAAGGAAGATAAAATACAAGAACCTGAGGTTATAAGGTAACATAGCTGAGCTGAGAGTTTTAATAAGGCAATTTGACTTAAAATAGGAACAGGGAGAAAATGGAACAGAAGCAAAACTAGAAGAAAACAGGGTAGATGTAAAAACTGAATCAAAGTAGATGTAAAACTGAATTCAAATAAACAAGAACACCTATACATCCAAAGTAAGATAATGAAGGTAATAGATATAAGGAAAGATGTTGGAAAATCTAAAACATGTAAAAAATATATTGCTATAATCTCATCCTTGAATTTGAATAGATGTTAAAATGATAGGGGTGAGAAAGCTTTGCTTGCATCTTGGGTAAAAATCATCAAGCAGAGGAATAGTTGAAGAAAATAGAGAGTAACTATACATGGCATACTTAAGAACCAGAGAAATATAGCAAAATAGGTCAGAAACAAGGAACACAAGTTAAAGAGATAGGAAAAGAAAGTTGTTATATATGTACAGGCTTTATTTTGAGAAGAGAATCCACTGTGTACTTTATTTAAAATATTTTTTTATTTGCAGAAAAACATAAATCCTTTATTTTATTTATTCATTGTATGCAATACTGGGGATAAAACCCAGTGCCTCACACATGCTAGGCAAGCACTCTACCACTAGGTAAAACTCCAGCTCTTCCACTATGTAGCTTTGAACAGCAGTATTGCATTATTTGACTTAAGTTTTAACATGATCCTTTCAAAACAAAATTACAGTGGAATAAGGATGCAAACAAGTTTTCAAAAGAACTATTTCTGCAACTATTGTAATAAGTTCATTGAGAGACATCAGGGACTTAGATAAGGTTAGTAGCTCACAAAAAATAAGTTGCAAAAATTGTCAAATTTTGAATATAACTGATGCATATTCATACAATAGAAACAGTTCAGATGATTCAAAATATTTAAACCTATTGTGATTCTATTTCCAGAAACAAAGTCTTGAAAAATCAAATAAGGGAAATGTGTAATGACCACACTTTGAAATACTCCAAGAGACAAATGTCTCTGATAGTAATAAATTTGTGATTGTCAGTGATATGGAAAGAAAGTTCATCAGTTGATAGTGAGATTCAAGGAGTGTTCATGGACGGGCCATTTGAAGAAAAGAACTATGAAATAAGAGAGTACACGTGTAAAAGGACTTGCAGAAATATGTAGAATTGGCAGGCCTAAGTAACATTATCAATGGGCAAGGGCATCATTTTGTTAAGAGTATCTAGATTCAAAGCAAGAGTTCTCAGCAAGCTTTTATGTTTAGCTGCCTTTCTGGAGACATTAACTGGTCTTGTTTGCATCAACAAAAGAATGATTTGTGGGAAGGAAGCTGTGGTAGTATGTAAGCATAATTTTAGAATAATGAAAAATGTCATACAAGTTGGTAATAGGTGAATTAGAATGCTGCAGGAATCCATGTAGAATGCAATAGAAAATTGGCAGGATTGGTGAGCTTAAAATGTCTTTCTTACATGTAAAAGATAAGTGTAGCATTTTTCTTTCTTCTCTGATGAGATGATTTTGTAAGATGATATTTTGTTACATTGATCAATAGACTCTATGAAATCCCAATGATAATAGTGGGACTCTACTGATGATTTTAAATAAAGTACCCTGAAAATTTTGTAAGTGTTGAGGTATGTTAATAACTTAACTTTTATTTTAAAATCATAGTGAAAATGATAAAATCCTGAGAGTGAAAGAACAGACTGTGATCAAACAATTGGGAATTTATAATTGGATTCCTGTGTACATTAGAAATTGTATCATTATAAAAGTAATATCAGTAAGAAAAAATGATTTTTAATAAATCATTTGACAAAAAGTGACTATTGAGAACTACTTCTTTATATTATGCTATACGAAGAAAGTGCTCTAGCTTAATTAATAGCAAGAGCATGAAAGAGAAAACTAAAAAAAAACTTAGAAAAATAAAAACTCCAAAACTCTATTTTTTACTTATGTATAGAAACAAATGAATAACACAAACACCATAGGAATATATGATAAGCAAAATATAGATTTAATTGTAAATTAAGAATTTTTGTTCAGCAAAAATCCTACTAAGATAAGAGACAGGCAATAGTCTAGATAAAGATGTGTGCATCATCGAAACTTAAAAATGGATTACTCTCTAGAATATAAAAGGTTTTCCTCAGGCTGGGGTTAGAGCTCAGAGGTAGAGCACTTGCATAACACATGTGAGGCACTGGGTTAGATTCTCTGCATTACACAAAATACATAAATAAAATAAAAGGTGTAAAAATACATATAAAAGAAAGAAAAGGCTCTCTTACCTACACTCAAAATAACTAGAGAAAACTGGACATAGAGAAAAAAAGTGAATTTCATAAGAGAGAAATCTGAAACAAGCAGATAAACAAATGCTAAATTTTATTTTATCAGCAGATTTACTTTAATATTATTTTAATCATATAAGAATGAAGGTCTAAAAAGTCAGATGTTAGCATTAAAATTTTGGGACATAATAATGTGGTGTTTAGAGCAGTGCTATAATTTTGCTGGTCATGTCAGATGAAATCAGGAAATACCCTGGGACTGGGAATCCACTACTATACATATCCAATGGAATTTCTTGCCCTGATCCCATAAGGTACATTTATATAAATTTTCCTTTTGGTGTTGTTTTAGTAATTAGTTGTTAGGAATATTCTGCATCTCTTCAATAGAGGAAGTATAAGTGAGATTTAATAAAAGTATACAACCAACATGTTCAATAATGTTAAGCAATGAGCTTATATGTACAGCAACAGGGCGTGAAGTACATGATGAGGGGTACATTGTACAACTTTGCATTACTAAATGCTGAACTAAAGACGAGAAAGAGATGAAATAAAAAAATTTTAACACCAAAAGGAGAGTATATTAATACACATATATATGTTATATATATATGTAATATATATATGTAATATAATATAATAATATAAATAAATATAATATAATAATATATATAAAAGTAGAGTATACGAATACATACATACACATACACACACGTTTAAAATAAGAGTCTATGACAGAATATGAGAGAATGTATACTGTGTAAACTTATATTTTAATTCAAATTCCTTTAATCTCTAGCCTTATACTATAAAAATACCCTGGAAAACATTGTATTTAATATGAGCTTTGCAAATCAGTACATTTGAGAGCTCCAGTTTATATTGTATTCCTAGTTTTAAACTGCTCCTTCCAATAAAAAGATATGTTTAATAAAGCAAAAACATTTTCCTCTATAGAATAAATTAGAGTGTAAGCAAAATTGCATTGGTAAATTTCACTGCACAATATTTATAATAATGCAATGTGTTTTTTACATGTTGAAATATCTGAAATAATAAAAGTTTGCTAGCACTTTTCTTTTCCACTTTCAAATTGCTTTTTCTCTTGTCTTGAACTTGAATTTAGAAATGGCAGAATCTCAATAGAGGTAGAGGGTAATTTCCCACAAGACCTAGCTAATTTATAGCTTTCAACACACCAATGACCCCTGCAATTTGGCAGTTGCTTCATTAATTCCTTTACACCTGCTCCATTTATCTTGGAAAAAAAAAGACAGATAAAAGGCACAATCTTTTTCACTGCAGCTATTGTGAAGAGCAGTTCTTCATGTCTTTCTGAAGTAAATTGTAACTAGCAATAAGGAGACATCAGTGTCAGATGGATGTACCCAGTTTGTCAGTAGGATGGAGAAGCATTTGAAAAGCCACATACTTTGGAAGCAGTTTTTTTCTATGTTTTGAAAAGTTATGTTGCTTCAAGGAAGAATCTGGTTTTCATCAGGGACTACCATCAGATTTACACAATTGTGGAATTAAAAAACATTAACAAAATAGTCTGAATTTTTAAAAAATAATGCTTCCTCATACCTAATAAATTGTATATGCTCGCTCTTCCTTCCTTCCTTCCTTCCTTCCTTCCTTCCTTCCTTCCTTCCTTCCTTCCTTCCTTCCTTCCTTTCTTTCTTTCTTTCTTTCTTTCTTCTTACTAGTCATTTATCCTTTCAGTGGGATAAACTTTATACACATTTTGGCTACCAGTATGTTACATTTAAAATATCAAGGAATTTATTTCCAAGAAATATAAATTATAACTTTGGCACTTCTAACATGAGAAACAGTGTGTTTTCTATTAATAAGAAATTTAATTTATTAAAAACTAAGCATTTATTTATTTAATGTTAAAGTTAGCAAAACATTTGCTTAGCTAAATTACTGCAAGACATTTCTTCTTTTTTTAATTTATATCTATCTTAATAGAATATAGTCTTCATGAAAACAGTTTGTTTTCCTCTTCTTTTATATCAAATTTAATTCTTAGTTTCTAGTAGTTCAGTACATTTTAAATAATTAATAAAATTAACAAAAATTGTCTAAGAGGATCTTTTAAGTCTTATCACTTATGACATACGTGAAATGTAGATAAAAACTAATATTAGATATATCCAATATATGATGTAAACAACTCACAGGTTCATGTAATTAATATCAATACACTGAATAAGAAAACATTGATAAATCACATCATCTCATAATCACTAATATATAAACAACTAAAAAGCATGTTGTAGACTGATGCAGCATTAGCATTTTTATGTAATTTAGTCTATTTTCTCTAGATATAAGTACCATAAGAACATAATTAATGTTTAAGATGCTAGTAAATATGACGTGTGATTTTTAAAATAATTCAAAGAGACAGCTATATTCCCATGTTCATTACACCACTATTCACAAGAGCTAAGATTTGGCAATAACTTGTGTCCATTAACTGATAAATGGATAAAGAAAATGTGATACAAATACACAGCAGAATACTATTCAACTATAGAAAAAAAAATGAAATCCTGTCATTTGTGACACAGGGATGGTACTGGAGATCATTATGGTAAGTGAAATAAGCCAGGCGCAGAAAGAAGAGAACCATATGATTTCACCCATGTGTTCAAGCTAACAATGTTGATCTCAAGAAGTTCAGAAATCGAATGGTGATTATGAGTGGCTTGGAAAGTGGTATAGAAGGTAGACAAAGATTGATTCTTGAGTATTAAGTTATAGTTACCAAGATACTCTTGTGTGTTACTGCAATTTAGGGTGACCATAGGTAACAATAATGTAGTATTCATTTCAAAAAGCAAGACAAAAAGGATTTTGAAAGTTTTCATAATGAAGAACTTATTAATGTTTGAGGAAATAGATTTAATAATAATAGATTAACTTGATTTAAACATTACATGGTAGTCATTAACATAGAATTTTTATGTTTTATGTATCAATTAAAATGTAAATTTAATATAAATTTTAAAAAATTAATATTGAAACTTACAAATGTTTCCAAAGGATAAAAATGAAGTAACATAAGTTTTAGTAAATAACATCAGAAAAGATTTAAACACAATAAAAATGTTTTGGTATTGTATTAACCCTTATTTATTTTTATTAATAAAGCATTATTTCCTATAATAAACTAAAATTCAGTATTAACTGTGGTGGGTTGTAAGGGAATAAGAAATAAAGATTAAAAATCTACTTTCATTTTTAGAATATAATAAGATATTTACACAACTATTGGAAAAATGATGGTCTGTTTTATTATTTATTTATGTAATTTTATTTAGGAAATTGTGATTTATATAAGTGGAAAAGAATTGATAGGAGATTTGTTCTTTTCTCTGTAGTATTGGCCTGCTTCTTTAGAAATAATTTTAATCAGGTGACTGCTGTGAAATAATTAGAACTTCACATGCTTATTTCAAAATACCATTTACTATTTAGACCAAGTTCTTTTGAAATCTTCATAAAATATATTGTTGCCACAATAAAGTTAATTTCACCTCAATAAAGTGTATACTTAAATTAAGAAATTCTATCTTCCAAGTGTAATATTTGGAAGTCACTTAAAATTTAGCAATTCCATCAAAAGCAATAAAACACAAAGGAAATAAGTAAGGCATCAAAAAGCAGGGAGCTCTTCTAGGCCTCGAGTCAAGACCAGAATCTTGAATGCAGACCCAGGACAGGGATCTTGGTATTTGAGTAGCCTCTTGCTTTCTAACAAAACATCCTAAAATCTAGCAGCTTACTCTATGAAAGACTGAGCCCAATAATCCCACTTCTCCCTCAATCTTTCGTTTTTGGAATTGTCTCAACATTTATTGACTCCATACTTATACACATGGAACTTAGAATTTGCTTATTTTATTGTTTTTAAGAGAATCTAATATGACTTCCTCTACCTTCATTTTGTTTATTTGATTTTTGTTTTATTTATTTTTTATCATTTTTTTAATTTTTGGTGTGGTGCTTGTCTTCTTTGTTTCTAAATGGCATTATGACCATTTACTTTCTGCTAGAATTCTCTTGCAGGAAGCATTACAGTGAAATGACACAAACATCCTCTGTGACCTAGCTTCTCATCCTTCACACCAATTAAGGCCTGTTCTTACTAGGAACTGAGCTTTGAGCTCTGAGCTATACATCACATGTGCAGTTAGTTTCCAGGCTTAAACCAACAATAAATAGACCAACATCCAGCTCTGGATTTTGTATGAACTCTTTCTACTAAAACTGTGGAAAATAATCTTATTGTCAAATTCAAACAAAGGCAAATTAAATTATTACAGAAAGATAATAAACAGATCTACAGACCCTGTTTATTAGGATTATTATAGTTGGGCCAGAATGATTCCATTCGGTGGGCTATAATAGTTTAGGCTTCAATTCTCATAAGTTTTCCCTTTATGGACCACAGAGGCATTTGTTTCTCACATATATCTATAGCTGTGTATCATTTTTTGTGTTAATTTTGCAATGCAATAACCAGAATAACTGACAAAATCAGCTTAGAGGTAGAAATGTTTTGCTCATGGTCTGATGACTCCAATGCTCTGTGCCTGAGGTGAGGCAGAATATCATACCAGAAGGGCATAGTGGAGGAAAGCTGCTCAACTCAGGGTAGCCAGTAAGCAGAGAGTGAGGGAGGAGCCAGGGACAAAATAGAATCCCCAAGAGCATGCCTCCAGTGGACTATTTCCCTGCCCCAGCATATACAAAATGCCTTCAATTACTATTTATAATCTATTCAAAGTATTAATCCAGCAAATAGATGAATCCACTGATCAGGTTACAGTTCTCATAATTCACTATTTTTTACCTCTGAAAATTTCTGCATTAACGTTTCAGGGGATACCTTATCTTCAGACTCTAAGAATCTATCAGTTGATCTATCTAGCTATCTATCCATCCATCCTAAGTTCTAACTTAACAGTGCATTTTCCTCAGAAGTTAGAAATCCTTTCTCCTTAAAGGGTTCCCAAAAGGCCATATAACAAGAAAGTATTTTGAGGTGGTAATCAATTATTCATTATTGAGAAAAGTATCTGTGGGCTAACAGTGAGATAGATACAAACAAAACAAACACTGATTAGAGAACTTATTTTATTAAGGATTTTACAGCTTTAGTTTTCCAGAAGTAGAACACAGTTTTCAAAGCATTTTGGATTAAAAATAAGAGGAAGAAAATAAATATTACTCTCTCATAGGGATGGTTAATCTAGAACATTTTTTAAAACTGACTAAATATTGCTATAGGTTTTTGTTCACTTCTTTTTCCTATGTAGCAGACACTGAATTATGGATAATACATTAGAAATTTAATGAAATATATTCCAAATATTTTAGATAAAGTATAATCATAATTCTTTCTTGTTTATGGAAAATAAAAAAAATTTATAGGAGCCAAGGTATTGTTATTTAAAAATTGACTTGAATATATTTGTTAAGTTCATCAAAACTTGTTTTGATGATAGTTTATACATTAAAGTTTTGCAACTATATGTTACTCATTATAAATAGCTTAAAAATGATGGAAGAAAGAAAGTTAAGTGGATTTTCCATTAGAGTGCCTCATGGATGGCTGCCAACATGGTCACATTCCATCTCTATAAAAGGTAGTACAATGATTTAATGAAAACTGTAAGTGTTATGAAATCATTTTCATGAGGAAATATATTTGATTTTCTGAAATCCAAAATAGCAGTGATAGAAGAGAAAATTCTAATTCATAATATGTTCAGCAAGTTCATGAACTTATATAAATTATTTTTGGAGCTCAAGTACATAATGTAATGGTATTCTGTCATCTGCGACATTTTTCCTTTGTAACAGAAGGAATTTTTCTGAGATTTTCAGTCACGATTTTAAACTTAAATGTGTTATGTAATCCCAATAAAATATTACAATTTCAAACAACAAATTGGGATAATGTTCAATACCTAAAATTATTAGGAGCTAAGTTTTTAACATAATAAACAAAATTTAGGTAATAAAATGTCAGGAATCCAAATGAAAAAACAGGAAACTAAAGAGGGACATCTTCCTTCTTAAAAACAAGAAAGACAATGTTAATTTAATACATAAATATATGCATAGCTTCAATGGAAGTTTAAGAATTGGCAAATTCATATTAGAATAACAATAAAAATAGGATTTTCAAATATTTAAAAAACACCTCTTATAGTTTCTATACATTTGAAGAATAAAATCAAAAATAATGGTTTTAATATTAATTTAATATTGTATATTTATATTGAATGTTAAAGTGAAGTTGAATATTGTAGGTTGGTATTAAAATCAAATGGATTTGTTGGTTCCTCATTATTTTATGTAATAGTTGAAATGAGCCTAAAAGGAGAGTCTGAGTTTATGTGTTGGCCAATCTACTCAGATTTCTGTGTCATAAATGGCCAGAAAAGGAAATAAATGAGAGTGTAGTAGATCCACTCAACATCTAAGTACAGGACAAGAATGTTCTTGGGAAAAATTGTTCCTCTCCCAAGAATCTAACTGAAATAACTGTTTCACTTTTATTGACCAATAAATAAGAGTTAATTATACATAGTAAAAGAAAAAAAGATTCTTGTATACTTCTTACCACCTATTGGAGGTAATTTTAATAGTATCAAACTCAACATAAGTATCATCAATGATACTGTTAACCAATCTGTGTATTAGTATGGTATGAATTTCACTATATCTTCTCTATTAGTAAAACAATCTTAGTGTGGAATCAACATTTTTAAAGAAACTAGATGTAAAAAAAGTTGAGTTTAACACATAAGATATATCTTTAACAGTAAATTTAATTATGAATTTTACTATTAGTTTAATATTCACACATCTGATGTCTTTCTTTTAAAAAGTCCTTAATGACAATATTTATGTATTACAATTTTTTCTCAGTTTCATATGCAACTAAATACTGTCAGATAAAAAAATGTTTTTCAATATTATGACTATGCAATACATTAAATTTTCGGTCAGGTAATATCAGACTTCATATTTTAACTAAAGATTACCAAAATAAGAAAAATATAAGTCAATAGAGATTCAATGAAAATTATTCTGAGTTTCAAAATCAATCCCAAATTCAGTCCACTGAAGCAAACTGAGAATTATAAAATTTTGAGATTAACTTGCGCTACATTCATATCTTAATACCAGTCCAACTGTGCTAATGATGGGATCGACTTTAAAGACATTATACATTCAGATAAACTCCACAGGGAATTGAGAACGAGAAGGGATTGCTTCATATTTAAACTTTGAAAGGTACATACATATAAAATTGTACCCAAAGAAATATGAATAGATAAAATATCAAAACAATTTTTAATTTCATAAGTAGTTTTTATTTATGTGTGAAAATATGCAAAAAAAATCCTGCTTAAGAAGTAAAAATATTTCACAAATCCTTAGAAATTTTCTCTTTTTCTGCAACCAGGAAGGTTTAAAAAATGTGTATTCAAGATCTGACAAAAAAATTGGAATTGAATTAGAAATTAAGAAATATCAAACATTTTCATGAATCATTTATATATCTTTTGAAAAAGTGTTGTTACTTAAAACTAACAACATATCATTTTTTTAATGTGGAATTGTAATTAATGAAGAATTTTTATTTATTTTCAACCACCTGTTCACTTTTGGTCTCTTTCACTGTTCTGAAAGTTTTTGCTTCTGCAGATAATGCACACACCTTTTACTATCTATCCAACTCACCAGCACTGTTTAAGCATATACTATATAAATAACTGTAAGTTTTTTATTTTTCTAGAATTTTCTATTTCTGTGATGTCTTGATAATTTTACTAAATTTACTATAGTAAAAAACTATAATACATTTTACTTTTGTGAAGCAGTTGAACTATAAATAAATAAACTAAAAAAAAAACCAACAACACTGAAATCATGAAATGAACAGTTGTTAAAAGTAATAGGCAAAGATTATTTGTTGATTTGAAGAAACCAATTCTTAGCAAACCTAGGCAAAAAGTTTGAATTTGAAATAAATATATAATAAAAATCCTAGGAATTAATTACACATGTATAATTGCCAAAATATATATACATTGAATCCATTTCTGTATTAACTAATTTCTGTTCCATGTTAATAAGAAGATTATATACACATTCACTATATCAACATCAAATTTCCTAAGTATGGAATTAGAACATAGAATGTCATTTTGAGGTGACTATATATTGTGTAGGACTACAAATTCAACTAAAAATGAAAAAACATAGCTGTTAAAATGACCATACTTAGAATAAATGCAACATATATTATTGTAAAAAGTGATAGATGATGATTTTAATGCTAAATCAACAAGAAATCAATAAATTAGCATGTCAGATCTATAAAATTATAATCTGACACTATCTATGACATATATAGATAGGTAATACACTTTAAAAGAATTTTTCTTCTGTGATCATTTACTTTGAAACTAATACATTGACAGATTAACATGCTTTTTTTCTTTCTTTCTTTTTTTATCCTTTGGATTTCCTTCTCTTGATTTAATCAAAAATTTGAAGAAAGAATTTTAATCAACCCAAAATATTTAACCAAACACTGCTTACTTGTTTTCCTAATGCTCTTAGAGTTATGTACTTTGGGAAAATGTTCCCAGAGTTGTTTATTTGTTTTAACTATATAAAATATATTAATTCTACAGTGCAGACACACAGAAAAGCTTGTCTTTTGTTTTTAAATTTTTTTGATCCTCATTGGAAAAAAAAAACACATTAAACACATAAAACACTGTTTACCAAAGCCAGTATAAGCAAATGACTAGCTTTCAAAGGTCTATGCCCTTATTATATTGAGACAAAAGTTGGGGAAAACAAAAGAAAACATTTTAAGCAATCTGCAGAAAATCAATGGAGGGATAACTTTCTGTACCTTTTTCTTTCCCTTAAATCTCATTTATCCAGAAGGAACTGAAATAACAAGTCTCCACTGTCACTTACTCCCTACTTATGTAATGACTATATAATGAGAACTGAAACAGTCCTCAGCATTAAGAGAAACTCTCAAGTTTTAAAAAGGTGTTATTTATATGTTTAGTTTAATTGAAATTGTTAATTTTTAGTCAACTTAGCAAATGACCAATATTCTTTAAATTCAATTATTTTGTGTGAATAAAAAATGAACAATATCCTTAAATATTAGTCTAGAGTTTTTTGTTCAATGTATTTTTTAAAAATTGAACTGGACATTATATTAATATTTTCCTATGAATTTTTTTGTTGAAATACATTTTTTTCTGAGCAATGGTTTGATTACCTATTGATTCTTCAACCCAATCATCAGCATGCTATGAATAGTTAGAGAAAATGTAATGGACTATTGTGAAATTTGTCACTTGTAAATTTCCTACAATCTTATAGTAGGTCCCTCATCTCTTTCCTATATATACTCAACTCTTTCCTATATATACTCTGATGGACAGAAAACAAATAGTATTATCATAGTTTACAAATACACCTATTAGAAGAAAGGTAATTTTATTGATGTATTTTTACCTGCAATTTAGAAAGGCAATCATTACCATTTGACCATATATTTAAAAAGGAAAAAAAAAAGTAAGGATAATGAACATATTGTTACCAAAGACACTCTTTAGAGTAATTTATTTTACCCTGCCTATTTGTAGAAAGCTAGAAAAAGATATGCTATAATGTTCAGGTATGTACAAAGTACTAAATGCTATCCATTTTTTTTTTACTTAATACTCATTCTAATAATTTTGTATGAATTCATTATTATCTTCAGTTTACAAATGAAGAAATTTGGCAGGTGAATAATGGCCTAATAACAGAAAACTATTAAGTGACAAAACTCAAGTTCAAAAAATATTACTGATGAGTCACTATTATTAACTACCATTTTATGAATCACACAAAAATTGAGGAAAAAAAAAGAAGATGTGATGGACAATATGACAGAAGATGAATAATTAGAGATATAAAGCCCAAGAATTTTAAGACAACAAACAAAATATAAAAAGAAAGTCTTATAAGAAATCATAAAATAGGTTATTTTATTTTGAAACACAAAATAATGAAAATGAAGATTGAATTGTCAAAAAAATAACTGCAGGCAGAGAACAATGGTAGAATATTATTAAACTAATGAAAAAGAGTAATTGCTGACCTAGCTGGCAAAATCATACTAGCAAAACAAAACAAACCAAAACAAAATAACAAAAAGTCAACATTGAAAGAACATTAAATTGATAGCTTTAACTAAAAAAAGCATGAAACCCCAAATAATAGCCCAATAGACTTTAATAATCAAAATATAAAAATGGACAAAAAGTGGGAACACCTATTTATTTATTAATAGGAGAATAGATAAATGTCCTATTCATAGAATACTATACAACAATGAAAACAATAAAACTCCTATAGTCCAACAACATTGATAAATCACACAAGTTGTTTGATAAATAAACCAAAAAATAAGAGTATATAGTATATGACTCTATTTTAAAAACATGCAAAATAGATGACACCAATCCATGGTACTATGCCAGTTTACCAGTTAAAATGATGGGGGTATTCCTGGAAAATATAAGGCCCAAGAAAGAACCGTGTCTCTGTAGTATTCACATGTTGTATTTCTTGATTTTGAAGTTATATATATATATATATATATATATGGCAGTGTTCACTTATTAATGATTCATTGTACAGTATACAAAATTCTACACTTTTGCAATGGTTGAAATATGAGTCATCCCCTAAAAGCCAACATGTGAGATAATGCAAGAATATTCAGAGATTAAAAGAATTATAAACAAATAATCAATTAATCCATTCATATAAATTAATTGGATGGTAACTATAGGCTGAAGAATTAGATCGCTGGGGACATCACTCTGATTTATATTTTTTTCCCTGGTAAGCAGAGGTCTTTCTGTTTCCTGTTTGTCATGTGTTGATCTGCTTCCCCCATCATGTTTTACTGCCCTAAGGTTGGCCTTACCTTGAGCACAGAGCTATGGAGTAGTTAAAAAATGGACTCAACCTCTGAAATCATAAGTAAAAATGAACTTTTCCTCATCTATGTTTTTCTAGTTAGGTATATTATTCACAGTTGACCAAAATAGGAATTAGTACCAGGAGTGCAGAAATTATTGTGACTAACTTGACCATATTTTTCAGAAGCCTTTGGATCTGGTTTTCAAGGTGGGAAAAATTAGAAAAAGTTCAGAAATACAACAGGAAAAGCTTCAGAGTGTTATAAATGGAGCTTGATGGGCAATTTTTTTTAGGAATTCTTTTGGGAAGGAAGACTCTATTGAAACGTGGATTAGAGGCCATCCATATTACCTTCTGGCAAAGAAGATGTCTTGATTTTTCCCATGCCCTGAGACATCCTGTGAGGTTGAAAAGGTGATGTACTAATTAATCTGGCAGAGGATATGTCAAGGCAGCACAGCATTAAAGTGGTAGCATTAATAATGCTGGTGTATTTTAGCCAAGTCTACTGATATCAAGAGAAAAACAACAGCATAAATATATGAAAAACTTGCAGTTTGGTCAGAAAACTGCAAGTAAAACTGGGGCTGAGGAAGTTATGTTTGTTAAGCCACAACAGCTGAAGAGATGCAAAGTATTTGGCATACAGATAGAAGGAAAGAAGTGTTTTACAATAGAAAAGAAGACTTGAGAGCTTCTCAGGTATTGGAATGACCATACCCATCTCAGGCTCAGGGGTGTCAGAGTAGACATTCCTTTAATAAGAGACCATAGAGACACCCTGCTTTCACAGAGGAGTCTAGGTGTTTCACCGTGTTAGCTGACCAGGCACTCAGAGTGTGCTGCAGCTGTGATCCAAGAATACTTGTAATTGCTTGATATGGTGGCAGAACTTGGCATCAACCATGTGGTGCTGGTTTTGCAGGCATGCAGGATGCTGGAGTTATAGGTTTATGGAAGCTTACCTGAGTTTTCTAAGAATGACTTGGGAGGACAGGAAAAGTATAGCAAGGTTGGATTCCCTGCAGGCTGCTCCTGAGATAGTGATACATGAAGATGATGGAAGAAACCAAAGCTAGGGTGGAGACCTCGAAGATTATAAGATACCAGTAATATGGAACATCTGCCAAGAGAAGCTACAGGAATCTAGTAAAAACAAGCCAAGAGATAGTCCATGTGGGCTGGAACCAGCAAGTCAATAGGTGCAAAGCCATACAAGCTCCTTGGAGAGAACATCATAGAGCCATGTGCCCCAGATGCTTGATGTAGAGCTATAGGATTGTTTGCCCAGCTGGATTTCAATATTGCTTTGTTCCCACCCATTTTTTTTTTTTCTGACATCTATCAACTGGGCAGTAACTGTGGGCAAGTCATGTGTGACTACAGAAGTAGGTCACTAGTGACATGACTCTGATATTTTATAATTTCCCCCTGGTAAACAGAACTCTCTTTCTTGTTTGTCATGTCTTAATCTGCTACCCTGTGTCACATCCTTCCATCATGATGTTCTGCCTCACCTTGGGTCCAGAGCTATGGAGTTAGCATACTGTGGCCAGAACCTCTGAAATCATGAGCCAAAGTAAACTTTTCCTCCTTTATGCTATTCTTGTCAGGTCACAACTTCTTAGTATGCGTATTGTACAACATGCATAAGAATTGTCCTCTGAGGTGGGTTTGTAAATTTCTTATATGGCTCTGTCACTTGTTCCATATATTTTTGAGATAATTTAGTAAGAAGTAATTTTTTTTGTTGTATATTTGTGGTGATTTGAATTAACTTCATCTGAGGACCTAATTCATCCTTAATAAAACACTTATATCTATGAAAATTTCACCTGATAAAAAGAAATACATACTTTCTAATTATTTTCTACTTGCTTACTATTGTTCATTTAAATTATGCCTTTTCATGCTCCTTATCTTTATCTTTTATAAGAAGAATATAAATAAAATTTGGTAGAATATAAATAAAATTTATTTCAATCAAATTTTGCAGTCTCTGCTAGTCACTGGAAAATTCAGTCCATTTGAAGTTTTATCACTATTGGTATATTTCATAATATTTAAATTATTTTATATTTTTACTTCCTCTATACCTTCTTGAAACAAATATTGTGACCAACTGGTACAGTATCCCCTGTATTCTTTCAGGTATTTTTTGTTTGTTTGTTTGCACAACCTTGGATGTATGACAGCCTGAAACAGTAGCTCTTATTTGGAGGATCATGACCATGTATGGGAGGGCACTCTGCTACCAAGCACATCAGGCTTAGAGGATTTCTGAAATGCAACATATCCTGGAGCTCTCACGAAAGATTAAATTGAACATAAAGACTAAAGGATTTGATTAGATTGCTTGAAATCACATCCTGGCTTTGCTTGTTTCCTTTTTCTGTCTTGTTGCTTTCCATGACCCATTAGTTTATATATATCACTAACACAAGACTACTCATCAAAGGTTCTGCTTCTGTGGAAGTGATCTAAGACCATCACTTATTTTCTCTTCCTATTTCCTCTTATTCTGCCTTCTCTTTGATTGCTTGTTTTATTTGGTTTTGCCTTGTTTTGTTCTGCTTTCATTTTTTTAATCAATTTTTCTCTTCCCCTGTTTTGGAAATGATATGCTTTATTTCCCATTTATTACTGATAACCTAAAATATTGAGTTGTTTGCCTAACCTGACAAAGTCTAATGTTGAAACACATTTTTTCTCCCATTTATCATATGTTAAAGAGAGAAATACCAACTTTCACTCTCTCTGCTTCAAGTTGGTGTTTTCTGTTTTATTACTTCCATATTATTTCTATTGTTTCTAAATAAATAAAAATAAAATAGGCAATGTTTGATAGGATCACTGTCTTGAGTTTATTCAATTGCTTTTCAATTTCCTTCTTCGGGCATGTTTATTGTTTAATTTTGTATTTTCCTTAGAAATAATATTGGATATCATTTAAAAATTGCTTCTGAAACCAGTTTGTATTTCCCTTTATCCCCCATTACTAGATTACCCATTTTATTTCAAGTGTAACCCTGAACTGAAGCAGTAGACACCAAGATTTCAAGTTTTATGAAAATGTCTGATTTGTAATTAACACACTTCTGTTAAGCTGTCCCCCTGAAGCCAAGTTCCTAATTGAACTGGTGAAGTGACCATATCTCCCTATAATTTTACTTATTCTACTTTTTATTCTTTTTGTCTGGAAGGGATTCTTGTGCACGATAGCACTTCTGTGCATATAAGAGTATTTCTAGGTACATCTTTGTGATGCAGCAGGTGTATCTCAGCTCACAAGGTTTGGTTTTGCTCTCATTTGTCACATGATTCTCAAAAAGTCTAAAAGTGGTTATGCATTATTTTAAAAATTTTTCCTAAGTCTGTTTTACTTGCTATGAGATCTAACTTTCTTACTTCAACTAAAATCAAAATTCCATAAAAACAGAAAGATGTATTTAAGAGAGAGAGAGAGAGAGAGAGAGAGAGAGAGAGAGAGAGAGAGAGAGAGAGAGAGAGAGAGAGAGAGAGAGAGAGAGAAGACAAGTTAATGCTATACTAGTATTCAAATGTATGTAACTAAACCACTTTATCCATAAAGGAGCAGTGAATTGCTTGGAATTGAATTAGATTGTTTTTGTATTTAACTTCAAAATACGATGTCATATAAACATATGTATCTGCTTCATAGGAATTAAGCAACTAGTGAGGATAATTGTATTAAATCTAAAGATGAAATTCTCTATTAAAAACCCTCTTGAATCAATATGAACAATATTTGCCTTAGTTTTTCCTTTTTGGTGATTTCTCTCATTGAATATGTTCCCTTACCAAGGCAGATTTATTTTTATATCTTTGTTTCAAGAAGATTGGAAGTCAAGACATTGGCCTAGGACTTGTTCTATTTTAAACAATTGATAATCTTATGTAAAATACATTAATTTAAACGTTTATCTCTTAAAAGGCATTGATTTCTAATTTTTTTTAACTCAAGACACCTTATAAAAATAATTTTCTTGCCAAAACATCTTTATCTTTGCATTTCTTATATGTGTAGGAACTAATTAAATATCTACTATTTTCCAGACAGCAAAGTTATCTCAGTTTCTTTTTAAATTCTTGCTATACAGAGGTTTATTGTTTTTATCCGAATTAAAGGCTATTCTCCCAAACAGAAACAGAAAAAGTGTTCTAAGATCAAATTAGTATCTGAGTTTGTGAATGTCAGTCTGACATATAGAACACTAAACAGAATATAGACTTCATAGTAAGATTAAAGCAACATTTCAAACATCCAAAGTAGCAACAGTACTATAAGTCTATCAATAATAGTAGTAGCTAGAGATATTTATTAACAAATAAATTCAGAAAATGTTGAAACTGGAAAATTTCTCATTTTTACAGAAGATAGGTTTACATAGAAAGTGACATTGTCTTAAGACAACTTTAAAAAATATTTCTCTTACTATATCTCTATATTTTAAAAAGCAAATGGCATTTTGGAATAAATGAATGCCTTTTAGGTCATGACATTTTGCTTAAAGTTAATATTTACCTAACTTAAAAAAGTCATAGCAAGAAAGATAAAATGCTACTTTGTCATTTTAAAATTAATTCTAAGCTAATTTTAAATTATAATTTACACAGCACTTTGGGAAACTTTGAGTTAAAGAGTTGCAATTTTTCTTCTTTAATAAGAGAGGTGACCTCAGCCTTCACTAAGTGCTTGGAGGAAACATTTAGCACAGCAAAATTGCAAGAGCATCCCAGGAGAAAATGAACTGCCATTGATACCAGTGCCCTTTATAGAACAGGAACTTCAAAACACTTTTTTACCTTAGTGAAAGAATGGAGATAGAGCTGATTAACTCCAAACTAATCAAAAGACTTGGCTAAAACACTAAGTGGGATAATCTCAAAGCTTTTTTTTTTAAAAAAAAAAAAAGTAATCAAGAATCTGTATCACACTAATGACTTTTATCATAAGACTCTGGAATCTCTGCACTCTTAAACCAAAGGTGTTATTTTGAGATACAGGTTGCCCTTCGCCTCTATTGTTCCGTGTACTTCATTATACAATGATACTTGTGAAGACTTCTAAAGATTTTTGTTTCAAGTTCTCAACTATAGAATTTCAGAGTGTAGGAAGGGCTGTAAGTCAAAAACTACAGAGTAGAAGAATAATTAAGTTATGTATAAATATGCTTGTGTTTACAAATTCGTATATTGATAGCTGTGTTCTGCCACATGATCATGTGAAAAGTCAAAATTAGTCAAGATCAACATGAAGAAATAAGTTGAAGTTATTTAGTACTGAAAAGCCTCTTACATGTTCAAATTAAAGTATATTATATTCATAATAGGCCACCAAGTCTTCATGACAGTCTTTTTCAGTGTACTCTATTCATTTATGGTTGTATGACAATAAATATTGCATAAGTAAATTTGATCTGCATTAATAAATCTCCTCACAAATTTGATACTAGCATTAAAATCTAAGTTCTTACTTTTCAGATAAGATCATTTTTTTTAAGAAGGCAAACATTCTCATTTTTTTTTAAGGCAGTGATTCTTCACAAATTTTGGTGATAATAGAAAATAAATGAAGACAATATTTTCTTGTGTGTGAGTCCTTTCTAGTTAATTATGAGTCTTGGTAATTCCAATCTTTTTTTACAAGTAGGAAAAATACATTTGAGATAATTTAAAGAAAATTTCTAAATCTAACAATTGATTTGTTTCATTATTTTATTTTATATTTGTAAAAAGATCACTTAATGTAAGAGTCTGGATAGAAGGGGTAATAGAATAGTTACCATTATTTTCTTTTTTTAAACATTTCACTTCAAATTAATTTCACAATTTCAAAAAAGTTGAAAAACCACAGTACAGAATTCATTACATACATTTCATTCATCCTCCTCTGAAAAATGACAGAACGACACAGCATTTATCATAACCCAAACCACATTTTAATTGTTAGAGTGACATTCCTTAAACTTAAGATCTTACTCAATTTTAATTTTTTTTTCGATGTCCCTTTGTTCTAAGATGCTAAATTCCATTTAGTTGTGTTTCTATAGGGTCCTCAATGAGCTCCAGTTCCTCAGTCTTCTTTAATTTTCATTTTATTTTATTTTTTAAATATTTAATTTTAGTTGTAATTGGACACAATGCCTTTATTTTATTTATTTATTTTTATGTGGTGCTGAGCATTGAACCCAGGGCCTCACATGCGCTAGGCGAGCCCTGTCTGCCTGAGCCACAACCCCAGCCCCAGTCTTCTTTAATTTTTCTTGATCTTGATTCTTTTGAAAAAAATTAGTCTAAGGTTTTGTTTTTTTGATTTCCATTATTCATTTGTTTTTGTTTTACTAAACAGCTCTCAAGTACAGTTATTTTTGTGTACATGCATGGTGTAGATTGAAAGGGCATATTTTTGGGAAGAGTATTACAGAATGAAGTGCTATTCTCATTGCAAACTCTCAGGGGGTACCTAATGTTAATAAGTCATATTACAACTGATATTATTCTTCATCACTTCATCTTCTAGGTTTATCTACTGTGGTATCAATGTTCTTCCTTTTGTAATTGATAAATATCATTGTAGTATAATTTGAGACTAAACAAATATTTTTTTCCCTAAATTTGCATTTAGGGAGAAATTTAAATTAGTAAATTTAAATTAGTAAATTTAATACTAAAATTCACTGTTAATTAATGTCAAATAATCTATTAATAAAAATAATAAGTAATATGAAGAAATTTAATATCACAGAAACTTATGTCACTACAGAAATTAATAATTAATCAATTATAAATTCCATTACATTAGTAAATTTAAATTTCACTAAGTTTAACATTCACTAAAAGTGCAACACATTTTAGATTGTCCAACATTTATTGGTTCACCAATATATTGTGTGAAAATATGTTGCTTAATTCCTGAGTGTTTGGAGTTTTTCCTGTTATTTGATGATAATCCATTCCATTAAGGTCCCAGAACAGAATTGTATGGTATCAATTTTTTTGAACTTGTTAAATTTTTATTTTTTTATTTTATTTTTAAATATTTATTTATTTATTTAGCTGTAGCTTTATTTTATTTATTTTTATGTGGTGCTAAGGATCGAACCCAAGGCCTCACACATGCTAGGTGAATGCTCTACCACTGAGACACAACCCCAGCCATAAATTTTTATTTTATAGCCCAGGAGTAATCTATAGATGGAAGGGGTTTTGTAGAAAAGGAATCATAAACACAAAGGGACCATCTCAAAACCAAAAAGAGAAGGAGCAACTGAAGTAATTTCAATGTCGAAACTTCATGTGCACAGTTGTTTATTACCTATATTCAATGTGTTGACTGTTCTACTACATGCTGTTTCTAATTTTTATTATTCCTTAAATAGAACTTTTTGTTATTCCAAATACCCTGACACTTAGTTTTTGAGTATTGAAAAAAGAAAACGTCTTTCTACACGTGGGGAAAGAAACAGAGAAGGAACAACCACCACTTGATCCTAGGTGAGTATTAGTTAGTTACTTAGGATGGATATATACATGTGATAAATGACAAGAAAATATAATTTCTTACCATTGCATCAAAATCTACAGAGGACTATGATGCTTGGTAACACTCCATATGGAATAGACTGGGACATGAACTCCCTAAAATAGTAGAGAGTTTAACAATATTTTTGTTACATATTAATTATAAAATAAATATGCTAAATTTATTTTTGAGTTTTTACTCTAACATGTAAAGAATTAATCATTTAAATAGAATTTTAACACTTGATTAGGTTTCTGTTTAATTTAGAACTTGCCTTCCCTATTATGAAGTTTCACAATATAATAAAATACATTCTATGCTAAAAAAGCAGTTTAGGATACATGTTGTATGTTTGCGTTTTAAAGCATCATTTCTCAATAAATATTTTGAATTTTTAAGGTACAGACACATAGACTCCAAATATACAACTGGCTATCCCCATAGGGGGAAAACAACTTATTTTAGCTATTGTGTTATCAGAAAGCTATATTTCATACTGATGTGTCATAACAGAAACCCACTTCTAAAATGATTTTAAGAAAAACCCCAAGGCATATTTGTTGTGATTAAAAGAACTAGGGAATACAAAAATGAAACAAGAGCCAAAAAAGGTCGTTGATATATTTTTTGAAGTTGAAATTCCAATATTGTATTCCAAGTTGTACACAGTAATGTGAAAATCAGAAATCCTTTACTATCAAGTAAAACTACAAAATGGTTAGAATAAACTAGAAAGTGCTTTGCTCTCTTTGAATGTAATGTTTTCCTGCTTAAAAATAATTTTAGCTCTTTAATATCTTCATTTAAAAACTTTTTATGTAAATATTTATTATATTTTCCAATGTTGCTTAAAAATTTTTAATGGAGATTTAAATTTGGGAAAAAATATCTGCTCAAATATATTCAAAATTATGTGAAGTACCAAGTCATTAAATTTGAAAGAAAATGGGACATCAAAGATAAATTAAAAATAAACTCAAAAATTATAAATGTTGAGGTAATAATTATGCTACATGAAAGTGAAGATTCTAACCCCAGAGCATTTGCTCATGACAAGATAAGCAATGACTTGATTCAAAGTGTACATATAGATACTTGATAAAATACTTAAAAAAAAAATAACGTCACCAATAAGGCCAAATTAGTTGATGGCAAACTATGTTTGTTTAAAAAAAAATTCTGAAATCAGTTTGTGTCATAAGCTTTAAATTTCTTAAATTATATTTCTTTTGTCATGATCTTTAAATTTCTTAAATAATGTGAAAGTAAAAAGTAAATATTTATTATATATCTTATTTTTTTCCTTTTTAAAAAATATATTACGCTTACATTCCTTTGATACCTTTATTTTATTTTATTTATTTTTATGCGGTGCTGAGGATGGAACCCAGGGCATTGCATGTGCCAGGCAAATGCTCTACCACTGAGCCACAGACCCAACCCCTATTTTGTTTTCCTTTTGAATGAAAATAATGTCATGCTGAACTAGATTTTTATTATGACCCAATATTTGATACTAAACCTTATGTTAGTTTGCAATTTCCATAAAAATATTGCATATTTTGTTATCCTAAAAGACACTACTTTAATTATATAACAATAATTATATATTCTTGTGGATTTTCAGACCAACTGAGGATCAGTTTATATAGATTGGGTTCAGCTTGGTGAGTATGTCAAGTTTCATTGCCCTTCCATATGTGCCTAGGGTTTTAGCAGGGATTAACCAGGGTCCCACTGATCAAATGTGGGCTTGGATAGAGTAGTACGATTCTCTTCTATAAGTCTTTCTTCCTCTCATGTGAAAAACAAAGCAGATTATCCATGTTTTTCTCCTCATAATTTCAGATACTGTAAAATAGGTGCAATAGAACAAGCCCGCACATTCCTCTGAAATAACCATCCTATAAAACAATTGCACAGCTAAACTTTGAGTCTAGAGTGTGAAATTACGTACTGTCCAAGTTGCTGACTGAGCGTGTGATTCTGTTAATTAGGGAAAGTAACTCATTTAAACAGTAACTCATTATACCATACCCTTCAAAATTTAGAGCATAAGCCGATGGTGGACATGCTTACTTAATGTTCTGAAGAGATCTACCTAAATATTGTCATATTCATATCTGTAGGACCTTCAGTATAATACATGAAGAAGCCTTCCAAGATGATCCCTTATGAAGATGGAGAATAATTACATAAAAAGGAAGAATGGGTTGGCTCTTTAGTTTACATAATGATATGGATGATTCACTTTTATTTATGTATGCATTTCTTTTTGATGGTTATTTGAACAGAGCTACAGCAAATAGGAGATGTAAGAAAAGAAGAAGAGATAGTTGTCAGTCTCTTTGCTGTTATTTCATAAGAATGTAATAATCACTGCATAAGTTAAGGTAAATTATTACAAGAAAAAATTACTAGAAGAAACAGATGTGCAGCAGACAGATCAACTAAAATGAAAGTGGAAAAGAAGTGAAGAGGTTGAGTCAGAAGGATCAGGAACCTATAATATAGGGAAGCCCTCTTATATATTTTCAATAATTAATACAAATGTGTAACAAGAAAACAAACATTCAAACACATGTTGATTAGTTTTTAATAAAGTGAGAAACTACATAAAACATTTTTCATATGTGTTGATATTGTAGTCAACAAAGTTTAAGTAAGTTATCCATCCTTAGGCTAGTAGAAGAACAAGATTTCAAACCACATTCTCCACCCCCTGCTACCCTACAATATTTTTCAGGCCACCTTAGAACTTACGAGACATTTCAATTAGCCATAAAGTGGATATATCATTCCCTTAATAATAATGAACTCTCACTTTCTAACAATAGTTTTATAACACACAGGTAAAACTCGCATGTATGTTACTTTGTAAAAATTTAACAGTTATTTTATTAAAATGATAACAAAATTAAAGGTAAGTCATTAATGTAATTTTTAACCCTAAATTTCAACTACCAAATTTTAACATAACAGATGAAATAGTTTTATCCTTGGTTATCCTGGAAATAAATAGATGACATTTTAATCAAATGGAACTTAAAATGCATAGTTGTTTTTTTTTTTAGATTATAAAAACTTCCTCTTTAATCAAGGTTTTTAACATTGAACAGATTTCTCAAATAAAATGGAAAATTTCCAATACATTGAAACATAAATCCATAAGTCACCATACATACAACACCCAGCAGGAAAAAACTAAAACGGCAAGTTCACACAATCCCTGTAACAGCCGTGGTCTGATTCTTAGATGCTCCCTCCATCTGCCAAGTGTGTTCTGCTGGATACAGAGCACACTGTGGCTTCTGGGGACACACCCAGCTAAGGCTGTGGTCCACAGAGCACTCATCTGGCAGGGCAGCAGTGGCTCTATTCCACAAGCAAAGCAGTCACCAGCACATTCAAACAGTGGATTGAATATCCTTTAAATATCAAAGTGGAAAACAAGAAGGCAACATAATCACATTATCAGAAAGATGTCAGAAAGTAAGGACAGCTGGGTAAAGCTCAAGGCTGCAAAGTGGCTCGCCAGCTTCATTTCTTTGGCTTCTTGGGTAGTGGCCTTCGGAACAGCAAGATGTGAGGTTCTGGTTCATGGATCATATAATGAACCCATCCCTGACTCTGCTGAACTCCAAGATTCCTCCATTCAGATTCAGACATCAAATGGGTTTTAGGGACCAGTTTGGCTATGTTCTTGGGCAACATGACATGCCGGTACTCGAATTCCTCGTCGTCCTATTTGTCCGAATAGTAAATTTGTTTGTGCGACATGATCGCTCTGCCTGCGGGCCTCCAACACCGCGCGGCCAACCTCTAAACAACTCCCAGCAGCACACCTAAAATGCATAGTTTTGATTCCAACTTTCAGTCATGTGAATGATGAGGTTAATCATTTTCTCTGCAGTATAATAAGACCCTCATGATAGATTTAATTACAACAGAATGGATACAATGTAATTGAAAGGAAACATGAATAGGAACATTTAGACTTTGTGTACTAGGTGATGCTCATTTTAATACACAGTTTTTAAGAGTGCATTACTTTCTATGGATAAGAGAATGGTGTCCTATAGAGCAGCACAGGTGAATTCTAAAAGAGAATTTACATGGAATAAAAAAAAAAGAAAGCATAAATTACTTGACATTTTGGAAAGATGATAATGTTAAGCGAAGTGAATTTAAAAATAAAAAGCTCATCAGAATTAAAAACTAAGCAAAAGTGAATTCAAGAGTATGTATGCAATAAGGCATTCTAGACATAAGTCTTTTTCAAGTCATCGTAAATCAAATGCTCTGAGGATGATCAAACTGTTTAGCAGAAGTACATGACAGGTTGGCTATAACTTTGGAATACATGTCAAATAGGAAAGGAAAGAAAGACAATTTTACACATAGTTAACTATATGAAAAGATCTGCTTCAGAGATATACTATTAACTGCAGAGTGGTGCTTCTCATGCTGTAAATGGATAATCCAGAATGCAAAGGGTTTCTATTGTTGCTGGTTCTAAACTTCCAAGTAAAAAGCAGAAATTGCATTTTGCTATTCCCCAGAGCACTTCTTACTTCTATCACTTTGGTCTTGGCTGCACTGACAGTGCAGCCTTGCACAGTCCTTTGCTTTATGAAAAGCTCAAAGAGGGTAATTGAGTACAAGGAAAGAGGAAAATTCACTTCAAGGTTATGTTCAAACTATTTAACATTGAATTCCACCAATAAGAAAACTGCTGGTTTGAAGCAAAGTTGAGCTAAGCAAAATAAATGAGCTCTTTGAAGTAAGTGATAGAACACTATATTGGCACTGGAATTTTATGAAAGAATAGTTGGTACATAAGCAAATAATATAAATTGATCTATTTAGTTTAAACAACACAAATGGTTGACTGACTTCACAGTTTTGGTGGCCATGTTTTCAGATCTCAATACATTCATATAGATCACTGCCACATCTGTGTGCTCAGCCATGAGTGTGTTGGGTGTGTTGTGCAGGTTTGCCAGTTTACTCCATTAATAAATTTTTAATGGCCACAGTTTGAGGTTTTTAACTATTTTAAGTTAAATTTTTAGATGAAGGCAATTTTTCCAAATTTATGTATTTTTATTAGCTAATTAATTATACATATTAATTGATGACAGTGTGATTTTTTTCCATACATACATACAGCATGAAGTGACCAAACAACCTTTATTTTCTACTCACCCTTTCCAATATCTAGTAATAACAATGCTATATTTGGATTGACTTTTACTGGTGCATTATAGTTGTACATAATGATGGAATATGTTGTTACTTATGACAGATGCACATGGTATAACATTAATTTGGCTAATTCACAACATTTTCCCTCTCCCTTCCTACCTTCTACATCTGATCCCTTTTCTCTACTGATCTCACTTTGATTATCATGAGATCTCTATCCCATCTGCCCCCCACAAAACTTTCTTTTCCTTTTTCTTCTCTAGCTTCCCCATAAGAAATAAAACATACAACCCTTGAACTTTAGGGTTTAGCTTATTTTATTTAATATAATGGCCTCTAGTTCCACCAATTCCCTACAAAGAGATGCTTTTATACTGTTGGTGGGATTGTATATTAGTACAACCTCTATGGAAATTAATATATTGTTTACTCAAAAAACTAGGAGTGGACCCACATATGACCCAGCTATATTCTTGGGTACTTATTCTAAAGAATTGAAAGCACCATACTATTGTGATATATGCATATCCTTGTTTATAGTAGCACAATTAGCAAGAGTCAAAGTATGGAACCACCCTAGGTGTCTATCCATTGATTAATGGATAGAGAAATTGTGGTAAATATACACAATGGAGTTTTACTGAGCCATAAAGAAAAATAAAATTATGTCATTTTTCAGGAAAATGGAGATATTTTATCTTAATTTAATTCATCATGTTTTATTGGGGTGTAAGGTGATAGAAGAATAGAGCAGGTTATTATAGTGTCAAACTTTCAACTAGAGGATATGCTAATTTTCATACCTATAGACATTTAAAAGACCTAAGAATATAATTTCAATGATTCAATTATAAGAATATAATTTTCAATTATTCTTTAGTTTGCAGGGACAGAGTTTATTTTATATTAGTTGAAGGTGATTTTCAAATTCTGAGCACAATTTGATCATAGTAGTAAGGAACTCAAAAGTAATTAAAGACTCATTAGATAGTCACCAGAGCTTTCATCTGTCCCATTTTATTTCCACAAGGTGTATAGGCTCAGTGATAGATTTATAGGAACATTATTTTAAGGTGAAAATTGATTTTTACAGAGAATACAAATGAAAAAAAAAAGGAACCATCATATTTTTGGTATTGTTCATGAACTGAATGCTCCATTAAATATGAAACTCCACTTTTGCTCCCCCCCAAAGAATTATGAATCTTTAAAATGTGCATATATGTATATATACATAAAATGCTTATGTAATTTTTTTTTGTACGAGGGATTGAACCCAGGGGAGTTTTGTCACTGACCACAACCCCATCCCTTTTTATTAATTATTTATTTATTTTGAGACATGATCTTGCTAAGTTACTTATACCTTCCTAAATTGCTGAGGCTGGCTTTGAACTTGCAATCCTCCTGTCTCAGCCTCCTTGGGTTGCTGAGATGTCAGGCATGCACCGCTACACCTGGCTATATTTTATGTTCTTAAGAAGCAAAATACTGAAAGCTCCATAACAGTTCCAAAATACCCTATCAATGTTACTCCTATGTAACTGATAAGATTTGAGGGACATAATGAGCAAAGTATAAAATCATTGTTTATTCTCCTTTTATTCTTCCTGCCAGATGAATGCAAATCATTTCAGCTGTATCAGTTCTTCATGGGAGAGTTTTTCTGATGATAACTAAAATGAAGATTTAATAATTTTGTGATTTCTTAAAAAATTACATAGGTGGTAGTACAATTGTGGGTCTATAATAATACTTCTGAAATTCTAGCAGTAAAAAGTATATGCAACCGGTAGGTAATTTAATGTAATATTTGTCACCTTCCAACACCATTCAAATTTGATTGAAAATCTGTAAGAGCAGTATGCAGGAATATTGAACAGAATAGGAATGTATGCCATAGTGTTCCTAAATTTTCCATAAATTATGTAGGGTAAAAAGTTCCTATGACAATACTTAAAGAAAATGCTGTAGCAAAACCTGTTTCCAAATACCTGACTGAGGTGTTCTGCAGTTTTCTACCGCTTGCTTTCACTTAAAAAAAAAAATACAGATCTTTTTTTCAGAACAAAGGAGATTTAGTAAAATAATATTTTTACCTTTTTCAAAACAAACAAACCCAAAATATATTATTTACTTACAATGATTTCTTAGCTGTGAAGTCAAAGTATTGGTTTCCCTAGAGCTGTATTCCAGTTATTGTACAATATTAAAACATAACTTAAAATATTTGGAACCCCTTATCATCATGTGGTAAGTGGCTATTTCTATTAGATGTGTTTGACATTCATTTTAATATTAAAAGTATTTTTCCAGAAGGGAGTTTCATCACTTTTATGGAGGAGCAACATGGGAAAGCAAATGAATTGTGGGTTTAATCTAGAAGACCTGGTTCAGGTTGGTGAGAATCTCAATATATTGAAAATGCCAGCTTTAGATTCATAGAATGGACATAATATCTCTAAAAGAAAACTTCCTATTAATGAAGTAAAGTTGTACAATTTTGTTCTTGAAATCATAAAATAAATGTATTGTTTTTATTTCTTATATTCTAAATGTTCTCCTTTAACTTTTTCTTAAGATAAGTTATTAATGTCTAGACATATGGTTTGTTTTTTCACAAAGCATGATTATGTATAACACTAAAATAAGACTTAAGAATGCAAGAGTTTCTTGTTTTTACACGTTCTTTAGGAAGGGTTAAAACAAGGCAATCAACATCAAAAGTAAGAATTTGAGTATGCCAAAGAGAAGAGAGTTCAAGTCATTATTTAGAATTAAGTACATAAATTAAAATTTTAGTCTAAACTATAGTATTACAACAAGTATAATAAGATATAGGTGTTGAATAAAGGAAGCATTACTTTATTACTATGGGAAACTTTTCTGCTGAAGAGAAAAAATAATGAATCAATACCATAAAATTTATACTCTTAGCATTCTCCCAACCCATAAAAATATAAGTTTGTTTACATTATAATATTAAAAATATAATCTTAGCTTTTATTTTATGGAGTATTACATTCTTAACATAGTGTTCATGTTTCACTTTCCGTAAGTACATATTGTGTCAAGTGCTATAAATAGACTGTTATTAAAAGAAGCAAAGGATACTGTGTCACATTAGCAAGTGCAACTTTCTTGAAGGGTTTAGTATTATGTGCAAGAGAGGTGAGCTGTGTTCAAACTAAATAGCGTTGCAAAGTTTATTATTATGAGTTCTGGTGAACATTTATAATTTATTATACAGTAGCAAACATTATTGTAAAGGTGGTTTTTCCTTTACATATTGATTTTACAAAAGCAAAAAAAAAATTATCATCTATCCTGTATGACAATCAGTAAATGATTAGAAAAATCCTTCCTCAGAATGTGAAAGCCTAAAGGATACTATAATTGCTGTTGAGATTCTATAAATGGTTTCTTGGGTGTTGCTGTGTTTCTAATTATACTATATCTTATTACATGCTACAGAGATTCTGAATAATTAAATGTAATCTGATATAATATTAGACTTTAATAATTGGCGTCAGAAGCTAATATGTGTTTCACACAGAGCAGAAACTATTCAGCCATTGGAAGATGTATTAACAAAATTGGACTTTCTAATTTTGCTATTGAAATTAAAACATATTTTGGCAAGTAGTATTTCAAAATTTAGCCAAAAAAAGCACTTTTCTTCTGTACTTAAAAATGCTCATACCCATTAATTTATGATGTCACAAATAACTTTAAAGCAAGGTGTTGTAGCACGTGTTCTAATCCTAATGTCTTGGGAAGAGGAAGCAGGATTTCAAGTTCAAAGCCAGCCTTGGCAACTTAGTGAGACCCTATCTCAAAATAAAAATAAAAAGGGCCAGAAATTTAGTTCAGTCACAAAGTACTTGCAGGTTCAATCCCCAGTATTCAAAAAAAAAAAAAAAAAAAGAAAAGAAAAAAATCACACTCATGTCCTGAAATGTGATGTGTAAGTTGGTAATCAGTCATTGGTCTTGATAGAATTGTCAATGTGCCTACACAATAGGAATTTGAAAGTACCTAGTTAGAACCAAGAGATAATTTTTTTAAGAGTAATTTTTTTCTTAACCTTTATTTTATTTTTATGTGGTACAGAGGATTTAACCCAGTGCCTCATGCATGCTAGGTGATCACTCTGCCACTGAGACGCAACCCCAGTCCCCCATGAGATAAATTACTGAGCAATTTCAATGTTGTGATTTTTTACGGGTTTTTAAAAAATAACTAAACTTTTATATCACACATTAGAGGAGAATAAATTGTATCATCACCCAGTAGAGGCAGTCACACACATTTTTATTTTGATCAGTTCTTACCATTAAATAAGTAATATGAGGGCTAGTGATGCTGAAAAAGTATGTGTAAGGCCCTGGGTTCATTCCCAAGCCAAATAAAAAAAATAATAATAAGTATTAATCAGTAATATGTTATACATTTCTAAATTCATAAGGGCATGATTATTGATGTTATTTTATATTATAAACATAGTTTTGGAATGCTTGGGCATTTCTGAACTAAATATATTATCCTGTTGAAATAATATGAAATTTATGTACCAATATTTTGTTGGAATGTAAATATAATTATTAATTTCATATCTAGATGTTTTGTTAATAAAAATATTCAGTGGCATTGTTTGGAATGGGTCACATTACACAGCAATTTACTTAGATTGTCTTATATTGTCTACTATATTATTAAGAATCCTAATATAACATTGAATTGAGTCTCTTTATACCTCCAAAACCCATGTATATCTTAGGGGTTTTCAGCTATTGCTTGCCACTATTTTTACTTTTGGGTACAGCTGTATCTGATGTCAGCCATTTTAGATCCTATATCTACTACACTGGTAAAATATTATTAATTTCATTCATACCATCAGGGAGGGCAGGATTAAACTCAGAGGCACTCAACCACTGAGCCACATCCCCAGCCCTATTTTGTATTTTATTCAGAGACAGGGTCTATACCAAACACTTGCCCAGATCTTCTATCATTGTCCTCTAAGGTAAAACCCTTGATGAAACCGAATTTAATTTTCCAAGATTTCTTAATTATACTTGGGCCTCAGAGAATGAATAAACATTTAGTTTCCTTGCTAGGCACTGAAACTGTATATCAGAGGACTAAATTTGCTGATTTGAGTTCTTCTCTGGGGCCTGGACCAAGACCAACATATCCCACTACTGTCTGGCAGCTGGCTCCACAGACGATGGTGTGGCAAACAATACAGCTTTCTTTTTGCCTTGGAGTACAAATTATTGCAGAATAGTGTTCTTCGGTACAAAAATTAGGCACTTAAGTCTGATGAGATAGGTTGTTTGGTTGTATATAGATAAGCTTGTCTTATTGTTGCATCTTTCTATTTGCACATTTTCCAATGATCTCATTCCTGATTTTTCCCCTTATCTTGTTTATTTAAACCAGAAGTTTGAGCAAGGGTCACGAAGCCTTGCCATATACAGCACATAAATGCCTCACTCTTTTTTTTTTTTTAATTCCATTACAACTCTTTTCTATACTACAAAATTCATATTAATTTATCAGCCACACTCACATCCCTTGGTTTTTGTCCTTCTAAATATTCTGGCAGTAAGATATTTTTTAAATGACTGCGTACATAAATAATAAGTAAAGACAGAGAGTATCTCGTTATTGATTTAAAGCAAATTAATTAGTTAATTTTCATTATAATTTAATACATTATATTGAAAGCAGACTCTTTAAGCTAAAATTACAAAGATAGACATTAAAAAATGACCTACTTTGCTGGGTGCAGTGGTGCGGGCCTATAATCCCAGTGGCTCTGGAAGCGGAGGCAAGAGGATTGCAAGTTCAAAGCCAGCTTCAGCAACTTAGTGAGGTACTTAACAACTTATCAAGCCCTGTCTCAAAATAAAATATAGAAAAGGGAGAGTTTTGCTTAAATGTCCCTTGATTCAATCCCGGGTCCAAAAAAAAACTATGTTTTGGTGACTTTATTTTGCTCTTGAATATTTCACGTATCAAGTATTTGTAATATTAATTCCCATAGTTTTATTTCTTTAGTTAACTAATATGCTACTACCAATGTGAAAACTGAATTTTTCACTCCTCTAACTTGAACTTTTCATGGCACATTAGCACTATAAAAGTAGAATTTTTCTTTATATCTTAATTGTGCCTTGCTTTTCAGGACACAAATTTAGCAAATCAAATCCACATAAAAATCACTTAGTCATATGCTTAATTCAACTACAAACATATGCACACTTCTATGACTGTCATTTAAATGGGCATGTATATCTTAGCATCACCTCCTTCCATTCTTTTTAATTGATTCATAAATTTGCTGTGTTTAATTATGTTGGAGTTTGTACTTTATGACCTCTCTACTGTAATGGGGGCTGTCTAGAGCATCAATTTACATCTTAAATTATGTCTTCAGATATAATTGTGTGCTTTTTAGAAGGGAAACCCTCTTTTGCCATCCTTGTTACAATATTAATCTCAATCACCAGGAAATTGCTTGACTTTTTTTAGAACTTAACAATTATCACTATATACTTATTAAGTATCATTAATGTCAAAGAGAATGATACAGAAAGAGTAGGGAGATATCAAATGTGAACTGTAGATTAATGACTTTAGTTTCAACATGTAAAAAATTTAAAAGTCATCCCTCCTGTCCTTACCAGGAAAAAAAAAAAAAAAAAACTAAACAAAAGGAAAATAACCTTTGTACCCTTCAGAGAACTGAGGTCACAGGACAAGTCACCACCCTGAAATCTGAGGAAAGAGATAAACTGAGAAGTTCCTAAGATTTGTTTAACTCAAACTGAAGCTGAGAGAACTTTACTGGTAGGAACAATGAGATGAAATTTCTGGAGATGAAATATGGAGTAACATGACAGTGCAAAATTCTAGGGATCCTGAAAATTAAGAACTTTCACATTTTCATGGGCTTTATGTTCAGGAGCCGCATTAAGTCTTCACTGGGAAAAGCCAAGAAAGGTTCCTTTTTGCTTTTTCACAGGAAAAAAAGAATATCTACAGTAAAATGCCCCCAAATAATTTTTCATAACAAATACCTCAGAATCAGAGGAGAAGATGAAATCAGAAACTCGTCTTTCCCTTGAAAGAGGGCTTTTCCTACTCTAGTTCCCTTGGATAGTCTATCATTTATCTTAACAACAATTTCAAACCATGAAGAAATAATTGAAATGTCATTAAAATACAGATTGACTTATAAGATTATAACATTTTCCCTTTCTGTACAATTTACTACCACATCTATGGGACTCCGATCTAATGAAAGGAGTTACGGCTGAATGTGCTGGAAAACAGAAACTTGGATAGACTAATACTTAGGGAATTATAGTTTCCATAGGAAACAAAAAGAACATTAGAGGAATATGAAATCTCTGTCACCTACAACTATACTAAAGTTTAACATAGTCTAATTCATAGCTAGATGAGTATAAACACTAAAATACTGTATCCCTTCTTATCCATGAAGGATATATTCCACGATCTCCAGTGGATACTTGAAAACACAGGTAATACCAAATCTTATAATTACCAACCACTATGTAATATAATTGTTTTTCTATATATATGATAAGCTTTAATTTACAAATTGGACACAATAAGTGATTAACAACAATAACAAAATAAAATAAAACAATCATAATACTATCCTATAATTAGATTATCAGGATCACTCTTGCTTTGGTGACTTTATTAAGTAAGATAAGGGTTATTTGAATACAAACACTGTGACATGACAGTTGATCTGATAACTGAAACAACTACCAAGTGACTAAGGATTGGGTAATTTATACAGTGTGGATTTGATTGCAACAGAGATGATTCAGGTCCTAGGTGGGATGGAGTATGATGGGCAAAATTTGATCACACTACTCAACTTAAAACTTATGATTTATTTATTTATGGAATTTTCCATTTAATATTTTCAGACCATGATTGACAACAGGTAATTGAAACTGTGGAGAGAGAAACTGAATAAGGAGTACTACTATACTAAAGATCTATCAATCTACTTTCCTATTACTAATATGTCATCAAAGGTATGAAATGGACGCAGGCACAATGATCAATCAAAACCAGATAAGGAAAAAATGGAGAGAATAAATGCAACAAGTAGAAAACATTTGTAGCAAGGTAGATTATTCAAACACCTTAACAGCCATTTAAATATGAATTATTTAATTATACCTATCAAATTGCAGCAAAATGCATAGGGGATAAACAAGATTCTTGTATATATGGTCAATTCACCTTAAATAGAAAGAAACATATGAGTTTTTTAATGAGATGTTGGAGAAAGTTATAGAAGGTTAACAGTAATCAAACAAGATATTTGCAAAATCTTATGTCATAGGGATACAGTTAAAAAGTCAATACTACTAAAAAAAAAAAAAGCATTGTGGAATTGTGTAATTAAACAAAGGATGGTCACTGAAAGAATCCAAGATTTTCAATGTTTGGGTGTTAAGTTTATAGATCACCAAGGAGAGGGGACTAGAATGACGCATGGATTACTGTTAGGGTTATCACTATGAGCTCATGTTTATTAAAGATATACATGATTACCCATACACATATTTATGGATATGTGCTATTATATGCCCTTATATTTATTTTTCTCTGATTTTTTGCCTACTAACATGAGCTGCAAATCAATGACATCTCAGTACCAATAAGTGAAGTGAAGTCAAAATCTTAGTTTCTAATATCATTTCCAATAATAGGGTGAAAAGAATAGAACATGAGCTTGAAGCGTCTTACATTGACATGAAGTAATAAGAATAATAAAAATAATTAAAGAACTATCTCAAGGAGTCATCTGAAAGAATCCCCAATGACCAAACCTGAACCACTTGAGCCACGAAATACAAAAAGCAGTATTTTAATAATGTAAATTTTGAACATTCATGAATCTGAACTGATATACTTGATTAATTAAACAAAGCAAATAGATAAAGGTGAGAGAATAAAAGTTCCCCAGGCAGAAGATTTCAAATAATTAATGCTATAATCAGTTCTCAAGAAACAGATGGAGGAACAGCATAACTTCCCACTAGCAATGAAGTATAACTCCCACTAGTAGTCTACTAGTGTAGGCTGCACTAAGAGTCTTCCTTCAAAGGAGTACAATGTGTAAAGTAGAATTAAGGAATATTTTTATAATGGGAAAATATGGCAACCTGCTGCAGCCTGCTGATGAAAAATATTATAAAACATAAAATACAAGATAAGGTCATTGTGCACATACATATCTTTGATATGATGTGATGGAAAGATTTACAGCCTCCATTTCCTCTCCCCAAATCTATAACCTCCAATCTAATCATGAGAAAAACATCAGGCAAATTCCCATTGTGGGAGATTTTACCAATAGCTGGCATGACTTTTCAAAGCTGTCAAGGTCTTCAAGTCAAGAAAAAAATCTGAGAAATTGTAACAATCATAAGTAACCCAAGAAGTCATGACAATTAAATGCAATGTTCTATCTCAGATATAATTCTGGAGGAGAAAAAGGACCTCAGGCAGGAAGTAAAAAATCTAATAAGGTATGTATCATCTAAATAATGTATAAACATTGATTAATTAATTACTTGTAACAGATATATAATATAAAACATTAATATTAGAGAAGAGTGAAGAATATTGTACATTTGGAAACTGTGCAGTTTGTTACAGTTTTTCTATAAAACTAAAACTGAACTAAAATAACTGTTCTGTTTTTAAATGCAAACACAAACACAATAAAAACAACAACAAAAGGAGGGAAAAACAGAACAGAACAAGAGCACTTTTTTGATATTGGATAGACTGCTATTCTGATCATCAAACAATGAGCACCACAAATGATATTTTGATGACCAATAAGGTGATAGTCCCTAGACTTCCTCTGATTTTCGTGCATATATCATACAAAGAAAGCAGGGTTTTACACAGAAAAGTATTGGTTTTTATAGCCTACATGAATGCAATGCTTTATTGTAGCATTGCCAAATAACTCCCAACATTCTTGGTCTTCTAAACTCAGGGCCACAAAAGAACCTTGGAATCTACAAATCACAAAAAAGAGAACTGTTTAGTCTGTTAGTATCAGCAACTTAGAGCTATTTTCACACTAACAAAAAGCACAAAAGTTTACAAAACCTGTAATTTCACAGTAGCTCTTTTAGCATTTCTAAAATCATTTTCATATGTGTGTTTAATGAATATTAATGCATAATCTACTTTGTGCCAGGCTCTCCTTTCTGGGTAACATGCCAGATGAGAATTTGTTCACATTCAGTTTGTGTTCAATGGGAAACAGGTGAAAATGGTCAATGAAATATAGTTTCCCAAGATCATAAGTACCATTAAAATTTAGCATAAGTAATAAACAAGAGTTACTTGTGGTGAGCATAGAATGGCATGGAAATAACTTATTAAAGAAGAATATTTGAACTGAAAATGATAATGAGGTCCACCATGTGAAAATCTTGACAAGATTATTCTAGAAAGAGAAAACTACAAGTACACATGAATAGAGACGGGAAGGGAAAAATAACAACAATAAAAATGGTGTGCATGTAGAGCAGAGAAGTTTGGTCACTTTTAGTAGAAACTAGGAAACCTATAAACATGCTTTACCAATATTAATAGAAGTGTTTTATGGATGTTGGAGGAAAAACATAAAAAAGGAGAAAATAAAAAGCTCTTGAACTTATATAAAATAAAATAGAAAAGAACAGGTGATAAATATATTACTAAATATTACAGTACAGCTTTCTTTTAAAGGTATACATATGGCTTAGATTTTACTTTTTAATATTAATTTTAAACCATGAATAAAAGTACAAAAGTTATACATATTCATGAGGCACCATGTGTTGTTTATATACATAGATACAATTTGTAACGTTTAAATAAAGCTACACATATCTCCTGAAAGAGCTATCATTTTCTTTTGGTGAAAACATTCCAAATTCTTTCTTCCAACTCTTTGGAATATACAGTATATTATCATTATCTATAGCTTTCATTCATATTTTTGTGGAAGTAGCCATTCAAATTAAACAAAGGGAAATAATAAAAGTTGTGTAAAATTATAAAGTAAACAAACTTCTGTTAGTGGATGTTTTAACCATATAAAGAAAAAGTATTAATGAAAGTATTAATGAAACTCTGAAAAAAAGTACAACCCTGGGAACTATGAAGATAGCAGGCAGATCCTGAAGGGCAGAAAATTAAGTTGGAGTTCCATTGGTGGAATGCAAGCTGTTTCTGTCATGTTTCTCTGCAATCAGAAGGGTGGCCCAAAGGAAACTTCCATGGCTAATTGCCATGAACTATGTTTAATTTAATGAAGTCACAGCTGCAGTGCTCGCCAATAGGGAAGTCTCTTGAGTCTGCATTGCTGGAGGGGATTCATATCCATAAAACCACAGCATTCTCCTGCCTGAATGCTAACTTAAAAGATAAAACATCTTGAAAAATAGAACGTTTCATAAATCTAGGTACCACATGCAGTGAGTTTGATTTTGGATTAACATTTTTTGGCTATATAAGTAATGTTATTTCCTTGACTCAAGGAAACATATTTTACATTTTGAAAATAATAAAATTTTAGCCTTATGGGGATAATAATGTTTATAGTATTTCAAATATAACTATGGGAATATATAATACAAAATTTATGTACTTAAGTCTCCTACTAAGGCAAGAACCATTAGTATTTCTTTGACACCTGAAACAGTGGCTACAAGAGAGCAATCATGAAATACTTTGTTAATTGTATTAATAGATTCAAGAACTAAAAAGAGATTAAATAAGCACATGTAAAGATATTTATATTTATTCATGATTAAACAGTACATATTTACTGATAATTCATTATTAGATCACAGAGAAATAGTTAAACATATGCTTAGATGCAACAAAAATTAAGTTCTTAAAATATCACAGTACAATAAAAAAGTATTTTGGTAAATTTGCAGCATAGTGGTTGTGAAAGTGGGGAAGGCTTAGTGTACTGTGCTTATGTACTTTAGATTATTTTACTAAGTGAGATAACATTCTTTTACGGCTAGTTTTGGTAAAATTGGTCAAGAAAATTGGAATAGTAGATAATATATTACATAAAAAATAGAAATAGTAGATAATTTATTGCATAAAAAGAAAGTTGTTAGAGTGTTCTATTCAGTTCAAGTATCATATTCTCATTAGAGAATATGATAAAAAGCATTGCTTTCCACAATCACATAAGATTCAAAATCATTTATTGTCCCTATAATCATTGATTCCATTAGACACAAAGGAAGCATGTGGCATTTTAGCATGGAACCACTGAAAGCTAAAAGCTTGGAGTTAGAAAACTATTGTTAAGTGCACAGGAAAAAGTACTATTTAAAATGGCCTGTAGTTATCCATATGATGGGTAACTGCAGGAAGACTTATGTATGAGGCAGGCAGGATAAACACTAAGGGAGTAGGTAGAGAGGATTACAGTTAATTTGGTAGTGTGTTAAAGTTTACAGAGCAGGCACAATCATGGCTGGCTTTGTGTTTCCTTCCCTATGAATCTGGGAAATGGAGACAAGGGGCAGAAACAAATACAAATAAGTTTGTATTAGTCTTTTCCTCCCTATGAATCTGGGAAATGGAGACAAGGGACAGGAACAAATACAAATAAGTTTGTATTAGTCTTTTCAGTGAGCTAACAAATCTCTAAAATATAGCTTATAACCTATAGATTATACAGTCTTATTCTAGTGCTTACTTGTTAATTGCTTTGCAAAGTATCAAAATAATTGCTTAAACTAACACCAGTGAAAAACTAATTACAGTGAAATATGAAGTAACATTTTTTTCCTTTCACCTGGATCGTGTGCACCTTGGGCATTTTTGCATACTATTGATGATATAGCCAATGTAGGGCTATAAAACTTAAGCAGATATCATTTAGAACACGTCATGTTCATACTATCTGTCCTTTGGCCTCAGTTTGAGAATATAGCTGTGTCTTTCACAGAGGTAAGTTGCTGACCATTTTCAGTTTGGAGTAAGCCTTGGGTGCTAACATATTTGTTTAATGGTTATTTTGGATGTATCACTGAGGCTGTTTCCAGAAGAAATAAGCATTTCAATTGGTGAGCAGTAGTTTTGGCTCTTCCCAGGGTGGAAAGGCATCCTCCAATCCATTGAGGGCCTGAGAAGAACATAAAGATAGAGGAAGATTAAATACTCTCTGTGCTGCACTGATGGAACTATACATGTACTTCTGTGCTGGTGAACCTGGTTTTCAACCTTTAGACTTGAAGTAGAATTTATAACACTGACTCTCTGAATCTCAGGCTTCTGAAGTACACAAGCAGGATTTTTTGGTCTCTAGTTTGAAGATGGCAAATGATGGACTTTTTTAATTTTTTTTTTTTTTTTTTAGTTTTAGATGGACACAATATCTTTTATTTTTATTTTATTTTTTTATGTTGTGGTGAGCATCAAACCCAGTGTCCCAGGCATGTGAGGCAAGCCATTAACTATTGAGCCACAACCCCATCCCCAAATGATGGTCCTTCTTAACCTCTATAATCACATAAACCATTATTATGCATTATATTATATTATATTACTTCTATTGGTTCTGTTTCTCTGAAGAACCCTTACTAATAATCACAAAAAATAACTCTGAATTTATTATAACCAGAGTTTTCTAACATACTATAAGTAATGGAAAAAATTTTTAATCCATTTTGTATTTCTTCTTGTTCATTAATTTTGTTTCTTCTTGTTCATTTTTTGTAGAGTTTCAACAAGTTTTTATTAGTAATATTTTTTCCATATTAACAAATAGTTACTGCTACCCAAGTATCTACAAATAGGAAAGGTAGAAACATGATTTCTCCTTTCCATGATTTTTTTCTGTTTTTTGATTTCTGTAAGCCTTGTGTCTCTAATTGAACTTCTCAGACCACAGTTTATTATTATGATTGCTGTTATTATTTTTAAAGATGTTGGGGATTGAACACAAGACCTTTCACATGCTAGGTAAGTTCAATTATTTTTTTCTACCAATAAAGACAAGAACAATTACACGCCAATTGTCAAAATATGATGAATATCTAAAACTTTGTGGCTCAATGAGCAACCTTACAGAAGAAAATGTGAAATAAATCTATAATGATAACCTTATTTTATTTATTTTTTTAAAGAGAGAGAGAGAGAGAGAGAGAGAGAGAGAGCGCTTTAATATTTACTTTTTTTTTAGTTTTCGGTGGACACAACACCTTTATTTTATTTTTATGTGGTGCTGAGGATTGAACCCAGTGCCTCATGCATTCCAGGAGAGCACGCTACTGCTTGAAGCACAACCCCAGCCCCTGATAACCTTATTTTAAAATAAAAATAAAAAACAAACAAACAAACAAACAAACAACAAAAAAAAAACCCAGAAAACTATATGTGGATTTTTAGGAACTTAAGAAGGAGTAGAAATTTGTTCGGAATAATCATACATTTCTAGTAATTACTCTTGTATGTAGGGGAGGGAAGTGGTCTAGAATTTATGATTCAGGTTTTTCTTAAATTTATTCATATTGCTTTAGCATTTAATTATAAATTTTTTATGGAATAAATATTCATATTATAAGCTTTTCTTTCTCTTCTATATCTTCGGAATGTTTTCAGAACCCAAAGACCAGCCAAATATAACCTACATACCTCATTCTGACTTTATCTGTGGTAGTACTACATAAGCACATGTGAAAAAATTCCATGGTTTATAGCAGGTAAGCTTGCTATAATTCTTCCAAAATATTTGATATTATTTTCAATCATACAATATCTTAACAAAGATTTTTCTTTATTATGATTAAAATGTATGAGCTAAAAGTTTATAATTTATTGAAACCTTTTCATACACATTAACACATAAATAGATGAACTGAGTCTTTTTGAAAAATATAATTAATTGCCTATTTCAAAAATAAAACTTTAAAGTGTTTAAAAGATAATTACTTGGTGAATTTTATGAAATTTTTTAGCATCAGTAAAAGGGAAGGTTTAATTTAAATTGACCATATGCAAATAGTTAATCCAGTAAATCCCAAGATTTCAATTTTGCAAATATTTAACTGAAATTGACATAGAACCTTTAAAATAGACTAGTAATCCTAATGTCTGTCTTGCATATTATTGTATCAAGTATTATAATATGATTATCATTTCATTATCATCATTACATAATAATATTATTCTATTATCATCATATGCTATATTTAAATTTTTGTTTTGTTCTGTTTTGTTTTTGCTACTGGAGATTGAATTCTGATGCACTTTGCCAATGAGTACATTCTCAGTCCTTTTTATTTTTATTTTGAGAAAGTCTTGCTACCTTACTTAGGACTTCACTAAATTTCTGAGTCTCCCTCCTACTTGGAATCCTCCTGTCTCAGCCTCTGGAATCATTGGGATTATACATGTGTGCCACCATAACCACCTACAGTTAAGTTTTTATAGTTTTTAATTGCATATTTCAAAAATAAATCTCTTAAAGTTCTATATCTGAGCTGATGGGACAAAATAAACTGAAATTTCAGTCCTGAAGTTGGAAATGTGATAATCCAAAATGACTAATTTGTTTTGGTTTTAATGTAAGAGTTCTTAATGGCTAAAGTCTCAGTTACTTGAAAATCGTATATATATTTTTCTGTCAGTGTTTTAAGATAATGTTTCCTCTTTATCTCTCAAAGAAGTCTTGAGCTGCCTTAGTAGAGTGACTTCCTATACCTTTCTTCTTTCAAAAATATTAGTTTAATTGAAAAGTTTTTAATGTTTATAAATGTTTCTTGCACATCATCTCATATTTTTCAGTTTCTATAATTTGTAATATACCAATAGGTATGTAGTTCATCATAATTCTCTAAATTTTCAGTAAGCGTATGAATGAGCAAGTCACAAAAATTGGTACAAAAAAATTTAAGAATGTGTCATATTGTGTTTGAGTTTCAGGTATTTCCAGCTCAGATAATAATGGTATTCTTATTAAATTATCTGAAATTGAATCATGACAATAAACACCAGTGAAATGATCATTACTTTTTGTCTTAATTTTTTATGAATATATTTTATTTCAAATGCTTGAACCTATTAAGTACACAGTGTAGATCTTTATAAGTATATCAAATTTACTTTTTATCATTAGCCCACATATTTATTTACATCCTTAAATATGTCAGATATGAATAACTAGGTTTTTATCAACACTTTACATTCTCACAATTTTCATGTTCTTCTAGCTAAAGTCATCAAACCTTTGTATATCAAATAAAGTTATAGCAACAGAAGTCATATATATTTGGCAATTTTAATATAGACATTGCCCTTTAAAAGACATCAAAAATTTTAAATTCTTCAAATTTAATCAACAGTGCCACCAGGTGGTTATATTAATGCAGAAAAATAACATTGTTAAGTGATTTAATATTTTGGAAGGTTGTTGGGGCTAATGTTTCACAAAGTAATATAATTGACTGTAATTACTTGTATTTAATGGAAAGAATTCTAAAACTTTCTTTAGCTAACTGCTCTTTCTTTATTTGAAGTTCTTATTAACTATCCATCTTCACCAAGATGTGGTAAACCATGTAAACTTAATTCGTTGCATACAATCTCTTTTCATTGGTAAGCAAAATTTTTTTCCCCAAATTCTAACAGTTTAATTGATTCTTAGATGCCAACAGTGCAAAAAAAAAAAAGTACATAGTGCACAGAATATGTCAGTAATGATATAATTTGACCTTTCCCTGTGATTTTGCCAAAAGGACTTCCAATACTCAAAATTCTTTCATTTAGATAATATGCTTATTTTCTCAAAATCATTGGCTACTATATAATAGTTCTCCCAGTACACATATAGTTGTTTAGTAGCTATGTTTATGGCAAGAGTTAAATGTATTGTTTACCATTGTCTTATGTTTCCTTTCTGGTGCTGCTATAGCCTTCAGCTGATGACTCTAAGTCATCCTTCTGAATATTGGCCCAGCTAATCACTGAGCTTGGAAGGAACAAAAAACTGGACTTGAACATGTGTTTTTGACTCTCCTGACTGAATCCGTCTTAGTTGAGGATATTCTATCTCCTTAATTAATTTCAGCTATGAGCATACTTGTATATATTCTTTTATGATCTCACAGAACTGCTAATGAGTAGATGATTAAGACTGCCTAATTCTAGAGAAATCAGAAAACACACCAGACAGAAACACAAGCTACATTGTTATAATATATGGTATTCGTATTTTCAGTAATAATGGTGCTATTTTGGTGTATCTCTCCTTACACTTCCACTTACTTCCTAATGGGCTCATCCTCTGTTGAGAAAGAAAATAAAGAGAAATAATATTTATATTTAATGGATGTAAATAAGTAAATTCAGATGTTGCTTTAAGAATCATCCCAGGCAACAAGTGGGATATTCCTACCCCAGAAGCTGAAATAAATATTTGTTAAATTGCTAAGTTTTGTGCTCATCTATGACTCAATAGCAGATAATGAATGCACAAGTACTAATGAATGTCCATGGCAGTCCATCGTGTCTACAGACCTTCCAGCTGAACTGGTTAAGTTTCCAGCTTCTTCCTCTTGCACTGGCCAGGAAGTTCCAGAAGCCACAAGTCAGACTCCCTGAGGTCACAAGGATGTGGCCAACTTTAACTATGAGACGGGGGAGAAAAGGAATGAGTAAGTATTCTACAATCTCTTCCCACATCCAAAAGGGAGATTACAAGAAGTGACAGTTTGACAAGAAGTATCTTCAGAAGTCCCCGAGGAAGAGCGGTAAGCTTTGTTTTTTTGAGAACTGTGGCATTTGGTTATGCACCTTCTGGTATTTTCTCTCTTCTTGCAGCTTCTTTCCTCTTTCTCACACCAGCTTCACTGACACTGTACTCCCTCAGAACATTTAACCCAGCTTTTGCCTCAGTGACTCTTTTTCAAAAGATCTTTCTGTAAGGAATATATTCCTTGTCATGCTCCTAAAAGTAAAAAGCTCATGTGGAAATCCACCAAAACCTAATTTTAATTATCTTTAGGCTTGCTGCAACATTACATTAACTCAAATGTATTTAACTTATTTCAATCATATACGCAAAATAATAAGGAATATGAAAATTTAGATCCCTCTCACCCAATATTTGGGTGAGTAGTTCTGGAAACATAGTTTTATTACACTCTTGATGTGAGGATATCAGGAATTTTGTCATAGTGATATTGAAATAAAAGCTATATAGTGTGAATGTTGAGATTAAATGTTTAAAAATATCACATAGCAGATGAATACGTATATTTATGTAATGGGCTAGGATATTTGCTCAGATTTTTAGAAGGAGGTATTTAAGACATAATGTGTCAGGTTCTGAATTTAATTTAAGGTTGAAATAAGTAAGATTTGGCAGTACCTCTTATGTATAATGACAAGAATGTATATCGTTGCCTTACCTTTATTTCAATACACTTTATTGGCTGTATCTACTCTAAGAAAATAGTTGCTAAATAATGTAAAAATTTATATCAAGAAAATTTTCAGTAACAAGAACCACTGGAATGTTAAGATTCAGATGAAAGATATTTAATTTCTTCTTAGCAGCCTCTGAATCATGAAAAAACATTGGCTATATACAAATTAGAGAAAAGTCAAAGGACAGGGGGAAAAATGGCCTGAAAATGTAAAATTGTGCCAGATCCAGCACACAGCTTGTGAAATATCTGTGGTTTTGATCTTAAGGTGACCTTGAAGATTTGGCAAAGTAATAAATTGCACCTAACAGGAACTATTTGTAAGAAAACTCAAAAAAATGAATTCAAGTAAATTACCATTTTGAATGTGTGAATGATTCATAGGAGGCAGTGTTAAAGAGATTATTATACTAAAATGAATCTTGCTTCAAACAACATAAGACAGCATTTTATCCACATATTTATGTAAATAATAACCTTTGAGGACATATTCTCAAGTTAATCTTCAAAGTGTCTAAGCAAATATTATTGATGAATATAAAAATATCCTAAAAGAGTGTTTAAGAACAAATATTTCAATCTGTAAGTTACCATTGATGACCATTCCTAGAACAATGGTTTTCAAACTTTTATCAGTGCAGCTGTATAAGCAATATTAAATACTTATGAAAATCTAAATATACAAATTTATTGTTTTAGAACATGTATCTTTTAAAAAATCTTCTTAAATAGAATCTCATCCTTATATTTATAAAATAACTATTCTTTCATTATTTTTGAGGTATATAATTGATCAAATTAAAGTCTTATCAAGAATATTATCTAATGATTTAAATAATAATCATTGAATTTATTTTTGAAACTTTGATAACAAACTTCAAATTAGATTTGTATCACATCAATGTTCTATTAAAAGATTTAATCTTAGGCATTTTATTCATGTAATGTGGGCCATTGGTAAAAATAATAACCCTGCTGACTTCATAAAATTAAAGGGTTCCAAATCATTAACATACAAAATTAATAATAAACTACTTAACATAGGCCCTTGAGGGAGGCCAGATATTCCTGCCTAATTAGAGAAGACCTGACCCTAGATGACAGTAAATTTCAATCACTTTTTTAAATAAGCGTAAAGCCAAGATACAGAGCTTTAACAGGGTCCACAGTGATATAGGATTAAGGAAGACTCAATGTAATGTTGAAACTATGAAAAACTAAAGAGGGGAAAATGCTATCATAAATGTAGAAACTCATTTCTTTTTTTTTTTTCATTCTTATGAAAATATTGAGTTCAGTTTTTCTGTTGCAGTTATTACTAAGAGACAAAATACAAGTCAAAATTTGAGCAAAGGAACTATAGAGGTATTGAAACGAAAATGGAAGAAAGACCATGAGGAGAGAGGGAAGAGTGGAGGACAGGGCAGGTACTGGAAAATTAAATTGATCGAATTATGGCCTAAGTATGTAAAAATGCATGTCAATGAAATCTACTTTCTTGTGTAATTAATATACATCAGTAAAAATATTTAAAAATAATATCTAATATTAATTGTGTATGTTTGAAACAAAATCTAACAGAATAAAGATTAAAATTTAAAAAATTACATGGTTGAAAGCATTAATTAGGAATATTATCAAACCAAATGTTAATCTTGTTGAAAGATGATTAACCTAGAAAAATCTCTTTGAAGCTTGATTACAAAAAATAGAGAGGATACATAGTAAAGTCTTGATTAAACAAGAAAAAAAAAGAAAAAAGAAAAAGAGCCAGAGATGAAAGAAGAACTAATTGTAGTTTGAAAAGTCTTGCAGGATTTGGAACACTATGGCCCAGTGTTCAATCCAGCCCTCATTCTGTTTATTGTTATTATTAATATTAATATTAATACAATTTTAGAGCCCAGGCATTATTTAACCCTGTCTGAGATAGAGAGCTAAAAAGACAGAGTTAATTAATTCTGTCTCCCTTACAGAACAAAAAATTGCTAAGGCCTGAAATTTATAATTCTCAGAGATTGATTTAAAAAAAAATAATGAAAAATGTATTGATTATACTAACTGTTGTTAAAGAAACTTAATAATCATAAATAAGTAGAATTTCACAGTCTTAACTTTTTTTTTCACAAAAATGTAAAAATGTCAAGAAAAACAGCATATTATATTTTCCAAAAAGTTTGAGATAATTGGAAAAAGAAAGAATTTACCTAATCCCTTGTTTAAAATTAGTGTGTATGTATGTGTGTGTGTATGTATGTATGTATGTGTTAGAAATTCAACTGCTAGGCCACCTTATTTCTATAAACAAATGCAAACAACAACTGCACAAAACTTCATATACTAAACCTGATCATGTATAAAAAGTTAGATATGGACAAATAGAGCTTATCACAAGAAAAAAAAATAAACATTCAATATTAATTCACCATCATAAAGGGTTCAGCAAAATAAATGCCTATTCATCAGGTAGCTATATTATAAAATATAGATACAAATATGTGTTATGGAAAATATAAAGATAATACTATCTTATTAGTTGGAAATATTGTGGGAACTATTGCATTTAAACTTGTTATAATGTCATATATTCATTACATAAATGAATACATTACACTATATTTTAAATATTTTATTATCATATTATTCCAGGGTCCAAGTTAAGTGAACTTAAGGTTTTTTATTTAAAAAAAAAAAAAACATGAATATCAACTAAACACTAGCACATGTTAAAGGCAAAGATATAATCAATACTCTCATCCAGAATTGCAAAATGAAAATTAAAAGTATATTTTAACAGTTTTAAGTACTCATCTTGATACACTCAAATATTAAATTCACTAATATTTAGTGATGAATATGACACATTTTTTTCTTTAGGTTTTAGGGTGAGAGTTTTCCTAGGACAAAAAAAAAAAAAAAAAAAAGGCCACAAATTGGTTATAAACATTATCTTAAAGAAAATACTCAAGATGACTGGAGATGTAATATTTGTTTGATTTTATTAATTCATTTCTAATAGACGTGGTTATAGATAAATGTCACTGAGAGTTTCAGTTCTGTTAGTAGTTGTTTCTCACCACTCTTGTAACAGACACAATAACTTTTGTAAATAATCTTTGGTGGGAAGTCCTATATTTTCTATATGAGAATCTTGAATATAATTAGAATAACTCAAAGTCTATTCAGAAATACTATGTTATTTAACAAATTATTTTGGAACAACTGCTTCTCAACATTGGGAAAGTAAACAAATATACCATTGTGTTGAGAGCCACAGCCAGGTCAAGATGGTGCCTGGCATTTTGCCAGAAGAGGCAGGCGGTTCCTGGTGCCTTGAGTGCCCCCTATTTTTGAGTTCTCGTGGAGTTACCTTTGAGTTCCCAGAGAGTTCGTGTGGGATGGTTGAGTTCCAGTTGAGCTCCAGTGGAGTTCCTGGAGGGTTACGTGGGTGGCATTCGCGTGATTTCGAAAATAAAGTTTGTTCCTGCTTGAATCTACAAGTGGTTTCACCTCCCGGTTATTTGTGCCCAGCCAGACAGTGACACCAATGAATCATTAATTTATGTTTTAAATGTAAAATGTAAAATATAAGGAATGCAGATAATGAACAAGATTTTAAAAGTATAAAGGATATAGTTTTTAAAATGTGAACATGTAATATTAGAGAGATTATTTTTAAAAATTAAAAGTAAGCCCTGGGCTGAAATATGATATTTGTAAAGCATATGTCAAAGGACATTGACAAAGAATTCCTGTAAAATCTTAAGAAACAGTGAAAATTTCAACAACAACAAAAAGACAGTCATGTAACAAGAGAATATAAATATAAATGATCAAAACAGTTACCAAAAGGTTTTAGACCACATCTCTTTTGTATAAATGTATATACACACAAGAAAGGTAAGGATTTTACTTTGATTACACTTAAAATTTGAAATTTCTTGTTCTAGTTTGAAACCATTTTTTTTTTGCATACTGACTAATTTATCTCCAAAATGACTATATCTATGATATTTCCTTATTTTATCAAATCATGAAAATATTCTATTATCATCAGCCTGTTTATATCAAGGGTTGTGGAATGTACTGCATTGCTATGCCATTTCTCTGATATCAGTGATACATATTCCTACCATAACTTTTTTATTAGAAACTTTTAAACAGTTTTATTTCTGAACTGTGTCATTTTCATTGTTACCTCACTATGTGATAGTTCCACTGCCCACATTCTAACACAACAGTTTTTGTTTTGTTTCATGTAAATTTTAGCTAATCTACGAGCAGTGTAGTACTATTTCATTCTGGTATTGATCTATAGCTCCTTGATGATTATAACTTTTATGATGTTTAATGATTTTGACATAATTTTAATGAATTTTATATATTTTTGTGAAACATTCAAAAAACAAGAAAGAAATAAAGAATGAACGAATCAAAAACCTTCTAAATGTTGGGGTAAAATCCTAATAAATAAAATATGTACATTAAAAATGTCTTTTTAATTTTTACAAAATTTTCTTTCATTTTTAGTTTAGAATTTTAAAATTTTGGGTTGTGAGATCTAGTACTGATAATTAGGTTTTTAGTGTTCCTTGAAAATATACTGAGAAGGAAGTTGAGTGTACTGAGAATACAAATATTCTCCAAACACTAAGAGGTGATTAATGTACTAATTTGGCACATACCTATTGAGTGCTTGATTATTTTAAGAGGCTGAGAGTATAACAAGAAAAGGAATAAAGAAAGTATTCCTGCCTTCATGAAATTAACACTTTATGGATGGAGTTGGGTGCTCCTTATATCATGGGACGATTATGGGATATATATTCACTGTCTTTTTTTAACTTTTACTGTGGGCTCACACATTATGTAATATAGAATTGTCCATGTCATTTCATTATTGTATTTTTGCTTGTCCACACATACATACAATATATGAATGATACCCCTGTACTTATGTTTCATACTTATTTTTGAAGGCAATATAATGGCTAGTGAATGATCAGTACTTAATATTGTTTGTTGAGAATTGATGGAGGGGAAAAAAAAGAAGATAGAGGTCAGATTAAGCCTACTTACTTAAAATTATTTTGCTCAGTATTTCCTCTACATTTCTGTTTAACTTTTATTCTGGTTCAGGCTTAAAAGAGCAGATGAGTGTGGCAGCAATGTTCAATTCAAAGAAAATCATGGCCAGAGCATCAACTGAGCTGAGACAGAAGTAATGGGTCGTGGCCTTGAGAAAGCAGATGCAAGTGGAAGAGTTCAATGTGATGAGAATCTGCAGAGTGAAAAGTCAGTGACGTGCATTGGTTATAAGCTGTGAGAAATGAGGAGATGAGGAGCCGGTAAAGTCACCAAAAGAACCCCATCTTCACAGCACTTTTGTGACAGTTTCTAGCTTGATTAAATTAAACCTTGAATGGTATGTCCTTTAAAGAGGCTGATTATGAGCAATTTTGTCTGTTGACATTGATTCTTAAGAATCACTTCCTGAAATTCTTATGGAAGTGTTCTTTTCATGGTGGTTATAAACCTACTTTTTTTATTTGTCCTTTATTTCCAGTTAGCCTCCACTGTTTATTCTGTAAACATTATATGGTAGAAGAACTTAGACAATTGCTCATTAACTATACTAATTGCTCATTAACTGTATTTCAACAGTTTCCATAAAGACAAAAGGAAAATAACACTTTCAGAATGATTTTCATTTCTTCTTCTTTATTTTTTAATTTGTGGAAGCAATTATAATTCTTATTGTGGCTAATACTGTAAGTAAAATTTAAATTTTCTTTCAGAAAAATAGATTTTTGAATATTATTAATTTTGTATTATTTTTAAGGAATTGTTTTCTATCGAAGATAAACGTAATGCATACTACCAATAAAAACCAATCTATAATTATGTAAGATGATGTATTAGAGTTTTTCTTTGTGCATAATGATAAACAACTTATTTTTTAAGATCCTAGAATCAGAAGCCCTAATGAATTCCTACAACAACAACAAAAAATTGGTTTTCATTTTATTTTTTCAAATTGTAAATAAGATAGGGTTAACTAGATATGTAGAGATAAAAAGCTCATTTAAAAAAGTATATGGAACCAAACAAGAAAACTGAACATTTAAATAGAAGTAAAGACTAATACAAAAAGTATACAGGTATTTGAAAAATCAAATAGAGTAGGAATGAAAGAAAATTCTTTCTACAATTTTTAATGGGTTCTGTCATATTTAGTACATATGGCTTCTGACTTGAAAGTACTATTTAATTGTGGATCATTCCATCTCTTAAAACTTTAGATTTGCTTATCTAACACAAAATCAGACTTAAATCACACACACACACACACACACACACACACAAAAATGGTTTTCTATCTTTGTCAATTCCTATTCATCCCTCAGTTCTATGAAATTAGAGTTCCTCAGTTGTCTTTTTCTTTTGTAGCCTGCATAACTTCAGGATATTATCATCCTGATCTTTTATTACAAATTAATTCAGTGGCAGTTTCTAAATTTAGGTCTGTAGCTTTGACATGACAAAATTTGTTCTTAGTGGACACTATCTGTATAACATATGCAAACCAGCTTAAGCCTAGTACACATATTTTTATGGCTGTCATTTCAGTTCACACGCTGTTATTCCTATCTGGAATTCATTCATATTACTCATTTGATTCTAATATTTTTTCAACAAAATATTACTTTTGAAACCTTTAGATCCACCTCCCAAACTCTTTCAACATTTTGATTTACCTTCATTATTTCCGGAATCAACTCAAATTTTCTTAACAGTACATAAAGCTCCAAAAAATTCTTGACTTCTTTGCTAACTTTATTTATCATAATTTCTCACAATATTCTTCTCATTTTCATCCTTAAAACTTTTCAAATTAGTCACAGTTCTCTGGGAAAATAAATACTGAGGCTCATTCACACAAATAGAATATTAACTTTTTTATAAGTTCCACATTTATGGTTTCATGAAGTTTCACATGGTAAGTTGATACTAGAGATCAAAAAAATGATATATGATAAACTGAAAATTTCTGAAGAAACTTACGAGGATAGGAAAAATGTTCCAGCACATGCATGTACCAAGTGCTGTCTTAAGCCCTTGCACATATCATTTGTGATTGTAAGAATTTTAGCTGCTAAGTGTTTTCCCATTATATAAGTGAAGAAACAAAAGTGTTCAGCAGATTAAACCTATTGAAAATCTGATGCAATAGATTGACAGAATTACACAAAATTTTTAGTAAGCCCCATGGTATTTCCCACATATATCAAAGTTTCAGAACAAATGATTTTGAAAGCCATGCTGTTCCTAAGTTATATATGGAGCAAATCTGCACAGTTAAATGTTCTAATATATTAGAGGAATAAATAAGGTTTTAATGAAATTGAATTTTTCATAACATAATTTATATGAAATAGAAAACAGCTATTTGATTATTTTCATGTTAAGTATTAAACTCAATATAAATAATAATTTTGAAAGTATAAATTAGTTATTTATCAAAAAAATTATACTGTATATTGTTGACAAACAAAAGTAAGGTAGGTACCAGTAAAACAGATATCGTCAGGGTTACCAGCACCCCGACCTGAAAGCTGCACCAATTTTGCCTCCTTCATCTCAAACATCTTGAAAGAGATCTTGTTCTCTCTCTCTCTCTCTCTCTCTCTCTCTCTCTCTTTCTTATATAACAGAAAATACCCTAAGTTTTACACAAGGCTGACTAAACAATTTACTTCCCTGTTCCCCTCCCCCATGCCCCTCTGTCTGTCTGTCTCTCTCCCTCTCTCTCTCTCTCTAAATTAGTAGCAAAAGCTCTCTCTGAGGAGGGGCCAAATCATCTGTAATATTTTCTCACCTGTAATATCTTCAAGTTTGCTTTTCTGTAATATCTTACAACTTCCCTATTCAGGCACCGAAACTGTGGGGGTTACCAGCACTCCAAGAGCTAATTCTGCTTGGAGGTGTGAATTGGCTGGGAAAATTAAGAAGTCTGAAAATAATCCATAAAGAACAAAAAACAAAACAAAACAAAAAAAAAAAAAAAAAGAGGCAGAAAATAGTTTTCAAAGCTGGGGCCTGTTGGGTTGTCCAGCAGTGATAGGAACTGAAACTTAATAAAGAAAAAGGACCAAAGAATTTATTTAAGGGGAAACAGATCAAAAGTTTTCAGTGTGGCAGGTTTCTTGAGGAAAACAGGAGAAAGATAAGAAACACAAGTTGTTTTGGACTAGAGAGATTAAACCCACCTGCAGGGGCTGGGTTTGAACCTAGGGCTGTGATCTAAGGTAGGATGCAAGCTTTAATATGAGCAATCACAATCAGCAGCCAGCGATTCACACCAGGAATTCTCAGAAAAGAAACACCCCTGCCTTGTGATGGTTAAAACAAACCCATAATTCATCTACAGCTCTCAACAAGATATCAAAGCCCAATCCAGCTGTCTAATTATGATGGATATTTTCATGTGTCTGTCTTCACAAAGTTCATAAAATGAGCTACACATAGATGTGTGCATGACTAAAAGAGCAATGTAAAGACAGATGATGAGCTAGATTCGAGAAATATACATTTTAGTTGGAAGATGATAACTTATATATAAACATATTAACAAAACAATTTTGGATGGATCTCTTCAGCCTACATAAATATGTAAACTCAATTCATGTGCTTCTAGCTATCATGGTACCAAGATGAATCCTTTTCTCCAAACAAACAGCACTAAAGGATAAACAAATCTAGAAAAATAAATAAACAAACAAAAATTTTAAAAAAACAACATTTTTGTTGTTGTTGTTGTTGTTTTTAATGATCTAAAAGTTTTATAGAAACATACAGTTGTGGGAGTTATGAGCAAAGAAGGTTAGTATGTGCTAGATCGCACCTCCTAAAGCAAGGAATGAGTAAAGGCTATCCAGAGGGACAAAGTGTCTGAACCCATATTATGAACTGAAAACTTTCTGTTCTTAAAAATTGATCAAAAAGGAGCTATTGCAAAATTCCCTAAGGATCAAGAAAAGGGCTTTTGAAACACCAGCTTAAAAAGAAGAATTTGGCCAAAGCATTTTCTGATCAGAGCTTTGGTATATATAAATAAAATAAATAAATAAATAAATAACTCTCTCTATACACACACACACACACACACACACACACACACACACACACACACTGAAATAGAAAAATAAAAGTAGCAAACCAATATAATTCATAACAAGGATATGAATATATTTGAAATGAAACTTACTCTAAGGCCTGATAAAGACTTTGAATGAATGATTACAGTGTGTTTTTAAAGATAAATGAAGATCTTCAGAAGCTGCATTGGAAAGGGAAATATATTTCAGACAAGAAGGAGAAAAATGAGACAAGTGGGTGAAAGGTTATAGCTGAAAGAAGTATTGATAATAATTTTATAGAATTATGAAAACAAACATTAATTTTCATATTGAAGAAATACTATTTATAAATTGAATAAAGAAGAGAAAACTACAGTGCAGGAAATTCTGTCAAATAAAAACTATGCCCCATCTGATTCAAATGTATGATATGTCAATTTCATTGTACTATCATGTGTAACTAATTAAAACAAATTTTAAAATAGATTAAAAATAGAATAGCTGATATAAAAATTTTAAAAAAACAATGTTAATTGGAAGACTTCATTCAAGACTCTTTCAATGGCATTGAAATTATTGCAATATAGGAGAATGAGAAACAAAAGGCAGGAGAGATCTGAACACTTCGGTGAGTTAGTAGAGAATGTAGTAGGGAAGTTATGCACTGCATTTAGGCCATCTATGTTTCCAAATTGTGGCTTATTGAAGTTAGGCTGCTGTGGAATCTACAGAGACTGGAAATAGGAACACTCTCCTACTGGATGATGCTTTTCAAGGGAATGGCTTCCAGACCCTTGAGGAAAACTTTAAAACTGACAAAAGGCAGCTATATAAGCCCTTTAGAGAGAATATCCTGATGCTCCGTATGCCAGAGAGAAAACTACAGGACTTATTTGCCCAGCTGGTTTTTGGTCTTGCTTTGGCCTCATACCTTCATTCTATTCCTCTTTTTTCTGAATGGAAATGTTTATTTTGTTCATTCATATGTTGGTTACATGTAACTTCCTTTTGATTTTTACAGGAGTTCATGATACAAGTTTGCCATGAGTCTCAGTGGAGGCTTCTGTCTTGGACTTTTTGGCAAGTTTAGAACTATTGAGATTATGGGATTTAGCTAAGTGGTAACTGAAGGCAAGTAGAATGTGGCTGGAGGAGATGGGCATTGGAGCATGCTTTTGGGGTATGTATTTTGTATCTAGTGAGTGGAGTGGCTTTCTCCTTCTGATCATCATGTGAGCTGCTTCCTTCCACCACACTTTTCTGCAAGGATGTTCTGCCTTACCCCGATCTCCAAGGAATGGAGCTGGCTGGCTGTGGACGGACACCTCTAAAACCATGGGCCCCAAATAAACTTCCTCCTTAAAATTGTTCTTGCAGATCTTTTAGTGAAAGCACTATTATGGTGACTAAAGCAGTATGTGAGAAGATTTGCGTTTCACAGAGGCATAGAAATAATTTTCAATTGTGAGATTATTTTATCCTTGTTTTTTAAAAGTAAATGTGCTAAGAAAAGAAAAAGCTATAGTCCAGAAAGATTCTCCTCTATGTTTTAGCCAAGGTGAGGGGAATTTTAGTGCTCTCTTGATTAATTAAACCAAATAATCTTAAGAACAGTAGAATAGAAACTATTAGAGATCAATAAAATCAAGATCCTATAACTAAGTACATTTGGCAAAGAACCACTCAAAGATGTTCTGTAAGAGGAAAGAGGAAGCAGGAAGCAATAGTAAACAAAGTACTTAGTAATAACTTAAATAAATCTAAATAGGAATAGCCATTGACACAAAATGAATTATTAATCTGTAACAGGATAAACCAATGATTAATTAATTTATTAAACAACCAACATCAAGTAAATTATAGGAGTGAACATTTCAGTATTTTAATGTTCTTATTTTATTTTTTTGTGGAAACAATAATGTGACAAAACATATTTTAAAAGAATGATGCATATTATCATATAGATTAGAAATAAATATCTTTCACATAAGAAAGAAAAAGTATAATAACAAAAATTTAATAATCTTAATTTTTTCTAATCAACATGCAGCAAAATAAAAAAAATAAGAAATAGAAAAACATGTAGTTTAAAACATTTTGGATACTGCTTATTATTTTAATGTTCCCAAGTATACCACAGTATATGCTCAAAGGGCATAATAGAACTCCAGCCCAATCCTCTTCTTCTTTCTCTTTAATTCCTGGCCATGTAAACCTTTCCTCTTTATGAATTTATTACCTTTGATATTTTGTTACAGTATTAAAAAGGCAACTAACATGTAGCTAATCTCTACCTTATTGAACAGTGATATTCTGGAGCATGTCTATGTAGTGAAAACAGCTAGCCAAAAAGAGAAAATAAGAGAAATTTTAACTAATTGGCAATATGTAGTCCTTGTAAAACCAAGTGTGATAATTTGTTGTCAAGGGAAAAGGACTGATTTCGAAGGAGCTTCTGATTTATCTGTAATAAAAATTATAAATATGAGCAAATTGTTATTAAGCATCTACAGGCAGGCATCTCAGTGATAAGCTACCCACATATGGCATACATTAGATAATCACCTGGTGTTCAGATTATATGAATTTATCAGAAAGAAATATTTTGAAGAGATCAGTTCTAGGGAAACCATGATTATCTTTTCCCTTGAATAGATGAGAGAGAAAAAAAAAACACACCTTGAATGACACAAAGGAACTGGCTGAGCTAATATATACATGAAAAGCACCATAGTGGATAAAAGATGAAACTGACAAGTCCAGAAACAGCACAAATCGGCAAGTTTGAGACTGGAAGGAATGTGTAGGCTTTAGCAAGTAAATAATGACCAAAGTGATGTGCTTTCCACTGGTACACTGAAGGGAGTAACCTTCTAAAGTATTCTTGGGCTTGCAAGCTCCTGAGCAATGAAAAGTTAAGTAAGATTTGTGCTTTACAACTGACAGGATCATTTTAAATTATTCGTTGTTGCATATTTAAGGAACTAACACTGTGTGTTGTAATCCAAGATATATTTCAAAACTAATTCTGTAACTTGTTGATTAGTGGATTGAAGAAATGCAGCACCAGTAGCAAGCAAAACAGTTCATTCTCCCAGCAGACATTTGTTATGCAATTGCTATGAGCTGGACCCTAGTCAAGACATCCAGAATGCACCAGGGATACAGCCTAATATCCCAATACCTGCCTTCTGTTTTTTTTGTATCCCTAAGATAAGAGCTGTAAAACACATGGGTAAAATTAATTTCAAGAAGCAATTAATGCAAATAACATGTAAATATAAACAGAAGGAGGAGGAGGAAAAAAACACAAGAACAACAGCAAGATAGGAAGGAGAGGAACATGGGAGAAGGAAGAAGGAAGAGGAGTTAAGAACAAGTCTAGAATGAAAAGAAGGATTTGAAAAACCAGATGAAAAGAAATGGGTGCGGCTTTTCTTTTGGTGTTGCGGGTGTTTGTAATTGTGGACAGTGTTTGGATGATGAGGTGTATTTATATATTGTGGGGCTTTGTCTTAAATTCACTAACAAAGCCCATGAGATGTTGTCAAACTTTCCTCCCAATCCACTTCCTCAATTCCCCTTATTTGTCTTAGCTGTTCACTATCTTCTTAACACAGCCCTTGATGACTTTCTTTATATCACCTCCAAAGAAAGTGTTTCATTTTTGCCTACACACTCCCTTGAGAGTGTCTGTAAACAGCTAGAAAGGCCACTTGGCATTTGACTCTGAAAACTTTGCATAATTTTTCCCTTTTTGAAAGGGAAAATATCATAATACCAAAGAAAACACAAAAAGCCTTATTATAAAAATATTCATATTAATAGAAATATATTGTAATAATACTATGTAATTAAATGTGAATTCAACTATTATTTCCTCACATTAAAATCTCCATTTATTTATGTGGGAGTTATGTAAAGATCTTTTCTGTACACATCTCGAATTTTCAGGTTTTGTCTTAGTATTATTGAGAAAGATTTTCATCATTCCTTATTAAGTGTCAAGGATCTTGCTCTTGATTACTATGTCTGCAGAGTTGAAGTGTACACCACATGATACTAGAATTAGTTTCCATTCGGTTAAATTCTTTTTTTATGATAAGATTTGTAACATTTCTTGAAACCTTTACATCTAATTTTAAGATATTTCAGCTTGATAAGAAAGGAAAGGGATGAAGAAGGTGACATGTAACTCATTAAAATCGATATTATTTAAGTTGGTACAGTGAATGTTTGTCACACAAATTTTGAAATGTTAACACTGTTTTTACAATTAAGATTAATGTTTTGAAACATTTGGTTCTTCAATTTCCTTTTGCAGTTATAAAAGCAGTATCACCCTTCAAAATACCTATACTCATTTCAAAATTGGTTATTTTCTATGTTAGTATCTCATCAACTACACGTATCATCTCTGTTCTTTTTAAATAAATAAAACTTAAAGTGAATGATTCAATACTATAAGGCAGGAATAAATGCACAAATGATCTTGATTAGAATTGGGCTTATTATAACCACTTTCTAAGGGCATGTTCAGAACTGTTGATGATATAAAATCTACTCTTCATTAAAATTGGTCTTTAAAATATTATTGCATTGGATCCAGATTGATAGTCACAAATGAATGAACTGTTCCTTTTTAAAAGTGAGTCACTGGTATATTAGAATTAGATATTTCTCAAATGTACTCTAGTGACCTTAAATGCTCACTGAAAAATATGAGCAATTTAATCATTTGTAAGAGAAAGTCCATTACAAAACCAGGAGAGAAGCCACAAGGAACTTTATGCGAGGATAATGCATGTCTTAAATTGAACATGAACATCCTGAAAGTAAGTACAGTCAATGGAGCGATTATGTAATGTTCTCAGTTGGAATGATAATCAGGTTTCCATTTACATTCTCTAACAGCTACCATAAAATATGCACAGTATTTACCAGTGTCCTTAATTGGTCCCAAGAAGTCTCTTGGAAGTCTGCCTCCATCTGGATAACTTGTTTTTAAGCAGATACCTTCCTTGGTTTATCGCAACAGTATCATTTACTATATCTATAAATAGGAGAAAAAAATTCCATTTATAATTGTATGCTATATTTAGAAAAATAAATGTGTTTAATCATGTTATTCTCTTCAAAGAATGGAAATCTATCTTTTTTTCACATTTTTACATAAAGTCTGAGAGAGGACTTGGAAATATTGATCAATAAATATGCAATGAATAGTGGAATTTTATCTAGATTAAAAGACCAAATTCAACCTAGATGGTGAACAAATTTCAGAATATAGTAACAAGTTGTCAAGTAAAAAATTAAGTATCTCTCATTTCATCATACACATATACAAACTTAAAGGCAATAGGAATTAATATTCCATCTAGAAATCAGTAGTTTTGAAAGAGGGCTCTATTCTTCAAACAAATGATAGATCTTCTACTTCTAGTATTGTAATTTTCTGATAAGATATGAAAACATAATATAAAAGTAACTTGTATAAATTATTTTGATTATCTCGAATGTACTTTCCAACATAAACACAAAGAATTGCAGCATTTTGTCCTTCAACATTATTTAAAGAAAACTATCTCACTTGATAATATTAACATTGCTTATATGTTTAAACAGTCAATCACAGCAAAGACTTGTGTTACCTCTCAGTGTCAATTTTCTTTTACTACCTCTTTCATAGGACTATTTTATAGTTTTCCTCTCTGAACAATAGTTATTTTCACTCTTTGGGGGGAATATTTAACTCCTAATTTATAAAAAAGATCAAGACCAGCTAATCTCTCAACTGCATTATTCTCTGATATATTTCTTAGAGCTACGAAGTTCTTTCTACCTTTAGGACTCAACTGGAAATACAACCTTCCTATTTGAGAAAATAAGGGAAACCATAATATCTGAACCATAGCTTTATATAGGAATTAAATGAGATACAAACACACAAGTTCTTAATCAGGTTTTTCTTTTCAACAAAAAAGTTTTTCAGACTTTTCACTCTATGGCTCCATTTTCCCACAAGAATCTAATCCTAGTTTAAACCTCTTGTTCTCAAAGTAAAGTAAGCAAAACCTATTGATCTCAAAATTGTTCCTGTTACCACAATAAATAAACAAATATAAACTTTAAGCTAACAGAAATTGCTTTATTTTTGTAAACAGTATGTATAAAAATTATCTTTTTCCCCCAGCGTGGATAACATTTCTCAGCACATACTTTTTATTAATTTGCAAATCCATATCTGTTGTTATGTCCCATTTTTGTATACATTCCTTCTTCTCTCTCTACCATATATTCTGTTTTATAGGTCAACTGTTCATTTTGCATTAATATTTCACTGTTATAAGAGGCTGTCAGGTGCAGTGATGTATGCCTAAAATCCCAGCAGCTCAGGTGACTGAGGAAGGAGGATTGCAACTACAAAGCCAAACTCAGCAATCAGCGAGATACTAAACAACTGAGTGAGACGCTGTCTCTAAATAAAATACAAAATATGGCTCAGATGTGGCTCAGTGGTTGAGTGTCCCTGAATTCAATCCCCAGTACTCCCCCCAAAATATAATAATAATAAGAGGCTTATTATATATCTGCAATCAGATAAGATTTCCCACATGACTTTTCTCATTCAAAATATTCTTGGCTATTACTATATTTTGTTTTTCCAAATAAATTTTTAAATTAACTTTGCAAGCTTCACCTGTGGTATTTTAACTGAAATTTCAAATTTTAGAAATTAAATTAGAGAATCAGTACATCTTCTCTCCATGAATAAATTGATTTGAATTATAACACTACTTTTAAGTGTTATTAACTATTTTTTATAATCTCAACATTGATCTTATACAATTTAGTTACATGGACTACTGGTTATATTACAATTTCAGTTTATTCTATGAAAATGACAATTTAAAAATTTTATTTTCAAATTGCTTCTGGCATATGAAAGTGAAATTGACTTTTGCCTTATTTTACATGCAGTCAAATAAATAAGCTCCCTATTGATTCCAATATTTAAATCATAGTTCACATTCAATGATCTAAGTAGAGATTCATATTTTACATGAATAATGACATACTTTCTTCATCCTTTTCAATCATCAATCTTTTATAGCTTTTGAATAAGGACACCAAAGTTGAATAAAAGTGGTGATTTTTTAAAATTTACAATATTTTGAAGATAATTCTAATGTTTGAGAAGTCAGAGTGGTATAGGATTTGGTGGAGGTATTTATTCATTCCAGAAGTTAACCTTCATTTATAGTTTTGTAAGTTTTTATTATACATAATAACTTTGTCAAATGTTGTTTTGCTCTGCACCTAATGATTTTTAATCTAGTATATTTTTTTAATATAACAACCATTTCTTAGGCAATATTACCTTAATAATTTCTCATAATTTTATCAATATTCTTGTTATGAAACTGATCAGACAGAAACTGAGAATCATTTAAGATGTTAGTCATCTTGCAATATGTGTATATTCTAAGCTAGATCAGGTCTTTGAACTCACAGCAATAATGGAATCCCAAGAAACACTGTAATGTTCTTTTCTCATCCTCAATACTGCATATAGTGACCCCTACAAATCTAGTGGAATAATACCACAAGGATGGAAAATCTGTAATTAGGAATCTCAGTGTTTATGCAAGCACTTAAACAACTGCTCTTCTCATCATCTGAAACAAAAAATAACTTCTCTTTTACTCTTTAACATAAGCAAGTACATTCTGGCAAAAGAGGATGTTGTCTCTACCTCAGAACATGAAAATCTGGCATTAAGAAAGATGCAAGAGCTGTATAACCTTTAAATTATAAAACATATGGTGATATTTTTGTAATATTAAAAGTTTTTCACAGGATACACTAAGTTTTCAATAGGATACTGACACTCTATAGAAACACCAAAGTAAATTGAAGAAGAGTTACCTTCTGACAGAAATTTATCTCCTATAGGCAGATTCTGATCCTATAGGAATGTTATATAAGCTCAGGAAATCAGAGGCATCTGGCATATTTTATTTGGAAGAAAAACATGAAAAATTAGATGATACTCTTAATTCTTGGCACCGCTGTTGGAGCATCTATCTTTTGGAGGCTAACTCTATGTGCAAATTCCTCATTGTTAGTGGACAATATCAACATAGGGGTCACTGGAGTAGGTGGGCTTATCCGCAGGATCTATTTTCTTGCATTTGCTTTCAGTTTCTGTAGCCTACTCACTTGCGCTTTGAAAAGTTAACTGGTGCAAAGTTTTCCCTATACGCAAAAATTAACTGGGTACAAGTTGTAAAATTTAAGTCCTAAAAAAATCCCTAAAAAATCTTACTGTTTTTCCTTAATACATACATGAATAAGCAAATGTACTGATATAGATGAATTCCTAAGAAATGTAGTGAATTTGTAACTCTAAAATGTGAATGTATTTTTAAATTATCTTTTAGATTTCATTATTAGGTTTAAAATTGTTTGAACTGTGTATTTGAAATACATTGATCTTCTACAATAATGTTTAATTTTTATAAAATTTTGAGGTGTCTCCACTGTCTTTGATATTTCTTAAGGTTGTTCTACAAAATTTATGGTTACTTGTTTGCCATTTTTTTAGACAGTTTTAAATTAAAACTTATTATTGCTCTCTATAATTTTCATTCTGGGGAGGGGGGAACTGGTGATTGAACTCAGGGGCACTTGACCCATGAGCCACATACCCAGATCTATTTTGTATTTTATTTAGAGACAGGGTCTCACTGAGTTGCTTAGTGCCTCCCTTTTGCTGAGGCTGGCTTTGAACTCAAGATTCTCTTTTCTCAGCCACCAAAGCTGCTGAGATTACAGTAGTGTGACAACTGCCAGGCTAATTTTTATTTTTTTATCATAAATTTTTGTTCTTAAGAATCTGCTTTCCTGCAGTGGCCACACATGCCCAGGACAGCTCTGCTGACCCCTGTAGGGACCAGACAGGCCCAGGACTGCCCCTACAGACCCTCATGAAGCCCAATCCCAGGCTCAGGACTCCTCAGCACTTTGAGGACTATACCCATACACCATAGCACTGCATCTCCAAATAGGTCACCCCAAGCCACGGTTAATCCTGCCCTTTCAGCCCCATCTCTAATAAAAGTGTTTGGTTCCATCTTGGGACACTTCTAATGCCATCTCAAGTTGCCACCACTGCTGCCATCACCATCTTTAGCTGCATCACCATCTTATATCTTGAGATACTGACTGGGGGCTAGAAGCCCAACATAAAGGTTCTTAGAGGTTTGAAGCTACCCCACCACCAACTAGGGAAGTGGCTGCTTCCATCTAGGGAGAACAGGCAGGATTCAGATGATGATCACCAAGGACTTTTCTGGCTTTTTTGCCAGAGTATCCCTGCTAGGTGTGCAAATAGTGAACATTCTTGTTGCAGAAGCAGGAGAGAGCCTTGCACTGGGTCGGCCACCTTTTTTTCTCTCTTTTCTCCTGTTGACAGCCAACTTCTTTTGATCCATCTTTCACTCTTCCCATAATCTAATACCTCTATATTCTCACCATCTACCTCATAAACATCACACTATACCCACTCCCCTCGTGCCCCGTTTCTCACTTTGTTCACCATTAAATCAGTAGACCATTTTGCAAACCTACTGTGTATCTTGCAGATAATAACTAAACAGACCATTTCTGTTTATTGTGAAAAATTGTAATAATCTAAACAGGAGCTATTTAATTTAAGGCTGTATATCATTTGCATGGTGTGCTGTTAATATTGATCTCTCCATTAAAGGCGAGACATAGGTAACTTGCAGGGACACTCCAAGAGTATAGAGTAGAAAATGAAATACCTCAGATCCACACTGCTAGAGGGGAAGACACACAAAGAGCATAAAAAGACAAGGGCAGACAGTGCCCCAAACAAACCAAGATGACACAATAATAGAATCCATTGACAGCACAGTAGATGAAATATCAGAGAAGGAGTTCAGAATGTACATAACCAAAAAGATCTGCACATCATTCAAAGATATAAGAGAACAAATACAGGCAACAATAAATCACTCCAATAAAGAGATAAGAGAAAATACAGGTAGCAAAAGATTACTTCAAGAGAGAGATACAGATTCTGGGGAAAAAAATTCTTGGAATAAAGAAAACACAAAACCAAATTAAAAAAAAAAATAAAATAAATAGAAAGCATCACCACCAGACTAGATCTTTTGGAAGACAGAACCTCAGACAATGAAGACAAAATATATAATCTTGAAAATAAAGTTGGCCACACTGTGAAGATGGTAAGAAACCATGAACAGAATATTCAAGAATTATGAGATAACATCAAAAGACCAAATGTAATATTTATTGGGATAAAGGAAGGCACAGAATATAAACCAAAAGAATGCAATATCTCTTCAATGAAATAATATTAGAAAATTTCCCAAACATAAATAATGAATTGTAAAATCAAATTCAAGATGCTTATAGGACACCAAATATATAAAAAAATTATAATAGATCTACACCAAGGCACATTATAATAAAAAATGACTGGCATACAGAATAAGTATAGAATTTTAAAGGCCGCAAGAGAGAAGAATCAGATTACATAGAGGGGGAGAACAATTTGGATACCAGCAAATTTTCAACCCAGACCCTAAAGGCCAAGAGATCCTGGAACAACATATACTAACCTCTGAAAGAAAATGTATACCAACCAAGAATCTTATATCCAACAAAATTAAGCCTAAGAGTTAATGACAATAAAACCTTTCCATGATAGACCAAAATTAAAAGAATTTACAGCAAGAAAGCCTTCACTATAGAATCTTCATCTCAGATAGGAAATGAAAAACAACATAAAAATTTGCAAAGGGTGGAACTACAGCAGGAAAGATCAATCAAAGGAGAAACCAAGTCAAGTTATAAACCAAAAAACAAAATGACTAAGAATATAGAACATATTTCATTAATAACCCTGAATGTGAATGGCCTGAACTCATTAATTAAAAGACATAGACTGGAAAATTGGATTAAATAAATTTAAAAAAAAAGACCCAACAATATGCTATCTTCAAGAGACTAATCTTATTGGAAAAGACATCCAAAGACTGAAGGTGAAAGGAGAGTAAAAAAAGCATGCCACTCACATGGACTGTGTAAACAAGCAGGGGTTTCCAACCTCCTATCAGATAGAGTGGACTTCAAACCAAAGTTAGTCAGAGAAAGACATTCCATACTGTTTAATGAAATCATACATCAACAAGACATGACAACCATAAATATTTATGTCCCAAACAATGGAGCATCCACATACATCAAACAAACCCTTCTCAATTTCAAGAATAAAATGGACCACAACAGAATAATACTGAGTGATATTTACACACCTCTCTTACCACTGGATAGATCTTTCAAACAACAATTAAACAAAGTATTTATAGAACACAATAATATAATCAATAGCTTAGAATTAACAGACATATATAGAATATTTCGTCCATTGATGAGTGAATACAATGTCTTCTCAGCAGCATATGGATCCTTCTCTAAAATAGACTGTATGTTATGCCACAAAACAACTCTTAGCAAATACCAGAAAAATAAAATATTTTAAAAAATAGAGATGCTATCCTGCATTCTATCAGACAATAGAAATCAATGATAAAATTAAAAATAGAATATACTGCAACACCTGGGGATGAAATAATAAGTTATTGAATGATGATGAATAGCAAATTTAAAAAAAAAAATTCTTACAAGGTTGAGGTTGTGGCTCAGTGGTAGAGTGCTCACCTCGTGTATGTGATCCCTGGGTTTGATCCTCAGTACCACATATAAATAAATAAATAAATAAATAAGTTATTGTATCCAACTACAACTAAAAAATACATATTTTAAAAAATTCTTAGAGGTAAATGAGAATTCCTATATAACATACCAAAATATCTTGGACACAATGAAGATAGTACTAAAGGAAAGTTCATTTCATTGAGCTCATTCATTAAAAGAAGCAAAAGTCAACAAATAAATGACTTGACATTACATCTCTAAGTCATAGAAAAGGAATAATAAACCAACATGAAATGTAGTTGAAAACAGGAAATAATTAAAATCAGGGCAGAAATCAAAGAAATTGAAACAAAATAAACAATTGAAAAATTTGACAAAACAAAAAGATGGTCTTGGAAAAAATAAATAATGTTAACAAACCCCTAGCCACCTTAATGAAAAAAAAAAAGAGAGAGAAAAAACTCAAATTTCTAAAATTCCTGATGAAAAAGAATACTGATACTACTGAAACACAGAAGATTAAAAAGTATTTTCAAAATTCATACTGGAATAAAATAGAAAATATCAATGACACTAACAAATTTCTAGAGAAATATGACCTGCCAAAACTGAATCAGGAGGATGCACACAATTTAAACAGCTTGATTTTAAAAAATGAAATAGAAGACACCATCAAAAGCCTAACAATCAAGAAAAGCCCAGGACCAGATGGATTCTCAGCCAAGTTCTACAAGACCTTCAAAAAACAATTAATATCAATACTCTTCACATTAGCCCATCAAATAGAAAAGGAGTGAATTCTCCCAAACTTGTTCTATGAAGCTAGTATCACCCTAATACCTAAATGAAACAATGACACATCAAGGAAAGAAAACTTTAGACCAATATCTCTGATGAACATAGATGTGAAAAATTCTCAATACACTCTAGGAAATCTCATTCAAAAATTTATTAAAATGGTAGTGCACCAATGAAGTGGGATTGATGCAAGGTTGTTTCAATATATGAAAATCAATCAATGTAATTCATTAAATAAACTTAAAGATAAAAATCATATGATCATTTCAATAGATGCAGAAAAAGAATTTGATAAAATGCAACATCCTTTCAGGTTCTGAACACTAGAACAACTAGGGATAGTAGGAACATATCTCAATATTGTAAAAGCTATCTATACTGAGCCCAAGGCCACATTATTCTAAATAGAGAAAAACTGCAAACATCCCCTCTAAGAACTAGAATAAGTCAGGGATGCCCTCTCTCACCACTCCTATTCAAAATAGTCCTTGAAATTCCAGCCATAGCAATGAGGTAGACAAAAGAAATTAAAGGAATATGAATAGGAAAAAAGAAATTAAAATATCACTATTTGCCAAGGACATAATTCTATATTTAGAAGATCCAAAAAACTTCACCAGAAAGCATCTAGAATTCAGCAAAGTATCAGGATATAAAATCAACATTCATAAATCAAACACATTTCTATATATCAGCGATGAACTCTCAGAAATACAAATTAGAAAAACTACCCCATTCACAAAGAGCCTCAAAAAACAAAAAACAAAAAAACTTGAGAGTGAATCCAAAAAAGTAGTGAAAGACCTATACAATGAAGACTACAGAATACTAAAGAAAGACATTGAAGAAGAACTTTAAAGAAGGAAAGATCTAGGTTGGTTCCACAGATTCGTAATTATGAATTGTGCTGCTATAAACATCATGGCATTTGCAGGAAAATGGATGGAATTAGAGAAGATAATATTAAGTGAAGTTAGCCAATCCCAAATAAACAAATGCTGAATGTTTTCTTTGATATAAGGAGGCTGAATCATAGTGGGATAGGGAGCAGGAGCATGAGAGGAATTGACAAACTCTAGATAGGGCAGAGGGGTTGGAGGATTGGGATAATTAATGATGGTGGAATGTGATGATCATTATTATCCAAAGTACAGGTATGACAAAACAAATTGGTGTTAGTATACTGTGTTGTGTGTACAACCAGAGATATGAAAAATTGTGCTCTTTATGCATAATAAGAATTGTAATGCATTCCACTGTCATATGAAGAAAAAAGAATTCCGGTTTCCTTTTTTTAAATATACTCATGCTAAGTCATATTCTATTTTTTTTCTGAAACAATTATGCTTATTTATGATACATCTTTTTTTTATAGAAGTATTTGTTTATAGTTCTGCTGATCATGATTTTTTACTTTTATTTATAGTGAGTTGTTTCAGGCTTCCTTGTATTTAAAATTAAAGTTTATTTATTTAACTTCACTTGTGGTAACGTTTGAGCTTTTGTTGTGAGTGTGTCTTAAAATGTGGTTTTCTTTTTACTACTTTCAGATGATCCATGAGATTTGTTTGTATACACATAAAATAGATACTTGAGTGGCATCATCTATGAAAGTATGCAAATTTGAGATTAATGTCTGGTTTATGGTAAGCCAAAGTTAATAAATGACATAGGGCCTATTGTTCTTATTTTTGTTATAGATTTTGTTTGGTAAATTTTAGTCCAGTTTGAGAGAGAGATGTTTATTAATCTTCTATAGTTGCTAGTGGGTGGGATTTTCTAACCAATTTTTTCCTTCATAACATTTAGTCCTGGTTTTATCCTGTATTGATTTCAGCCCCCCCCCCATTTTGGAAAACCTAAGGTGTCATGGCACACAGAGCTGAAACACAAGCCTCTTCGTTTTGAATATATTTATAGTAGTTAAAGTTTCATTTTCTGCTTATCCTTTTGGTTTTCAAGTTTCTTTTCCATGTAAGTCCCTGAATAATGTATTTCTTTACTTTTGCAATTTCTTATGCAATAGATATAGATAGATATAGTCAATGTTCATTATTTGCAGTAGCTACGTGTTATAAAACTTACCTTAAACACTGAATTTGGAATAATAAACCATTGCTTCTAGGTTAAGTAAATAATCAGGTTGTTACAATGTTCTAGTCAGCTTTAGAAATCTTCTTGTGAAGTTTTTTTTTTTTTTTTTTTTGGAGGGGGATGGTGTTGTCTTCAATACATGGGATCATGTCATCATGTCATCAGCAAACAGAGATAATTTTACTTCTTTTCCTATTTATATCCCTTTAATTTCCTTTACTTGCTCGATTGTTCTGGCTAGAGTTTCAAGAATTTTATTGAATAGGAGTGGTAAAAGTGATGTCTCTGACTCATTTCTGACTTTGAAGGAAATGTTTTCAGTTTTTCTCTGTACAGTATGATATTGGCCTTGGATTTGTTGTATATAGCCTTTACAATGTTGAAGTAACTTCCTTCTATGCCTAATTTCTCCATCATTTTTAACATGAAGCTAGGTTTTCTTCAAGGATTTTTCTACATCTACTGAAATGATAATGTGATTCTTAATATAAATTCTACTTATGCGGTGAATTATATTTATTGATTTGCATATATGTTGAACCTTCCTTGTCTCCCTTGAATGAAACATAACTGATCACTGTGGGTTTCATACCATGGATTAAATTTCTTTTTTGTTTACATCTATATTCATAAGATATATTGGTGTATAGTATCGTTTCCCACATGGGTCTTCATCTGGTTTTGATATCAGGGTAATGTGGGCTTCATAGAATGAATTTTGCTGTGTTCTGTCCTTTTCTATTTTATGAGATAATCATCACAGATTTTTGTTTTCTTTTTTCTTTGAGACAAGTTCTCACTAAGTTGCTAGTGACCACATTAAATTGCTGAGGCTGGCCTTGAACTTTTGATCCTTCTGTCTCAGCTTCCCAAACTGATGGGATTACAGGTGTGTTCCACCACACCTGGTGATATTAATTCTTATTTAAAGATCTGGCAAAATTCAGCTGAGGATCCCTTCTGTCCCTGGGCTTTTCTTTGTTGCAAGGTTTTTAATTGCTATTTTTTCCCTTTGCTTGATATTGATCTGTTTAGTTTTCTATTTCCCATAGTTCAGTTTGGGTAGGTCAAATTTGTCTAGAAATTTGTCCATAATGTCTAGATTTTTCAGATTATTGTAATATAAACTTACAAAACATTATTAATGATAATCTGCATTTAAGAGGTGCCTGTGATGATATCTCCTAATTCATCTCTTATTTTCTTGATTTAGATTTTTCTCTCTTTTAATTAGTTGACCTAAGGGTTTATCAATCTTATTTATCTTTTCAGATAAACAATTCTTTGTTGCATTTATTCTGTGTATTTTTTAATTGCAATTTCATTAATTTTATTTCTGATCCTAATTATTTTCTCTCTTCTACTGATTTGGGAAATAGTCTAGATTATGTTTATATCATTTAAAAATTGTCTTAGTTTCATTTTTATTTGAAAATTGTGGTGAAATTATATTCTGAAGAACACAGAATCATAAGTCAAAGCATTGCATTCATTTCAACATACAAGTAATTAAAATTAGTTTACAGAAATGACAATTTTGCAAATTAATTTGATAAATTGCTAACTTTTGTAAAATAATAATTTTCATACTATCCATACACACTTGATTTCTAGAGTGGGTGGCTGCTTCTCTGACATTTTATTTTTTATTTTATTTTATATTTTTATATTTGTTAGTGTGAAATGCTTTGCAAATTTACATGCCAGTGTTTCATAGGAGCCATGCTAATCTTCTCTGCATTGTTCCAAATTTAGTACATGAACTGCCAAAGTGAGCACTTCCCTGTGATTTTAATCAGTTGTATATTTTGTGTAAAAATATTACTAGTCTTTGTGACTTACTTAACTCCAAAATTATTCTATTCATCATTCTCATTTTTTAAGTAAATTATTAGTAGTGTCTTGTAGTAAAATGCAACAATCTCAGATCTACATATCAACTTCTTAAGCTTATTGTTTGGTTTTTGTTTTAAGCTTAGGGTATTTCTTTCTTTACTAGTTTTTGAAATTAAGTGACTTTTAGGTAGGGACACTACTAACATAATTATGATTTTATGGATACAGTGCTATTTTACCAATCTATCTGTAACTTGAAACATTGCCACTTACATATTGGCTGAAAGTACTACAATTGAAATGATGCCTTAAATAGAAAATGTTTAATTTATTCAGACTATACATTATGTACAAAGCATGATGATTTCAGCTGAAACTTTCTTACCATTTATTCTCCTTCCAGTTAAATATATTTTATTATAAATTATATTTAAAATAAAATAGCTTTACAGAATTAATGTAATATCATCAATGAAATGTTTCTTTGTCTTGCTATATCAATTATGCTATGGTGCAAATTTTCTGTCCTCAACTACCCTAAAACTCCCTCATGGTTTTACAATCTCTCCCAGTGTTATAAAATATATAAGCTCGGTTAACTTTTTATAGCATTGTTGATCATATTAGCAAGTGCAGATGAATCTTGCTGTCCACAACATTGTACAGTCATATAGCTTTCCCAAAGACAAATTGTTATAGGGAATATGGAGGTCAGATAATTGATACCATGTTTTCCAGAAAGCATTTGATGTCACCTTACCCTTAATCATTTTGATTTTGCATGGAAACTTTAGAGGTTTGAAGGAATCTATTCTAGAGGTAAGGAGGTTAACTGTGTTTTAAGAAGAGTGCATCACTGTTGAATTTACCTGATACTGAATTGTATCAAGATGTAGCCAGTGGGAGGAGAAATAAATATATTACATTTTCTATTCACACATGTGACAACTAAGGAAATAAAAACTGTTGATTTTGATGTTTTATTCAATAAAAAGTAGTAATATCAACAGACCCTAAAATACTACAAATGCCTACTGATAATTTCCACTTTAAGGAAGTAATTTCTAGTTTTTACATTCATCTATAATTTTATCAACTTTAATAAAAGTTTAGTCATGAATATTGTTTAATTGGCATGAAATTGGCATAATAATTTAAAGCAATAGTTTTCATGGATTTAAAACACACTAGTTTAAAATAATTCAGTATCTGTCTTTTAAATGCAATATTCTTATTAATAATTGGTATACATTTGTTTATTTAAAATATAGTTTAGTACATTCTTAGTGTGATGAGATAGAAACTCTCCATCTCCCTTCTTTATTTTTGATAAAAAAAAGTAGAAAGCTATTTTGAGCTCTATAATTTAGGGGAAGTGAAAAATATGTGGCAATAGCAAAATAGATGTCTTATTGAACCTCCCTGAAAAAAGTCTATTAAAAATTTGGTATTCCTATTTCAGCTTCAACATTATAGCTGCAAATGTAATTGGCATCCCTATTCCCTTAAGATATATTTGGTGATGCTTTGTACTTTGTAAATAAAAGGTAGATTCATAAATAGAAGTTTCAGAAACCAAAGGATCAGTGAAATACACAAACACAGTAGAAATAATATCAGGGATTCTTTACAATGCAATGTAGATCATCAATACCAAATTTTCCCTTGATGATAAAAGTTTCCCATTTCTGATAAAGTTCTGCTTATTTTTAATGCTGTTCCTAAATTTGTCTATCTTTATATATCACATCAGCCTTTGTCAGACTGTTCTAGTTATTGGAAGATTTGTTGTTCCAAATTACTGAACATTTTGTTTATGAATTATGCTTTCACCATTTTATAGCCTTGTTCCTATTTCCTACAGCATGCATCCAGACAATAAAGGGGTTTGAGTGTTCGCTTGTCAGTATAGCAATGTCTGCTGAAAGGACCTATTGAATTTCTGACACGGTTAATATGAAAGCTCTCCCTTATTATGTAATATGAGAACAACACGAATTTGAATGCTATCTGAAATGGTTTTTCATTCCTTAAAAGTCTTTTACTAGTGCAACTTCCCATTGGCATAATATTAAATATTATTTTTAATGTTTGAATTGTATTGTTAAACCTGACAACTTGTAGTTTCTTCAGATTTGTGCTACCTTTCCCTTTATGAACTTTTATAATTTAAGCATAGTAAATGGAAATGCAAGTCATGAAGCTTTTGCTTGTGAAGTCCTCTACCAAGCTCAGAATACTGTGCCTGCCATTCCTGTACACTCTATATGTTATTGAATATAACTTTATTATGTGTTGGTCACTTAGATATGATAAAGCACCTTCAAAGGATTTTGAAGAGAAATTTATAGAATATAAAAATCAGCTCCTATGTTCTTTCTTTAATGACAGAAGTTGTGTTTTTTAAACTTTGAATTGTTAGAAGACACTTGTAGGTTTAGTTCACAATAACCAAAATAAAGAAAAGACAGATCAATATATAATTTGACTTAAAATTAACTTGAGCATGCTTTTTCTATTTATTTCATTGAATTCTAGCTTTATTCAAACATGGCTAAAGAGTCACATTATGGTTATTGTACAATGTCTGTAAATTTTATTTAAATCACATAAACTTATTCTGTGTGAATCATGTACTTTGCAAATGATGCTCTTGGGTATTCTCTTTTTGATAGGTATTAGGTCTATATGTTAAGACTTCTTAGTCTTTGAGTTTGTACATTCTCCAAATTCTCATTTTTCACTGTGCATAAGTTACTATATGTCCCTTAAAAATACTTACATTTGTGTGTGTGTGTGTGTGTGTGTGTGTGTGTCACAGCTAGAACTATGATAACCTACTACCTAATAGGATTATCTACAAAAGTTCTTCACCTTGTTTCTGATTTGATACATATTAAATGTGTATGTATTGGCTCAATCTAAATATGTGTTGGTTCAAAATAGCAAAACCTGGATCTCTAAGCTCTTGATCAAAAATTATCATTTGAACTTGATATGAATGAGCCACAGCAGTTTTTAATAACTTATATTTTTAACTGTAAGAATTATCTACCTAGCAGGTAAATTTTATAAAAGGCTGTATGTATCTACACTGAAAAAAAATTCCTAAAATATAGAACTTTGTTTTCATTACAGTATAGGAAAAAAAAATAACACTGGATTTTTAGTTCTAAGATAAGGGAGTTGAGATACAGAAATTGTGTTACTTTTAAATCTGTTCCTTTTTGAGAAGGTGTTTTATAGGGAAAATAAGTCAAGGAAACAAAGTCTAGTTTGATGGAAGAAATGAGATGAACATAAAAAAAAACGTAGATTTTTAGCAATGAATTCTTTCAAAGAAGTAATGTTTTCAGATATCAAACCATAAGAGAGAATTCTGAAAGAGAACTTGAGAAGAAAAGTACCATTAAAACTTAGCTCTGTTGAGTAATATCCCCTTGTGTATATATTTTATCTACTGAAGGGCATCTAGGATGGTTCCATAGTTTAGCTATTGTGAATTGTGCTGCTATAAACAATGATGTTGCCGTGTCCCTGTAGTATGCTGTTTTTAAGTCCTTGGGTTATAGACCAAGGAGAGGGATAGCTGGGTGAAATGGAGGTTCCATTCCAAATTTTCCAAGGAATCTCCATATTGCTTCCCATATTGTTTGCACCAATTTGCAGTGACACCAGCAGTGTATGAGTGTACCTTTTCTCCCACTATCTTGCCACACTTATTGTTGTTTGTCTTCATAATAGCTGCTATTTTGACTGTAGTGAGATGGAATCTTAGAGTGGTTTTGATTTGCAATTCTCTAATTGCTAACGATGATGAACATTTTTTCATATATTTGTTGATTGATTATATATCATCATCTGAGAAGTGTCTGTTCAGGTCCTTGGCCCATTTACTGATTGGGTTATTTGGTTTTTTTTTTTTTTTTTTTGTGTGTGTGTGTGTGTGTGTTTGCTCAACTTTTTGAGTTCTTTATATATCCTAGAGGTTAGTGCTCTATCTGATATGTGAGGGGTAAAGATTTGTTCCCAAGATGTAGGCTCTCTATACACCTCATAGATTGTTTCTTTAGCTGAGAAGAAGTTTTTTAGTTTGAGTCCATCCCATTTATTGATTCCTCATTTTAATTCTTGCACCACAGGAGTCTTATTAAGGAAGTTGGGGCCTAATTCCACATGATGGAGATTAGGGCCTACTTTTTCTTCTATTAAATACAAGATCTCTGGTTGTATTCCTAAGTCCTTGATCCATTTTGAGTTGAATTTTGTGCATGGTGAGAGATAGGGATCTAATTTAATTTTGTTGCATATGGATTTCCAGTTTTTCCAGCACCGTTTGTTGAAGAGGCTATCTTTTTTCCAATGCATATTATACGTAATGGAATATTACTCAGCAATAAAAGAGAATGAAATCATGGCATTTGCACGTAAATGGTTGGAGTTAGAGAAAATACTGCTAAGTGAAGTTAGCCAATCCCCCCCCCCAAAAAAAATGCCAAATGTTTTTCTTGATACAAAGAGGCTGATTCATAGTGGGAAAGGTAGAGGGAGCATGAGAGGAATAGACAAACTGTAGATAGGGAAGAGGGGTTGGAGGGGAAGGAAGGGGACATGGGTTTATTAATGATGATGAAATGTGATGATCATTATTATCTGAAGTACAGGTTTGAAGAAACAAATTGATGTGAATATACTTTGCATACAACCAGAGACATGGAAAATTGTGCCCTGTAAGTGTAATAAGAAATGTAATGCATTCTACTGTCGTATAAATAAATAAATAAATAAATAAATAAATAAATAAATAAATATCATTTTATATTCTTAAATTCCTGGAAGGAAAAAAAAACCTTAGCTATCTGATCAAAATGCGTATTTCTAACTTGCTGTCATTGGTGACCTTAGGCTAGCTGCCATTAAAATGAGAGACTATGAGATAAGTTTTAAGAAATAAATTAGGCTTGATAAACTTATTTGAGACAAATTATAAATATTTTAGCACATGGAACTAAATAGAAGAAAAGAAAAACAGAATCATTAAGAAAAAACATGTTCAAGATTTATGCAAATTAATGCTGAGGGCCATTACCAAGTAGGAATGACGCATCGAAATTTCCTTGCCAAGCGTACCCCATGCTGCTTACAGGACATTCGATGGGACATTGCATGCATGCTTTAATAAGGTGACCTTGCTCAAGGACCAAGGCGGATCCCGGTTTAGAGCTGATCAGGTTTGAGGAAGTAACCGGCTCCTTGAGTTTAAGGCGTTGCCAGTTTAAGATAATGGGTTTTAGGGAAGTTGGAGGTTGAAGATTATTGCTGGGATTAGGGTGTTCCTGTTGCTTGTTCCCGTTGAGTTCTCGTGAGATTAAAATGGGTTTTGGAGATAGCCTCGTGGAGTAGGTGAATTGTGCGGGAGACGGAGAACACGATTGCCCCTGGACCTGTGTGGAGGCGGTGTGAGAGCGGGAATAAAGAATTGCTGTTTGAACCTACAAAGCTGTGTGGTGGCTCGTGATTCTGGTGCCAAGCCGAGACCTTGGCAAATTAATACTGCAAATGCTTTTATCTCTGAGTCTTATGTATGAAGAGAGACTTTTCTTTGAAAAGCATAATCTATTAATGAAAAGCAGTCATTACACTTTTATTAAAACTACAATGAGAGGAAAATCCAAATTCTGCATGGAGCAAGGGGCCTAAAGTGTTTACAAGTTAGATTGGGAGGGGTTAGATATAGTCAGTTTTGTTTCAAGAATTTCTCACTGTTAATTCTTTGCAGATATAAGGTATTTAAATTGCATTCAACATGGAGTAGGATGCAAGAACTGTAAGACTAAGGTTACAGATAGTTATAGCACACATTGGTTAATTTTAATGTAAAAGATTAATGGGAAAAATGAGGGGTGGGGATGTAGCTCAGTGACAGAGAGCCTGCCTAGCATGTGTGAGGCAGTGGGTTTAATTCTCAGTACTGCATATAAATAAATAAAGTCCCATTGCTATCTAAAAATATTTTTTAAAAAAGAGTAACCGTAAGGAACCACTGCTAAATTCAGTAAGAAGCATTTATTCCTTCACCCTGTTCAAAAGCATATTTGGTTAAAAGAACTGTAGATTGTGGTCAAGTGCAATATGGAGATGCTATATCATATTTTTTTCTCTCAGCTCTGTACGGACGTGGAACATACCTGATGAGATATGCTCCTTCTCAAGGTCTAGCCCATGGAAACCTCCCACTAGCAAGCTTCCTTGCTATTTCCCTTCTGTCTTGCTGCAGGTAAGCAGGGGGTTCTTAAAATCCAATGTTAAAGACAAAGGAGGAAATGGTGAGAAGAGCTGGGACGACCTAAATTACTGCTTAAAAAAGTATTTCCTACCCATCAAGAATACTGACTTTCATTTCATGTGCAGAAAAAATCTAAATTAATATTGGTTAAAACACTGAAATTTTGTAGACTATGCACTTAAACTGACAACTATTGATAGATGCCTAACGTCTATTCTTTGTTCTGTGTAAGTAATCTGATTACCCCATCCCACTCCCCACCATCCCTCTTCTGGTCTTTTAACCTTTTGTTCTGCACCTGTGTTGCCTGATATACTGTAGCCTGCAAAAATGTCGAGTCACATTGTCTGGGGCAGAAAAGGAGCTTCACTGGTGAAAGGTTTAGGACAAAGCATTTACTTCCCTCATCACAGAGAATCTTGATACTACTAAGACCTGAATTCTTATCCTCCCTTCCCAGGATAATCAATATGGTGGCACTAGGAGGTAGGGACTTTGAAAAGATACTAGGTTAGAAGAGCTAAGCACTCATGAATAGAGTTAGCACTCCTATATAAAAAAACCAAGAGGTTATTTTATCAGTCCAAGTACAATCATCACACTTTGAAGGAGAGGACTGTCACTCTCTCAAAGTTCCAACAAAATTTCCTTGTGTCTCAATGGCTCTACTTCTATCATTTTGGCACTCCTAAACTAATCTTTAAAGCAAGGAAATGTAATGTAGTGCTAGCCACTTAGGAGATCACACCCATTCAACAGCTATAATCTCCAGGGAGTGATAGGTCCCTAAATAAATCATTGCCATGTTATTTAAAACAAAACAATGATTTGCAGACATTCAAATCCTTATTTTGGGGGATTACTTTTCTTTAAAGATAGAAGGATATTCTTATGAAAACATGTAAAACAAAGTAATTTATGTGTATCCCTCATCATGAAATAGGATGTGTTATATTTTTATAGATTACATAATCTGGGTAGGATCAGATCCCATTAACATGTTCAGGTTCTGTGTTAAGGGAAATTGGGCTCTAGAAAGATCCATGGGTTCCTTGTACTTATCCCTTGTTCTTACCATTTTGCATAGGGCATCACTGGGTCTCCTCACAGGTACTCTGTGAGGTGGGTACCACAATCTGGTTATGGGGGATAAGAAAACAGGGTTCCAAAGCCGGGTGATGGGCAGCCAGCCGGCACCTCCCTGGTGTCACCCTCTCTTCCTCAGCACAGTGTGATCCGCTGGGTCTAATGTTCAGAGACATTCCTCTCCCTCACCCCCCTTCCAGGAAGCCACTTGAAAGCTTCGCTGCCCTTGACACAAAGTGTTCCAGGTCACTTCACATTCTAGAAGCATCTATGACTGAGGGTATTTTAAGAGACAGACAGATTTGGAAAGCAGCCAGTTCCTCCATACTTTCCTGTAGAGCATGGAGAACTTTGTGGTTTGAATGTGGTTAGTATCTCTGAAATGCCCAGATGTAAAAGCTTGGTTCCCAGAGGCTGTATAGGGAAGTATTGTGAACTTTTAAGAGACAGGGTCAAGAGGGAGGTCCTTAGGTTATTGGAGTTATTTCCTCCAAGGCAATTGTGAGACCTTGGTCTTCTGTTATCTCTCTACTTCCTGATTGAAGATATGAGCTTTCATATCCACTCAGTGCATTTCTACTATAATCTGCTGCTCTCATCAGAAGCTTAAACACATGGGGTTGCCCCATTATAGATTTGAATCATAAGTAAATAAAATAAACCTCTTTATTTCATGAGCAGCCTATGTTATCTATTTTACTGTAGTAAAGTGAAGCAGACTAAGGCAGAGGCTCATATGGTAGAGATTTAAATATTTGAATTTAATCAAACTATTAAACACATATGTTCTACTGTCTTAAATATTATGTAAAATATAAAATTACGTTGACATGAATGAGTTTTACATTACTAAGACAGATAATTTACTTACCTTTACTGTAAATATCAGGCCAATCAGTGTTGGGAAAAACAACAACAACAACAACAACAAAAAATGCATGAAATAGTATATTTAATCTATTTAATTTCTTTTAACTGCTTTTGATTGTAAAAAGCAATGGTTAGGTTGTATTAATCAATCTTTTCATGTTTTTTTCATTGAGTAATAAATTTAAAAATTATAAAATAGACCGAATTATATTCATTATGCAAAATTTGAATGTTTTCTCAAAATATAATATCATAAATATAAATGCTCAAAATCTTTTCAATAACATCATTTTCTTACAAAACATACATAATAAAATTAAAGGCAATTAAAATTAAAGGCAAAATCCTAATTATGATGAATGAATATCAGAATATAAAATCAAATTGATTCATACTTCCTACAAATAAAATTATTGCACTATAATAAACTGCAGCAATTATTATTTCTAGATGCTTATGGACAAAATTGTGTCAGGCTGTAGATGTTATTTGTAGACCTATGTAAACAACTTTGAGTAATATGCACTTTAATATATTGAAAATGTCCCTCACTGGGCAGCATACGTAAGGAGCCAGTTCCTTTTGCTGTCTCCAACTAAAGTATCCATAGTGTGTTTTTTAAAGAGAACATATGCAAAAATATTACAAATTCATAAAATGGTAGCATTTTAGTGATGTCAAAATTTATTTACATATTTTATATAATTCTATGTTGAAATGTTCAGAAAAACGACACCCCAAAGTTGCTTTTAACAGGAACATGTTGATACTCTGAGTTTGCCTCAGCTTCAGTGCTTGCTGAACTTGCCAAGGTAATCGCTTCAAACTCTCATTCGGTATCGCTTACATTAAGCTCTGTGGTTCCTGTTTTACTCGGATCAGTGTTTATAACAGATGCTTTTTAAAATGCCAATGCAGCTTTCAGCCGAAATCACTAAGTCAGAGTTTAAATCCAACATCTGGCACTATATGTCACCACCTGAGGTAAATAACACTCTCAGTGATGTACTTGTCTGGCCCAATAAATGTGTTCATTTGAAACTGTCATTGGTGGATGCCATGATTTATTACAACTTGTACTTTTTCAAAATACCCTACCAGCCACTGTTCAATAGAATATTAGTTCAAGAACAATGCTGGCTATTCCAACATTGTCTTCTCTGTTATCTAGGTATTAGAAAGAAAGACTAGAAAAATAAGGAATTGAGTAATGAAATACATACAGAATGCTGAAAGAATGGTAGTCATTTAGTGACAGAAATATAAAATGGCCATTAAGTAAGACAGCCGGTAGTTGCTACCACTGTTCTTGAAACTCTTGTTAGTTTTAATGCAGACCACATCAGTGGGGTTTATCAAGTCAGTTTTAACATCAATACACTGGTGAAACATACATATTTGAGTTCTTATGAAAAAGGATTTCCAGAAAAAAATGAAATAAGAAAATAACTACTTTTAACAATGTGATTGATAGAATAGAATGCATTCAAATGAACTGGTATATTAGGAAAAATAAAATGAAATTCACCTTCAGGAACCAAGTAGAAATAGAATTGCCAAATCATTAGTAGCATATACATATATTTTTGATTTTGAAACTACATATTATTCAAGATAATGATCAGTTATTTGCAATATTTTATTGTGTCATAATAAATAAAAATGCAAAAAGATATTATGCTAAATCAATATATTAAATAATTAAAATGTACTCAATGGTACAAATCATTAAGTTCACATACTTTATAGGTTATTTTGTTAACAGCAAAATTTCCACTGTAATTAAAAGTATAACACTTCTTTTTTCTTTTTCATATGATTGCTTCATGATTTGTACCTAGATTTATTTTTCCAAACTGATTTGGAAGCTAAATTTTTTTTTTGTTATTTACTTGCATAATATATCTTAGAAATAACAATCTGTCTGTAGTATTATTATGGCTCAGCTTCTAGGTTTTCCAATGTAGAAAATTTGGCAAATATGCAGAAAAAAATAATTACTCATATTAATTATATCCTAACTCTAAGGAGTAATAGACAGACATATCACATGATCATTAAATTGTCAAAAAATGCACTAATATTTTAAGAACTGCTAATATATACCTTGTGGCCTGTTAAATTAACTAAAAATGTGTTTTCTAACTTCAATATTGGCTTATATGGAACATGCCAAATAAGCAGAATGTTAACATGATTCCAGGAAAATGCTAGGCAGCACACATACATAGAGGCTTACATTATCTTATCAATGGAGAACCTAGTATTTCTGTTTTATTGTCAGTATGTGCACACAGAAAGCAAAATATATGCTTTTCTGGCTATAGGCTCCTTCTAACTTATTGTCTTAACTAAGCTTAACCATGACAGCTTGAATTCATTTTGCACACAGCTGTCATCTGATATGAATGTCATATATGTGAATGTGTATGTATATATGTGTGTTGGAAGTATGAGTGAGTTATAAACTCAGATCTATTTTAAGTTACAAATACATATTTGTAACTTAAAATAGATGTTTGCAGGAAGAAACAATTTTATTTGTGCTTATTTTAGTAGTAAACTAATATCTTACCACTTCCTCTTCTCAATATCTAAATTTATATCATTCCATGGTCTTGAAAAGCATTTTAGGGAAGATATTTCATTAATCAATGATTACTCATTAAAAGGCATTAAAGTGTATTGTCAGCTATATTTTCTTGGAGAAGGATCACTAATGTTTTGAATATAGAAAGCTGTTACAGGGTTATCTGAATTGCCGGAGAGTCTCTAAATTTATTGAGTAGACTTAATTCTAGAAGTCTGTAAAGAAATGCAAGGAGTTGTAAAAGAGTTCATTTACTCCATGATCTGAGGTAACTCCATCCCTGTGCAAAACCAGCCTTTCACAGTGAAAAAGGAATTTGAAATACACCTTTGGTTACTAAAACAGCCCATTATTAACTGTATAGTTATAAACAACATAATGCTAAATTTAAATTCCTTGGATTAATGCTCTGTCATATGAACAACAGATTATGACAGATTACTTATTATTTTAAAAATCAATAAAAATATTTCTAGGTTATGCAGCTAAAATCAAAAGGTCAACAATACTAAAAGTATTAACAATTTCTAGAGCTATTTAAAACAAGCCTCTCAAAAGTTACAAGGACAATACTTTTATTAAAAATGTAACACAAAATTATGGAAATAATATTTAAGGTGTTACAGTGTTTTTATTCTTTTAGTTCACTTTTCTATAGTGGAATTGCAAAGAAACCATTTGGAGTTAGAAACATAATAATATGTAGTAGCTTTAGAGACCTTTAGAATCTATGTACAAGTTAAGGAATGTTCTACAAGGGAATTTGGAACACATAGTAATACCTACCGAAGATAAATTCTAAGACTCCCAGTGGGTATCTGAAACCACAGATAGTAAGAAAGTCTATAGGTACTGTGTTTTACTATATCCCCTGATGTATTGTCACATAATACCAGAGTAAATCTGTCCTTCCATTTTTTTTGTGTCTTGGTGACTTCTTTATGTCATTTCCCTTGTACTTTGGGATCTTTAATAAATAAAATAAGGGTTAGAAAACAAACTCTGTGATACCACAACAGTCAATATGGTAACTGGGAAGGCTATTAAGGGACCCACAGGCAGGTAGTGTATATGGTGTGGCTACAATGCACAAAGGAATGAATCATGTTCCAGTGTGAAGGAGTGGGATGGGGGCTGAAAATTTCATCATGCTCCTCAGAAAAAACATGCAATTTAAAATTTACAAAGTATTTATTTCTGGAACTTTCCACTTAATATTTTCTGACACCTGTTAATGACAGCTATCTAAAAGTACAGAAAATAAATCTAGGGATCAGAAAGTCCTATTGTTTGAGCACATGGCGAGAGTTCACTGATGCTAAAGTTGCATTCCAAAAGGGGAAATTGCACATGATCAAATTACCTAAAATATTATGTGACCTAAAAGAAAACCAGTTGTAAAAGTCTACAGAAGAAAGTTTTACTAAAGCAGTCCCATGATTATTTTATACATTATCTGTTCTAATTTTTTTTTTTACAGTAAAATTCATTTCAGTTCATGGTACACAAATGAAGCACAATTTTTTATTTCTCTGCTTATACACAAGTAGATTCACACCATTCGTGTCTTCATACATGTACCTAGGGTAATGATGTCCATCTCATTCCACCCTCTTTCCTACCCCCATGCCCACTCCCTTCCCCTCTCCCCCGTTTGCCCTATCCAAAGTTCTTCCATTCTTCCCATGCTCCCCCACAATCCCCATTAGTGAAGTGAGCCAACCCCCCAAAACCAAAAGCTGAGTGTTTTCTCTGATAAGTGGATCTGTTCTAATTTTTTATTTTACTTTTTGCAGTACTGAGAATTGAATTCAGTAATGCTCTACTGCTGATCTACATCCTAGCTCTTTTTATTTTTATTTATGTATGTAAATGTGTATACATATGTATATGTGTGTATGTATTATATATATGCATGTATATTATATATATATATATTCATTTTTGTTTTGAGACAGGATCTTATGAAGTTGCACAGGCTGTCCTCAAACTTGTGATTTACCTGACTCAACCTCCCAAGTACCTGGAATTATGGGTGTGTGTAACTTCACCTATTTCTGTCCATTTTTATTAGTCTAACAATTGGATAATTCCCCAGTATTCCCAGGGTAATTTTGTTTGTTATATTATTTGGTGTTAGTTCTTCCTTCAAAGTCTTTGCCTTTGGAAAGCCTTGCAGAGATCAGTGGCAGACAATAAAACCACTATGTGGCCTTTTTCAGGAACCGTACAACAAAGTCTAAAAGTCTGAAGCAGGGCTGGGGATGTGGCTCAAGCGGAAGCACGCTCGCCTGGCATGCGTGCAGCCCGGGTTCGATCCTCAGCACCACATACAAACAAAGATGCTGTGTCCGCCGAAAACTAAAAAATAAATATTAAAAAATTCTCTCTCTCTCTTTAAAAAAAATTTAAAAAAAGTCTGAAGCAGAAGACACATCTACAGAATTAAAGTTAGAAGCTACAACAAATGCAAATAACATCTGACAGAAAGAGAACTGCATAGTACAGAATCAATAACCAAGATTTTTGTGTGAACAGAGGGTACAGCTAGTGATATATGTTCAAACATAAGAAAAGGGGACATTAGTGGAAACCTATCATGTTTGGAATGCCACTTCCATACCTAAACATATTTCTCTACATTGTATTCTTATTTCTCCAAATAGAAGTCATGGTTAAATATGGCAGTCTTCTGTGCATTTAAGTTGTGAGTCTGTGATCCAGATGTTCTCATTCAGAGACACTCATTAAAAATTTCAGTTCAGCCAAGAAAAAGCCGAAAGTTTATTGCTGTTGTAATCTATTCCTTATAGTGGAGTATTATGGAGATCTAGAAGTGATAGTGATAGAAGCCCTAGACACAGTTATTTTCTATATACATACTGAAACAGACAGAAAAAAAAAAAAGAGAGGTGATTCTGCAAGGCTAGAGGTTTGTGTCTCCTAGAAATTATAAAAGTTATCCAGTGTCTTTTAACAAATTACTTTTTGGATTAAATTAAGTAAATAAAATTGAGGTTCTCCTCATATGGATGACAGTGTATGAAAAGATGTACAACATTTAATGTCATTGGGAAAATGCTTAATAAAACAACGCTGAGATACCACTACACACTTATTAGAGTGGCTAATATCCAAAATCATGGCCATACCAGATGCTGATGAGCATGTGGAGCAGAAGAAACACTCATTATCTGCTGGTGGGAATGTAAAATACTATGGACATTTCAAAGACCAATTTGTCAGTTTCTTACAAATTTAAATATACTCTTACTATACAGTCCAGCAATTTCACTCCTTGGTATTCATCCAAAGGAGCTGGAAATGGCTATTTAGAATCGTATTATTCATAACTGCCAAAATCTGAAAGTAACCAAGATGTCCTACAGATAATTAAACTGTGGTCTAATGAACAGATAATGAAATATTATTCATTATTAAAAATATATGTGGGGCTGGGGATGTGGCTCAAGCGGTAGCGCCCTCGCCTGGCATGCAGTGCGGCCCGGGTTGAATCCTCAGCACCACATACAAACAAAGATGTGTGTCCGCCGAGAACTAAAAAATAAATATTAAAAAATTCTCTCTCTCTCTCTCTCTCTCTCTCTCTCTCTCTCTCTCTCTCTGTCTCTCTCTCTCTCTCTCTCTCTCTCTCTCCCCCCTCTCTCACTCTCTCTTTAAAAATATATATATATATATATATTATATATATATATATGTGTTATCAAGACATGAAAAGATGCAGAGGAAGAGTAAGTGTATATTACCAGTGAAAGAAGAAAATATTAAAAGGCTCCAAATTATTTATTCGAACTGTATTTGTATTCTCAAAAAGGCAAAACTATGATAAATGATCAGTGGTTATCAAGAGGCATAAGGAAGAAAGGGATAAACAGAGTAAAGACAATATCCGAGGCCATGAAAAGAGTGTTTATTAGCAGAACATGTCATTATACATTTGTCCAAATTCATAACATGTAAAGCACTAAGAGTGAGCCCTAATATAATAATGATAATAATGATATTTAATGAGATGGAATAATGCCATTTCAATTTATGTGTATTTGTGGAAAATATTTTTACCTGTGACTTCAGAAGAACAGATAAAGAAATGTTTGAATGGGAATAGATTGAGAAGATCAGAATGAACCTAATAATAATAATGACTAAATTCTGAGCATTTGAGAAGAGCTTTGAGTTCTTTATATTTTCCCTGACTTACCAAATATAAAAACTCAGATTTTGAAGTATGGGTGAAATAAAAAGGTAGATTTGCAGATGCCCCACTTCAACTATGAAAGGCTCTGCCTCTCAAATGAAGCGGAGTGGATCATTCCTCAGTTTCCTGTTTGAATAGGCCTGAGGTTTTATCTCAGCAGAATAACTCTTGCCTATAAAACACTCATGACCCTGTGTCAGCACCCCAAAAAGCAAACACAAAATTTAATACTTCACAGTCATTCCTTAATACAATTGCATTTATTTGTTTTATATTTTTATAGTTGATTTGTTTTCATCTTATTGTGGGAATTTCATTGGAGAAAATAAAAGCAAATTAAATCAAAATACATGTTATTACAAGTTCCAAGGTAAGAAAAATAGTTTGCCATATATGTTTTCTTAGAAATTTTTCTCAGGTTTTCCCTACTTGATTTTTCTAAGTCTGCAATAAAAATTTAATCTCTATGAAAAGATAGCTTATCTTTTCTTATTGCCAAAGTTTCTTAACATGTACGTTTTTCACATTTTAACATTTCTGAATCAGTATGATTTAAATCAGTAAGTATGAATAATACAGTTTTATACTTGAATCTGTTCAGTTATCATGCTCATGAGTTTAGTTTCTATCTTAAAAAATGAAAAGAAAAATTGAGTGATATTCCATTCTTTTAATGTTGATGATAGACTATATAATTAGTGATAGACTATATAATTGGTATCCATATTTATGTTATACATTGGAAGCATTAATTAAGGAATTAAATCCCCAAGTGTGCCTTCTAGCATTTTCCATGTCACATCAAATTAAAGACGCTGCCTGCCTACTCTTAAAACTGTAATATATTCATAAAACATGGAGTTTTCACTTACTAAAAAACTTACTTGTAAAAGATTCACTGTCTTAGACATTTATTAAAAGTAGTCAATGGCCAAAGATGTGACTCAGTGGAAAAGTGCATTTAATCTCTAGCAGGAAAAAAAAAAGTAAAGAAAAAAAGTAAAGAATAAGAAGAAAGAGAAGGGGGAAGAAGAAAAGGAGGAGGGGAAGTGGGAGAAGAAAAGAGAACAAAACAAAAATTACAAGAAAACAGTAAAGCTTTTCCAACAGTTGCTAGTTTTTCCCCCTTTAGTGGGATTTTTAAAATTTTATGTAATACATTAAGAAGAGATTGTGTTAAAAAGCTTAATATTCACTTAAAAATCTATAAGAAAACATCAGTATAGTTTTAAGGTATGTTGGGATGTCACAATCCATAAACAATTTTATCAGGAAAGATGTTATTTTAAGGTGAAGGATCCAGCTAAAATTGCAATAATAATAAAATTTCTATTAATTTTATTAGTTTTTTTCATTGTCGTTATCATTATATGTTTAAAGTCATACACAGAGAAATCCTCTGGCTCATACTATAATTTTAGGTCTCAAATGTTCATATACTCTGTTTTATTTATGCACTATATATTTTTCCTTTAAATAGATAGACTCATTTAATCTCTCTTATGTACCTATTTATAATCTGGATTGGCTTTTCATACTCAATTTTTTTCACATTTTTAATAGCATAAATTTGATATGGACTATTGGATTTGGTCTTAAAACATTAAGACGCTCAGTTTTCTTGTCTGTAGCTTAGTGTATATCAGTGGCATAGAGGTATTTCAGTCTCAGTGTCATTTAAAGGGAAACTGTGCTGTCCACCCCTGGTAGAGGTAAGTGAATCTCCATAATCACACAACCTGCATTAGTTTCCTCATGCTGCTGGGACAAAGAACCAAGCAACCTACAAGTATATGAATCTGCCTAAATCACAAGGAAGAAATTATAGTCATCTCTCTCCTGGATTCTGGTGGTTTGCCTGCAATCTTTGCCATTTCTAGGCCAGCATATATGTCACCCCAAAATCTGCTTTTGTGTTCATGTGACATTCTCCCTTTATATATTATTTTATATATACACACCATTTATATTGGAATAAGTCTCACCTGCTGGCCATAGGAGTTCCTAACTAGTTATATCTGCAAGGGCCTTATGTCCAAACACTTTCTGAGATAATTGAGGTTAAGAATTTAAATTTGTGAATGACACAATTCAACCCAAAACACAACTCCAGAAAGTATATTGAGGGGCTTTCTGATTCATTTTATAGATTCAAACCATAATATTACCAAGCATCCTTGTAAATTTTATCTGTTTAAATAACATAAAATTTTTTAGTCAATTTCTCACAAAGATTTGATTTTTTTCCTCTGATATGATTGTTGACAAAATAAAAACTTGAAAATACAAATTACTCCTAATGATATTAATTCTTTAAAATCCTTCTTAGGCATGTTTCTTGTGCTTAAAGATAATATTAGGGACCAATACTGAAAATGTGGTTTAAAAAACACAGATAATCAATAATGGAGTTCAAAAATTATCTACATATGTAAAAGTACTCTCACTACTTTTATTAGGACAAAAAAGGTCTCATTGTCTTAATCCTTCTTATTGTTAAAATTTTTACATGTTTCTGATTACATTCTATTTTTTGTCCAACATACTTTTCTACATCTTCATAAATTTAAAACGTGATTGTGATTCCTATTAAAAAGAAAAAAGAAATCCTATAGTAAAAATATTCCAACCTGTAAATTTTGTTCTTTTCCCTTTATAATTGAGGCTTTATTTATTTAGAATTTATGTTATTTTTAAGTTCTAATAGCAGACTACTTTTGGTATTCATCCAAAATGGTATTTACTATGAACTGCCACATCACTCTCATAAAATGCAGAAATAACAGTTTTGTCATATCATACAGGATACTTTTTCTTCTGATGGTATTTTGTCCTGGAAACCCTTCTGTGGGGCATTTAAATTACTATTGTTCATGTTATATAGATTGAAAAAGGTCCTGCTCAAGCATCTCTTTCATTACACAGCCCATTAATCAGGGAATTGCTGCCTAGTTCTACTTGAAGCCTTTTGATGTTAGATTTTTTTTCCCCCACATTCTGGTTGGAAACTTTAGTCTGTTTTTATTTATATATTTTTCTTTCTAGTGTCTTCAATTCTTGATGGCCTCAACAAAATCACCTGTGTCTTTTTTTTAGGTGTAATTGTTGACAAGGTTGTATTACTGAATTATTATGTTCAATACACTCTGAAGTTTGATCAGTGCCTCTGTGTATGAATCCATATTTATCTCTGACAGATCCCTGTGTCTTCTGAAGATTGTAACCAGAAAGTAAATTTGTTGAAAAGCAAGTACCTCATCTGATCAGTAATTTCTTTCTTTCTGAATTTAAAGCCAATGATACTTAAAGAAATTAAATGTATTTCACTTTCCTGAGTCAATTTACTATTCATTTTGTCCTGATGTAAAAAATTTATTTATTCCTTAAACTACTGTTCACTTTTAAAATCTTTTTAATTACTTTCTTCCCTATTTTAAAAATCAAGATAGGATCTTAGATAATAAGCCATTCTTTTCCACATCATCAAGGGGTACATAGAGCTAATTTGAATAAAGGAAATCTCTCTCTCTCTCTCTCTCTCTCTCTCTCTCTCTCTCTCTCTCTCTCTCTCCTCTCTCTCATTCTCTCTCTTATAATTTATATATAATTTATATATATATATATGACAGTTGGGAGGAACATGAAAAAGATATAAATACTACTGTGATATTTAAGTAGAAACTCTGAATCTTAAATCTATAGACTTTATTTTTGCATCTAATTCTCTCATGTCTGGTGTAATATCACTAGCTTAAATTATCTGCCTGAGTGGATACATATAAATTCTATTCAAGAACTTTAATTGTGTGTACTATACTAGTACTTAGGTTGGAAAAAGTTTGTAAATTGTTTGTTATTGTATTTATTTTCATAATATTGGAAAAGCTCAACAAATCTCATATAATCACACCTAATGTAAAGTATGTAATTCCACATTACTTGGCATGGAGTCAATGTAATATAATCTCTAGAACTGAAGGTTAGTGTGTGGATTTTATTCAGGAATTTCATTTTTTTTCTGGTCACTTTAAAAATGTTATCTTTAAAAATGTTTTTTCTTGCTTGTCATGGGCTTTGTTTTCTAATTTCTCTCATATTATTTGTCTTATACAATGACAGTTTCTGAACACATGTGTGACGAGCTAAGTATGGTATAGTTACAAATTAAAACTAAAAACTCTCTTGACTTCACTTCAAATGATAGAGATCTAAATGCCAAACAAATATGGTAGAGATCTAAATGCCAAACAACACATTCAAATGAATCTCTCTCTCTCTCTCTCTCTCTCTCTCTCTCTCTCTCTCTCTCTCTCTCTCTCTCTCTCACACACACACACACACACACACACACACACACACACACACACACAAAATCTGAACATTTCTGTTCCCTCTGAATTCACATTGAAATCCTAATCCTCAAGGTGACCCAAGGTGATGATATTAGGAGACAGGAAATTTTTCGAGGAGATTAGGTCACGAGGGGGAGGTCCTTCTTCAGTAGGATTAATGACCTAATACAAAGTCTTGGGAGCTCATTCATTCCGTCTGCCAGGGTGCCATGAGAAGTTACACTGAGAAGACTTTTATGATGGAAGGTGGAACTCGCCAGACATTAGATCTGTAGGGGACTTAATATTAGAGTTCCCAGCTTTCAACACTGTGAGAAATTAATTTGATTTCTTTTTAATTATACAGATTGCTGAGTTTCCCTGTGAAATATTCACACGTGCATATTACATAATTTCATCAGATTCAGTCCCATTATCTTCCCTTACCCTCCCTCCTCTCCTCCTTCTTGGCTATACCCTTCCTCCTCCCCAGTGTTCTCCTTCTACTTTTCTGACATCCCATCTTCTTTCTCTAGCTTCCATAGATGAGAGAAAAACACAAGAAGCTTGTCTTTCTGAATCTACATTTCAAATTATACTACAAAGCCATAGTAAATTTCTGATCTTTAGAAATTTCTTAAGATATTTTGATATTGCTGTCAGAACAGAGCATGATTTATATGCATTATAAATCTATCTATACCTATATATTCAATTAGTAATAAGATTGAGACTTGATAAAAATGTCAAAAAAATAAAACATATCAATAAATCATGTCCACATTTGTCTACACCTTTAGACTTCAGCAGTCTGCACAGTGTAGTTCCCTGGATATGGGACTCATTTTCATGAGCCAGTAGGAGCTACCCAGACTTCCACAGGCGCTTGGTGAAGCTTATGTTAAAAGTATCAAATAAACTAGAAATTAAAATCAACTGGAGCTGCCAAACTAATGAATGGGCTGGAGATCCACTGTCAGGAAGATCTGCACACAAGAAATAACAAATCCTTGGTCCCTTGCCCCCCCCCCTCTTTCGCCATCATTCCTTGTAAGCATAACTGAAGGAACTAGATCCCTAAGTGGTACTTGGCAGAGAAAAACAGTTTACAAAGTCCCATTCCTGCTATCACAAAGTAAGGTACAGATCAGTGGATTTAGAGTTAAAAGAAGGTAATTCAACAACTGGTGAACAAATTATAAACTAAGACGTTTATTGACGCAGCAGCCTTGACTGCCTTCTGTCTTTGTCCATGTGCTTGTTCTTGTCAGGCCTGTCAATACCCCCTGGCATCAATGCAAGAACAATGTGCTCTGGGCCTTGGCCATAGGTCTCAGTGCCTGTTCACTTCATCTCCTCTATGGCAGTGTCTTTGGCAAAGATTAATATGTGATGGAGCTCAGAATCTAAAGCTTGAGGCGATTTTTGTGAGATATCATTTATTTCTTCTTCCAAATTTATCTTTAAAATTGATGACATTTTAGTTAAGATTTCAATTGGGTATACTTTAATAGAAAAACTGATATATCTGGACAAACAACAACAACAACAAAAAACAATATTTGGAGAAAATGAAGAGCATTTAGATTGAACTGATGGTTTAACTATTTTTATGTAATAATATTATTTAAAATTGGCCTCATGTACAGAAATAAATAAGTGAAGATTACAGAGTCCATAGGTTTAGGGAATTCTTCATTGTTATAATGAAGGTCGAGCATATTTGTGTTCTTCCTTGAATACCTCTTTATAAAATATTGGATTTATGTAAGATAAATAAAAAAATTTTCCCTAAAGTTCTGTATGCAATAGCTACCAATTTCTTAATTGTCTGATTTGAAGACTTTCACATAACTATAGAAAAGATCTTAGATCTTCTCACACTCCCCGAAATGGAAATCATAACAGGGATGTAACATGGCATATGATAAAACATGGATCAGACTTCAGAATGAAGGGAATATAATTATTTTAAAACATATCAATCTTTTCAATAATGCGAAGATACTCTATTATGTTCTGTAAATGAAAGTGAATAGATTGACTAGTCTTCAGTTCTGCTAAATAAAAACTCAGAGATATTTTTTTCCCTCTAGCTTTCTTCACTTTTTCTTTATTTCATATTTTATTAAGTTTCTTCAGCACTTAGGGCACATACACGTAGCCACAATCATGCAGGAAAAAAGAGAGCTCTTTTTTACTAAAGAAAAATCAAATGTCTTAGGCCATACTAATTCACATTCATTGTCAGAAACCATATGTACAAGAAAGAAAATGAGTGATTGACAAAAAATATCAGAGGGAATATGGGTTTTCATTAGGTTTTGCAACGATTGTTATTCTACTTTTATGCAATTCTCTTAGCGTCACCCAGATCAGTTTGCAATTTTTGTGGGTTTTTTTGGGGGCGGTGGTTGGGGTAGGTCCCTCAAGTTAGTGGTATAGCCTCCAGTGGCCCAAACTTCACATTTTTCCATTACAACTTTGAAGGAAGCGAGAACCGATTTTCCAAAAGCAATGATGGAATGTTAGAGACTTCATTCTTATTTAACACAGTTATTCCTCCTGAAACACGTTTCACTTACATTGTGGAGATAACAGAATATTTTTGACTGGTGTGGCCCCATCACCAACCAGTTCTGGAGTTGAGGATAGAATCGATGAATGTAGTTCAGCATGTGGAGAAATGGAAGTTGAAAGAATAACCATAGTATCATTGAAACTTTGTCCATGAGAAGTGACTATAAATGTCAATCAGCTTTCTCTTGCTGTGACAGAAATATCTGAGGTAAATCAACTAAAAAAAAAAAAAAAAAGGAGAGGTGAATGTTGGCTAATAGTTTGAGAAGTTTCCATCCATGGTCACTTAGTTCTTTGGCTTTGGGATTGTGGTGGCACAATATATCATGGCAGGAGGACTCAGTAGGGACCAGTTCATCTTATGGCAGTTGGGAAGCAGAGAAACAGGAAGGAACTGAAGTCCCAATATCCCCTTCAAGGACATGCCCAGGTGACTCAGCTTTCTTGTGCTAGGTAGCCCCTTCTCCTAAAGTTTCCAATACCCACCAGTAGAGCCATAATCTGGCCACTAAGTTCCCTAGGGATCTCTGAGGGACACTTCAGTTCCAAATCTCAAACTGTAGTAGAAATAAATTAATATAACAAGTTTCCCAAAGAACACAATCCTGAGTACAAGGTAACCTCTAGCCAATGTCACATGAAAATCATAGTAAGAGCAAAACTACCAATTTTTAAAGCAAATTATACTATTACCCAGTTTATATGAGCAACATTTTGTGCCAGAATAAAAAAGTGAATTATTTTAACTGAATTCTCATTGTGTTTTAGCTACTATGATATGCTATGAATATGAACATTGTGATCAAATTGTAATAATAATGAATCTTAATAATAATTTTGAAAAATCCCAATTTCCTCTGTCATTTTCAGCCGGTGACTTGATAGTGAGCTTGAAATCCAGGACAAATGTTTTAAAAGATGACAACAAACCATGAAAATGAATGAATATAAATTATCCACTTGTGAGTAGAACCAAGGCAAAGATTCTAGAGAAAATGCTCAACAGGATTTTCAAGTACACTGACCTGTCATCGGTATATAGTATTAGGTAGATAGAATGTGTGGAGCTTGGAGGGAAAGACATGGAGTTCCCAGGGAAGAGGTAGGGATAGGGTGGGTGTCTGTAAAGAGACTTGATCGTATTTATATGCCAAGGGAGTATGTCTGTAAAGAGAAAGATTAAAGGTATAGGAACATGGAAGAATTTATGATGAAGCAATGTCTCTAAACAAGAATGAGGCCATGACTTTGTTATGATAACTTCTTTTCTCTTTACAGAGAGATTTATAATGTGTTCTATGTAATTACAAATGTAATTAAATCATTATTGAGTTATATGGAAATGTCATTTGTAATATTAATATAGACCCATTTTATAAAAATTGAGAAGTAAAATATTTCATAAAATATACTCTTACGAATTATTAAGCCAGTTTCTACTCTCTGGTCACACTGCCAATTAACAGACCTAAAGTCTCAGTAGTATTTATCTGGATTCATGTTATTAGATATGAATTAATAAAACTAATCATCTCAGCTTATAAATATCTTCATTCATCTGGAATTTAGTCTCCTTATTAAAAAATGTTTATGTGTAATTTAGTGTTATTATGAATTAAATTTGGATATACTCTAACATAACAGTTTAATGGATCAACTTTATATGTTTATGTTAAAATCGTATAAATTGGAAATCTTAATGAAATAAAAGTAAACTTTACCACTTGAAATACATTCCATTCTTCCTATTTTGTTCAAATCTAAAGAAAAATATTATTATATTATTTTAATTTTCATGTACTGTTATTTATTTATTATTTATATAAATGGTATATTCACTTACCTTTACATTTTAAATGTTGTTAATAATAAGAATACTTAAACTATCACAGATATAGTCAAATTAAGGAAATTATAAAATTATGAAACTGCATCATAATATAACACATGTTAGAATAGAATTGAACATCCCACAATGAAATATGTATCCAATATTATATTTAATTCCTCTTATTTTGTCTCATACTTATTTTTACAGCTCTGTTTGCTATATATAATTTTTTTTACTTGAAATACCTATGAAAGGTATTTATCCATAGGCATATCTACCAATGATTCTACATATTTTGATATATAAGTCTCTTTTTAAAATGTGCAAGAAAATATTACTGTTAACTTATATGATTACAGAGAACATAGACATATAATTGTGTGTATGTATATATAATGTACACATGAAATTTTGAAGCTCAAAGATGGATAAAATTATCAAAGAACTGATTATCAACTCTGCAGACTACTTTGAGAAATGGTTAAATTAACATTAATTGGTATTGGGTTTAAATGTAACAAAAAAGCTTGCTGAAGATATTTCTTTTAAAAATTAAATTTCTATTTTTGATACTAAAAGACTTTGTTTCACTATGTCACATTTTCTTGCAGATATATCATACATTCTTTTTAATAAAAGAATGTATGAATTCCTCTTTCATAGGGTAAAAAAGAGAAATAACTAGATAAATTAATTGTGAGTTATAGAGAATATGTAGTCACTACATAAGAATTTTACTAGTAATGATAGTTGCATCAAGGCATACCTTGTAAAGGCTTCTAAGCCACATTTTATTCATACTAAAATGGTTAATTTTGATATAACAAGAGAGAAAAATGAAATGTAATATGTAGGATCTCAACTTCTGAGAGTTAACCTGGACAGATACCAAATTATATCAATTTGAGGTGATTACAACCTAAAGCTAACTGATAAAAACAAACAAACAAACAAAAATTCATTTTCTAAGACACATTTACCCTTAATACACAATGGTCTTCTTGTTTTTTTAGTATATATTTACCTGTGAAGTGGTAGAGATAGATAGATCTAAACAATCAAGATATTTTTTCCACTATGATCTTCTTCCACTATTAAAAACAGTTATATATGAAACATGTAAAATGTAGTTTGAATGCTTCCAAATGCTTTAGCTTGCCTTTATCATTTGTGACTGTGTTTTTCTCATTATATTGTACTTACCATTGAAAATCAGGGGAAGCATGGTGGCACATGGTAAAGGGGAGATATACACACTATTTTTCCAAGTTTACAATAGCAATGACATGCACTATATTTGCCTACTTAGATTCAAGTCCCAGTCTCCCTAATGTTAGTGTATGTACCATTTGGTATCGATTGTTTTCTGTCTTCTCCTGTGACACAAGAATAGCTCTCTGTTTCATTTTTCTTTCCTTCTTTTCCTTTTTTTTTTCTTAAGCTATTGACAATGTTAGAGTAGACATTTTTACTATGGATAGCTTCCAATTAGGCAAGTGCAAAGTAATAGAAAATATAGTCATGCACAGAAAGTTTTCATCTTACTTAAATATAATGGAAACAAATAAAATTTCAGAAAAATATATCTGTACTTGAACTTACATGTAATGAAGAGTTAATATTTTTAAAAATTAAAAACATAGGTTTTAGCAAATATTGGTAGGATACCTATATACTGTCTTCTTTCATTCATCGTTTATTTTGGAAAATTCTGTATAAATAATTTTATACACCATTTAACAGACATCTCTACCAGAATATATAACATTGAGCATTAGTTATCTATCTGATGTCAATGTTGGAAAATGAAACTGGATCACAAAGACTCTGCTTGCAATTTATTTTATTGATTGGATCAAAGGATGATACAAAGAAGTTTTCAGTAGTGATGTTTCACTAAGTTATTAACTCTACAATAAAAGTCTTATTCTGCTGAAAGATAAGAACAACTATGGAGTTTTCCTGACCAGACAGAAGGGACAATGTTGGAATTATTTGGTCTCTATAGAGGTTGGCCAATTCATCAAGACTGAAGAGAAAATGTGCTCTTAAAAGAAAGGAGAGGGCTGGGGATGTGGCTCAAGCGGTAATGCGCTCACCTGGCATGCGTGCGGCCCGGGTTCCATCCTCAGCACCACATATAAACAAAGATGTTGTGTCCACCGAGAACTAAAAAAATATATATATAAAAAAAAAAGAAAGGAGAATGTTTCACAGGGAAATGAGTTCTCTGTAAAGCAGGAAAGAAAAGACAAATTTCTACAAAATAATCATATCAAAAATAAAGAATTAAACAAGAAAATTCAAAATCATTACTTAATTGGGCAAAGAACAATGTATCCAAAACACAGTTCTCCAGCATGAAAGTTTCTTCAGAGTTTATACTAATCCATCCAAGACACTTGATATTAAATATTATATTTAAAAACATATCATAAATAAACCTATGAAATAATCTCTTTGGGGAGTAAATTCAGTGTAAATTAAAGTTAGCATAAGTGCAATTGTCTGTTTGATGTGTTTATATTTGAATTTTCATTGTTAATTCTAATACTGTTATCTTTCTCAGATTGTTTCAGAACCTGAAATCATGATACTTACATACATGTAGTTAGATTTTGCTTTATTTGCGGAGTCTATTTTAGTCACATAAAAATAATGCCAAAAAATATTAGCTACTTATTGTTTAATTAGAAACTAGAGCTCAATATATAACTAAGTTCTAATAGTAACTGTTATAAATATAGCTTTATTTATATTGCCATTTGGAAAAAAAAACTGTTTTAAAAATTTTAGAGTAGTTACATTTGAAATGGAAATTCTAATTTTTGAATTTTGCAAAATATGCACAAGAATCAATCTCAATTTTTACTTCTGTTTTCATTGAAAGATCATTCATAAATTTTGATAATTTGTAGTAGAGAAATAATGTAAGTTCCTCTTTAAAAAATTTTACACTCTACCCTATATAATAAAAACTACATTTTTGCAAAGGAATTATGAGTGCAAAATTAGGTAAAATACCACCAAAAATAGTTGTTTAGATGTTTATGTATTTTTCTATGGAAATACAAAATTATATAAACACATACATAACCCTGACTTCCATTATATTCTTAGTTATGCATGTATCAAAAACCTGTCATTTTCCTTTAAGTTCAATAAGTTAATTTATCCATGTTTCTGATGATCTTATTAACTACAAGACAGAGTGGGAGGTTAATTTCTCCATCAAGCAAACACTAGGATTCTACTAAGTTCCATACATTTTGAAGAATGATCTATTAAGAAGAGAGATGGATTCCGTACTTACATGGATTTTAAAATCTCGCTGAGAATTAAATGCATGATTAAAAGTGCTGTAGAGTTATGCCTATTATTAGGAAATCAAGATAGTCTTTCCAGAAAAATCTCTTTGTGATAAATCAAGATTTAAGAGAGGTAACTTGTATGTGTGAATACACCAATTTACCCTTGTATGGCAGTTGAGTGTGGAGAGGATGTATACTTTCCTGGGAAAGTAATCATGAATGTAGAAAGCTGAAAAACATAATATATTTGAGGAGCTGAGAGAAACAGACAACTGGAGCATAATAAAATAAAACAGGAAATATGAGATCCATAAAACTGGGAAATTAAAACAATTTATAAAGTTTCTATACAGTGCAGTAGTCTCATACTTCATACCAAGAAAAGGAGACAACTCTAAAATGTTTTGATCAAGGATGTGCCATAATTATAGGTGAATATAATTTTATTTTTTCAATTAAAAAATACAATTAACTATATTAACTATAAATATATTGTACTTCAAATCTATTATCCTTATAACTGAAAGTTTGAGTCCCCTGATGAGCATCTTCAATTTTTGCTTAATTCTCAACCCTTGCCAATCACCATTCTGTTCTCTGCTTCTGTAAATGCAATGTTTTTGACTCTCTATATAAGGGAGCTCATACGGTGTGCCTGGCTTATTTTACTTAGCATATTCTCCTCCATATTCACTGTTATTGTCACAAATGTCAAGATTTCCTTCTTTTTATGGCTTATTAATAGTTTATGATATACTGTTTATGATATATGTATCAAGTTTTATTTTTTCCATTAATTTATTGATGAGTAATTTTTTTTCATATCTTGGCCAATCTGAGTAATTCTACAATAAATATGGAATGGCTAATAATCCAACCTATGTACAGACTTTATTTACTTTTGATATATAGCCAGTAGTGGGATAACTGGATTATATTATAATTTTATTTTTAATTTTTGGAGGAAGTCTTATACTGTTTTCCATAATGAATACACCAATTTACATCCTACCAACAGTATATAAGTGGTCCATTTTGTTCACATCATAATAAATATTTGTCATCTCTTGTCATTTTTATAATAGTCATTCTAACTTGTTTGAATGATTTTCATTGTGGGTTTGATATGCATTTCCATGGTGGTTAGTGACATCAAAATGCTTTTATACATCTGCTGTTTCATATATCTTTAATAAGACAACCCAGTTCATTTGCCCATCATTTAAGTGGGTTATTTGTGCTGTTTTGCTATGGACTGAGTAAGTTCCATACATATATGATCAGCAGGCTGCTACCATCTCCAGTCTGGACAAAAAAGCCATATATCTGAAAATGAGCTAAATTATGAAAAATATATTTAACCACTCATTAAGGAAAATATAATACTGCTGGTTCTTTGAGCTCTTGTGTGTGAAATACAGTAAATTTAATTACTTTATCATATACCAAGTTATATATGTTCTTATTCTTATCTTCAATAATGTTCATTTCTTCTCTCAGGAAAGAACATTTATTAATACTTTTCAATATTATTAAATTATGATGGTTTTCAATTTATTCAATAACATAAAATTTTAAAAATATTCAAATTTTAAATTGCTGCAAATATAAATGTAAGATCTTTTATAAAAAGCTGTCCAGAAATGATTGCCTTTTTTAATTACTTCCCTGCTATCTACCTAAGGGTCAATTTAGAAAAAAAAAAAAAGTGTAGCAATTTGATAATGAGGATTGCATAATTGGATACACAAAGACAAAACTCCTCATTCTCATCAGATTTAATAGCTTTCTGTAACAACACACTGAAATTTTGTCCTCTAAGACTTCTAAATATAGTTGGTTTATTTATTTATTTATTTATTTTTAACATTTGTTTACTCAAAATGACCCTAGGGACATTCAGTTCATACAATAATATTAGTGAAGAAATTGGCCTTTGTCCTAAGCAGTTCCATCAACATATACACACACTTAAGCCAGTTAAATCACTTGCGCTGCTTGAATGTGACAGAGCAACTCATTTGACTCATTCTGAAGGTAGATCTGAGAAATTATTCCTAAAGTGAGTCTCTTTGCTCAAAGAAGAAAGCAGAAGAAATGTGTGGTATTCCCAGGATGCAATTCATTTTCACTGTTCCAGAATTCTTGATTATTAAAAATAAACCAATTTAAATTAAAATAATAATCTGAAGGAACATGTTAACTCCCAAATAATACCCTAACATTATTTAGTTTAGATAATCTTTGGAACAGACATAACTGCTCACAAAACACAAAACTGCTCATAATACACATATAATCCAAATATACCCTTGAATAAATATGGCTCATATAACCTGAAAAAAAAAAACTATACATGAAACACGCAAACTTCACTGGGGCAAAAATATTATGAATTTTGGGGGATTTTCCAATATATTTTTATACAACCAAATAGATATTTACTTAATGTTTTCTCATTGATTAATTATTTTATAGATTATCCAATTGCTTATTAGAACATAGAAATTTTACTCCTATTGTAAATAATATTGGTTATGATTCTTGTCATATTTTCTGCCTTACTATCTGAGCTTTCTTCTCCAATACCATTAGAAAATTATAGACACTCAAATTCTCAATCTTTGGGATCTAAGAAGACATATCTTGGGGACATTTTTTCCCTAAGATAAAAAAAATTTAAGCCATAAAAAAAGTCCCAGTGCTCTGTTTTACAAACATAAGAAAATTTGATTGTAATTGTTGCTACAACCAACAAATGACTGTGAACACTCAAAAAACAATACTGAATCTTCTGCTTTCACACACTCTATTAGGAAAGGCAGGTAATCTGGTTTTTGTAACTGATATGAGTTTTTTAAACCTATCTTTTCCCTTTCTAGATCAATGTTTTTATTTAACCACTTAACAAAAAAGTAATTCTCTATTCAGTTTTTAAAATAGCAGGTGTTTACACACATTTTCAACCTTCTTATATCGCATACCTGTGTTGTGGGTTCATTGCTCTGTATTTAGTTAGGTACTGATTTTGTATTTTTCTATCTAATTCTTTATTTCTGCCACAATTATTCTGTAGAGATTTGTCTTTTCTTGCCTGTCTTACAGAGAACTCGATTTCCCATGAAGTGTATCCTTTCTTGTAAGAGCATCTGTTCTCTTTAATGTTGGTGAATCTCCAAGAATAATTCCAAATTCATCATTGCTCTCTGGACAGGAAACATAATTGTTCTTATCTTTCAGTAGTATAAAACTCTTATTGTGGAATTAATAACTTAATAAAACATTACTACTGAAAACTTCTTGTATCATCCTTTGATCCAATCAAGAAAACTAACTGAAGGCAGAGACTTTTTGATCCAGTATTTAAGAATTTTGTTTTCCAAAATTAAAATCAAATAGGTAATTACTATACATTTATTCTGGCTATTATAAAACAGGTTAAAAGTAACCTTTCTAAAAAGTTATGTGGCCTACTATTTTCATGTCCTTCTTTATGATAAGAAATATTAATTACAATAGGAGTAAAATTTCTCCCATTGGTTAAGTTAAAAGTAAGGTGAAAGCTAAACCTAAGCAAGTGTGAACAAAATGGTTTAAAAATTGTTAGCACATAATGATTGATGAAATATGGACAAATGGTAGCAAGGAATTGGGAAGAAAATGAAATTCTAGAAGTTTCAAGTAACTGTGGGTTAGCAAGTGTAGGTTAATAATGGTGAAGAGACAGTCTAGTGTTGTAGCACACACCTGTAATCCCAGCAACTTGGGAGGCTGAGGCAGGAGGATAACAAATTCAAAGCCAGTCTCAGCAATTTATCAAGGTCCCAATCCACTCAGCCAGACCTTATATCAAAATAAAAATTAAAAATGGCTGGAGATGTGGCTCAGTGATTAAACTCTGCTGAATTCAATCCCCATTACCACTCACTCTCCCACAAAAAATAAAAAATGAGTTTCTTCTACATATGGAAAAATATTATGTGTTTCTGGATTTTTTTGTAGCTTTTAAAAAAATAAGTTTCCTCCAGATTTCAATTTTACCATAAAATATTGACATGCACTCCATCAATAAAATCTATGAGTTCCTTTTCTGCCGGGTCTATCACAGAATATTAGCTACTAATATTAACAATAGCAGATTATCTACAAATCATTCATGACAATATGGTTTCTCCCTACACTTTGACTTATTGACTTGCTTGTTCTTTTGCATGAAATCTTGAATACCATGTTTTCTTTCTGATATTTCCTTTGATTGCTCACTCTCTGAAAAGACTTTGAAACACAGAAATAATTTGAACCAACTTCTATTTCAGTTAGAAGACATCAGAAAGCCTTTCTGGAGAGCTAAACAACAACAGCAAAAATCATAAAAAATCCAGTAGATAGTGGAAGAATTACTGGACAGATGACTTCATTGGTATTAAATTGCAGGGAGAGAAATTATTTAAGTGAGAGATTGTATTCTTAATGTGTACTTTTATCACAAATGAAGAAAGTAAATGTAAGTATGTGGGACAAGGAGAAAATGCCACTTGAGTAAGTATAATTATCTTAAGTCACTTAAAAAAAAAAACCCTACACACTTTAAAATAGCAGATGAGTTAAGAAACAGAATTGTCATATTGCTTTAAAAGACCTGAATGTATATAACTGAAAAAAGTTATGAATTATCTTTCTTGGATTTCTCAGAATGAATAAATAAAGTATCCTAGAGTATACAGGAAAGTAAAGACCATTCCATTCCCAAAGACCTTCCCAAATCTATAATTTTATGAATATTTTATTAATGGTAGTCATAATAAATAAAAACTCTCATAAAGCAAAAAATGATTTTGTACTCACAGAAGTTAAACGTTTAGCAACAGTAGCTTCTCTTTCTGACAATTTCAGAAAAAGTAGTCAATTAAATAGTTATATGAAAAAAGAACTGAGTGACAAAATTTAAAATAGCTTTAAAATTAACCCCCATAACTAATATGGAAAACTTGAGTTCTATTTGAAATGCAATCTGTGAATGTATTGGACAAAAATAAAGCAAAAGTAGGCAATATATGTAAGTATTCAATTTTACTGAAATTCTTGATTTGTTCACAAATGAATCTCTTTTAACACTATTTATCCTTTAATAATATTTTGTACTGTTTAGAAGAAATGCTTTCATTTATGTTTCCATATCATACCTAAATGATCTTTAAACCTGAATTCAGGTAAATCTTTAAAATGTACCTCAAATTTATTGCAAGCATTAGCACTGGTTTATCCCTGCTTTTTGCACTGAAAAAAAAAAAAAAAACTTCCATTTTTTTCTATATTTTTAATGTTTTTATTACTCAGAAAGTTTTCTTTGAAAAAAGTCCAACAACATAAACTTTCATTAAATATCAGTTTTTAAAAATAGTTTCTATAATTCCTAACAAAAAACAGACATGAAAATAGAAAAACCACACTTGCAATCACACAAACTGCAAACTCTTGGCCTGTCATTTGTATGGTAACATTTATGAGGATATAATAATCATCATTAGCTTTAAGCATTATAAATATCTAATGAGATAAGTGAAGATGGTTGTAATAATTAGTGGAGAGCTTCAAACTGTTCCATTTCCTGGTCAATCAATAAGAAAACCATCCTGAACAGGAGTTGGATGACCTCTGCAAATTTATCCTTTTAGTAATTATGCTGATGTTAATAAAGTTAGACATTCTCCATTTAATTTGACCTTATGATGGTAATAGAATTGACTGTTAAATAAAAGTTTGCAATTAGGATTCACATAAAATAATTTCATGTTTTGAAACTGAAATATATTTTAAATCTATCCTCCATTAACAGATCTTTTAGTCTTCTAATAAAAAGCTATATTAAAGTTTACAATACATGGAACAAAAAAATATGGAGACTAATATTGAAGACATGAATTATTTATAAGGAAAACAAAATTTTAATACATACAATTTGTATTTTTCTAAAATAAATGTAATAATGCATTTTTTGTATTTTGGTGGAAGGATTCAACATCACATATTTTTGTTTATATTTTATTGTCTTTTAGGAAGAATACCTCTTGAAGTCAAGAGCAAAAAATTAAATGAGTGTTTTTATAACAAGTAACAAGTGAAAAGGCGGTATTAAAACAGATTTTAACACTTTTAAAATATAAAGTAATATTACAACCAGATTATGAATAATCATTGGCTCAGAATTCTTTATGATACCTAATTTAAAAAAAAATTATACCTCAAACAGAAATAAATAGGTACTCCCACAAGACAAATTTGATGAGAGAGGAAAATAAAAAGATCAAATAAAAAATAATGATCTTCTCTGACTGTTGCTTCTAATTTTAGTATGGTGACCTTCTTTATTTCTGCTATGAATGATATTGACATGATAACCAAATATATCTCTCTGTCTTCATTTGAAGTAATTTTTGTCTTTTTCCTAGAAATATTGTGACATAGTGTTCTTATGACATATTGAAGACTATGTGTTAGGTTCAGTTTCTTTTCTGCTTTAAAATTAAAAAAAAAATTTTGCAAAGATAATGGCCCAATGCTTGATGCATCATGCTCTGGTAGTAAACATTTTAAAGATTTACCTGTTTTTAAGTGATGCAGGGCTTGAGAAAGTATTGACTACGAGGTCTCTGGAGCAGCTGAACATGGGCTGGCTTATGTCAAACAGCACCATTTTTGGCACATAGTATCAAATAACTAATTTTCCACTCTACTGAGAATATTTTTCCTCCTTTCCTTGTAAGACTGGAAACACAAATTTAATTTTATGTGAATAAGTATTATTAATACAAGAAAATTGAGAGATTATGCAGATATTCAGAAATGGCTACTGAAAGAGAAAGATATGAATATTAATGTAAACAAGATAAGGAGGCAACATGATTTTAACAAGCAGAATTATTTAAACAATAAAGTAAATTAACAATAATATTTGAGGCCATAACATTATGAGGATTTTTACATAGTGTAACATAAAGCTTCATTAAGAAGGAATACAATAAGAACATTAAGATTATTTTAAGGGAATTTTTTTTGTGTGTGTGTACTGGGGATTGAACTCAGGGACACTCAACCACTGAGCCATATCTTCATCCTACTTTGTATTTTATTTAGAGACGGGGTCTCACTGAGTTGCTAAGTGCCTCACCATTGCTGAGGCTTGCTTTGAACTTGCAATACTCCTATATCAGCCTCCGAGCTGCTGGGCTTACAGGCATGCACCACCACGGAAAATTTTTTTTAAATCTCATATTCATAAACTCAAGAAAAACTACCTTACCATATATTAATATTACATAATATCTTCAAAAATTATCTCTAGAGAAGAATAAATTTCATGTATAAAATACGATGAAAAATTGAGGTGGAATTCATAATGAAATTTCTGCTGATTTTCTTTTCTAAATTAGCAACTTAGTTTTTGTTTTGTTTTTTATGTGCTCATGCTCAATAATATGTGATTTCATTGACATTTTGAATGCATTTGTCTATTTGACTTGGTTTTTATGTCATTTTACAATTAGTGAAAATATTACACACATATCATATTGACACATTTGAATTCTTACATAGCCAACATATCAGTAAATGTTTTTTTCTTGGCTGAGAATCTTCTATTTTGTATATAATTGTGTGACTTAACATTTTCAGAAAAAAGGTATGAATGCCAAATGAACTAATTGAGGTATCATTTTTTTTTTCTTTTGAACCATGCTTACAAATTATCTGTCATTTACTGTCACCTTTAAACAGGCCTTAGCAGCAGAGTGACATTAGCTCATTGTGCTTCTGTCTCTTATATAAATTCAGAACCATGTTCACTTACAAAGAATTGATTTCCACCTCAGTGGGCAGAATCAATGGATCAACTGTTACAGATTTTACTACTTGTACCCTTGGCCAGGCCTATGATTTGTGTTTACAATCCATAAGAGCTTTCAGGGCTTTTAGATCAGCCTGTACCTAACAAAAATTTATAGTAAAGCAATACTTTTAAAACTGTACTTCCACCATTAACAACACAAATGATTCCACTGAGAATTTATTTAATGTTGAATAATAACAAAAATGAGAAATATTTTCATGTTTGTTTATTCAAATAATTAATATCATCTAATTATGTTTAATATTTATCCACATAAATTATTTTATGCATTTTCAGTAAAGATTCTAGAAGAACATCCACTAAATTTACCAGATAAAACAGGAAAACACATACAACATTAAGGTATGATTTTCCTATATTTTTTTGCACAGGAAAAAATTTAAAACATTAAATAAAGAGTGAAGGTGTGGTATTAACAAGGTGAAAAAAAATCACTTTTTAGAGGAAAACTTGCATATATGTACAATAGTGCTCCGTCTTCACATAAAAAAAAATCCTTTCTTTCTTAGGGAAACATTCATAATGTGCAAGTTATGTCAATTAGTATTAATTCTAGCAAAGTATAAAATAAACATTAAAAATAAATATTTAGGGAATTACTTAAATAAATACATTCATTTAATTAAATAATTAAGACAAAATATGAGAATGTTAGGTGAAGTTTAATATTTTTTCCTTCCTCTTTGTAAGAACTCAGGTGAAGACTTTCAATCACCTGGAAATAGAAAATATATTTGTTCATTTTCTGAGTACTTTTATTTTGTTCTACTTGCTTTTGCTTCAGACACTCAATCTTGGAATTGATCACTTAAATCCCATGGTCAGACATTGGTGAGTATATATGGTTTCTCAACTCCAGCGGGTGTGTTCTAATTCATGACATGAATGATGTGTACCAGACAAACTCAGTTTTTTCTTGTTTCCTGTCCTTTTTCCCTTCCTATTAGTTATAACCTATGTGACACTGATTTTTTTAAAAGAAACTTCAAAATTAGATGAAGTTTAGAACTGTTAGAATAGTTTTATATTTATCACAACATAGCAAAAACAATGTATAGAGATTTCTCAAGCATTTCATATCTACCTTATAATTCTGTCCATATCTTACAAATAATATTTGAAAATTATTGAGTTAAAATTTGGTACATTGTTAATTAAAATGCATAATTTTTCTGATGTCCTTCGTTTTTGCCTATTGTCTTTTTTTTCCTGTCATGGTCACATCTAGGATATTACCTTATATTGCACAACATGAGTCCTTGAGCTCTTTTTAGCTATGAGTGTTTGTCAGACTCTTCTTGCTATTTAAGATATTGAGAGTTTTGAGAATATCAACCAGATATTTATAAAATGCCTGTCATTAGGCTAGGCATTTGTCTGATGATTTTTTTTTCATAATGTGACTGGGATTTTGTATTCCTGGGAAGAAGTATTACAGAAATGAAGTCCCATTAGCATTAATCATATCATGAGCACATACAAATTTACAACATAATTCATAACTATTGATAATAATATTGAACAACTGGCTGAAATACTGTTTATTAGATTTCTCTACTCTAAAGTTGTTCTGTACTTCCTATACATATTGAAATTTTTGGAAGAAAATTTGTTGGTAAGTTGTTTAAAAGAAATTTTTATGGCATCCACAGTTGAAGAATTGAGAGTAATTCTCCATGTCTTGCTTAGACAATATCTTCATAAATAATCTTGAATTCTATTTTTCTATTTTCATTCAATTATTTATATAGACCAATATTTTTCTATCTCAGCACAGGCTAATGAATATTTATTCTGCAGTTAGTTTATAATTCAATGTTACTTATAATATTTTTAGGAAGTTTAAACATATTTTGATTTATTACTAAAAGTACAGAGATGAAACTGTCTTGAGTATGGTTCATTTTATATTACTTGCTACTTAATTAACCAAAGAATATGTGTAGGTCAAATGTAGATCTATACACATGCTATATAGACCAATAAAGAAAAGTTACATCAAACTGAATCCAGAAAACTCTTTTAGAGACAGCAACTTAACCTTAAGCAATAGCTGTTAGACTAGTAACCAGGTAGAAACACTTGAAAGAAAATTTTGGTGAGTTGATGGATGCTCTGTGTGTACTCGTATGAAAATGGGGAAATCTTGCACAGCCAGAGTGTTTGGGTGATATACTACAAAGGCGATGAAAGGAGAAACCACAAACTGGTGGAAAACATTTGCAAAACATTTATCTGATGAAAAATAGTACCCAAGTATACAAAAAGCACTTAATTATATAAAAAACCAAAACAACAAAACTTTAAAAATGGCACTAGTTCTGAAATGACAACTTGCTGAATACATGTAGATGGAAACTACACATATGGAAGGATGCTGGTTATTGTTTACCACCTACGAACTACAAATTAAAAAACAAAACTGAAATGTCTCTACAAAACTACTAATGCAATAAAAATTAAAAACAAAACCTGACAATAATAGTAAATATTGGCAAGTGTACAGAGAAATAGGAAATCTCATTGCTATTGAAAATGAAAAATGTTATCACTTCTTCAGAAGAGAATTTAGTAGTTTTCTTATGAAGCTTTTAAACATTGTCTTAATAAAATTCAGCAATTTTATTCCAAGGATCAATGAATTTAAAATCATTTTCTCAAAACACCCATAAGTGAATGTTTCTCTTCATTCTCTATTTATGCTTTATTTTTAATTACAACAATGAGAAACAACTAAGGCATGTTTCAATAGGTGAATAAGTAAACAAACTGTGGTAGATCCAGACACAGAATATTATTTAAAGATAACAAATGAGATATCAAAATATGGAAAGATAGTTCATGAACGAATCTTTAATATGTACTGAGAACAAAGGAGAAATATCAAAGCGCTGTGCCAGAGACCACCCTGGAAATGAGCATGAACCCAGTTGTCATGAAAGACATTGGGTGGAAAAGTCTGGCATATAGAAATACCCAATCGCCTTCCTGTTGGTTTGAGACGCCTAATACACATGAAATCCTATCTATCTCTGCCAGTTTCAGTAATGCACTGGATTTGGGTTGACCTAATGAAGCCATATAGCCAAACAGCCTCTGAGACATGGGTGTGGCTTGCCAAGATGCCAGTCAACCTGTTGACTTCAAGACATGGGGAAGCAAGACTCTTTCTGCTGAAAACTTACTCCTTCCTTTAAAGTACTCTCCCTTAAATAAAGTATCGGAGCCATTTTCTAGTTTGTTTGGTTTCAGCACCTATGTGGGCTGGAGGACCTATTAGGAGCTCCCCATTTTTGAACCCAATTTCTGACTCTGTCTTTTATTTATTTACTAAATATTTCAGACTTTCATTTTCTCAGTGGCTCATCACCTCTCGAGTAGGAAACTGCCCTTGCAGGATGCTGGCCACGGTGCCATATCCTTGGTTTTATTTCTATCATTAAGGTAAGAACATGCTGAGATTTTCAACTTTAGCCTAGATATTCTTGTTTTCCCCTAAATTACAGACTGAAATGATCAGCCTTTTCCTATACATATTCTTATGGATTTCCTATAGGCACTCCAATGAGCAGGTATATAATTGAATATATCCTCATAAAAAATACATCTAGTAGTTTTTCCAGTTTACTTATCACTGTAAGTAATGTGAAGTCAGCTGTGAAATTTCATGGCTAGTTTTCCAGCTACTTTCAAAGCCTATCTGTGTTACTTTCTAAATCCCAACCATGTTACACTGGTTTTAACCCTCCATGGTGCTCACCCTCCACTGTTTTTCACTCCAATTATATGCTTTACTAGAAGCCTGCAATTTACTAGTCTGAGTCATAATTAGGCCAGTGTTAGAGTTTGAAAGGGTTTAATAAGGATAGTGCAGAAGATGTCAATGAAGAAGGAGAGGTTAAAAGCTGTAGGAATTGAGCACAGATAAGCCAAGAGAGAGGCCATGTGCACTACAACCAGACAAGCTGTAGGGGTGGAGCTACACAAGCCCTTTGGAGAAAATATCAGTGCTATGTGTCGTAGATGATGGACATCAATCTGCAGGACTGATATTCAATTGGGCAAAAAGTCCTAATAGCCTTTCCTTGGCATGTGTCTCACATTACTGGTGTCTGTTAATTTCAGAGGTCTCCAATGAAGCTTTAGTTTCCTTCTCCTGTGTTTATGTATCATGTTTTGCAGGGATACTTGTGGAGATTTCAATCTTGCTACATCTTGTCTTTCTTCTCAGGCTTCCTTTGCAATTTCAGTGGAAGCCCCCAATCAACCCTTAATTTCAATATCCTTCATTCCAGCAATACCAGCACCATAAGGTTGACACCAAAGACTGCCATTATCTTAAGCAGCAGCCAAGCCTCCAGGGACCATGACTACAGCAGTCTCTGAGTTCTTGCATGACTGAACACAGTGAAATAACTTTCTCTTTTGCCCCTTGTGCAATTAGGATGCCCTATGGCTTCTTTTCAAAAGAATTTTCACTTTTACCTGCTTGAACCTGAGGTTAATGCGGTCTTGACAATTTCTGATATACCCCTGAGCCATCTTTTTTTTTTTTTTTAAAGAGAGAGTGAGTGAGAGAGAGAGAGAGAGAGAGAGAGAGAGAAAGAGAATTTTTTTAATATTTATTTTCTAGTTCTCGGTGGACACAACATCTTTGTTGGTATGTGGTGCTGAGGATCGAACCCGGGGCGCACGCATGCCAGGCAAACGCGCTACCACTTGAGCCACATCCCCAACCCCCCTGAGCCATCTTTCCAATCATCTCTAGGTAAAGTATTTACCATCTCTTCAGTGGCTCTAATCTCTTTAGTAAAAACACATTCCTTGGGCCTTGTTTTATTTACATTTCCTGGTCAAACCACATGGTTTACAAATAGTTCTGCTTTTCTTACTGTTCTTTACTACAATAGTAAACTTGGCTAAAATCTGCCAACCACTTGGACATTGTTCTGCTTTGACATTTTCTCTGCTAGTTTATTTTGCCTATCACCTATAAATTAAGCCTCACAGAAGGCCTCAGGGCATGTACAAAATTTGAATATCTTCTTTGTCAGAAAGTAACATGAATGGCCTCTAGTCCAATTTCCAATTGAGTCCTCCTCTGAAACCTCATGAATGCAGTCTTTAATTTCCACTGGCATATTGGCATTGTCATCTTTTGAGTTTTCACCAGAATCAAACACTTAGCACTATTCACAACATTATAAGGGTTTTCCAGTTTTGCATGTCTAAACATTTCAAAATTCCTTCCCACTACAAACTAGCCCCAAAGATTTCTGAACCAGCAACAAGCCCACTTTTCACTAAGAACTTCTATTTTAGTCAGCTATTATTTTGCTGTGACCAAGGGACCTGACAAGAACAACTGAGAGGAGAAAAATGATTATTTTGGCTCATGGTTTCAGAGGTTCAATCCATGGTTGACCTACTACTCCATATCTCTAGACTAAAGGTGAAGGAGAACTTCACAGGAGAAGGGTGTGGTGGAAGAAAGCAGCTCAGGACACAGAAAACAAAAAACAGAGAGAAACCTTGTCCATCAGCAGCAGATGCACACAATAGCCTACTTCCTCTGGGCATGCCTTACCTTCCTGCAGTCTAGATTAACCACCTAGTTAATCCATATCAGTGATTTAATCCACTGATTAGATATGGGTCTCATGATCTAATCCTTTCACCTCTGAACATTCTTGCATTGTCTCACATAAGAGCTTTTGGGGAATACCCATATCTAAGCCATAATAAGGTGACAAAAGCATTGACTGCATGACTCGCTTGCCTTTTTTTGAATTCTAATGCAGGTTAATGTTGTCAGTAAAAAAAAAAAAAAAATGGGGTGAGGGGAGACATTTTTCTAGATAACTTCCAATTAGGAAAATATGTAGAATTCCTGGAGAATATTCTAAGCATTTTGGAGAAAAATTAACTTTTAAAGCAATGGATGTAAAGACAGCTTAGCAAATAATTGCTGACATGCAAGTTATCACCAATCATTTTACTGAAAGCAAAAAATAGTTTTGAATATGCATTGTGTCATTCTATTTCTGTCAATTCTTATTGTCTTCCGAATAATAAACTTTACCAATATCTTTTACAGGGTGACAAACTTTATTTTTTCTGTAGTATATTATAAACAATCTCTGAATTTTTCAGTTTTTTTAGATGTTTGCATCATAATTTGTTTACAATGTTTTCACGGTTTTGATTTTTTTTTTTGTTATTGATTTTTTCAGGCAATGGGGATAATTAAAGAAATCCCATAAAAGCCTACCTAAAATTTAGAATTCTGTTCCTACCTCCTGTGCTCTCTTGACTAAAATACAAAGTTGAGACAAGTTCTACTATCTGATACCCTGGTGCCATCGATGAAATCTCTTATGGCTATGTGATTTTTTATACCTGTAAGATATTACACTGCAAATTAGTTTGTTGTATAATGTTTATGAATTTATTTATATTGCACTTGACATCTCTTTGCTTCCTCCTACTTTACTTTACATCTTCATCCTAAACCAATGGCCTTACTTACTTGATCATCACTTTAGTTATTTCTACCTTCAATTCTCACCTTCAATGTGTAGAATGTTGGGCCCTACTACCAGGTGCTGGGAAAGCCCATGGTTTAATTCCCTCTTCAGGTGCCCAAAATGTCAGGGTTACCAGCACCTGGTACAGCAGATTCCTGCTTGGAGGTGTGAAGTAACTGGGAAAATAAAGTTTGAAAATAATTAGTAAGGAATAAAAGACAAAGAAGTTAGGTTTAAAAGGAAGGTGCCTGACAAGTATTCCAGCCCTGATACAAACTGGAACTAAATAAGGACCCAATCCTTTATTTAAGTGAAAATACATTAAAACATTTCAGTGTGGCAGGCTTTTTGAGAAAAAACAGGTTGACTAGGGCTTGGCAGCCTATACCCATTCCCAGGCAGCTGTGGATATTATGAATTAAAAGCCTTTTCTTTATTATTATTATTATTAAACAAAAATTCACAAGAAGAGTTTAAGGAACATGAGCACAACTTAAAAATTGTGTGACTTTAGGATTATTATTTTTGTTCCCCCATTCATCCATGGAGTAAGAAATGTGTTTCACAACATGTTTTTCAGACATTTTACCATGAAAAATATTGAAGTCCAAAGTATTCAACATATATTTATCTTACCTCAAATGTGTGTTAGAGCTCAAATTGAGCAAGGGACTATTTTTGTGTTTTATAAATTTATAAGCAATATGACTAGTGCTGAGTATGGTGGCACACATGTAATCCCAGCAATTTAACAAGGCCTTAAGCAACTCAGCATAAACCTGTCTTAAAAAAATAAAAAGGCTTCAGATGTGGCTCAGTGGGCTCAGTGGTTAGGTTAGTGGTTCAATCTCAGTAAGAAGAAAAATAAAAATTTTAAAAAATAAATATATTTCTTCCAAAGAAGGAATAAGGTAAGAAAATATTTCTACACATGATTTGCAAGGAGTGGTAAATGATACATACAAATTATCTTCAAATTATATCTATTTTATTCCTCCTAATTAATTGAACATTACATTTTCTATCCAGAAATTTAAAAAAAGATGTCTATTCATTTACTTACCATGAAAGTTATAAGAGTGTATTCACATTTTTAACAGTAAGTTCATATTTTCACTCATATTTAGAGCAATTTTTTGTATAGTTCATATATGCCAAGAGTGTCTAATTAAGTTATACTGTTTCACATAAATGCATTCCCTTTCTTCAGCCTTTGCTCATACATGCATTCTTAGAGGCACAAGGAAAAAACAGTATAAGTTCATAGATCAAAAAAAAGAAAGAGAGCAAGTTAATATTGGACAGCAAAGTGAGCAGAAGGAGTGGTAAGAAAAACATTCTTTAAACTAATTCATTAATTTTCTACCTGCCCACACATAAGATGTGTATGTTTGTGTGTAAGTATGTTTTAAATGCATTGGTTCTGAGCTTTAAAATATGTGATTATTTTTATTCCTTTTCTGAAATGTGAGTGAATCAAAGGTTCAACATTGGCATTCCATTTGGATCACAAGGGGAAGGACATTTCAAAGACAAAAGCCCATCAGAGAATACAAATTGCTTCTAAGTCTTCAAAGTTCAAATGTAATAACCATTTGCAAGAGCAGTTTAGTGGATATCAATGGCCATTGAGATTGCATTCACTTAAGGAGGACATCAAAGGAAACCAGAGTTCTCACCACATGTGATTTATGGATTTGGCTTGAACATTTGTAATTACTTCTTTTGCACTAGAGGAAGAGTATAGATGCATGAGAGCCACCGAGCTCCAATTCTGAGAAAACAAAAAACTCAATTATTTTCTGTTTTTTTTCTTTCTTTTTATATCCGTTACTGATGATTCCCAAGTGTATCATAGCAGTAAATAGGTAAAAATATTATTTTATGCCTCATACTGGAATGAAAAACCTTTATCAAGACTACTGGTGTGGGTTTTTTCCCCCTGAATGAGATGTGTGCTGCTAAATGCCCTCTAGGAAAATTTTTTGAAAAATATGTTAATGAAATATATAATTTTACAGGGAACTTTTAATCTGAAACAATGAGTGGAGTATTTGTAAATAAAGTTAATTAACTTCAAACAGTCCTGAGAAGTGTTGAACCCTCATAACATCATTAATCAATAAGTTTTTCAAAACCTGGATTCCTACCCTACCCCCAACATCCAATAATTGACACTTTCGAACAGATACACTAATAAGCACTTATTCAGGGTCATTGAAAGGGAGAAGTGTTTTTATCTTCTCTCAAAGTAGACTTCCTCCACTCCTCCACTGAAACAAGCAAAAGGAGTAAGATTGTATACTTTCCAAAGGTTGGAGGGATCAATGTGCAGATAAAGAGGTGGATATCTATGATCTTTCCAGAACAGAGAGAGTTTTCCTCTAAAAACTTTGTTTCCCCCTAAATAACTGACCATATTGGTTCATTCCTGAGAGTTTTCCATAGAAATTTTAAAGTGTCATGGGGCTAGCAGGTGGAAGTTTTGCTACAGAAAATATGTTAAAATGAAGTTGGAGGGCAAATTCTGTTCAAGATGGTGTTTAAATCAGCCTAGACAGATTTAGGTTTTCTGAATCCAACATCTTGTTTGCTGACTGCTTTGTTATATATCTAGATTTTCTATAGAATCCAATTATTTACTGTCTTTATATTAAGAAGGTCAGAGTCAATAATTCTTGATTCAGGAAAGAAGGAAATAGTCAAGTAAGAAGGAATATAGAAGGGTCTCAGAAGGGACTTAGAAATAAGACTATGGAATATTTCCACTTTAACAGTAGTAATCTTTTTTTTCTCTACCTATAATATCTAAAAATGCACATGTTTATCAGCTTTTTATGGTAGTGAACAAAACATATGCCAAAAACCTGTAGAAAAAGAAAGATTTACTTTGGCTCATTCAGATGTTTCAGTCCAGGGCTAACTGTCTCCAGTACTTTGTGTTGAGGTTAAGCAAAATATCATAGTAGAAGGGCATGGTAAAGCAAAGCCACTCAGCTCATGGTGGCCAGGAAAAATAAATAGATAGATAGATAGATAGATAGATAGATAGATAGATAGATAGATAGAAAGATAAATAGGTGGGGGGCATATGGGATCAGGGACAAGATATATCATTCCCAAGGAAAAAAATCCAAGTGATCTACTTTTTAAAACCATGTTGCTTTACCTGCCTATACTTTCTACCACCTCCCAGGAATCTATTCAAATTATGAATTCATTCAATAATTTAATCCACTGATAAACTCAGAACCCTCATGAACCAATCATTTCCTAAAAGTCCTACCTCTGCCCATTGTTGAATTTTGGATAAAGTCTTCAACACAAGACTTTTGTTGTACAGTCCATATTAAACTGTAGCATGTTTTTTTAAAAAAAAAAAAAAAAAAAAAAAAAACTGTGTCAATTTGATTTTGATTTTTTTTTTGTTCAGCTAAAATAATTACTTAAATTTAGAGGCTGCTATGATCAGTTTAATGCACAAAGGCCTAAGAAGTCTTGCTTCCTGTTTTTTTATATCTATCACCATGGCAAATTTATCTTTGTTCAACCTCTACATGAAAATCATAAACTATGACTGAAAATCAGACAAAATGACATAATTAGTAATGTTTTATACCAAGAACTAATTAAGATATTTGAAATTCAAAAATTTCTTCAATATTCATTATTTTATTTATCATGTCCTTGTTAACATACATAAATAATGTTGTCCATAAGGACATGATATTCCAAAGTATAATGCCTTGTCATACTGAGTTTTTTGAATTGAAAGATACTGGAAAGACCTTAGTAGCAAGGTCTCTGACTTCTTCTTGCCCTTCTATTTCCTGCCTCTCTTCTCTAAAGTGAGTCATAGAAACCAGAATTTCTTTTTCGCAAGGGGGTCATAGAAACTAGAAAACTATTGCCCCAAAGAAGTCATAAAACCTAGAAAAATTACTTTCTTCCTTCTCCCTAGGAGACTGTCACTTCAGAGCTTCTTACCCATGAAGAAGGAATGTTACACAGAAAATTCAATGAGAATCTGAACTGAGAAGGCTTGCTGCCCACTGTCCCAGTCTATTATCATTAGATCTTACACCATTGTCCAACCACCACGTTTCTACACAAGGTTTATTCCTTCTCAATTGTAGCACAAAGAAGACAGCTTTCCCAGAGCATGTAGACCATTTCTGAACACTGCTGTATCACCTAAAACTTTGATTACCTAAATTTGTTATACTTTTTTCACTTGTTAACCTGTCTTTTGTTACAGGATTGTCAGCTTCAAATTTATGACATATTAGGAAAAGTATTGCACCTTTCTGACCCTATAGTAATATGATAAACAAGAATAAAACAGGTAAAATCTTAAAAAGACTAAACAATAACAACATTCACTATGCTAATGTTAGTTATATTAAAAAGCCTGACTTCTCTCCTGCCTAATTGGTTCGGAACTATTTTACCCTCTTGGATAACATAGCCATTAGACTTTGTCCTGCTCTTTTCCTGTATACATCCTTGCCTCTATGTTCAGTTGAAGAAAGAGCTGTTTCCCTCATGAGAATTACCATCCTTTCTCAATTTCTGATATCCTGTCCTTGTGTGTGTGTGTATACATACACATGCTCATATTATTTCTATAGATGTATTTATATAATTATATCAATTGATAACATATTACATGCAATGTATTATAAAATATAGAATTATCATATCTAAATTAGAATGATGTAAATGTTCAGGGTATATTTATGGAAGGTAATTTTATTCTATATCAGAAAATAGAAAATAAATTTAAGACCATTTAATCAACTGCCTATTACAAGGGAAGAAATATACCTGATATAATAAATTTAGTCATAGAACTGTTATAAGCTACATTTATAACTAGATCAATGTTGAATAGATAATAGTAATAAACTAACCATCTGAGTGGAAAAGCCATTTATCCTTATAACATGTTGACTTCTATAAAAGTATTTAAAAGAGAAAAGTTTTTTATTATAAAAAGAGAATTTGATTTTCTATGTACTAAATATGAAATATAGAAAACAGTTTCATTTAAAAGAGTTTGCAAAAAAAAACTTAAGAATATATTTATCAAAAAGCACAAATTTCTTATGCTGAAAATGACTAAATACTATTGAGGTAAATTGAAGGAAAACCAAATTAGTGAAAAAATATTTTACGTACATGGATTTAAAACACTAAAATTCTTGAGGTGTCAATTTTTTCCTATTTGCTCTATGAATTCAATACAATATCTATCTCATTCACATTATAGTCGTTTTTTTCATTCTGTATTCTTTTACACAATATTCTTATACAAAATGTATAAGTTTACCCCAAATTTTATATTAAAATAAAAGGGACTCATTAAAGACAAAATTATTTTCAAAAAGAAAATGATGTTAGAGAGCTTACAACATTCCAATTTCAATTTTTTCTATAAATTTATAATAATGAATACAATGTGTTACTGGAATAAAGACAGTCATATAAATCAATGTAACAAAAGTGACAGTCTAGAAATAAATTCCAAACTATGGACAATTGGTGTTTGAAATAATGGTTAAGACAAATCAGTCTTAACTGATAGCCAATCCATCAAATGGTGCCAAAGAGAAAAAGAAAAAAAAAAAAGAAGAAAGAAAAAAAAATTGCTTATATCCTCATTTCATCCTATATACCAAAGTTTATTTAAAATAGATAGTAACTCTGAGGTTATAAGCTGATACTATAGAACTTCTGGAAGAAAACAGAGAAAATATTCGAGAATTTATGTTAGGCAGAGTTCTTACGTTTGATACCAAAAGCAGGATTCAAAAAACAAAATAATATCAACAACTAATAGCAATAAGATAAATTGGACTCTATCATTATTAAAATTTTTATGCTTCAAATAACACGAGTAATAAAATTAAAACTCAACACTCAGGTGAGGTGGAGAAAAATGACATCTGGGTAATATCCTCAAGAAATTGTCTCTCCCAGAAATACCAGTTTAAACAGCTACATCATCAATGCATCTATCTACATCTACATTATTACATCCAATAAGTCATATAGTTTAATTTTCCAACCATATAGTATTAGTTGGAATATCTCTTATATTCTATCATCTATTACCTGAGTACTCAGTGTGAGGCAGGGAGTTGATGAAGAAGATGGGATCCTGGATTGGATCGTGGAACAGCAAGAGGATGTTAATGGAAGCACTACTGAAACACAAATGAAATTAACACTTTATTTTAAAAAAAATGTTTTACATTACCTTTTTTTTTTCCTCATGGAAATCGTACAATTTTTACTTAAGATTTTATCATTAAGAGAATCTGGGTACAGGAAATTCAGAATTTGCTATATAAATTTTGCAATGCACTATAATTCTAAATTAAAAAAAATAAAAAGGAATTGTGAAAACATAGTACTTTTTTCTGGTTTTGGGTACTTATTATTTTAAAATCTCTCTTTGTCTAATCCCTCATATTTATTTAGTTTGGATGGTCTTTTTGATTGCCTCTATAGGTATTCTGACCATGGAAATAGACAGGGCAGTGTCCCCCCAGTGAGCAAACTCCTGTGAGGTTACTGGTGCCCTGATTCCAGCGATTGGAATGACCAACAGTTTCCCCTGAGACTATTAAGATAACTATGTGGGAGCACTACCTGGTTTCCATGATAATGTCCTTGGAGGTGAGAGACTCTGTGTTTGTATTAACCTGGACCTTATCTCAGTTAGCTAGCACTCAGGGTTAAAGGAATACTGGTTAGAGTGTAGTCATGGTGATGGGTAATATGTAACTTTTGGGGGGTTAATAAATGTGGCAGCAGAGAGGAGCAGTCACCTTTGCCTGCAGTACCCTGTGTGTGTGTATGCCTGTCCTTTGTTTGCCTCTTCACAGGTTTTCCCCACAGGTATTCTTTACATGCCTCTATATATTTTTGTGGTGGAATCTCCATTACTGCTTATATACTGGTCTTTCAACATCCTTTGACATATTTGAAAACAAAACCAAACATGAGTAGTTCAGACCTTCTGTTTCTTTTTACAGTTGTGTATCAGTTTCTCTTGGTAAATACATACTTTAAACTGCTTATCCATGCTGTAAGTGCTGTTGTGAAAAGATAAATGGACTAGAGTTTGTTACAAAGTTGAGACCATCATAATAATGAAAAATTGTTACTACTGTTCATCAAAGTTTCTCCACTAACAACATTTTCAGTGTGATAACCTGATCCTATTATGTTTCCATTCAGATATTATGTATTCCCCAAAAGGTTCTGTGTTAATGCAGAAATATGCAAGATGAAATAATTAGATTATTAGAGCTGTAACCTAATCAGCCCATCTCTACAGCTTTCCCCCATCACACTCTTTTGCCATGATGTGCTTGCTCACCTTGAGCCCAGACTAATGGAATCAGCCATCTATGGACTGAGACCTCTAGTTCTGAGAGCTCCAAATAAACTTACTTCCCCTAAGTAACTGTTGAGTGTTTTTGTCACAGTGATGCAAAGATGACTAAAACAAAAATTCCCGCTGAGAGGAAGAGTCATTGCTGTGACTAACCTATCTCTGTGGTTCAGAAGCCTTTGGAAATGGCTCATGGGAAGAGTTTAGAAAATTTTAGAATGTTGTCAATGGAATGTGTTATGTGATTCTGGTTGGAACTCAGAAGTGCAGAGTGCCAAGAGAAATGTGTTCTGTGCTCATGAGGTTTCAGAGGGAAATAAGGACTCCTTGGGGATTTGGACTGGAGGTCTTTCAGTACATTCTGGCAAAGAAATTTTGTACCTTTTCCTTGTGTCCTGATATTTTCAATAAGGCTAAATTTAAAGGTGATTGACTACTCAATCTGGTAAAGGAAATTTCAAGGCTGCAGAATAGTCACTCCATGAATGTTGGTGGCAGTTTTTAGCAAAGTTCACAATGACACTCAGGAGCAGAAAGCAGAGCCGAAGAATTCTAAAAACTATCAGGTTGACCAGAAAAGGTCTTGTAAACTGGAGCCAAAAAAAGAGATTTTTTTGAAGAGACTACAGCCCTTTAGGATATGCTTAATATTTTGCATTGAAGAGATTACAGCCCTTTAGGATATGCTTAATATTTTGCAGAGAGATAAAAGGAAAGATGCCTTGAGGAGCATGAGTTCAAACCCAGCCTCAGCAACTTAGTGAAGCCTTAAGCAACTCAGCAAGACCCTATCTCTAAATACAAAATAAAGAGCCCTGGAGATGTGGATCAGTGGTTAAGTGCCCCTGGATTTAATCCCTGATACTAAAAAATAAAAGAATAATTTAAGGAGAAACTATATGTTCTGCATAGGACAAAGGGACAAGGCACTATTTGGAGAACACATGAAATGCCAAGATTTTTCCTGCAGTCTCAGATGAGACGTTGGATTAAAACTTTGGGCAATGCCAGAACTGTTCAAATTATGGGACTTCAGGAGATGAAATAAATATACTTTATAATGGGAGATGAACATATGTATTTGGGCCCACTTTATATAATAGCAGTTAGCTATTAGCTTTTAGTGTTTTGTGAGACTCCTAAACATGAGTTAAGGTACAGGGTGCTAAAGAGACAAAGTTGGTTGAACTCTTGCTACACAAATATACAAATATAACTATTATTTAAATTGATGCACACTGACAGGTAGAAAATAAATTAGTCAATCAACATAGTAATTAATATTTTCCTTACACAACTACCTAAATTCTTTCTTTGAGGAAACTTAATCAAAAAGAAAATAAACACATTATTTCATATCATATGGTTAGTAGAACATATACTACCTTTTAGATTTCATGATTCTACATGAGCATTTATCTTTGAATAAATACATTTTTGTATCTCTGAATAAATAAAACCCTAGCATAATGAGACTCTGACATCTTGGTTTAAACTTGTTGATAGCTTACCTGCCTCATTTTTCTAATTTGTAAAACATACAATCTACCCATCTTAAACCTTTATAATTGTAATTAAATAAGAAAATTTGAAAGTATGTGCATATATGTGTGTTGCACTTATTTCAATGAGTGTCTTCTAAAAATGCACATGTAAAGATTTGATTACAGGATTGTAGTATTGGAAAGTACTGTGGACCAAATCCATGGGGCCACCAAATCTTTGACTTCAACCTCCAAACTATAAGCTAAATAAATCCTTTCTCCTTATAAATTAACTGCCATAGTATTGTGGTAATGCAAAGATGAATAATATAAAACATCCCAGTACTAATGGGGAAAATTCACTTTTGTTTTTGCTAGGACAGAAATGTTAAGAATACAACAAAATATTTTTAAAGCATAAGTAATCAAAAGAACATGCTTATTCTGATTATTTTATAAATTCAATTCTCTTGGTGTTTCAAGTAATATCACACTATTTACAGAGATTATGCAGAGCTGAATTATTTATATGGAAAATACCTCCCTTGACTAATCATTGTAAATAAATCCAATTATTGCAATGGGATATATTGTAATTGAATTGGACTTAAATGCTTATATTTAACATAGTCTTGCATAGTTAGGTCCATGGAGAAATACATATCTGTAATACCTACAATGCTTCCTGGAACAGAGTTTTCTTAATAAAATCTTTATGAACTTCACATAATTATTAGTTGGAAGCACAATATGAATTTTCTAATGACTTTTAAGCTACACCTTCAAGTGATAGAAATATGACACTGAAATGAATGTACTGTCAGTGCACATTCTGATGACTCTGTTACTTACATGAGTTTATGACACTGATGGTTTTTAATCATTTAGTTAAAAGTGGGAAAAACGAAAGCCTTCCTTTTTTCACCTTGACAATGAAAGTATGATTAAAAACTGATTATATAACTATGATCATAGAATCAATCATTTCTTAGCACACACTTGCAGGAAAAATAAATTAACATTGAAAATAGCCTAGTGGCAACTAAGAGATAGAAAAGATCTGGAGACCATGCCAAGCTTTTCATAATTGAGTCTTACATGTAGACCTTTGGTGCTACTCTACACCTGTAGTGTAGGCATTGATAAATAGGGTAACACTTGTCTCTTAAGGTAATGTTTATATACCTCTGAAACAAACAACATAAAATCTCTGCCTAACTCTTGCTCCTTCAACAGAGCATGTCAGATGTGTCTCCCAGAATGTTTCCCTCAAAACGTAGCTTCCATAAAGTAGTGATTTTTTCTCAGTTGTGCGGTTGTGCCATTAATTCAATCTCCCTTAAACCTACAGGACTGGTGACAAGTTGAGAGCCCATGATTTTCAAGAGGATTTTAGGGATTAAGTCTAGATTTAACTTAATTTAATACAGAAATATCCACCCTCATACAAATAACTGGAAAAAAATCTGCCTCAAACTTCCCTGAAAAGTAGACTAGAAAATATATCTATCCTTATTTCCTGTGAGGCCTTCCTGTAAAGAAATCAAAAGGAGACAGATGCAAGCTGAAGAGGCAAATGGCTAAATGGCAAAATGGCTGCTCATCTGAGCTACTGTCTTTACTAATACCCATAGGTTACATTAGGTCACAATGTAAGATGTTTTGTTTATGATTAGATATGTGCTTTGGCCAAGCATGCATTAGTTTTCTGAACAGTTCCTAGGAAAAACTTCAGAATGCTCCAGTTTTGGGAAACAGGATGAATATTATTCTCTGGGACTCTGCTCACCAAAGAAACACTGTCTTGTATATTCCCACCGTCAGAACCCTTTCACCTACCTTCTTGTTAGTCTAAGTAGAAGATATAAGGATTGGTGGGGATCTAACTAATATTGGCTTTAATGTACAAAGAAGTTTAGTGCCAAAATATATTTTATCATTAATTATGCAGGTTTTAAAATTACATTTGAAAATACGAATATCAGTATGAAGTCTTATATTCTCCTAGCAATATATTTTATTTTTCTTTAGATCTAAATGTGAGTTGAAAGCATTAAAAAATTTAAAATTTTGGCCAGGCATGGTGATACTTGCCTGGAATCACATCAGTTTGGGAGGCTGAAGCAGGAGGATTATAAATTCAAAGTCAGCCTTAGCAATTTGTCGAAGCCCTAAGCATCAAGACCCCACCTCAGAAATATATGTCAGTAGTTAAGTGTCCCTGATTCAATCCCAGGTAGCAAAAAATAATAATAATAATAATAATAAAATAAGGAATTTAAAGTCTTGCATAAGCCAATTTGTTCCTGGCTCAGTTATTAAATTTGGTTGCATGACCAGTGTGATCTTAGTTATGAATGATAATAACATTTTATTTTTTTCTATAAACTTCAATAATTTTCTGATTCTATCTAACATCATTAATGTTTTCCTTTGTAGTTTTTTTTTGAACTAGTTCTTCTTGGTGAGGCACTGGGTTTGATTCTCAGCATCACATATTAATAAATAATAGTGAATGTCCATCAACAACTAAAAAAAATTAAAAACATCAAAAAAATAAATCTAAATTGAATAGGATAAAAATATTTTAACTTTCTCTTTTCAGTCAATCTTTATGTGCTCTTTAAGAAATTCAAATTTTCTGTTATCAAATAGTCTTAGTTGAAAAATATTTTTAGTTATTTCAACAATAATTTTCTTAAAGCTTATAAAATGGATCATATATATTGTCATTTAAAACATTTCTCTACAAGGAAATTTCAATCTGAGTTTTTTGACAGGAGGTTATTAGATAACAACTACTTTTCAAGTAACTTCACCCTGATTCATTGTACTTGAAATAATGAATTTGCTGAAAACAGTGTTTTTATGTAAAAGGCTTAAAATTGCATTTCTATGTTCAAAAAACAACTTGTTATGAACATGTGGAAATTGTTAATTTCCTTCTTTCTATCCTATAATGAATTCCCAAAGAACTCTTAAAGGTTTTATCAGATCTAATTTTAACTGTAGCCAGGAGGATAGTTTTATAAACTCAATAGAAAATTATTCTGTTTCTTAGTAAATGTTTTTTTTTTCAATGTACAGAAAATATATTGTCATATTTCTTTTCGAATGTTAAATAGTTTATCATTTTCACCAAGGTAGACAAATTTTAGAGACTTTATTTAGTGTATGTGTATGTGTGTTCATTTTGTTTGTTATTTTTTTATGTAGCTATAATTTCTAACTCGTTTTTAATCATCTTTCTCTTTTCAGACAATGTGAAAGTTTGAAAACTTAATATGTTCCTTAATTTACAATGATCCCGGTTCTTTAATAGTCACTTAATACAATACATTAAAATAAAGGTAATTGATATAAAATCGTTCTCATCTGAAAATCCAAATTAAAAACGTATTCTTGCTGGAAGAATTATAACTGATCCAATTGCATGTAGATCTATCAGGCTCAGTCCTCAGAAACTTCAGAGTAGAGGAGTTCAAGTTCATTTGAAATAGAATTGGGTATTTGGGATGAAGGTCTATGAAGCATGAAGCATTTCAAACTCATGTTCACTAAGCAAACATCAGACTCCTCATGCAACAAAGCCCAAAGACAAGTTCATTCTGCTAGGAATGTCATCCTTAAGAAGCATGCTGATACTTAGTTTAACCTGAAGTGTTAAGTTCAAATTATAGGTAGAAAAAAATATTACAGAAATCATTGAAAAATAAACTTTTACGAAAAATAAAAGGAGATGGTTGGACCCCAAATGTGGAATTCCAATGGGAGAATTCAAATAAACAGTGATTTTTAATGAGATTTTACAAATATCATCCTCTCTTAGCTGATGAATGTTTTATAGTGTCAGATTTTGAAATGATTCCTTATTCAAGGTGGCCAGATGAACTAGAAAATTTTGCAAGATTCTTGGATTCACCAAAATCTATGTTCATTATATTTATTATTTCCTGTTCATTCTTCAGTAGTAGCTGGAAGTAAAAATAGTCCAACTAACAGTATCTGTGTCTTAGTTTGGAGATTAAGTCTCCTTGGATTCTAGATGGGGCAGAGAGGTGGGAGGGAAAGGAAGGGACAGGGGATTAGGAAGGATAGTGGATAATCATGGACATCATTATGCAAAATACATGTATGAAGACACGAATTGGTGTCAACATAGTTTTATACAACCAGAAATATGAAAAGTTGTGCTGTATATGTGTAATATGAATTATAATGCACTCCACTGTCATTTGTTTTTTTAAAAAAATCAATTAAAAAGTCTCTGCAATTTAAACTAGCTTATGATAGTTGGATAGGATATGATGGTTGTCAAAATATTTCAATGAAGTTGACAAAATGTAGATGGTTGGAAATTAGTAATTCAATCACTAGGAACCAAAAGGTTCTGAAATCAGTAATTTCCTCCATGTTTGAGGATGTGAGAAAGAACCTATGTGAAGGATTTCAGGTCATTAAAAGTCAACTTCCCATCCATCCAGGTTTATTATATATTTATTCTATACCCAAGAGCATAATAGACACTGCAGTACTAAAAGGGATTCCTGGTCTTAAGAAACCCATGGTCGAAAAGGAAAAGATAGATCTCTAAATAAATTATTCCAGTAAAATATTACTGATAGGATGATATAAAACGAGTATTCCAGAAGCTCTATTTGAAAAGAAAGAAGTATTACTACACAGGAAAATGTGTAGAAGGAAAATTCCATAAAGCTTATATTGCTATTCTTTTTTTTTTATTTTTTTATTAGTTGCTAAAAACATCAGAATGATCTTGACATATCATATATTTGATTCAAGTGGGGTGTGAATTCCTATTTTTCCATTGTGTACAGATTGCAGTATCACATTGGTTTTATAACCACGTTTATACATACAGTCATATTACTGTTTATTGTATTCTGCTACCCTTCCTGCTATTCTTGAAGCATTTTTCTTTGTTTTTGGATTGGCCAACAGAATTTAATAAAGAAAAGCATACTCATCAGAATTTTCAGGGTATTTGCTCTTCATATTCATTCATTCAACAAATGTTTTCTGAGCACTTGCTTTGTGCCTGTCACTGTATATGTGTATCAGGTCTGGAAATTACTAAAATGACTTCAAATGTGCATGATTTGGGAAGGAAAAAAACAGCGTAGCACAGTTCTTAGTTGCAAGTGTATCACACACCCAAATTTAAAGGCATTCCATTTTGAATAGTCTTCTTACACAACCTACAAGAAGCCCTAAAATTGAGAATATACACCTGAAGTTAACTGAGTCTATTACTCCCAGGGTCTATGCCCTTGGAGGAAGAGATCCAGAGCCAGAAATGGGCAAACTGTTTTGAGGGTTTTCTCAGACCATAGTAAAAGTGGAAGAAACAAAAAGGAAGTACTACTGCATTGCTGGTAAATTTGATTTGGTTTTCTCTCTTACTTTTAATTACAGTATCATAGTTATATTTGATAGTTGGACTCAATTTGATAAAATTATACATGAATAAAAATTGGTTAACTCCAAACGGTCCCCAGTGGCCCTCACTTTTCCTCCCTATTCTCCTTATTCTACTACCCCAGTGACATTTTTATATTATTTTTATTGGTGCTTTATACATATAAACAGAGGTGGAATTCACTGTGGTATATTTATACATGCACATACAGTAATCTTGTTAAATTAATTCCTCATTTTCTTGTCCCTTTTCCCTCCCTCTCAATTTTCTTCTTCTATTACACTTGATCTTTCCTATTATCTTTATGATATAAGGTCTCATTCCCCTCTTTTTTTTCCTTATTTTGCTCTGGCTTCCATATATTATAGTTAATCATGGATGGCTTTGCTAGCATTCCTCCCAAAGGAAAATACATATAACTTCTCAGTTATCATCGTAATGCAACTCTGTGTTACCAATTAGCTAGAGAAAAGGACTTAATGGATTCCTCCATTTATTTTGCTTATTTGTTAATAAGTAAGACAATATAAAACTAGAGATTACTGGTCATTAGATAAAAAGTATCTACACTAAGAAATTTAAAACAATTCTATGTGGTGCATCTGTAATTGCATGCATTTCCAAATATAATAGTGTAGAGTCTGTATAACTTGCTGTGTAGAATTTCTGCTTACTGTTAACAGGAATACTATTTTAAGGAGATGTGAAGTCTGTGGCATATGTTCTTATTTAAATGAATTTTTTCTATACTTAAATGACAGTTAAGCAACTATGCTTAGGTGGGGAGAATGTAGTAGATGTTCTCCACAATGTGGGAATACTACCTGTAAGCTGACTCCAAAAAAATAAAAATTCTGATTATTAAGTAAATTTCTACCTAGTGATTAGAATCAGAATTAATTATATTGTAATGTACAGAAGGACATCTAATGCCATCTTGAAAAGCAAGCATTTAATAACCAAATAATTTTGAAACAAAATAAAGGTAAGCATTCTGAGATAGATGCATATGAATGCATTTATAATATTGCACTTTGGTGTTTATATTTCTAGTTGCATAAGGGGACTGTTTATGTATAAATTTAAATTGAAATAGTATTTATTTCTTCAAACTATTCATTCTAACTTAAAGAACCATACATTTTAATCTTATTATTTACTAAATATGGCAATAGAAAACTAATCAAACTGTCAACATCCTGAAAAATTAAAACGTATGCCATTTGGCTTGTCTTACTGTTTTAGTTCCCAAGAGGTAAGCAGATTTGCTAACTATGTCTGTTATTGTATACTGTGTTAATAGTGTCTTTTGAGATAAGTTGATTGCAAAAATGTCCCCAGTTATTCACCAGTTCCTATACCAATAAACTTTGAAACATGATTTTGCAAAATCTACTATTAAAAGGTGGGCTTTTATCTTAGTCCTTCAATCTATATGAACTTTGTCTCAATATGTCTAGGTGTGTATGTGAGGACATTTCCCAAAGACATTAGAATTTAAATCAGTAGCCTGAATAAAAAAGAATCTTCCTCAGCAAATGACTGCACATTATCCAACTCCTCGTGAGCCTGTATGGAAGTAGAGGGCATATTCTCTCCTTTCCTGCCTTACACTGCAATGTCAAGTATTCTGCTCTCAGATACCAGAGCTCTTGGTTCCCTGAGACTTTGAACTTACAAAAACTTACATCATTGGTTCCCTTGGGTTTCATGCCTTTGAACTGAAACAGAATTTCATCAATGGATTTTCTGGTTCTATAGCTTTCAAAGGAAGATGGTAGAGTTTCTTACCTTCACAATCAAATAATAAAACTTCCATAATAAAACTCTCTATTTTTCTACTTCATTCTGTTTCTCTGGAGAATCCTAATACAAAATGTATAAACATACACTAATGGCATTGGTGACAAGCAGCATATTTTAAAATATAATGAAAATTTAATCTTAATTTTATATTTATTAGATGATATTTTGAAATCAAACACTATTTGAAGTTACTTGTGATTTCCCATTTTACACAGATATGACAAGAACAAAGAACAATCAGGAGGAAGAGCATATGTGGTATTCAAGAACTCATGACTCAATGCTTCATTCTCCAGACATCACCCTGGGGAGAAGACACTTTCTTTTGCTTGTTAATGATATTTTCCTGTCATTAAGCACCAACATCTCCACATTTTGGTTTCTACTGCCCTGAGCCAAATGAATAATCCTAATTGTCCTTCTGTATCTATTTAACTCTTGAGTATTTTGTCAACGATGACAACTAATTTTAAAGTGTGATACCTAAAGGGAATATGATAACAAAGAAGCCATTTTCTCTAAGTGATTTTGGATGTTCATTTAATCAACAAGTGTTTATATTTAGTTCCTGCAGTGCACCATATATACTATGCCATTCATTGGAGACATAAGGGGCTTATATTGTTCAAGATACAGTTCTAAAGTATCTTACTGGAAGTAAGTTAGTGTTGACAATATACTGTAAAGTGCATATCATTAAGATACTAAGTCATGGAGACATTGAAATGACTGGCCCAGTGTTGATACAGAGGTAGTAAGCATCACAATAAAATGTGGACCACATTTTGTGGTTCCAAAGCCAATAACTTCAATATTGGGATATATTATATGGAGAGTTAAATAAGTGAACAAAACTCTTTCCCAAAGGTGTCAGAAACTACCCAAACAATGTCTATTAATACCTTGATACTCAGTTAATCTTATTGATAATAATTTGTGAAAATTCAGATTTGGGAGGGAGAATTGAGGAAAGTTGTCTGAAAAAGGTGACATATAAGCTAACCAGCATGCAGACTTGTGGAAGGAAGGGGTACAACTGAGTACTGGAGAGGTAAAGCTGCACAGGAGCATCACAGGAGCATGAGTGTGGTTGAGGCCCAAAGAGCTGATGTTCTTGATGAGGTTAGATAGGTCTACGGAAGCCAGTACATAAAAGCACATATACTCTGCTGAAGACTTGGCTTATTTGCACTGACTAATTTCAGATTTATAAATAAAAATTTTAGAACAGCTTTGTAAAGGAGAGGACAAGAAGTTTGTTTTTATTGACTTTTTAATTATTTTTTCAGTGCAGGCAGTTCAAAACCAGTGCTCATGTATACTAGGCAAGAGTACCATCAATGACTTAGATTCCCCAGCCCAAGCAGTTGGATTTTCCAGTAAATGACATAAGAAAAGATGAGGAACACTAAGGAGTAGACACAGAAGTTTCAAAAGTTGAATTTAAGGTGTGTATAGATGTTAGAAAGTGAGGATTCGTGCCTAGTAGAATGTGGAAGCGTATGACAGGATATGTCTTTGTATTTTCCGCTTGAGTGTTTCTTAATATCATGTGCCTTTTCAGCCTCTGTTAAAAAATAATAATAATAAAAACAACATAGGTACAATATACATGTTACTTCAGGTCCAGATTTTTATTAACTGTGTGAATTTGGGCTTGTTTTCAATTTTTGATTTCTATGAGTTAGAGTTTTGTAATATTTAAAGTGAGGTTATTAATAATACTTTACTTACAATGTTGTTGTGAACATTAAATGAAATAATGTATATAAACAGTCTAATTGTTTAAGATATGGGCAATAACCAATGCCCTTTGGGATGGAGACTGAGGATTTTGACAGAGTCCACAGGCTTCACAAGTTCAAAACCCATGCAGTCTCACAAGGCCCTGCTCACAGAAGGTATAGACTAATGCTTAGTTGATATATTGCTGTGCTATGGCAGTTGAGAAACTTTTAGTAATTTTATCTTTAAACATTTTTCTGAGTGAAGTTTATGAATTCTGTAACAAAATATAACAAAATTGGTATAAACAGTGAAATTTTTTTCACTTTTATTGAAGCTGGAAATCCAAGATCAAAGTGATCATAGGTTTTTTTTTTTTTTTTTTCTGTGACCTCTCTTACTTGCAGATAGTCACCTTCCAGCTATGTGCCCAAATGGTCCTTTCTCTGTGCATGTGCTACCCCAAATGTTTCTTTGTATGTCCAATTTTTTTTTTTTAATTTTGCAAGGAACCCAGTCTTATTTAGTTAGACCACACCCATGAATTGATTTTTCTTTTAGTGACTTCTAAAGGCTTTGTTTCCAGATGCTGTCATATTTTGAGCTACTGGTGGTTAAGACTTTAATATGAGTTTTGGATGAAGACAATGTAACTCATACCATGAAGTATGATGGACAAATGGAGAAGGTGTATGCACACTTGATATCTGCTGGGAGGCAGTGTATACATGATCCAGCTTAGGCTGGCAAGCCATCAGGGGTGGTGAATAAAGCACAATTATTCTAGGGGCATGTATGCAACACATATAGGTACATGGCTTCTAGGGCATCACTCAGGCCCAGACTGTCAGCACATCTGTGGGAGGTAACAGAATCTCTGCATGTGAGCTCTAGGGTCCTTGTTTCTGGAACCCATCTTTACTATGATTACACCAATCTTAACTCTAGCCTGAGTCCAAACACAGGCACTGCTATGTTCAAGTTAATATAAAATAAAAGCATTCATGGGAATTATCAGACTTTTTCCAACAAATGTAGAATCTCTAGTTTTAAAAACTGCTCAAACATTACATAGTAAATGTCTACAGAATTAGAGACAGAAATTATATTTAAAGATCAAGTTAAACACAAAAGAACACTATTTTTATACGATGCTTTAGAGGAACAGGTAGCTTAGGAAAAGAGTTTTAAAATTAATTCTTCCTGCAATTAGAAGTACAGCAAGAAAATATATTAATGGAAATTTTTAATTATACAGAAGAAAACACTTCTGTTTCTTGTACCACCTCCACAGATTACAAGAAGTAACAATGTGTGTGTGTGTACTATTATTTTTTAAATTACAAATAAACAACTCAGTCTTCTCCCAGAATGGAGGACTCTTTGGGTGGTTTTGACAGAGATATACTCAATAAAAAAGCACTGTTAACCTTCCTCATAGTTCCTGCCTCTTACTACACCTTCTAGAGCTTAACATAGCTCTAGGAGGGGGTAAAACAACCTTTGGCCTAGATATATCAATAATCATATATAATAAAATAAATTAATTGAAAATTCTAAATATGGATGAAACTGGTTGATTATGAAGAGGTAAAAATAAAAACAAAACATGAGATAATTAATTAACTTAAAATGGAGACATCAAGGGACTGGAGTTTTAAAGTAAGAATTTAGGATAAGTGAGAATATGGATAGTGCAGAACCATAACAATACGTATGGATCAGAAGTGCATCATCTCAGTTTAGGAATTTGGAGTCAAGATAGACCTCAGAAGTTATAATTTTTGATCACGAACTTTATGTAGGTAAATTGAAAAGCAACATGTAACTATATTTATTTTGTTGAATCCATCTGGAATTCCCTCAGTTTAACAATGGCCATATTTCTCATTTCTTTTGTTTTCAATATCCCTACCCTAATGTATTACAAAATTCTACAACAAATAGTTAAACTTCTTACTATGTTAACTACATCATATTATATGTGTGGTTGATCTTTCCTTGCCACTAATAATAATAATAATCCTAATCATAAAAAATTATCAGTAGACAAATTCATCTAAAGAACTGGAAAATTTTAAAATGACACAACTATTGTGAAAGCTAACACAAAAGAAAGGTTTGTACCTTTTTGGCACATACTCGAGAAAATTTTGGAATTTAGAGTTGAAACTTGAAAATTTGTTGGAATTTTTAAGCCCAGGAATTTTGAGCCTAAAAAAAATGGTAGATTTGTTAAGGGGACATAAAAAAAATGCAACTACTGTATAAGTATTGGATTGAATTATTCAACTCAAGGAGGTGGTGGATAGAATTTATTAGATAACAAATCTGATGGCAGCAACAGATATCAGTTTCCAAAATTTTTGAAAAAAAAAAAACCATGAGAGTGTAATAAGTGAGTCTATGAAGAAAATAAAGAATTCAGATTTAATAATAATTTGACACTATTTAATTATGAGTTCTAGAGAAATTTTAAATTATATAAAATTGACCAATGATGAAAAAGAAGTAAACCTGGTATAGAAAACGCTAAATTTCCTGAAAGATGAAAACAGAGAATTAAAGCAGCATTCTTCTACTGGAGAAAAGAATATTTTACTCAGAACATCTACTTTATCCAGAAGCTGAGTAATCCTTGAGGAGCACATAGCAAAGTAACTGGTTCTCATTAGGTTGTTAGACTTTGAATCCATGGCAGCTTTAGTTGAAGAATTTTCCATCTCTGAGTCTCTGACTGAAACAAATATGGGGAAAAGATGAAACCTTCCCTTCCAAGCAATTTTTATAGACCTTACTCAACCTAACAGCAAGAAGCAGCCACTGTGTCCCAGAACTGAAACCTCTAGATCACAATAAATAAGTGAAGACATGTCACTGGGCAGAGCCTACTATAAACATTTAACAAGGCAGCTATATATAGAAGCTCAAAGAGGAGAGAAAACGAGAATTCCAACTGGAAGAAGAAAGTTTCAGCAATAAGTCCTCTTAGTGGAACTATCTATCCTCCGAATTTTGAAAAATTTCAAAAGGCGGAAATGTTGCAAATGTGAAGAGACAGAACGAAAAGCCCTTCACACAGCTGTCAAAGTAATTATATGAGTAGAAATTTTGACTTCCTGATGGGAAACAAGTTTCAATTTAAGTGGACTCTAGTGGAGGGTACAGACTGGACTCTTGGCAAGCTCAAAACCAGTACTTCTTTTTTTACACTGTTTTTGCTCAGATAAAATTCCATCTCTGTTATTTTTTTAATAGGTGAAATGAATTTAGAGAGTAGATTTTTTTTGTTTCCCTGCTAGATACCAGTTTTAAGTCCTGGATATTGTCTTACTTTCTAAATCTGAAGTGTTCAGGTCTAACTATATTATAATCTATTGCATCTAATTTGCTATTCAAATTTTTTTTTAATTTTTTTATTTTTTATATTGGTTGTTCACAACATTACAAAGCTCTTGACATATCATATTTCATACATTAGATTGAAGTGGGTTATGAACTCCCAATTTTACAATAAACAAATGACATAATTTAAATCCTAAGGTCTTAAAAGTACCATTCTTATGTTTGTGTAAGACACAGAGCTCCTAATGGAACCAGCAGACCTCAATCACACAGTAGCTGAGACTGAACAAAAGAGGTAGTGAATGCCAATCTAGTTTTTTTTTTTATGAAGTCTAGAACTAGATTTCAATCTTTGATATTATATAACTTTGTATGTACACTTGCCAGCTTATTTAATCTTTGAATTTAATGTTTCCATAGAAATCTGTAGTGAGAAGAAGTTTCTGCCCAGTTGGTGACACCTCTGTGTATATTTTTTTAAATGTCACTGTATCATTTTGCACAGTTTCTTAAAGGACATGTTGCTCAATATGTCTGGGAAAAATTTGCTATGTGAAATACAACATGAAATATACTTCTGACTTGATATTAATGTGCAGATGTATTTCTGTTAAATGACAGAAACATCTACTTCCAAAAGATATGCTGACCATTCGTGGTTTCAGGTGGACACACAAAGGAGCAATTGGAGACTTTTTTCCATGTAGAGGTGCATGCTAGCATCTCCATTCTTGCATGCATTTAGCTCTTTGTCCTCTAAACCAAAACAGCAAGAGTCATTCAGTCTGATTTGGAAGGGGCTCAGCTCAGTCCCTTTTCTCCTCTTCCTCTTGATAAAAGTTAGATTTTGTTCCCAGAAACAGTTTATTGCCTCTGTAATGGGAATGATTTCTTCCTCAGCCAGAGCTTCCTAGGTTTCCTGAACCTTTGGGGCACATCTCCTAGTGATTTGCTATGAGCTCCATTTTTCAGTCCCTGACGATCTATCTGGGTTATGCCAAGACCATTCCTTCAGGAGTCTAGAACTGTGCTCCCTACAGTGATTTTCTTCATCTGTGTGTGCAGGGGGCTCATGATATTTCCCTTATACTGTTATGATGAGGATTAAAGAAGAGAATGTGTTTAATTTTTTAATTAGTTCTTTTTAGTTATATATGAAGGCAAAATAAAAACAAAGGAGGAGGAGGAGGAGAGAATGTATTTAAAAGACCTAACATAGTGGGTGCCACAGAGCCTGAACTACATGGGTTATCCTGGGTCTACAGGGCTCAGCTGCACCCCACCCTCCATCTTTCAGCTATATCTATTCTCACTGGGTAGGGGAGGAGGAGGGACAGCATTATCAGCATTCTTGGAAGAGGAAGTTCAGGTGGGAGAAGGAAGTTACAGGTAATAGTTATCTGGAGCGTTCAGGATCTTCTCTAAACTTTAATTATTTTGGCTACTTTTTTTCAAAATGTTTATTTATTTATTTATTTATTTTTTTTTTTTTTTAGTTGTGGTTGGACACAATACCTTCATTTTACTTATTTATTTTTATATGGTGCTGAGGATCGAACCCAGGACTTCACATGTGTCAGGAAAGGGCTCTACCACTGAACCACAATCCTAGTCATTATTATTTTTGTTACTTAATTAACATTCTAAGGCCATGGATAGCTGAAAGTGGCTCTGTGCATCCTGTAGGTTAACTCACCCAGGTAAGCTCCCTTTGTCTTCTGCTTCTCCATCATTAGAGAAAGGTTCTTAAGGCTCCACATAAGATGCTAGGAAGAAGTCCTTTGGAATCTAAAGTTTTGATTAAAAAAAAAAAAAATCTCACTTGGGGATAGAGATGTAGCTCAATGGTAGAATACTTGTTTAGCATGCCCAAGTCTCTAGATTTCATCTGCAGCATAATAAATAAGACCTACTTTAACACAGCGCTTGTGTTCAAATAGCCCCATTCCCCTTAATCATACCTCAAGTGCATAATAGTAATCATGATGATTCTGATACACCAAAGAGCAACCAGATGTGTAATGCTTCTTTTAAGTGAAAAATTGTGGGCTGACATTGCAGACACCTAGAACAATTTATTGTCATTAATTTCTTACTATATCTAATCAATAAATTAAACTTTATCATGGGTGGCTGCAAATACGAAAAAAGCAAAAAAAAAAATGTCGTCTGTACAGGCTTGAGTACTATCAGTGGTTGCCTGCACTCAATGGGGATTTTGGAATGGGGATGGGAGCTACTGTACATACTTCAGCCTATGCATGAAATTATTGCCTAAACTCTGCTCTTAGCTGATCTGTTGTCCCAGTATCAGACCCTCTAGGATTTGTTTTAGAAATGAGTCTTTAATTCTTTTCCAGTGTAGGAATGTGTAACAGCATGTCTAAGTGGGTGAGGGGAAGAAACTAACTCTTCTTTTCTCCCTGTTCATTCTATTTTAATGCATTCAGCCTCTATCTTGCTCCACTTGTTTTCAACTTTCCCTGGTGGATTTTTTCTTTCACTTCTTGAGCATTTCAAGACCTCAAGTAACAGCCTGCTTGCTTTCTATAGGCTTCCCACACTAAAAAAATTAAGTTTTCTTTTTTTCTCTTCTGCTGAGTGAAATACTAGTCAACTGACCTCTACTTTTAAAATAGACAACATATGAGTTTGTTCTACTCTTTTTTCTTGGTTATTTTTTGTGGGGTCCTTGTATCTCATTTTAAAGTATAAAAATATATATTTTTTAAATGGAATGGAGAAAACATGTGTTTAATAAGATCTCAAATTTCTCTTGTTTATTAATAAACACTTACAAAATAAATTCTAGTGACTAGCAAAAGAAATAAGGCAATTTTTAAATTTTTAAATATCCACTTACATATCAGAGGTTCTATAGGTAACAGAAAGTTAAGAAATATTCTACCATTTGCTATTAACTCCCAGATTGGAAAATAAATCTACTTCCAGATATTGTTCCCAAATGGGAAACTCTTCTGCACTACATAGTTGTGTACAAGATTTGTGAAAATTTTGTTAACATTTCTACCAGACTAGCTTATCTACTCAAATAGCACTTATTACTTTATCCTTCTCATGACGATCATCTCAAACTATTGGTGAAAACTTGTTTTTTCTTGATTATAAATTTCTAAAGGGTAATATTCTTATCTTGTTTGGCCTCAGCATCTAGCCTCAGTGTTATGGTTTCTGTGTGAGGTGTCCCCCCAAATGTCCTGGCTAATGCATTCATTAAAATAAGTTAGGTTCATTAAATCCATAAATTCATAAGATTATGAGATCTTCCCCCTAATTAGTACAGCCTAGTTTAAATTGACTAACAGGGTGGTAACTGCAGGCAGATGAGGTGTGGCTAGAAAAGGTCGCTCACTAGGGGCGTGTCCTAGAAAGAGTCACTTTCCATTTGGCCATTTCCACTCTTTCTCTCCTTTCTGGATGCCATGAATGAAATGGTGCTACTCTGCCACATCTTTCTACCGTGATGTTCTCCCTCACCCTGGGTGGAGAGCAATATAGAAGGCCAACCATGAAATGAATCTCTGAAACTGTGAGCCAAAATAAACTTTTTCTTCTCTAAGTTGTTCTTCTCAGGTGTTTTGTTCACAGTAATGAAAAACTGACTAACACACTGAATAACCTGGCAAGTGGCACACAATAATTATTTGTTGAATAAATAGTTTATGTTTCCTCCATCCATTTAGTAATTCATTTATCATGCCAATTCTTTTTTTCAATCCTATTTTAAAGATGATTTAAAGTTTATGAATTGAGGAGGGTTAATTCCCTTCTCAATTCATAAACTTTAATCATATTTTGCTACGTCAGCTGACATTTGCTTGGGTTTTCATAGTAAAGAGGGATTAAAGGAGTTAATCTCCAAGAAGTTTAGATAAGTTTGTTCTACGTTCATATTTTTATTCTTACATTGTGATAGATGTTGTTGTCATCTGTCTTTTGGAAAGAGTGAGCTTAAGAAAAACAGAACCTGAAATAGAAATAACTGAGATTCAAGCAACTCTGCTTGCAAAGTGATTTAGCTTGCATGCATCTGGACTCCAGCAACAAGTTTACTCCTGTAATTCATCTTAGCATTGTTTTGGCATGATATATGAAGGATATTTCTAGTGTCTATCGAAGTGTAGACAAGTTGTTCCTTTCAGGTTTTAGAGGAAATGATCATAACATTACTCTTAACTACAGGATGACTTTTGAATAGTAATTGACATTTTTCCCAAAAAAAATTTAGGTGATTTTATTACTTAATTTGGCATTCCCTAGATTTTTTAAGGATGGCTTAAAAGTGGGGGGAAAAGGCACAAAACTCTACATATTATCTGATTCCATTTGTATGACAGATCAGGAATAGGCAGATACATTGAGACAAAAGTAGATTCATGCTTGCCTACATTCTGGAGGAACAGCAAAGATGGGGAGTGACTGCTAAAGAGCATGGGTTTTTCCTCTGGATAATTAACATGATCTAAAATTAGACTGGAGGGATAGCAGCACAAACCTGTGAATATACTAAAATCATTGATGTGTACTCTACAAATGAGTAAATTTATGGTATGTGACTTGTATGCCAATAAAGATGTTTAAAAAATAGTGGCACATGGGTGAGATTTATAATTATATTACTATACATTTATGTTTCTATTAATATGAAGAATAATTGCTATGTGGTTTGTTGTTCCTTTGCACATTGATCTGATGTTACTATTAATTGAAATGAATTCTGTAATGTATAATACTGTCAAGTATGTAATTGCTTCTTCTAAACTTACAATTGTTCTTACACTATGAATAAATCAATTTATTCTAAATTTAATTTGAATTATTCTAAATTAAAATTGATTATGTGAAATTTTTTTTGTTCTATTTCCTTATTTAATAGCTTCTAAATTTTAATTTTCACTGCATATCAGGAAAACAATATAACATGTTCTCAATACATACAATATACCATCTAATATCAATATAATATCTTTACCAAAAAGATGACTTCTTAAGACAGAACTTTGCCTTTGTCCATTGTTATATTATCAACCCATTAAAGTTCTAAATACATATTAACTATTTACTGAACGATTGATAATTTATTCTTTATATCAAGTATTGGATTGTTGTTATCTTCCAAACAACTGGAGGAATGGATATATTTTATATGAATTGCACAAGATATTGTATGTTTAAGAGTCTAAGTTATTGTATGTTTAAGAAACACATGAAATTAGCTTAATTAACTTCAAGGTTTACTGTTGAGATGTAGATGTCTTTTTCTAATTAAGTCATGTTTGAAATGTTTCATCTGTTTTAGGAAGATTACATGCAAGGACTAACATTTATATTCAGAGATATGTAAGTAACACAGAAGACATATTAATCCATACTCCCCAGCCCGTGCTTCAGGATGAGAGTAATACTGGCATCTCTGTTTCTGACACGTCCATCTTTCACATTCTCTATGGGTATAAAGAAGAGAGAATATAAAACAAGGTCAGGATAATTATTTAGGGGGAAAAGAAGAGACAATAAGTCTCCCATTCTCAGGCATATTTTTTGGCACTGATGTAAAATGTGATGACAGTACATTGCTTGACACTGGGAATAGACAGGGAAAGGGGTTGACTTTGCCATGTTAGCATATCAGGCAGTCATACTCAGAGTACCAAACATTTTCCTAATCAGGGATCTGCAACTATAAAGTTCAAGCACATTTCTGTTTCCTTTATGTGTCATCCTTTGAGATTTTATAATAAAGCAAGTATTGGAGTTGTCAAAAGTTAAAAGACCTCCGTTCCTTACATCTTCATCATCAAAGGTGGTAAAATTTTTTTGTGTGTGTCTGCATTTCTTTTATGCCTGAAAGTCATGGCACCAGCGAATTAGATGTTCATGGTGAAGGAGAAGCCAGTTATCACTTTGAAATGGCTTATTTTATTTGTCAATGTTCTATCAGTGAGTCTTTGATATTAATTTTAATTATTTTTCTTTATGTGTGATTAGATACAGTTCATATCCTTGTTAAAATTCCATAATGAGTATTACTCCTTAAATGCTGTAAGCAAGGCAGAGTTGGAGGAGTGTTTCCCCATATGTACCCTGTCAAACTTCCTCAATTTTGACACTCACACACAAATTCTGGAGACCTACAGATGCAGTAAATACTACACTTTTTATTTTGTTTTACATGTTTAAAACTTTCTCTATTTTATTTCTATTATGTTCCCATGATAGTGTTGGTATCATATGGTCCTGGAATGTGTAAGAGGAAGGGAGTGTAGATAAGAGTTAACCCCAACATCTTCACTCTTAATGATGATGAGGGATAAGTGGTAAACTCCAAACAAGCCACCTAAATGAGTTTTGGCCTCTTGTTTACTTTTCTAGGCAGAAGGCAGACGGTGGAGAATAAAACACTTGTACAGGGCTAAACTGAAATGAGTAGAAACATAATTGAGCCACCTGTCTCCTTAAAATGGATTGTAAAACTCACTGACATATTGGTGAGAAGTTGCTTTCCTCCCCGCTTCCTCCTCCACCTCTATCTTCAACTTAGCTTCCCTAAGAAAAATTCTGGAGAAATTCATGGAAAAGCAAGTTCACACTTGTTTGACTCTGTGGATACAGAATCCAAATCACTATTCTATACAGATTTGTATGAGGAGGGGTATTGTGATTCAATTGGTAGGTTTTGGCAAGGGTCACTGCAGGAAATGCAAGAAAATATGACCTTATATGTTAGACTTTTTAGGACAAATCAATGTAAAAATGTTTATCTTTCCTTTTTGAGGGATGGGTACCAGGGACTGAACTCAGGTGCAATCAACCATTGAGCTACACCCCTAACCCTTATTTTGTAGTTTATTTAGAGACAGGGTCTCACTCAGTTGCTTAGCACCTTGCTTTTACTGAAGCTGGCTTTGAATTCTAGATCCTCCTGTCTCAGCCTCCCAAGCTGCTGGGATTACAGCATGCACCATGATACCCAGCTACAATTTTTTTTTAAATCTTGCTATACCCAAATGTGTAGCAGAAATTTATAGGTTAAAAGTTTGAAATTCTTCATTCCATAAATGTCAGAAGACAAACCTGATCAGAGAGAAGCTTTAAGCAGTTACGGGGGTGGAGGTTAGTTTAGATAATCTTCCTTGTCCTTTGCTAATAGTGGTTTAGGATCTAACACAGGGTCTCCTCCCAATGATAGCCAATACATTCATTATTTGGATGATGTGCTCAGTGGTTGGAGAGTTGGAAGGTGCCATCACAACTCTCCTGCCTGCAATGCTATCATGATTCTATGATCATGGATGGTTGATAAAACCTACCAAAATTCAGGAGCAGAGTAGTTGTAGGTCTGAGCAAATTTGTAATTATTTCTATCCAGCATCCAAGGAAAAACTGCTGTCTTTTTACAGCCAAGCTGCAGAAAATGAGGCCAGTACATTGTTCCCCATTCTGGGTATGGAGACAGAACAAGTCTCTGTGACTAACAATTTTGTTGACTAGGCAGCCTCAACCCAGAGGTATCCTTGGTATAATGAATTTGTGGCTTCCCTCATCTGGTTACCAGACATATCTCCCTTGAAAAATAGCTACTGACTTGCCGCTGCACAATTATTGAAATGAACACCTAGTTTGTAAAGGCAATACAATATACCGGCCTGATTTTTCCATTTTGTAGTGAGTATACTGTGACACCACTATTATCAATATGTGACAACCTCTAAAACAGAAGAGGTTTATTCAGGAACAGGCCAACATAGGTCTGTTATCATCTTGGTTTTACATTAAAACATAGGATGCTATCCCTTGGTGTTTCTTGGGAATTTTGTGTTCCATTCCATCTACTAAAGCTGCTTGGTCACGGGGGTGCATGCTTCATAGTGGTTCCCCTATTCTTGGCCAGGCAGTCACCATTTACTAAGAAGAAATCAGATGTCTATGAGGATGTTGTAGTTGATTGCCCTCTTTTATCTCTTATGCAGAATCAAAGAAAAAAGAGGACACTCTGTTCAGAAGGCAGAATTCTTACTTTTGTTCTTTTGCCAATGACCTAGATAATTTTTGCATGTTGTATGGGAAACTAAACACTGCTCAACACTTAGGATCATTTGGAGGAGACATCTCCTGGGGGCAACCGAGTCCTTATGGGAATGGAAACCAGCTGATGACATCTTGTGAAAACAGCCATGGTTTCAAGAACCTCTTAACTATTCTCTAGGGTGGAGAAACTTGATTGAAAATGGCAACATGTCCATGTGCTTGCAGGGAACAACAAACGATAAAGCTGTGTAAGCTGGAGGTTAATATTCAGCAATCTAGAATATTAAACTGGAATCATTTCACAGTAGGCCCAAAGTGCCATCACCCAGCAGGAAACGCAGGTTGTAATACATAGGAAGATTATAATCATGTTAGTAATGTTAGTTATTATTGCAGCTCTGTGAAAACTGAGTCATTTGACCCATAATTCAGTAAGTTTGTAATAAAAGTGCTTTATTTCAAAACATAATTGAAGCCATGTATTTTAGCTTCAAGAGCTCAGTCTACTAACTTATATTTTTGGAGTTAAAATATCGTTGACCAGTTTCTACATAGCATCCATCTGTACAAGATCTGCTATTAAAGAAATATTAACAAGTTTTCATATTTCCTTTTCAGCCCAAGTAACAGGAATTGGAATTTTTTTCCTCCTAAAACAAATTTTTAAAAAGTCAAAATGTACAAATTAATGGTTTTCAAGATGTTGGACATCAGGCAATAAAGCTTAATGATCCCTAAGAGAAAAGAAACAAATGAAGTGAGTCTTGCAATTAGTCCAACTTAATGTCTGGGAGAATTTCTGGGCCACAATGCCAAGGAACAAAATCCATTTGGAAACTCTGGAAGTCTCCCTTAATAGACAATCTGGAGATAGGAGTCTGAGAAGGACAAAGAGGGTAGATCACGGGAACGATATAGTTAAGTTGGAGGACAGTTATAGGAGTCTTCAGAATGCCCCCCACAATTTCATTTGAGTATTTATTGGGGAGTACAGTTGAGAAAATATCCCAAGTCCGGAGATGGAATCACCTGAAATATTCAGAAATAATAATATCAGAAACCTAAACCAATTTAAAACCCATCTGCTTCAGGGGTCATCAGATAATCCTCAGAAGATTGCCTTATTCAGAAGATGCAAATATTTCCAATTAGCTTAGCTTTGCCCAGAGCAAGCTCAGAATCATTTCAAAAATTCAAAAAAAAATTATACAGCAAATTAAATATCAATGCCTGGCATCTAGTAATGACATAAAAAAACCTAGGTATGCAAAGAAGCAGAAAATATGATCCAAAATAAAGAGAAAATCAGCTGAAACAAACCCATAAATGCCACTGATGCTTAAAACATAGCAAAGGACCATATAGCAGTATACTGTATTTTCAAGAAGAGAGTCTGATGACTGTACATACTTTACAGAGACACAAGAGATATCATCATTATTGAGATCAAAAGAAAGGGAATGGAAATTAGACTAGGTAGATTTATTTACAACAAAAAATTAAAGATCTTAGAGAAATATCAGTAGAAATTATTCTTTAAAAATCATAAAGAAATTAACATTAAAAATGACCGTAGCAGCATTGAGTTTGAGACAATTTTATGTGGACTAATCTTCAGATAATAGGAATCCTTGAAAAAGAGAAAAGCACAGACAAAAATAGGAATAAACAATGGCTAAATATTTATAATATGATGAAAATAATGAATTATTTTAATGAGTTGAATGAATTCAAAGCTGAAGAAACATAAAATAAACTCATTAATGAATAAATTAAACAAATTAATAAAAACCATGTTAGAGAAACTTAAAATGAAGGGAAAATTCTATGTTGCTTTTCATGACTGGGGGAAGAATAACAATAATTTTCTGATTGGACCAATGCAGACCAGAAAATTTTGGATCAACATAGTTTATGTAACAAAAAAAAAAAAAAAAAAACTCAGAATTACATAACCAATAGAGATTTTTCAATATTGAAACCAAAATAAGACCTTTCAAAACATAAAAAGATTGATTTTATGAGCCAAATGCTAGTAAGTATGTTAAAGGCGTAGGGTAATTTTTCCAGTTAGAAATTTATAACTTTGCAAAGAGATGTAGGTCACTGGGCATCATAAGAATATAAATAAATATGAAAGAGTCTTGTTAATTACATCTTCTTGAAAGATAATCAAAAATTTAAGACAAAAATGAAAGGTAAGGTTTATAAAATAGGAATAAAATGTAAAACAGCAATACCAATAATACTAGAAAATGAGAATCAGAAGAAAATTTTTATATTATATTGGAAGTGGTATCATATCAATTGAAAATAAAATGTGATATGCATGCTTAAAAGCAAGCTTAAATTTATTGGAGTTTATTTTAGCAAAGGCTGATTTATGAATCAAGTAGTGCTCAGAATCAGTAGAGGTTTAGAAAGCTCACCTCAACAACCTGAACTGACAAAAAAAAAAAAAAAAGAAGAAGAAGAAGAAGAAGAAGAAGAAGAGAACCAATAAAACAAATATTATATATATATATATACACATAAATATATAATTTTATATCATATATATGTATATATATACGGAATTCTAGGGGTTGGTTATGAGGTGTCCCCCAAAAGCACCTGTGTTCCTATATTAATGCAGAAGTGTTCAAAGGTAAAATGATTGGATTCTGAGAGCTTACAACTTAATCAGTCCATTCTAGTTTAAATGCAGTAACTGGATAATAACTGTAGGCAGGTGGGGAATGGCTGTAGGTTTTGAGTCAGTTGAAGTGTGTCCTGAAAGGGTTTATGTCCCCTACAGCCCATTCCCCTTTCTCTTTCTTTCTGCTTTCATCTCTCCATGATGTTCTCCTTCACCATAGGCCCAGAGCAATGGAGATACCCTACTGTAGATAAACATCTGAAATTATGAGTCAAACTAAAACTCCTCTAAGTTATTCTTGTCAGGTATTTTGGTCATAGCAACATAAATCTAATACAATAAATACACATGATAAATACACACACAGAATATCCACACACATATTACATAAGGGGATATATTGTACTGGCTTTCAGGATCAAAGTCAGGAACATCCTCCAATAGCTAGCTGTCTGCAAATGAAGCAGGAAAAACCAGTCCAAGGAGGTGGACTCAGAATAAGAAGGCCCAATCATGCATCCTAGTGTGGGACTAAGGACCTAGAAGCTTCATGGAATTAATAGTGTGAATCCACAATGAAAAACTTATGAAGCTGGAATGGTAGGTCCATGGGCAATGGCAGCTGCAAAAGCAAATCCACTCAAGAAGAATGAAGACTGCATGCGCTGGTGTGCTTCATCTTTCTGATTTTTTAATCCATCCATGACCCAGTGTATTGAATTGTGTCACCATGCTTAGAGGGTTTCTTTCTCTCTAGAACTGGTGATCCACATTCTGATCTGGACACTCCCTCATAGAAAAACCTATAAGGGTGGGTGTATGAGATTTATAGATATCTCTCAACCCCATCAAGTTGACATTCAAGATGGATCTTATAAGACATTTACCTTACATGCATGTGATATGATTAAATGACTGCCTGTGATTTCCTGAGACTTGTTATAAGAATTGACTCTTATATTAGGTTTTGTTACATGCTAAATTAGCTTACAGTTTTTTATAGAGAAATTCAAAGAAGATGAAGCTTCGGGCCAAATGAGTTTAATTTAACATCCTAACGGTGTTTATTGTATAAATACTAAAGCAATAATGAAAATGAAAAGTTTATAGCTAATATGCTAACAAAAAAGATGAAAATGAAGTTTTCAATTAAGCCAAGAAAAAAGGAAGAAAGAGAGATAATAATGAAACACATAATAGATTGGACAAATAAATAAATATTAATATGATGAATTTAGATATAACCATATCAATAATTACTTTAGAAATAAAATATGTAAACTACCTTATATATAGTCCATTTCCATAATGCCTCACAGATTGAATTTTCAGATTTGTCTTGTGCCTCTGTCTGTTGTATTATAGATAAGAGTTAATTCATTTTTAACCTATGACAGGGGCCCAGCATTCTATTTGATTCAACTCTGTTTCACAGAGGATCAGATTTACACTAAAGTATCAATACACATATATTTTATTAGATATTTGAAGTATTGTGAGGTATTTAAAAAGACACAGAAAATACATTTGAACCTCTGAAGATTATGGTTGAATGGACAAATCAATATTGGAATAGATTCCAAAGTACTTGGTAATTTCACTGGGTAACCTGAAAATAAAGACAAAATAAATTTTTAAAAAGAAGGTAATATAAACATGTAACATTACTTTAAGTGAAAGAGGTTTCCAACCAAGAGCAATAATCAATGACATGGAGTCAATGGCGAGTAGGAGAATGAATCCAATTGAATATGAACTTTAGAGATAAATAGCTTCCCTTGAAGATCACTGCAGAGATGCATGAGGTGAAATATTACAGAAATTAACTCAAATGTATATGCAGAGATATGATATCAATTTTAACGTTTTAAATTCTTTCAAAGATGTCATTATTTGCAGATGAAAGTTTATTTTTCATTCATCTAAGATGAATGTGCGAATCAGTTTAAATAAGTAGATGTTAATAAAGAATTTTATCTGTCTTTCAACAACAGGAACTTTATTCTAAGTTACTATTCTTTCTTGTCAATGAGCTCCCTGGTATCTTACTTCAAATAGGAAATGGTATTTTCTGTTAAGGTTGTGGCAAACTTTTTAGCTTGTTTTGATTTGTCTTTAAAATTTTTATGGGCAACATTGAACTGGAATGCAAAAGTTAAATGTTTATTTTCTGGGACAAGTAAACTACCTGTCAAAAATGCCTCTTAGAAACTATATATGCATCCTATCTATGTTATTTTTATAGTCTAGGATATAATTATATTATTTTGGAAGATATCAAGAATTGATAAAAATATTTACCCAGGTGTTGCAAAAGTGATGCAAATTATGTTGAATACATAATAATGAGAAAAGGTGTATTTAGGAATATTTGAATTGAAATGATAGGCAAAGTTTCCCACAGAAGCAACTTGCCTTTTGATGCCTTATGATATCACACAATTAATGCAATACACATTAAGCCATGTTCACGGCAAGCACTAGTTATTATATCATATATAATACAGTGTTTATAATAATAAAGATATAGAGCCTCCATTCAAAATCCAAAGGCTCTCTTGAGATTATCACAAAAAAATAGAAAATAAAATGTCCTAGTAAAATAAATGAAAATTAACAAATGCATTAGATAAATAGGATGAAAAAGATAATAATAATCACATTTTGATGGTTTAATATTTAGAGTTTATGTAATTCTATTCTAATCTACTAAATTTTAATTATTATAATGATAATAGTTTGAAGTGAAGACACTAATTTAAGATGGAACAGCCTGTACCTAAAAAAGAATTTGTAGCAGAAGATAAACCTTTTAAATTTTAGATTAAAATGCTAAATATATACTTTCTCTATTTTTTAACAGTGAGAATCATTCTCTTTTACTAATTCAAAAAATATTTACGGTATTCTTTGTCCATTTACTTTATTTTACTGTCCATTTACTTTGAGAGAAATAAAAATCTATAGATAATTTCCGATTTATTTTATTAGTCTTAAGGTTAAGTGTATGAGTGCTTACAGAGTTGGTATGCTTTCTATGAGCTATTTAATGCAACCTCATAAATAAATGCCTTAAAAATCAATATCTATCTAATGTACTGTTTAAGTTGTGCATATTTCATTAATTTTGAATTAGTTCAACTATCATAGAGACCTTGACCAATATTGAAAGTGAAAGCATCCAGGCTAATGAATGACTTATTGCAGATAGTTTATGAAGGAAACATTCAATGTCTAATAGTGAGGTTGTTAAAAGGTCAAATACCACTCATAATATTTATGTGTGAATTCTTATGAATCTCTCAGCTCTTCTCTACTATTTCTTATGCTATCATCCTCCCTTCTCAGATTCTCATTCTCTCTCTCTCTCTCTCTCTCTCTCTCTCTCTCTCTCTCTCTCTCTTTAAGCCAACTATTCCACTATCACTTCAGTCTACCTATCCTAGTTCCTTATGTCCTTAGGAACTGTTTCACTTTCTTTCTCTTCTTTTGCTTGTATTTCCACCTTTGCATCAGTTTCCACTCTTTGCACCTTAGCCAACAAATTTGCTCATACATTGGACAGCCCCAAACAGTGTCATAAAATGTTTGTTAATATCTTTCTCAAACCAGTTAATGACAGAGATTATGCATGTAAACTCTGCAAAAAAGAATTTTTTAGGTTTGAACCCTGACTTCTACCTTTTCTAGTTGTATGATCCTGAGCAAGTGACTTACTTTCTGTTTTTCATTAACTACATCTGTAAAATGGTGAGAATAGCAATCCTTGTTCATTGGGTGTAGACTGGATTTAAAATAATACCGCAGCATTTTCAATTACTCCTCATATTATATATATTTATTATCATCATTCATATCCACCAACATCATTAACATATAAAATCAGTCCCACCATTCCAGTGAGACTATCACTTATACCTAATGCTGCTCCAATATGACTTCTGCAACACCATGCTAATGAGATTATTTTGATAAAACTACTGATCATGTGTGAAAAACTACTAATTCTGTGCAATCTTTCTTTATAATATAATTCAACATTACATAAGAAAATGTATTTAATAGTTTGTGAAGACTCTACTTACAAGTCTGTGCTCTGCTTTTTAAAGAAATATTCAAATAAGTGATACAATTAAATGTTTAGGTGTATTAAAGTAAGACCAAAATAGTCAAAAGAATTTTGTTCATGATATTTAAAAATATGCCAAAAATTTAAAATCAAGGACTAAGAGATTATTCACATAAACTATCATGAAAACATTTGTTGAGAGTATTATACACATTAAGAATGATATTTTGGATACACATCTACCAATATAGATAGTATGCTTATGAATTTTTATCTACATTAATTACATAGACTTTGAGCTTTTATGGTTTATGTTCAAATCTTGATGTATAAAATTAATAACCCTCTAAACTTAGACAAATAACCCCTAATAAAAGTTTTTACATGTGAAGTGGATATATTAGACCTTACCTAAAAGGTCTTTGAAAAAAGTAAAAAAAATAATCAACTTATAAACTTACATAAAATTTAGCACATATAAAAGATTCTTTACTGAAGAAAAAATATAATTTACTGTGTTTTATTGTGCTGCATGATCATAAACATTTCAGAATTATATATTTAATACCATCAATTCAAAATGATCACCTAAAGTGAAAAGATTCATTCTAAAAACTAAAATGTTACCTCTTTCTAAATTTAGAATTCTGTAATATCAGCCAAGTTTTACAGCCACCTTTCAAATTCCTATAATACAGAGTTTCCTGGTTAATCTAAGAATTTCAACAGAACAATCACAAATGTGTCCCCACAATCTTCTCCAATCAACTCTGTCTTCTATATTTTGATTCATTGATATCAAGGAAGAATGACCAAATTTTAAACATTAATTTCATTTCAGTACTTTCTCCTTCTCAGCCTTCCATATCAACTAGTTTGCCTCCTTCTAAAGACTATATTGTAGGGCATCTGGGTTGGTTCCACAGTCTAGCTATTGTGAATTGTGCTGCTATGAACATCGATGTGGCAGTATCCCTGTAGCATGCTCTTTTAAGGTCTTCAGGGAATAGTCCGAGAAGGGCAATAGCAGGGTCAAATGGGGGTTCCATTCCCAGCTTTCCCAGGAATCTCCATACTGCTTTCCAAATTGGCTGCACCAATTTGCAGTCCCAACAGCAATGTACAAGTGTACCCTTTTCTCCACATTCTCGCCAGCACTTGTTGTTGTTTGACTTCATAGTGGCTGCCAATCTTACTGGAGTGAGATGGTATCTAAAAATGTGGCATTTGTACACCATGGAATATTACGCAGCACTAAAAAATGACAAAATCATGGAATTTGCAGGGAAATGGATGGCACTAGATCAGATTATGCTTAGTGAAGCTAGCCAATCCCTAAAAAACAAATACCAAATGTCTTCTTTGATATAATGAGAGCAACTATGAACAGAGCATGAAGGAAGAGCAGGAAGTAAAGATTAACATTAAACAGAGATATGAGATGGGAGGGAAAGGGAGAGAAAAAGGAAATTGCACGGAAATGAAGGGAGACCTTCATTGCTATACAAAATTACATATAAGAGGTTGTGAGGGGAATGGGAAAATAAACAAGGAGAGAAATGAATTATAGTAGATGGGGTAGAGAGAGAAGATGTGAGGGAAGGGGAGGGGGGATAGTAGGGGATAGGAAAGGTAGCAGAATACAACAATTACTAATAGGCCATTATATAAAATTGTGGATGTGTAACCGACGTGATTCTGCAACCTGCATTTGGGGTAAAATTGGGAGTTCATAACCCACTTCAATCTAATGTATGAAATATGATATGTCAAGAGCTTTGTAATGTTGTGAACAACCAATAAAAAAAGTTAAAAAAAAAAGACTATATTGTATCTCCTTGCTAGGGTTTGTATGTGTGATGTCTCCCCGAAGCTCATAAGTGAGACAATGCAAGATGATTCAGAGGAGAGATGATTGGGTTGTAAGAGTCCTAACTCAATTAGTGATTTAATCTCCTGATAGAGATTAACAGAATGATAACTGAAGTGGGAGGGTATGGCTGGAGGAGATGGGAATTGGAGTGTGGCTTTGGGAATATATTTGTATCTGGCGAGTGGAATCTCTGTTTCCTGATCACCATGCTGTAAGCTGCTTCCTTCCACCAGTCTTCTGCCAAGATGCTCTGCCTCACCTCAAGCCCTGAGAAATGAGCCAGACTTTTCTGGGCTAAGACCTCTGAAACTATGAGTCCTCAAATAAACTCTTCCTCCCCTATAATTGTGCTGGTCAGGTCATTTAGTCACAGCAGCAAAAAAAGCTGACTAAAACACCACTCATCTTCCAAATTTATGTTGAAATCAGAATCCCCGACGTAAATGTATTCGAAGATGAAAGTGTAGGCAGTGATTAAGCACAGATGAAGGTAGTGGCCCTCATAAGAGGAGGAAGAGTAAGATATTTTTTTGTCCAGTATGTGAGGGCTCAGTGAGAAGGAGGCCATCAGAAGTCAGGAGAAGGGCCCTGTCTAGAAACCATATCAACCAGGACATTGATCTTGGACTTCCAAGCTACCAGAAGTATGAGAAATAAATGTCTGTGATTTAAATGACACAGTTTTTGATATTTTCTTGTGGCAGACCAAAACAACGTGTCTATTTTTTCTTTACCAGTTTGCTTAATGCTGATTACTTCATGGTCTCTGAATCTCTAATTAAACGATCCCTACATCATAATCATCGGTCTCTTGCTATCTGAATCTCCCCATTCCAGTTCATTTATCAAAATTTCACTCACAGCATCCTCAGAAAATAATTTGATCATATCATAGTGCCCTGCAAAAAAAAATAATAGCAATTTTCTCTTAAGATGCCTGACATATACAGGAAAAACAATCCAAACTTATAGCTTCTGTAGTGACTACAAAATGATGAAAATATTATGGTGGATGTATTAATAGTTATCTCTGCTTAACTTCTTTGCTAGAACAATGTAGCCAATACTGATGATGGCCCAACATAACTCCTTGCTGTGGGAGATTTTTCTCACTCTGGTTGCTGAGAGTTTGGATTCATCTTTCACCTCTGGCTCTGACATGTTGGATAGCCTTCAGCAAAACAGGAAGACTCTAGCCCTGGAAGCTTCCTTCCACCCACTACATAGACTTGCATATTTCCCTTGTAGGAATGCTCTCTGCCAATAAACTTAGACATTTGTATGAGAAACACTTATGTTTTCCTTCTGATGTCATTGCTGAGCTTCATTACCTATCCCTCACCTCCTTTCTTTTTTCCTTTACTCCCTTTCTTTACCTGATAATATTCCCACAAATAACATTTGATCAGGAGTCTCTGCTTTCTCAGGCTTTGCCCCTTGGAAACCCAAACTACCAAAGGTAATACTCAATGCTTCTTGATCATTGTAGTTCAGCTGAGTGGTTTATTGGGCCATAGCTAACTCATTACTGTATCTGTGGTTACCTGTCCACTAAAAGCTGGCTCTGCTGAGTGCAGCTGAGCTCTCTCACATGATATATATTGACAAGACGTCAGGTGTCTTTGGATGTCTCAGCTTTTCCACATTTGATCTTTCGCATCTAAGAGGCTAACATAGACATAGTTTCACTAGATCACAAAGAAGGGAAAGGGTAAGACCAAAATGTCTCCTGAAAGCTTAGAACTCATTCCCTGTCACTGCCAGCACACTCCATGGGAGACAGCATGTCATAAGTCAGTCTACACTTTATGATCAGAAAGCCTATGTGCTTTGGTGTTTAAAACTTTCATAACTTCATTCAGTTTATCCTGTTCCATTTGTCAAGAATGTCTTCAAAAACAGTGAAAACAGTAATGGGTAGAATGTTCTCAAGGAAGAAACCCAGAGCTTGGTAATTATTCTTATGCCTATCTATTTATCTACAATGGGTAAGTTCCTCTGGAGAACAAGCTTATTTATTATTGTGTTGAATTGACTTGTTCATTAACCAAATATTCATTAAAGTTCCATATGTACCATCTTATGAAGTTCTGTAGATTTAAATTTCAATCTATTGTCTCTTGTGCATTTCCCTTCTGTATTTCTTTTAAATTCACATCTAGTTCACTTCTCTTCTTACTGTCAAAAGGTTCAAAGTAACATTATGAATCTCACTCCCATCAATCTGTGCTTCATTATATGTATATTGGAACAGGCCCTTTTAAGTTCAAAAGTCATATTAACTGACAAGGCAAAGGCAGGAGTAATTAGAGCATGACATATATACTGCAGGGTCACCTTACATCTCCAATATAAATCATGCTTCAAAAACTAACTCAGCCACATTTTGACAAAAAGACTTCAGACAATTTCTTTATCTTTGGCGTAATTTAAAAATCCTTAGCTTCTAAGCAGAAGTTGTAAGTATTGGAAATGTATGAACAGTACACATCCATTTAATATGGAAAAATATTCTGCCTTGAATAGTACCTTTACTTAAAAAAAAAAAAAACCTTAGGTGTATATTCTGCTTTTCTCATAATAAAGGGAAGAAAGGATAATACTGTCTTAGTTTTGCATGTATGAAATAGAATTGGAAAAGCCATGGTGATAAATAGGAAAAGTCAAGTTAGTTTTTATTATTTTTATAGGTTTTCTTATTAAATATAAACAACAAAAGCCTTTTACTCTGTGAGGTTGCATGTTTAGGAAAACAACAAAAGATGATTCAAAACTATTACTCTGACAAAATTTTCAAATTTTCAAATTTCTTATTCCAAGGAAGAGCCCTTGGGAGAAAAGATAGCCATGCTCCCTTATGCAAAAGGGCACATTCAAAACCCCAATGGATTCCTGAAACCACAGAAAGTACCAAACACTGTGTATAGAATATAAAATGCTTTTTGTTGTTGTTTGTTTCTTTGTTTGTTTTGTTTTGTTTTGTTTAGGTTTTTATTGGTACTAGGGATTGAACCCAGGAGTGTTTTACTGCTAAGCTTTTATCTCAAGCCCTTTTTTTTTTTTTTTTTTTTTTTTTTTGAGACAGGGTCTCAATAAATTGCTGAGGCCCTCACTAAGTTGCTGAGACTGGCCTAAACTTGTGATCCTTCTGTCTCTGCCTTTTGAGTTGCTGGGATTACAGGCATGTGCCACCATAAATGGCTAGAATGCTTTCCTATAATTCAGTACCTGTAACAAAGTTTAATTTATAAATTAGACAGAGTAACAAAATAGAACAATTATGATAATATAATAAAAGGTATTTAAAAAGTTAGAAATGTTATGTTTTTGAAATTTTTCCATTTAACATTTTCACAGTTTGTTTGATCTCAGTTGACTGAACAGAAATACAAAATCTAGGATGAGAAGGGATGCTCTGCTTCTCTCTAGCTACTAGTTACATTTTACAAACAGGTTGACCTTTTCGTCAATAATTTAGCAAAATTTCAACTGGTATTCTTTTGGTTTTCTAACCTGAAATGAGTTCTGCCCAATTAAATAAATTGCTACTACAATTTATTGTACTCTATCCTAGCAATTTTAGTTAAGGCAAATTACTAATTCCCAAGAGCCATCAAAATAAAAAGAAAATAGTTCAGTGAACGTTGAAGACATGAATGAAATATTTGTTTAATCCTTCTAGAAAGTTTGAGGAAAACAAAAATCAGATGTTCACTTCAACATTTTCCTTTGAATAACATTTTGTAATTCAATTACTTGTTTCTTTTGTTCTTTATTTGAAAGTTAAGGAAGTAAAAATGAATAAAAATTGATCAAACAAAAGAAACTAAATAGAACCACCTTATTCAGTAATATAACATTTCAGTCTTGTTTTCTGTGTTATACTTCTAATGATTAAATTATAGATGCATTTGCATATTAACAAGTGTATTATTATTGATTTTTCAAAACTAATTTTTCTGGAAATTACCATAGCTTATAATAAATGTCTAAAAATAATACTGGAAAATTTGTTTCATCATAGAAATATTTCCATTTGGTGAAACAATTTTAATAAGTTAATAATCTATTATGCTTACATCTTGCTTTAAACTTAGAAAGTATCTTTCTGCCATGTCATTAGCCATGAATTATTATGAAGTTATTGTCATCAAACTTTGCCAGAAAAAAAAGAACAAAAAATAATTTAAAAAATAACATCTGGAGAAGCAGAAAGAAACCAATTACCATGATTTTATTGCCTGCCTATATTTTCCTAAAACTTTATAAGTATAATGCCCTGCATCATAAGAAAAAATAAACTGTAAAAAGTTGTCAAGATAAAAGTCCAATAAAAGAATTATATGAAAACTAGTTTTTAATTTCATTAGAATACATTTTACTTGTTATTACATCTTTCCAATTTAAAGTTTAATTTAGAGGTTCTTATATATTTCATAATTTATTAATATGGCCAATATGGCTTAATAATTTATGTATTTTTCTTGTTTTTTGTATGTTAGGGCATTATCAATATTTGTGTCAGATAATCTTATAACTTCTTAAGCATTTTTTGTTTTTCTTGAGACATGAATTTTATCATCTAAAATATATAGGACACTTGTAGTGTTTTAGAAATTTCAGAATAATTGAGATGTAACCTATCTTTGCAGATAAAGCAAAATTTTGAGTGACATTCAAGTGATCTCCTATACACAGAATAGGTTATAAGTAAAAAGTATGATCTAAACATTTAACATAGGAAATAAAGCAATAGGAAAACTGTGTGTTCCTTCAGAGTCATGTTGCACTGTTACAGATCTACCCAAGGATTATTTAACTTTCTAGAGGAATGCATATTTATTTTGTCCTCATGAGCTAATTGAATAATAGCTGGTTGCTCAAAAATTGTATGACTACTTACAGATATCTAAGAAAAATATCCTCATTAATTGTGGTTTTATTACAATTTAGGATATGAACCTGTATTATATTTAATCTAATTATCTTACTCTAAACTTCTCCTTAAATACCTGCTCTAATAGGCAATAAAATACTGTTCCTCAAATGTTTTTGCAATCAGCCTTCTCTCTTAGTGGTCAAGATAAGACAATAAGGGCTGGGGATGTGGCTCAAGCAGTAGCTCACTTACCTGGCTTGCGTGCAGCCCGGGTTCAATCCTCAGCACCACATACAAAGAAAGATGTTGTGTCCGCCAAAAACTAAAAAATAAATATTTAAATTTTCTCTCTCTCTCTCTCTCTCTCTCTTTCTCTCTCTCTCTTAAAAAAAGATAAGACAATGAGTTGAATAAAATCTTTGACATATGTGTATTTTATTTTTATGAGAATCATATGTTTATATGTGAAAAATTATAGATTGAGAGGACAAAGTTGAAAAGAAGGTCACTGCCCAAATAAAAGATAAAAAGTTTATTTATGATTTTTATCATTTAAACACTAGTGTAAATAAAAATCAGTCTCACTTTTTAATTTATTTTATTTAAGATTATATAGTCTTTAAGATTAGAGGAAGTATTAATTTGGTCATTATTATTTATTTTATAAAATATTCCCAAATATCAGTGAAATATGAACAATACATTTGTTTACAAAATATCAATTTCATTATGTTCTTATATTTCAGAACAAAACAGGCAAGAGAAGGAGCAAGGAATTGATTGAAGGAATCTGTTTGCTTCTGGGAAGCAGGTGATAGTCTGGCCATGAATGTAAAGTGCTCTTGGCTAGAGCTTTTCAGAGCAGTATTTCTTATTCTGTCAGCTAAGTTCAACAAGGTAGAAAAATTATGGCCCACCTAGAGGTTCAACTTGTAAACGATGTTTACTTGTAAGGCCATTTGACTGCACTTAGCCCACTAAAGAATCATTATTTGACCTCATGACAAATGAAAGAGGGACAAAATGAAATGTTACATTCAGAAGGCACCACTGGGTGAGAGGCAGCAGCCAACCTGGCAGATGCACTCTTTCCTTATTCAAAGAGATCGCATTGTTAACTTTACATTTATTGAATCCAGAATGGAAACAATAGATTAGGAGTAAATAACAACAAATATTTGGGATCTTGTGGATGTTTGTGCATGGAGATTTACTTAAAAACAAGGCACAGGATTTATTCATACACTTGCAAATTGTACATTTGCTAATTTTTAAAGATTTGTAATCTCATATTTAAGATGTAGAGAGAGGCCATTAATACTTATGAATTATATACTTTCTTAAGTTAGAAATTTTAATCATTTCAGCAGTGCGTTCACTCTAAACTATTGCCTGCAATTGTAATTTGTTCTAAACTATCACATATACTTGATTCTTAGATTCCAAGTTGCACATTCTTTTCCAAGTTGAATGTATCTAAAATTGGGTCACCCACTAAAACTGATGAAGTATCAGAATATAATTGACAGTGTTTTATCATGTTTCATGTTGTGAAATATAATGGTATTCCAATGATGACCACCTAACTTCAATATATGACAACTGTTGCATGACTTAAGACTTCTAGAAATGCCACCCTGGTCACTTCATCAATGGCATTAACTTTTATTTTGCTACCTGTGTATGATTATATTTTAACTAAGGAATTCTAAGATTTCATCTCATTTTTATCAGAATGGCAATCATCAAGAATACAGGCAACAATAAATGTTGGCGAGGATGTGGTGAAAAGGTACACTCATACATTGTTGTATGGGTGGGACTCCAGGTGCAACCACTATGGAAAACAGTATGGAGATTCCTCAAAAAATTTGGAATGGAACCACCATTTGACCCAGCTATCCCATTCCTTGGTTTATACCCAAAGGATTTAAAATCAGCATACTATAGTGACTCAGCCACATCAATGTTTATAGCAGCTCAATTCACAATAGATAGACTATGGAACCAATCTAGATGTCCCTCGATAGATGAATGGATAAAGAAAATGTGCTATATATATATATATATATATATATATATATATATATATATTCAATGGAATATTATTCAGTTTTAAAGAAGAGTTAAATTATAGCATTTGCCAGTAAATGTTTGGAGTTGGAGAATATCATGCTAAGCAAAATAAGCCGGTTCCACAAAACCAAAAGCCAAATGTTTTCTCTAACATATGGATGCTAATTCATAACAAGGTGGAGGGCACTAGGGAAGAATAGAATTATCTTAGATTAGGTAAAGGGAAGTGATAAGAGGGGAAAGAAAGGGATGTGGTGATAGGAAACATAGTAGAATGAAACAGACATTATTACTCATGTATATATATGACTACATGACCAATATGATTCTGCAACATGTACACTCAGAAACATGAGAAATTATATCTTATACACTCAGAAACACGAAAAATTATATCTTATCTATGTATGATATAGCAAAGTGCATAAATACATTCTACTGTCATGTATAACTAATTAAAACAAATAAAAAATTTTAAAAGTGAATGGGCTTATGATAATAATATATCAAGAAAATAGGTGGCAAAGATCATATTCTGATTAAACCATAACTATTCCTAGAAATGAATACATAGATGATGCAGCTTCAGGAACCACTCCCTGACATAGTACATACTTATACATATATATGCCCAGCCTGTCAAGAGACCTTGAATGAAGAAGTATGACCAAAGAAGACTTTCCCAAGAAATCTCTATTGTTTTTATGAGGAAAAGTTGTTGAAAATTTTTCCATTTATGTGTATACTGCAAAGTTTAAGTTTATAAAAAATATTTTAAATCATATTTATATAAACCTATATATGATTTATATATACAGATAAATATATAGATTAATATATATAGTTATATAATTCTACATAACCTATATAGCTATAATTGTATTTAAATTACTCACTGGTACTTAACTATTATCCATTCATTTATTTATACAATTGTACACATTTCTTTTACAAAATATGTAGTATATACTACATACATAATTATTAAAACAATAAAATAATAAGTTATTTTGTACTGATTAAACCATATTTTTTTCTTCTTCTGTGTGTGTGTGTGTGTGGAGAGAGAGAGAGAGAGAGAGAGAGAGAGAGAGAGAGACAGAGAGAGAGACAGAGAGAGAGAGAGATTGTAAAAAAACAAATCTGAAACTCAACACAAATTATCTAATAATGTATCAAGGTCAAAATTAAAGGTTTGGAAGTTAAATTTGCAAAGAACTACTAATACATGCTAAAGCATGTCAAGTGGTGTTTGACTTATAGAGTTGTTAATATTTAACCTCTTACCAAAATGCTTGGAACAATCCACAGCTCTTTAGGAAAGAGCTTAGTGGCAATAACAGTTATGTTGAAATTTGTGTTAATTAGAACAATCAATATATTATATAAAATGTGATGTATATACCAACACTTTAAAAACATAGTCTGGTAAATGCCAAGTTGTATTTCTTCTTCAGATCAGGAAGGGGAGAGACTAAATAAATTGTATTATATTCTGTGTTAGTCAGCTTTTAGTCGCTGTTACCAAAATACTTGACTAGAACAAACTAGAACAACTTAGAAGGGAAAAATTTTATATTCAAGGTTTCAGAGTTTTAGTCTATTATTTTTAATTATAACATCTACCTAAATAGTACAAAAGTATGTTGAACTCTTGCTCTACTTCTACTACTTGTTTTGGAAGCATTTGGCTGCCATCACTTTTATAAAATAGATATATGACTGCAAATTCTTTGCCCCTATTTCATTTTATTAACGTGAAATTACTCTTTATCTTCTTTGATTCCTAATTATAAATGTTGCCTTATTTAATTAAATCTAATGAATGAATTAATTAATTTTTGGTACCAGGGATTGACCCCTGGGCACTTTACCACCACGCCTCTTTCCCAGCCCTTTTTAATATTTTATTTAGAGACAGGGCCTCCCATATTTGCTTAAAGCCTTGCTAGGTTGCTGAGCCTTCTTTGAACTCCATCCTCCTGCCTCAGCTCCAAACTCCTGGGATTATAGAGGTGCACCACCACACCCAGCAATGTTACCTTATTTTAATAATTCTTTTCAATCATTGTTTTGAATGATTATTATTTATTTTGCTTATTAGTTTAACTTAATAAACAGTGTTTTAAAAATGTAACATAACTGGGTATTAGATTTAATTACAGTAAAATACATAACAGAAAAACAGCTCTGTTTGATATAGAAGGTATCATTAAGTGTAGCTATTCTTAGAGTTTTGAATATCAACTATAGAAAATATCATTTCAGAATAAAGAGAATAAAAAGTACATTTGTCCAGTAATTTAACTGGCTTTGAGAAGGGGCACACCATTTTTAGCATGTTTTTCAAAAATGTGGATGATGAAAACAAATCATAACTTTTATCACTGCCATACTATTCTATGTAATGGGTTAATGGCTTTTTAAATGGAGTTAGGATAATTCAAACTAGAAACAAGTTGATACAGAATATATTCATTTCTTTAGTGGTTCCTTTATCCAATCTGATTACCTGGGTGAATTTAAAATGGAACAATGCACTGGGAGCTTAGAAATGGATGCACTCTCTCTTGAGTCCCGTATTAAGCCTCACTTCAATACATATTAAAGAAATTTATTTAATAAATGTGGAAATCGACTTTATTATTAGGGAAAATTATGGTAGGTTTCTTAGAAATCTGATTATTTACATGCTGAAAGGGCATTTCTCCACAAGCCATTAACAGATAATGCATCTTAGGAACCAAACATCACTTCGGAGCTTAATTTTATTTCCATTTTCTTTTTAGGAAGATTCAGTTTCTATACTTTCTGATAGGTTATAATTAGCTTTAACAACATAGAATTTCTAACACTATTTATTGTAGCTTGTTGGTTTTATATAGCTCGAAATCTCAAAATTAAATATCTTTAGCATCCCATCAACTATCAGAAAATTCACAGGATTTAGGTCACTGTAAACAGTGCCAGGAAGTATCTACAATGTAAATTTTTGTTAGCTCTGGTATTTCTGTTGTTGCTGTATTTTTTTATTTTTAACTTTAAGCTATATATTAATATTAATATTTTATATTCTGTTACCATATAAATGTTTTGGTCTCTGATTATATAACTATCAAGTCAGGTAACATTATTGCTTTGCTGTTGTACTTTATTCAAATAAACTATTGCAATCTCATACCTCTCAGTTTTGTGCTTATCTGATTCATCTGTTTGCATATTTTATCACATGTGTCTATTTCTTTTCACTATATACCTCAGATACTTTGATTTCTATTTCCATCTGCTTTAATGTTGAAGAAAAACACTTCTTTTAAAATGAGCATTAATTTATTATAGAGGAAGCTAATATCATCATATACAAAATTTATGTATGAATTCAGTTCTTTTGTTTTTAATTTGATCTTAACATATTTGATTTTCTTCAGATTTGTTATTGCTTATTTTGGAGCAGGAATTTCTTTATCTGTGCTGCCTTTATCAGTTATTAAACATTCCATTTCAACTAATTTTAATTTGGACTTTTTGTAAGGTATTTCTTTCCCATTCATTCAAGGTTTGCCATTTCTGGTCTTCATCATATGATTTTATTTTTGTTTATTACAAGATAACTCCCACTGAGCAATACTCTGTGTCTCACCCCATGCTTAAATTTGCTTCATTTCTCCTAGAATATATTAATACATCAAAAACAAACTTTTTCCCCTCAGAGATGCTTTGAAAAAAAACTTGAACTACTTTTCTCTCATCCTTTCTATCTCCCTTGAACTTTTCCTGAGAGAAAAAGAGTTATTGGGAATTTCCCTACAACTACAATGTGTACTTTCTATGAATGTTACTGAATACTCAGAAAATATCAGAAAGGATACATGTAAATATAGATATTTATTCTGCAAGTACATAGAAAAACAGACAAATGATGCATGTCTGTATTTATCTCTACATGTATCTATCAATTTATTCATAGCAAAAAGCATTCCCCTTATTATTCTACTGTTTTTCATTATCATATTTTGGGGTCTCAAGTTTTTTTTCTTCTTGTTGTTTGTTTTTGAAAGCTATTTTTTTTTCATAAATAGTTTCCGTAGGTGTTAACAGAAGTAGCAAAAACCAAAGTGGTATTCTTTCTCTCACACACCAAACTCAGGGTACTTTATCTCTGCTCCCACAAATATGTATGAGATTTTTGCCAATACTAACTAGGAAATTCTTCAGTGGGCACATATTGTAGGTCCTCTAATCAGTTCAATTGAGTCCTGGCACTCTTTACCAAGGGATAGCATCAGGTCCCACAGTTTTGGAGGCTCAGTCTCACAAAGACTATCCCTGACACTGCAGAGTGCCAATCCCAAGCACTGGCCTATGACCTGTACTTCTAAAAATCTAGCTATAAATTGGAGTTCCCATTATACCCTCCTTGAGATAATTTGTTATAGAAGCACACTTAACTCAGTAACCAAGGTGCCTACTGACGTGCTAGTAAATAATATGATGAAGGATACAGATAAATAGTTTCCTGGGGAATTTCACAGAAGGAAGTCTGAAGATGTTCCAAGCCCAGGAGCTCTTTCCTCAAGTTATTGGGGAACACCACACTCCCAGAACACACAAACATTTACTCACTGGGACCCCAGAAAATCCAAGGCTTTCTATGGAGGCTTTACCACATAAACATAATTGATTATTGACTCCATTTCCAGACTTTCTTCCCTCTCCAAAAAATAAGAGGTGAGTCTAAAAACTCAAAGCTTCTAATAATGATTTGGTCTTTTTAATGACCAGCCACTATTTTAGGAGTCCACCATTCACTTCATTAGAAAAACAGACACTGCTATCACTAAGAATATTCCAAAGGATTTAGGAGCTCTGTGGCATGAACAAAGCCCAGATATTAGTACAAATTGATTTCCTATCTTTCATTTTCCTTAGGGAATGATCAAGGATTCCAAGAGCTCTATGCCAAGGAATGCGGACAGAGACCAAAGGTGTATTCCTTACAATTTCACAGAATACATAGTGATCTACTTTTGAAATCTTGTATACTTCCAAACACATATTTGCATCTGGAATAAAATGATATTTGAGTACCCTCAGAATTCTTGCACTCAAATCCTTAACTTTTTATAGTTTATAAATGATATTCTATATTTAACTGATGAGAATACAAAGGTGTCACTCAGATTTATGTTCCTTTGCTGTGACTTATCCTTGATTATGGAGTGGTATAAAGTTATTTACCAGTAGAAGTCATGTTATTTTGTCAGAACATGCCTAGTTGGGTGTTCTTTCTCATTAGCACAGCTTGGAAATCAGTGAGCAACTCAATATGAAGATACAGCTCTTCACCTAGCCCAGACAAATTTTCTTCATACAGTTCTTTGTTATTCTTTACTCTCTTTTCATTCATGTCCCTCTTTGAAAATCTTATTCTTTTCAGGAAAATCCTGAACCCATTAAGTCATCAGTTTTGGTCAAAATTTTCTGTCATTGATAGTTTTAGGATGCATAGTATTAAGTGTTTTAAACAAAATTGGATGTTGATCTATTTCCTTCAGAAGTTGTTTTTTCCTTTGGTCATTTATTTCTAATGTTCCATCTTTCCTTCCTCTCTCTTCTTTCTGACATTTATCAGATAAGATGAAAACTTATTCTGACAAGAAATTGAGACGTAAATTTTAATGTTTGCATATCTTTCATGACTGGAATCCTTAGGGTCTCAGACGCAAATGGAATTCCTTCACTGTGAGGCTGTACACTAAAGACAGATTGTCACCACTCTCCTGAAATGATGAAATAAAAGAGACTATTCTGTTCTAAGGGATTTCTTTAAATACAGCCTTACTAGTAACGAAGGATCAGCTTATGTTTCCTTTCCATTCTAAGTGAGGCCAAGATCCAGGCCACGACCTTAGCCTACAGTCAACTTTCAACCTTGGCACTGAAGACTCTACTACCTGGACATACACACATCTCTGGACCCCAAACTACTTAAGACTAAGTCACATAATTTCAGTGATTTATTTGAGAGATGGGAGACTGAAATTCAACATGACTAATCATTTGGGGTAAGTCTGAAAGCAGAGATGAAGTTGAGATGGCTACTGAAGGAATCTAGGTAATATATAGTATTTGGAAACACGCTATAGAGATGAACAACATTGAAAGAGAAGATGTAAAAGATCTTTAATCTTTTGGGACATATAAAGAAAATCATGAATGAATATGGACAGCAAGTAAATAAGCACCACCTGAAATGATACTTATGTTTCTGGTTGGGAGCAAGGTAGAAAGTAATTTGGGTGCCATTTAATGAGATAAGGAAGGATATATTACTTAGCAAAATTTTGAAGAGAAAACACTGCTAGGCCTGTCAAATCTCCTATCCAGAGTACAATATTTCTGTATTCATTAGTTTTCTCATGTGAACAAAATTTTAAAAAATGAAAATAACATGAGGACCATAAGGATTATTAGTAATCTTATTTCTCAAATACTTTATTTTAAAAAGAAAAAAATACTCTGTTCACACTTCATTGATTTAGTTGATATTTAGCTGAAAAATATTTGTTATATATTAACATTTATGTCAACTGTATAGAATATAGAGTAAAATATGAAGCAATCTCTTTCTTCAAGAAATGTAGTCATATGGAGGGCTACTATACAACAACAGAGAAGACCTGAAATGTGGATTGATCAGAAAAGTGGTACCAGATATTATTTTGAAAGGATGAAGAAAAGTTAGTTAGAGAAAGTTTGAGGGAATTTCAGAAGAAAGAGGCCACTGAGTAAATGTCTATCACAAGAAAGAGTCTAGGGTTACTACTGGAACACTATAAGCAGTTTGTGGAGTTAAACATAAAGTGTGAAGACAGGATTGAAAAGAAGAGACTGGATAGGGGATAGATAAGTTCCAAGTCATGGAAGGAATTGTTAAGAAGTTTGAAAATTCTAAGAAGCTATGACACATTTATAGAATTTTCTATTGCCTTAACAATAACATAATTAGATTTTTTTAGATCACTTTTTCTGCTATGGTATAAATTGATTCAAGGAGGATATGACTGAAAAGAGCAGACAGATTTAGAAAGTTTTTGCATTTGCTTGAGAAAGAGATTGAATGTTGTAATGATGTCATTTTAAGAGTAATACAGTGAAATTTTAGATAACTTGATTTTATGTTGGGCACGAAAGTAAAGATTCCCTATTGTCAGGTGGATATGCACATATAAAGTGGGAAGAAAAGATGGAGATCAAAACACTGAGTTTTTTGAATCATCAGCTCACAGTTGTTAGGTAAGCCAAGAGAATGGAGAAAATTTACCAGGGAATTGGTATTAATTGAAGCTAAAACTATCAGTAGTAAGCCTAAAGATTGGAAGTGGAAAAGTAACATATAAAATAGGCTGAAAATATATGAGTCATGAAGAATAGTGAAAGGAAAAAACGTAGAGATATATAATAACATTAGAACTGGTCAAAGACATTACTAGTGTTTACTAACCTTCAGTTTTCTCTTTGTCTAGGCACAGGAAAAGTTTGTATTCCCTGTTCTCTTCTAGTTAGTTATGTTTAGCAAAATTGCTTTGAACTCTGAAATATGAATAATAGAGAAGTACTATCTCCAAATGATAGAAAGTAATTACTTAAACTCCAACCTCACAACATTGGTTTGGTAATCACAGAGACTTGTATTGCGATGAAGTCTTAAAGAAATATTGTTCTACTATTTTACCCAAATAATATACTGTCTGCTATTGAGAGCTGAATGAATGTTACTGTTAATACTACAGCAAATCTTAGCCATGAAAAGAACAGTTTATGTTCATCTGGGAATTAATGGTGATCTTAGCAGGAAAGTTTAAGTGAACTATAAGAATAGGTTAAAATGCAGTGCATTCAGGCTTTTAATGTGTGATATAATAGAGAGAAAGCATACACTTTGCTCCTTTATGAACTCTGGAGGAGGAGAAAACAAATTGGAAAGTATATCTAGAGAACAATAGGGTCAAAACAGGGTCTATTTGAATGGGATAAATGAATTGAAGAGACTCCTAGAATGAACAAACTGAAGGGAAGAAAACAGGTAAAATAGAAAAGAACAAGAAAGAAGAAAGGATGTTTAGTGAAGTGATTTTCCACAAGAGGAAAGGAAAAAGAAGCTAAAGGACACCCTACAGCTTGAAGCATCAAGTAACAATCCTTAATGTCCTGGACAAGGAGAATATAGAGGGTGGCACGGAAGAACCAGGATTCAGTTAAGGCTCTCCTTAGAGCCCTCTATGCTAAATGAGATCTGGTGGTAGGTTAGCAATATAGATATGTTTTCAAGGTTACATTGTAAATTTGGGATGTGGAACAATAGGAACAAAAATGCAGAATGCAGAGGTTTAAACTAGTTAGGGAATAATTAGAGGAAAACTTGAAGAGAGCATTTTTTCTATTAAACATTGAAGCTGACGTAATTTTCATATCTCTTTACTTTGTCTAAAATCCTTTTAATCCTAAAATTATTCAGTATCTCAAGTAATAACTGCCATGGTGTTAGTAGCTCTGCTATATTTTAAATAATGGTGCTGACCAGTATGGATCTTCCTAAAATCCTTTGTACTTCAATCAAGCAATTTTAGAATGAATTAAATAAATATCTCCATTAAGCCACTTTTGGAGCTGTATTTTATAGTAATTTTTGCTAGTATCACTGGTTATACTTCAAATAATTGTATTAGTTTTACATTGTTTTGTATCAAATTAGCATAAAATGATGGCTTAAAACAAAACAGATTTCTTGTCTCCCTGTTCCCACTGGTCAGGAAACTGAGGCACCAGGAATGTTTGAGTTCTTGGTTTATGATCTGAATTTGGAGTGCTGGTTAGGTCTGTTTTCTCATTCAAACCTTAAATGTCTTTCGCAAACTGATTCAAGTTATAAGATTTTGGGCCAGTGTTCTTGCTCTCTATTGGTAAAAAAATGAACATTTTCAGCATTGACTGGTTGTCTGTTTTTCAGTCCTCTCAAAACAACATGGAAATTGATCTTGAGGCCAGAAAGATATTTCTGCCACGTGGATTCCTCTTACTCTAGCTTTTAGATCCAGAATAAAAGAGCTCCTGTAGGATGAATCCACTCATACAATCCCTTATTTCCCTACTCATGGTCAACCAATCAGTAACTTTAACTACACTCTCCAAGTCACATTTGTGAGTAACATAATGTATTCTTTTTTTTTTTTTATTGGTTGTTCAAAACCTTACAAAGCTCTTGACGTATCATAATGTATTCTTGATAGCAATATCCCATCAAATTCACAGATATTGAGTATACTAAAGAAAAGGAGATATGTAAGATCTATAAAATAATGAAATTATTGAACATAGGAAAAAATATATTGAAGTATCACGGTCTAATTGTATTTCTATTATCATCTGTTTGATAATTTTTCTTTCAAATGTTCTTCTACAATGAATTAAAGACATTTTTCTCATTAAAATATTTTTTAAAATTGTATTGAAAATTGATGTGGAAGAGAGAAATGTGAGAGATAAAGACAAGTGTGGGTGAAAAAAAACAGGATATTTCCATTTTTACATAAAGACAATATATGATTTTATATCATTTGTGCTGCTATGACTGGCCTAAAAGAGCATTTTATTTCTTGTAGCCATGGGGCTATTATAAAGAAAAGGCAAACCAAATTATGATTATGCAAGTAAAAGATTTACAATGCAAATAAAATGAAAAACCTCTCTGGGATACTTAAGAAAATGTTGAGAATATAAATTAGAAAAATATGGAGCCTTGAAAATTGGAAGAGGGATATTTGCATGGATTCTGAGAAATAAGATTACTTACACTACTACTGCTAATCCTCTCTAACTTTCTTTATGAGAAAAAAAAATCACTTCCTGTGATGCATAATGTTACCTTTGCATTAAGATGCTAATAACCCCCTAAAGGTAGGTGCCATTCAAGGGGATGCTGATTATTTTTAAGTCTGTAAGAGCATGTCTCATTGTCTTATTGAACCAGATTTAAATTAAGCCAGAAAACCCTTTGAAGAAGGAAGATGAATCATGGCCTAAGGGAAAATAAAAACAAACAAACAAAAAATACTAGATTTTACCAATTTATATTAACTAGAACCTGGGAATGAATGCAGGGATAATTTGTAAATTTACTATTCTATGGAAGAAAAATACATCAAATGGACTTAAATTACTAATATGGTTTATAGCCAGATCAGTGACAAATACCTCCAATAGAGTACTTTGTGCTAACTGCAATATGGAGTCAGTGTAGGCTTACATTAAAATAAAGGTGAGGAACCAGAACTTAATTATAGTGCTGAGTTAAAAGGAGAAGGAGGAGGAGGAGGAGGAGGAGGAGGAAGAGGAGGAGGAGGAGGAGGAGGAGGAGGGGGAGGAAAGAAAGTAAGTATATGGAATCAGCAGTAAATTCTGCAAGTATTTTTCACTTATCCACGCTGATGTGTTTTTCCAGAAAGGCCCAGAAGATATTCCTTTTGTTAATGAACTAAGAAGGATCCAGAGGATTGTCCTTTCACCAGTGGAGGGAAAAATGCAGCAGTAAGAATAACACCATGCTTAGGGAAAAAAATGCCTTATCCTTAGTATTTTAGGCAGACCCATTGTTGCATACATTACCTTCTTTATTACAATAGTAATAATGGTATTGTGGGATTACATAGGTCAACTGACAGAACCCTACCTGAATCTTTAAAACAGGTGTGATTCCCATCCATAGCAGTTCTTCAGCAGTAATCAAAATGATTTTTTTTCCATAAAACCTTGACTTATTAATTGTTCAAGGTATTCCCAGGAACAAGAAAAAATGGATTTGATGGCTATTTTTGATGTTATGTGTCAGTGTGGCTCAGTTGAGAAATACTTCCAAGAATTTCCTTTTTTAACATGGTTCTAATTAGGATAGATGGAAGGAGGAAGAAGCCATTTTGTCTAATACTCTCTCCTCCTCTGTTGACTCACCTGATTGGAAAAACATAGTAGCCTTCACTGCTTTTCTTTTCAATAATCCCCATTTATTCTCTCTGAATCTTACGTCATGTGTCAGAAATGTATGTTCGATTCCATAATGCCCATGCTATCTATAGGATGTCCTCCTCGTTAAAGTTAGAAACAATAAGAAGAAACTTGAGTGTCATGGTATTATGCTGTGGTTTCAGTCTTCTTGATAGTTTCTCTTTCTCCTTGTCCAGATATGAACCAATATATGGGATCCAGGAATGAAGCAGAAAATGAGTTCCCTTGAAGGTAGATCTGAGAAATAATGGAAATTGTGTGTATGTATCATAAACAAACATGTACTAGAAATTATAAAGTTATATAACATGAATAATCTTTCTATCTTTCCCTCGGAGACCTGTGAACATTTTCAAAAGTAACTTGCTTTGGAGAAAGAGGACTATCCAGACACTTTAAATATTACTCATCATATGTGCTCTAAACTGTCATAAATTTTTTATAATCCAAAGTGCCACTGTAGTCCACTCTTCAGAGTGGGGTCTTTTGGAGGTCAGTTGAGAAATGGATGTTGGCCTGAATCCATTTGTAAATGGACATGGCAAATCTGTAAATCCACTCTGAAGTTGGCTTCCCAGATTCTGAACATGTACTTGAAATATTCATACCCTATAGTTGGCAGAAACTTCCTATTAGTTCCCTGGCCCATGGAGTAAAGGGTGTTATGGCACAAAGGAAAATCAGAAGTCTCTGAACCTGTACTCTCTGGAGGATAAAAAAACAAACAAACAAACAAAAAACAACAACATTATCTGTAGGGTAATCCCAATGATTTAGTCCACCATCAGGGGCTTCGATTATATAATGATACTGAGTTCTACCTTATCTTCACTTAACATGCCAGTTAGGCATATAAAGAGTATTAAAAGGAATTTTTAAAAAATCTTAATGAGAAATTTCTTTCAAATGTAGTTGTTGTTGTAGATGTGGACTCTATATACTAGAGTAGACAGCATTAAGCTCAATACCTAGAATAAAGCTATTCATGTGGCAAGTACTTATATCTATTAATTAATCAGGATGGAGCATTAGAAAGTTTGTTTCCATGCTATGTGTAATGCAGCACATCTTCAGTGTATTATCTCAGGATTATGCCAGCTGTGTTCTATGCCATGGGTCAGTACACAGAGACCTTGATTATTTCACCATCCTTCAGAGAATATTGTCTTACCATGTTGATAAGGTCATGGAAATTGGATTTAGTGATCAAGTAAAAGATAATATTTAGATGTATTTGTAAGATATATGTGCCAAATGGTGGGAAAGAAATTCCATGGGCGTTCTGAAGAGGTAAGTGGTATGTATGAGGTCCACAGCATGGTTGTCCCTTAAGTAAGACCTGTCTAGCTGACAATCACTAACAGCTAATACCAAATCCTCGACAGGATGGAACTCCATAGGAAGACCAACTGGATATCTGATAGCAGATATTTTATATTAGTTCCTTTCAATTAACTCTTGCAGGAAAGTAGAGACAATAATTTATCTTAACTGAAATGGTGATTCAGGTAATGAATGTTTTTACTTGCCTAGAATTCTCTTTTTAGGCTACCTTAGTTATATTATTTAATTGACATCAGTGTATTCACACATCACTGCCTCTGAACAAGGACCATTTATAAACAAAGAAGCAACAAGCTTGTTCCTTTTCCTGGAATTCATTGGTTCTGTTGACAGGGAATAGACAGACGTGAGCAGTGAGAACTTGAGGCTGTTGGAAATATCAGGGATCCCAGGAACCCCAGAAGACAAAACAAACACTCATAGACTAATTATCTCTGTCAGCACAGCAAGACTTTTACTTCCAAGTGCAGAAGGGTGCATATCAATCAAAACCAAAGCAGGTGCACTGAGCAGGCAGTCTGCTTAGCCTTTATTCCTGATGCAAGAGTACTGTATCATTGTCCATAGTTCAGGACTGACCTCACAATCTTTGGCATGAACAGCTATTAAGGAAAGAGGTACCTGATCACTATTCATTGGTTGGGTCTGACCTTACCATTTCCTACTGGATTATTTAAATAAATATACTTTTAGCTGTCCCCATCCCTCTTTGTTCTCTTGTGGTGGTAAACTCCCCTTGAATGTCATGTCTTTTGGCATGTACATAGTTTATCTTTGATGATCAGGTCAGGGCCACCTCCGTCTCACCTCCTGTCTGTATGTGGGCTCTAAATTTTACACTCTGGTATTAACTGTCCGTAGCTTTCCATTCTGCTTTCCCCTCCAGCTGCCTTTCTTGTATCTCAAATCATTTTAAATTTAAAGCTAAATACTCAAATACTCAATTTTTTTCTTTTTTTTTAATTTTTATTGTTGGTTCTTCAAAACATTACATAGTTCTTGATATATCATATTTCACACTTTGATTCAAGTGGGTTATGAACTCCCATTTTTACCCTGTATACAGATTGCAGAATCACATCGGTTACACATCCACTGATTTACATATTGCCATACTAGTGTCTGTTGTATTCTGCTGCCTTTCCTATCCTCTACTATCCTCCCTCCCTTCCCCTCCCCTCGCATCTTCTCTCTCTACCCCATCTACTGTAATTCATTTCTCCCCCTTGTTTTTTCCCCCCTTTCCCCTCACTTCCTCTTGTATGTAATTTTGTATAACCATGAGGGTCTCCTTCCATTTCCATGCAATTTCCCTTCTCTCTCCATTTCCCTCCCACCTCTCATCCCTGTTTAATGTTAATCTTCTTCTCATGCTCTTCCTCCCTACTCTGTTCTTAGTTACTCTCCTTATATCAAAGAAGACATTTGGCATTTGTTTATTAGGGATTGGCTAACTTCACTTAGCATAATCTGCTCTAATGCCATCCATTTCCCTGCAAATTCCATGATTTTGTCATTTTTTAATGCAGAGTAATACTCCATTGTGTATAAATGCCACATTTTTTTTATCCATTCATCTATTGAAGGGCATCTAGGTTGGTTACACAGTATTACTATTGAGAATTGTGCTGCTATGAACATCAATGTAGCAGTGTCCCTGTAGTATGCTCTTTTTAGGTCTTTAGGGAATAGTCTGAGAAGGGGAATAGCTGGGTCAAATGGTGGTTCCATTCCCAGCTTTCCAAGAAATCTCTATACTGCTTTCCAAATTGGCCACACCAATTTGCAGTCCCACCAGCAATGTACAAGTGTACCCCTTTCCCCACATCCTCCCCAGCACTTGTTGTTGTTTGACTTCCTAATGGCTGCCAATCTTACTGGAGTGAGATGGTATCTTAGGGTGGTTTTGATTTGCATTTCTCTGACTGCTAGAGATGGTGAGCATTTTTTTATGTACTTGTTGATTGATTATATGTCCTCCTCTGAAAAGTGTCTGTTCAGGTCCTTGGCCCATTGTTGATTGGGTTATTTGTTTTCTTATTGTTTAATTTTTTGAGTTCTTTGTATACTCTGGATATTAGGGCTCTATCTGAAGTGTGAGGAGTAAAGATTTGTTCCCAGGATGTAGGCTCCCTATTTACCTCTCTTATTGTTTCTCTTGCTGAGAAAAAACTTTTTAGTTTGAATAAGTCCCATTTGTTGATTCTAGTTATTAAATCTTGTGCTATGGGTGTCCTATTAAGGAATTTGGAACCCAACCTCACAGTATGTAGATTGTAGCCAACTTTTTCTTCTATCAGACACCATGTCTCTGATTTAATATCAAGCTCCTTGATCCATTTTGAGTTAACTTTTGTGCATGGTGAGAGAAAGGGATTCAGTTTCATTTTGTTGCATATGGATTTCCAGTTTTCCCAGCACCATTTGTTGAAGATGCTATCCTTTCTCCATTGCATGCTTTTAGCCCCTTTATCAAATATAAGATAGTTGTAATTTTGTGAATTGGTTTCTGTGTCCTCTATTCTGTACCATTGGTCCATCCACCTGTTTTGGTACCAGTACCATGCTGTTTTTTTTACTATTGCTCTGTAGTATAGTTTGAAGTCTGGTATCACTATACTGCCTGATTCACACTTCCTGTTTAGAGTTGTTTTTGCTATTCTGGGTCTTTTATTTTTCCATATGAATTTTATGATTGCTTTATCTATTTCTATAAGAAATGCCATTGGGATTTTGATTGACATTGCATTAAACCTATAGAGAACTTTTGGTAATATCGCCATTTTGATGATGTTAGTTCTGCCTATCCATGAACAGGGTATATTTTTTCATCTTCTAAGATCTTCTATTTCTCTCTTTAGGGTTCTTTAGTTTTCATTGTATAAGTCTTTCACCTCTTTTTTAGGTTGATTCCCAAGTTTTTTGTTGTTGTTGTTGTTTTTGTTTTTTTGTTTTTTGTTTATTTTTTTTGAGGATATTGTGAATGGAGTGGTTGTCCTCATTTCCATTTCAGAGGATTTGTCACTGATATACAGGAATGCCTTTGATTTATGCATGTTGATTTTATATCCTGCCACTTTGCTGAATTCAGTTATTAGCTCTAATAGTTTCTTTGTAGACCCTTTTGGGTCTGCTAGGTATAGAATCATTTTGCCAGCAAATAGTGATAATTTAAGTTCTTCTTTTCCTATTTTTATGCCTTTAATTTCTTTTTTCTGTCAAATTGCTCTGGCCAGTGTTTCAAGAACTATGTTGAACAGAAGTGGTGAGAGAGGGCATCCCTGTCTTGTTCAAGATTTTAGAGAGAATGCCTTCAATTTTTCTCCGTTCAGAATGATGCTAGCCTGAGGCTTAGCATAGATAGCTTTTACAATATTGAGGTATGTTCCTGTTATCCCTAGTTTTTCTAGTGTTTTGAACATAAAGGGATGCTGTACTTTGTTGAATGCTTTTTCTACATCTATCGAGATGATCAGATGGTTCTTATCTCTAAGTCTATTGATGTGGTGAATAACATTTATTGATTTCCGTATATTGAAAAAGCCTTGCATCCCAGGGATGAATCCTACTTGATCATAGTGCACAATTTTTTTGATATGTTTTTGTATCCGATTTGCCAGAATTTTATTGAGGATTTTTGCATCTAGGTTCATTAGAGATATTGGTCTGTAGTTTTCTTTGTTTGAAGTGTCTTTGTCTGGTTTAGGAATCAGGATGATGTTGGCCTCGTAGAATGAATTTGGAAGTTCTCCCTCTTTTTCTATTTCCTGAAATAGCTTGAAAAGTATTGATATTAGTTCTTCTTTAAAGGTTTTGTAAAACTCTGCTGTATACTGTCCTGGGCTTTTCTTAGTTGGTATTCTTTTGATGGCTTCTTCTATTTCCTCAATTGATATTAGTCTGTTTAGGTTGTCTATATCCTCCTAACTCAATCTGGGCAGATCATATGACTTAAGAAATTTATCGATGCCTTCACTATCTTCAATTTTATTGGAGTATAAGGATTCAAAATAATTTCTAATTATCTTCTGTATTTCTGAAGTGTCTGTTGTGATATTGCCTTTTTCATCCCGTATGATAGTAATTTGAGTTCTCTCTCTTCTTCTCTTCATTAGCATGGCTAAGGGTCTGACAATCTTATTTATTTTTTCAAAGAACCAACTTTTAGTTTTCTCAATTTTTTCAATTGTTTCTTTTGTTTCGATTTCATTAATTTCAGCTCTGATTTTAATTATTTCTTGCCTTCTAGTTCTTTTGCTGTTGTTTTGCTCTTCTTTTTCTAGGATTTTGAGATGAAGTGTGAGATCATTTATTTCTTGTTTTTTTCTTTTTTTAAGGAATGAACTCCAAGCAATGAATTTTCCTCTTAAAACTGCTTTCATTGTGTCCCATATATTCCGATATGTTGTGTCTGTGTTTTCATTTATCTCTAAGAATTTTTTAATTTCCTCCTTGATGTCTTCTATAACCCATTGATCATTCAGTAACCTATTGTTCATTCTTCAAGTGATGCATGATTTTTCCTTCCTTCTTTTATCGTTGATTTCCAGTTTCATTCCATTATGATCAGATAAGATGCATGGTATTATCTCTACTCCTTTATAAAGTCTAAGAGTTGCCCTGTGACATAATATATGATCTATTTTTGAGAAGGATCCATGTGCTGCTGAGAAAAAAGTGTAACTGCTTGATGTTGGGTGGTATATTCTATATATGTCAATTAAGTCTAGGTTATTAATTGTATTATTGAGTTCTATAGTTTCTTTATTCAATTTTTGTTTGGAAGATCTGTCCAGTGGTGAGAGAGGTGTGTTGAAGTCTCCCATAATTATTGTATGGTGGTCTATTAGACTCTTGAACTTGAGAAGAGTTTGTTTGATGAACATAGCTGCACCATTGTTTGGGGCATGTATATTTATGATTGTTATGTCTTGTTGGTGTATGGATCCCTTGAGCAGTATGTAGTGTCTCTCTTTATCCCTTTTGATTAACTTTGGCTTGAAATCTATTTTATTTGATATGAGTATGAACACTCCTGCTTGATTCCAAAGTCCATATGAGTGATATGATTTTTCCCAACCTTTCACCTTCAGTCTATGTATGTCTTTTCCTATCAAATGCATCTCCTGTAGGCAGCATATTGTTGGATCTTTTTTTTTTTTTTTTGATCCATTGTACTAACCTGTGTCTCTTAATTGGTGAGTTTAAGCCATTAACATTTAGGGTTATTATTGAGATATGGATTGTTCTTCCAGCCATATTTGTTTATTTATGCTACTTAACATGGTTTGGTTTTCCTCTTTGATTATTTTTTCCCTTTACTGTACTATCTCCCACTGTTGGTTTTCACCACTATAATCTTCTATTTCTCATAAGGTAAGGGGATAATTCTGTAAACTGGGCCTACTGTGCTAACCCCCACATACTTCCCTTTTTAAAAAAGCAATTTACCTGAAGCACTGCTTGGCTTAAGTTGCCAGGATATGTTACGTTCTTTAGCAAATGGCCTGTTATCTGAAAAAGAAATACAGGTCCAAAATGCCAATGAAACACAAGTTACACTGAAGGCGGGGGGTGGGGGGGAGGTTGACCCTTACACAGACCAGGTCCAAAAACTCATGGTAAAAAGAATAATCTACCTAATCATGAAACGTGTAAAGACAGGTTCCAATCAGAACAAGTGAGCATGGGCCAAAATGACCTAGGGTTGTCATGGGCAGTGGGGATTTAAAAATCTGAAAGTGAATAATATAGAATATATAATAAACTTCAATTAAGACTTTTTTGATGTAAAGTCCACTCTATAAAATTAACCTGTAGAAACATTGCACTCAATTCCTTTGTCTAGGGGCAGTGGAAAAAAGGGATATGGGACAGACTTCGGTAAAGGCTATAGACACAAAGGCTAACAAATAGCCTCAACACTTTTCCAATACCTGTTAATATAGATTTTGACCAATACCCTTAGTAATTTTCTAAGCTCTAATTAGCATAAATATCCATCAACAGTCTTGCCCAGTACCTATATAAACCCTTACACCAATACATTTAAATAGCAACCCCTATCAGGTCCTCTCTCATCACATGGGACCTCTGTCTCTTTTATTCCCACATAAATAAACCCTACTCTTTTATGTTCACTCTTCCTTGTCTGTGGATTTCTGTCTTTGAATTTGTGAAGCAAGTATATCCCAAAAGAAGGGCTGAAAGAAGTCACTGGTGGGCAGCTGGGTCTGCTGCAACACTGGGGATAATTCTCCACCATTGACAGCTGCAACAGGATTCCATAGTAGTGGAGAAAAATCTGTTGTTGCTGGCTAGTACCCTTAGAACTGACCCCAGCAGATCTCCTGCTGTGATTAGCTGCTGATACTTAAAAGAACTTTCTTGGCTCCAGAGCACTGCCACTTAGGCAGTCTCAACCCTCCAGTAGAAGAAAGAATCTGGTTTTGGCTCAAACTCTGGCTTCATTATCATCCTGTTGTAAGTCAAAAGCAAAGAGGTGGACTTTAGTGGGACTCTCAGGTAATTCTTTGGGACTCCCTATAAAACGAGAGGGCATGCCATCCCTTCTGCTCCCCTTTCCTCTTTCTTCTAACAAACTTCTGCCTGTTACCCTGAACAATATGTCTGAAAGAGGTCTGGCATGATTTTAAGAATCAGGATTTGAAAAGGGGATCTCTGTGCTACCTCAGATTCATAGCAGTCCTCTGCCTTAAAACACCATCATTCACCTAGTCTCTAGAAGCAACTGTACTAAAAAAAAATGCTGGAATTGCCCATTAAAGACCTGGTTTCAATGCTGGTTGGGTAATGATTTATTGTGCTAAAATGGCTATGATACAGAAAAATACATGAAAATACACAGAGAAACTTTCTTATGGATAAGGTGATTTTATTTAGTGGCTATCAGATGAGTATGAATTATTTTGTCAGTCTGTCTTTTTTTTTTTTTTTTTTTTTATGGTGCTGGGGATTGAACCCAGAGCCTTGTGCATGCCAGGCAGTTACTCTGTCAACTGAGCTATATCCTTAGCCCCTATTTGTCTCTTAATATGAACAGTGTTTGAAATCTTTGATTTGGGGCCATTATTCAATTTTAGTATAGTTTTATTTTTATTCAAATGCATTGTAGAAATTCTTAATGATTTTTGTAAAATTTCATACATTGGAAAAGTTTTAGATATTCTGAATTTATTTTAAAATGATTAATGATTGGAAAAATGAGTAACATAAAGTATGATACATGGTTCTATTTAATAATGAGAAGTTAACTCATTTATGCTTGATTAATATCTCATAATAATCCTTTATTTTTAGTGTGCAAGTAGAAATCAGAATTGAATAATTATGATGGCAAAAGAAACAGCTGCTAAACATTCTGATGTGAGCATAAAGCTAATAAAAGTGTCAAATTTAGAAGTTAATGTTGGTATGGGACTTCTACATTCTTAGAAAAAAAACTACTAAACAAAATTATGATGTATTAGAGAGTATATTTCATAATGAAACTGGAATATAGATAGCTAGAAGATAATCAAAAGCAACTGTCATGACTATTATATATCATGTATTATTGGGTTTTAATTATTACTCTTAAAAATAATACTCAGTAAATGTCTATGAGCTCTCAAAAAACAGATCAACCTTATCAGTGAGGGGGGACATAATCATGTAGTTCGTTTGTACTCTGTTTCATAGATTAACATCTATGTAATTGTTATTTTTTGAGAGTCATTTCTCCACCAAAATATTTTTCATGCATTTTTACTATTAGATGATAATATGTAAGTGGAATATATAACACCATATTTTTCCCCCACAGTTTAGGTGCCCAACTGCTAATATTCAAGTGACAGGCTTATAAGTGGAAATAATACTGTTAATCTGGTTGGTGATAATGTTTTCAATGTAGTTTCTAAATTTTAAGATACAAATACATATAGATATGATTTCTAGTGTTGAAAGATTAATAAGGATCTGGGGTTGTGGCTCAACAGTAGAGGGCTCACCTAGCATGTGTGAGGCCCTGGGTTTGATCTTCAGTACCACATAAAAATAAATAAATAAAACAAAGTCTTGTGTGCAACTACAACTAAAAAATAATCTAAGAAAAAACAAGATTACTAGATAAAGTGCCTAATATACATGTTTAATTCACTCAGTTACATGTTTTTGAATTGTGAAGTTACTGTGGTTTGCAAAAATTTTATCTGAAGAACTCTTTCTCATGTTTCTCAAAATATAGTACATGAAATGAAGAAAAAGATATTCTAGTTTGAAGTTTTGATGGGATTTCTCTAATCCATTCTACTGGGCTTCATCCCTAGGGGATCCTTAAACAAATAACAAGAAATTTCTTGGCATAGAAGTATTAAAAGCTCAAAGAATTTGTAAGCCTTCACATTTGTAGAGAAACTTGTTTTTAAAAAATGTATGAGGATTCAAATTTTCTCTCCTGGCCCGATGCATATACATGCACATGTACACACACGTACATATGTATACACATACACTCCTCAAATGAGGTCAACTTGCCCTGAGTGTCCTTCTCCCTAAAGGAAAAGAAAGAATAATGGTGAAGGCAAAAAGAAAAACTGTAATTGAAAAATACTTTGTAGACTATTTAGTCCTATATCATACACAATTATCTTTTCCCAGCAGTTGGGAAAGAAATGAAAGTATCATTGCAACTTTTATTTCTAACTTCTAAACTAGCAAACCCAAGCCTTTTTTCTTCTTTTCTGTTTGATTTACATGATCTAGAGTATCATTTGTTAAAACTCCACATGCATATTCTCCTCAGTATAACCACCCTGACATGATTATTATGTATTGTAAAGTGTCAGAGTTTTCACCTACTTTCAGACTAACAACTGGGCTTGCTAAAGTTTCAGAGATGTTAGCAGAAGATTTAAAATTCCTAGGTTGCAAGCAATTCTAGCCTAGAACTTGCTGTAATACCCATAGCCATAGTATGAATGTATGCCTTGATTCCTGAACCCCTTATTTTCCTATTTTCATTGACTAATACTGAGGCCTAGTAACACCTGTCCAAGCAGATGGTAATATTAGAGAAGAAAAACACTAAGTTTGCTGAAATCAACTTTTTAATTCTAGCTCCTAGGCATGAAGAAAGTTGGCAGATTTTACCTCTACCATTCTAGGGTCTCAATTGGGCCTAAGAATTAATTTGAGTTAATATAGATTAACAAAAGTAAAACATAAAAATTCAATGTATGTTTATGTGACACGGTAGACCTCATAAAGAAATAAAGACTGAAAGAGGTGACAAAAGCTGAATGTTTTTATATTAGGTTGAACAAAGAGAAGTGTGTTAATCAGGGTTCCCTAGAGGAACAGAACCAACAGAAAGTATGGTTGTAAAACGGGGATTTATTAGATTGGCTTACACAAGCAGAAGCTGATAGTCAACTATGGCCCTCTGCAGACTGGAGAGCTAGAGGAATCAGTCGCTAGCTGCACAGTCCAAGCTGCTGAAGAATCAGAACAAGAGGGTCCAATGATGCTACCCGAGTCTGAGACCAATGTCTTCTGGAAACTTGCTGGAGAATCACTGTCTGTGATTCCACTTTTGAAGAATGAAGAAGCAGGAGTTTGATGTCTTCAGGCAATTGACACAGCAATCAAGAAGCCACTCAAGAAGACTCGTATTAGCTACTGCCTCTTTGTTCTTCCAACTTGTATTCCATCAAGCTTCTAACCTAAAAGCAGGTGCTGCCCACATGTAGTAAGGGTCTCCATTTCAATAATAGATACACCCTTATTGACACCCCCAGAAACCTCGTAATCCTCAACATCTTTTAATTGAATCAAGTTGACAATTCAAATTAACCATTGCAAAGGCAATGTGGAAAAACACCTAAATTATGTGGGGAAACTAAAGTAATATAAATATTATTTAATTAAGCTTCATTGGTAAGAATTCTCTCTGCTATCATTCTTTATTTCTCCTGGGAGGGCATCTTCGGAATGGGAAGTTTGGTTTGTTTGTTTTTCCTCATGTTTTTAGAATGAAATGGGGATATTCAAATATATTTCTTATATCCACTGCTTTTCAAGTGCCTTTTTGTTATAATCCTCATATCAAAGTAGCATATTTTAAGATACATATTCTGCTTCCCTTTATATGCAAAGTACCAGAGAGGGGTACTTCATCCTCTAAAGCTGTAAATGCCTTTGCTCTGATGGTGGAAGATTGAAAGCAGGTTATGGAGGGGAAGTGGGGGATACACTGTATCATCCAAGGTCCTTTACTATTCAGATATCCTTGAAAAATAGATCAGAGCAAGAATGCTTAGTTTCTTCACTTGTAAGACAAATAGAAACACAAGAGATCCATGGATAATTGTCTTCTAGTGAATGTAACAATTTAATAAACCCCTCTGAAGACACTATTAAGGAAAAGAAAAATGAAAAGAAGGAAACCATAGGAATATTTTTGATTTTTTTAAAGCAGCTGCACATCAACTATTTATAACAATCTATGGTTTTATGACACTGTAGTAAAACATCTATTTTAGACAGCAGTAAACCTAAAAGAAACATTGTAAAAATACATAATAAATTATTTTAATATATTAAAAATCAAAACATTTTGATGTAGGTGTTACATGCTCTTGAACAGGAGCTGAGCAGCCCCCTTAACCTTGAGTAATGAAAGTATGGAACTGGCATCACATGCAATGCAAAGCACATGGGCCTTACCTTTGCATGGCAAGGAAGTGTAACTCTGGGATTGGGCATCACCCAATGGGACTAGGCTAAACTCCCCGGTTTGTTTTAACACAATCCCTTGCCCTATTTGGGTAGAATATTCTATCTATCGGATATCTTTCCCCTAATAAATACGGGGATTCAGGTGCGCTTTCTTTCTCTTGCCTCCCTTGCTCCTCTTTCTCTTTCCAGCACTGCCCAATGTGGAGCTGATCCCTGTGGTCACAGAGCCATGCCTTACCCTGAGAAAGGTATTTTGTGTTTGTGTGGTCTTTTCGTTGCCAGCCCAATTCACGCGGAGTGACTCTGATTCCAATGTAGGTGATACTCCTATACCATTCTGTTTGTCTAGCACTTCATGATTTTACTTTATAATTCATCCTACAAATATTTCTTGTTATTGGATGGAAGACTCAATAAGATGAAGCATCAGGCTGATATGTGTGATGATTGGATCCTAGCCCCAGCACAGTGGGATCAATTATAGCAGCAGAAGAAATAATATATATATGTTACACACATACACACACAGTAGGTTTAGAAACAATGGTTATACTTTATGGATTTCTAAAATTATATAGTTTTTTTTTCCTGAAAAATGTTTTAGACTGTGAAAAACTTGAGTTTTGTGCTGAGTTCTATTCCTTCTCATGCCCATGGTATAGTGTATAATATAGCATCTAACACATGGCAGTTAATCATTAAAACTCATATATGTTCCATTCAGTTGAGGAAACTAAGAAAAGTTTGAATTGTAGGGTATTTAAGAATAACAAGGCTAATTAGTGGCTGAACAACAGATTTCCACATTTCAGGCTATGATTTGCAGAATGATTATGTCCTTTCCTTTCACTTTAAGAAAATTATAGCTTTTCTGATCACATTACTCTTGAGTATTAAGATCAATATTATTAGGACTCACATGTCAATCTTTTTGTAAGCTTCTGCAAAACTAATTTTGTAATAGAATTTGTTTGATGCAATGCATTTACACTGAAATACTAAAGCATAAACCAAAAGCACTGAAAGGTGATAAAGAAAAAAGAATTTTTCAAAGAAGCAGAAAAAAATAGAATAATTTTTATGAAGAGTGGCTAACTCATAGAGGATCTCATAGAGCATGGCCAGGCAAAATTAAACTAAAATGGGGATAACTAAAAAGGACAGCAGGTTGACTTGCACAGTTGCATGGCCTCATCATGGAAAGCAAATAATAAGACTAATGGATGAGGACCAAATAGTTTATTATTCAAAGCACAACAAGCATAGGATTATCAGCATAACTGTGTTGATTTCCTCAGCTTCCATGTGCACAGGGAGACTCTGTAAGCTCAGATGGAAACTGTGAACATGGTATTGTGCTGCAAGAGAGAAATGTAGCCCAAGATATTTTGGACATGCAACAAACTTTATAACAAGGAGCAAGCACCAAGTACCATACAAGCCAGATCCCTTCTGAATGGAGTAGTAGATACACTGTAGTCATCTTGAACTGCTTCATTACCTTGGTCACAGATGTAGCTACAAAAGCTGCCCAATGTCAGTCTACAATCCAACCCTCCAGTATAACACAATCAGCAAGAACACACTGGGTTGCTCAGAGCTATGTAGGATTGCCTATCCCAACAAGCATCTTTGCATTCACCCCATTTAAATAGCAGTAGCACAATAAGTGTTGGTGAGGATGTGAGGAAAAAGGTACACTTATGCATTGCTGGTGGGACTGCAAATTGGTGCAGCCAATATGGAAAGCAGTATGGAGATTCCTTGGAAATCTGGGAATGGAACCACCATTTCACCTAGAAATCCCTCTTCTTGGTTCCATACTCAAAACATTTAAAAACAGCATACTACAGGTACACAGCCACATCAATGTTTATATCAGCACAATTCACAACAGCTAAACTGTGGAACCAACATAGATGTCCTTCAATAGATGAATGGACAAAAAAAAAATGTGGCTTATATACACAAAGAAATATTTCTCGGCAATAAAAGAGAATAAAATCATGGCATTTGCAGATAAATGGATGGAGTTAGAGAAGATAATGCTAAGTGAAATTAGCCAATCCCAAATAAACAAATGCTGAATGTTTTCTCTGATATAAGAAGGCTGATTCATAGTGGGATAGGGAGCAAGAGCATGGGAGGAATAGAGGAACTTTAGATAGGGCAGGGGGTGGGAGGAAAAAGCCGGGGAAGGGGTTAGCCAGAATGGTGGAAAGTGATGGACATCATTATCCAAAGTACATGTATGAAGACAAGAATTGGTGTCAACATACTTTATATACAACCAGAGATATGAAAAACTTGTGCTGTATATGTGTAATAAGAATTGTAATGCATTCCGCTGTAAATATTTCTATACATTTGCCATTGACAAACATTCTCTACTTGACCAAATTTTAGTTCCATCTGTGCATGTCCATATAAAATTCAGTTTTAGCAAAGTTGCTTCATCAATTTAACAAGATGTCACCATCACCACCACCAACATGATATCTGATCACTCTCAATGCCTCAGTTTTCTCATTCTCCAGGTGATGTCTGACCACCTAGGTCTGTTTTCAGTAAAAATCCTATTAAGTCAGTTTAACCATAATCTTATTATCCTTGGTGTTTTCTCTTAGTAATTCTTTTATCGTCTAACACCCAGCCTTCTGTTGCTATAAATGTTTTCTCTCATGTTATATTCAGAATTCAGTATAATCTCTCCACCCTACTGCAAAATTTCATTTCAGTGTTCTCTATATCTGTTAAAACTGTCCTAAATAAAGTCTGATTTACTGTGACTTAACAAGTGTAATTGAATAATTTTTCTCTTTAGCACTACCAAAAGATACATCTTTTGAGTTATTTTTAAATAATGTATTTTATTATAACAATTATCCTACTATATACTAATTTCATAATTATAAATTTTATGCACATGGCCATTAATTTTTAATGAAGTAAAACTTTATAGTAATCAATATCTCTGATATTAAGAAATGTTAACAATTCTTTTCACATACATGCATTTTAAATTCTAAAGAATCACTGCTGTGTACACAAAAGATGCTCAAAATGTTTCATCTGTATCACCGAAAATATACTTTCTATCCAAAGCAAGAACCATAGCTGAGCCTTCATGCCATCAGTAGCATTATTCCACCCAGTATTACAGATTATCACAATGTCTTAATAATTTGGAGGAATTCTCTCAAGTTTTGACTTTTAAGGTTAAGTTGTAAAATACATAAAAATCTGCAAATATGATTTTAAATTGAGTTTCTAATTGATTTAGTTTAACATTATGATCAGAGAATTGTTAACTCTATAATATGTTCTTAATTGCTCACATGTATATTACCTTCTTTGGTAATCATTGTAAGGTTAATAAATGTTAATAAGTTATACATTGTTACAGTTTACATTCTCCTGTGATGCCAGGACCCATGTCTCATTTTATTTTTCATAACACTTGGATAGGTAAGATTTCATCAGATCATTGTAAAATGGTGAAGCCTAGCATAGATCATAATTTTGCCCGTTATGTTGGGAGTTACTTGAAAAGTTAGTGAATACATATCTAATTTACGAAATCTGTATTTCAGATTATTCTGCCATTACAGTAACACCTTACTCACTGAAGCCTAGAAAATATGCTTCACTCCTGAGTTGGCAACATAGAGCTTATTTGCTGGGGAAATATGCAATAATTAATTATTTGTTTAGGAACTGGAATCTTTTAGCATTCAGAAAAATGGAACTTTGAATAAGTGAGAGTTGCTATGTATCATATAGAAGGATCTATTAAGTTTAACCTTCCTGCATATATTTATTGAGGCTATGAACAAAAAAAAAGTTAGTAAATACTACAAAGCAGATAATCTTGTCCCCCAACATAAGTTATGTCATTTTTACTTTTACAAAGATTATGATCAATTTGTTCATTTCACCAGCCTCATGAAAACCTGGCTCATTTATTCAGAAATTTGAATAAGAACCTAGTTCAGTTTAAATTAAAATATTTAAGTCAACTATACACTAATCATTCAGGAAATGAAGAACAAGAAAATGTATTTATGACCTCAAAAAGCTCATAGGATGAGGTGAAAATAGCAAGTCACTAAAAAAAATTAAAAATTGTTTATTACAAGAGAAAACTTATCTTTTCATGTAAACTCACTGATATTATTCATTATTAGATGTATAATCTCATTATTTTTGTTTTTTAATCTCAAAATAATTTTTCAAGATTTAAGATAAAACACTTTATAAATATGTGGAGGTTTTAATCCCTTAAGGATCAATCACAAAATTGTAATGATTAAAAATTATATATTACAGTAACAAAAATTGTTGCAAATTAATTCAACTCAATAAAGGAATAAAGTTGAATAGAAGGCATTTTACCAATTGACTACTTGACTTCAACTTTTTACTGTTCTGACTTTATTTGGATAGCCTCAAGAACAACATTTTCAAAATACCACTTTTTCCCCATTGACTATCTTGTCTTTTGACTAGTGAATAACTGATTAAATAATATTATTAATAGTGAACAATAATACAATCTATGTGATGGTGAAAAAAATAGTGCTACATATTCTTTGTTTTGCAGAATTTATCAGAAATATTTATCTATTAATAAAGTATTGCAGCTACTAGGTTCATTAATAATGGAACATATAGGCTGATTTAGATATTAATAAAACAGATTTTACTGTCCTGAATCAAATAACCATATAGTCACACTCCAAGAATAATTTTATTTATTTTGAGTCTTCAAAAATGACAAGAAAAGCAATTCAATTACTATCATTATTTCTTCAGTACTACCATTATTATTAATAAAACTCCTAAAATTACAGTAAATTCTGGTTAATATTTTTGCTGCCACCACAAGTAAGATAATTATTCTCTGAACATGATCTTTGGTTCATTTAGTCAAAAATGTAGTTTTCCGTGCAATTTAGGTAAAAGAGATCTATAATGTACTTTTAAAAATTCAATTTCACATAATTATTAGTTCCTATTAAATAGGAAACTGAATCTAGATCATTCACTTTACAGCATTTTATTATAGCATTATGGATTTCTGAAGAAGCTATCATATTAAAACAAAATCTAGTTTTAAATTCCCATATATGCTTTTATTATCCATAAAATTTTCAATTAATTTTATTGCAGCTTCATTAATATAGTTCAAATTATTTTCTGGTTCTAAGCATTATAATAATTTTGATTGAAGAATTAACTTATCCAACTTTCCATCAAAGCTTCAAATAATCAAATCTCAGAAAACCCACAGAAATGACATAGAAAATTTATAGGGATTTTTAAATGATCATATCCAGAAATGTTATAAACCAGAACTCATCGATATTAACTTTGTGAATGAGAATCATTGAGTGCATTTTTACTTAAAACTGCACGTTTATCATGTATTTCTTGCATTTTGAACTTAATCACAAAAAAGATATTTTTTATCATTTTTTCCTATGTTATCACTCCATATTTCTTAACACAGCTTCAAATATGGTGTATATACAAAGGTTGCAGTTTTAACCTGTCATAGCTCAAATACTTGTGACAATAACACACTTGAATATTTATTAGCATCTCCACAACTCCTTGTTCTAAGAGAGGTCACTGAACAAGGAATAGAAAGGACTGGGCTTTCTTCTGGTCTTTGCTATTTACAAGCTTATATGATTGTGAAATAAATTACTAACAGAAACTGGCATAAAATAAAAAAAATTATGTTGAAGCAAAATTTGTGTTTGACTAATGGATCAAATACTGCAGAAAAAAAAGGAAACTGTACAATCCATTCTCTGCATCTGCAAGTTTTTCTTTGGCAGACTAGATATTTAAACAATTCTACTAATGCCAGTCTGAAAATATTAAAATAATAAGATCATTTTATACTTAGCATATACTTAATTTTTTTCCTTTTCATTGTTCCCTAATCAATACAGTGTAACAACTATTTATATTATATTTGCATTATATTAGGTATCATAAGTAATTTAGAGATAAAGTATCCAGAAACATATGTATACCTTATATGCAAATACTGTGCCACTTTACATAAGGCAATTTGGCACCAAGAGATTTTGGTATCCATTGGAGGATGCTAGAACTAGCATTATGCATGCTAGATAATCTTTAGATACCTAGGGACAGGGATTAAGGCCAGGAGACATTCAATTTATTATTGTTTGCATATAAAAATATTAGAGAAGAAATCCAATACAGTTAAAGCACCAGAAGGTAGAATGACATAAATGCTAATTTGTAAAGTTAGTCAAAATGGTTAACAGAAAACTAATAATGAGATAGTACCAAGATAGGTACTCATTAGGGTTCTTTTATCTTAATAAGATAGGTGCTGCATTCAGTTAACTATCATTTATTTTAAGAAATATAATGTGAGAACTGTGGACTCCTGATGCAGGTTGCTCAAGGCAAATTCACATTGGTAAGGCAAGTTTGGATTTTTCTGTTAATTTCTTCCTTGCCCCCACCCACCCAGCCCCTAAGATGTTGAGCTCAATGACAATGGCTCTTAACCCTTTCCTTTAGAAGTCACATTTTTTTTTCCCCATCAAGAAGCCATCCAGGACAAATGAAATTATTTTCAGCATCCCTCCCTGCAACTCTAAGTACAAATAAAAGTCTTTTATTAAGCCCCACAGAAGAAATAAAGTGTTCTTATAAATTAGATTCTCAACATTATTCAATTTTTTTAGAAGCCAACACAGTCTGGCATTTGTTGTTCCCTGCAGAAATAGAAAGATATGAAAACGTTATAAAAGTGGTGAACTTTCAACTGTTTCAACTTGAAAGCTAATTTCATGCTGTATCTTTAAAATGACAGGCAAGGCTTGGGCCAAGGAATAAGAATCACCTACATGTGGTAAAGTACAAGATAGGCGAGCAATCAGCAGCCAGCTTTTCCTTTCCAAACCTTTGGACTATAGCAGGCTTCATTTAATGTTACCTCTACAGCATAAGGACTTGGAATGAAAATGACATAATTTTATAAGTCCTTTTTTTCATAACATTTTTTATTCTATATATTAGATGAAAAATCATGTATAATTCTATTTATATCACCATAATGAAGCCAGATTTAATGATAGGTAGTTAGTGTAGTTAGGTAAATCAGGTCTAATAAGAGTAAGAAATTAGAGACCTAGTGGAGAATGGAGTCTGGGAAACCAGAACAACACCTGGGGAAATTGAAATGTTAATGTCCCCAAGAACTGGAACCCATCCTAAAGAAATGTAAATGAAGAGCTCCCAGCAAACAGGGGGGTGCTAATTAAACCACCCCAGGCATTTCCTGCCCAGGTTACTCCTCCTATCAGTGCCCCATCAGTCCGCCTATCTCCAACCTTTTGGCCTTCCCACCTGCATTCTATTGCTGCAGGACAGAGGGAAACAAAGGACAGGGATGTGGGAGGACTAAAAGAAGACCTGAGATATAACAAAGGGAAGACCTTCCCTTTCCACAGATTCCACCTTTCTGGTTCCTTTTTTCCCTCTCCCCCTGGAGGAAGTCTTTTCTGCTCTCCTTTGATAAAGCCCTCCACTTTGCACTCTACACTTGCCTAGGTGTGCTTCTCTGGTGTTATACTTCTGCCCTGGGGGAAGCAAGGATTCCTCACCATTAAACAGCAGTAACAATAAAAAATTGTAAAGACATTTCTTTAAAAAATGTTGTTCCCAAGCATCTACATTAATATGGCAATATTCTCAATTCTAATGTGAAATTGGAAAAACTACTTTAAATTGAATATCTAGCAATGTGAGAGTCATTATACTATATCCATATTATTGAGTGTTAAACAATCTTTGCTATGTTATTTCTAAAGACTTTCTGATACAATTTCAATATATAATTGAAACAGGATTAAAAACTAATAATATGACAATGATAGTATAGCCATACAGTAGAATGTAATACAACAGCTGAAATGAATAAATAGAAAATATGCAAACTGGGAAGAAACTCAGATATAACCTTAAGCATAAATATAAGTTACTAAGGAATACTTTTATATACATAGTATGTGTAGTGTAATACAAAACATCCTGTGCAGATGCAATAAATACCAAATTCTATCTTGTGTTTATGTGAGAGAAAGAAAGATTTGAGGGCTTTGTGTGAGCATTTTGAGTACAATATTTATTTGCAACCTGTTTGCATTCTGAAATGTTTACAAATTAATTTTTGAAAAAATAATGAACTGGAGTAAAAGTTGGAAAGAGAAAAATTATGTAATATACAGTTCCATGTGTTAAATTGCAGGATTTGTGCATTTTTTTTTTTAATTTTGTGTGTCTATTCAATGTACATTCATTACTTTTACAGTGAGGGAAAATAACTTTATCACGAATAATAATTTAAAAGATTCAAAGTTTAAGTGAAGTTTCATTCTAACATCCAAATTAGCCACTTATTTTCATACTTGAGTTTCTAGATTTTTATTTATTTTGTATATTTTTTGTATTAGGATTATACATATATATTTTTTGAGTCTCATAAAGCACACATAAAATTTATTGTTTTTGTAATAGAAGAGCAATTTCAGAATTTATGTTTTCTAAATTTCTATAGTTCAACTTTAATTTACTTACAAATAATCATGACAATAATATAATAATTATTTTTAATTTCTGAATATAGACCTTACTCTTCAATAACATAAAATATTGTAGACTGGTATTATTTCTGTGTAATCATACCTAAATTATCCATTCTTCTATCAGATTAGTTGATAGAAAAAAATTATTTTAAATATGTGCTCTTAAAAATATCTGTCCTTGTCTAAGATAATACTAAAGATAGTATATATGTTTTCAATGAAATGATTATTAAATAGAAGCTGAAATTTGAAGTTTAGGTAGATTAATTTCAGGCTAACTTAAACTCAGAAACATTTTAAATTTGAAATTCTCATTGCAAAAAGTTACTTATGGTTTGTTGTTTTTTAGGTGAGAACTTCTCCTCTGTTTAGTGTTTGTCTTTTCTCTTCCTAAATGTATGAGATTCTGAAGCTAAGTCAGTTCTTAAAAGCTTTCTGAGAACACAAATAATATGTAGAATCAATGTTTCCAGCTGTTAGTCTCTCTTATAACTCAAAATACATGTTCCACAATTGTGAGACACCGTGCACCAAGACTAAGGCTTGCCTGATCTTTCACAATTAATTCTTCATATTGATCAAATCAGTCTGCTTTTGCTTCATGATCAAATGTATTTGTGTGCATCACTCATCAACAGGAATATGACTGCCATTGTCTCGGCTTGGGACAAGATCAGGAGCTACTCACAGCTTTGTAGATTCAAACAGCAATCCTTTATTCCCGAACTCACGCCAGCCTCCACACACGCTCAGGGGAAATCCCAAATCTGCCCCCACAATTCACCTACTCCATGAGGCTTATTTCCCAATCCCATTTGAATCTCACGAGAACTCAACCCGAACAAGCAGCAGGAACACCCTAATCCCAGTAGCAATAATCTTAAACCTCCAACTTCCCTAAAACCCCTATTGTCTTAAACCCACAAGGCCTTAAACTTGTCTTAAACCGGGAATGCCCTGAACTCAAATTGTCTTAAACCCGGATACTTCCTAAAACCTGCAGGATACACCCTAATCCTGGATCCACCCTGGTCATTGAGCAGGGTCACCTTTCTCAAACACACATGCAAGGTCACAGCAAATTTCCAAGGCAAGTCCATTTAACATGGGGTACGCTGGCAAGGAAATATCGATGCGTCATTCCTACTTGGCAATGGCCCTCAGCATATGACCTAAGAAATGCATAGAATTTTGTATTTGTTAGGCAATTTAGACATCATAGAGTATACAAACACAAACCTAAATGAGATAGCCTATACATACCTAGGTTGTATGGTTTATACCTTTGCATATGCTGTATGTCCATGATGGAGAGGTCATTATGTAGCATATAAATCTATAGTTTCCATAAAAGGGTCTTTTTGGAATGAGACTCTGGCTATATTCCTTTTGAGACAGATTCTAATCTTTGGAATTTAAACTTCTTAAAAAAGTTCTACCAAGATGCAAAAATCTTCCAATGTTAAAAACACTTGCTTTTTACTTCTATATTGCAATGCTGCATTGCATATACATTACTATTTAGTGAAACCAAACCCAGTAATATCAATAATAGCTCCAAGTAATTGAATATTGAATATGTGCCAGGGAATTTACCTATATGTTTACTAATCTTCTAAAAATTCTACTTAAATATTACCAACCATGCTTTATAGATGAAGTTTAAGTTCAAAATTATATAAAGCATACCAAATTCCATAAGTGAATACTATTTTATCAGAGACACCCATACTTTCCATTCAAGTTTAATACCTACCTGCCAAAATAAAATAATAATAATGACCCCTACAGTACAATCTCTTCTATGTTCTTTCCACTTAATATTTTTATAGAAGGGGGGAAAAATGAAGATGGTAAGGCAAAAGAAGACCAAAGAAAAGCAAATAAAATAAAATACATGAGAAATTTTAAAAAATATCCAATGTTAGAAAGTACTCCTCAAAGGCCAGACTCTATACAATATGCAAAAACAAAAAACGAAATTTTTAAAGAATTCCTGAAACTGCTTTCTTTATTTCTTTATTAAATATACCTCCTAATGTTCTAAATGGAAGACAAATTAGTGAGAGCATAATTTTAAGCCTGAAATATACACTTTAAAAAAAAAAGACAATGAAAATGCTCTTTTGAAGTATAGAATTTTTAAGTCAAATACTCTTCATAAATAGTCATTTTTCTCAACTGTTTTCCATATCTCCCCACAAAAAATCTAACAAATTGTGAGTTATATTTAACTCTTATATTTTAACTTACTTTAACAAATCTCATGTCCTTAAGATTTGAGGTAATTGGAGTAGTAAAAATGCACACTATTACTCTGTAGAAAAATATTTCAATATAAAATCATAATATTCTTTGAAATTGAATCCCAATTATCACAGGAACCTTTCTATACAATAAATATTTTTTTAATTCTTTGGGGAAGTGTGTATGTTCCTTCATTTTTTAACAGAACACAGAGATATTATTGAACATAAGTAATTTTACCTGGCTTTATAAATTCTTTAATCATTAAATAATTTAATTATTTTGTATTTATCACATCACATTTTAATATAAAGCAATTTAAATAACTGCTTATATAATTATTCACATAGCAGTATTAACAATCTATCTAAACAATCATTACACATATATTTAAATAAGTAGATAAAAAAGAGTAGAATTTTAGATTTGAGTGCTGTTTAACTGATCCTTTTCAAGAATGGCTAATACCTAAGAAGTTGTATGATCTTTTCAACTATCAACTTCTATTGTTGTCAATAAAAGAATTTTAACCAATTAATACTTTTGAATTCTACCTGTATATGAATATAGATAATGGTGATTGCTATTTAAGGCAATTTTAGTCAATATTATATTCATCAAGATACATTATACTACTGATAGACTGCAATGACAATTAGAAATTTTGATTTTTTAGATCTTAATAAATATCGATATGTCAACTATAATTGATTACAATCATTGGAAGGGAAAATTATCAATTACTTTAATACTTTTGTAGTTATTCAGATCATTTTAAAATGTAATATGAAATATATGTAGATATGTATTTCACATGTTCAACTTAAAATTCGTGATAAAACCAACAGTAACTATCACATAATGCAATAAATGTAATACATACCAATATAACAAAAACTCTCTAAACAACTTCCTTCCCCACCTTCTTCTATAGAGATCATGCTTCCAATGCTTTTATCATACATTTATGATTCTCTATCACTTTATTACATATTTCTATCTACTTAAAATATAACTTATTTTTCTTATTTCATGTTTATGAAAACTGTAAGCCATCTTCTGTGAATTGTTTCCCACAGCTTTGTATTTCTCAAATTTGTCATCATTAATGAATGCATATTTGTAATACTTTTAGTTCTTTGAAATATTCTATTGTTTTAGTAATTTGCAATTTATTTACCTATTCTCATGTTTATGAACATATAAGAGTGTTTCTAGTTCTTTCTCATGAGTAATATTGCTATGAAGATTCTTTATATGTATAATTGTTACTAAATACAAAAGTCATTTTATTTAGGAGTGACATTAGTGGGCTTAGATTATATTAATTATAGTGTTACACCAACTTAGCAACTGGATCAAAATATGCAAATAATTCAAATTAATTAAACCTTTATTTTTTTCTTATTTCATAGTCCAAGCAGCTGATTGAGCTTTATGTAGTAATCCAAGGATTAAGATTTTTTTCCTTCTGTGCCAAATATGTTTTACATAAGATTATCAGAAGTGGGAAGAGAACACTAAGATGGTATACCTATGTCTTAGAAATCTCAGCCCAGAAATCATGTACCTCACTGGGATGAGTTGAATTGTGTCCTTTCCAAACTTATATGTTGAAGTTCCAACTCCAGAATTTCAGAAAGTAACTGTATTTGGAGATATGGGCTTTAAAAGAATGATTAAGATAAAATATGTCATTAGGAGATGTTTCCTTCACCCAATATGTCCTGGATCTTCATATAATAAAGAGTGAGAGAGAAGCTTCAGGCTATAAGCACTTGGTGCTGATCCCCCACTATTAAATACTTTCATGTGATATTAGGGTCATTTTGGAGTGAAGAAAGGTTGGAGTGTTTACAAGATAGGTGTGTTGTTAAACTGGTTTATTTCAGGTCTGTGATGCATGGATATTATTCCTTAATTATAGTTTTAAAATATTACTGTAGTCACCTCTGTGAAGAGCAATGTATCATTAGACACCTGTTATTTAAAAACAAAGAACAAAATAAAAAGTGACAGAAATACACGCAAAGATACATCCACACAAAGGAAAGGGGCATGTCAAGATACAAGGACATGACCATTTGCAAGCCAAGGTGGCTGGCATCTAGAGAAACTGAATCAGAGATAACTTTAACTTCTAGCCTTCAAAACTGCAAAAATAAGTTTATTGTGTTTAATCCACCACAGTCTATAGTATTTTATTGTATCAGCCATAGTAAACTAATTTGCTCATTTTTATATTCATTCCAGTGATAAATATAGGTCACATGGCTATACCTACTATAGTGAGGGCTGGGCTATGTAATTTCTAACCCATTATACACATACCTCTAACTATATACACGTTAGGCTATGTCTGTTGCATAGGGTGTTTAGCCACTAACCTTGCAAAATAATGATACTTTTTTTAAACCTAAAAGTTTTGTTTCATTTTTTATTTCCATTTTTTTATCCTTTCAGTGCATAGAATATTCCATTGATCTCTATCTCCTGCAACATTTGCATTTCAGACTTATTTGCCAAAAAATGGGTACAAAATGATAACTTGTTATAGTCCTAATTTTATCTTCCTATAATACCCATGAATCTAGGCATCTCTTCATGTGTATATTACCCAGCTATATTGACTATTCTGTTTGGTATTTTTATATTTTCCACCCTGGGTTCTATACATCATGTTAACCATTTTCTTACTGAATTATAGGTTTTAATTAAACTATGTTAATAGTATTTTAGTTTTACGTGATACAAACTAATGCCATCTTTTATTTCTTTAGTTTATTTTTCTTTTGATAAACATCTCTAATTTTAATTTGATTACTTTTCTCTATTTTCTTTATTTATAGTTAGGATACATTGTACATAACTTCGAGTTCTAAAATATCTTAATATTTATCAGAAGTTATTTGTATATTTGTTATTTAAGTTCAGTAGTCTATCCCTGAAAAGGTGGAAAGAGTGATATTTATTGAGGAAATGATAGAAACCTGACATGGCACAGAGACCTTTAAAGAAAACACTTTTGTGTATCTAAGAGCATAGAACAGAGTCTTCAGTGTACTAGAAAAACAATTGGTCCTCCCTAAATAGCTTATTCTTAAAAAAACTGGAAATGTCAGTTAAATTAGAATACAAAGAATTAGAGAAAAATAATTCACATACCTTGTGATAAAACAAATAGGGCATAGAGGATATTGCCCATTATATCCATGACTGAGAAAAAAGAGACTCACAAAACATAAGGAAATATTATGTAAAATAGCTAATATGATAACAAACACCATGCAACAGATTAAAACTTTCTTAGACAAAATGAGGTATGGAAGAAATTCAGAATAAAATTACTTCTATAAAATGAGAGCAGAAATAAGTTTTTAAAAGTTGGGTTATAGCACAGAAATTAGTAACAGATGCAAATTAGCAGAAACAGAAAATACTAGATCTATTAAATAAATTTAAAAATGAAAAAAAAATGAATGAGATGAAAAAGAAATCCCTTATAGAAGGGAATGTGGTCAGAAATTTTTAATATAGAAGAAAATTCAAAGACATCAAATCAACACACAGAATGTTTTTATAAAAGTCAAAGATGATACAACAAAAGATAATGGGTGTCCTTGAAGTAACAGTGCAAAAATATTCTCAGAGATATACTAGTATATCTTTGTCCTTAAATTTTATAGTGACTAAAATTGCATAATAAATACACAGAATGATAAAAACATAAGGATATATAATGTACTAAAACTAGCAATACAGAAAATTAAAATTGAGATTCATATTATATAGCCTACAAAGTAGTAACCATTAACAATAAGTGATTTCTCAGGTCACAAATATTAAGAAAAAGTTACCCGTAAGTGCTAAATCAATTTGTCCATAGATTTGTTTGCAGGAACATTCTTTCTCAGAAAATAAGTTGTTTTGCCCAGGTTTCTCTAGAGGAACAGAACCAAGGTTATATATATAGGTAGGGCTATAAGAGGGGATTTGTTAGGTTGGTGTATGTGATCAGAAACTGATTGAAGATGTTTAGGAAACACAGATGCTAAGCTCTTGACATCTTTCACTCCAGGAAATCATCAAATTGCTTTATATTTGGATACATATAAGTGTAGTTTTGGTGCATCTCAAATTTAATTTATATGTTTCGTTTATATTTTAAAATAACTACTCTATAAAATATTTACATGAAAATAAAGTAAAATGCATATATATATAAAAGCTACAGTCAGGAAAAGTTTAGGAAACAATATTGTAATCTATATTTATACAAATGTGAAAGAACACACATATGTTCAAAAATAAAAGTTTTATATTCAACTGCTATTTCTGAGTTGTGGAATCACTGAATATTATTTTATGCTTTAGTTTGGGTTTTCTAAAATTGCTAAATCATGTTTAATGCAAAATAAATAGCATGTAGACATTTATGGTGAAAACACTAAATAAAATATAAAATGGTAAACAAAAATTAGTCAGATTATAGAAAATTCATAGTTTTCTTACTAATTTAAAAAGCCATGGGAATGTTCTATGATGAGTCTTCTTTTTCATTTTAAATTTGTTCTAATTAGTTTCACATGACAGTAGAATGCATTTTGACACTTTGTACATAAATAGAACAGAACTTCTCATTCATCTGGCTGTACTTGGTGCAGAGTCATACCAGTAGTATAATTGTACATGTATATAGGTAATAATGTCCCACTCATTCCATTGTCCTTCTTATCCCCACACCCTTTCTATTCCCCTCACTCCCCTCTACACAAGCCAAAGTTCCTTCATTCTTTTCTACACTCCCCCCACCACTGTGAATCAGCATCTGTTTATTAGAGAATACATTCAGCCTTTGGTTTGGGGGGATTGGCTTATTTAACTTAGCATGATATTCTCCATTTATCTGCAAATGCCATAATTTCATTCTTCTTTAAGGCTGAGTAATATTCTGTTGTGTATATGTACCACATTTTTTTATCCATTAATCTGTAGAAGGGCATCTATATTGGTTCCATAGTTTAGCTATAGTTAATTAAGCTGTTATAAACGTTGACATGGCCACATCACTGTTGTATGCTAATTTTTAAGTCCTTTGTGTATAAACTGAGGAGTGAGATAGCTGGGTCAAATGGTGGTTCTACTCCAAGTTTTCTGAGGAATCTCCATACTGCTTTCCATAATGGTTACACCAATTTGTAGTCCCACCAGCAATGTATGAATGTATCTTTTCCCCCCATATCATTCTCAACATTCATTGTAACTTGTATTCTTGATTATTGCCATTCTGTTTGGAATGAGATGGAGTCTTAGAGTAGTTGTGATTTGCATGTCTCTAATTGCTAAAGATGATGAACATTTTTTTTTCATGTGTGTTTATTGATTGTATTTCTTCTTCTGTGAAGTGTCTGTTCAGTTCCTTACTCCATTTATTGATTGGTTTATTTGGGTTTTTTCTTGTTAAGTTTTTTGAGTTCTTTATATATTCTGGAGATCAGTGCTCTATGTGTGATAAAGTTTTTCTCCAATTTTGTAGGCTTTCTCTTCATGTTATTGATTGTTTCCTTTGCTGAGAAGAAGCTTTAGAAGACATAGTGACAAATGCACATAAATACAGTAATCTCATAATAGAAAAAGGTGCCAAAAACATAGATTGGAGAAAAGGTAGCCTATTCAACAAGTAGTGCTGGGAAAACTGGAAATGCATATGTAGCAAAATGAAATTAAAACTTTATCTCTCACCCTGCACAAAAATCAGCTCAAAGTGGATCAAAGAGACACTAGAACAGAGAACTGGCACCTAATAGAAGAAAAAGTAGGCCCAAATCTTTATCATGTCAACTTAGGACCTGATTTCCTTTACAAAACTCCTAAAGCACAAGAAGAACGGGATGATTGAAGCTTTTATAGTGTAGCATGCACATACATGTTCAAGTTTGAAAAAAAAGGCTTTTGTTATGGTATTAATTTTTACATAATGAATATCAATAACATTACATAGTGCTGATACAAGCAATGAAGATTTTTCATTCAGGTGCACAGATACACTACAGAAAAACCTTCCTTTGCCAATAATATCATCTTAGGAGCTGTAGAAACCTCAATGGACATGTACTACATTTGCAGTTCAATCAAAGTTCTGTAGTATCAGAGTGAGATCTTGTCTCTTAATACATTCATTGTCTTTGGTAAGCTAAAATACACAGGAAATTATTCACATTGGGAAAAGGATTAACTAATTCATGTCACAAAATTTAATTTAGTAAGGAAAAGGTCATTTGTAAACTACATTCTGAGAATCTTACTGAAAACCCTATTCAGCTACCTACTAATCAAGACAAATCAAAGAAGAGATATTTTATTATGATTTTTTTTTCTTTAGAGTAACAAATGATTTGGGTGAGACAGGTCTTTTTTTTCACTGTAAATTCTCACATTCCTTTGCTTAAACTTTTGTTTATTCACTACACTAATGGGTCTACACTATATTTCCCTTGAATATTTATACTTCATTCTGATTTTTAATCCACACCAAAAAAAGAATCTACAAATAAAGCAAAAAAAAAGATGTTCCATAATTGTTACCACCTAAAAATGTCTTGTAACCTCATATATACCAAGAATAATTTAATTTCCTCTCATTTTTTAAATGTCTTCCTCCTGCTACTATCATAATATTCAAGGCATTTGTGTGCCAACTTTTCCCCAGAACACCTGGTCAATCCTTTACTGCCAGATGGACCTGCTGATGCAGAACAAAACAGGGAATAGTTGTAATAAATATGTCTGTGGGGGATATTGTTGGTAACATTATTGGTTGAGTCTGTCTTGACTGAGAGTTGTAGCAATCTATAGCCTCCGTTTATCTGTCTCCAACTAGCAAATTATTCAGAGGTGTCAAAGACAGAGTGATATAATGAGAGAGCGCTGGTCTGTAAATTGGTGGATTGTGTTATTCACTTTGCTTCTTTAGGGCTTACTTTCCTCTCTCTATATGAGTTCATTAAAAACTGAGAGAATTGGAAAAAAAAAAGATGTGTCTTGTAGTTTATTCTGATTTATATTTCAAAAGAGCAATATGAACATTGCATTTTTGGCATCAGAATAATTATATAGTATTTTAAATGATATACATTTTGAGTAAAAATGCACCTTTCCACCTCATCTGTGTTCTAAAATCTTTGAGAAAATATTTTCATTGAAATGAAATTATGTTATTTTAATAATGATTATACATAGTTATTGCTGAATCATAAATATTCACTACATTACTGTTAGACATCAACCATGTTACTATATGCCAAGCACCATGGCAGAAGACAAGATCAATTTTGCACTGTGAAGTGTGGCTGGTAAACCTATCGTTCAAAAAGATCAGAAAGGCACCTGCTTGAAAGACAGCCAATAGTAGAAGCACAGGTCATCAGAGGTTAAAATGGAAGCTTCCTGACTAGTAGAGGTTGTGAGCACTCTCACTTGGCAAGAGGGGGAGGAAAGCATGGGTTTTAACATAAGGATGTTTCAGATGCTAAGTGGATGTAGACAGAACTTAAATCACAAAACATTTTGTCTAATAACTAAAAAATTAAGATCAGAAAAGGTAATGTTACATAGGGACAAAGAATCAAGTTCATGGAGGCACAAAGGGAAATCCAAAATTACAGATGACAACTTACGAGTGTTAGCTGATATAAGTATGAATGCACTTCTACTTTAAATTCTGATATCTTAAAGAGCTTAGAAATCATAACTCCTATCCTTACAAAAGCACGTGGTGTCACAAACTGATAAACCAAGGCTGTTTCTTAGATTGAGATTTTATGTTATCTGCTACCCTGGAATCTGGAGAGATCATCCATACAGAGAATCAAAGTTAAGATCTTTTTCCAAGAAGAACCCTCTAGAGCCATAAACTGTTAGGAACAATCAAATGGTTAATATAAGATTTTGCTGAAAGTAAAGATTTTACTACATAAACTAATAGGGACTGTAGTCCTGTGGGTGGGCAAATGATATCTCTTTGAGCCTTTATCCATAATATCATAGTAAAAATCTTACAAATATCTAGTGGTTTTGGTAGCAGAAAAAGAAACCGTCCTGAGACATTCTCCAGGGAAAATATTTACCCAGAGCCTGCTCCATCATGGAGAAGGGTACTTCCTGTACTTTAGGATTGTCTATATTATTTTTCCTCACATAAGGGGTGAAGAAAAGTCAAGAAACACTATGAAAGTTGATGCATAGAGAAAAAGACCCATGTACAGGATTAACATTTACTCAGAAGACACAGAACACTTTCTTTACCCCACAATTTCCTTCAACACTGGTACCCCAACAGTAGATTTGAACAGAAAGGACATGGTATTAAAGTAGTACTTAAGGAAGTATAAAATTCATAGAACAGAAAAATAAGACTACAAAAAAAGTGTGCAGTTATTGTGGCCACAATAACTACAACCTTAAATTATCAGAAAAAGAATTTAAGGTAACTATTATTAATACACTAAGGGAAGTAATTCTACTCAAGAATAGACTGTTAATGCGAGCAGAGATGGAAACTTTAGGAAAGAAATAAAAACAAATGGTAGAAATAGAAATAAAGTATAGCAGAAATAAACTATTTTTTATATTCTTAAAAGTAAATGGAACAAGACCAATGAAAGAATCAATGAGCTTGAAGATAGGTCAAGAGAAATTTTTCAAGTTGAAATGTAGGGCTGGGAGTTTGGCTCAGTGGCAGAGCACTTTCCTAGGGGGCTGAGATCTACACCAGCATTAACAACAAAGGAATACAACCAAGGAAAGAATCAGAATAATGGAGTATTCAACAACTTTTGGAGATCCTTAGAAGATTGACATATGCATACTTGGATACCAGAGAAAAAGACAAAGGAATAAAGTAGAAAAGTTTGAAAGGATAATGACTAAGAATTTTCCGAAATTAGTGATAGACATCAAGCTATACATATAGGAAGCTCAGAGAAGAACCAATCAGAATAAATATTGGAGGGCAGGGGAGGGGGGATAGTAGAGGATAGGAAAGGTAGCAGAATACAACAGTCACTAGTATGGAATTATGTAAAAATGTGGATGTGTAACTGATGTGATTCTGCAATCTGTATATGGGGTAAAAATGGGAGTTCATAACCCACTTGAATCAAATGTATGAAATATGATATGTCTAGAGCTTTGTAATGTTTTGAACAACCAATAAAAAAAAAATTCAAGAGTCTATCAGTAGGCATATTACATGTAGGCTGCATTAAAAAAAAAGCAACAAAGCCAGAAAATAATTTTCATGTAAAGTAATAAGTATACAAATTTAGAACAGATGTATCAGGAGATAGTATGCGCACCAGAAAAGAATAGACTCAGCCTTTGAATTCTCTATAAAATAAGATTATCTATCAAGAGTACAAAATAAATAATGACCTTCACAAAAGTAGAGGAACTATTCTGGGCAGCAGAATTTCTCCAAGAAGTATTAAAATAAGTCTCCTACTTGGAAGACATTAGACCATACCTACTTAGACCAGACACTGGATTTGCACAAAGAAAATAAGAACACTGGAGATAGAATAAAATTATTTTAATTTTATTATTCTAAATTGACCTAAAATATTATTATTTAAAATACTAATAGTTAAAATGCCATTTGATGAATATTGCAAATGGATGGGTAAATTAATGATAGCAATAACACAAGGAATAGGAGAAAATAATCAGGAACACTTTGGTATAAGTACCTACACTACATAATATAAGAGAATTATACTGTTATCTGAAGACATAGGTAAAGGAAGCCAGTAATTGTTTTGAAAAGTATAATTGGTTCGGTGTGGAATGAAAATAAAATCATATAAAATGGTCAATTAAAACTAGAAGCAGCATGAAAAATAGAAAAACAAAAAAAGCAGAAAAATAAATATAAAATACAGCAAACATTACAAAATTTTGTTTAAAGACATAAAAACACTCTTCAATAAATGATGTGCCAAGCAGGCAGAAAATCAGTAAGAAATATTTTAAAAATAAATTGAACCAAATTAAAGTGAATAAACAACTATTTTATTCAGCCTTTTCATGGTTGTTACTAAAAGACTTGACAAGAATTTGTTTAGAGAATGAAAAGTTCATTAAGTGGCTCCGGACTTCAGAAGTCTCAGAATATAGAGAGCCACTCCATTATTTGATGGTCAACATGAGGCTGAACATGAGTGTGGAAGAATGTGGTGGAGGGAAGTGGCTCACATGATGATTAGAAAGCATAAACAAATACAAAATATATGCCCTGATATCATGCCCCACCATGATGCTCCTCCTTCAGCATCAAGCTGCCTGTTTTTAGTTACCACTCAGTTGGGGATTCATTCACTGATAAGTTTAAGGCTCTCATAACCCAATAATTTTACCTCCAAAACTTCTTGCATTGGCTCACACATGTGATTTTGGGGGACACATCACATTCAAATCAAAGCATTCTACTTCTGGCCCCCAAAAGCTCATAACCATCTCATAATGAAAAATATATTTTGCCCATTTACAAGAACCCCCATAATTTCAATAGTTCCAAGATTAATAGTTCCAAGATCAAGTCCCGAGTCTCTCTTGAGCTCCTATAAAAATCAAAAGCAATTTTCAACTACCCAATATGTATAGGCATAGAATAAATATTTCCATGTGAAAATTAGGGGCATAAAAAGAAGAAATAGGATCAAAGCAAAACTGCACTCTACATGCTTTGTGACTGACATCTGGGGCAAATGACATGGTGATGTTCTGTGCAAAGCATTGGTATAGTACCACCCTTGTGGCCTTGTTGATTGCAGCCCAACTGGCCTTTCTGTTGGCTTGTCCCTCCTCCATTCCTACAGCCTTACTCAGAGGATGTTCCAAGGTACTGGCATTTCTTAATCTTGGGGATCTCCACTGGAGCTTCAGCTTCCTCCTCAAATCTCCACACATAATCCTCTCAGGGGATGTGCCCAGAGACTCCAACCCTGTTGCATTTTGTCTGACCTCCAATGCCTTCCTCTGAAATCTTGGTGGAAGCCTCCATGACCCCCTAAATTCAGTATTCTGCATTCCTGCAGAACCAGCAGCATGTGATTGACATCCTGGCTGCAATAGCCTTTAAGTGCCTGGTTAGCTGCGCATGTTGAAAAAGCTTTCTAGGCCTCCTTGTGCAAGAAGGGTAAAGGGTACCCCTCTGGTCTCTTGTGAAGAGAATTTTTACTATTACTTTCTTAAGTCTGAGATGGATAAGAGATTGCCTGTTTCTGAAATACCCTGAAGCTATATTGCTTATTGTCTCTGGGCAAAGTTTTTAGCATTTTTATAGTAGTGGTAATGTCTTTAACAACTGGAACTTCCTCAGCCCGTTTTACTCTCACCTTTCAACTCCAAGGTTGTCAAATCTTCCTGCTCAGTTTTCTGCTCCTGATTACCAAAATAATTTTGGCTAAAAGCCACCAGCAATATACATGCCACCACCTAAATCCTAAGCTGCCAAGATATTTCCTTCACCAGATTTATAAGTCCATCACTTTTAAAATCAGCCTGATAGAAAGCCTCAGGACATGGGGCTGGGATTGTGGGTAAGCAGTAGAGCGCTCACCTAGCACCTGTGGGGACCTGGTTCAATTCTTAGCACCACATAAAAATAAAGGCATTGTGTTGTGTCCATCTACACCTAAAAAATAAAAATTCTAAAAAGAAAAAAAAAAAGAAAGCCTAAGGACATGGGTAAAATAGAGACAACTTCTCAGTCAGAACATAACATCAATGGACTTTAGTCCGATTTTTAATAATGTCCCTCTTGTCTTCAAAAAGTTACTGAACCCTGTCTTCACTGTCCACAGTTCAATTGGAATTCTGATCTTACAAGCTCCCACCAGAATTGTCCATTAATCCACAATCTAAAGCATTTCCAGCTTGAACAGCTAATTATCTCAAAATTCCTTTCACTAATTCCAGAAAACTCCAAATGATTGGGTTAGTCACAGCAAAGACCCCACTTCTGATATTAATTTCTGGTTTGGTCAGCTTTTCCACTACTCTGATTAAAAAATTTTTGACAAGAACAAATTTAGAGGAGGAAAAGTTTATTAGGGAACTCACAGTTTTGGAGGTTTCAGTCAATATCCAGCTAGCTCCATTCCTTAGGGCTCAAGGTGAGGATGAACATCAGGGTGAAGCAAGAATGAGGCAGTTGGTATAAATAGGTGATCAGGTTGGATCAAGAAAATGGAGACCAATTTTGGTCTGGGAACCTGGAGACTGTCCCTGGGAGATTGAAATATTCATGTTTCCAGAGCCCTTTGATTACCAAGATTACTTGCCTATACTACCCCTCCCAAAAAGTGGTTAAGGAAGCAACTCCTGAGCAGACAGGGAGCTAGCTACTAATTAATCCCCCCTGGGCTCCATTCCTGCACAGTACTCCACCTTGGCCTTTCCAGTCCAACTGCTCACTTTCTGACTACCTCACCAGCATCTCTGAGTCACATATATAGGATAGGGTAAATGAGCAAGATAAAGAAGAATGAAGGAGAACAAAGAAAATTAGATGTATAAAAAGGATGGGACTTCCTCATCTTATTCCATGTATTCTGCCTTTGGGTCTCCTTCTTTGTCCTGGAAGAAGTCTGTTTTTCTACTCTTCAAATAAAATTCTTTCTTTCTACTCTATGCTTGCCTTGGTGCTTCTCTTGTGTTATATTTCAATATTTGCAGAAACAGAACTCCACAAGAGAACCAGTGGTATCAATGGCAGAAGAATAAAATGATAATTAATAAAAAGGAGAAGTTAGTAATTTCTGTATGGTCTGGAGAATCTGGAGAGTCAAGATTTCCAAGTGTATAACTAAGTAAGGCCTGAATCTTAGAATATCAGAGCATTCTATTTAGAAATATCAGCTCTATTACCTGCTCTGTTGTTATTACATTCTAGATCTGCTCCTCAACTTTATTTGCCCTGTGGCTTCAAGACATGGGTCTCTGTATAGCCTGCCCCAGAGTCTCTTTTCTCACTTAGACTAAAGGTGATAATCACACTCATTTTTTTCTTTATCTTTTCTCATACATGGATATCCCTATGCAAAACAGTCAATTATAGTATTCTCATAAATATTACTACTTACTTATATAACAAATACCTAATAATTTGACTAATGTATACCCTTCAAGACCTCATCTATGAAAAATTAAGCAATTCTACTACTACCTTCTGCCAAAGTTATTTTCTATACCATTTAACACCAGTGATGGACTTCCTACTGTTATTTAGCCAGTTATGGTTTGTATCAAGGAATGTCCTCTGAAAAACTCTTGTGTTAAGCAATGAGAAAAGGTTCAGAGATGAAAGAACTGCACTTGGGGAACTGTAACCTCATTAGTCAATGAATCAACTTGATGGATTAATAATTTGAATGGACTACTGCATGGAAACCATCAGCAGGTGGGTGTAACTGGAGGACATTTTGGGGGGACTATGTCTTATCCCTGGCTACTGGCCCTCTCTCTCTCTCTCAACTTCATGACTGCTGTGAGCTGAGCCATTTTCCTCTACCACACATTTCCACTGTGATTTTTCTGCCTCAGAGCCAGCTGAACACAAACTGAATGTCTAAAACCATTAGCCAAAATAAATCTTCCCCCTACTAAGTTGGTTTTATCAGATATTTTGGTCACGGTGATAAAAAGCTGACTAAAATAGTTAGTGAATGACCCAGCTGGAAAATATAGGCTACTTTTTCCAACTGTTGGTGTTAGGGTTCTGAAGATAGTGGACCATGAAAAGATTGGTGTAAGAGAGACTGGTGTATTCACTGTGGGAATAAGAAAAAGCAGTATTAAACAAAAGGATGAGTTGGAATGTGAGACCAGCCACCCCAGAAAGTCTCTCAATCAAACTGTAATTACCCTTTGGTTATTTGGTTCCCTTCCTCTTCTTACTTTTATTTATATTCATCAAATATTTTATGATATCTTTTGTATTGACATACTAATCACATATATTTCATTAGCACTTTTTTTATTTAAGGAATTTTTAATTTTGGAATGAAACATAATTGGCAAATATTACTGTGAATGTCAATGTACACGAGAAAAATGATTAATTTGTGATTTCATGGTGATAGTAACATAAGAGATGATCCTTAAAAATTGGTGGGGGGGTGGGGAGGGAGAAGATAATGTGTGTGCATGTGGCAGTTAGAGAAGCATGGGATATGGATATGCCATCTGTGCCATCCATCTGTCCAAGCAGGGGGTCTATCTATCTTTATAGCATGTTCACAGAACCAAGAATAACACAAGGAGGATAGGGCGTGGAGGATATGGTAGAGCAACTATGATGAGTTAGATAATTTTTGAAAAACATTTGCTTTAAAGCTTTAGAACTTGAATGTTACACATCAATTTAATGGGGTTGTTAAATCATTTTTTCTCTCTCTTTTCTACTTTTAATAAGAGAATTATTACAATTTCATGTAAATGAATTAGAAAGAGATCCACTGTTAAGTAGTCCTAGGTAAGAAACAGTGAATGAACAGAGATACAAATTGATATAATTTGAATATCTAGTTTAAAAGTTATTTTACATTAAGACCCTTTTTACTTTTCTTTTTTCCTTTGGAGTGTTTTAAAAGTTTACCATTGTCATAACCCCAACCTATGTATTTTTTTTTAATAAATATATTTGAAACACTCCTCTGGACTATTCAGTGACACATTTTTTTCAGTATGACCACAGAATGTATTCCTATTTTCAAAGCTATTGAGATAGCTGCTTAGAGTTAAACAAGGAAAATTGAGATAAGCAACTCTCCTCAGAAAATGAGATGTAATCTGGGCATGGTGGTGCAAGCCTATAATCCCACTAGCCAGGGAGACTGTGGAAATTCACTGTGGGAATAAGAAAAAGTAGTATTAAGCAAAAGGATGAGTTGGAATATGAGACCAGCCACTCCAGAAGTCTCTCAATCAAACTGCAATAATCCTTTGGTTATTTTGCTCCCTTCCTCTTCCTACTTTTATTAATATTAATCAAATATTTTATCATATCTTTCATTTTGACATACTAATCACATATATTCCATTAGCACATTTCTTTTTCAAAAATATTTATTTTTCAGTTTTAGGTGAACACAATATCTTTATTTTTATTATTATGTGGTGCTGAGAATCGAATCCAGTGCTTCACGCACGCTAGTTGAGCGCGCTACCACTTGAGCCACATCCCCAGCCCCAGCACATTTCTTTATTTAAGTAATTGTCAGTTTTGGAATGAATCATAATTGGCAAATACTACTGTGAATGTCAATGTACACGAGAAAGAAGGATCAGGAGTTCAAAGCTAGTCTCAGCAACATAGGGAAGGCCCTAAGCAACTCATCAAGATTCTGTCTGTAAATAAAACATTAAAAAAAAAAAAAAGAGTTCTGGGGATGTGGCTCCATGGTTAAGCATCCCTGAGTTCAATCCCTGGTATAAATAAATAAATAAATGCAAATAAGAAATGTGCAGGTTAATGATTATTAGGATTCTAGTGCCAAAGAATACCCCTGTAAACATTTATGAAAAACTAAGCCAAAATGTGTACAAAAAAATACAACATACTTTTCCCCTTCCTTATTTATTATCTTTTTTCTTATTGTTTTCCATTTATATTCTCTCCACTTCTTTTTTCTATTTTGCAAAGTTTTCAAAGTTGGTTATAGGGAATATATGTGCTCAATTTTAAGTTCTTGTTTTCACCTCCAAGTTTTATGCTATAAATTCTTTTATTGGGAAATCACTTCTGATATTCTTTGATTTCCCTAACTATGCTGTATTAGACGTGTGTTAACTTATGGAGAGATGTCTACATTATTTTTGAAGTGACAATAGATTATGCACAAATGATGACATGCATATGAATGATAATTTATACATAACATCATTTGAAACAATATAAATGTTAAAGATTGGAAGTTCTTAGTGTTAGTTATTCTTACTTTGAAACTATCTTGGAGTTACTAAGATTGAATATTACCATTTATTAATTTAAGCTAATCTCAGAACAGAAAAGACCTCATCAATTCAACATCAATTTGCTTATGCCACAATATTTGATAGAATCTTTCTGTAAATCAGTATGAGTAGAATATTCAATTAACATTAAATTATAGGATCTGTAACATATCTATATATTAAGCACAGTGTGAATGGCTATGCATTTGATATTAGATTAAGTTGTCAAATGAATGATTTACTCCAGTCACCAAAAATATTTGAATATCAAACATCTGATTTAGAAACAGCATACTTCCATTATCAGGCATATGCTGTAATTTGTATAAGATATCAGGATGAATGCAAGTTTACCTCTCTTTGATAATTTAAATAAGAGCAATAATATTTACCCTTCAATTTTATGAGATGAATTCTGCCAATATTGTACAAACCTATAGGAAGTGATTATAGTAAAAATATTAAAGAATGATCAGTAGTGCTTATTTCTTTACGATATATTGACAATTTTCTTATATAGCTATTCTTTTAAATCTTTTAAGAAGATTAAAACTTATTTTTTATCAATTTTTTATTTATATTTGACAGCAGAATGCATTAAAACTCATATTACACATATAGAGCATAAATTTTTCATATTTCTGGTTGTATACAAAATATATTCACACCAATTCATATCTTCATACATGTACTTTAGATAATGTTGTCTGTAACATTCTACCATCACTTCTAACCCCATACCCCACCCTTCCTCTCTCACCCTTCTGCCCTATCCTAGAGGTGGTCTATTCCTCCCATGCTCCCTCTCCCCACCCCACTATGAATAAGTCTCCTTATATATCAGAGAAAGCATTCGGCATATGGTTTTTTGGATTGGCTAACTTCACTTAATATCATCTTCTCTAACTCCATCCATTTACCTGCAAATGCCATGATTTTATTTTTTTATTGCTGAGTTATTACTCATTGTGTATATATTCCACTTTTTTTATCCATTTATCTATAGAAGGCATCTAGGTTAGTCCACAGTTTAACTATTGTGAATTTTGCTGCTGTAAACATTGATGTGGCTGTGTCCCATGCTGTTTTTAAGTGCTTTGAGTATAGACAAAGAAGAGGGATAGCTGGGTCAAAAGGTGGTTTCATTCCCAATTTTCCAAGAAATCTCCATACTGATTTCCATATTGGCTGCAACAATTTGCATTCCCACCCACAATTTATGAGTGTACTTTTTCCTCACATCCTCGCCAACAAGTATTGTTGTTTATATTCATAATAGCTGCCATTCTGACTGAAGTGAGATGAAAACTTAGAGTAATTTTGATTTGCATTTCTCTAATTGCTAGCCATAATGAACATTTTTTCATATTTGTTGATTCATTATATATCATTTTCTGAGAAGTGTCTGTTCAGGTCCCTGACCCATTTGTTGATTGGGTTGTTGTGTTTTGTTTTTTTTTTTTTTTTTGTGTGTGTGTGTGTGTTTAGCTTTTGAATTCTTTATATACCCTAGAAATTAGTGCTCTATCTGATGTGTGAGGGGGTAAAAATTTGTTCCCAAGATGTAGGCTCTGTATTCACCTCATAGATTGTTTCTTTTGCTGAAAAGAAACTTTTTAGTTTGAGTCCATTCCATCTATTAATTCTTGATTTTAATTCTTGCACCAAAGGAGATTTATTAAGGAAGTTATGGCCTAATCCCACATGATGGAGATTAAGGCCTACTTTTTCTTTTATTAGACACAGGGTCTCTGGTTGTATTCCTAAGTCCTTGATCCATTTTGAGTTGAGTTTTGTTCATGGTGAGAGATAGGGATTTATTTTCATTTTGTTGCATATGGATATTCAGTTTTCCCTGCACCAGTTGTGAAAGAGGCTATCTTTTCTCCAATGCATGTTTTTAGCACCTATGTCTAATATAATTTTAATTTTGTGGGTTAGTCTCTATGTTCTCTCTATTTTGTACCAGTCTATCAGTCTGTTTTGGTGCCAATACCATGGTTTTCTTTTTTTTTTTTTTTTTTTTTTTTAACTATTGCTCTGTAGTGTAGTTTAAGGTCTGGTATAGTGATATAACCTGCTTCACTCTTCCTGCTAAGGATTGCCCTAGCTATTCTGGGTCTCTTATTTTTTTCAGATGAATTTCATGATTGCTTTTTCCAATTTATTTTCAGAAGATTAAAACTATTATTCTTCAGGAAATTTACAATGGAATTAAATATAAGAAATTTCTTAATTATAGAAAAATTAAGTATATTAATAGTAACTACACATAACATGTGATATTTCAATCTGTTTTCATAAATTTACAAATTCATACTTAGTCTTCTCACAGCTATTTCAGTTGATGTATGCATAATAAATAATTAGTATTTTATACTATTTTTGTGTCTTATTTTCCAACTTTTGAATCAAAAATAAAGTTTGTATTTCATCTTTACTTTAAGTTCCCACCTCATTTTATTTTCATGAAGGAATTTAAGAGGGTGGATCATTCTAGATTTCACAGCAACATGAACTGGGTCATATAGCATTTTCATGTTCATCCTTACCTAAATGTTATGTAGATGCAAGATTTTAAAAACTCTAAAAATCCAGCATTTGACTAGAAAGGCTAGGTGAATATCCCAGCCAGAATTTCAAGTATGTCAGCAAAATGCACGTTTTTACATTATCCTTTGATATGTTACCTTTAATTCATAAATTTATACTTGTATTTTTCACTGCAGTCTATAATCTTCTGGAATTACTGAAAGTCTGTAAGCAAAGAAGTCAGGCATATTGATTCAGGCATGTCTCTAATTCCAGTAATTCAGGAGACTGATGTAGGAGGACAGAAAGTTTGAGACCAGCCCCAGAAATTTAGGAATATCTTTTAAAATTGCATCTGGAAAGTGGCAAAACTCTAACATAACCTGGAAACCATGTCACAAAATAAAACAACAATAAAAAAAAGGGCTGGGGATGTAGCTCTGTGGTAGAGCAACCCTGACTTCCAATCTGGTATATAAAATAGTCTATAAAATCAGGAATAATTCAAGAACCTAATAAAATTGTCATTATAAACACACCAATAAACAAAACATTAAGATTGTTATTTTTTCTAGTAGTATTCTTGAGTTCTTTAAAATTCTTTTAGATGGTATTATAGAATTTCTAATAACACAGGGAGTCAATGGGAGAAATAGGAGGAGATTATATATCTCATAGCAAACCAAGTGTGGCAACATCATCTGTGAGGGGGGATCAAAGTTATTGGCTGATATTGTATTATAATAAGGCAGATCACAAAAGTTCCAAATGTAATTTCATGATATGCTTGAAAAAATGCATCTGGGAAGTGGCAAAACTCTAACATAACTTGGTAATCAGCAAACCAAAGATGTGAAAGAATAAACTTTCATGAGGTGTTTGAAGTGGAAACATCTCAAAATATTTAGCCATATTTGGGGTAACATTAAAAATAAATGTTGTGTTGTGACTTCAGGGTATATAACTTTAGTTTGTAAATAATAGAAGACACAGGATAATTTTGTTTTATTTCTGTTTTCATTAAATCAACCCATAAATAATTCAATTAAGAATTAATTTATTATTTTAAAACTTTTAGATTTTAAAATACAAGCCTACTGAAAATCATACCAGTTTTTGCAATGATGGAATAGGATGAGAGAAATGCAGTAATAGGAACTTTTTGCTTATAACTGGTAGAAAAGTTAAGAATTGTAACTTCACTAGCTTGAAGCTTCTTACAGAAGGAGTTTAAAAGAGTTTCACAAATCATTTTCTTAGTTTCTACCAAACCTTGAAGGCTTGAATTTAATTGAAAATGTTAAAGTTTCATTTCAGGCTTCAGAGATCAGATCTTCTGAGAAAAGAGGGCAATTTAAAGACAATTACATTCTTTGCAAAGTAATATGAAATCATCCTTATTTTCAAATTAAAGATTTCCATATTAAGAGTACCTCTAGATTAGTGACTAGTAAACAGTATTTTAATGACATGAATACCTGTGAGTACCTTCAAAGTAGCTATAAGTCAATCAGTCACCTATCACAGGCTGGCTTTCTAATGAAAAATGATGTTTTGCTTAAATTTAAAGAGATTTTATGCTCTCACCCTACAAATTGATTCTAACAATGGATGCTTTTCTCTCTAAACATAGCTATGGTTATGTGGTTAAACTTTCAAACTTTATGGTCAAATCTTCTTCTGCTAATTTAATGGCTCTTTTATCTTTCACATTTGTTTTAACCATGTGGATCTCATTATTTCAAAATCTGATAAAGATGATACTTGAACTACCTTTTCATTAATGGGTTCTATAAATTTTCAGTTCCTTGTGAGTTCAGGAAATAGTTTAGAGCATGAACTAGAAGTAATATGTATATCATGGTAATTGGTAAGTTCTACAGTCCTACACAAATGTTTAAAAACTTGAATGTTTCTGGAATTATGCATATAGTTATAAAATCCAGAGATGATCAATGACTGCAGGCTAATATTACTGTGGGACAGCTACTAATTTTATGTATCATCTTGCCAAAGCCATATTATCTAGATATGTAGAAAAATATTATTCTGAATTTTTCTGTGAGGGCATTTTTTAAATTAAGTTAACATTAAATCCGTGGATTTTGTTTGAGTAAATCACATAGCATTCGGTAATGTGAGACTCATCCAATCAATTGAAGCTCAGAATAGAACAAAGTGGGAGGGGGAGTGAAACTAGAAGGGAGATTGGTGGAGCCGAGGAAGAAAATTTCAGGGTAAGGAAGAATGAAAAAAGGGAGAAATGGTGGAATGAAATTAATCAAACTATGTATATATATGAATATGACATGGTGAATATCATCTTTATGTGCATCTATAGACTATATATATATATGTATGTATATATATATATATATATATGAATATTAGAGTAGACAAAGGCAAACAGGGGGAGGAAAGGGAGGAGGGAAAAGAGGAGGTACTGGGAACTGTAGTGGAGCAACTTACTTTGCATATTTGTGGTGATTATGTCAAAATTAACCCCAATACTGTGTATAAGTATAATGCACTAATAATATTAATTTAAAAGAGAAACTGGAGAAAAGCAGTAGATGCAATTGTTCTTCACTAGCATTATGATATTACTTTTTGAGCATGAACTAGAAGTACTATATACTGCAACATTTGGACAAAAGAGGGGAAAAAAGGAATCCTGGAAATGGAATAAAGTAGTATTAAGTTGCCACACAAAACTTAATTCTTTTTTATTTTCTCCTACTTTTTTCCCTTCCATTTCCTCTTTTCCTTCTTTCTTCAAAGTGTGTTACATACAGCACAGGCAACATAGCATCACATCCTTTTGTAGGTACTCTGAGAAGCATAATAAAGCTCCATGCAAACACTGGCCCAGATATCATGAAGACAGCACATCCAGATCATGAATATAATGAAGCATTTGGGGGAGAAGATACACTTCCCACTCTGGCTGAAAAGGGCTTAGAAGGAGAAAGGAAAGATATTGGCTTTTTTTTTTTCCTTTGGTTATTGTGGTGTAGAAGTGAGGCTACTATGAGGGTCTCCATAGGTGTCATGGGCTTTCATGGTTTGAATTTCCTACCAGCACACAGTCTTCCAGTTTTCCCAGAAGTGAGATGCAAGGAGAAAAGGAGCTAGTGAAACTCATGTAAGCAGTTAAATATTGAAAAGGACTGTCAGACATGTTATTATAACAAGTTATATAACAAGTTATATGATATAACCAGAGTCTGTTTTCAGAACTAACAATGAAATGGCAATAACTCTTTAAATCGTCTCATACTCTTTCTATGCTCAAATATTCTCATCTCATTTTTTTTTGCTTATGTTTTGTAAACATCAGGATTCATCAAGATCTATAAATCACATTTTTTTGAGTCCCTTCAGCTTGTTTTGTTCTTGGATATTCTTCCATCCTTTATATCTATGTCATAGAATTATTACTAATGTCACATGTTATCAAATGCCCAATTTTCTGAATTTCTCTAATTGTTTTGTTACAGTGTCACTACACTTATTATTTTAGCTTCATTATTTATGTAAACTATAAATTACTTCTAGAGGCTTTATTAAATTTGGGTTCAACCTTATACCTAGATCATTACATAACACTTTATATATGACACTGTATGTTTCACAATCCATCAAATCATAAGTAATATACTAAGTGTTTGCTCCCTGTTAGGAGATTTGATGGTTCAAGTGGAGACAGTCTAATCTCTCCATTGCAAAGTGAACTCCTTGTTGTATAATTCCATGTATCAGTGGGGTTCAACTTTACATAATGTTACCTACCATTCAATTCCCCACACAACTCCATCAAATGCGTTCTTGATAAGGTTTCCAGTCACTTTGACAATGATTAAGTCTTAGCTATAATTTAAACAAACCATGTTGTTTTATACAGTTTCTTTCTCTTTCTTCATGGGAAGAATTCTCCCTTTGGCTTTCAGAGCACAATTTTTGCCAATTTTGTTTTTTTTCTCTTTGGCTTTTCTGCAGATACATTTCTGGTTTCTCGAGTTTTCACTAAGTCCTAAACATTAGAAATCCTAAAAGTTGGTTCTGGAGCTTTTCTTCGACCTATTTCAGTGGTTTTCAGTTGGAGATGATTCTGTAGGACATTTGTCAATGTCCCTTGACATTTTGGAGTACTACAATCAAGAGTTGCAAGTCTATTTCAGACATGCTTTTAAACATCCTAAAATGTGCCAGACAGCCTTCTAAACAAAGTATTCTCCAGCCTGCCATTTCAACATTGTTAATGTTGAGAAATCCTGATCTAGAATCTAGACTTTGGTGATGTCATTCAGTCTCATGGTTTTAAGTATTATTTAAAAACTGATGACTCTCAAATTTAAATCTCCCTCAGATACTGACTCATAAATCTACTGCCTACTCTCTGTCTCAACTTAGATGACTAATTATTCCATGCTTGATATATACAAATGAATTTCGTATTTCTGTCCAAACACATCTATCCTAAAGCAGTTCAGTAAAAGGCACTGTATTTTTAAATAAGAGTAAAATATATCCTTGACTTTCACTCAAATCCATAAATGTCCCATTAACATTTCTCATCAGTTCAAATCTTATAATATATTCGGAATCAAACCTGTCTTTATCACCTCCATTGTTCCATATTATCATCATTTCTTGTCTATATTTTGACAGTTGTCACCATCTGGGCTTTAAGCTTTTGACTACAAATATTTGAATTAAGTTTCTCTTCTTATGTAGTAATATCTATCTTACTGTATATTTCTCACAGTTCTAGTTTTCCAAAACATCTTTTCAAACTTTTTCATCTCATTTTCAATGTAACATAGATATGGATATCTCTTATACTCATTTCTTGGAATATTTTCATTATTTGATTTAAATGATGTATACATAACTATCTAGTACATAAATTATTGATAGGTCATTGTTTTCTTAACACTGAACACAAGATAAACTGCATATTTCAAATAAAATAATTTACACAATAAAATTAAAGTTGAAAAATCAAAATATGACACTTCTGTTTTAAAAAGTAACATATCAAAAATTAAGATTTTTTTTCACTGAGTGAATTAGGACAAGTTGAATTCAGTACCTATATATGTATTTATGAAATACTAGTACAAGTCATCTCATATAGAATTAATTTATTTTAATAGCTTCTTATCAGCAGCAAGATATTCTAGAGACTTTGGATATTTGTAGATGCACTAAATAGCATGAAAGTTATAAAGGTTTATTATGCTTACCAGTTAAAGCTGATCATGTGTAACTTTAATTAAATGTGGGAAAATGTGTTTTGTTAATGCTGCAGGGTAATTGGAAAAGATAAAAAAAATGTTTGATAATGAAATGGTCCCTTTTTCTTACCCAGAGACAAATGCAAAATATTATGAATCACATTTTAATGTTTCATTCATTTTAATAGAAAATATGGCCTCAGTGCTTCTTTAGCTACCAAAATATTAATGAGACTTCCTATTGAATATATTATATTCTGATATCAGTAATTATTCCTATTACTTATATAATAGCTCTTCTTATTAAAAATGTTTATTGCCAAACTCAGTTTATACTTTCAAAAATTACTGCTAAAATTTCTCATGATTATTCTTCTAAAAAGTATGTCAATCTGGCATCTTTGATTTCAGCACAGATTTTTTACTTGTGTTAACATATCTAGATTTATATGGATTTAACCAAAAATACTCTTTAAAAGATTATATGTAAAGAGCAATATATGTAAAAATAATATTTAAAAGCATCATGGAGAACTATTTGTATTCAAAGTAAATTGTCTTTCCATCAATATGCAATAAATTGACATGAATATTTACCATTTATATTTGCAGAATATAAAAATGTGTGATCTTAATTTTTGTTTTTCATACATTTTAATAATTCTAAGGCAGATGACTTACCATGTACAAGTTTATTTTGAATTGTTTTTTATTAACCTAAGAAAACATTAGATGATAAATTTATTGATCAGGGGCTCAATTTACACTTTTTATTATACAATTTATTAGTTCTTAATCACACACTAACAGAATACCATGAACTCAAATGACAGCAAATGTCTCTCCTGGTCAAGGTGTCAGCAGTGATAGTCCCCTCCAGTGGTTTTGAGGGATAATCTGTCTCCTCTATCTGTCTTGTAGCTCCTGGTGTTTTCAAGAAAACTTTTTTAAAGATTTCTTGGCTTCTAGGTCATTCCAATCTCTACCTCTGTCTTCATATAGCCTTTTTTCCCTGTGAATCTGTGTTTCTAAATAAGGTTACCAGTTCATGGGATTCAGGGCCCACACACTAATCTAGATGACTTCTTCTTATTCATCTTAACTAAGATAAATAATTATATCTGCAAAGACTTTTTTTTCCTAAATAATGTCACATACTGAGTTTCTGAGTGGACATGAATTTTTGCAGTCCCTGTTAAACTTAGGGAATACTATTTAACCCAGTGCAATGTGCCTTTTTCCCCATTCAAACTGTTATGTTTTATACACAAAATATATCCATCCCTTTCCAACATCCCCCCATCTTAATAAATTTAGTATATATTTTTGCAGCATACTTCTGCCTATAGAACCTCAGAACTCTGACACCTTTCTTCATTTCACCCCATTGTTGCCCGTTTAGCACAAACTGGTAGCTTTTTAATTGGTTTAATCTTCTCAAAACCATCATATATCATCTGTGTTGGTCAATTGTTATTAGACACCAGGGTTCTTTACAAATGATTCCTGAATGACCTCAACTCTACTCCTGGATTCTGCACAGACAATGGCTTAGATTCATGAGTCATATACAAATCTTTCCAGCAGAAAACTGTCCTGTCACCCCTTTGCGTTCACTCAACAGCAAGTTATAGTATTATTTGCAATACAGGCTGAGATTTTTACAACAAAATCAAAATCTGGTTTCATTTTATTTATATATTTTTCTCTTGTATTTTACTATAGGAAGCAAGGTTGCAGCAATTGTATTTTGCTTGGAAATTTACTGAATGAAACATCCCAGTTCATTGCTTATAGATTCTACTTTCTACCCAGTACTAGAACACACTTTGTCACAAACAAGGAAATTTCCCTCCAACATCAATTAACATTATCCTCACATCTAAGTAAGACCTCACCACAAACATTTTTAGCATTTGTGTTTATACCAACATTCATTTCATGAGCATATTCCTTATGGTAGAATCTTTCTCAAACTCTTTGCATTTTTCTTAGTTCCAGGAACACCTTTAATATCCTTATTTTTAACAGCAACATTCTTTTTAAGGCAATGTGGAATTTTGTTTTGTTTTGTTTTTGTTTGTTTTAACTGTACATATCAGATTCTTGCAGGTTTTACTCATTACTTAATCGCATAGTAATTTTAGGTATTTGTTAGAACAGCCCCCCTGCCCCCCCAACTTCCTAGTATCAGAATCTGTATTAATTGGGGCTGGGTTGTGGCTCAGTGGTAAAGTGCTCGCCTAGCACCACATAAAAAATGAATAAATAACATAATAGTATTATGTCCATTGACAACTAAAAGAAAATAATAATAAATTAAAAAAAGAATCTGTATTAATCAAAGTGCTCCAAAGAAACAGAAGCAATAGAAGTAGATATAAGTATATAAATTTAAAATTAGATTGTACACAGATATAGATAAAAATAAATTTATTTTAAGGAATTGACTCACACAATTAATGGAGCTGGCAAGTCTGAGATCTGTAAGACAGGCCAGTAGCCTAGTAACTCAGGTCTCAGCTGACGTCACAGTTTAGAGTAAGAATGTTTTCTACTTAGGGAAACCTCAAATTTTGCTTTGAAGACTCCCAATTGATTGGATGGAGTTTATCTACATTTTAAAGGTTAGTCTTTTTACATTTCAACTGATTATAGACAATAACCATTAGTAAAAAATATCTTCTCAGGACACCTAGGTTAAAATCTGACTAAATAATGAGCTAAAATAGAATGGTCTAACAAAGTTGATACATAAAAGTAACCATAAAATAAAATATATAATTTTTACTGTGTTTTAAATGTATATATTAAACATTTATTATAAAAGTGTTCTATATTTGATGAAATGGTTGAAAAAAATACATTTTTTACCTGTCGCCCATGTTAGGACAAACTTTTAAATTGTTATATAATTAAAGCTAACTAAATGAGATATACTTACTAGGGTGTCTAAAATTAAAGTTGTTTAAACATTATATTCTTTGCCACCCAAGTTAAAACTTTGCATATAAATCGTTGGATTACTTTATATGAAAATTTTAAACAGATTAAACCTAAGAACTTCAGTGCATTTTTTCTTAATATTTTTATGTACTTAATGGCTCCCAAAATGTTCAGTAGCAGTCTTTTCTTTGTATTTGCATTCAAGTTAGCTCTAATATATTTCAATTGTTCTAGTTACAATGTAAATACAGAAGAGGCTTAAGTTTCATGAAAAACACTGAAAGATGAAGGAGGATATTTTTTATAATTACTTACTTTTTGTTGATATTCCTTCTAGTCTCAATATGTGTATTGTGAGTAAATTAATATTTTATGAGCACATTTGAAATTATGGATGTTTTAGATTAAAATGGAGCTAGTCAAGTAGGAAAATATTTGGTAATAGTGATTCTCCAACTATAGGCTCTCATTTCACAGATTTAAGGATGTTCATTATTTTATTTAATACATGCTTGTTTGCAGATATTACAAAAATAAACAGGTGTACTTGGGATAATGTATGGGTCGCAAATTATATATATATATATATATATATATATATATATATATATATATATATATATATATATATATATAGTTTGGAGCATTTTGCAAAGTGAAAATAAGTAAATACTGAATGGATTTTCTTTTGACCTTGTTACTTTTATAATTACTGTACTTGAATTGGTCATCCAGGGAGTAAATGTTAATCATTTTGAGGCTGGATGTCTCCATGTATTATATAAACTGCTTATTCCTTGACAAGTAAAACAAATAAGATGTGCAGAAAAGTTTCTAAAAGCATGACTGGACAGAGCCATTACAGCAACACTATTGTTGCATTTTAAATCGTATAATGGTAAAATAAACATAAACATAATAAATAAACATAAGGAATCACTAGGCCTCTGGATAAACACCAAAGAAGTCTCATAATTATGTTTGTTCCTTGTGAATAGCTCTGATGATATTATAATGCTTACATCAATATTTTGCTGTTAATAACTTCCATGTATTTATGTGGGCTCCTCATGAGAGGAACATTTATAAGCAACAATCATTTATTAAATCCCTTCTAATGTCCTTAAGATGGCATTATCTTTTATTGCTGTATAGAAAAAGGCTTTTATAATACGTGGGAAGGCAATGCATCCTAGTGGTTGTCTGGGATGTCCCTAAACAAAAAAGAACATTAAGCACCTGAGTCTGCTGATAAGTATAGTGCACTCACAAACTTTTGCTTTAGGCATGTTAACTTACTCCCCTATCTCTATCTATACTGTCAAATAGAAACAATAATGATAATAATACCTATTTCTTATGTCATGATGATGAAAAAATACATGAAACACTTCTAGCCTGTGGTAAAAGAAATGCTCTAAATTCAACTTTCCATTATGCTCCTCTTTGCCAATATTAGCCACCATGCTTGCTAAACTCCAGTTTATGCTATAAGGCAACACCTCCAACACTCACACTTATTTCAGAGAATCACAAATGAAAGCCTTAAAAGAAATCTACTTATTTTTTATACTATTTGTATTCTGCACACCATCTCATGCCCATTAAACTATTCTCTACCAAGGAGAAGGAAGCAATGGAGCTCAGGTGTTTTCCCCACTATCTTATGTGGGCCTATTGTTTTGCCATCTGTATTAACATCATCTCACATGTGATTCATGGTGTCAGGCTACACTGTCTCTAATCCTGGGTCCCTTTTGGTGTCCTCAAGTGATGTGACCCCTTTAGAGTCTTTCAGTGTACTTTCATAACAATGATTGTCCTTAGTCACATTAATATTTTGCTAGCCCTTTCACCTGGTGACATTAAGATAATGATATGTACTATTGTAAAATAATAAAGTAGGGAAAGAAGCATATTATCTAGGATGAAAACTAGAAAGAAAAAATACCATTAGAGGAAAAAAGGGGAATTTAATATAGGCAATTGGTATTGCAAATGGTGGAAGGAATAAGAACCTCAAGGACATGTGGCAACCCAGTGTTTTATAACAAGGCAATAGCAACCAAGGAACAAGGAGGACTATCATGTTCAAGGTTTTTGTTCACTCAGTCTGTTAATATCCTATTGTGGCTGTAACAGATATCAAGAACTTAATGAGTTAAAACAGCAAACAAAATTATGGAGAAAAGAATCTAAAAGAAGTTTCATTAGGCCTGAATCAAAGTAATGGCTCTGCCACACTCCTTCCAGAGACTCTGAGAGACTCTCCTATTTTCTAGAACTACTTTATTTGGTTAACAATCCCTTCTTCCATCTTCTAAGCCTCAGCTAGCATCTTGTTTCAGTTATCACTTTGCCTTTGTGAGAAAAAATGTCCCACATGAACATTTTTGAAATTACAATTAGAACCCAACCAAACAACCCAGAATAGTCTGTCCTACCAGGATTATTAGCTCAATTTAACAGGCAAAGTCACACTATAGAGTATATTTTCACAGGTTGAAGGATTAAGGCTGGATATTTTCAGTGGTAAAATTTTCACCCACTGCATTCTGAACTGTAGCACCCAAAGATTCACAACCATTCCACTTGTGAAAATATCTCATCTCCCAAATCTGAAAATTATAGCAGCACTGGTCTAAAAAAATATGTAAATATTATCAGTTTAAAAGTTCTACATCACATTATCTAGTGCATTTAAATCAAGAATGAGATTCTGAGTATTATTCATCCTAAAGCAAAATTCTCCTCCATCTGTGGATCTGTGAAACTAGGAAATGAGTCACCTGCTCCCAAAATACAATGGTAGAGCAGACACAGGAAAATAATTATAGACAGTCTCCAATATGAAAGAGAGAAAATTAAAGGAAGAAAACAGTCAATGGCCCTAACAAATTTCAAAACCCTAGTTGACTGCATTAGGTTTCAAAACCTGGGAATAATTTTCTGCATCTTGTCTCCAACCTCTAGGTCATGCAGTTCTCTATTGGTCCCAGCCTCCAACCTTTGGTCCTGAGCCCCTGTCCTGAGTTATCCCTCTATTTATTTTAAAGTATTATTCAACGGTTTTATCAGTCTCTTTCCTGCCTGTAAAATTTTGGAAGTTTGACAGCTTTCCTTCATTTTTATTCTTTCTCTGTTCCTTTCACTACACACTAATAGTTTTTTCTGATAACATTTTCAAAGAATGTTTTGCTGATAACATTCTCAAAGAATGAGTGGGTCTTCCAGTTAAGGAATGAGGATTTATTCAATTAGACAGAAGTTTTCACAGTAGATATTTCTTGAATAGTCTCACTTCTATTTCTGGTTTCTTCAAGATGACTGAAAGAATCCACGGATCACATACGTAATTTTTTGAAAAAGATCATAGATAAAGGGATACTATGATCTTTTAATACCATCAAGCCTATCCAAAAATTTCTTAGATATCTTTCAATTTCTCTTTAATGCATGAATTTAGATAGTGAATGTCCTAATTTTATTATCTTTTGAAATTTAGGTAAGATTTAAATTTCTTTATCAAGTTCTGGTTTCTTTTTGCTTAATTTCTTCCTTCAAATTTTCTCTCTTTTTTTATAATTTACAGTAGTATCAAAAAGTACCCAAGATGCACTTTTTATATTTTTTTTTGCAAAACTTTTCAACTAAATATAAAAATTCATTCCTTACCAATTGTTCTTTTTAAGTAAATTTAGGATGAAAGTCATCCAAACTTTTTGTCACTCAAGAACTTAACTCCATTCTATTTTCAGGGTCTCTTTTGCCATATAAGATAAAACTAATAAATTCTAGGTTGTTTGGAGGTGAGGTCAGTGAGACATTATACCCACTGAGACCTAAATCTGTGCTTGACTTTGGCTAAAAGCCATGTAGGGGATGCATTGTCAGCACAATAGAACCAGTGTAATGAGGAAAGATTAAAAAAAAATAGCCTACCTTCTTTTTTCCATTAAGCTTCTAAAATATTGTTTTCTCTCATAGCACAAATGACTACAGCTAGATGGAGAATCTGCCAAAGATAGCCTTCAGGAGGCAGCTCTCCAGACATAAAAATATAAAACAATGCAAGATCAAGAAACTGATCTGAGGGTAAACAGCTTTAGGACTGATTCAGCGGGTAGGATGAATCATGTGGTATTAGTCAATTGTACTGGGAAAAATATTTCTAGCAGATGAAACAAAAATGAAATACCATAGAAAGAAGTTCAGATGATTTTTAGGAAAATCAAAAGAGGACATATATGGCTGGATTTGGAGAGAAAATAAGAAGAGGATATGAAGAGATTGATTTGAATAGTTATGAAAGTATGGCTGTTGGTTCTCCTCATATAGTGAAATACACAATTCATGCTCTATGCAGCAGCCTTAGGCTGAGCAAATGTGTGTGTATGTGTGTGTGTGTGTGCATGTGTGTGCACGTGTGTATACGTGTTTCTGTAAGTTACATAACATCTAGTAAGTTCTTATAAAGAATTCAGATTTCCCTTGTGAATGATTGACAAGATCTTCCTTAGATATTCATTAGAGAAGTGAAATAATATGATATTTATTTTAAAGGAGTTATTCTGCTACTTCATTTGTGAATAAACTGAAGTATAGAAACATAAAAGAAAAATTAAAGCAGGGATATTAACACAATTATGTAAATTTAATATATATATTTATGTATCATAAAATGTATACATTTTATATAAAATATATAATATTTATCTATATATTTTATTCACACTTATAATTTATTCATATATATTATTTACACATATAATATATTTACACATATATTATATATATAATTTACATATATAATAATATAATAAATATATATTATTTACACATATATATTTATATATATTATATATATTTTATATATATATACATGTGTATATATATATCCAGCAGCATATGTAATTTGAAAGTAACAGTAGAGTACAAAAATGACTTTAAAATTTTCAGTTTGGGAAAAGGAAATTTTTAAATTATTTCTTAAATATTATTTAGTTACAGTGGGACACAATATCTTTATTTTTTTATTTATATTTAATTGGTGCTGATGATTGAACCCAGTGCCTCACACACGAGAGGCAAGCAGGCCACCACTGAGCTACAACCCCCGTCCCAAGGAACATTTTTATTAAGAAGAATAAACTATGAAATTGATATAGATTTGTGGGGAAATGAATTAAAACAGTAAACTTTTGAATTAGAAGCAGTCAGCAAATGATACACAGAGCACTGAGAGGGTGATGGTGTTAGATGATCAATGTACTTAGAATGATGGTAGGAGTACCACCAGAGACTGTAACTTAGGAGACAAAATAAGAGATACTTAAGAGAGTTTGTTGAACAGAAAATTGAGTTAGAGCTTGTTTTAGTTTAGATATGAAGTGTCCCCTCAAAGTTCATGTGTGAAATAATGCAACAAAGTTTATAAGTGAAATGATTGGGTTATGAAAGTATTAATCTAATATGTGCATTAATTCCCTCATAAGGATTAACTGGGTGGTAACTATAAGCAAATAGGATGTGGTTGGAGGAGGTTGGTCATTTGAGGTATGTCCTTGGGGTTTATATATTGTCCATGGGGAGGAGAATCAATCTCAATATCTCACCTTCTCTCTCTCTCTCTCTCTCTCTCTCTCTCTCTCTCTCTCTCTCTCTCTCTCTCTCTCTCACGCCCCCCCCCCAGCATCCTGGCACTCTGTTCTCAGTTGCTTCCCTCCACCACACTCTTTTGCCATGATACTCTCTCCTCAAGTAGGTCTCAAAGTAATGGAGCCAACTGTCTATGGACTGAGACATCTGGAACCATGAGCAACTAATTAACTTTTCTTTTTCAAAAATTGTTCTTATAAGCTGGTTAGGTCACAACAAAACAGAAAAAAAAAAAACAGAACAAAACAAAACAAAACAAAAAACTATCTAAAACAGAACTGGATACATGTATCTTGAAAATGTGATATTTTTCTTTGAAGTGATGAGCAATACCCATATTTCATCATAAGAAAATAGGGATAGCTCCTAACTTTATCTCTTTCTTTTGGATATAAAATGAAATGCATTCTTGAGCAAATGTGTAACAGGGAAAATGATGTTATAGATTATTATCAGGTCTCAATTAGGACAAGAGAAAATATTTTATGAATGAGACTGAACTTATTGAGGAGTTTTCTGGTTTGGGGGACAATGGAGAAATAAGAAGGTAAATTCAGATGTGAAAGTTTATCATTCAGCAAGATAGTGATAGTACAGGAAAGAATATACATGGGAGAAAGAATATAATGGGAGAAAATTGCTTTATGTTGAGGCAGAATAAGACTGGGATAAAAACAGTGTGAAATTTAATTTTGCAACAGCCTTCCTTTAATAGGGAAATTACCCAGAAATGAAAGGATTTACTGGAATTTATAAGGATAAACTGACTGAAGGATTAGTAACGGGCACTTCACTTTGGCAAGTATCATAACCCCAAATTCTAGAAACAGCCTTTTGCACCAGTGACCGATTAACATGAGAACTAGAGGTTGAGCCACTTAGTTCTTCATATCTATATCTTTATTTTTTCATTCTTATCAATGACAGAGGGGTTTAATTATGAAAAAGTAAACTCAAATGTTTTTCTAAATCTTTTTCTCAAATAAAATTTTCTATATCCCTGTGCTTTGTTTGGAGTAGGGTTATTTGGTAACCTTTCCTTGGAAAGATCCTTGTCTTCAATTGAAGCGGAAAAAGATATCTGTTTCAGAGTGCCATCATGCTTATTTTTACTCATTTTACTGTTTTTCTGGTATAGACACTTTAATACCTGTAGGTGAATTGCCTTTATTCTAATATCATGTGACATAGCTGCTGATTCCATAACAGAGATGATTAGTGGTAATGACAAAACAAATGTTTGTGGTAACCACAACAGAAATATCTGTAACATTTCTTAGATTATTTAATGGCTCCTACAACAAAAAATGAATCCAGAAAATAACTATAATTATTGGTGTGGCTTTTTCCACCCTACCTAACCCACACAATCATCTCTGGTCTTAACCTAAAATGTTGATAAGGCTCAGGCAGATACATATTTATATTTATTTTCCTAGGTAATGAATTTTGTAGTGCCAATACCCATGAAAGATATTGTTTAAAAATTTAAGGCAATCTCTCCTTATATCTATGCTAATGAATTTTCCCCATCTCCCAATGCTCTAGTGCATGGCCACATGAGTTGCCTTGGCCAATGGAACAATAATCCATGCCAACAAATCAGAGACTTGAATTTGCATACTGGGGCCTAACCTCCTTGCTACTCTTCAGAATCCTTATAATACAATGTGAAGAAAAATGAAAATAAAAACAAGGCTTAGTTTTACTTTGTGGTAAGGGATCACTTAGAGCCAGAATAAGCCCTTCTTGCTGCGGACCCTAGACCAACCATCTTACCAACTACCAGATACATGAGGACAGTTATTTAGATCACTCAGTCATCACCTGATCTACTTTGACCATCAACATGTATGAGAATCCAGTAGACACATGGCCTTCACCTTTGACCAGATGGTTCAAACAGTCAGTTGCTAAATAAAATAGTTTGTCTTTTGGCCCCAAAATTGTGAGTGACAGATTGCATAGAAAAATCCCACTGATGAAATAGATATTATAATAAGAAGTATTATAAAATATATATATAAAATTGCAATTTGTCTTTCTACATGTTATTTTACAGATAAAATGTATGAAAAGCCTGGTTTAATTTGTAATAAGAACTTTTTAATAGCTATTTTAGCATAGAGACAATGTTCCTTCTAAGAGATGAAATTAAGACCTTTCAATATTATTTTTTTCTTCAATGACTAAGAACATATGCATTTTTATAGTAGCAAGAAAGTCGTGACAAGGCCTTATGCTATGTTGTTTTTATTGTACTTGTTATAATAATCTAAGTAAGAAGAGAATAATGATTTGGATACCATTAATCATTTTAAATAGTAATCATGTGTAAAAATATTACTATGCATGGTAGCATGAGTGTGTCCTGGAGTCTCAGCTTCTCAGGACCCTGAGGCAGGGGATTTGTAAGTTTCCAGTCAGCCTGGACAAGCTAGCAAGATATTATCTGAACACATAATGTGAAAAGTCTAGGAATGCTGTTTAGTGTTGAGGACTTGCCTAGCATATATGAAACCTTGGGTGTAATGCTTAGTATTGTAAAAAAAATGAAAACAAAATAATAACAATGTTTGACAAGATGCAATCATATTTCAAAGTGATAATAACATGATTTGTTAAAAATTTAGGTCTCTATTTTTCCCCCAGAAGTAACCATGGTAAAAATAAGTCAGATACAACCTGAAGTCAAATAGGTGAGGATAGTAAAATATATGTTCCATTCTTATTTATTCTTATGCTTTTTTCCAACCCGTTTATCATTCCACATCTTTAGCATTAATACATGTAATTCATAACTTCATAGTTCGATGATACTTTTATTTGAGGAATATTTTAGCGCTAACTCACTGCAAACCAGACATATTCCCATTTTATAGACACTTTTTTTTCTCACCAAGTAATTATAAAGATCTATGCAAGGCTGTCAGTGAATGCAAAGAACACCTAGTCCTATTATAATGCATTCTGAGATTTTGTATTTTGAAGATGAGTTCAGAAATGATTTGTCACTCACTGGGAAAATATTGTCATTTGTATTCTCTTAATTCTAGGAATTTATCCAGAGAATTGTCATGGAGTTAGTCTACCATTGCCCCAAGTATGTCTTCTGTTTATTTTTGTGGATCAGAGAATAGATACCCCAAAATATGACATTTGTTTGTCATGCTGAGCAATTTTATGAGAAGCAAATTAAAAGGCCTGAGAAATGGACTCTGAAAGATGTTTCAGTTAACTTTGCCTTGTTTTCCCCTCCTCCATTCGAGCACCAGGGAAAGGCTTTGTGCAAAACTAAAGAATGAATTCTGTTGATACACCAGGACAGATTTCATTTTCCTCTATTTCAGTCTCATGCCTCTTACATTCACAATAAGTTCCTCTGAAAATCACTATTTATCTGAAATTACCCATTTTCCTCCTCCCACTACAAAAAGGCATATATAAATTTCTGAATCACTTTGGCCTCATTGATAATCCCATTCCTGTGATTTCCCAGATTCTGTGATCTCTTCCCTATTTAAATCTGTATATCATCTCCTATTTAATCTATTATCAGTTCATTTCAGCAAACTTTAAGGGAATGAAGAGGGAATTTCCCTTTTCTTTTGCATTTCTGTTTCTTTTATCAATAATGAGAACTAATCTACAAATCAAATAGCAGAAAAGAATCTCTTTAAAATTAAATCTGATTGTGCCTATGTCTGGAGTTGCCGCTTTATCTGAGGAACTCATATTTTAAGATATTTTAAGATCCTCCTGATGGATGTCTGAAACAGTAAGATAATACCTGACCACATAAATCTCATACACACAAACACACACACAAACACACACATACACATATGTATATTATGCTTTTTCCTATACATCCATACCCATGGTAAAGTATAATTTATAAAGCAGGCATTTATAAAGTATGCATGCCTGTGATAAAGTTTTATTTATACACTAGACAAAGTAAAAGATAAGTAATATTAATAATAAAGTAGAATAATTTAACAGTATAACAGAAGCTATGCAAATATAGTCACTCTCCCACTCTCAAATATCTTAACATACTGTACATACCAGTTTTCTTCTTGTTATGACATGAAATATCATAATGCCTATGTGATGACATTAAGTGTGGTAAACAATGTAAGCATTGTGACGTAGCATGAGAGTATTATGGAATTCTTACTTAAATCTAAGCAATGGGACAATGTGGCACTCAATCGGAAACTGAGCAATTAGATGATTATTTTAGTCAACTTTTCTTTGCTGTGACCAAAATTCCTAACAAAAACAATTAGGGGAGGGAATGTTTATTTGGGGGCTTACAGTTTCAGAGATCTCAGTCCATAAACAGCCAACTCCATTTCTCTGGGTCCAATGAGAGGCAACATAAGATGAAGGAAAAACCCAGTGGAGGGAAGCTGCTCAGCTCATGGCAGGGTCAGGAGCAAGGTAGGGGGCGGGAAGAGGCCACAGGGAAAGATGCACCCTTCCAGGACAGCTCCAGAACGGCCTATACTAGTTCATTCAAATTAGTATGGACCCATGAGGTTACAGCTCTCTTAATTAAATCATTTCACCTTTGAACATTCCAGCATTAACACAGGAGCTTTGGGAGTACATCTCATTACTAAACCATAACATTCCACCTCTGGACCCCAAAAGTTCACATCCATCTTACAGTGCAAAGTACATTTAACTCATCCTGAGAGCCTCAAAGTCTTAACAATTTCAGCATTACGCAAAAGTCCAAGTCCAGAGTGTCCTCTGTGATTTAAGGCAAAGTGTTGGCTCTGAGACACTGTCAATGTCAAAAAGCAAGTTATATATATCCAATATGTAGTGGTATAGAATAAAGATTACCATTTTGAAAAGGAGGAATAGAGAGATAGAAGAAAGAAATGGGACCAAAACCAGGCTAATTTTTTTTTTCTATAACATTGCATATAACATCTAGGACATGTGGCTGTGAGCTACTATTTTCAAGGACTTGGGCAGCCTTGCCCCTTTGGCCTTACCACTATCCCACTCGATTTTTGTTTGCATCTCACCACAATTTTTCTGGGCAAATAGTTCATGTTCCTCATGTCTCTTAATTCCCAGGGTCTCCATTCCAGCTTTGGCTTCACCTTCCCAGTATTTTATATTACCCCTCTGGGGCTTCTTGCAAGGACTCTCACTCTGTTGCACTTTGCCTGTAATCACAGGCCTTACTCTGAAAACTTGGCTGGATATTTCATGACTTGTTAATTCCAGCATGCCACATTCTTGCAGGACAATATCATGTAGATGATGCCAAGTCTGCTACCAGCTTGTGCAATCCTTGGTCCTCCTGGAATCATGACAATAGTGTCTTCTGAATGCCTGCATAACTCAGCATGGTGAAAGAACTTTTTAGGCCCTTCATGCAAGCTGGGCACCCTCATGTCCCCTTTTGAAAAGTACTTTCTCATCTATACCCTGGAGTCTATAGTTCATGTAGTCTTGCTAATTCCTGAGATGTTCTCAAAGCATCTTCTCTGTGATCTATGTGCAAAGTATTTAAAAGCTCTTCAGGGCTGCAATCCTTTTATTAAGCACATCTTCCTTGTCCCCAGTTTTAAAAATACATTTCTGACCAAACTGAAAAAAAAAATGTTAATACCTTTTAGCTCTGTACTCTGCTCTGATAGACACAGTAAATCTAGCTAAATCTTCCAGCTATGTTGCCTTAAAATTTCCTCTGCCAGATTAATTAGTCCATTACTTTTAAATTCAACTTAACAAAATATTCTCAGAACATGGGCAAGATGCTACCAAGCTCTTTGCCAGAATATAACAAAAGTAGTGTCTATTTCCATTTGCAATAGAAAGTTCATTTCTCTCAAATCTCATGAACATGGTCCACATTTCTATTGGTGTTCTGATCTCCTGAGCTCCCATTGGAATCATGAATTAAGCTCTGTCCACACACCATTGGAAAGTTTTTCCAACTTGCCTTTCTACATTTTCACAATTCCTCCCACCAACTAGCACCAGTCTTCTGAGCAATATGGTTAGGTTGGCTAAAGCAATAGCCTCACCCCAAGAACAATTTTGATTTTAGTCAGTTTTTCATCACTTTGAGAAAAACTCCTCACAAAAACAGGTTAGAAAAGAGAAAGTTTATTTGGGGTTCATGGTTTTCAAGATCTCAGTCCACAGAAGACTGACTCCATTACTCAGGCCCAATGTGAAGCAGCACATGATGGAGGAAGGGTCCAGTGGAAGAAAACTTCTTTGCTTTTGGAGGAGTTAGGAAGTATAGTGGGGTGGGGGGATGCCACAGTCCGGCTGCAGCAAAATAACCAACCGGGGGGTGACGATCAACTTGTGTAGATTGATACAGCAGGAGTGGGAGCCTTTTATTGTAGGAAAACAGAGGTATTTATACATTCCACACAGCTTATCTTAATTAACATAAACTAGATACAGCAGTCAACCAGTAAGGAATCTCCACACTCAATGGCTTGCTGGCTTTACTTCACAAACCACTCCCTCTGGCAAAATGCCAGGCACCATCCAGACTTGTTTACAGACTCTAACAGGGGGAGATACCACAGGAAAGATGCATGCTTCCTGGACATGCCCCCAGTAACTGACCTCCTCCAGCCACATCCCACCAGCCTACAGTCTCCATCTAGTCAGTTCATTCAAAATACGATGGACTGATAAGCTTAAGATTCTCATAGAGTAATTATTTTACCTCTGGAATTTTCTGCATTAATAGGAGGGGAATACCTCAGATCCAAACCATAACAATAACTAACAGGCATATAAAGTGTGGATACACCGTACAAAGGGATGATTCATGTCAGGGCAGGATGGAACAGAATACCTGAGATTCCATCACGTTATTTTGAATGGCATGTCATTTAAGCTTAGAAAAGTTTTATTTCTAGAATTTGCCATTTAATGTAAAAGAACACCTGTGGTGGAATACCTGTGAGGAGGGAACAAAGAACAGACACAGGCATCAAAAGAACAAGCAGACAGGTTGAAGCAGAGAGGAGTGAAGTGAAGTGGTGAAGAAGAAGTGTAGAAGTGAAGCGTCCACTCCTCCCTCCTACTGAGTTTATTAATTCAAAAGAGGTTACAATTTATCCATCACACCTGACTATACTCTGACCAGTATTCCTTTAACCCTGAGTGCTAGCTAACTGAGATATGGTCCAGGTTAATACAAACACCAAACCTCTTACACGCAAGGAAGTTACTGTGGACACCATGTAGAGCAACTGCATAGTTATATTAATAGCCTCAGGGGGAAACTACTGGGTACTACAATGGTGGGAATCAGGGTACCATTTGCCCACCCCCCTCTGGAGTTTGCTCACTTCGGTATTGCTTCCCTACCATTTAATAGTTTCAGACTATGGTTGGTGATGAGGAACTGAAACCATGGAAAGTGAAGCCATGAATAAAAAAAAAATACTGTAAAACTGAAATGGTTTCCTCTTGCTCTTGTGATGTGGATAATGACTACGACATGGTCACTCATGGTCTGGCCCTTGACTATTTTTTTACGTTCATTGGAGACCCTTTCACCCTAATTATAAAGAAAAATTATAAGAGTTTATTTTTGTTTTCATTGTTGCTCTCCTCTTTGCCCTGTGAACTGCAGTGTCAAAGGAGCTATTTTATTTCCTAAATCACTGTGTTCTTTCTTGGATTGTTCTGAGCCCAGAATGCTCTTTATCCTTTTCCCCAGAAATTACATTTCACCTCAAGCATCACCTTTACTTTTTAATAAAGAATTTATAAAACATTTTTGAACTCCAGGTACCATACTAAATTCTTTACAAATACTTCACCTCTTAATCCTATTAGGTGGGCACTATTGTCTCTATTTTTCAGAAGTAGAAACTAAGGAACACAGTGAACTAATTACTTCCACAAGGTCTAAAAGTGACTCAGAGGCAATTCATCTGCTTCTAGTGTCTGCTTTAAATAATATACTATCCTGCTCACAGATACATTAAGAAAGTATTCTCTAAACATCAGTTCATGAGAGGGTTTATGCCCTTTCTATGTATTTTCCAAACCTTTTTCATCTTTCTTAAAAAATATTATAATTTGAATATATGTTTATCATAGATCTTTCTACTAATCATTTATGAATTTTATGATTGAAGTTAATGTCTTCACTACAAACAGAAATTTAAATATATATTTAAAAATAATTTATTCATTATTAGTTAACTTTGCTCATTTTAATGCTTTTTTATCCAAAAAAAACTATTTACCCATGTCCTCTGCTATTAATAATTAATCTGTCTTGTTAAGACAGATTACATAGCTTAAAATGTCTTCAGTCTTCTATGCCATCAATTCCATGATACTTTTATTTCTAGGATCACGCGCTTCTATAGCGTTATCTATCTATCTATCTATCTATATCTATATCTATATCTATCTATCTATCTATATATATATATTTATTGTGCATTTTGTTAATTTAATGTGATATCTATTTACAAAAAATTTGAGATGTATAGAACTCTCATGAACTAGATTGGATTGACTATAATTTTTGAACATAAATAGTACTGATAGAAAATTGTTCCATTTAAATAAATATTGAAATAATATTATAACGCAAGTATTATAATTTAAATCTTCTTTAACAGCAACAATTGGACACCTATGTTTACCATGGTTACATATACACATGTATAAAACGTATTCAATCTAATCTTAGAACAAAATGTTCCAGAAACACATGTGTGTATAATAGTATATAATATACTAATTTATACTAAATTATATTACAGAAAATTTATCTATTAGGATATTTCATAAAAAGTACACATTAGGCAAACCAAGGTTTAAAAACTCTATATTTTTCCTTTTCCTTTTTGGTTTCTAAATTATGTTTGATGATTGAACGAAAAATTATAATATTGTCTGATGTGACTCTGCTACTGATTTGATGTGCTTTTTTTCTCATAAGAGTTCAGGTGTTGGAAGCTTGTTCCCTGTATAATAATGTTTAAGTGAGACCTTTAAGAATCAAGACATCATGGTAGGTCATTGGGGGCCTTGCTCTTAAAGTAGTTTTTTGTGAAACTATGATTAATTGCTCATAAAAAGATTGTTATGCATGGAAAAAGTATGGATTCCCTCTTCTACTTCTCCCCCAACTCTGTGATCTCTTGTTCCTACATGCACTCTTAACAGCCATCCACCATGGTAGTAATGTGGCCAAGAATGTGGCCAGAACGGAGCTGATGCAGGAGCTATTCCCTCAAACTTCCAGATGTGTGAGCTTGTTTTCTTTATAAATTTATCCACTTGCATTGTTTTTGTCAGCTTTTACATGTCTGTTTCAAAAAGACTGGACTAGAACAATTTTAGAGGATAAAAAGTTTATGTGGTGCTCAGGGATTCAGAGGTTTCAGTTTATAGCTGGCCAACTTTATTGCTCTGGGTCTAAAGTGAAGCAGAAAGGTGTAGAGTAGGAAAGTAGTTCAGGACATGACAAACAGGAAGCAGAGAGCTTTCCCACTAGAAACAAAACATAAACCCCAAAGATATAACCTCAGTGACTTGCCTCCCCCAACCACACCTGACCTACCTACAGTTATCACACAGTTAATCAGTACCAGTTGATTAATTCACCTGGCATAACCTAATCATTTCGCCTCTGAAAATTCTAGCATTGTCACACAAAAATAAGTTTTGGAGGGACACTTCATATCTAAACAATAATACTCAGATATTTTACTATATTAATGTAAAGGAGACAGAAGATCTAAGTATACATAGAGAAAATATTTTACAAATTATTACTTATAAATTATTTCATAAACAAAAGATGGTAAAACAACAAAAGGTGAAGTGGTGAGGTAATGTTTCTATATTTGAAGAAATGGGTAATAATATACCAGGAAATTCTGGCAAATTATTTATATGTAATATCTACTGTAAATATAAAAAATGATACAAAAAGTCAAAATCAACACAGAAGGTGAAAGTGAATTTATAAAAGTGTTCAAATAACCCAAATAATGATTGTGAAAATTAAATAGAAATATGTGAATGAATAGCAAAATGGATATAAAGGAAGCATTTAATTCCTAACATTTCACAAATTTCATTAAATGCAAGTAGCCTAAACACATCAAATGAAAAAAAAAATTGCCTACTGGATTTGAATGCATGACCCAATTAGGTGCTGTTTATCAGAAACTTCCTTTAGATATAATAACACAAGTATTTCTAGGATTAAGGATTGGAAATACATATCATGTAAGTATTAATAAAAAAGAACTATATATACTAGACAAAATAGACTTTCAAGCAAAAAATATTTAAACAAAAAGAGTGCTTTGCAACAAAAGTGCCATTATATGAAGAATAAATAGCAATCCTAAATACATAGGTGTTTTGTTGTGTGGTATTTTTGTTTTTGTTTTTGCAGTACTGGGGAATAAGCCTGGGGCATTTTACCATTGAGTTACATCCCCAGTCCTATTTATTTTTATTTTTTGAGACAGGATCCTGCTAAGTTGCCCAAACTGACCTCCAATTTGTGTTCCTACTGCCTCAGGTTTCAGAATCATTAGGATTACAGATATGCACCACCATGCTTAACTTGCCATCCTAAATGAGTATAAACCAAAATACAGAGTTGAAAATATGTGATGAAAATAAAATAAACAAATCCACAGTTATGGTTGGAGAGTTTAACATTTAATATAGCCAAGTACCTAGAAAATAAACAAGAATATAGAAGAATTCAGCATTGCCAGTAATCAAAATGATGTGATCAACATTTATAGAACACCCTAATCATAACCAGCAGAATTCACATTCTTTTGAAGTCCCTATGAAATTTATTCAAGAGACAGTTATTTGACTATAAAACAAATCTAAAAATTATATGTCTTCTTCAACACAACAAGATCAAACTAGAAATCATTGGTACAAAGATAACAGGAAAATCAGAAATAATTGAAATCTAAAAAGCACACTTCTAAATACTCCATAGTTCAAAGAGGAAAGCTTATATAAAATTTTAAAATAATACATTGAAGTGAATAAAAATGAAAATTGAACGTGTCAACATTTGCTGATGAAGCTAAAGCAATAGAGAAAAGAATCAATACATATATTAGAAAATAGGAAATGTCTCAAATTAAGAATTTATACTTTTATGACTCCTAGAAAAAGAAAAGCAAAATAAATTCAAGGGAATCAATTTACTTTGTATAAGTATTCTTTTTTTTTTTTTTTTATCATGACTCTGTAATTGTCAGCATCATGGTTGTGCTATTGTGTTATAGTTTTACAGGATGTTACAATTGAGGGTAAATGGGTAAAGTGGATGTGTGCTCTCTGTATTTTTTTTATAGCTGCATGTTAGTCATAATCTTAAAAACATGAATATATTATATATAATTGTCTATATAATATCCAATAGAGGCATCCAATAGAGACACATTTTTGGGGAGTGGTACCAGGGATTAAATTTAGGGGCACTCAACCAATGAGCCATATCCCCAGCCCTACTTTGCACTTTATTTAGAGACAGGGTCTCAAAGAGTTACTTAGCACCATGCTTTTGCTGAGGCTGGCCTTGAACTTGTGATCCTCCTGCTTCAGCCTCCAGAGCCAATGGGATTCCAGGTGTGCACTATTGCTCCCAACAAGACATGATTTTAAAAAAGAAAAAAAAATAAAACCTAAATAAATAAAGCAAAGTCAGAGGAGTATTCCCTTATGTAAACAAATGAATAAGGCAAACAAATAGAAATAGTAATTTAATTGAAAATGAGAAAAGGATTGGGGAAATGCCATGAGTTATTGAGAAGCAAAAAGTAGACTTGTAAATCTTCAGTGACATGGCCCTGACCATTCTTTGTACAATGAGGAAAATATGCAAGTTCAGGAAAAACACACACAAAATTGTGTGGCTTCTTTGGCTCCTAACCACAGCCCTTTTACTAATATTGAACCTGCAAACCAAGGAGGGGCTTCTCACTTTAGAGACAGCCCCCATTTTCTCTTGAAAGTGGATCTACTTCCTAAATAAGTCTCTATCTATTCCTCTGTCTGGCTCATGCTGAAATTCTTTTCCATCATCCTGTAAGCCAAGAACCCCAGTGGTTATGAATCAAATTTATCTTTCTGTGAACTCCATAGACCCTTCTCTAGGGATCTCTCTTCTCCTGTGATAATAAGAAAGCAAATTACAAAATAAAACATTGTAGATGCTAAAATCACTTCATTTAAATGAAAAATCTATGTTCTACATTATTCTTGGCCTAAGTATATGCGGTACTTTAATAAAGTGTTTTAAACATCCATGAAAAACAAGTTAGTTATAGGACAAAATAGGGAAGTAATTTGAGAGATTAAGTGATAAATCTGTATATAGAACACCCAAATTCTCTGGGAAAAATGCAGAATTTTTGTCAGGACATCTTTAAAAAATATGCAATAAATATATTAATATTTATTCCTTATTAGTTTTATATTCTGAATCTTAAAAATTATTTCAAAATAAAAATTTAAAAAAGATTCTTTCTCTTCCAATTTCTTATCTCTCTTATCAATACATACATGACCTGTGTCCATCTCCAACCTCCCAAAGCCCTTTATTACCACATATACACTGAATAAATAAATCCTTAAATTTCATACTAATAATTTTCTTCTTTTAATGTTACAATTATTTTAGCTATACATCCCCAAAATATTCCATTGCTCCTTTTCTAATGTAATTTTAAAAGAATGCTTTATTGATAAAATATATTCTATGGCTAAAAGTTTTGAATGTGACAAATATTTCTGACTGTAGTATTTTTTAATATCCATTAGCATTAATTTTATATCAAATGTCTATATATGTTATTCTGGATAAGAGACAGATTGACTATTATTATTTGCATAGTAATAACTATATGGCTCCTTATTGCCTCAATCCTTAATCTTCTCTTTCTAAGAGTGCTCTTGGAAAGGTACTGAGACTGAATTCTTACTCTTACACTTTGAAATGTAAATAAATTTTCTACAAGACAGATAATCCTAGTGTCCACTGTCAGAATTGTCTCCAGGGTACTGGACCTCATTTCTTCTTGATATATAAACATACATTTGGAGTTAGGTAATTTTTCTTGAAGTTCATTCACTGTAAATGGAACCGTAAATTAACTTGTAGAGCTTGCTGTTAAACCAGGGTTCCATATTTCAAGAAAATGTTTTCCCAAAGCCTTAACTGTGCAGAAACACAAAGATACTTTATCCACACCAAGTGTAAACAGGAAACTTAGGTTAAATTCAAAAGCAGAAATGGAAAAATTTGAACAGAACAGATAACACGTTGATACTTAATTTGAGAATTCAATAGAAGAATGACACTGAATGAGAGAAAAAACAAAGTCACAAAGGAAAATCAGAAAGATTATAAGTAATATAAGTAACACATTTACTTATGACAATTTTGAAATAATAAATTACAGTATACAATTTGATAATATTTAATATAAACTTTTTTCCCATTGTCAAAGAGAAATAATATCATAAAAATGCTCCTAGTATATATTACTGATTACTATGGATCAAATAAACAACAACATGTTTCAATCACAAACTTCAGTTTGAAGAAGCTTTTTTATTCATTTGTATAGGCAAAATTGTTTATAAAAGATAATCTAAGATATTAAGCTTTATTTTGAAGAGATTATGATTTCAATTATTAGAATTCTTATTGCTACAACTACATCTGGTTTTGTGAAAAATTAACTTGTTATCTTTAAAAGAATAATGCATATTATCTTGCTATTTTAAGAGAAGGATGACGAATAAGTTACTACATGAATTATAAGAATGTATTAGGGCTACAATTTGTGGCTACAAAGTGGTAAAGTGCTTGCCTAGCATGTGTGAGGTACTGAGTTCAATCCTCAGCACCACATAAAAAATAAATATATAGATAGAGAAAAATGAAGGTATACAAATTTTAACAAAAGAAAAAGATTGTATAGGAATATGATATGATAATAATTCACATAAACACTTCAATAATTCACATTTTATTTTATTAGAACTGTTTAGTTTATTATCATAAATAAAATAAAATTACATTTAATTTTATCTTTGTAATAACAAAAGTATATTCTATGCATTTATCATCAGGCATTAATCTCTACTATGTTTTGGTTCTGCATCTCCTCAGAAAGTAAACTATCCCATAGGCTGAATATTTTTGGTTAGTGCAAAGAAATAAAAATGAAAATAAAATATAAAGTAAAAAGAAGTCATTTTGTCTTATTAGTTTTCAGTATTTTTCTCTATTCTCTTAGGGTCCCTGGCCAGGCCTGAGAATTAAACTGATATAATATTAATTAACAAGAAAATATTAGGCAATTTAACATATTTTATGTGGTGCGGAAGCAGTCAGAAGTAAATGAAGATCCAAATAAGTGGCAAAACTGAAATGCTTCTATATTAGATCAAACCAAGAAATTGTTGAAAAATAGCTACATTATGTGGGAGGCTGAAGGAAGATATATTTATTTGTATGAGGTCTATTTGTACAGAATTTCCTGGGTTATGAATCACACTAAAGGATATGATACAGGGAGAGATCTTCCCCTGGTGCAGGGAGAGAATCTTTCACAGGAGAATTTTTAATCATCTGTTTTTAGGAATATAGGAGGAAAATAAAATACCTTTCTTATATTTGATGTTTTTCCACTGTCTTTAGTTATCAAAATGGCATATTTTCTTGGCATGTTTTGCCACCTTTCATTTTATATGAAGGTACTTCATTAAGAGTTTTGAAGAAAGTAATAATTTTACATATTTGGAAACATTATTCAGTAAATTAAATGCAGTAAATTAACTCTTTCTCAGAACTGGCTATTGCCTGGTTTTATCCCTATGTCCTGGGATTGCATCCTATATAGTTCTTCCTTTTCTTCCACGTCTTGCACAAGTGCAGGGATCCCACTTGCATTCATCTCCTGTATAAACCCACCTCAGCCTGCCCCTTTACTTAAGCTCCTCTTTATTTAGAATTAACTACACTGAGGAACGTAATACTTCTCATGTTCTTTACAAATCTCAAAGAGATTTCACAGCTAATTTAAAAAGATACTTTCTTCAAAACATGCCTATTCAAATCATTTGCCAATTTTTAACCAAATTAATTATGTTTCTGTTGTTTTTTAAAATAACGAGTCAACAAAAACATGAAAAAGAGGATCAATATCATTAGCCATCAGAAAAATGCAGATAGAAATTGCAATGGGATACCATCTCACCTTAGTTAGAATGACTATTATAAAAATAATAATAGTAATAGTAATAAGTGCTGGTGAGAATGTGAAGAAAAGTGAACCTTTATGCACTTCTGGTAGGAATATAAGTTAGTACAATCATTATGAACAGATGTAAGGAGGTTCCTCAAAAAACTAAAAATAGGTCTACTAACTGATAGTTCTATTCTACCTCCGAGTATTCAAAGGAAATGAATTCTACATACCACAAAGATATCTGCATTCCCATGTTCACTGTGGTACTATTCACAAATGCTAAGATATGAATTCAGCCTAGGTGACTATTGACATAGGAACTGACAGAGAGAGAGTTTACTGCATTTGTGAAATAAATAAATAAAGAAAGTGTGGCGCATATATACTCAAAGGAACAAGATTCAGTGAAGTGGCAGAATGAAGGCTTGTCATTTTCATCCACATGAATGGAACTGGAGGGCATTATGTTAAGTGGAATAAGCTAGATATGGAAAGATAGGCACTACAAACTCTCTCTTATATGTGGAAGCTAAAAAAAATGTCAACCTGGATGTAGAATAGTTATTTATAGATGTTGACAAGTGATTTAGAGATGTTGGTGTGGAGGATTGATAAGAGTGTAGCATTTGATCAATGCACACTGTATGCACATGTGAAAATACCACATTAAACTCTATTAACATATGAAAAATTAATACACATTAATTATTTAAAAAGAAGATACCTAAAGAGGTTAGATAGTAGATATCTGTTCTTATTTATTTGTTTTTAGGAAAATATTTCTTACGTATCATTGCCTCCTACCTCTGATCCTGGAAGGGCTGTCAGAATTGATACCTGACACTCATCTCTAATAACAACTAAATTCAAACTAGTTTCTGAAATAATAATTATTCAAGATCTAACATTGATATAATAACTGATGTAAATGTTTATACATTCATGTGCAATATCAATAAAAACTAAAGAGAATTAATAGACTGATTCAATCTGCAATGTGAAATGAAAAGCTAAATATTTTTTTTAAAAGTCTCCTTGAATTCAACAAAGACTAATAGACTTTTTGAATTATTTTTATGCCAAGAATGTTTCTGCAAATTAATGTGAACTTAAAGAATAGGCAGAAGAGTGGTGTGATATAAAGAAGAGGGAATGGAGTGCATACACTTTGAATTGGTCCTAGCATGAGATTAACATTAGCTTCAAAGAGGTTCCATGCCCAGATCTGCTCTGCAGGATATACAACAAGAGAAGAACAGCTGGCCACCCACAAGTACTGAAATTGATAGCCAACTGAGCAACATAAACTTCTAGCAAATATACAGGTGATATGCAAAGGAAATTCTGATTAAATCTTACTTTGTAGTTTCGGAATACTGCAAACATTTCCATGGAATGGAAAAAAAAAGAAAGAAAGAAAGAAAAAATTTATCTAAATAGACAACGTAACTCACAGTGTTAATAGGATGCAAATATCACAATTTAAACATCAGAAGGCTTGTTGATCACCTAAAAATTGCAAAACTGTATTAATTTTTTATAAAATTGGGCATAACTAAATTAAAAGAAAAAAACCTAACCTCCTAGTATTTCATAAACCTCTGGAGTGAATATTTAGTGAAAGTTTTGATGCCTAGTTATAAATACAGTTAAAATTTTTAACAGTCAATAATGTTATTATTTTTTTTTCCATCACTTCAATTGTGTGTGTGAATCATTTGTCATAATACCTCATTGACTGACTGTTTTTCTCCTTAACTGCGTTGGCTCTGTCATGACTTAGAAGTAGCAAAAGTGTAAGGAAGAACAAAAAGAAACTTGCCCCTACAATTCTTAATCTAGGACTTTGCATATAAAAGGCATTTTTTTGCTGCTACTGTGATTGATCAAAACTGCATTGCCATGATATCAAAATAGCTTTATGCAATGTGGAATATTTAATTAATTCATGTAAATAACTTTCTCCATCTAGATATGAATATGTTCAGAATCAAAGGTGTACAGTAAAGCTTGACTTTGCATTTTATGTTTTGTAACCTGCAGTCACTTTGAAGTGGCCTTTGTGCACTTGTAGAATTAACCACCCACGTCCACACCTTCCCAAAGGAGAGGCCAGAAAATTACTTTCTAGCCCTTCTTTGCTTCCAGTTCTTAAGCAGGTGACCTGGCTCCTCTACTCTGCTCCCTGGGAGGGTGAGTGTTTGAGTTAGAAGCAGGAGCCAAGCTCACTCATTCTGTCAAGGATGAGTGTGGAGCTATCCTACTTCTAGAAGTGGCAGTGGCAAGGACAGAAGCAGTACCATTTGGTGTGTGGCAACAGTGATGCTTCTGTGGTTGCAGTGGAGTGATAGTAACAAGGAAGTTTCCATGACTAATTCATACCTCTTCATAGAGATAAAGTGTGTTACATAATATCAATATCCTTTATTATTTCTATCCTTATTATGTCTTTTTTTTTCCCCTGTTAACTAGATAGCATAGATTTAGTTTCTTAAATTAAGAAAGTGACGGAGCAGACAGAGTTTGAATTATCTAATAAACTTCTTTTGTTTAGCAAAAATGTGATTTTCAGAGACTGATTTTATTTCTAAAATTCACAGTCAAAAAAACAAGATCAGGATAAAGGTCTATGTTTTTCAAATGAAATTCTTATACATTCTTATGAATAATTCATATATATATATTTTTTTAATCTAAGTGCTCTTTCAATACTTAAATATTTGAATATCTTAGTATCTCCAAAAGAAATACAACTTTTGACTTTTTTTCTCCTATCAACAGATAAAATTGATCAAAAAAATAAATTCCTTGTAATAAATAATTTCTTTGAAGTAAATTCTGTACAGATGCAGAAATGTCCCATATTTCATAACAATTATGCCAAAGAAAGTTTCTCATACTTCTAATCATTGTCTATAGAAAGTTCTAGGGTTCTGGGCATGTTAGAACAGATCAATAATCCTGGCTACTCCAGAAACTGAGGCAAGAGAATCTCAAGTTCAAGGACAGTCTGGGCAACTCTGTCTTAAAAAGTTCCTATTGCAAAAGAAATTAAACAACAACAACAACAAAGATAAATGATGTATCTCAGTGGTAGAACAGCTCTCGGTTCAATTCCCAGTACTAGGGGAAAAAAAAGAAAAAAAATATCTAGGATGAGTTTGCCTAACTATCTATTCAATAGATGGATATGGGGGAGGGAGGGCTATCTACTGTCCATTACTCTCTGGGCCTTTTAAAAAATGTTATAGTGAAACCATCCAAAAAATGTGTCCTTTGGGTCCACCATTACTAGGCTTTAAAGCTATTATTTCTTTAAAGAAAATGATAAACTACAGGAAATTTTTATAGGCTCAAATCATCCTTCTCTATAAATTGTGACTTGCTCCCCTGACCTGAAGGTCGGTTGTCTTGGGTCCTTTTAGAGCTATGGATGGATGAATTTTTGAGCTAAGAATCATATTATGGTAAGCATCTTTCTCCTTGAATACTTCTCAGCCAGCTCTCAGTTCTCTAATTCAAAGAATATTAGATTAGGAACACTTTAGAAATTCTCAGAGGTTATAGCTGCATATGCGAAGAAAAATGATCTTAAAGATAGCTAAGGACTAAGTCACATATCAAAACTAACGCTCACACTGCTCTGGGAAGCAAAATGGCTGCCCACACACTCTTTAGGACAAGTAATATAACTCACAGGGGAGACATGATTAAAGAAATCCCATATATCATGGGCATAGCAGTGCAAAATGTCCTTTTAGAATTGCCCCAGAAGTTTGTGTTGCATGAATTTATTCTCAAGATGTAAGTCCATGTAGATTTTGCCTTTTTAATTTAAAAAGGGTAATTCATAATATTATACATTTATAATATTCAGGTTTATTTATTTCCATTTTCTTCACTTTTTTTAAAAAAAGTATATCATTATTTGACTGCTCAACTTACCACAATACTACAGCATTTAAGTGAAAAGACACAGTCACAGCATTCATGAATCGTATTTCAGGGAGGTGGGAGAAAGAGTTGAAAAGAAATTTTAATTATTACAATAAGTACTTGAAGCAAGATACCAAATGTAGTTTATTTAAGAAGTTACTGAATAGATGTAATGATTGAACCAATGCCCAAGCAGTGAATAGAATTCACTAGATGAAGAAATAAGGAATCTCATGAAAAGTTATACATTCACATAGGCACAACTTTGAAATTTTTATTGTACAATATGCCAACTCATGTTGTATAATCCATGTTGTACAAAGACTTTTATCTTTCCTATTTTATTTTTATCCTTCATTTATTTCTTTGCATGAACCTTTCTTTTTTTTTTCTACTCTACCTTTTTGCAGTGAGCCATCTGTGAAAACACACATGAGGATCTTCTCTCATCAGGAAGCCAGGAAGATTTTAAGTTTAATCTTGAGAACTATTCATGGTTCTCCCATGTAATAGATTGCCTAAGGCACAGGAAGATCTTTCATGGTTGATCTGGAGATGGGCATAACCCCATTGGGAACGGGGCAGCCCACCTTTAACCTTTTTTGGAGAAGAACATTCTATGGAAGGCCTTTGATTTTGTCATTGGTATAGAAGCTCCACCTGTATGATCAGCTTGCCCATCCTGCCCCAAATTCTTGAAAATATTTTCTGTGTCCTGTGGTTTTTTTCATCATTCTATTTTTCTTAGCTTTAATTTCTCAGCCAACCTATTCCACCAAGGGGAACACCATTCCCACCTCCCCTGTGGGACACAGGCAATGTCTTTTAAATAATTCTGAAACCTGGGGTCTGGGTTGTGGCTCAGCGATAGAGCACTTGCCTCACACATGTGAGGCACTGAGTTTGATCCTTAGCACCACACAAAAATGAATGAACAAACAAACAAGAACAACTACATCTACAACTAAAAAAAAAAAAACTTAAAAAAATAGTCCTGAAACCTCTGACACTTTGTTTCCCAGTGTTATTGCTTTAGTTAAGAATACATAATTTCCTGTTGGGATGACTGGTATCAGTCTTCTCATTCCTCTATTCTACACTATCAATTCTTAGTTCCCTCACCCTCTTCATCCTCAGCTAAGTTTTTACACAAATATTTTTAAAATACATTATATAGTCAACATTTTCCATTGTTTAAATATCTCAACATCATCCATTGAAGTAATAGATTACAACTTGAAGGACTAAAAAAAGACACAGTTCTTGTTCTTTGTAAATACAAATAATAATAATAATAATAATAATAATAAGTATTTTCTTTTCTGTATTTGATGAATGAGACTCTTTATGGAGTAGTCTTTTCTTCATTTCTTAGTTTAATACCATGTCATTGTAGGGAAGGGAAAGCTTTGTCTCTACCCTATTAGGGTTTCCTAATCAAGTATATGAAGTTGCTAGTTGGCAAATTTATAAGAATTAAAGATATAGAAATGTTTTATGTTCATGGGGACAGCACAGAAAGGTGAATGCTCTAAAACCCAGTCAGGTCTGGGTCAAACTCTCCTTATAGGGGAGAAGAGAGAAGAAATGGAGGCAACTTAGGAGAGAAGACATAGTTTGGGGGAAAGATAAATGGGCTCTCAAGAAAACAGGCAACAGTATAAGAAAAAGTACATCCAGGCACAGTGTGACCTCTGTTCTCCTCTCCTGTCTTATAAGCCAGTCTTCTCTGCTTGTTACTGTCTGTCCCTGGGGTGGGAACTGGTCATGGCAAATAAATTCTTTTTTGGAGATCTGTCTTTTTTTTTTCTCTTAAAGGAAGTTCAGAAAAAGCATTTGCCCACATTTGCTGTTTCCCAAGAGCCCTCAGTTTGAAATAATCAGCCTATTATATTAAAGTGACATATTTTGGAGTAGTAGTTTCTCAAATCTTTTATTGCAAACTTACCCTTTATTCCTATAATTAAGAATCAATTTTAGTAATCCCTGGATGACATGCTGAATAGAAAGTTTCTTAGCCTCTTTTCTCATCTCTTCTTTAAAAATCCATATGTGCATGTTTTATTCATTGTCACATTCTATAGTAACTGTTAACATGTTCATTTGACTCTGCTATATCCTGGTTCTTTGATTTTGTACTTTTTCATTCTATGTATCTCTGCCAGTAGCAGTCGGTACACTGCACCCAGGATTGTTTTTATTTTATGTTTTTATCTCAGTGCAGAGACATTTTTAAACTTGTTGGCATTCAATAAATAATGGTAAAACATCTTAAGTATTAAACATGTTCTCAATTTTTTTTAAAATTAATGGTATGTGGGACACAGTGACTCATGCCTGTAATATCAGAGAATCTGGAAGATGAGGCAGGATGATCACAAGTCGAAGGCCAGTCTCAGCAATATAGCAATGCCCTAGGCAACTTAGCTAGACCCTGTCTCAAAATAAAATAATTAAAAGCTCTGGGGATGTGGCTCAGTGGTAAAGCACCTTGTAATTCAATACCCACTATCAAAAAAAAAAAAAAAGGAGAAGAAAAAAGAAAAAAATGTAAGGATGTGAGTACTAAATAAAATAGTTGCAAATTCTCAATGATAATTATTATTTTCATTGATTATAAAAACTATTTATAGTAAGAAGCCATAAATATATGATATTTTATTTATACAGCAACAATAATAGATATGTTTAATGATGTTTTCAAATATATGCATGTTTCTCATAAATATAAGTATCTGCTTTTAATGCATATGTGGAAGTTTTGAAATATTGTTGTGCAACAAACTGAAATGCATAGAACATACTTCAAAAATATGATTCAGGCAGACTGGTTTATAGACCATGCTCAGCATGCCTACAACTGAAATTGCTAAATAATTTATACCTACAGCTAGGTTGTGAAAATAATTGGGAAATGAAAACTGTTTTCCTACTCAGATTGGATCTACTTAGGCAGAAGAAAGAACTGAGTGAGGAAAGAGTCTAGTAATATTTCGTTTTCCACTAATAATTCCTTTCTCCCACATTTTTCTTCCTATTCCTTTCTTAGTTCTTGTTTCTAAATGCAAAACAAATTAAACTTCAAAGCAGTAGCTGAAACTTTTTTTTTTTTTGTACCAAAGATTAAACTCAGAGACACTGGACCACTGAGCCACATCCCCAGCCCTGTTTTGTATTTTATTACAGACAGGGTCTCAATGTGATGCTTAGTCCCTCAGTAAATTGCTGAGGCTGGCTTTGAACTCACCATCCTCCTGCCTCTGCCTCTGAGCTGCTGGGATTACAGGCATGTGCCACCGTGCCCAGCCCAGAAGTTTCTTTTTAATGCATAATTTGTTTATTCTACGTTGTAGCATTTTTGGTACAGACCCTACGTTCATATTTACTTTTCCCATTAAATTAGTAATATTTTTAATTACTATTTAAAAGATTCTATCTTACTTAGCCATTTCTAGAGCTCTGTTTAGATTGGCATCATTACCCCAAGTACATGTATGAAGACATGAATGGTTTGTGAACAACCAGAGACTTGAAAAATTCTGCTCTATATATGTACTATGAATTGAAATGCATTCTGCTGTCATGTACAAATTTTTAAAAAGAAAAAATATTTTGGTTTAAAAGAAAGAAAGAAAACGCTTATGCACTTTTATTAGCACAGTTTTGTCTAGAGAAGTGGGTCTGTCTTCTGTTGATACAGTCAGTGAGAAGGGTACTGCAAGAGGCACTGTGAGGTCATACTTTTAAAAGTTAAATTAAAAATGTTACCTAAATTAATGTTATTAACAATAGTTGTAATTAATGACAGTAGAATACTTTCTCTACTAAAATGTTAACAAACAAAAACATCAGAACATGAAAAGAAACTTGTCATCACAAATCATCAGGGAAATGCAAATCAAAAGCACACTAAGTCATCACCTCATACCTGTTGCTGTTACCCAGATTACAAAAGATAGCAAATATTGATAAGGGCATGGAGAAAGGGGGCCCTGTATATTGTTAGTGAGAATGTAAATTAGTGGAGCCACTGGAGACAACAGTATGAAGTTTGCTAAAGAAATTAAGAACAGAACTACCAAATTTACTCAGCAGCCCCTCTTCTTGGTATATTCCCCCCCAAAAATAAAATTACCACCTAATAAAGACATGTGTTCCTATGATCATTGCAATGTGTTATTTACAATTGATAATATATAGAAACACTGTGATGACAGATGAATGGATAAAAAATGTGAGATATAATTTATTAATTTTTATTGTAGATGATTCAATAAATTACCTTTACTTAATTTATTTTAATGGAGTACTGAGGCTCAAATGAGACTCATATATTACACAAGTGTTCTATCACTGAATTACAACCACAGCCCAAGATGTAAATTCTAAATGCAATATTATTTAGACTTTTAAAAGAAGATCCTGCCATTTGCAGTAACATGGATGAACGTAGAGGATATTATGCTAAATGAAATAAGCCAGACTAAGGAAAAAACAAAATGAAAAACTGAATGACCTCACTTATAATGTAGAATCTTTTAAAAGAGCACATAGGAAATTAACAAAAAGGTGGTTACACAGGGCAATGTATGAGATGGGAAAAATTATGAGATATAGATTAAGAACACAATGTAACAAATAAGTCATATGAATAAATAGAGAGATCTAACATACAGTATGAGGAATACACATGATTATCTTTTATATTAGAAACTTGCTATGAGATTGATTTTAATTACTCTTACCATACTAGAAAAGATAAGTAAAACAGTAATTATGTGGGATGGCTGATGTTTTTATCTAATTGAAGTTATCATTCTACTATGTATCTTCATGCCAAAACCTCATGTAATACACCTTAAATATATACAATGTAAAAGGCCTTCATGATTCTTTTCATGTTTCTAATGCATAAAAAACAGAGATTAGTAATATGGAATTGACTTCTATAATTCTGAAGGCTGAGAAGTCCTATGATCTATTATTTGCAAACTGGAGAACTAGAAAATCCAATGATATAAGTTCCCTTCTGAGTTCAGATAACCAATATTGCAACTCAAACAATTCATTCTTTCTTGCTACAACTTTAATTCAGTAAGGCTTCCAATGGATTGGATGAGAGCCATACAGAATGGGGAAGAAAATCTGCTTTACTCTATCTAATAATTCAATGCTAATCTCATTCAGAAATACCATCACAAACATACCCAGAATAATGATTAACAAATTATCTGGACAAACTATGATGCAGTCACTTTGACATATTAGATTTTCCATCAGAGTGGGTAATATTTTTGGAGGCTGGAAAAATGTTTCTGTCTGCCTAGTTCCCATTTATAAGTTTTACCTCCAGAGAATTGCAAATTAGTGTCATTAGAATTAGAGACCTACTCCAAAAGTAGTGACTACTTTTGGAGACTCCAGACTTAAGCTTGCTTTGCATCAGTCCAGTGGTATGTTGGAAAGTTTTGGGACTTGATTGAATCCAGGGTTTTTTTGTTCTCTTTCTAGTGTTGTGCAATAGGTTGATGGTACTGTCCAGTAGTTTAAGGAAGGTGAATGTAAAGTATTATTGGCCTTTTGACTGTGACAAGAAATGATATATATGTCTTTTCCCTACATTCCTTAGAATCATAAACAAATGTAAAATATTCCTTTTAGCCATTATATTTTAAGTACAGTTATCTCACATTTGTTTGCTTCACATTTGTAAATAATAATTTTTGCTCACCCTCTGAATAAATAAAAGTGAAAAAACATAATGTCTTTTTAATGCATGGCTCATAAATTAATAGAAAATTAAAAGTAGAAAAAATATGTTCTACATGGTAAAGAGTTTATACTGAAAGTCTATAGATGAGATCCAGTTATTTATTAAAGACGAATGTTTTTCTCCTAAGATTGTGAACAAGTCAATGATAAACACCCTTATCAATTTTATTCTGTGTTGTGCTAGAGATGAAATCCAGTATTACAAGGCAAGAAAAAATAAAAAGCTTACAAATTACAGTTATTATAACTATTATAATTCAGAGATAATCTGATTGTATGCATTGAAAGTCTTAGTGATCTAATAAGAATGTAAAAGGATTAAAAATTTTTTACTAATGTTTCATAGTCACTATGTATAATAGTAATTCTATTACTAATATATCAATAATTAGAATTTAAAAATAGCATTAAAACAAAATGCATAATGTTAAATTAGTATGTTTATTATTTGCATATTGAAACTTTTAAAAAAGTTAAAGAGGTCTTCAATTAATAGAGAGATATACCATGTTTATCTATGAGAGCATTCAAAATTGTCATGATGTCAATTTTCTCAAAAATGATCCATGAAGCCTGTAAAATTCTCAGCATTAATCATCCTGTCCATGCCTGTACCTCCACCCTACACGAAGAGATTATACTAAATTTTATTATTGATTATACTGGTCAAAGTTTATTTCTTTATGATGATAGCAATGTCACTTAAAATGCATACCTGGAAAGTTCAACTTCCAAAAGAATGTGCTCATTTCTCCAGCCAAAACCTGAGTAAAGGCCCCTGACCTGTTTCTTCTTAGACCAAGGACTTTAGACAACTTACAATTTGGGGCTGGGGATATACCTCAATTGGTAGAGTGCTTGCCTTGCATGCACAAAACCCTGGGTTTAAACCCCAGCACCACAAAACAAACAAACAAACAAATAAGCAAACTTACCTTAGAATCTCAATCTTTTCTCCACCCTTTTGATATATAAATTTTCTTCAATCAAGAAATATCTCTTCAAGAATCTGGGTGTCGAGTGATAGGAAGGGAGGGGAGGGGAGAGGTGGGAGGAAAGGAAGGACAGCAGAATAAAATAGACTTTATTATTGCTGTATGTATATACGTGACTGCATGACCAATGTGATTCTGCAACCTGTACACTCAGATAAATGAAAAATTATACCCCATCTGATTCAAATGTATGATATGTCAAGATCATTGTACTGTCATGTGTAACTAATTAAAACAAATAAAAAAATTTAAAAAAAGAATCTGGGTGTCATCTCATTGGAATACAAGTATTTAGTGCAATAGATCCAATTACTCATAGTTCCTAGGCAGGATAGGAGCCTAACTTTGGGGAAAATTATGTTACAACCTCAAAAGGGTCATAAAGATTTGTTTCTTCTCCACATAAAGGGTAAGCACATAATAGTAAAACAAAAACATAATCATATTGACCAATCTATTCCCCCTTAAGGTCCTCTACTATTCTACCATTAGTATATGTCAGAATTTAAAAAGCCTGTATTTTTAATGTTTTGAGATAAATTTACAATGAAATCTATTTCTCCGTATTAACACTGCAGCCCTACCTTTGCCTTCTATGTTCAGTAGGCACCGAGCTCTTTCTCGGTATTATTAAAATTAATTGATGCCACAAAATAATAAGAAAGGAAAAAAAACAATTAAAATTTAAAAAAAGGTTAAACAGAGATTTCATTAGCAAATGAAAAAAAATTGACATAATTATTAATCAGAGAATTGCACATTAAAACCATGTCGAGATACTACTACATATACATTGAATGTCTTAGAAAAAGTGACAATTCAGTGATTTGTGAGAACATATAGTAACTGGAACTTTATGTGTGATTGGCAGGTGGGTGACCTCTCACTGTCTCCTCATACAGTGTAGAGCAGAGCTAAACAAGCTGTGATAGTGCTCTCATAAATCTTATTCACAGGGCTTTTGTACTCATAAGTTTATTTAATACTAATTATTTTTCTAAAGGATGCACCTCCTATCAACATCATGTTGAAGGGATGTGTTTTCAACATATGAATTTGGGAAAGGGGTGTCCCAGTCTTTCCATAACACCTGGGAACCTGCTCGGTAAACAAATGGTATTATATCTATATTTTATTTGCAAGAGAAAAAAAAAGTAATAAACATCTATTAGTAATTTTTTTTGGTTTATTCTGGAGAATAGGATTAGCTACTGATTAGTCAGTTTCTTGTCAATGTAACTAAAATACCTAACACAAACAATTTAGAAGATAAAGTTGTTTGTTTGTTTGTTTTTACCATTTCAGAGGTCTCAGTCTATGGTCATCTGACTCCATTGCTCTGCGCCTGATATGAAGCATAACATTATGCCACTTAGATCTTTAACAAACATCTCAAGCTTAGGAGAAAAGAACAAAATTCTCTCTATATTCCAATGTCCTCCTACATTATCCTTTCCTCTTCTTGATTATTGAAAAATCAATCTTTCAATTTTTCAGACCCAGATCCATGACATAATTCTGTCTCCATTTTTCACACATCTCACATCCAACCTTTTAGCAAAATTTCTTGGTTCTATCTTAAAAATGTGTTCAGAGTCCAACTCATTTCCACTTTCTCAATCAATATGTGGTCCAAGTACAATCATCGCTCTACTAGATTATTGAAATAACCTCCTGGATTTTCTTCTTCTTCTTTTACTTCTGTCCTGTGAAAGCTGGCTTTCCAACCAGTAGGTAAAACAAGTTTTCTTTGGCTCTGTTTCAATTTCCTGAACATGGTAAGGATACGTTCTATTAAGTCTCAGACTTAGAATGTCACTTAAAGGCTCAAGTGTTGAAGGTTTGGACCCCAGTGTATCAAGGTTCAGAAGTGGGGCTTTTGTGGAGTGGTGAGATCATGAAGATTCTGACCTCATCAGTGGATTAATCCATGTACAGCTGTATGAACTGGTGAGAGGTTGTTGAAAGTCTAGGTGGTGGGGCATGGGTGGGAGGCAATATGTTACTTGGGACTTTCTCTAAAAGATTATTTCTTATCCTTGGCCCTTTATTCCCTCTTTATTTCCTTATCTTCTTCCTGGCTATCATGAGCTGAAGAGCTTTCTGCTACCACCCCCATTCCTCCAAGATGTTCTGCCTCTTCTCAGTTCCAAAGCAATAAAGGCAGCTGACCATGGATTGAAATATCTGAAACTGAGCCAAAATGAATCTTTCTTCCTCAAAGTTGTTTTTCTCCAGTATATTTGAAGTGACAAAAAGCTGACTAACAGACTTTTGTCATAGGCATTTTATCATTTCCTCTGGAAATCTTAACTGCCTGATTAAATTTGCCTCCTGAGCTCTCTGCTTGAATGACATCTCATCAGTGATTTTTTTTTTTTTTTTGGTGACCACTTGTAAAATAATCTCTTATCCCATTTATTCTCTATTAGTATCATTCTTCTGTATATTTCTTTTTATATGTTTTAGATGGATTGCTTGTAATTCCACTACAATATAATATTAATAATGGAGAATGTGTTTCATTACTAGTAAAAGCCAAAGTGCAGAAAAATACAGGTTCATATAGTTAGTGCAATATAAAAAGTGACTAGTCTCCAAACACCATGGAAATCACATGCCTCTGATATCTGTTAAGCCAACTGTGCAACCCTAAAATTTATTATAAACTTTATCTCAAAGTCTTAGCTTTCAAGGAAGAAAATAAGAAGAAAAGATTCTAGTTATTTGTTTATCTCTGCTACTTTCTTATTTTGCTGTTAATCCTTTCTTATAATGCTGTCAATCTCAGGATAATTTAAATATGTCCTGCCATTTAATCATGTTTGTAGTACATTCTGTATTGCATTATACTTTAAATAATAACATCATATAAACTTTCTTGGGAACACTGTTTAGCTATGCATACTCATTTTCTTATTCTATATTTAAAATAAAATGCTTATACAAGGTAATTCTAAAGACAATGATAACAAAATAGCTACTGAGATTTTGTAACATAATAAACTATCAATGAAATAAACAAAATGTTGTTGTCTCATTATTCCTTCCTTTATTCATCAAATATTTGTAGGCTCCTGTGATTCATGTCCTATGTGAGATACTGAGACTTATTTCCTTCATGAAAAAATATACTTTTCTATGCCTTATAGTTATTAGCTCAATAATGACAAAAATGTTTAAATAGCCCTGAAGAAAAGTGCAAAGAATCCTATGGAAATATATTAGTAAAATAGAATATCATAGAATCTAAGACTGCATGAGATAAGTTTGTCAAAACCACACATTTGAATGTGTGATTGGTACATGACAAAGTTAAAGAGGTTAAAATTATGCTTCCAAAATAGAGTAATTGCTTTGTAACTTGTGATCAAGAAATCAGTCAATGAATCAATCAAAATGGCAGTACTGTCAAATTATGTAAAGTAGCTGTTACTGAAATTTATATATTTTATGCATAATCACAAGAGGCACAAATCATAGTCAATTATGATAGCATATTTTTCCCACTAGAAAATATAGTATGAAAGTGTTTTGAAAGTTCAATATCAAGTAGATAGTTTGTCGGGTGTTTTTACACCACACAGAATAAATCTTATCTTCGCCAGACAAGAATAAATGTGCTAGTTCTTTTGTATTTTGACTTTTAAGTTTCAGCCAGAAGTGCCACTGAAATCAGCTTCTGAGTAAAGGAGATAAAATAAACTCTCCAAAGAGCTGAGCCTGTCAAAGTCTATGAAAAAAACATCTCTCTTGGATGCTCAAATAATAGATGCTGAATACATAAGTAAAATTCAAGAGAAGCCTCAGTTCTTCTCACATTTAAATTAAGTTTTCTTGTTCAAGCCAATGCTGGATTTCACCATCTTTACTTACTCACTGTGGACAGAAAAATATATTTGGATCTATAAATATTAGAGTTTTTATTGATGTGACACTGAATTTCTTTTCACTATAATGAGGCAGATTCTGGTAGAAAAGAGATGAATGAAGAATACTTGGTTGCTATGGAAACCAGCTGTGTCTTTTCCTCATGATTAGACAGTGAGGTAACTGTTTTTCTTTTCTTTTTAACCAGAGGAATATATCTTGATATTTTGTAACTTCTAAACTAACAATATACCTTGTTTCCATTTTGCACAGAATTCTTTGCACATTTGCTTTGTGCTTAGAGTCTGTAAATTAGTGTCAAATACATATTAAATAAACTTGAAACTCTCTTGTCAGTGAGTTTTATGAAAAAGAAAAACTCTGGTGTTGTATTTACCCACAAAATTGTGTCTATTAACTGTTATAAGAAAGAGATAATGTGAAATTTTTTGCCTTAAAGGAAATAGTTTCTGATTATTAAATTGGAACAGTGTGTGTCTATATGTGGACTTGCATTTAGATATGTACAGTGCATGTAATGAGGTGCATTTATAGAAGTAGGCACTTTTAGAAAAAAAGTTAAACTGAGAAGTAAATAATTTGAATGATACTGAACCCCAATATAAATCAAATCAAAATAAAACCATGCTGTTAAAGCAAGATTATCTGAGCACAGTAAAATCTTCCCTACACATAGTTTAATCTGAACTCTTTTTTTAAAGATGTTAAAGTGAAAAATAATTCATGCCAGTTAAATTGTTTTTATATATTACAAAGCATTTTTTATTTAATCTTTGAAATCTGGAACATCAATGTTTTAGACTCTTGGAGACTGAAGATCTGATTGACAATATCAAAAAGTGCATTATTTTTCTTTTAAATTTCTTTTCATGTTTTGGCAGACAAAATGATTAATTTTGCTTCATTCAGTATTTCTTCCATACTCTGTCACATATCCTTAAATCTATTCAAAAGTATGGACTATAAAAATTACTTTGGTTATAGATTCCCATGTGAATCTGGACATGTTTAAAATAATTGCCAGGAATAATTAAACTTGCTTTTAGTTAATGTGTTTCCTATTCACTGCCAATAAGAGTAATACAAACAAATTACAATAATGTTAAATAGATTCAAAGTGGAATAAAATAAAAAGTTGTTATTCTTTTTTCTTTTTATTTTATATTACATTTTTCATGTTATTACTTGTGTATGAAAGAGATTAAATAATATGAGATGACAATAAGAAATCTGTATCTAACCCTGCTCACTCTATTCTTAATCCTGTTTCAAGAGGAAACAATCTTTGATAGGTTTCTACTTTAGTCCAAATGCTAGTTCTAGTTGTGCTGAATCAAAATCTCACCACGTTTCATCTTGAGTCAGAGAAATGCTTCAAAGACAAAGGGAATCAGAATCAATTCCTTTTGTATTAGACAAAGAGAAATCAGATTTCTCTTGATTCTTATCCTACTGATAGAACTAATACCCCATTCAGGAAATTTAATTTTCATCGAGATTTAACTCTTTCTCACTCCCAATCTACAATCCATGACTAAGTTTTGTTTTATTCAAACATGGTCTTCCATTTCCCATTCCTGTGATGATGGTCAGAGACTGAGAACTCACTTTTTTCTCTTCTAGATGATTGCAATAGTCACCTATTTTCCATCTTGCTTGTCTGACTCTATTAGATTTTATATAGTCACTGCTAAGGTAATTTGTCTGAAGCAAAAATTTTTACCTATACTAACTTGATTAAAATAGTCTGTTTTTTTCCTCCAAACTATTGTTCAGTCTTCATGTTAGCATTTGAGAAAAAGAAAAATAGTCTTTGTTTAAATGAAGGTAAATATATTGGAATAAATATAACTGAACATATTTTTTTTTCTTTTACAGAATTTTTTGGCAACTTTATCTTTGTGGAATTCATGTCCCTTGACTATGTAGAAATTTTTATTATTAATTCTTTTATATGTCCCTCTCTCTTTTAAGGTCTCTCCTTTCTTTTAACTCCTAAGTGGATATTAAAATTTTAAGCCTTATTGTATCATCTCCCCCATTGTTTTTCCTCTTTCATTGAAATGCCTAACTACCAGAATTCTTCCCTATGGGTATCCCCTAGTCTGTCTTCTACACTGACTCTTGAATATTACATTGCCTTGCCATTCCTTTCATCTAATATCTGTTTTATTTATTTATTTTTTAGTCGTTGTTGTTTTTGTTTGTTTGTTTTGTTTTTTTGTTTTTTTATACTAGGGTTGAACTCAAGGGTGCTTAACCACTGAACTACATCCCCAGCACTTTCTTGTATTTTTATTTAGAGACAGACTCCTGCTGAGTTGCTAAGGCCTTGCTAAATTGCTAAGGCAGGCTTTGAACTCAGGATCCTTCTGCTTCAACCTCCAGAGCCACTGGGATTATAGATGGGCACAACCATGCCGGGCTGTTCTAATTTCTAAATCATTTTATTTCTACTTCACTGAATGTTTCTCTCTCTCTCTCTCTCTCTCTCTCTCTCTCTCTCTCTCTCTCTCTCTCTCCTATGCTAAGGATAAAACCTTTTTGATTTTCATAGATTCAATGACACATTATTGGGAGGGGGGTCGATGGTCAATGTCTCATTGGGGGTTCTTCTTCCTGTTTGCCATACAACACAAGTGTCACACCTCTTGTTTTTTACCATAAATACTGTGTGTCTATTGTGACTCATCCCCTAAATTCTGAAAGAATTTAGGTGTAAGCCACCCTAAAATTTAAAATCTCAAATAATTGGTGAATAACAAAACACAAATACTCAGAAATATATTTACAAAAGATGAAGCCCTTGATAAATCTAGTCCACATGGTTTCTGGAACTAGACAAAGAAAAAATGGCTCCAGTGGTTTATCTAAGGGGGTACATCAAAGGCAGGATAAAGTTTCAAGGGAGGAGTCTTGCTTCCTGATATCTTGCAGTCAGTAGGTTTATTGGCATCTTGACAGGTCACAGACATCTCAGGGACTGTGTGGGCCACGGCAGAGTGGGATAGAGATTCACATGGTTCCTGGGCAATTGACCAGAAGAAATGACAACTGGTCATTCCCAGACACCAGATGTCTCTATCCAGGAGGGTTCCATGTGCAGTGACCCACATGCAACCCATGGATGGCTCCTAACAACAACAAATCCTCTTCCTCCTCCTCCTCTTCCTCCTCCTCCTTCTTCTTCTTTATGTTATCAATATTTTCAAATATTTTTGATAAGTAAGGATAGGATTGAACACCTGTTTTCATAACTCAGAGCTGTCTGCATTTGAGGTCTGCTATAAGTGGGTTAGTGAGAACCCAGAGGTTCCACTATACTAGGTGGGTAGGCAGGAAATATCAGTAACTCTCAGACTTTTTGATTGGTCAGTTTCACACAATACAATAGGAGAATTACCAGCATTTTACACTAAATTTAAGAGATTATTGGGTGTTCAGCTTTATTACACCTACTTTTATGCATTTTCTCTGGTTTTAGTCATGGTGCTTATTCTTTGTCCATTAATATTTTGCCTCAGGTTAGACAATATCAGTTTCGATCTCTATAGGTTTGAGATGGAAATGGATTCAAAGCTCAGAAAGATACTAAAAGATTTGACTATGTTTTTAGCTACTCATTTCCAATCTTCCCATCTTACTGTCTTTAATACTTCCTCAATATCTTCCCCCTCAAGCGTAACTTTATAGCCTTCTGCATACTCCTCTGTTGTTGCTTGTACTTCAGTATTCCAGCCACCAAAAATTTAATGGCACTTCTTACAGAATGTCTTCTCTCTTGCTATTGTCTTTTACTAGGTAGAATCTCACTGTTGTTGGGAGATGGACTGGGGTTAATGACTTTGGTGATATTGTAATGAAGACTGGCGAAAGAATGGAGTTAAAAGCATGTGTTAACATTGAGCTCTAAGACCTTCATTTTATACTGAGAAAATTAAGTATCAGAAATACAAACTGACTTGGGCAAATCCTTATAAATTTGCGTTGAAAATTCAGACTTATGTTTTATTTCCTTTGTGTTCTTTCAACTTTTGAAAATGATTTATTTCCTAGATCTATGCAAATCCTTACAATTCACAGTGCATGAGTGATATGGTCAAATCCTCTCAATTTCCTTTTCATGCAAACTTTATCTGAAAAACCCTGAGTAGAATCACTATTAACTAAAGAGTTCCACTAAGCCATATAGTTGCATTCTTTTTCGATTATACACCTTAAAGTTGTGCAAAATGTCAATGTAAAAATCATGAGACCAACCAGAGAAACATAAAGTCAGATTGAAACTACTAGATCCATCCTCACTTTATAAAATGTTTCTTTTTTCATTGTCCTGATTCACATCTTCTACAGGCCAATTATGGAAACTGTGATGTAAGCAAATTCAGTGTCATGAGTCAGAGTTTTGGTATGAGACATAGAGTAGGAAATGCCACTAAAGAGGAAATTGTCATAAACAATGTCTTCAGAATAGATGAATATTGGTGTCCTATATTCTGGAGTAATTTAGTCTCCACTTTCTATTGTTAAGAAATAAAAAATAAATCTCATATTTTTAACAAATTTACTTTTTTATTTAGGTGTAAATTATTTATATGAATGTTTTAAAAGTTTATTTTGTATAAACTCCATGATTTTGTCTTGTTTTATTTTAAAGTGTTAGTATGGTGTCCAGAGTCAAAGGAAATGGTTTGTATAAAAGTATCATTTAAAAATACTAGGTGAATTTAACATTCAATGTGAAAAAGAGTATTAATTTATAACAATTCACGTGAGTATGTGATTGACTTTTGAGAATAGAAATAAATTGTAAAAATAAAGTAGAATGGTGGTGAACATGAACAGGTTTTAATTATCAGAAAATAGAGCAATCTTGTTCCTTGCTATTTCACGTTGAGTTTCCCAGGAGCTAAACCTAAGATAAAGATTTTTGTTCAAGCATCTTGCTAATGGAGACCTCTGGAGCAGAAGAGCAACAAGGGATACAGGCTTGGAAGCAAAGAGAACAGGAAGCCACAGAATAGTCTCAGAAACCCAAGGGTCCTGCCTGACAGGCTCACCTGGAGTTAAGGAACCAGTCTTTTGTATCCAAGTACAAAGGGAGTCTAGGGGAAGGAGAAGGTGGGTTGTAGTTTCCTGAGCCAATGAAAATTTTCCTGACGAGGGAGGAAGTATGGATTATTATCAGCCAACTCTCACAACTGAGAGATGGAGAGCCAGACATGGTGCCAATAATATTCATTATATTTGCCATACAACACAAGTGTCACACCTCTTGTGTTTTTACCATAAATACTGTGTGTCTATTGTGACTCATCCCCTATTCACTGGGCTGAAATAATTATGATTAAGCAGACTCCAGATATTAATTAGAGAAATAGACTCTAAATATCCGGTATGTAAATGTTGCTTATATGCATTCTAGAGATCATAGAATCACACATATTTCTTTGGTAAATTTTAATGAAACCAGTAAAATGATAGAAGATCTTGTTGAAAAAGAGAGGAAAAAAATCCTCTAAAATTGTTCCTAAAGAAAAAATAATCAATTAGTATTACTGCAAATTCAAGTGCATTAATACCCAAAGTTTATTTTTTTTTTTTCAGGAATCCTTCATTCCAATCACATCTATTGATCCTCTGCAGAAGACAATGTCTCATAATGGAAGAAACTTTTACTTTCTATCACTTTAGACGCATAAAAGGAGTTCAAAGCTAAAAATTTTCTCTGAAAATGATTGAGACTTAAATTTTCTTACTACCTGTCTGGTGTTTTCAGATAACATCAGGAAGACTACAGAGATCAACTCCACACCACCAACACCTTGTTATAATTGGTGAAACTCTTTTTCCCTAGGCAAAATAAAGTTTCATATTTGACAATACATGAAGAAATAAGGAAAGAGGACTAGAGAACATAGAACTTATACTTTTAGAGGAGTTAGCCCATATTGTTCTCAATTGGAATTCAGATCAGTTATCCTTTTAAGCAAGTCATCCATCACCAAGACAAAAGTTCATTTGTACAGACTGAAATGTCAGAAGATGCTTTTTCCAATCAGATTATGTCCTGGTTCCATTTAAAAATATTTAAAGATTTACTTTGTAAATTAAATGTATGTGATGATATTTCCCCATGTAAAATGTGGAACCCTTTCCTCTTTCTGAAAAGCAAATTGGATACATGAATGATCAGTTGCTGGGGAGGGCAGAGAGGTTATATAAGAATCACTGTGGGCATTAAACCTTTCCTTGATTTATTTCTGACCTAGATATTACAAATGCCTTTGAGTATGTAATGCTACTTTCAGTAACTGTACGGAGCATTCAAAAGGACTTACTTATTTCAAAAACATCCAGTAAAATTATTACTGAAATTTCTTTTTCAATGTGAAAGTATATTGTTATTAAAAAGAAAGAATATAAATGGATATTTTGACGTCATACAAAATTGTATGAATATACATAATTTTGTTTAAAATAATAATTATAAATATTATATAATGACAATCAACACTCACTTAAAACTTACTAAGCATTCTTACAAATACTTTGAATTTTTTGTATCATATTCCATCCCAAGAACCCTAAATAAGAGGTATCTTGTATTGTATTATATTGTATGAGAAAACTGAGACATCTATAGACTAGTAAATTGTGAAGCTCATATTAAAACCTAAAGAATGGAATACAGATAAAACAGCATTTATCCTAAAGCTTCCACTATATGTATTTTTAATTTATAATAACAAAAAGGATTAACTTTATTTACAAAATAAAATTCATTTGAAGCACTTTAAGAATATATTTTCTATCCACAGATGCAGTTAAGCAGACATTTATTTTTTCTTTAAGTACATGATTTAGCATAAGCTTTTTCTTCCATTAAGTAGAAAGGTACCTTGATGGGAAAGGATCAGATAGATTTCCACATAGCCTTAAAACACACACACACACACACACACACACACACACACACACACACACACACACACACGAGCCACTGATGACTTGATACTGCTGATAGCACAATAGAAATGGACTCAGGGAATGGAAATGCCAAAATGTAATCATAGTCCACTTCTTAACGAGGTGTTAATTCTGGTCAAACAAAGGTAGAGAACTCCATATTATTGATTAAATTTATTTAGAAAGAGTAATTTTTCTAGTATATGTTAACACAAACTTCTGTAAGAAGTTTTTGCAATATCCTTTTGCAATAGTCTAATCCAACTTTAAGTAGAGTTAAAAAAAAGGGGGGGGGAGATTTAAGAAGTTCCTAAGAAAGAAAAAAAAGGATCAGGTAGTTTTAATTGAGCACTACTTCAATATAAAATTTCATCTTAATGTAACTGCTAAATGTGGCGTGAAACTACACTAGGAAATAGAATTAGGATCATTGCAAGCAATGACCATGTCATATAGCCTCTGAAATATTGTGTACAAACCTTGGAATTTTATTTTACAACTGAACAGGGAGTTATAAACTTTGCTGGTGAAAGACCCAGAAATATACTTCATACATTCAACTGTTCAAGAGTCAATATATTGTATTAGTTTTAACATTCGTAGTCTGTTTAAGAATATTTTCATTCACTATCAATGCTTAGCCTTTACCTTTATTTCTCAAGGTGGACTTTATTCCCTCATTTCCAAAAATGGACATTCTTTTTTTTTCCATTTTAAGGAAGATAGATAGAACTGGGTTTGAAAAAAAGATAGTTTTCACAGAGAATCAGTAATAACAAAAATACTAAAAGGATGGCAACTATAATTCATTTATTACTAAATGCTCTATGAGTCACTCACTAAGTGCTTGACATATTTTAGCAAATTGCATTTCAACCATAATCCCCAGAGAAAGTCACTAATGAATGGTGGAGTCTGAACACCAAACCATGTGCTTCAGTAATAAAGCTTATGGCCACTTAAGGTGAATTAAAGATGAATACTTAGCTGAGTGAGAAGTAGTGTTTTGAGATTTATTTGCTGTTCAATCCAAGGCATCTTGCTTTTTTTAGTTAGGCCTTTTTTTTCTATATAAAGTGGAAATGATGGTGTATCATAATGCTGTTGTAAAAATTATTGATCTTCCACATGACATGAACTTCTTTGCTCTCTTGATAATTCTTCCTGTTGCTTCAGTGAGGTGTTTTTGTTCTAAATGTATTGTTGCAGCATGTTTAACTATTTTTTTTAATCACACTGTGTTGTTCTAATAACTTAAGCTTAATGTCTTTTTTTCATAGACCACAGTGATTTTTAATTTCTTTCAGAATGTGAAACAGTTATCAGACTCTATTCTATTTTGTTTTTCTTCTAAAATTTATCTTTTTCCAAACATTGTTTACATATGATTTTTCACATAACATTCAAAGATGTTGAATAAGGTCTACCTTTTCTATTTGTTTAATTTAATGTGTCTTTCTTGTTTGTTCTCTTCTCTTCCTTTAAAAGGTCTCAGGACTCAGTCTACACTGTCCTCTTCTTCCTTGATGTTATCTTTCCACTCATATTTTTCTCTCTCAAATTCCTCTATTCCATATTAGCTCCTCCCCATTCTAGACCCAAATCCTGGATGTTGCCATCTCTTGAAATTGAAGTTACTGAAATCCTTATTCAAACATATGCTTCTAAAACAATAATATCATCTCTGTCTATCTGTATCGTACTTTTTTTTTTTTTTTTGAGGGCAGGGGGTGGGGTATGCCAGGGATTGAATGCAGGGGCACTTGACCACTGAGCCACATCCCCATTTAGAAACAGGGTATCATTGTATTGCTTAGCACCTTGTTTTTTGCTGAGGCTGGCTTTGAACTCACTACCCTCCTGCCTTGGCCTGTCAGCATCTTATTCCCTTGACTCCTGCAGATTAACACTTTAGCAATAGAGAGCCCATTGCTGAATTGAAATCTTATTTCTCACTATACTTATTCATTGTTTGTCTCTTGTTCTTGTCTTATGAAATTGTTTCCATGGTTTATCAATTCATTGCTCTCTTGCCAATATACAAGCTTCTTTCTGCTCCCGTTGGCTTCTAATGATAATTACAAACTTGAATTTTCACAAGACATAGATATTTCTGCTTCATTATTTCAAGCTTCTGTTCTGGTTTCTTTTTCATTTTCTTCTAGGTTGATGCCATTCTAGAATTTAAATTGTGTGTCCTTGTAGTGTATTTCCAATGCCGCATTTTTACATGAAATTTTATTTTATATCTGGGATGACTATATTTGTTAAATCCTTTCAAAAATATTGATTGGCATTGATGTTTTTATCTTCCGTTCTGTGATACTCCTGCAGAACAACAGTGAATAAAATAAATAAAAATATCTTAGCTAGTGAGGTAGGTACAAAATTATCTAAAGTGTAGCATTGATAAAGAATAAAAAATACAATTGCAGATTCAGACAATGGAGGGCATTGGGCATACTGGAGGGCAGAAGCTTTATATATATATATATATTTTTTTTAATAAGTGAAAGAGTTAGCTGTGGGAATACTTGGATTGAAAGCGTTCCAACAGAAAGAATAGGAAGATCAAACACTACAAGGCTGATATTTCTTCTTCTGTTGCCATTTTTGTTTTTACTTTTCTGTAAGCTAAAATAATTTATTTGGCTAAGAGATGGGTGGAATCATGTATAAGGTAAAATACCCTTTTCTCTTTCTCTGTGTTTTCATTTCATCTAACATGTCGCTTTCAGTAAGACACACCATATAGGTAATTACTCTGTGGCTGGAGCCTTAGAGTCCATGATGGAAGCTCTGGTATCTGTTTTTTTGGAAGCAGAAGTGAGGAGGAGATGAAAAGGTCTGTGATGACTACAAACCATCTCTGCATTAGAGCATCTCTCAAGTGCTGCCAGATGGTCAGATGACAGATGCCCACCAGAGCTCCATTTTATGATTATTCCTGGGTGCAAGGAAGACTGAGAAAAATAATATTTATATGGATGTCCATATGCCTAACTAAATATTCTGTAACAATTAAAGAAGACAAATGTAACTATTAGAGGGCAAATAGAGATCGTATTGAATAATTGACTGAGGATTATAGTAACTTAAAGTTGATTTTAGAATTTTAATAGTAAGGTCTAAACCAATGCAGGAGAACAGAAAAGTAAAGGGAAGGTGTCAAGCAGTTATAGTTCCTGCAGTATACCATTCATATGTGAACAGACACAAAATCTCCTTGGTAAAATATAATCCTATCCCTTAAACTTCTTATTTGAATGATCAGCTTCTGACACAAAAGTTACTTAGGACAAGTGAATTTTATTTAATAAGGAGGAAAAACTTCTGAGTGTGCCTTGGAGTAATTTTCTAAAAAAGAAAAAAAGAGATTTCAGAATTCTTATCAAGATAAAAAGTATCCCTTCTCTATCTCTATGCCTTTCTCAGATGTGAATTTGCGTCCAACTTTGGCGAAATACACACAATATAATTGATATTTATCACGTGTTATACAACACTCACTAGATTCTATTCAAATTATTTTTACATATTTATTTATTTAATTTTTTCTGGTAAATGTTAGTATTCTTTTTAGCTTTTCATAAGAAAAATGAGACTGACAAGGGCAAGTAACTTAAATCAGAAATAGTAAGAGGAGGAGATAGGGCATGAATCCGTTGTCTGGCTTCATTATCATGCATATACAAGGAAAGTCTCATGCATCCACTTATTTTCCTGATGACTTATTTATAAATGAATATAACATATATTTTAAATTTTGTAGCTACTAATAGATGTTATTTGAAGACAAGTTTTTTTTTTTCTCATTTTTAGTGATTTAGAAATGTGTAGTAATTCTAGAAAGTCAAATGCATACTGGAGTTTTGTTTAGAAGTTCAGGCAATTAAGAATCTTTAAATTTATGTCTAACACAATTTAAATAATTTGTATTTCTCAAGGTGATCATTTTTAGACAACTTTTTTCCCTGTACCATGGAATCCTGGTGCTAAAGTTTTAAAAGTATGAGAAAACAAGGAAATGAACAGACAGAGAGAGGGACGAGGGGAGGCAGAAAGGAAGTACTGGGAACTGACTTAGAGCAAATTATACTCCATGCTTCTATACTTATGTCAAAATTAATTCTACTATTATGTATATCTAAAATGAACTAATAAGACTAGTTTAAAAAAATTACAGACCAAGTTCAATCTGTATTCTGCACAGAGGTCTCCATCATGCTCAGTGCTCTGCTGACAGGAGGTAAAAGTGAGTGAAGAAATAACAGAATGAACCACGACCTTCCTAGAATGGAATTGAGCTGTTCACATGCATAGAGAGGAATTAACTGACAAAGGTTTTCTACTTTATTTTGGTTAACATATCCTCTTGTAAAGTGTATTTTTGAACATAACAATCTTAAAATGATATATTTTTGAATTAATTTTGGTAACGCCAAAATGAACCTTATCTCTACATTTTATTCTGAGGCTACTGGAAGAATCACCTTGGAAATTTTATCTGAAGCAAGATGGTCTGTTCTTGAAGATTCGAGGCGATCTCCTTTCTCACTATGATTTATCCTAATTACCTTTTAATTGGCTGTTTCAATAGGTTGTTGCAGGAATGCACCCTTCTAAAAACTTAACTCATTAAATTTTTCCCTAATTACATTGTCCTTCAAGATTTTTCTGAGAACTTCCTCTTTTACTCAAACACCTTGATCATCTGAAAAACAAAAAAAATGAGCATGGAAAGATGGTGAATCCTAGAAAGTTAGAGATATATTGCAAAATTTATTAGAATGTAGAGATACATTTACCACAAGAACTTAATAAGTAAGGTATGTATTTCTGTAAGACCTAAACTTAACTGCCCCCTAGAACTTATGTGTCCATATGGGGAGTTCTATTTATTTATTTATCTTTTTACATTTCTCCTCTTTTTCTACATATTCCCAGTTAAAAACAGCATGCTATTATGGAAAGAATATTTTTCATGAAGACACATTAATGCTAGTATGAATTACAGACGCACAGTTCACTAGTGTTTCAAAAGATTAGGGGAATCTGATATTAGATATTGTTTCATGCTTATTTTGAAACTAAAAAAAATGAACTTACAAAGACAGTTGAATTGTGATAGAACAACTTCTCAAAGATAATGAAAATGCAAAATTTTCTATCTAAATATGGAAACATTAAAAAATTTAAAAAGCGGTGTTAAAAAATAATTCATTGAGATTATGCAAAGCTATTAAAACTCTAATTATAATATTTTACTTCAATAAATAAGAGAAAAATATACACGCACATAATTATTTCAGTAAATCATAAAGGCATATGTTAAGTGCATAATTTAATCAATAGTCCAAATATTTATTCTAAAACAATAGAAGCTCAATGATGACATACACAAAAAGGTCAATAATCAGAAATGAAGGTCACCATTTATTTAATAAGCCTTCATTAAATTATTAAGCTGAAAAAAAATCATGATTTTTACTACATATGAAATTAGATATAAATATATATATGTAATTTTCTTTTTAGAAAATAATTTATGTTTTTTAACATGTATAAAAACATAACATTGACACTTATTAGAATAAATGAGTTTTGTTCACTGGCTGTAAAGAACATGTGTATAAAATTATCTTCATATTTTCAATTACCAAATTTTATATATTCATACATATATAATAAATGTCAGCTTAGAATAATAGAAAACTATATTAAATACCTAATAATTTTCTATAATATAAAAAGACCAAATCCATAACTATAATAAAAAACTTTTATGTTGTAAAAGAAAATGAGTAAATAAACAAACATTCCACTATTTTAAATATGAATAATTCATGATGTTATGATTTTCCTAAATTCTATAAGGTACATTTAGATTTCCTTTAATTCTAATAAATAATGTGGCAATTTTATTAAAATATAAAATGACCATAACTCTTCTCAAGTATTTAAAACCCAAAAAAAGAACATTTATTAAAAAGTAATATTGGGCTGGGGATGTGGCTCAAGCAGTAGCGCACTCGCCTGACATGCGTGCGGCCCGGGTTTGATCCTCAGCACCACATACCAACAAAGATGTTGTGTCCGCCGAGAACTAAAAAATAAATATTAAAAATTCTCTCTCTCTCTCTCTCCTCTCTCACTCTCTCTTTAAAAAAAAAAAAAAAAGTAATATCACTGGGCACAGCACCGCAAATCTGTAATAAGGAGGCTGAGGCAAGAAGATAGTTAATTCAAAGCTAGCCTCAGCAAAAATGAGGTACTAAGCAACTCAGTGAGACCCTGTCTCTAAAGAAAATACAAAACAGAGCTAAGATGTGGCTCAGTGCTCTTGAATTCAATCCCGACTACCAAACAAACAAACAACAACAACAACAAAAGCAATTCACAAAATTCTAGCAAGTGTTGATAAATGGGATTTCATCTAAGGAAACAACATTAAGAAGAGATTGCCAAAAGAATGAGTAGAAATTCTTTAATAGCTACTCATCTGAGAATGAATCAAAATTAAGGATCTATAAAGAACTTAAAAAATGTAATAGCTCATTCAATAAATGGTCAGAGGAACTGAATAGACACTTCTCAAAAGAAAAAGTGAAATTATCAGCAATTGCATGAAAAAAGTGTTCAACATCTTTAGCTATCAGTGAGATGCAAACACTACTGTGAGACCTCATCTAACTGTAGTCAGAATGCAGTCATCAAGAATACATGTAGTAATAAATGATTGTAAGGTTGTGGCAGAGGAACACTTACACACTCTTGGTGGGAATATAAATTGGTGCAACCATTATGGAAATGCTATGAAGGTTTTTCAAAAATATAAAACAGAACCACCATATACTAGTTATACCATTTCTAAGTATTTATTTGAAAGAACTAAAGTCAGTCTGGTTTAGAGATACATGTATACCCACGTTTATCACAGCACAATGAGAAATTGATAAGTTATGGAATTAGTCTAGTTATCAGTCAACATATGAATGGATAAAGAAAACATGGAAAGTGAGTTTGATTGACCCATACAGTAGAGTGAAATTTTATCATTTGCAGAAAAAAATGGGTGGAACTGGAAAACATCATGCTAAGTGATGTTAAATAGAAAAGATAAATATCATAAGTTTTGTCTCATGTGGAAACTTTAAGGAAGGAAAAGAAAAAAAAAGAAGAGAGACAAGGTAGAGGAAGGGTGTCAGGGTAGGAGGAAGTGAGGGTAAGGGCAGGTATTGAGGAGTAAAATTGATCCAATTGTTTTATACAGGTATGATTATGCCACAAACCCCCCCACTATTATGCATAATTGATATACACCATAAAAGAGTATTAGACAGAAAAATTAAAAGTAGTGTATATGAAGAGTTGACATTAGTTATGCCATTTTTCAGAATGTATTATAGTGCTTTGTTAGAAAAGAAAAAAACAACACCTTTCAGCATGGAAAAATTCCAGACATCCAGAGTGTAAATGAATAAGAATTAGGGAGAATTCTAATGCTAAATATTACTAATTCTCAAAAATATCTGATGATTATGATGAAGGGGAAGAGATCGCATCCAGTGGGAGAAAAATTGTTTTACCTAGTTAGTCTCGTATCCAGGGAATTCTGTAAGGATAGTTAGGTATTTTAAAGTTCACAGGAAGCATTAGTTAAAAAGAAATACACTGCTTAGAAAATAGCAAGTAAAGAAGTCAAAAGGTAAGTTGAAGGCTTTCAGTCAACTAGAAAATTCAAGGAAGACAATGACTGAGAACAGCTTGAGGAAGCAGGCTAGAAGAGGGGATCTTGTGAGTTCATGCAGATACATTTGTAGCTAAGGCTAGTGAGGTCATTGAGAAAGATTTTAGAGTAGTATGGTTAAATTTGCTCTTCCACTTGTTGATAAGACTGTTGCACCATAATGAGCAAGTAAATAGAAGAGCACAGGATTAGATGCAGGAACCAGTTAGGAAAGGGCTGATCCAAATCAGAGGTGGTGGGAATTTGCTCTGGAATTGAAAAAAGCAAACTGATTCTGGGGGAATATTTACAAATCAGAGCCCAAAAGTCTTAGTAATTGATCAAATAGAAGTGGAGACAGTGATTTGGGCTAACTCATTGAACTAACTAGAGGGCAGTGTTATAAATTACCAATTTCAGTTATTTCTCAGCCCATCTCAAATCTCACATTATGTGCCTTTACCTATTACATATAAATGTCCCTCTCACATAACTTTCACAAATACTTTAAAATACACCACCTGCAATCAACACACACACACACACACACACACACACACACACACACATACACATGCACAATCAAAATGTAACCTCTCAAAGAAGGTAAAACCTGATTGCATTTTTTTAACACAACATGAAGCAAAGTGATCATACTTCTTTGCAAAATGGGTGTGCCCAGAATTATATAGTTACCATTTCTGAGCCTTAAAATCAATATCCTGTTTTTCACCAGCAATCATGTATCTTTTCAGTTTTTTTTCTTGCTATTTTAGCTTTAACTGTTTTATGATATTTTGGGATTTTTAGGTTTCTATATATCTCTTTCAATCTATTTACCAATTCTTGATACCATTTTCTTTTCTATGGGACTATCACAGCAAACAGTGCTCCCTTTAATAAGGTGCTAGAGTGACAGCTACATGGTTGCCACAGGAATATTTTCTTACCACTGTTATAAGCTGGTTACATCACACACTAATTATCCCACAGTCAAAAACCAAAACAACAAAAAGAAGTTTGCCTGAGACCTGCATAGTAGGCTAGTTCAGGTTCTTTAGTCACACAAACAGACAAAGACTACCCTCTGCCTCCATTGGTAATCCAGACAGAGCTTTTAATGTAATGGATTAAATAGATGGAAGAAAAGACCAATTCAAAAAACTTTGTAATATGAAAATATTATTCCCAATCTCTAGTTTATGAATTAATAGTTGCATTTTCTGAACTGATATAAATATATATATATATATATATATATATATATATATATATATATATTTAAATTGAAGATAATGAATTTCTACTTTGGGAGTGTCACAGCCATCCACGAGAACATAACATGGGTTAAAAATGATCATAAACGTTTCATAAAGATCTAAAATCTACAGCTATAGCTTCATCAGTAAAGAAATATTATATTACTATATCTTAATGTAGGTATTTAGTTTACTCTCCGTTGATTTTACATCTCTCTTTGTCAATTTGTAGGCTGCTCAGTTAACATTATTCCTGCCTTGGGAAATTTATCCATGCATCCTTCCTTCCTTCTCCCCTAGTCTGCAATATGTGAAGAAATTATAAAGACTGAAAGTATATTGACTTTTTGTAAATTAAACAAGAAGTTAGGAGCTTAAGCTAAGCTAAAAAATTCAGTTTCTGTATTTTCAGTTTAATACAATTTCTCACAAAGTTATGTGAATATTTATATTGCTTATAAATTTTATACCCTGTAGTGTGTATATAGGTAGAAGACTGGATAAAATGGAGACCCAATGGTGTATGCATGCTTGGCATTTGTGGATGAGTTAATAAAATAACTGATTTAGATACCTATCATAGAGGATGGAACAACTTCACAAATGTATAGTACTTGGAATTTTTTATTATTTTTTAAAAATTTCCAAATATTCTTATTAAAGTAAAAATGATAATAAACATTAAACACAAGCAGGATGCTTAAGTTTCTATAAAGTAGTGACGGAAAAAAATAAAATTTCAATGTTCTTGATCTGTTCAGTATTTTTGAAGTTGATTATTTTATTATCATTTAATGTTATGGAGTAAGATCTCCACAGTATCTCTTCTTGTGCTTCATGTTTCATTAGTTCTTCAGCAGAGATGTGCCTTTACAGTGTATTTTTTTTAAAGTACACCATGGTCAACATTTTGAAATTTCTTTTCTTCATTTAAAAAAAAATAATTTAAATATTTATCTACATAATGTAGTCATAACTTAGGGTAATAAAACAATGACTGTAAATAAATTTCATTTTAAAGAAATATATTTTAAATTAACTAAAATTGCATGAATTTTCAGTCTTCCTTTTGCTTAATGTAGTTGAATACTCTATCACAAAGTATGATCTGAAAATATATCAAGTGTTGCAAGTACTGCCATGGCAGTTTCCATAACTGGAATATACATTACTCTTGGGTTTATATCACCATTTGATTTAATTTGATCAGTTTAATTAAATCAAATAGTGTTATAATTCTCAAGGGACAAATTGCTCTACTTAGGATAACACCATTAGAAATACTTGAAATATGAGTATTTTTATAGTGTATGTGAAGAGCTAGCTAAAAATGTAATGTTAAAGAAAAAAGGCAAATTTCAAAGGACCACTAGAAATCATAGATTGTAAGCTTTTGTTAATCAGAAAACTGACAAAAAAGTGAGTCATGTAAATAATTGTAAGATTTAAGTAATAAATGTTATATTAAAGAGCCACATAAAGTAGTATATAGTGTGATTTTACGTAGATGAAAATAAAAATGGATTTACATAGTGTATATTTGCTTTGGAATGATATGTCTTGAAACATATCAGCATCCTTATTGATGGAAAATACTTCCCCAATTTCCAGTTAAATTTATCCCTTAATTCACACTGAGCATTTATTAAATACTTGGTGGTGTTTGAACATACTGGGTTACAAATTTACCAAGTGGTACCTGGGCATCTGTTCATCTTACCACATTTAAATATTGTGTAATATTTTCAAATAGACTACTACCCTAAATCGAAGGTAGTTTCTGCATGTGTGACTCAAAATGAAGACTGAAGGAGCTGATGAAAGCTGTGTTTCGAGAATAATATGGCATGGTTAATCAAAGATGGAGACTATGGAAATCTGTTCATTTATTTTAATTTGAACAGCAGGAGTTAAGATTATGCACATGAACCAGATGGATTTAGTTCAAGGATTAAATTCAACACCTTTAAATAATTGGATTTTAACTCACTGGGTTAAAGAATTGAATCTAAATACTTCTAAAGCCTTAGAAGTAACCATGTCTCCAAGAAGTTCTGAGTTTTTTAACAAGAGAATAACATAAGAAAACAAGATTTGAGTACTTTGATATGTTTGTTACTACAGCATACAATTGCTCCAAGTTACTCCCATCTCATATAGCAAGATAATATATGTCTTTTCTAATCTGTGATATACACATCCCAATAAATGCCACTACAAACATCTGTTGAGTTACCAGTGATGACTCTAACTCTAATCCATGAATTATTCTAGCCTCCTCCCCATGTCTGTAACATTACGCTCCAACTAGAAGATAACTGTTCAATTTTAGTATATATGTATAGTAAAATCATAATTAATCTGTAACACTGTGAGAAACAACACTTTATACTAGAGTACGGTGTTTATGTTCATTTATTTTGCTTTTAGTTTTATATTCTCTAGTTATTTTTAAGTCACATATATCTGTTCGTTTTCTGTCACCTCCTTTAAAGGGATTACTTCATACATTTGTAATATGATAAGAATCTTTCATCACAATGGTACACTTTAGAAGAAATTTGGCAGTTTTTGTAAAAATAAACAGTCTTACCATAATATCCAGCAATTATGCTCCTAAATATTTACCCAATTGACTTGAACTCTTACGTCTACATAAAAAAAATATCTGCCTGCAATTATTTATAACAGTTTTATTCATATCTTCCCCAAACTAGAAATAATCTTCTTCTGTATAGAGTACCAAACTAGATAATGTGTCCTTGAAAACGTTTATTTTCTTCTATAATTGAAATAGTCTTTTGTATTTGTCCATATGTTGATCTTACATATTGAATGTCAAGAAACATTATTTACCATAAGAAAGTGCTATTGAAGAGTGAAGTATATTAAATATTGATCTATACAACACAATGACAATCCAATTTTAGCAAATACATTCACACAACTTTTATTTGACAGCTGATATACTCGACCTCTATTTTCTGGATGATTTGCTTTTGTTTTTCTTTATATATATCATCTATAAATTTCCTCTGATCCCTGGGCTGATGGTCTGATGGTTCCCTACTTCTTCATCCAGCTGGCCATAGCACGAGGTGTGGCACCACATTTGAGACATCAAGTGGCTGGCAGAAGCAGCAGCAGCACTGAATACTTCTCTTATCATCATTTGGGACAGCAATGAGTCAGCATCCCTGACAGTGATACTTCTGGTTATCCGTGACAAGTCCTGCTTCCCCACATATTGAAGTATGAACATTAGAGAAGCAGGCCAAGGCAAGCATATAAAGCAGGGTTTATTTTAAAAGGAGTAACATAGACTTCTCCCAGGAGGGAGAAGGGGGCCATAGCTGGTATCCTGGTATCCCAAGAAGCAAAGTGTTCTACCCTATTTATGTCCTAGGCTTCTTTTGTTTTCCTGCCTTTTCCCCCTTATCTTTCTCCTTTATGCATGACTAGGTCCAGGACTAGGCCTAGGAATGTTTGGTGCCATGGATCAAAGGTGGTAAATAGGTGGGCTGAAGGGGAAAGGGCAGGATGGAGTATCCAAGAACACATTAACAACCTTATAGCTCCCTGTAGGGAGGCAATTCCTGGGACAGGTTACCTTGGCAACAGGTTGGAGCAGGTTCTTGATAAGGTGGAGGAAGGGCTCTGAAGGATAAACATTTTTTTATCATCAGGCATCTGTGTGCTGTCCTTTGAAAAGATGTAATTACTTGGTAGTGAAAGGGTTTTCAAGAATGATTGTCTTTCAGATTTAACCAAGAGTTAAAGTGAGGACTCCATTCACCACACATGTGTTTTACACAGGATTACAGGATTGCAAGGCAGAAGCTGATGTGCTAGTAAATGTTACCAGACCCAAACTGACAATGTTTAATAAAACTAATAACAATATTTTGTTAGCAATTAAAAAGAAAATCCTAGAACCAGGTATGAATGGACAGAATGTATAGGCAGCAGACATATACAGAAAATCTTGTATATAAATCTACATATCTTCTCGCCTTACATAAATAAAATTAATGGTTTCATAAGTAGAATCATTCATGCTATAGTCTATATATCTATATATCTATGTTGAAGAAAGTTTTATGAGATCGCATTTCTCCGAGATTAACTGTTCTTTTGTGGATTAACTGTTATTTTGTTCTTTTGTAATATGGTCCTGAATTTTCTGTTTCATAGAGAGTAGTTTCACCATTGTTTTCACAGAGGACTTACAGACAGTGGTGGCCATAGAATTGATATGTTTTTGATAACCTAAGAGATGGCTCTCGCTATTTAGATTTCATGGTGGTAAAAGTTCACCAGCAGCAGTGAAGAAACTTGAGAACTACACGGTGGTGGGGAGAGAGGAGGAGGAAGAAGGATGGGCTGTATGATTATAAGTTGTTCTGAGCATAATGTGTAAGAGCCCACTTCCTGCCACCCTAATATACCAACCAGGGGGATTTGCCTAATTCCTTCCAGAATATAACTATATTTCTTTATTCATTACACTGTGCATTACTCTGCTCACATAATATATATGTATGTTCTGGTTCCATTTCCTTGGACATTAAATGAGTCCGTGTTTATAAGACATTTCCATCTTCACAGTAGATGGAAATATCATGAACATAAGTGATTCTCAGTCTCAGGACTGAGCATTACTTTCGTTACAAAGTACTTTGATTACAAAGCAGACTCAAGACTAACACCTTCTCTAAGCTCTTACACACATTCTCATTTACTTGGTTTGAGCATAAGACCTAGACATTAAAACAAAACAACACAAGATTCCCCAAATGACATTTAACATTCATTGTTTAGCAGCAATTCACAAGCTCTAGTTTGCATCAGAATCTTGTGGCAGGACTTTATAAACACAGCTCGCTAGAGCTCATCTCCAGAATTTCTGACTCAGTAGGATTAGCATGAGGCCTAAGAATTTACATGTCTAACAAGTTTTTAGGGGATGTTAATGTTGTTATTCTCAGGACCATATTATGAGAACCATTCATCTATTTTCATGCTTCAAATTTTAAGACAGTTACAAATCACTTGGGAATTTTGTTAATACACATATTTTCCATCAGCAAATCTAGTGACTGATATTTTGCATTTTCAAAAAATTAATGGAATAAAAGAGCTTGTATGGATGTTAATGTTCTATTTTTTTATTTAGGTAATGAGAAAATACTACTAAAATACAATGGTAAGAAGAGTTCTAGAAACCATTTACAAAATTACATCATTCATTGCAGTATTTCTCAGATTTTATGCAGCCATGTGCCACATAACTGTGCAGCTATCAGTTATGGACAATATATACAATGTTGTTGGTCTTTTAAGATTATATTACCTAGTGATGCCAAAATCAGATAAAATTGTGCAGATACACTCTTATGCTATTCACACAATGACTAAATGGCTTAATGATGCTCTTCTCAGAATGTACCCTGGTCATTAAATGGCACATAAGTTTCTTGTAAAATACTTACAAGAAAATGTAATATGAAACATTTCTAAACGTTTCTCATTAAGAAAATATTTTAACCAAACCCTATTAACATTGGTTCATTCTACAAACTAAATAGGATATAACATTGGAGATGTCACTATGGTATTTCACCACCCCTCCACCATTGGAGAGATTGTGTCAGGGAGAACAAGTTTCTTCAACCAAGCAGAAAAATGCATTTGTATTTTTCTTTGAGGCATAGTTACAGATGATTAATTTTTTATTATTGATAGCATAGAGGAAATGAGAATAATATTGTAATTTTTAGAGGAAGATAAAATTGTTAATATGCTCTTTATACATTGGACAAAAATTTTTGCCTCTGTTTTTTTTTTCCCAGCATTCATTACAATGAGTGACATTGCTAAGTTTATACAGAATGAATGAATTGCTGTCTAAGTTTATATATTTGGAAAACAAAGAATTTATTAATGTGATTGCAATTCATAACCTGAAAACCTCCAAAATACCGGTTGTTAATTGTTACTTACTGTTATTCTAATAATATGAATGATGCCATTAGTATTAAAAAAGCTGAAAAAAAATCAGAGGTTGAATTAATGTGACGATACAGAATTATGTAAGTATAACTGTAAACTTGAACCCAATCAGAATTAGTCAACTGACATTTAAAAGCATGAATAGGAGTTGAAATTCTTTCCATCATTGGAACTACCTGTTGTTAATTACCTAATTAAAAAATACATAGGATGAAATCCAAATTCTGAAAATTGTATCTGCATAGCTATGTGTTTATAAACTATATAAGACATTAAATAAGACGTAAAAATATGAATACCTGAAGTTCTAAAAAATTAATGATATTTCATTTCATCTATTCCTTTGGATAAGAATTATATTGTATCATATTGAGCATAGACCATGGAATTTTTTTGTGTAGCATATTATATATTAATGTCTTTGCTAATAAAAGTCAACTGTCCTTTTACTTACAATTTGCATTAACAGCTCATCAATATAAATGGAAATGATTTATTAAAATAGTTCTGAGTGGAGACTGAATGGCTCAGGGGATTGATTGGTAATGGTATATGTAGTCTTTTATTTCTAGGTCACTGCTTTAAATTACATCTTGGCAGAGTGGAAGCTATTCAGTGACATATGGTGTGTGGAATGGGGTGGTGATGTCAGTCTTATTTTCAGTAAGTGCTGTCCATTTAGGTTTCAATATTTCAAGGAAACTAAACATGATTATAAAGCTTGTCTCCATGGATTCAAAACATCATTATATATACATGTGTAAAAAAGTATTCATGAGAGAGATTAATGTGACCAAGAATAGAAAAAATATTATTCATTGAAACATTTCAACATGAAAATATTTTGCCTGACCTATGTTAGCAGGTTGAACAGGCGTGAAAATAAATCTTTCAGGATGATTTAAGTTAATAGCTCCTTTTCAGTTTTATTTCTAATGACTTGATAAAATGCATAGCTCTTTCAAAGTTAGATTTTAAGTTTATTTTTCTATTAAGTTGACATTAAGGTATTTTATAGAAATTAAATTTGAAATCTCATGAAAATAAGTTAGAGATTAAAATAATAAAATTTTAGATTTGAGAAGGACTAAGGAGTCTTTGCAATACTATCCTATAGATAAATAAGTATAAAGCTAAAATGACTTCTCAAGTTCATGGAGTTGTCCTGAACGATAGCTAAGCCTTAAGTTCCAGCACAAAGGTCTTTTCAATTCACTTACCACCTCCAGAGTCAGTTGAAGTCTAACTTCATAGTGGTGGCAACAATAACCATTTTTTTCTTAGGTTAAAGTAAAGCAGTGTTAAAGAAAACAGGCTTAATCAACAACAATTTTATTTCTGTACACAAACAATAGAAATTCAGGAAATGCTACTTTAAAAAATTAAATATAATTCAACAACAACAAAGAGTAATTAATACTTAGTAATACATCTAATACATGAACTAATCCTGCAAGAAATGTGTACATGGTTATTCAGAAACATTGTGAATTATCTAGTTAAATGGAAAAACATGTCATAATAGACCTGGTTTACAAGTGTAAGTTTCAAACAATTAACGTTTCTCCTCATGTGTGTCTTTGACTTGATGTGATTCCAATTTCATCAGTGTATTGAAAGAAGAGGAGATAAACAAATTTTTGAAAGATTTTTACTCTATATCCCTGAACTAAGATTAGTGGACATGGACTTTTTTAAAGTGAGATCTGTCCAGCTAATTTGCTTTTCCAGTGAAATGTGAGCAGAAGTATATACTTGACCAAGAAAAAGAGAGACAGACTAGTAACATCTGCCACCCAAAATTAAAGTATTTAATTTGGATGACTGGGAAAGAGATAGAAGTATACTCATGCCATAACCATCCACAGATGGGTGCACAGAATAGTATGTGATGTTAAAAATCTTAGCACAGCAAATATGTTAAGGCACCCATTCAGGCACAACAGGTTAGTTGCAGCTGGATGAGGTTAGATGCTAAATTAACTTGGCCGTGAAATATTCCTTAAGAATAAAACATAAATATTCACGGAGAATAAATTTCATTCATAAAAAATGATTTTGTATTATTATTTTATTACCTCAAAGAATTTGTTAGCATGTATAAAGAATTTTTTAAACTCAGTTCTTAAATATTTATTTTTAATTGTAATTGTGTCAAAAATATTTTTCAATTAAATTTTATTACTAGTGTTTTATTTCTCTACAAAAAGTCATCCTAAACTTAGTTTTCTATCAATATTCCTAAAAGCAAGAATAACCCTTTTTATTATAGCACAAAAACGGCTAATGAATACACCCTTCCATCTTTGTATTAATTACACGCTCTGTGTGTGCTTAGGTGTCCAATTTACAGAAAGCAATTTTCTCCTTTATTTAGGTTTCTGAATGGTGTACAAAATAGTATAATGGGCAACATACTGAGATGCTAATAGCCTACATGCAGGGCTTTTCCCATCCCCCTCTTCATAGCTATGCTATTCCTTTAAGACATAATTTAATTAATTATAATTCTGTTAAAATAGTGTTCTACCTTTGAAGACAATCTTCATATTGAGCAAAGAAATTAAATAGATCTTAATGAAAATATATGCAAATATTTTTCATATATAACATTTTATATACCTTTGCCTAGATTTTGCATTAGTTATCAATTGTGAAGACTCAGAAAATATGTCAAAAACATAGATAATCATCGATATTATGGTAATGACATTTTACTTAAAATTTATTGAAAATTAAATTTAAAATTTACCTAAAAGTTAATTAAGCATATTTATTTTTATCTATCCATAATTTGTAAAATAGTATATCAACTGGGAGACATATTCAACAAAATTCATATTTACCTTGAATAATAATAAATAATAATTATTAAAGTTTCAGCTCACAAATTGAAAGGAATAATTTTATCATTCATTATTTCTAACATCCAAACTCTTCTTTATTTTCACAATCACCCTGAGTACATCCATTATGTCCAAAATTGCATCATTAAGTAATATACATAATAGAGTTTCCTTGAAGTCTTTTAATTCTCTCCTATACTTAGTTTGACTTCAAATCAAATGCAATGGTATAAAATTTACATTTTGTTTAAACATTTTATTATTGATATTTACATTTGCTTTACATTGATAGTTCATACACAATTAAAGAAAATCAAGAGTATTAGAGTTCAGTAGTGAGAAAATGAAACAAATTCTCCAATAGACACACAAGTACCTTACAAATATTGAAAAGCAGGATTATAAGAAAGACTCTGAACTCCTTTGGATTTTAGAGGAAATTATTTTGGTTCCTATATATTTGTAAATTTTAAAAAATCCATTATTTGCACATCATTAATAAAATTTTTGTCAGTTTATTATTATTTAGTTGCTGTGTACCAGGAAGGGTTCCAGAAAGAAAATTAGATTCTGACAAAACATCTTCATTTATATCAATAATTTAATATTATTTATGCCAACAATAAACAATATAGACAATATTTAAAAGATCATGAGAACAACAGTTGACTTTTGAAATCTGAGCAATTCTTAGAGTTGTCAGGAAGAATTCTTACTTTTTATAACATTTTACATGCCTCTGCCTAATCATATTCTTCAGTTCTTGCTCCAGCTCCTCTATCGTAAAGAAGCTCAATAGGAAACTCTGATGTCTTTCCCATGTGCTATTAAATGGAAAGGGACACAAATTAAAGATTGTTTTTGTTGACTCTATAAAATAGGATGCACAATTAAACCCCACCATGTTCCTATCTCAAAAGTCCATGAACATGCCTGCAAAATTCAAGTAAATATACACAAGCACACACACACAATGACATCAGACTAATTAGAATTGAGGGAATCATAAAAATTCATCAGGACTTTGTAAATATTAGGATGAGTAATAGATCTGCTTCACATAAACTACTATCTTTTTTAGATCTAAGTTCTTACTAATTGTAAGATGTCACATAATTTATGATCATCAAGAAAGAAAAACACATCCTATTTAAATTTATAAAATCAATGTTTTGATTGTAAAAACCAAACTAATTTCAATGATAATAATATTTAAAAAGTCACATAAAACTGATGACATATGCTGACATATTAAAATAGGAAGAACACAAAACAATTAACATTTGATTCTCATCCTGACACTAGAAGGTAAGAAAGCTGTGCTAGTCTGGAAAGGAGAAACAAAAAGAAACTCAAGTGGAAATACTTCCCGAAATTCATAATACCTATATGTGATTGCCTGGCATTAGGTCTCAGCTAGTGCTTTATATAAACCTCTGACCTCCATCTTAATGTAGTAGTCAGTGAACCCAACACAGAAAATATAAAATAAAACCATTTGTCAGCAGAGTGATCCCATCAGCATGGTCCATTACAGGAAAAGTACAAGGAAACTGGTCAAGAAGTCCTTGTCGTAAACTATTCAATCTTCCATTTGCCCGCCTGCACTACAGTTACGAGGATTCTTTGAGTAGGTATAGTTTTGGTAAGTTCATTACAGAGTGGGATTTGCTCTTTGGAACTTCACTTCAGCAGATGTATCTTTGGGTCACGGGTCCAGTTATTAGGCAGCACAATATTTGAAAGAATGGAAGAAGTTTCACTATAGGCAGAGAAATGTTTGAGTTCCTGAAAAGATAAAACATGAAGTACTCACTATCCATGTCAACCTGGTCACTGATTATTCATCCAAATAGAATTCTGCTAGCACCCTCGGTCTTTTGGGGAATTTTTAATAGTGCCAGCATTTCGGCAGTTTTTCACAACTGCTGCTTGAGTGGCTAACAGAGACTATTTCCTCAGCATTCTGTGGAGTGGCAAGTCAGCTGTGTGGGTACAGCTGTCTTCAGCTCAACAGAGAGGAAAATGAAAACCTCATTTAACCTCCAGCCTGTGCAACACTGTGATTCAGTTTAGCAGAAGTTTTCATTGAAAATAAATTTATAAACCTAGTACCTGTATCCCAATGGAACCATTGTCAATTGGTTAGAGCCTAAAGAAGGAGTAAGTAATTAGCACCATCTTAACTATCACGTAAACCAAATAGTATTTAATTTAAATGTCCTTAATATGATTTTACTATTGTTGTGATGGCTCTAAAACTCAAATTGAGTAAATAAATCAAGAAGCTCAGTACCTGCTAGAGGATACATCCATATTTTTTATAAACATTTTACTAGCAGATGATTAATGAAGACTTTTTCACTTTTCTCTAAAAGATGAAAATAATGTCAAAAATTAAACAACACTCAAATTAACTTGTTTACTCCAGATAGTTTTTAAAATTTTTTATAACTATTTTATGTACTCTTTGTCATTTGACCTTTACTTACAGTATAAAAAAAGATAAGATGAATATTGAAACAGAACTATCTTAGTATTTTCAAGTACATCTTTTACCATGAGGGAGTGTATATTTCTTTCCACTCTTTACTATCTACCTAAATGAAAAATATTATCTGTGACTCCTTTCCTAAACTGTATTCCTTTTTCAGATCTTAAATATTTATTGGAAATTAGAAATGGAAATTGTTTCCAGTAGACTAATGTGAAGTCGAATAGATAAATGTGTTCCCAAGAGTGGATACAAAGATGTAGGAGAGGGTAGTTTTGCCAGGTATGATAAGTGACAGTTAATTAAGCTTGAAGTAAGAAGCAAACATATTTGCATTCATGTTTGTATAGGACACACTTGTACTAACGACATACACTGTGTTTTGATACCTAAGATTTAGATTTAATTGGGCAGTCTATGTTTTTATTTGCTAAATCTGGCAACTGAAAAGTCATTTATGGTAGATTTCCTAAGGTCAAATTCCTTAGAGATTCTGTATAATCCTTTCATTTTTAATCCTCTGATGCTTGGCTGTGTAAACTAAAAATAATCTAATTTACCAGAATAATTTAGGCTTCCATCATTCAAATTATAAGAGATTGAGGTAGTAATCAGATAGGATAAAAATTTCATATCACTATGGGAAGATCCACATACCTCAGGCATATTTTGGCCTTTCTGTTCATAAAGCTGGCAAAGTAACCCATTTCTGAGACATGGGAGAATAAAGAACTCTGACATTAGTCTAAGCATTACAAAACTTTTGTGTTTGTATGTCAAGTTGTTAAAAATTTTTACCAAATCTGGCCCTACCTCATATTACTTTTCATGAAGAAAATTCACTTGAGTTATGTCTAACACAAATTTTATACACATAACTGAAAATACATGCTGTCACAGGAGATGGAATATATTGCATGCTGACAGGGGTTTGACCATCAGTCAAGAAGCCTACTGCTGATTTTACAGATGTTGCTGGGTATCACCACTTTAGTGTTTTATAAAACTGGACTGGTCCATCTCTCTCTCCCTAGGTTATCATCTGTAATTCTGGAAACTAAATATATAAAACTATGTATGGTTATTCGATAGCAGGAAAAGCAATAAATGTGCCCCTAAATTTTTCATGTATGTGATGAATAAAAAAACAATGTGCAGTAATGATTTGTGACACTTTAGACTCCACTACCTCTTTTAGTACTCTTCTGTTTTCTAGAGAGAAAGAGAAAGAAGTAGACAAGGTGTTGGGGAGAGAGAAAGAAAAGCCTTTTTTAATGATTATCAAATAGTTAGAAATTTAATATGTACCTTTTAGGAAACCTTCACATTATTATAGTCTCAAATGAATGGTAACAGCAATTCCATGGAGAAGTTACGAATGTAAGATTTCATATAGTTCATAAAGCCAAATCTTGAAGATATTTTTTAATTAGGACTCATCTTTGCTTATTTCTGATACCTCACTTAACAGTTTTCAATGGTGAGTCCAAATGCAATTCAAAATCCTTCTGCTAATCCCTAGCACTGCCCTCCCTGTGCTCATCTCCAGCATTCAGTCTGTTACCCTGGAATCTCAGGTGCTCCACTGACAGCACCTGGGGAAATGACTGCCAGGTCCACAAACAGAGATGCAGACTGATCAGGAGGCTGGGCACACAATCTTCTCTGGAGTGAAATGTGAGTGTATGAATCAGACCTGATGAACTGAAGGACCTAGGTTGAGTGACTTTTAAAGTGTTGAGGCCCTACATATGCAGGATAAGCCTGGAAATAAAATTTTTATGACTTTTTAGGTAGATTCAAATCACAACACTAAAAAATTTAACATAACATTTCAAAGGGGAACATTGTTAGCACATGCTCCCATAATGATGAACAAAAATTTAATGTAAGATTTTTGTAGGCTGTTGAACAATTATTTACCTCAAGACAAGCACTGGTAAAGAGAAGTTCATTTTGGCTACTCCAAGCCAATAGTTCTCCTCCTGGTACCATAGAGATTTCAGACTGAATTATACTTGTTTATGAAGAGTGGTCCTGCTCATTACAGATGCTTAGCAACTTTCCTGGTTTCTACTCATGTGAGGCCAGTAGCAACAACCCAAATATACCCTGCAAGTGTGGTGATTATAAATGATTCCAGGCATTGCCAATTGTCCATACAGAGTGCCAAGCAAAATGTCTTATGTTGACACTCTCTGGTCTAGAGAATGGAAGAGGGAGGGGGATTAATCACATACATAATTACATATTGATAAACTTTAATTTTAGAACACTTTGGTTTTATAACAAAACTGACCCTACTGTAAAAGTTTTTCCATTTATTATTTTTCCCTGAAGCCTCATTTGCAGCCTTTTCTAATATCAACCTCTCCCACCAGGGTGGTACATTTGTTATAATCAGTGACATATCATTATTATGCAAAATCCACAGTTTTCACTGGAGTTCATTCCTGATGTTGTGTATTCTAGTTTTTGACAATATCATATATACATCAATGTGGGTATAATACAGAGCTCTTTCATATTCCTACAATTTATCTGCGCCCTTTCAGTTAATACCCACTTAAGCTCTGGCAACCACTAATCCTTTTATTTATTCACAATATTACATTTTCTAGAATGTTATATAATTAGAATAATGTAGTATGTTGTTTTCTTGGGCTGAGGTCTTTCCTTTAACTGTACACATTATATCTCCTCCAAGGAATAGAGAGATGAGGAATATTTTATTATTTTGAGGTACTCTAGCTGTGAAGAGGTACAGAGCTATTTGAAAGTGAACTTGGATTAGTTATAAATATATCCTTAGCATTAGATGTAAATTTTTTTTAAAAAACTCCATAAAGTATCTAAATGAGAAAAGCTGAAAAACTGATGAAAATTTTCTGAAAAGAACTAAATAAATGGAGAGATACTTTGTTCATAGATAAGAAGAATCAATATTGTCAAGATGTCAGTTCTTTCCATCTTAATCTATAAAATTCACTTTCAAATAGCACTATATTCTTCACTGGGAGTGCTTCGTAATTTCTGTCATTCATTATATCATTGTTTTGTTAATGACAATTATACTTTAGCATACATAAATGAACATGATTTTTACTCTTATTTTTGCATGGGTTCTGAGAATAAATCAGTAATGACTTTTATCTTTGCTCCTGTATACATAAGATACTTTTCCTCTTTGAATTATTCACACTTTTCTCTGAATTTCTGAAAGTTGAATATTGTATACTTAAGTCTATTTTTTAAATTTTAGCATTTATCATGGTGGGTGTTGTCTGAGTTCCTTGTAACTGTCATTTGGTATCCAACATTAATTTGATGAAATTCTTATTTGTTATTGCTTCAACTATTGCTTCTGTTTTTCTCTTTCTTCTCCCTTTGGTTAGCTAGTTACATATATATTGCACACTTAGTAGTTGTCCCAACATTCTTGGATATTCTCCCTATTTGTTTTTTCAGAATTTTTTTTTTCATTTTGATTTTCTACTTCAGAATTTTCTACTGACATCTCAAACTCAAATATCCCAACCTACTAATCTACATATCAAAGGCTTTTAAAAAAATTTCTGCTGAAGTGTTCTTGTCCCCTTCCACTTATTATTGATGAATTCCCATCTATTTGCTTACATGACTCATCTGTTATCAAATGGTGTCTAGTTTAACCATTAATATTAATCATAAGTGCATTAAATTCCAATTATGATAATTCCAATATCCCCGTGTATATGAGTTTGATTCTGATACTTTTTCTATCTCTTCAAACTGTTTTGTGTTGTTGTTTTTTTTTTAATTTATCTTGTTATTTTTTCATGATAACCAGACATGATGTATTAGATTAAAGGAAATCTGTCAGTTAAATATTTAGTAATTTGGTGACAAAGTCTGAGAGCAGGCATGCATCCTGTAGTCCTATGCATCAGATTTCAATCATTTCATAAGATTGTGCATCTGGCCTGTGGCATTCCCCAATGCTTCCCAGATCCTCTTTCTATCCCTCTTGGAAGAAAAGGATGGAAAGTTGGATATTTCCCTTCCCTGAGGACAGTCAGGCTCTGAAAAACTAGATTAGACAAAGGTTACATACTTTAGAACAGAATTCTCTGTTATGTTTCAAAATGGTTCTTTTCCCCTTCCCCTTCCTGGATACAACAGGAGCTTTTTATGGAATCATTACAAAGAGAACATAGTAGATCTTATGGTAGTAAAATTCACAAAACTTTGCAGACCCGCATATGAATAAATCTTCCTGGAGTTTTTTAACTCTCATGCTTGTCAGTTGAGCCGGACTTTAGGTTTTGCTACCCTGGCACTGTTTCCTATGGATGTTTCTGCTCATAAGTTTCTGTTTTTGTGATTTGTAATTATGATCGGCTAAGTTGTAATTCTCTGTATATATCTGTCAATCTCTACAATTTTTGAGGCACAAGTATGCTATATGACCTCACTTCCTTTATAAATGAAAGAACTGACTCTTGATGAGTCAGTTCTTTCAGATATTTCTTTACCTGTTAAGAGAGACTATAGACTTGCAATCTCTTTACTTCCTAAAAACCAGAACTTATGTACGTTTCCAACTACTTTTAAATGTTTGTAAGTAAATATTTATCCCTTTTATCCATAAAGTAAGATATATGAGGCATTAAATGATATCACTGTGATTTCTGTCACTTTATCTATTCATAGACATGGAATATATTTTTCTTTTTGTTCAATGGAAAATCATTTCTTTCCCAATGGTGGAGAGAAAGAATCATGCTTTATTTACTGACATCATGTAAATGTAAAATTACTATACTTTATAAACCATTAGTTAATTTTCCATTCATACCATGATGTTCTATATGGTTTTAGAGCATTTTTTTGAAAATGAAATGCTATTCGACTAAGAGGATCTATCAGCACAGGATTTATTTGTGACATTCTACTTTAAAGAACAGTTATGGCAGGGCACAATGTTTCTGGAGTTCCAATTGAGTTGCTGAGTTTTGGTAATAATGAGAAAATATGATATCATTACTTTCAGTAAGTATGGATTGATATAAAATTATTTCTAAATGACATTTATCACAATTAAAATACAAAGTGAAATGACCTAATTATTTTAAAGACAGAAGTGAAAATAAATTTTGACTAAATACTTATTTCCTTATTTATTTTCTTTGCCACTTACATTCATGATTTTTGGGTTTAGAATTTATTTGTAGATATTTTAAATGGACGTAATTTACCAACTGTTATCTACACAGAGAAAATTATGACTGTTAGTAACTAAATTTTGTGTTGTGATTGTTTTTTACAAATTTAGAAAATGTAAAGTATTATGCTTATAAAGAATTGTCAGCCAATAAATTTTGTTTGCCTAGTTTAGAAATTTCCAACATTGTTATTCTGAGTTTCTCAAGTTTTAAAAAGCAATTAATTTCTCAAAAAAAATACTGAAAAACCATTGTTTAAAATGACTGTTTTCTTAAACAAGTGCCTGCAAAGCAATTTTTCCGTAAAGTAATTTAGAAACATGTACCCCGTAGCTATTTAAATTACAATAGAAATTTAAAACAAGAAAACATCAATTAGAACTAACTTAAAAGCTTCATGACAGGCCAACCCTAAAATATAGTAGGAGTTTAAATAAATAAACAAACCTTTCTCTTTTATTTTCACAAAAGCACTTAACGTGTCATCTAAAACTGCACCAGTATAAAATGGTTGATGCTTCTAAAATATGTACTCATTCAGTCAGTAAATACGTAGTACTCTAACATTTTAAATCATATTTTATTAAAATATAGGTAAGTACATTTGCATAAACTTATATTTCCATGATTGTATATGTTAACCTTAATAACAAAGTATCCACTGCAAACATTTCTTTAGAGTAGCTTTCAAGAAGATATGTAATAGTTTCCAATAATTCTTATTCTTACATTATGAATCTTTTCCCATTGTACGCGACAACTATATTAAAGTTATTTAAAAGTAATGATGTGAATTTTCAGTGTATCTTTATAATGCAAGATATACATTTTATATGTAAGAAACTACTCTCAAAGAGACTCAAAATAACAACAATATGTTTTCACTATTGACTAATGCAGTGGGTATATCTAGTTTCTCTGTAGAATTCTCAATAATCAACTATATCATTTTTAAAAAATGGTCACAAAACAGGAAAAAGAAGCATCTATGATCTGTGAAAGATAACATGATTATCTTAACATGCAAAATATGCATATAATAAAATTTGAAATTAATTATAGGTAAAGAAGAACCAGTATCAAATAACAGAATTTCACTAAGAAAAAAATTAAATTGCTAAAGCCATTATAGTACACCCAAAATCAATATGTTGGCTATCACTATCAACATTCTATTATATAAAAAATTTTATATAATGATACTTTTTTCAAATTTGGCACTGTACATTAAAAATGAAATAATTATTGCTGATACTTTTGTGACTTTAGGAACCCATGAAATTTAACCCCAAATAATGTGTAATTCTGCTATATTAAGCAAGCTCAGTAATAGACTGTATTATTTATGTACTAAAAAAATAATCATTTAAAAAATAAAATATATAAAACACTTCAAACTTAAACTAATATTCACTTCTCTTACTTATAAGGATAGGTACTATGAAATTTTCTAGGAGAAATTTAATGAAAATGTGTGGATAAATGACTAAACACATACATTTTAGTAGGATTTCTTGATGGACCACATTTTCTGTGTCTATCTTTTTAATGTACTATACTCAGTTCTTACAAAGTACAATTAGTTGAAATCATGAACATATTATTTCTTAATAGATTGTGATCTAGAAGATAATGAGTTTCTCATGAACTCCACATATTTGTATCCAGTGGACTTTTTATCATGTTTATTTAAGATATATTTTTACTGATATTTAGGATATATAAACTTAAATAACTCTACAAAACTTAACAGCCATCAGCTGCAAATGTGCAACTTTTCAGTGTTCATGAAATGTTCATACAAATAAAAACATGCTAAAGCATTTAATGAATCAAAATAAATATCAAATTAAGATGGCACAAAATAAGTTCTCTATCCACAATATTGTTAAGTTGATGTGAAACACATAAGTTAATTAGAAATTTTGTCTGTATTAGTAATTAAGAAACAAATTTATAGCTAATAAATAAGCCAACACATGAATCTGAATAAAAATAAGAAAAATCTATTAATTGAATCATAGCAGAAATATTATTATTCAAGATATCAGGGTATATTAAATAAGAAATAAGTGGGAATTAACAGTCATGCATATGTTAGAAATGAAGAAATATACAAGTCAAGTTTTCTTTTACAAAGTTAAAAAAGTAGAAGCAAATGATCTCACAAAAAAATTGAAGGAAATAAATAACAAAATAAAATTTAATAGAATAGAAATAAGCATAAAGATCATCAATATCAAAAACATGTTCTCCGCAAAGATTGTTAAAATGCCTACATCTTTATCAAGACTGTTACATAATAGTGCATTAAAAATCATAGGCTTATGACATAAATATCTCACAACCACATTTTGGATTGTCAATTTTATTTATTACATAATATTTTATATTGATAAGATTATTCTTTTTATCTAAATTTAAAAATGTGTAAATATTAAATTTTTCAATTTAAGTGTTACATGTAATTAGTAATATATAGTTGTATGTAATTAGTAATATATAGTTGTATATAACCCTAAAAAGAAAATGAAAAGGTCAAAAAAGCAATTGAATATATTGGACATAGTATTAATAATCTTAATATTTATTATGTTAATAATCTTAATAATTTAGCAAAAATAAGAATGCACCCCTTCATAAAACTATACAATACTGTGAATATGCATTTCAACAAAGAAGAGTTAAAAATTTGAAGTTTAAACTTCTTTCAAATAAAATTTGAAAATTGAATTAAATGATATGAGCCAATAAATTAGCAAAGATGAATTAAGAACTGGCCTATGAAAAACATACATATTATTAGCAAATGGTGGCAAAAATAAATTGTTTAGAAATTTCAAAAGTCCCAGATTTCTGATGTAGTACTATATGATTATCATTCTCTCCAGGGATTTGTCAGTTTCATGATTTCTTTTCAATAATGAAACTTCTTTCATGGTTTTCTCTAGTGTATGTATGTTTTGTATTTCACTAATTCATTCTGTCATCTTCATTATTTCCTTATTTAATTCCATGTAATAAAATCACAAAATCCTTGGTGGGCTTGATACACTAGTTTTATAAATTTCCATAATATTACAATTTCCACAAATTTAATTGATCAAAACAACATCTTTTATTACAAACCATCCAGTTTTGTTAAGACAGAATTCAGAAGTGGGGCACTCATGGATTGATTATTCACTGACAGTCTTACTACTTGTCAGGTGAATCAGATTGTTAACTGGGCTTCATTTCTTCTTCCTCTATTCTTTGTTGTTTGTTTTCACTTTCTGAAAATCATTTATTTTTTAATTGATAGATAATGGTTCTTAGATACTCTTAGAAGGAAGATAAAATAATGTATCCACCCTGGTAAACAGACTTTTCAAAAAAATAGAAATAACATCTGATTCATTAATTTTTAAATTTAATTTTAATCAACACATAATAATTATATATACTTATGGTTTGCTGCCGCAGTCCAGCTGCAGCAAAATAACCGGGGGGTAAGGAACAACTTGTGTAGATTGATACAGCAGGAGTGGGAGCCGTTTATTGTAGGACAGGATCGGTATTTATACATTCCACACAGCTTATCTAATTAACATAAACTAGATACATCAGTCAACCAATAAGGAATCTCCACACTTAATGGCTCCCTGGCATTACTTCACAAACCACTCCCTCTGGCAATATGCCAGGCTCCATCCAGACTTGTTTACAGACTCTAACAGCTTGCAGTGTGAAAACTTACAATGGGTAATGAAAACTTCAGGGTTAATTAGAATTTCCATCCTCAATTATTGTGGTAAAAAAGCATAATTAGGGTAAAGAAGTTTCATTTCTTTTTGAAAATTCAAGGGAATCATTCTCCTCTGGGTTCATTTAGATCTGGGTTCATTTAGATCCTTAGCCAAATCCACTCCCGGGCAGTGGTAGGATTATGGTTTTCATTCTCTTTGCTTATTGGAAGATGGAGGTTATTGTAGTCTCTCAAAGACTTAGCACTGCTGGCCACTTGGCTGCTCCATCTTTAAAGCCTATGACAAAGAATCTCCTTCATTTGGAACCCCTCTCATACTTTGAGGTAATTCTGGAAATGGCCTCTATAAGGCTCATCTGATATATCATGAACACTATTTTAGTAAGCTTTTTTGCTGCTGTGACTAAAGGACCAGAGGAGCACAATTGTAGAAAGCCAAAGGTTTATTCAGGAGATTACAATTTCAGAGGTCTTATTCTGCAGAAGTCCAGCTCCATTCCTTAGGATGAGGCAGAAATCATGGCAGAAGACTGACAGAGGGAATTGGCTGACATCTTGGTGATCGGGAAGCAGAGAGACACTCCACTGGCCAAATACAAATATATACCCAAAGTGAGACTGCAATTTCCATCTCCTCCAGTCGCACCCTAGGACTTCAGTTACCACTCAGTTAATCCCTATCAGGGGATTAAATCATAAATATACCCCCCTGTATAGGCTGATTGGGTTAAGAATTTTATAGCTCATCATTTCTCCTCTGAACCTTCTTGCATTGTCTCACACATACACCCAGTGTAATCCCCCTTTCTTAGAGTCACCTAGCCATATAGCATAAAATATCACTTCCATAACTAACCCATATGTGCACAAATTCCAGGGGTTATACAGAGTATATGTTCCAGAGGTGGAGATCTTTGAAGCAATCTTGGAATATAAAGATTGGTAAAAATAGAGATTGGTTAAAATAAATATTATACTAAAAATCCTATGAACACACAAAATCACTGAAAATACTTCAAAAGTTGTGCAGTGAAAAAAAAAGTTTCTTATGTGAAAATGACATGACTTTTTTGTTTATAAATTTCATTGTAATGGTTTTTATACTTTACAAGCATACATTTTAAAAGGCTTAATTTATCAGACACCATTTTCATTGACATTTTTGGTTATATTTATATCATCACACCTACAAATTTTTTCTAATAAGTTTATTTTAGCCAGGAGTTTTGGTACATGCCTAAAATCCCAGTGGCTTAGGAGGCTGAGAATTGCAAGTTCAGAACCAGTGTTAGAAAATTAAGGATGCCCTTAAGCAATTTAGCAAGACCCTGTCTCTAAATAAAATTCAAAAAGGCTTGGGATGTGGGCCCTGGGTTTAATCTCTGGTATCAAAATAATAATAATAATAATATTAATAACAACAACAATAACTTTACTAAAACTAAAATGATACTAATTTTGTTAGAAGAAAACAGCCCACTTTGAAGTTTAACTTATTAATGCAAATCACCCACATTTTTGGTAATTTTTTAAATAGTTTCATTTTCATTTAGTTAAAAAATAGACTGATATTGTTCAACAACGATACTATATGTAACAAAAAATAAAATATTATTTAATAATGATGTTTCTAGTAAATCTAGGTTTTTATGTTTAGTAGTAGTTTAAATGAAAGTATTCCTGTCTAATTACCTCTCTGTATAGGCTGTTATTTATTCTGATTTTAATAAAACTCAAGTACCAAGGTCTTGGCTTGGCACAGAATCATGAGCCAACACACACTTGTAGATTCAAACAGCAATTCTTTATTCCCGAACTCACACCGCCTCCACACAGGTTCAGGGTCAATCTAAAATCTCTCAGCCCAATTTACCTACTCCACGAGGCCGGGAACAAGCAGCAGGAACACCCTAATCCCAGCAGCAATAATCTTCAACCTCCAACTTCCCTAAAACCCCTATTGTCTTAAACCGGGAGCGCCTTAAACTCAAGGAGTGGGAAACTTCCTCAAACCTGATCAGCTCTAAACCTGGATCCACCCTGGTCTTTGAGCAAGGTCACCTTACTAAAGCATACATGCAATGTCCCATTGAATGTCCTCTAAGCAGCATGGGGTACGCTGGCAAGGAGATTTTGATGCATCATTCCTACTTGGCAATGGCCCTCAGCACTCAAGGCTGTCTTTATTCTGCCACCCACACTGAGTCCAGTGTCTTCCTCTATCCAACTCTCTAAATATATATATTCAGGGCTGGGGATGTGGCTCAAGCGGTAGTGCACTCGCCTGACATGCGTGCAGCCTGGGTTAGATCCTCAGCACCACATACAAACAAAGATGTTGTGTTTGCCGAGAATTTAAAAAAAAAATAAACATTGAAAAAAATTCTCTCTCTCTCTCTCTCTGTTAAAAAAATAAATAAAAATAAATAAATGCATATATTCAGAGAATGGAAGCCTAAATTCTCTTTAACTAGAGGTAAATAATCATAAGTCAGAAGTGGGTAGAAATAAAACTGCAATCTAATGCCAAATACAAATAATTTTTATTTATGTACCAAATGATGTGTATTCCTGTTCTCACCCATAAAACAGAGTTTTGAAATATATTCCTGTTTTTAATTAACACAACATTTTTTATTATAATTTAAAGATATTTTACTTCTTTGATTTGTTTTCAACAGTTAACTTTTTAAAGAATTCACTGTCATTACAAAATAAACTATTCTCTAGAATGAAATAGAAATACACACATCTTAAATGTCATAGAAAATAATATTACTTGAATTGTTTTGAGGAGAAATATTTTCTAAAGCTTTGAAAATAACAACATAGATGCCAAATGATGCTTAACATTACACAGAAAGAATAAATTTTTAGCAGAGTCTATGGGTAACTTTATTTGTCATTTGCAAGTGATGAGACATTGAATATTTTATAATTAAAGGTATAATGAATTATTCCCTTTCCAAGATTACTACTGGTTCTTGCTTTTTGAAGTATAAAACACTATAAAAAGGAAATTAGTTGTTTCCTTTACTCAAGATTGCTCCCTAATCACTTATCCATTGCTGGTCAAAGAGAAGTCAAAAAGAAAAAAAAAATGAGTAACATCCACATACATAAATAAGAATATGGGTCCACTGCTCCACCAACAGGGCAGACAGCCGCTTGAGCCTAGCCCCTGGAGCATGACTGCCCCTTCTTTCCAGCAGACAGCAGCCCAGATCTACCCACACTGGCCTCTGCTGGGCCTAGGCTCACAGTAGGCCTGGGTCCACCCCTCCACCTGCAGGCACACATCAGAGCCCAGCTTCCAGATAGGATCACTTTTTTCAACCAGCAGATTATCTCAGGAGTCTGTCCACAGCAACTTGTGCAGGAACCAGGTCCAGGGTAGGTCTCAGTTATCCTTCTGCCAACCTGGGAGCCTAAGCCTAATCCACTTCCAACTTGGGACACTGCAGTCATCTTCATAGCCTTCCCCACACAGTAGCCCCTAACTTTTTGACAACGAACAGCGCCTAGAAGCAGCTGCATCTCAGAACAGGTATCACAAAGGGAGTTTGAGGCTCACTCTTTCAGCCCCATCTCTGTAAGACATTGCTTCCATCTCAGGACACTTTAACAATTATCTCAAGTTACCTCTGCTATTGCCACCACCAACCTTACATGCAGTAGCATACACTGAGGAAGTCTGGAAGCTCAATGTCAAGGTAAAGTACAGACAATCTGCCCAGGTACTACAAGAATATAGGTAACAAACTGTAATGTCTCAGATCCACATTGCAAGAAAGGAAGACACATTGATATCATGAAAAAACAAGGGAAGAAAGTGCCCAAACAACCAGGATAATAACAGAACCCATGAACAGTAAAGTTAATGAAATGTCAGAGAAGGAGTTGAGAATTTTCATAATTAAAGTGATCTGTGCATTAAAGAATGACCTAAATGAGCAAATACAGGTAAAATTGATCACTCCAACAAAGAGATAAGAGAACAAATACAGGTAGCAAAAGATTACTTCGAGAGAGATAGAGATACTGAAGAAAAAAAAACTAGTCAGAAATTCTTGAAAGGAAGGATACAATAAATCAAATAAAAAATTCAATAGAAAGCATAATGAACAGACTAGACCACTTGGAAGAAAGAACATCAGATAATGAAGACAAAGTATACAATCTAGAAAATAAATTTGATGCCACAGTGAAGATAGTAAGAAATCATGAACAGAACATCCAAGAATTATGAGACATCATGAAAAGATCAAATCTAAGAGTTATTGGGATAGAGGAAGGCACAGATTTCAAATCAAAGGAAGTTTCTTAAATGAGACAATATAGAAATGTTAAATACCAAAAATAAACAAAAATGGCTGGGAAGACAAATCATGTCTCAATAATAACTCTGAATATTGATGGTCTAAACTCACCAATCAAAAGACATATACTAGCAGATTGGATTAGGGGGAAAAAAAAGACCCAACAATATGCTGCCTCCAAGAGACTCATAGGAAAAGACATCCACAGACTGAAGGTGAAAGGTTGGGAAAAATCATACCATTCATATACACTGCAGAAGCAAGCAGGGGGTTCCGTCCTCATATCAAATAATGTAGACTTAAAACAAAAGTCAATCAAAAAGGATAAAGAAGGACTCTACATACTGCTCAAGGGGAACATACACCAACAAGAATTAACAATTATAAATATATATGCCCTAACAATGGAGCATCTATGTTCATTAAACAAACTCATCTCAAGCTCAAGAGTCTAATAGACCACAAAACAATAATTTTGGGTGACTTTAACACACCTCTTTCATCACTAGATAGATCTTCCAAAGAAACTATAGAACACAATAATATAATCAATAACTTAGGCTTACCTGACATATATAGAATATTTCATCCTTCAACGAGAGAATACACTTTCTTCTCAGCAGCACATGGATCCTTCTCTAAAATAGACCATATATGACACAAAGCAACTCTCAACAAATATAAAAAAGTAGTGATACTACCCTGCATTATATCAGATCATAATGAAATGTAATTAGAAATGAATGATAAAATAAGGAACAAATACTACTCCAATTGCTGGAGACTAAATAATATGCTACTGATTGAACAATGGTTGCAAAAGATATCAAGGAGGAGATTATAAAATTTTTAGAGGTAAATGAGGACACAGATACAAAATATCAAAATCTCTGGGACACTATGAAAGCAGTTCTAAAAGGAAAGTTCATTGCAATGGAATTCATTCCTTAAAATAATAAATAGTCAACAAAGTAAATGACTTAACATTACATCTCAAAGCCCTAGAAAAAGAAAAACAGATCTAAACTAAAAGCTGTGGAAGAGAGGTAATAATTAAAAGCAGAACTGAAATCAATCAAAATGAAATAAAAGAAATGGAAAAATTAACAGAACAAAAGTTGGTTCTTTGAAAAAATTAGTATAATTGACAGATCCTGAGCCATGCTAATGAAGAGAAGGAGAGAAAAAACTCAAATTACTAACATCTGTAATGAAAAAGGAAATATCACAACAGACATTACAGAAATACAGAAGATAATTAGAAATTATTTTGAAAACTTGTACTCCAATAAAACAGAAAACATTGAAGGCACTGACAAATTCTAGAGTCATATGATTTGCTGAATTTGAATCAGCATGATATGCACAATTTAAACCCATCAATTTTAAGGGATGAAATAGAAGATACCATAAGAAGCTTACCAACAAAGAAAGGCTCAGGACTGGATGGATACACAGCCAAGTTCTACAAGACCTTTAAAGAACTGCTAATACCAACACTCTTTAATTTATTACACAAAATAGAAAAAGAGGCAGCACTTCCAAACTCATTCTATGAGGCCAATATCACCCTGTTTCCAAAACCAGGCAAAGACACACCAAAAGAAGAAAATTTCAAACCAATATCTCTAATGAACATAGATGCAAAATTTCTCAATCAAATTCAGGCAAATCAAATACAAAAGCATATCAAAAAGATCATACACCACAATCATTTGGGATTCATTCCAGGGATGCAAGTTTTTGTTCAACATACAGAAATCAATAAATGAAATTCATCACATCAATAGACTGAAAGATAAAAACCATATGATCATTTCAACAGATGTAGAAAAATTATTTTAAAAATATAGCATCCCTTCATTTTGAAAACACTAGAAAAATTAGGGATAACAGGAACATATCTCAACATCATAAAGGCTGTTTATTCTAAGTCTCAGGTAAACACCATTCTAAATGGAGAAAAATTGAAAGCATTCCCTCTAAAAACTGGAACAAGGGGCTGTGGCTCAAGCGGTAGCGCGCTCGCCTGGCATGCGTGCAGCCCGGGTTCGATTCTCAGCACCACATACAAACAAAGATGTTGTGTCTGCCCAGAACTAAAAAAAATAAAATAAAAATAAAAACTGGAACAAGATAGAAATGTCCTCTTTCACCACATTTTTTTAAAACATAGTTCTTGAAACACTGTCCAGAGCAATTAGACAGATGAAAGAATTTAAAGGGATATGGATCAGTAAAAAGAACTCAAATTAGCACTATTTGCCAATGATAAGATTGTATACCTAGAATACCCAAAAAATTCTACCAGAAAACTTTTAGAACTAATAAATGAATTCAGCAAAGTAGCAGGATACAAAATCAACACTTATAAATGAAAGGCATTTCTGTATGCCAGTGACAAATCCTCTGAAAGGGAAACAAACAAACAAACAAACAAACAAAAACTACTCCATTTACAATAACATCAATAAAGTAACATAAAATACTTGGGAATCAACGAAAAATGGTGAAAGACATCTAAAATGAAAACTATAGAATGCTAAAGAAAGAAATTAAAGGAGATTTTAGAAGATGAAAATATCTAGCTTGTTCTTGGATAAATATCTAGCTTGTTCTTAATATTGTCAAAATGACCATACTACTAAAAGCACTATAAAAATTTAGTGCAATTCCAATCAAAATTCCATGATATTCCTAATAGAAATAGAAAAAGCAGTCATGAAATTCATCTGGAAAAATAAGAGACCCAGAATAGCTGAAGTAATCCTTAGCAAAAAGAGTGAAGTTGGTGGCATCACTATACCAGACCTTAAACTATACTACAGAGCAATAGTAACAAAAACAGAATGGTACTGACACCAAAATAGACTTGTAGACCAATGGTACACAATAGAGAACCCAGAGACTAACCCACATAAGACATTTATCTTATATTTGACAAAGACAACAAAAACGTACATTGGAGAAAAGATAGCCTCTTCAACAAATGGTGCTGGGAAAACTGGAAATCCATATGAAACAAAGTGAAAATAAACCCCTAAATCTCACCATGCATAAAACTCAACTCAAAGTGGATCAAGGACTTAGGAATTAAACCAGAGACAATGCATCTATTAAAAGAAAATGTAAGCCCAAATCTACATCATGTCAGATTAGGCCTCAACTTCCTTAATAAGACTCCTATAGAGAAAGAATTAATATCAAGAATCAATAAATGGGATGGATTCAAACTAAAAAGCTTTTCTCATCAAAAGAAACAATTAGTGAGGTAAATAGAGAGCCTACCAATTGGAAACAAATTCTTACCACATGGACCTCAGATGGAACACTAATCTCTAGAATATAAAGAAAATCTTAACACCAAAAAAAAAAAAATCAATAAATGAGCCAAGGAACTGAACAGACACTTCTCAGAAGAAGATATACAATCATTCAACAAATATAGAAAAAATATTCAACATCTCTAGGAATTAGAGAAATGCTAATCAAAACTACTCTGTATTTCATCTCACTCTAGTCAGAATGGCAGCTATTAAGAATATAAACAATATGTGTTGATGAGAATGTGGGGGAAAAGGAACACTCATACATTGCTGGTGGGACTGCAAATTGATGCAGCCAATATGGAAAAGAGTAGGGAGAGTCCTTGGAAAACTTGAAATGCAACCACCATTTCACCCAGCTATCCCACCCCTCGGTCTATACCCAAAGGACTGAAAACCAGCATATTAAAGGGACATAGCCACATCAATGTTTATAGCAGCATAATTCACAATAGCTAAACTGTGGAACCAACCTAGATGTCCTTCAATGGATGAATGACATTTAATTCAGCATTAAAAGAGAATAAAATCATGGTATTTGCAGGTAAATGGATGGAGCTGGAGAATATAATGCTAAGTGAAATTAGCCAATCCCCCCCCCCAAAAAAAAAAACAAATGCCAAATTATTTCTCTTATTTAAGGATGCTGATTCATAATATGTTACTATGGGGGCAGGGATGGGAGTATTACATAAACTCTAGATAAGGCAAAGGGGAAAAGGAGAGGGAGTGGAGGAGTCGGGAAATAGGAGTAGGAAAGAGAGTGGAATGAGACTGTTATCATTATCCTAAGTACATATATGAAGACAGGAAGGATGTGACTCTACAACCAGAGATATGAAAAATTGTGTTCTATATGTGTAATAAGAATTGTAATACATTCTGTGGTCATATATAAGACATTAAAATTAAAATTAAAATTAAATAAATAAATAAAAAGTTAAAGTTTTCTAAAAACAATTATTATTCATAAATTAATATCTATTATCTATATAATCTATAAAAATGCTATATATCTGTTTAAAAGCTATTGAGTGCCAATTTTTGTTAATAACTAAGTTAGAAAAGGAAATTTTTGCAAAAATAAGGAAAGTATGATTAATGTAGTTACATTAATCTATCTTTGAGTAAACAGAACAGACTGGTCATAATAGGATATGGTCGAAAACACACAAAGGTAGTTTTTTTTTTTTTTATTCTTTTTTCCTTTTTGCACCAGGAATTGAGTTCATTCAACCATGGTGCCATATCCTCAGCCCAACTTTATATTTTATTTAGAGACAGGGTCTCACTGAGTTGCTTAGCATCTCGTCTTTGCTGACGCTGGCTTTGAACTCAAGATCCTCCTGCCTTAGTCTCCAGAGTTGCTGGGATTACAAGCATGTGCCACGGAGCCTGGCTGGTAGTTTTCTTTATATTGGTAAATAAATAAATTTAGAAACATATATGCAAAAGTTAGGAGGGTGTTATTTATTAGAGACAAGAAGGGCAAGTAATTAGGAAGAGGGACTCATAAGTAGTTTAGTTGTATTTTTAAATTCATCATGTCTGTGAAAAATAGATCACAAATAGATAAAATGCACACATACACACATATATATTAGAAAATCATACAGTATAACAAGGAAGAGGCTGAATTAAGTGCTTAATACTAATTCATTGAATCAAAATGTCATGTCTACAAAGTTAAATATTATTATATAAATCTAATAAGTTATCAACTGTTTTCAAATAATGTGATATGATTATGTGATAGTCATTGAGATCATGTGACTTTAAAATTTCCCTTCAAATTTTCAATAGTTGGCCATCCATCATATTTGATTCCTGAGAATCAATATAGAAACCTTAGAAGACACAGTCATTTGGACCTTCACTTGTAAGCGTCTCTCTGACCCTGACAACCTGCTCCAGCTGTTGCTCCTTTTCTGGTGCCCACATCCACTATGCCAGTGCACGAAGACGAGCCTCCTGCACTTGCTTTTCACATTGAATAGGTTTAAAGCTTTGAACTTCCTGCCCCATATCTCATTAACTTATCTTCTGTTATTGACTAAAGTGCATAGAGCAGTTATATCCCCCATTGTCTCTCAGTCTCTACTTTGTATTTCAGTTTCCTCTTTTGCAAAACTTATAGCTGGAATTAGTTGACACTGAAAAGAATTTTAAAAATTGTGAAAAAAAACCACACCAAAATTAACAAAAACTTACTAGTTTGAAAATAATGTTTGCACACATTTAAATTAAATTGAAATTTTATGTTAAATTTTATTAATTTTAAGTTAATTATATTTAACAAAATTAGTAAGATGTATTTAAATTTAATTAAAATTTTACTTATTATACTTATAATGTTTTTAATTAGATATATTTATGTACCCACCTGGGGCAATTCTTCTCACTTGGGACTGCCTGTAATGTATGATTTTTCTCACTTTATTATGCTTTTCTCTAAATACACATATTTATGTTGTACTTCATATGTAATGTATTCCTTATCCCAAAATATGGGGAAGGAAGGGCTGGGTTAACAAGCAAATTGAAACTGATTCTTTTTGAATTGAACTGAGGAAAAAACAAGTAACAAGAGGTAATGCTGGTAGTTCATTCCTGGAATTCTACCTCTGTTTCTAGTCCCTCATATCGAGAAGGTAACTGGGTATCTCTGAGATGACTTGGTTTTTATTTACTTATGATGGCCTAGAATATTCCTACTTTAGGTAATCTTAATGCCTGACCCCCCCCCCATTCTTTATTTCTCATCTCAGATGTTGTCTCTTCATCTGAAGTAGTTGGTGATTTAGAGCAGCCTCACCTTGTTCTGGCCTCATTATTCTCAATTCAAATCCTAGTTATATGCTTCAAAGGACTTCCTGACATTTCCAATCACTATACTTATTTTGTTTCCTTGTTTGTTATCTGTCATCATTAGGAGAACATTCATTAGAGGAGGAGACATGTCTGGGTTTCTTATGTTTGTTTCCCAGGATAAACTGCAGGGCTTAGAAAACAAGGCATCATTAAGTGATTTTGAATAAAGTTACAAGGGAATGATATATTAGAGACCAAGGAATTAAGAGTAAGTTTGAAGTAAATGGGAGATGACTAGCTTAGGGAATTAAAGGATTTTTCTTTATTTTTGAAGGAGGTTATACTTGTAAAAATGTGCAAGAGAATTAAATATATTGTTATATAATCATTGACATATTAATTCATAATTATAATAAACTATATTGATATTAAACCATATATGAAAATGATTAAGACTACAAAGGGAAATTTTGGCTTTGATTGAACAATATTTTTGTATTGAAATAACTTAGAAGGCAACATCCATAGCTGGAAAGACTAGCATCTTCAGCCACAGAGGCCCTGAGACCTCAGAAAGTGGGCCTATAGACAAAGTTTTTAATTTCTGAACCAAAAACAGCACAACCAGGTTGGGACCTGGGACAAGTTAACTTGGGAATTTAAAATACATATCCACAGAATAATAATCACACCACTCATATCTCATGAATTTGTGAATAGTGTAGGGATGTCATTTTGATATACATTAAGATAAACTATAATCACAGTGTTTTTAGGTTTTCAACATAAAAAGTGTTTATGTAAAAACTGTACAACCAATGGCTAGAATAACAAAAGATTCAGAAAGCTGGTCTAGACATCTACTCATCTGTGGTCTATCCAAGTCCAGAATGCTTTGATTTATGAACAAGGTACAGACAAGTAAGCTATGTCTACCAGGTGGATAGATGGTATTTTATCAGAGGATACGGATAATGAAAAGTGAAAACTGCAGCTCATTACATTTAGAATGCATTGCATGTTCTAAACATAAGATATCTTAGTAGCAGTTCATTTTCAGTTTAGTGCCATGAAGAAGAAAGACAGCAATCCATGCATCTACCAAGGGACCCATTTTTTGTGAGGGCTGAGCTAAAGAGTAATGCTAGAAGTGTTAACTTAAGCTAATGTTAAGACTTAAGCTAATGGTAAAATAGCTAACTTCTATTCTAACATTTAATCTAACATAACTATTTTGAATCTGCCCATAGGCATCTTCTAAGGAAAATAGCTCTAATTTGTATATTTTCCTAAGCAAATACAAGAAGTATGATTCTTACTTTCTAAAACATTCTATGGAGAAACATTTACCTAGTTTCACAAGGATTTTTGTCTAATTTTATTTTATTTCTAATTTTATATTTTTCTATAAATATCAAAATGCATCATTTCTTTTCCCCAAAGGTGTACAATTTTACATAATAAAAATTATTTTTTGAAGTTCAAATACTGTGAATAAAAGTTCCACATATAAAATAAGACAGAGTAGTTATGTATGTAGATGTAATAATAGGTAAAATAAGTGCAACTGTAGTGTATTATAAGTCAGCTCCCTAAAAACAACAAGGAAACAATAGATATCAAAATTGGAATACATGTTTGACTTTACTGATGGATTTATAAGTTCTCAGTGAAATATTTGTAAAGAATTCAAATGTATACTAAACCTGTGAAAATATCATATTATAACATAAATATTATAAAGCAATCTTTTGTTATCCTATATTAGTTTTATATTATTTTACAATTTTAATCAGATTTAACCACATTCTTTTTTTTCATATTTTCATTTTTTTATTGATTGTTCAAAACATTACAGAGCTCTTGATATATTATCTTTCATACATTTGACTCAATTGGGTTTTGAACTCCCATTTTTACCCCAAATACAAATTGCAGAATCACATCTGTTACATACTCACATTTTTACATAATGGCATATTAGTGACTGTTGTATTCTGCTACCTTTCCTATCCCCTACTACCCCCCCTCCCCTCCCCTCCCCTCCCATCTTCCCTCTCTACCTCCTCTGCTGTTGTTCAATTCTCTCCCTTTTTTCCCCTCCCCCTTGCCCCTCATAACCTCTTATACTTTTGTGTATCATTGAAGGTCTCCTACCATTTCCATATGCTTTCCCTTCTCTCTCCCTTTCTCTCCCCCCATTCGTCTTAGTTTACTGTTAGTCTTTTCCTCATGCTCTTCCTTCCTGTTCTTTTCTTAGTGGCTCTCTTTATACCAAAGAAGACATTTGGCATTTGTTTTTTAGGGCTTGGCTAGCTTCACTTAGCATAATCTGCTCAGATTTAAGCACATTCTTAAGAAGAATGCATAAAATCACAAGTTAAGTGAATATATAAACTGCAAGTCACTTGACATTTAATCACTTAGCTTGTGTGTATACACGTACATATATACCACATATCTCTCTCTGTGTGTGTACCAATGTACTCAATTAAACAAAGAAAAATAGGATACTCTTTGATAACACATTATCTGTGTGGCTTCAAAAAAAAAGCTTACATATAGGGGCTGGGGATGTGGCTCAAGCGGTAGAGCGTGCGCCGGGCATGCGTGCAGCCCCGGTTCGATCCTCAGCACCACATTCAAACAAAGATGTTGTGTCTGCCGAGAACTAAAAAATAAATATTAAAAAAAATTCTCTCTCTCTCTCTCTCTCTTAAAAAATTTTAAAAAAAGAAAAAAAGCTTACATATAAATCCTTTTCTTTTGAAGATCTCAAAACAAACATTATAAACCATAAACACAATTTTCTTTTTAGCAAAATTGGTAAAATTTGGAAACTGCAGAATTTACCTGATAATCCCAGCCTCTAAGCCCCTAACATTAATTCCTCCTTTTTTGTTTTTTATTTATTTATTTTTTTACATCATCTTTCCTACCAAGCTGAATTCTAACTCTCAGAATCGTTCTGGAACATTGTTTACTGCTATTTATGTAAGTGGTACTCAGGAGAATATCAGTTTTAAGCAGTAAAGTTTTCATATGTGAAAACTTTTTTGTTTATTATATGCCACATGTTCATAAAATTATTCTTATGAGTATTTAAATAATCTGAACCTTTTAAAGGGAAGTCCCTATGAAACTCACATACATAACTTTTTCATTAAAATTATGTTTCTCAAGTCTTCTCCCACCTATTCTTTCAAATGGAAACACTTGTTTTAAACACATTTCATTGAGTTTATTTTCCCTCATAGTAACACTAACCAATCTGTCCTGCAATTTTTAGTAGACAACCAAAATACTGATGTTATAGCAACCTCTACTAATATGACTTAAAATCCTGAGAGAGCCTCATTTGATTTATAGAAGGTACTTCAACTTCCATTAAATCTTCCTTTTAATGATCTTGAATTCTACCTTTTTGTAAGAGAATAAAAATTCCTAAATAAAGCTAGATAGGAGTGTCCGAGAGAGCCAAGCCATTATTTCATCAGAGTTACGGGAAGGGATTTTTTTTTCTTTGATTGAATGCACTGCCTTTTGGAGCAATGATTAATTTCCTATTTTGGGTTCCTTGGCCAGACTGTTAATGTCAGTTATACTTTAAATCATGGTAAAGTCTATAGTATTTCTTTTGTTTAAAACACATAAAATACTAACATATACATATTTAAAGTAGTAGATATTCATGCAAGATAACCATATGTATCTTTTCTTTCTTCTTTCACTCACACCCTTTAGCTAGTGTTCCTAGTAAGCACCACACATTAAAATATTATTGCTATATTTACTATATTTAACATATTTAATCATGTGCAAGATACAAAGTTTTGGTAAATTAAAAAATAGGACTTTTACATTGATAAGGTAATATATTAGGAAACTAATAATCATGAAAAAATCCTTGTGGATAACATTTTTCTCAAAACAATGATTTTTTTTTCCCAAAATGACCTGTTTAAGATTAAACATGCCTCAAATTAGCAAGCATATTTTATACCTCTCCATTTTCATAAGTTATGCACTATGTCAGTACACAGGTATTCATTTATCAAGCAAATGTGTGTTAGAAAGGGGTTTTGAGATTTTTAGCATTGTTTACCTATTGCCTTTGGTAATCATAGGTTATATTGGAATTTTCAGTAGACAATATTATGATTACAACTGAGATAAATTAAATGACAAAGAAATAACATTTGTTCTCAGAAAATTGATATTTCTCTATAAAATGTGTATCATGTTAATTATGACTTTAAAGAACATCTTCTCAGCTGCTAGCATGCATCCTCTGTACCTTGCTCTATGTTTCAAAAACAAATTTGCAATCTCTATATTTGCATCCCTCTAAATTTATGTGTTAAAATCTTATCCTTCAAAGTGGTGGAAATAAATAGTGAGCCTTTTGAGAGGTGATTCGGTCAGGAGGACTCTTGCCTTCATAAATGGGATTAATGCCTTATAAGAGTTCCGAGGGAGCTTATTATAGATAGGATAGATCTTATTATTTAAATATGAAGTATACCCCAAAAGTTCATGTGTGAGTCAATGCAATAAAGTTTAGAGGTGAAATGATTGAGTTATGAGAGCTTCCACTTGATCAGTACATTATTCCTTGATAGGGAGTAATTAGGAGGTGACTATAAACAGGTAGGATGTGGCTGGAGGAGATAAGTTATTGGAAGTGTAACTTTGGGGTTTATATTTTGTCATTGTGAAAGAACTGTCTTTCTCTGCTTCCTGATGCCACATGCTAAGCCACTCTCCTCTATCATACTCTTCCGACATGATGATCTGTCACTCTTTAGATCCAGAGCAATGGAACTGGTCATCTCTGGACTCAGACCTTTGTAATTGTGAGCACCAACATAAACTTTTTCTTCTTTCTTTATCTCTAGAATACAACCTTCATGGAAGAACTTTTCAAATGAGTGAATGAATGAATGAATGAATGAATGAATGAATGAACGAACTGAATCTTCTAGCATTTTCAAAAATGTTTTTTTATTTTGACAATACTAAGGATTGAACCCAGGGCCTCACTCATGCTAGGCAAGTGCTCTACCACCGGCTGTATCTCCAGCCTTTCATATGTGGTTTCTTTTATAATTTTATCTCATAAGATCAAATGAGTCAAAATGAGCTGGTTTAATGTTAATTTTGGGGGGGACATTTAGATTGGACAGAAATATTCTAGCTTTAGTTATAGAAAATCTATTTAAAGTAAAGAATATATTTGGATATATCTGATAAAAAAATAAAGTTATAAAAAATGAACAAAATTAACCCATTAAGTATCTCTTGGCATACTTTTTATCATTTTCTAGTAATGATAAATAATATTTATATGAACACTAACAGTGGACAGTGAGTGTCATTTCTCTTCTCTTATCCCTCTACATGCAGTAATTTCCAAGTGTCACAATGGTAATAATGTTGGAAAGCAGCCACTAATGAAGTATGAAATGTTAATATAGAAATTTTGCATCATTTTATTCACATCAAAACTAGCTTTCATAATTTTGAAATGCTTTGGTAGGTAATGTCTCATTCTAGGTATGCTTTTCTGCACTTAACTGTCTGTCATCATGACTGAAACAAACAGTAAACAAAGGGTAAAATAAAACCTAGATTTCCAAGCTCATTATGACAGAAAATATCCCGCTGAGTCTAGACCTTGCTTCTAAAAAAAAAAAAAAAAAAGAATGCACTGCATGCTAAAAATTAAGTTGTCCTTTAGGGTATGTGAGTGTGCATCTGTGTGTGTGTGTGTGTGTGTGTGTGTGTGTGTGTGTGTGTGTGTGTAATGTATTAGAGCCAAAAGGCAGATTATCTGGTCTCAATTTTCAGTTCATGTTTCAAGGAAACAATATTGAAACAGATTAAATGAACATCTGAGAACTTGGACTAATTAGTAAAGTAATTAACATCAGAAATTATATCTGCCTACTCATAGCTCAGAATCTCTTCTTTATTATAAAACTTTAGATTTAATAAGATAACAAATAACCCAATCAATAAATGGGCCAAGGACCTGAACAGACACTTCTCAGAGGAGTACATACAATCAATCAATAAGTACATGAAAAAATGCTCACCATCGCTAGCAGTCAGAGAAATGCAAATCAAAACCACCCTAAGATACCATCTCACTCCAGTAAGATTGGCAGCCATCATGAAGTCCAACAACAACAAGTGCTGGAGAGGATGCGGGAAAAGGGGACACTTGTTCATTTTTGGTGGGACTGCAAATTGGTGCAGCCAATTTGGAAAGCAGTATGGAGATTTCTTGGAAAGCTGGGAATGGAACCACCATTTGACCCAGCTATTCCCCTTCTGGGTCTATTCCCTAAAGACTTAAAAAGAGCATGCTACAGGGACACTGCTGCATCGATGTTCATAGCAGCACAATTCACGATAGCAAGATTGTGGAACCAACCTAGATGCCCTTCAATAGATGAATGGATAAAAAAATGTGGCATTTATACACAATGGAGTATTACTCTGCATTAAAAAATGACAAAATCATAGAATTTGGAGGGAAATGGATGGCATTAGAGCAGATTATGCTAAGTGAAGCTAGTCAATCTTTAAAAAACAAATGCCAAATGACTCCTTTGATATAAGGGGAGTAACCAAGGACAGGGTAGGGACGAAGAGCTGTAGAAGAAGATTAACATTAAACAGGGATGAGAGGTGGGAGGGAAAGGGAGCGAGAAGGGAAAGTGCATGGAAATGGAAGGCAATCCTCAGGGTTATACAAAATTACATATAAGAGGAAAGGAGGGGTAAGACAAGATAATACAAGTGGAAGAAATGATTTTCAGTAGAGGGGGTAGAGAGAGAAAAGGGGAGGGGAGGGGGGATATAGAGAATAGGATAGACAGCAGAATACATCAGTCACTAGAACGGCAATATGTAAATCAATGGAAGGGTAACTGATGTGATACAACAATCTGTATATGGGGTAAAATTGGGAGTTCATAACCCACTTGAATCAAACTGTGAAATATGATATATTAAGAACTATGTAATGTTTTGAATGACCAACAATAAAAAAATTAAAAAATTTTTTAAAAAATCACTATTTTATTGTGTTGGCAAATTTAGAAGGTAAAACATACAGTAGGGTATACTACAATTTTGTGCATACTCTTACTACTTTATTTTGAGTGAATTTCATCTGCTTTCTAAGTCAAAAAGAATTGAAATAAAAATGCCTGTCTGAAAAAAAAATTTAATAAAATGAAGTTCTCTTTACTATATGCATCCAGTTTAAAGTGTTATTTTTCCTTCCCTACATATAATATTTGTAGTTATCTCATTATCATAATCTCTTGTGTCATTTAAAATTTATTGTGAATTTAATAAAATATAACAAGCAGTACTGAACTTTCAGAGGAACACTGATTAGTAATATTCTGTATAGATAAAAAGCCTCATTCCCTTGTAAAATACAAGGAATAGAGCCACATATATATTAAGGAATTCTGTGTTGAAATTCTCAAGTGAGAAGTGATTTCAACAATATAAGTCCTTAATTAATAATTCTAAAAAATGAGGATGAATGTGTCAATGGTTTTTAGATGTTATTAGAAATGAAAATGTTTAGAACAAAGGCACTAACCAATCTGAGTGAATGTATAATATTCATATTGGTGTGAAGGGGTTAAATAGAAGTACTAAAGTTGTCTTTCAGAATTGGTAACCTAATACAGCATGTGAAATACACAGAGTACAGAGCTCAGAAGTAGGAAGTCAACTTGAACCTCTAACACTGAACCTTAAGCATTTGTTTCTGAATCAAGTGGAGATGAGGGAATTGAAAGAAGTATATGATAGGCATTAAATCAGTAAATTCAGAGATGAGGGAGTTGAAAAGGAGTTATAGGGTGCCCAGAGGACTTTGTGCTTACAGGAGGCAAAGAGAGACAGAAGACCAAACCCATGACACAATATGAGACCAGTTTATGAATGTGTCCATTCAGTGGCAGATTGAAGACATAGGAGGGATTCCTAAGATCAGAAATGTGGTTCTTTTTCATCACACATATTTCGTATTCAAAATAGTTAAAACTAAAAATGAGAGAACTCACAAATGACATGGTACAATAGTATTTGTAGCTTATGCACAATACATTTGTTTAAATTAAACTAAAATTATGCCTCCTGCTTCACATTTCTTGTTAAGAATTCTTTTGGTGATTCTGGGTCTCTTATTTTTCCAAATAAATTTTATAATTGCTTTTTGAGCTCTATGAAGAATGTCATTACACAATGGAATATTACTCAATATTAAAAGAGAATAAAAGTATGACATTTGCAGTTAAATGGATGGAGTTGGAGAATATTATGTTAAGCAAAGTAAACCAATCGGAAAACTAAAGCCCAGATGTTATTTCTGATTAGTGGATGCTGATCTATGATGGGGTGGGGGGGGATGGGAAGAATGGAAATAATTGGATTGGGCAAAGGAGAGGATGAGGAGGGGTGATGAGGGTAGAAAAGATGATGGATTGAGAGGGACATCATTCCCCCTAGGTATATGCATTGCAGGAATGGTGTATCTCTACACTGTGTACAACCAGAGAATTAAAATGTTGTGCTCCATTTGTATACAATGACTTGAAATGCATTCTGATGCCATGTACGACTAAATAAAACAAATATAAAAATAAAGAAACTAAAATGATATGGAGAAAAACAAGTGTTCAGCTTTAAATTAAAATAGCAATATTTTATTTAAAAGAGCAGAATTTTAAAATCTTAGTATTTGATTTACAGAGACAATCTGAAAGGTCCTTCTGTAAACACAGAAGTCTATGTTCTGGCACAATTTTCTGGGAACACAGATATCACATTTATCAATTTTACCTAGTTCCTTGGGCCATTAAAACCACTACAGTGTTAACATCCATTTGCCAAAACAAGGGGAGATTATTATGTTAAAAATTTCTCAACTATTTGAATTTAAACAGCTTTTATATAATTAAATTAAATATTTTGTAAGAATGTGTCAGATACACTACAAAATATTAGCAGAATAAGATGTCATTACTTAAATGAATGCATGAATTCAAAACACCAAATAGCTATTAACATTTAATGATACTTTATATTTTGTACATTATGAAGCAGAATATTTATTGCTTCCCTTATATAATTTTTGAAAGCTTTCTAGGAAAGCACTTTATCCTGGGCATTTCCATTTCAAGTGGCTCAATATAGAACTATTATCATAAATTCTTTCATTTTTTCATTTACTTTTCATACTAGAAATTGAACCAGGGTCGCTCCCCAGACTTTACTTATTTTTTTATGTTTTTATTTTGAGACGGGTCCTCTATATGTTGCTGTTCTGGCTTTGAACTTAAAATACTCCTGCCATACTTCCAGACTCACTGGGATTACAGGCATGTGCCACACATAGCTCATTAAAAATTTTAAAACATAAACTAAAATATATATATATATATATATATATATATATATATATATATATAAAATAAATTAAGCTTTTATTATAGCTAACTTTTTGGGGAGAGGTGAAACTACAGACATATTTAGCAAAATCTCTTATAGTAAACATGGTCTACATATGTATACAAGACACATCCATATTAAAAGTTGAACTGGTCCAACTAAAACTAAAAAATAAATTTTAAATAATCAAACTTTAATGTTTTTATAAAAAAAAACAAATAAACCTATTTACTTTTTTCTAGTAGTTTTTATTTGAATTTTACATTGACATTTCTGCTATTTTTTCTCACTTCTTTGTTTCTTAAACAATATTATCCTGAAATAAATACTATGTGTTTCAAATGGAAGCTAATTGAAAATGAAAATAATAAATATGCACTTTAAAAAAACTGTTATATCATATTCTTGTTATTTATTTATGTTTATTTATATGACAGTGGAATGCATTAAAATTCTTATTAAACATATACAGCACAATTTTTCACATTTCTGGTTGTATACAAAATATATTCACATCAACTTGTGTCTTCATACATGTTCTTTGGATAATAATACCCATCATGTTCCACCATCATTTCTAACTCCATGCCCCCACCCTTCCCTCCAACCACTCTATCCTATCTAGAGTTTTTCTATTCCTTGCATGCTTCCTATCCCTACCCCAATATGAATCAGCCTCCTTATATCAAAGACAACATTTGGCATTTGGTTATTTGGGATTGGCTAACTTCACTTAGTATTATCTTCTCTAACTCCATTCATTTACCTGCAAATGCCATGATTTTATTCTCTTTTATTGCTGAGTAATATTTGATTGCGTATATATGCCACATTTTTTTTTTATCCACCCATCTATTGAAGGGCATCTAGGTTGGTTCCACAGTTTAGCTATTGTGAATTTTGCTACTATGAACACTGATGTGGCTGTGTCCTTGTAGTATGCTGATTTTAAGTCCTTTGAGTACAGACCAAGGAGAGGGATAGCTTGGTCAAATGGTGATTCCATTCCAAATTTTCCAAGAAGTCTCCATACTGCTTTCCATATTGACTACAACAGTTTGCAGTCCCACCAGCAGTATATGAGTGTACCTTTTTTCCCCACAATCTTGCTAAAATTTATTGTTTTTTGTATGCATAATAGCTGCCATTCTGACTGGAGTGAGATAAAATCTTAGAGTGGTTTTGATTTGCATATCTCTAATTGCTACTAATGATAAATATTTTTGCATATATTTATTGATTAATTGTATATAATCTTCTGTTAAGGTCTGTGGCCCATTTATTGATTGGGTTTTTTATTTTTTATTTATTTTTTTTTTGGTGATTAACTTTTTGTGTTCTTCATAAATCTTAAAGATTAGTGCTCTGTCTTATGTGTGAGGAGTAAAAATTTTCCCAAGATTTAGGCTCTCTATTCACTTCACAGATTTTTTCTTTTGCTGAGAAGAAACTTTTTAGTTTGAGTCCATCACATTTATTAATTCTTAATTTTAATTATTGTTCAAAAGGAGTCTTATTAAGGAAGTTTGGGCCTAATCCCCCATGATGGAGATTAGGGTCTACTTTTTCTTCTATTAGTGGCAGGGTCTCTGGTTTTATTCCCAAGTCTTTGATCCATTTTTTGTTGAGTTTTTTTTTTGCATGGTGAGAGATAGAGATTTAATTTCATTTTGTTGCATATGATTTCCAGTTTTCCCAGCACCATTTGTTGAAGAGACTATCTTTTCTCCAATGCAAGTTTTTGGCACCTTTGTCTAATATAAGATAATTGTAATTTTGAGGCTTCATCTCTGTGTCCTCTATTTTGTACCATTGGTCTACCAGTCTGTTTTGCTGCCAATACCATGCTGTTTTTGATACTATTGCTCTTTTATATAATTTAACGTCTGGTATAGTGATGATATCTGCTTCACTCTTCCTGCTAAGGATTGCTTTAGCTATTCTGGGTCTCTCATTTTTCCAGATGAATTTTGTGACTGCTTTTTCTATTTCTATGAGGAATGCCATTGAGATTTTGATTGGAATTGCATTAAATCTGCATAGTGCTTTTGAAAATATGGTCATTTTGATAATATTAATTCTACTTATCCAAGAGCAAGGTAAATCTTTCCATCTTCTAAGGTCTTCTTTGACATCTTTCTTTAGGGTTCTGTAATTTTCAACATATAGATCTCTCACCTCTTTCATTGATTGCCAAGTATTTTATTTTATTTTTAGGCTATTGTAAATGGGGTAGTTTTTCTCATTTCCATTTCTGAAGATTTTTCACTAATATACAGAAATTCCTTTGATTTATAGGTGTTTATTTTATATTCTGCTACTTTGCTGAATTCATTTACTAGTTCTAGAAGTTTTCTGGTGGACCTTTTAGGGTCTTTTAGTATAAAATTATATCATCAGCAAATAGTGCCAATTTGAGTTCTTCTTTTCCTATGTGTATACCTTTAATTTCTTTCATCTGTCTAAGTGCTCTGGACAGTGTTTCAAGAACTATGTTAAATAGAAGTGGTGAAAGAGGGCATCCCTGTCTTGTTCCAGTTTTTAGTAGAAATTCCTTCAATTTTTCTCCATTTAGAATGAAGTTGGCCTGGGTCTTAGCATAGATAGCCTTTATAATGTTGAGATATATTACTTTTGTCCCTAGTTTTTCTAGTGGTTTGAATATAAAGGGGTGCTGTATTTTGTCAAATGCTTTTTCTGCATCTATTTAAAAATCATAATTCTGATTTTTGAGTCTATTAATGTGATGAATTACATTTACTGACTTCCTTATGTTGAACCAACCTTGCATCCCTGGAATGAACTCCACTTGATCATGATGTACTATCCTTCTGATATGCTTTTGTATTTAATTTGCCAGAATTTTATTGAGAAATTCTGCATCTGTGTTTATTAGAGATATTGGTCTGAAGTTTTCTTTCTTTGATTTGCCTTTGCCTGGTTTTGGAATCAGGGTGATTGGCCACATAGAATGAGTTTAGAAGTGCTGCCTCTTATTCTATTCCCTGAAATAAATTAAAGAGCATTGATATTAGGTTTTGTAGAACCCAGCTGTGTATCCATCTGATCCTGGGCTTTGCTTGGTTGGTAAGCTTCTAATGGTGTCTTCTATTTCATCACTTGAAATTGATTGGCTTAAATTGTGTATATCATCCTGATTCAACTTCAGCAAATCATATGACTCTAGAAATTTGTCAATGCCTTCGATGTTTTCTATTTTATTGGAGTACAAGTTTTCAAAATAATTTCTGGATATCTTCTGTATTTCTGTAGTGTCTGTTGTGATATTTCCTTTTTCATCACGTATGTTAGTAATTTGAGTTTTCTCTCTCCTTCTCTTCATTAGCATGGCTAAAGATCTGTCAATTTTATTAATTTTTTCAAAGAACCAACTTTTTGTTTTGTCAGTTTTTTCAATTGTTTCTTTTGTTTCAATTTCATTTATTTCAGCTCTGCTTTTAATTATTTCCTGTCTTCTACTGCTTTTGGTGTAAATTTGTTCTTCTTTTTGTAGGGCTTTGAGATGTAATGTTAGGTCATTTATTTGTTGACTTTTTCTTCTTTTAAGAAATAAACTTCATTGCAATAACTTTCCTTTTAGAACTGCTTTCATAGTGTCCCAGAGATTTTGATATGTTGTATCTGTGTCCTCATTCACCTCTAAAAATTTTATAATCCCCTCCTTGATGTCTTCTGCAACCCATTGTTTATTCAGTAACATATTCTTTAATCTCTAGGTGTTGAAGTAGCATTTATTTCTTATTTTATCATTGATTTCTAGTTTCATTCCATTATGATCTAATAGAATGCAGAGTAGTATCTCTGCATTTTTTATATTTGCTAAGAGTTGCTTTGTGTCATATTATATGGTCTATTTTAGAGAAGTATCCATGTGCCACTGAGGAGAAAGTGTATTCACTCATTGAATGGTAAAATATTCTATGTATGTCAGTTAAGTTTAAGTTATTGATTGTATTATTTAGTTCCATAGTTTCTTTTTTCAGCTTTTTTTTTTGAAGATCTATCTAGTGATAAAAGAAGTGTGTTAAAATCACCCAAAATTATTGTGTTGTAGTCTATATGACTCTTGAACTTGAGAAGAGTTTGTTTGATGAAAGTAGATATTGCATTGTTTGGGGCATATATATTTATAATTGTTAAGTCTCGTTGGTGTGTATTTCCCTTGAGCAATATGTTGTGTCCTTCCTTATCCCTTTTGATTAACTTTAACTTGAAGTCTACTTTATTTCATTTGAGGATGAAAACCCATGCTTGGTTCCACAGTTATGTGAGTGGTATGAGTTTTCCCAACCTTTCACCTACAGTCTGTCAATATCTTTTCTTATGAGATCAGTCTCTTGGATGCAGCATATTTTTAGGTCTCTCTCTCTCTCTCTCTCTCTCTCTCTCTCTCTCTCTCTCTTTTCCAATCTGATAGTCTATGTATTTTGATTGGTGAGTTTAGGCCATTGACATTCAGGGTTATTATTGAGACATGATTTGCATTCTCAGATATTTTGTTTATTTTTTTTGTTATTTAATGTGACTTGCTTTCTCCTATGATTAGTTTTTCATTTAGTGTAATACCTCCCTCTGCTGATTTTCATCGTTTTTTTCATTTCCTCTTCATGAAATATTTTGCTGAAGATGTTCTGTAGTGTAGGCTTTCTAGTTGTAAAATTCTTTTAACTTCTTTTTTATTATGAAAGGTTTTTCAATTCATCATCAAATATAAAGCTTAATTTCGAAGGATACAAGATTCTTGTTTGCCATCCATTTTCTTTCATAGCTTGATATATGTTGTTGCATGATCTTCTGGCTTTGAGGGTCTGGTTTGAAAAATTTGCTGACATATGAATTGTCCTCTCCCTATATTCGATCTTATTCCTATGTCTTATAGCTTTTATGATTCTATGCTTATAGGAATTTTCATTATAATGTGCCTTGGTGTAGATCTGTTATAATTTTTACATTTGTACATTTGGTGTCCTGTAAGCCTCTTGTATTTTGTTTCCATTTCATTCTTCATGCGTGTAATTTTTTCTGATACTATTTCATTAAAGAGATTGTGCATTCCTTTGGTTTAAAACTCTGGGTCTTTCTCTATCCCAATAACTCTTAGATTTAATCTTTTGATGCTGTCCCATAATTCTTGGATGGTCTGTTCATAGTTTCTTACTATCTTCACTGTGTGATCAACTTTATTTTCCAGATTGTATACTTTGTCTTTATTATCTGATGTTCTTTCTTCCAAGTGATCTAGTCTGTTTGTTATGCTTTCTATTAAGTTTTTTTATTTGACTTATTGTACCCTTTATTTCAAGAATTTTTGACTGTTTTTTTTTCAGTGTCTCTATCTCTCTCTCTCAAAGTAATCTTTTGCTACCTGTATTTGCTCTTATCTCTCTGTTGGAGTAATCAAATTTTGCATGTATTTGCTCATTTAGGTCATTGTTTAATTCACAGATCATTTTAATTATGAACCTTCTGAACTCCTTCTCTGACATTTCATCAACTTCGCTGTCCATGGTTTCTGTTATCCTGGTTTGTTTGGGGCACTTTCCTCCCTTGTTTTTTCATGTTTTCTAGGTGTCTTCCTTTCTTGCATTGTGGATCTGAGATATTACAGTTTCTTTCCTATGTTGTTATAGTACCTGCGTATACAGTCTTTACCTCACCTTGATGTTGGGCTTCCATACCCTGCTGTTGTCCATCAATGTATGCTACTACAACTAAAGGTGGTGGCGCCAATAGCCGAGGTAACTTGAGATAATAGTAGAGGTGTCCCAAGGTGGATGCAATGTCTTACAGGGATGGGGCTGAAAGGGTGGACCTTACACTGTCTTTGGTGTTAGAGTCTGTAAACAAGATGGCGCCTGGCATTTTGCAGAGGGAGTGGTTTGTGAAGTAACGCCAGCGAGCCATAAAGTGTGGAGATTCCTTATTGGTTGACTGCTGTATCAAGTTTATGTTAATTAAGATAAGCTGTGTGTAATGTATATATACCCCTCCTGTCCTACAATAAATGGCTCCCACTCCTGCTGCATCAACCTTCACAAGTTCTCCTCCCCCCCCCCATTAGTTTGCTGCAGCTGAACTGTGGCACTTTGGGTTGCGTGTTCTGAGATGCAGCTCCTTGTAGGCCCTCTCTGTTGTCAAAAAGGTAAGGACTACTGCATGTGGAAGCCTATGGCGATGTCTACCGTCTACATTGTCCTAAGATAGAAGTGTGTTAGGCTTGGGCTCCTAGGTGTGGTGTGGTGGCAAACTAGGATGTACCCTGTACCTGGGTCTCATGCAGGTTGTTATTGGCAGATCTAGGTGGGAACTGAGATCCTGTGGTTGTATACTGGTTGGAAGAAGCGGTCCTGTGCCAGATACTGAGCTCTGGTGTGTCTACCTTTCCTTTTTTATTGATATAATGGACTCATAATTTTGTAACAGATTTAATTTTGGGGGGAATCCATTCATCAAAACTCTAATTTATTTTAATTTATTGAGTCATGGCAACTTAGCCAGTGGCATATTCTTGTAGTCAATAGTTCATATATCTTTGAAAAACCTGATCACCCATTAAATTAAAAGTATTTTAGACTTTTTTTTTCCTCATGGCATATTCCCCAAGTAGTCAATATTCTCTCTTTTATTTCAAAGACTTCCTTGAACCTGTGTTCAGTCCATTTGATTACTTCTTCATAATAAATTGCATGTGGAAGTGATATGGGTTTCTATGGGTGGAATTTCTAGTAGCTCACATATGGAGAGGTCTGCATTATGATAGAAGGACTCATCCTGGATTCCCAAATCACCAGATCATGAGAAGCTCAATCCAACTCTGCATAAAACAAAAAAAAGTGTGTTTTTTTTTTTATCTGAGACTCCAGGTTATATATTTATGTATCAACTGAATTATTACAATGAGATCAAATGTAAATACAGAGAAAAAGAGACACTACAAGAAACAAACCAATCAGATTAATGATTATTACAGACAGTGAATATGTGGACTAGCCAAAAACAATTATGAATGTCTGAAAAGGACAAAATAGAACAAATGGAAGAGAAAACTATTTAAAGATATAATATGATCATTTCTCTGGGATGAAGGAAGAAGCAAATCTGCAAAATGAAAGCAAACCACAATCCATGAAAAATGAAACAGCAAGACTGAGACTGATCATTACTGACTGCTTAATATGTAAAATTTCTGAGAAAGTGTCATAGTTGTCCTCAAGAAAAAGATAAAGATCCTTTGGAGCCTGAAATGGAATGTAATCAGAGAGCAATAAGAGAAGTTTAAAGGCAGAAGCCTGATGCTGTGGCTCAGGAAGCAGGTACAGAGCACTATGAGTGGAGCCTCCCATGCTGGAAGTACCCCTGGTCTATCATGTCCTAAGTCCAGAAACACTTATTAAATTGCATTTCGGATTAGGTTTTTTTTGCCTTAAGTGATCACAGATTTCTCTGATCACTGCCCAAGTTTATGATTTTGGATGTCAGTGTATCTACTTTGGTGGGAATGTGATGAAGAGAGTACTTCAACTATGCTGCAATATCATTGCATGACAAGAGAGATAAATTGTAAATATTAGATCTGGTTCTATTCTGGGGTAACAATGATATGACTGATTGTCACTGAAAAACAGTAGAACTAGGTACCTCAGGGAAAGAAAATGAAAAAAAAGACAAATCAATTGCTACATTAGGACAGTGACTTTTTGAAGATGACAAAAAAAAAAGTGTAATGAATACATACATAAGTTACAGTAAGACAAATAATTTCAGGACAGCAAATGCAAAAATGAGATAACAGTTGATTTTAAAGAATTGGATTTAAGAATGTCAAAATGTAAGGGAAATTACATAATACATAATAATCAAGATGCTGTGTTCAGGTATTTGCACTTGGTAGGTAAATGCTTCAATACTGGACTGAATCTCCAGTCTTTTCTACTTATGTTTTGGAGTGAGTGGGACAACACCAGCTCATTAGCCCAGGCTGGCCTATGACTTGCAATCAACCTACCTCAATTTCCTGAGTAGCTGGGATTATAGATGTACCACCCTTTCCTAATACATCATTCGGCTTGGATTGTCACAACAAAATATCACAGAGTGGGTGACTTAAACAGAAGCTATTTTTATAATTCTAGAGGCTGGGAAATCCAAAATGGGGGCTATAATCAGAATCATGTTCTTGTGAGGCCTCTCTCTAGATTATAGATGGCTATCTTCTTGCTGTGCTAGGTAAGAGACAAAGAGAGCTCTGGTGTCTCTTAAAAGGGCACTAATATTATTGAATGAGAGTCCCACTCCTGTAACCTAGTTTCACCTTACTCCCTGCCTTTGAAGTACCATCTACAAATAGAGTCAATGCAGTCATGTGGGAAGTTTAGGCTTCAGCATGAGTGGTAGGTGGAAAGACACTAGCATTCAGTCCACAATGGATTGATGTTTTTTTCACATAGATTTTTTTAACTAATTAAAAATACTTAAGTTCTAAAAATAAGAGCAAGAAATCCTATCATCCTTGAAGTATGGATTACGTTCATCATTTAATTTCACTCAATGGTGACTTTTACATAAATCTAGCATATTGTCAAAAACAAGAAATTGTCATTGGCACCACAAACTTAACTAGACTACAACCAGAGGAATGGGAAGTTGTACTCCATATATGTATAATATATCAAAATACATTCCACATCATGTATTTAAAAAAAGAAGAAATACTATAAAAAACCTAAACTACAGAACTTAGTCAAATTTTAAAATGTTTTCACAAACTTGTTTTTGTCAGTGTGTGTGGTTCTTCTGCATGACATTTTATCACATGTATAAATTTTGCAATCACCACCACATTCAAGATACAAGTGTTTCCTAACAAAGAAGCTTCTTTCATTTTCCTGTACCCTCTCTCCTGCCTTCATTCCCCTTTGTCCAGTGTACTGAAAATCTATTCTTATCTCATCTTCTTTAGTGATACCTCTTTCTAATCACAGCCTACTCATTAAACTCTGGCAATTACTAATATGTTTTCTCATTTGGCTATTTTGAGAATGTTGGATTGAGTGAATCATACATACTTGGTAAATTTTTTTGTTCCACTCAGCATAATGCCTGTGAGATCTATCCAAGCTGTTCCATGTGCAACAGACTATTCTGTTTATTTATTTATTTATTTTTATTTTTGCTCTACTAGGGACCGAACTAATGGGTACTCTTCTATGGAGCAAAATCCCTACTTTTTTTTTTTTTAATAGACAGGTTTTTCCTAATTTTTTCAGGCTGGCCTCATATTTGAGATCCTCCTTCCTCAGTCTCCTGAGTTACTGGAATTACAAGTATGTGCCACTGTACCAGGCTCTGAGTTTGTTCTTTTTTAAGATAAGTAGTATTCAAAGGCAGGCTATAGTGCAATTTGTTTAAACATTCACCAGTTGAAGAACATTTGAGTTCTTTCCAGTTTGGGTCATTACAAATAAAACTTCTGTGAGCATTTGTATACAAGTTCTTGTGTCAATATAAATTTGCATTTCTCTACAATGAATGCTCAAGATTATAAATGCTATATAGTAGTAAGTTTAATATTTTGTAAAACTGTCAGACTGGTTTCTGAAATGATTACATTGCTTTATATTCTGACCAGTATGTGTAAGTAATACAATTTTTCCACATCTCACTAGCATTTGCCACCATCAGTAAATTTTATTTTAGAATTCTAACAAATATGGCATTAGGTCATGGTTGAAATTTGATTTTCTTAATGGCTACTGACATTAAGCATATTTCCATATATAAAAACAATTAGTTAGCTTCTAATTGTATAGTTTGATTTCTGTTCATAAACACAAGGAACATAAGTTTGTTTGTCAGTGGCATATTGTTTCTGGTTCAAGGAAATCAATATTCTGGAACTAACAATGAAGGTTGAATCAGTTAAGAAAAACATTTCTGGAGGGTAAGTTTCAAAAGTGGTGACTTCACATGCTAGCATTTGTTTCTTGTTTATATTAAATAAATGTTTCTGATTAATGTATGTTTCCTTTAAGCTATATTTTAAGGAACTATATTGCTTTGATCTTATGATTTTGCCAATTTCCGTAAATAGCTTCCTAAATTGCCATGCTTTTCTATAACAACTACCTGGAAAGGTGATAGAAGGGGAAAGAAAATGATTAGTGAGCCATAGAATTCTTATGGTCTAGGCCTTGTGTTGGTATACACATTCTGTATATACATCTGTGGTGAAAATTTAGCCACATGGATGGCCAACTACAAAGCAGCAAAAAGATGTTGTCTAGCTATGTTCCAATGAAGAAGGTACTTCATTTATACAAAGAAATCTTTACCAGATTCCTCAATTATGCTGATCTTCTTCTCATTCACACAGCAATCAGATATCTCTCAAACACAACATTTCATTATTCAGAATTCCCAATATCTTAGGTGTTGCTCATTCATAGAAGTCATAAAATCCTGGCAAACTGATATGGAAAGGTTTATTGGGACAGAAAAGGGAACGTCCTTTGAGTAATCCATTGGTACCCTCTGGAAATCACTTCTGGTTCTTAGATGCCACTTGGCAGTTTCTGTCTGACCAAGCATCTCATGTTCACAGTAATGTTTAGTATTGCATAGATATCCTTTAGGGACTAGTATTCCTTTCATATTCTGTTTTATGCTTGGGCAAATTTGGAACAAAGAAGGATGTTTTCAGCCTTAAAGAACAAACTGTTCATTTTTTCAGATTAATTGTATTGATGGGAATAATATTCATTAGAAATTTAACATGCCTCTAATTTATTTCATTCTATCTAATTTCACATGCCAATAACTATACACATTTTTCCCAACATTTGCTGCATTCCATGAAATGTAAACTATCATCTGTTTTAAAATACTATTATTTTATGTACGACTAAGAGAAATATAGAGGGAATGCCTCACTTAACACTTTGTTATCAAAGGAGTTTTAATTCACAAACAGCTATGTTTGGATTATTTAAATGTAAATTTACATAAAACCTATCAGTACATAATAAAAAGAAGATGTAAATGAAATAGCTTGGATAAATTATTCCTGATACTAATCCATATTGTGTCTAATATTCTGAACTCCAAATACAAGCTTTTCTTTTCCAGATTGTTTCACAAAAGATGAGCTCTGTGCCATTGACAGTGTTGATGACATAGCTTTGTCCTTAAAGTGTTCAAATATTGCCTCATGAAGATTCAAGCCATGAAACCTCTTCTCCAAGTTTGTACGTATAAATGTAGACATCATGAACCATAGTGCCTCTGTCATAAAAATTGTGAGATACATTCTGATTTCAGAATTAAGGAAACATGAGTGAATCTTCATTTTAGTTTAAGGAAAATTTAAATCCTCTCAACACTGGAATTATTTAATTATTTATTTGTTTACCCTTTTCTCTGAACTTGAGAGGATTTCTTGTGGTTGGTTGAGACCAAAAAAAAATCAGGTGAATCCCTACTAAACCTAAGTTCTCTTTTGCTTGTGATATATTCCTTTTTATTAGGAACCTACAAATTTAGCTGAGGATTAACACACTCTAGCTACCACTAAGGGGTTTTATGTTGATTTAGGTATAAAATTTCAAATGGGAGCTCTACATTGGTAAGCAAGTCTTCTCCATGTAATGATTCAGGGCCATTTGTATCTTTTAAAATATTCACCATACAACTTGTAAATTCACAATTTTAATATATAAGCATTGTGAATAGAAAAGAATATTAAGAATTTGATAAAAAAAATTTATGATTAGGGCTATTATAGTTTAGATCTATCTCCAAAAGTTTATATGTGAGACGATGCAAGAATTTTCAGAGGTAAAATGATAAAATTATTACAGCTGTAACCAAATGGATGTCCACCCAATAATGTATTAATTGGGCTGTAACTTGATAAAGGTAGGGTGTGGTTGGAGAAAGTAGGTCACTGGAAATGTGCCTTTGTGGCTTATATTTTTCCCTGATGAGTGGAGCTCTCTCTTCTCTTCTTGGATGCCATGTCCTCAGCTGCTTTCTTCTGCCTTAACTTGAGCCCAGAGCAATGATGTTGGCCAACCATAAACTGAATCTCTGGAATTGTAAGAGAAAATAGACTTTTCCTCTTCTATGTTATTCTTGTCCGTCATATTGGTCACAGTGATGAAAAAAATAGCTAGCAAATATAAGTAGATGCTTCATTTTATTCACTTGATCACTTGATTTTATTCACTTGATCAGAATCAATTCATAAAATTAGCCACAGCTACAGAAAAGGACATAAAATATCATCTAATTATGTGTCCTGGGGGAAAACAGAAATACATTAGACACATAGTTGTCTCTTAGCTAAAATCAGCTAAAAATAGCATACCTAAAAGGAAGAAAATCTCAAAAGAATACTCTTTAGCTGCACGTTGCTCTAGGCTTTGCTTATCCACAATGAAAAAAATACTTAATAAAAAAGAATTTATAATTGCATATAATAGTATTTAGGAAACTCAATCTAGCTTTTAAGTCTAATATTTTTGTTAATTTTATAAGATCATTTTATGTTTATAAAGTTGGCTATGTTAAATGTATCATTTGACATCTTCAGACACAAAATAATTAGGTAATGAATTCATAAATAGCTATATCTTCAACTAGAATGTAGGATTTAACTTATTGTGACACTGAAACCTCAGTTTAACTTTCTTAACTACTTTTCACTAGGAACAAGTTTCCTTTAATCAAGCATTGTCTTCTAATATTTTTGAGCAGATTTTTGTTCTGGGTAGCCCAAATGTAACAATAAGAAACTTAGAGCTCACCTCTTTAAAATGCTTCGTTTTCCCCAAGAGGCCATTTCTGAAGCATCTAAGGACTCACAGACATGTGCTAAGCAGGGATAGAGGCTGTGCCTCCAGAACAGTTGGAGTCTCAAATTCATGCTGAAAGAAAATTCAATGTATAAAACCTGAAGAAATGCCACTTATTTTTATTTTGTGGGTGTTTTTTTTCATGTATTTCAATGATGTTTTTATTACTTCCTCCCATACCTTTCAAACTATGACTAGTTTCATGTATTGGGCAATATTATATTGAACACATAATATTCAATATAATGTAGACAACCCCAAAGACATATATAGGGATATATATATTTCTCTCTATGCAAGTTTTATGGTGTATAAACATGTAGAACAACACACATACTCCATCTAAACAAAGTGATATTTGTCTCCTTGCCATATTAAGTATTATAGCCTGTGTTAGTCAGTTTATTGTCACAAAGTACCTGAAAAGATTTCTTTTTCAAGAAGGAAAATTTTGTTTGGGGCTTAAGGTTTCAGAGTTTCAGTCCCTATTCAGCTAATTCCAATTTAAGGACCTAACATCATGGCAGAAGGGCATAGGAGAGGAGAGCTGATCACCTCATTAAGGCCAGGAAGCAAAGAAAGTAAGGCAGAAGCCTTGTGAACAAGAAATAATCCCAAGGCATACACCCAATGATCCTCTTCTTGCAATTTAGGCCCCCTTCTTAGAGTTACCATAGAGCACATAGTTAGTCTTTAAATTATTAAGTCAGCAAGTGGACTGATCAAGTTTCAGCCCTAATAATCTAATCACTGCATTGAAGCAGGCCAGAGACCTCTACCCAGAAGACCCTTATCATAATTAAGCAGAAACCTCCACTATATTTGTAATATATGAGTTCTTCTTCCTCAGAAAGCTTTCTATTGGCACAAACTTTTGCATGCAGAAGGGCATTGTTTGTAGCTTTCTCTTTGTGTATAAATGCCAGGTTTGTGGGAAACAAACAAACAACAACAAAAATTAAACCCCTGTCTGTCTACAGGATGGAACAAAACATGCTTGTCTTGAGAATCTCCCAGCCCATTATTCATTCCCCCAGGAATAAAGTTAAAAAAAAATTTCTATACTCATTGTTCAGAGGAAGAATTTCTTAAACAAAGCTTCCTTCTGATCCCTATAGTCAATAAACCTGCTTCCTGAAAATTCTTCAGGTATCGCCACTCTTCTGTCCTACGTTAGCATGTCTGAACATTCTTGCACTAACAGAGGAAATTTTGAGGTACGCTTCATGTGCAAATAATAACATTTCAACTCTGTTCCCACAAAACTCATGTCCGTTTCACAATTGCGTTTAGTCTATCTACAAGAGTCCCCATAATTTTCACAGTTTCCTTGCTCAAAAGTTAAAGCTCAAAGTCTCATCTGAGACACCAGACAACTTGGTTATGAGCTCCTATAAAAACTAAAAGAAAAACATATACATTCAATACATAATAGAGTAAGTACTACCATTATGAAAGGGAGGAATAGTGGCATAAAAAGAGAAGATGGGCCAAAAGAAGACCTAAACACAACCAGAAAAATATTCCCTGTAGCTCTACCATTGACATATGGTGCAGAAGTTGGTAAGATATGATCTCCAAAGGGTTTGAGAAACCCTAATCCTTTTACCTGATTGGTTACAGAACGTGTGGCCTCTTTTAGCCCAGCTTGGTCTACAACCAGAAACTTTCTCTGGGAGACTTTCCATATTCCTGGGCTCTTTTAACGTTTGGGTTTCCTACTGCAGCTTCAGCTTCCATCTCACTGTTTTCTTCACACATTGCCTACCCAAGGGCAACCAGCAGGGATTCAGACCTGCTACTCACTTCTCGATTGATCTCTCAGGACTTCCTTTGAAATATCCATAGAAACTTTCAAGATCATTAACATAAGCATCCTGTATTTCTTCCGAACCAGCACCATGCGAATGATGCCAAGGTCTGTTCTTACTTCAAGCCTTAACAGGGGTTCCTTTGGACTACAGCTGAGATGGCCTCTGAATGCTTGGACAGCTGAGTGCAATGAAATGAATACTGTGGAAACAACTTTATGGGTACCACTGTGTGAGTAGGGCACATCGATGGACTCAAATGAGTTTTCACTTCTATAGTCTTGAGACTGCAGTAGATGTTTTCTAAATGATTCCTGAGATGACTTCAAGACATCTTTCTTTTTTTTTTATCTCTGTACAAAGTACTTAAATTATCTTTATTATTGGCAATGTCTTCAACAGTGATACCTTTCTTGGCCCCAATTTTATGTGCACTTTTCTGGCAAAGTTCTGTTTTAGTCGGATTTTCATTGCTCTGACCAAAATACTTGACAAAAACAAGTTAGTAAAGAAAAAGTTTATTTTGGGTTCCTGGTTGCAGTCCATGGTTGGCTGACTCCATTGCTTTTGACCTGAGATGAGGTGAAGCATCATGGCAGGATGGCATGATAAGGAAAAGCAGCTTACCTCAAGGCAGCCAGAAAGAAGAAAGAGAAAAGAGGAGCCAGGGAGACAAGACATAACCTCCAAGGACACACCCCCATGACCCTCTTCTTTCAACTACCTCCACCTGAGTACAGTTACCATCCAGTTAGTGCTTTCATATTATTAATCCATCAAATGGATTAATCTACTGCTTACATTATAGCTCTCATAATCTAATCATTGACCTTCCAGCATTCCTGCATCTTCAAAGAAGTTTTAGGAAAACTTTATATCCAAGCTATAACAGTGTCTATTCCTGTAAATTGCTTCTATGAATTATTGCTAATATATTATGAAACAATTTATAATACAACATCATTACATTTAGTATTAAAGATGTTTTTAAAAATATGTGTTAATTGGTATGATTTTAGCTAGCCCAAAAACTTATTATGTACTTAAAACTTAGGAACAAAAGAGAAACTTATATTTTCTGTGTAAACATTTAGATGCAGCCAGTGTGCCAATTGCTGTTGAAAAGAATCATTGTTTTATTAAGGGACAACCAATATTATTTTAGGATTATGGAATATAATATCTGTATTATAAATTTATACCTCAATCATTTTATATGTTGAAAGAAATATTTTTTTATTTATGATTGTTGGAATTCTAAAAACATTGGAAGCTATTTCTTTCATTTTATACATATTAGCAATTGTTTTTCAAAAAATGAGGATGTGGTTCAGATTGTAATATTAATTTGGCATCAGTGTGTTCTTGGCAAGAATGAGATAAGAGTGGGTTATAGAACAAAGTGATATCAAAATACAGCCCAAAATAATTTACTGCAATGGAAACATATTTCACATACTGTCAGGGATATTTTCACTTTCCCACCTCTTCTCGAACACTTTTCCAGAAATTTCTTGTAGCTTCTTTAATAAGAACATAGGCACTTATATAATACATTTTATTTCAGGAATAGAAGTAACATATAAAGAGAAGTTATTTGGAGGTTAGTTTTGGAGAAAGGAAGCAAAATATTAATTTAATAATTATAATGTTCAACAACAGGATTTAACAAAATAAATACAAAATTTGATAATTCTCTCTAAAATTAATAATGAGAATTGAATTTCTTTAATTCTGCCATATTGCTATTAAGAAATCGCAGGATTGGCCTGGGTCTGTAGCTTAGTGGTAGAGCTCTTGTCTAGCATGGGTTAGGCATTAGGTTTGAGCCTTAACATCATATACAAATAAACAAAATAAAGGCATGCTGTTCATATATAACTAAAAAAAAAAAAAGAAAAGCCTAGGATTAATGGAAATGGCTCTGGAGTGCAGACTTTTCCATGTCTACAGGGAGGTAACAACAGCACAGGCAAGTTGGCCCTGAATTTCAACCAACCAAACTCTAATTAATGTCTTAGAAGTTCTTTAATGTTCTGAGTTATCTGATTTGGAAAAATGTGCATTTTAACAGGGTTGTTATGAAAATCAAACAAAACAAAATGTACAATTTGTGTCTTTCAAATGACAGGTAATAAACTTTAACCACACTCAACAAACAGAAACAAGAAAACATCATGTGGGTGCTCTGAAGAAAGACCTTTATGATTCACTTATGTGAAATGGACTGTGAACCATGTAGAATTCCACAGGTCCAGCAGTATAGATTCAATTACAGAGCTATCAAATCACATTGCTTTAGTTAAGAAACACTTAATGATGAACAAAAAGTAAAAATTAAATTAGAAAAATATTATATTAGAAATATGTTTATATTGGACTTATTTGAACTGATGTAAGTTTGATTAATAATTTGAAAAATCTTCACAAGTATTAAAATATAAGATTGACACCCTGTCTTTGAGATTCCATAATTAAACACATAAAATTATATTAAATAAAAAGAAGGATAGTATTGTATTTGCAGTTTCACCTAAAACTATAATTTAGAACATTTTAGGAAATGAGATATGTATATCATTAATCATTATGATGTTTATGATTTTTCATAAATCTGATCACAAATATGATCATAGTTTAAAACTTATTTAAGATTGAGAACATTGATAATTCATTATAAAATATATGTACATCATTATTTAATTTTATTATATTACTTAATTTATACAATTATATGATTTCACTCTTGCTATTTGTATTTTACACATATAGAAAGAGAAATAGCATCACTAAAATCTCATATTGCTATTTAGAGACAGAATTATGATACCACACTCCATCTATGAGAAACCAGAGCTGGTTTTATGAGAGCATGACTTTACTTGAATTGTTCAAGTCAAATGGTGAAAGTTCAGATATTATTTTATTTTCATATTTTTAAAAACAAACTTTGCATATGTATAGAAAATGTGTCACTATTACAGGCAAAACTTTAAAAAACAAGAACAATATAAAACATTTAAAAGCAAACAAGTAATGACATACCTTTTATAAGAGTTCTTCGGTCTGTGAAATTCACCTTGAGGAATAAATAGGGTAATCAATGTGGCTGTGCAAAATTAACATTTTTTTACTCACTCTTCAACCTTCTACCCACCTAAATTTTTTCTACATTACTCAAGCACAACTTCATTTTATAACATTAGGTATCATCTTAGTACACAGTTTGTACAACTTAACACTTTCCTTCCGGAACTTCTAAATTTCCACATTTTGAATTAATTTACATAGTCTCTTAATTTATTTGTTAAAGTTCATATATATAATATATATGTATATATATATATATATTTCTAAAATATATTTTTATATATAAATATATGTATGTAAATTCTTATATGTATATAATTCTAAATGATAATTACTTTTTTCTCTCTCTCTCACATGTGTTCAGAATTCATAAATATTTCAGGTGAGCAGAAGCTCTGCTCCATGAGTTTGTTCATAGTTCTAGATTTCTTCTGGGTTTATTATTCCACAAGAACAGTATAAAACATTTAAATGTTTTAGATGTTCTCATTATTCAGATTGCCAAATCTGGATCACTTCCCTATGTTTACATTCCCAACTGTGGGAAAGTTAAAACCTTAGCATCCTTAGAATACCATGTTCTATTTTTCCACCATTGAATAAAATGTAGTCATACACCACATTTTCCATTAAAGCAAGCTAGACAATATAATGTCTAGAAAGGAGGCCCTGGGACTATTTTATACTCATAATATTATATTAGTCCTATTAAGAAGAATTGATAGATCATGAGAAAAAATAGCAATTTCTGCTCTTTTTTTCATTCTTTTTAGAAATTTATCATTTGAATTACTTTGACATCTTGTTATTCCTGTCATAACTCACTTAATCCTCAACACTTGCTCAATTCTATTGCAACCCCTTGTAATATATCTACTCAATGCTTTGTAAATAAAAGGCTAAAGATTAAATCTCCAAGTATCTTTTACTAATTTGTTCCCTTAAGAATATTCCAAATACACATGCATGAATGGAATTTGCAAAGTGGAATTAAAGAAGTTGGAAACTGATTATTCTCTTTCTATTAATTCTTTCTTGTGTTGAATATACTTGTGAGAGTTGTGAAAGAGATCTCATGTCCAGTTTCTAACTTTGGGAGTAGTAGGAAATATGATGTGAAAACCTGTTTTATGAATAGGGTGTCATATGGCTACAGGTCAGAGTTCATAGTTTTGAGAAACCCTGTCTGGCTTCTAGTGGAGGCAAATCACTGATAGACGCATATTTGTAGAATCACCTGATTTTTGAAAAATAGAATTGATATTATACAATGTCAGAATGAAGATACATCTCTGAAACCCAGAGGATTTTTTAGGAGCTTCCTATTGCTAATGCTAATGGTGCAATGGGGCAAGGGGAAAATGTAACAAATGATAACTGGAACCTCATGCAACCAAGACCTCAAAGGTCTTGAAACATAATTTATATCATCAGTAAAAAGACACTGACAAGCCAAGGTGTTGGCACAGGGTAAAATATAAATAAATAAATTATATAAGTATATTTTATATGTATATGACACAAAATGAATAATATTTATTTCCTAAAAGCAAATATAGCTTTTTAAATAATTAGGTAAATATATGAGACCTATAAAATTATTATAGAACTTAGCTATCTATTTTAGTCAGCTCTTTCACTACTGTAACATAAACGTGACAAGAACAATTTTAGAGGAGGAAAGTTTACTTATTGCTCACAGTTTTAGAGGTCTCAGTCCATAGAATGGCGGCAGTTGTCAATTTCTCTGGGCCCCAAGTGAGGTAGCACAAGATAGCACACGGCTATGGTGGAGGAAAGCAGCTCAGGACATTGCCACCAGAAATCAAAGAAAGACTTCTCTCACCAAGGAGAAAAATATATGCCCCAAAGTGCTGAAGTCTGGCTGGGCAAAATAACCTGGGGGTGACAAGCAACTTGTGAAGATTGAAACAGCAGGAGCTACTGTATTGCAAGTGAACTCAGCAGGAACTGAGGGAGAACTCAAAGTAGCGGGCACTCGAGCTAGCAGGAGCCTCTTTATTACGGGACAGCAGAGGGGTATATACCCAACTAATTACACACAGCTTAACTTAATTAACATCATTAGATACAGCAGTCAGTCATTAAGGAATCCTCATCATCTTAATGGCTCGCTGGCATTACTTCACAAACCACTCCTCCTGGCAAACTGCCAGGCCCCATCTTGACTTGGTTGTGGCTCTCAACACCAAAATCAAGCCCTAGGGACACACTTCCTCCAATCACAAACTACCTTTCTGCAGTTATCACCTAGTTAATCTCTTATCAGGCTATGAATACACTGCTTAGATTAAATCTCTTATAACCCAATCATTGCACCTCTAAACTTTCTTTAGAACTGGTAAATTCCAAATGATACAAACATATACACAAACAACTCTCCACTGTAATTTTATATGAGGTATGTTGATAATATATAATGTTTCATTCTTTAGCTGCATATACTAGACTGAGAAAGAGGGAAAATAAACACAAAATGGTTTTAATGAGCAATCATTCTCCTCTTTGGAGAATAAACATAATTACTTTACCTAACTTGGGAGACTATTGCTATTATTTTATTAAAGTTTGCAAGTTTAATTAAAAAATTGTATTTGGGGGCTCTGAGGAACAAATGATTTTGGAGGACAGTGGCACAGGATGATTATGTTACCTAACTCCAATGTTCCTGTACAATGCTCAAGTACAGCATTCTTTAGAAAGATAAATTTATTTTTTCCAAGGAGAGTTGGGACCTTTATTTGATATCCTAAAAGGTCCATCAGATCCAAATTCACCCCACATGTTAATGCCTGCAGCAAGAAAGGCATTAAAAATCACTTAAACATATATGGGAAATATGCAATTGGATAGAATTGATATAAGTTTGTCTTTATTATTTATTGTACTACCAACAAAAAATATTCCTACAAGAGTATTTTGGCAAGAAGGTCCAGTATTATGGATACATTTATCTTATTCTCCTAACACTATTCTTACTAGGTATCCTCAGGCTGTAGGACAATTCATACTCAAAGGAATAAAAGCAGCAAAGGGGGTGTTTGGAATTTCTCCCAATAAAATTATTACTCCATATACTATGAATCAAATTGATGAGTTAGCTAATGAGTTAAATACTTGGGCAATAATCATGTGCAAATATAATGTTTCATTTGATAACCACTTACCATCTAATCCTTTATTGTCTTTTTGGTCTTTACATCCTGTAATTTTTCCAAAAATGACAAGAAAAACACCTATCATGAATGCTCCAAATATATTCACTGATGGGTCAAATAATGGTACAGCAACAATAGTTACACCTGATCAAACTTTTACATTTTCAGTACCCAATCAGCTCAAAAGGTAGAGCTTAATGCAGTATTACAAGCTTTTGTGATGTTTAAAGATTCTGTATTTAATTTATTTTCCAATAGTCAGTATATAGTTAATGCTATAGTATCCCTTGAAGATGCTGGTAGGATTTCCCCTTCCTCTACTGTTTTCTCTTTGCTTTCCACTATACAAAGTCTAATCTGGGACAGAAAAGATCTATTCTTTATAGGTAAAACTACACATGACATACATATTTTCTCTACACTAGAAGAAGCTACAAATTTTCATAAAAAGTTTCATGTCAATGCTAATACTTTACAAAAGCATTTTAAAATAACTAAGGAACAAGCTAGACAAATAATAAAAAAATGTCAAAATTGTGTGACCTTTTTACCACAAGTTAATCTTGGAGTCAATCCCAGAGGACTAACCATATTTGGATGGCACACACTTGCCAGAATTTGGAAAATTAAAATATTTGCATGTTACAGTTGATAATTCTTCTGGATTTTTGATGGGCTCCCTTCATGCCAGAGAAAAAAACTAAAGATATTATAACTCATTGCTTACAAAATTTTGCCACTGTGGGTGTTCCAAAACAGTTAAAAACAGATAATGCCCCTGGTTATACTTCTACCTCTTTTTAACAATTTTGCTCATCATTTGGCATTACTTATATAACAGGAATCCCATACAATCCACAGGGACAAGGCATAGTTGAAAGAGCTCATCAAACTATTAAAATGTACTTATTAAAGCAAAAAGAAGGAATTGGGAAGGGGTATATATTCCCCAAAGATAAACTTAAAATAACACTTTTTACTCTAAACTTTTTAAATTTGGATTTATCAGGGCTTAGTGCTGCGGAAAGGCATATGTGTCCAAAAAATGTACATAAGCCCAAGGTACTTTGGAAGGATATTTTAACAGGACAATGGAAAGGTCCTGACCCAGTAATTGTCTGGAATCGGGGGTCTGTTTTTGTGTTTCCACAGGGAGAACAGCAGCCGATTTAGATTCCAGAGAGATTAACTAAGGTTCTGACCCAGTGATTGTCTGAAGTCTGGGGTCTGTTTATGTGTTTCCATAGGGAGAACATGAGCGATTTGGATTCCAGAAAGATTAATTAAAGTGATTTCTACAGACCAAAAAGAAGATGATTTGGCTCAAATCCATAACAGCTGATATCCAAAACTCCAGTTTGGCTATCCTTACATCTGCAACAGAACCAGGATGCTTTTTTCAATATCTATTTTATTATTACCCTTTCCCACATCATGAAGTTCTATTTTGTTTTTTGAGCTCATACAGACCTAGGGTAATGTTTCAGAAAATTATTTTTTTTTAGTGCCTTCTAGAATGTTACATAATTTTTTTCTTTACCCGTTATTGCCAGAATTCCTATCTTCATCCCAGTGCTGGTGAAGACAAAGATAAAACCAATCTACAGCTTCTGCAATAGCCATCACTGAACTGCTTGCAGAACTTGCCTGGACTATGTATCATTTGTCACTTGTATGCATTCTGAAGTATCTGTTGGTGCAGCGACTTGTGGTAGTGTTGAGGTATTTTTGCTGATGGTGTCATCGGTGGTACAATTTTTCCAAAAGGAGCCATCAATTGGCTTGGTGTACCTTCCTCCCTTCTGCTTTTCATGGTCATTCAGCTAAAATTTGGGGGCCAACAGAGGTGAGGCAAAGAACCTCACCCCCCCCAGCTGGTACAAAGACCTATCCACAGGTGTGGCTGTATGCTGGACCAGTAGTCAATGACGGGTAAGATCCAATTACAATGGTACCAACCTAAGACAGGAGGCTGACGCCTTGATGTCAGCTCATCCGATAATGGGTAAGAACCATATGTACTGTTGGACAACCTAAGGCAGGCACGATCCGTAAGTCACATGCTTGTTGTTTAAACAGAGAGGGGGAGATGTTGAGAGCCACAGCCAAAGGGTCCCCAGCAAACTTCCAGCTGCCAGCAAACTTCCAGCTGCCAGCTGATGATTGGCTCACAGTGGCCCCAGCAAACTTCTAGCTGCCAACTGATTGGCTCCTCTGCAATGATGCTCATTGTGTTGTTTCCCCGCCCTTTCAGACCACGGAGCTGCTCATTGGGGGACTTTTTTTGGCTCTGCCCATGTGACCCAGCCAATTGGCCTCAAGAGCAGAAGGAATGGGGGAGGTTGAGAGGATTGTGGGAAGCCGGTGGTGGCAGTTGGGCTCTGAGGGTTTTTCCTGAGGAGCTGTGTGGTGGGGTGTGTGTGTTCTAAAAATAAAGTTCATTTCTTTTGACAAGTGGCTCCTGAATTGTGCCCAGCCAGACTGTGGCATATGGAGGACAGTGGCACAGGATGATTATGTTACCTAACTCCAATGTTCCTGTACAATGCTCAAGCACAGCATTCTTTAGAAGGATAAATTTATTTTTTTCCAAGCTTCCTCATAGTTTCTGCATGTAACATAACTTCTGACAACCATGTATTTATACCTCAGAATTGAAAGGTAAAAATTATTTCCAGGATATGGAGTCCATTTCTGCTGTCTCTGCTGGAGTTAATGATGTTAGCGTCATTTGTGTTTGTCAGTGTTAACTTTAAGGTAGGTCCCATTAAATTTTATCTTCAAAACTATATTTCATATTCAGAAGTAGTGAATGTTAGGTTCAAGTCTCTATTTCAATAATGTGAATACTAAAAAAGCTCTAGAATTCCACAGTTGTGTTTGCAGTTGCCTATGTCCTCAGATTCTAAGTCATGGCAGATGCTGGAAATTTCACGGTGGAAAAGGTCTGGGATTTTTTTTTTTCTTTTCTTTTTTTTCTGGAAATGACACAAGCTTAAATTTAGAGCCTGAATTTTCTGCCCTTATAGCTGTCATGTGATCACTACATTTTATTTGTTTTAATCATTTCTGCTTTAACTATTTAAGTCTATTGTACGATTTTTCATTCGTTTTTCTTAGTGTTTTTCTAAGTGTTTAAGTGGAGGCAATCTGCAGAAAATTCTAGCCTTCTTTATTGTTTTCTAAAAGAAATTTGTTTTTGTAAAAGACCGAGCACAGGGGCTGAGGATGTGGCTCAAGCAGTAACACACTCACCTGGCATGCGACAGGGCACTGGGTTTGATCCTCAGCACCACATAAAAATAAAGATGTTGTGTCCACCAAAAACTGAAAAATAAATACTAAAAAAATCTCTCTCTTTCTCTCTCTCTCTCTCCCTCTCTCTCTCAAAAAAAAAAAAAAAAGAAAGAAAGAAAAAGAAAAAAAAGACCAAGCACAAGGTAATCACCACTTGGTTATTACTAACTTTTAAGTGCTTCCTGATACTAAAGTATTATCAAAAATAATGTGCATGAACTTCAATTTTAAAAAAATTACTGTTCTGTTCAAATTAAATATTCTCACCAGAGAAGTATTTATAAATGTTGATAAATTTTAAAAAATAGGAACTAACAATATGCCAGAAATTACATGTCAAATTAAAAATTAATAATTTTAAATGTAAAAACTTCTACCAAGGACTATTTTTTTAAAAATTCTTAAAAATGCACAATTCAAAAATAATGATTTGTGGGCAATAAAGAGCTTGCATTACAAAGTTATTTAATAAGTGAATCAGGTCTGAATTATGGGCCATTGAATCTTAGTTTTTAAAGGAATAAAAGCTCAATGATGCAATCTCAATATGAACTGTTCTGATAGACATATTTTTTAATTCATTTTCAATAACTGCTGTTATTTTTAGCCTTGACTGGTACACAATGAACATGAGCTTTGATACATTGTCAGAAAGTTGATTTTACAACATCTCCAGGGTAGTTTTCATGTTAATTTTCCATTTTGAAACTAAAGAATTAATTTATTTGAGTATGTTTTGATTGCTTTTTGACAAATGAAAACTTATTTTGAGTTCTTCTGGGATATTCTTCTAGATGTTTGCATATATAACAGAAGAATTAGCACTATTTTCTCATTAATTGTCAACCAGCAATGACTTTTAAATATTGATTTAATGTCAATAGTTTCATAATAAATCTGTAGGACACATGATTATTATGTTTTAGAATATATAATTATTATAAAATAACATATTATAATCCCCTACATATTCTTATAATGTTTTATCCATAAATGGTAGTTATTCGTAGTTATTCAAAGTTCTTCAGGGAAACTACCATAATTTTACAATCTGAAATCATTTTTATTACATGCTCTAGGTCTTCTTTCCACATTCTCAGATATCCATTGAACTACCAGTATTCTTTGTAATGTGTGCCATTTGGTAGATTTAAATTAAATGTAAATATAAATACATAATGTTGTGTGTGATAATTTGTGTGATGTTTAAATGAATATTGAGGTTTGAATAAAATGAAACTTAGAATATAAATAAACAATAATACTTTTAAAATGTGAACTGCAGCAGAAAGAATGGAAGAATCAACAATAAAGCTATGGCTAGAAACAATTAAAATAGAAAACAAAAGCTTAAAATCAATTCAGATCAAATACTGGTTTGCCAACCACTCTCTTTTTCCTACAATGAACAAAAAATACAATATTTATTTTATAATATATAAACTAAGTAAAAAAAGTTATATTAACTTCTCATTATTCTGGTTGTACATGATGTCGAGTTACATCAGTCATCTAATCATATGTGGCTGTATTACTATAATATGCTGATTTTAAGTCCTTTGGGTATAAACAAAATGAGTTAGATAACTGAGTCAAATGGTGGTTCCATGTCAGGTTTTCTGAGGAATCTCCAAACTGCTTTCCGGAATGGTTCCATCAGTTTGCAGACTATCAGCAATACATGACTGTGCCCTTTTCCCCACATCCACACCAACATTTACGATTGCTTGTATTCTTGATAATTGTCATTTTGACTGGCGTGAAATGAAATCTTAGAGTAGTTTTAATTTGTATTTCTCTAATTTCTAGAGATGTTGAAATTTTTTTTCATGTATTTGTTGATTGCATTTCTTCTTCTGTGAAGTGTCTATTTAGATCCTTAGCCCATTTATTGATTGGGTATTTTCGTTTTTTTGATGTTAAGTTTTTTGAGTTCTTTATATATCCTGGAAATTGGTGTTCTATCTGATGTGGATGTGGTAAAGATTTTCTCTCATTCTGTAGGCTCTGTCTTTATGTTATTGATTGTTTCCTTTGCTGTGAAGAAGCTTTTTAGTTTGACTCCATCCCATTTATTGATTCTTGATTTTACTTCTTGTGCTTTAGGGGTCTTATTAAGGAAGTTAGTTCCTAAGCAAACATGGTGAAGATTTAGTCCAACTATTTTTTTTTTTCCTTTTAGGTGCAAGGTCTCTGTTCTAGTGTCTAAGTTTTTGATACACTTTGAGTTGCCTTTTGTGCAGGATGAGAGCTTGGGGCTTAATTTCATTTTTGCCACAAATGGATTTCCAGTTTTCCCTGAACCATTTGTGGAAGAGAGTATCTTTTCTCCAATTTATGTTTTTGGCGCATTTGTCTACTATGAGATAACTGTATTTATCTGAGTTTGTCTTTTTATCTTCAGTTCTGTGCCATTGGTCTACATGTCTATTTTGGTGCCAATATCATGCCGTTTTTGTCTCTGTAGTATAATATAACTATGTCTCCGTAGTATAATTTAAGGTTTGGTATTGTGATGGCTCCTGTTTCAGTTTTCTTGGTAAGGATTACTTTGGCTATTCTAGGTCTCTTATTTTCCAAATCAATTTCATGATGGCTGTTTGTATTTCTGTGAAGAAAGTCATTAGGAGATTGATTCCCAAACATTTTTTTTTTGAAGCTATTGTGAATGTGACACTTTTCCTAATTTCTCTTTCAGTGGACTAATCAGTGATGTATTGAAATACATTTGATTTCTGGGTGTTAATTTTACATCCTGCTACTTTCCTGAATTCATTTATTATTTCTAGAAATTTTCTGATGGAATGTTTTGGATCTTCTACATATAGAATAAGATCATCAGCAAATAATGGTATTTTGATTTATTTTCCTATTTCTTTCTTCTGTCTAATTGCACTGGCTAGAATTTCAAGGACAATATTGAGTAAAAGTTGTGAAAGAGGTTAATATCTTTTGGATATACGTGAAAGTGAGTTTCACTGTGGTAATCAAATTATGCACTCCTTAAAAATATGTATTAGATGATTTCTAATGGTTAACCTGTGTTATTAAACTTAGATAAACTTTACTAACTCTGACTTTCGTTATAACATTCTCAGAAGACTTCTTTAATCAGACATAAAATGTCTCCAGTATTTTTCCAACCAAATCTAAACCATAGGATAACATTAAGGTAGTTTCCAGGTAGAATTATTTCTATAGGTATATGGAAAAAAGTAGCTGAAGGCTGAAACCTAAGTTTAAATATACTTATGAGTGATTTTAGTAATAATGGTATTAGTAATAGTGGTTATATAAAACACAGCTATTTGCTACTTAATTCCACATGGGAAATGTGGTCCATAATGAATTTTGTTCTTATACTGCATATACCAGGTCACTCAGGTCTAATGATGAAGAAATAAAATAACTTCTTCATTCCACCAAGGGGACAATTATTCCTTTACGGCACCTGCTCTGTAACTCAGATTGTTCCCCTCCTGATTAGAAGTGGCTTTATAAACAGATGACATCTCTCTAGGGAGAAGCTTCGGTATATTAAATAAATTGCCAATTATTGCTTTCATTTGAGAATTGTGAATGAGATTCACTAAGTTTACAACCATTCTAATGCTGTTCTAAAGAAGGTGTTATAGTAGCTCCCTGATATATCTCAATAGGCATAACCCTTATGATTTGGTATTTTAGGTAACCTTCTTACTCATCTCTAATTACCAAAAAGTACAAAAAGCATTTATTATTTTATGAGATATAAAAGTAATATTTTACTAATATTTAAGGCAAACTAAACCTTGTTACACAAACTATGAAAATTATCCAGCTGTTTATTGTACAGGATTCTGCAGAAAGAAAGATGGTAAAGAAATCATAAAAAAAAAATCATTACTCAAACCAGAAATAATAGTTTTATTGAAAAAATCAGACCCATATTGAGAGAAATGATATTGTTTTTCACCTTTGTATAGCATTTAGTTCATGATTAAAAGTGAGTATGAAATATTTCTTCAAGAACCATACACATGGAATAAGCAACATTGACTTGCAACAGTGAACTTAGTGTCCCTAAATATATGTTTTAATGGTTTGTATTATATTTCATATCTTTCTTGAAGTATAACTGAAAAATAATATGCATGTATTTAAGAAATACATGTTTTATACACTTAAATATTGTGAAATGAATACTATGATCAAGATAATTTCCATATCTATAATTTTCATAATTTCATTTGTGTGTATTTAATATCTACTATTTTAGCATACTCTACCTATATGATACAATACTACTGATTATAGTCAATCTAAAGTATGGAGATACTAATTGAGATACTAATACAGAAATGAGATATTAATACAGAATTCTAAGTTTTTAAATAAATATTTCATAAAATAAATAATTTTAAAGCTTTCAATGGAATACCACAATACACTATAATCTGTAGGCATCTTTAGTTGTTCAATGATTAGACATTCCTGAAAATTAAAGTTTTTTACATATTTACTTAATATATATTTAGAGAATAGAAAGGATAGAAAGAAGAGAGAAAAAGCAAGATACAAGTGTCATAAATTAGCTTACACTTTAATCAAAAGTTTATTGCTTATGATATTACTTTATCCACCCATGCATTGTACGTTCCCTGAGAAAGGCTCTGGGAAAATATGGTTTTCTCCATCAAGTTAGAGCTTCTTTTGTTTTTCAGAAAACATTAAGATTATGGATCCTTTTCTCCTATCATAACACCCAACTCACCCATCCTTTAATCAGCTTCTCGTTGCTTGGTAGATAGGAAGTGCTCTTCAGTGTCTCCAACCTCCCTCCCTTGCCCCGCTTCTGCCTTGGTGCCCTGCTCTTCACCTTCCCCTTCTTCCAGAGGAAAGCATATGAGGAAGCAGGAATAGAAAGAATCCTGGCCAAAGTGAATATTTTCTAGGAAAGTTTCAATGAATGATAGTTAAATTACCAAAATGTAAACAAGACCAGTTAATAAAAATATATAGTGGGCAAGTTGAAGAGATAATATTCAATCCTCCAAGAAACAGGAAATTATTTGCATGGGAAGGTGAGTGGTAGAAGGAAGCTGGAATGGAATTATGATATTTCAGAGAGATTACTTTAAAAGACAGAGTGATAGATAAAAAGTAGCATCAATGATGAGAGAACTGTGGCACTAAAATTTTATTATTGTTAATTAAAAATCATCCTGTAATATCGGTACTGTGTGGTTATAAAGTTAGCAGAGTAAACTTGAAGAGTTTAGAGCCCTGGACTGGCAAAGCAAAAGAAGGAAAAATATGGATGCAGGAGACTTTTTAAGAGGGTGTATACTTTATAACTAACTATTTTCAGAAAGGAAAATGGAATCAGTCAAGGATAAAATGTAAGCTTTTCACCAGCATTCTTGGTAGAATTGCTGCATCATTAGTTAAAAAGAGAAATCCAAATATAGGCTGTTTAGGACATTAGAAGATAAGTATAATTTCCAATGTTAGAAAATTAATGTCAAAAATAAAAAGGCTTAAAATGATATAATGATCCTACATAAGAATAGAATAAAAAAACGAAACTAAACAGCAACTAAAGAAAGATATAGTGTAGACAAAATGGAATAATAGCATTCAAAAAGAAAATTTGTGTAAGCTGAAATCAAAGTAGGGTATTATTACAGAATATTAAAATAAGCAAATTTGAGATATGAAGGCACTAAAACCCCACACAATACATGAAGGGAGAAAATAATCACCTCTATATAAACATTTATTTCAAAAACAGTAATGCCATTTTTTCATATATTATGTGGATTGTTATTGGGTAGATGATGCATAACTAGAAGTTATATGAACTATTTATGCTGTTCATTACCTCATTGTGTTGAGGCAGTGAGCTTTTATTTCCCTATTGGATATAAATGAAGAGATGCATCCATCCAAATATAGCAGAACAAGAATGTATTATATCCCTGGTGAACTAAGTTCTGTAATACATATTCAGCTTGAGAGCATTCATACGTTTTTCTGTGCTGCACAAATATGTGCATTTTTAGCTTACCAGACTTTCCCAAACCATAGCTACACAAAGCAACTTAAAACTGCAGTCTGCTAAACACTTTTATGAATTTTGATGAAATAGAATTATAGTTGAATGTGGGGGATTTTTCAGTTTCTAATAATTCATACTAGAAAATTAATATTCTTTAGATAACTGCAAAAAGCAATTATATATACAAAGGTGCAGTTTTGACGATATGCATTCTTTTTCAAAGAAAATTTCTAGAAAGAGTGCTACTTCAGAATGCATCTCTCTCCATTTTTTATTTTTTACATTAGAAACTATGCTGCTGATATTGAAATAATGAGTTGCACAGTGTCATGGGTTACTGATATTCTATATATACCATTATCTTATGGTATCATAAACTTACACTCATTATTTCCCCATTTTTCTGATTAATAAAGTAAATAAATACCAGAGCTTTATTTTTATGATAATATTGATAATGTTCATTTTATCAAGGACAAATATATGAGGAAATTATTTGGGATAGTCTAGGTTGAACAAACAATGTCAGGGTGTAAAATGAATAAAATATGCAAGATTTAAAAAAATAAAGAAAGTATTGAGATGAAAAAGAAAAGTATAGCAAATTATATGTCTCTAGCCCCTGAACAGAAAGAACATGGATAGGGTTGGATGATAATATGGCCTGAAGGTCAGGAACACCCAGCAGAGACTGGAGTCAGGTGAGTCTTTCTGTCTGCTAAAAATGTCTCTTGGGAAGGAACAGGAAGGATCAAAATAGCCTGTCTGTGCAGAGTTCTCCTGAACACCAGTCCCTAGCCAGTGTTTGTGATAGGCAGGACTTAGAGAAAAAGCAAGGTGTCATGGGAGACTGGGAAAGAATGCATTCAGAGTTCAGGTCCCTGAGTCACACAGCAAAGAAGAGATAGGACAAAAGTATTATTCCAATTTTTGTTACTATAACAAAATGCCTGAGGCAGGTTAACTTATTAAACTCACAGTGTTGGAAGTTTCAAGTCCAACATAGGACAGGCTCCACTGTTTCAGCCTCTGGTGTGGACATAACAATGATCGAAGATGTGATAATAGCAGAAATGCACGTGGGAGGAAGACATCACATATCAAAAGAAAAAGCCAGAGAGTGATGTGTGGGTCAGGCTTGCTCTTGTAAAAATTCAGGCTAATTTACTTAAATCCCATGAGAACTACCTTAATCTCTTCTAAGAACAGTGGTCCCAATCACCTAAGGACCTCCTGCTAGACTCTCTCTCTCTCTTAAGAAGCCACACCACTTGTCGAAATTGGAACAGTAAGGACCTAGCCTCCAACACACAAACCTTTGAAGTTTGCATGCAAAACCATTTTGCAACTAGAGCAGCAAGAAATAAACATGAGGGCAAATGGGTCTCACATTATGAGGAACTGGAGAGAAATTAAGTCAACTGAACTTTGAAAACATGCTGTGTATAATATTAAATATTGTAATATAAGTAGCTGAAATTTTGTCAAGCAACTCAAAGTCCTAACCTTAATTACAGAGTGGAACCTCATAAAAATAATGACAAACATCAGATTTTATTAATATAAAATGGTTTCAAATCAGGATAGCACATATTCATTGAGAATTGGGGAAACAGAGAAAAATGTGATTTATTAAAAATAACAAAATTCCAAAGTGGGATTGTAACTCAGTGGTAGAGTGCTTGCCAAGCATGCCATGGGATTAATCCCGAGCACTGTAAAAACATAAATAAAAATAGAATTAAAATAAAATAGTTCTATTTGATTATATCTTACCTGAAACTTTCTAAGAAGAAACTTGAAATACAAGAAAGACTATTTTCCTAGACCAGATTCTTCAGAACAAAATCTGGTAGCTTGTTTTGACATTTGCTAGTTCTGTGACTTTTGGCAAATCAGTTGCTTCTCTGAGTTTTAGTTTCTTTATAAGAATAGCTACTGCTTAATCAATCTCACAAAAGTGTTGAGAGTTCAAAAAAGAACCAGTACTCATTTTCTAAATGACAATGTGTGTGCCCAGTTTGAAACACAACTTTTAATATTTTAGTCCTCATCAAACCAGAAGTATAAAATTTAAATTATTTAGATCTTCATTACAATTCTAAAAGACACATTCTTTCTGGTTATTCTGGTAAAACATTTTGTTTTCATGGGAAACTAAAAATTTGATTCAGGTTGTAATTACTAAAAACAAACCAAAACAACAACAACAACAAAAAGAAAGAAAAAAAAGGAAGAAAAAAGTTATTTATGAAACTGGGGAGATATGAATTTGTCTTTGAGGAGAAAGCATCTGATGTAGGTTTTTGAGACAGTATATATGTATGATTGTGTCTGTGTGTGTGTGTGAGTGTGTGTGTGTGTGTGTGTGTGTGTGTGCTTCTATGTGAGAAAGAAATGTGGTTTAGCCTTGATCCAAGATATAAGACACTTTAAATTCATCCAGTGCTATTAAAGAAGTGTACTTTAAATCAGTTTGATTTTATCAGGGCAATTTATTTTGCCCTCATACAAATGTAAGAATGATTTACAACAAGAGTCTTTATCTCATAAAATAACTAAATGAGTTTTCTGCTTCAAAAGTACTTAAATCATCCCAGTTACTCCACTTAACGCAACAATTTATGCTTTCAGCAATACAAGCATAATCTCAAAATCTCTTACTTTTGGTATCTTTTTTACATGCTCATTGTTTATAACTCAGTATAATCTAATTACTCTTTGTGGTATTTTCTAAACTCAGTTGTGTGTTTATCACAGAAGGTCTTATCTATATCACCATTATCATTAATCACTTGTGAATTACTTGGCTTCTTATGCATTTTTATAGCTTCCATTACAGTTGCTGTCTGGCCTTTCCTCAGAAGTAGCTAACCAAGTGTTCTCAATTTAGTGGAGCTTTTTCAGCAAAAGATTTCAAAATTATATCAGTCTTTCCTCCTGAGAAATTAATCTTGTATACTTTTTAGTATTATAATCATAAAACAGTTTTGTTGACTAAAGACAAAAGATTAAAATCAATAAAAATCACAAACATCCTATGGAAAGAAGTAGAATTTGAATGTATTTTTGCAACAATTGGGGATTTTTATATTGATCATAATTACTTGTGGCTCTTGGGCACAGTGACACCAGCCCTGCCACATTTTCCTTTTTATTTTTAGCTTCTGAGAGTGCTGTGTCTTAGAAAATGTGAAGAGACCTCACATGTCAGAAAGCAAACACAGTTACATCAGTGAGCTCTGAGAAGTACTGACAGGCGTTAGGGGGAAAAAAAAAAAAACTAGTGGCTGTTCTCTCGAGTTTAAATAGAATATTTTGGGAAAATGACATGACAACAATATAATGGGCATTCTGAGGCACTTGTAATTCACAATAATTCTATAAAGTTGTATCTTTTATAGCAATAAAGTTCAAAATGTTGCAAAGTTATAGATCTTAGTGTTAACAGGTCAAGGTTTTAGAGAAAGCCTTGTTCATGTACCTTAATATAGTGTGAAAATATAGAGATGCTGGTTCTGATGCTAATGAGCTTTATGGACAAGGCGGCCTTGCCCAGGCTCTCTGAAAACATCAGCAAACAGGTGTTCGCCAGCAGCTCTGACCTGTCTTCCTGAGAATCATCAACTCTGTCTACATGCAGCTGGTCATCAAGGAGATCAGAGCAATTTTGTTCCAGGATTCCTAATAGCCAGCAGAGACCACTTGAACTACACTTTCTTTCACTGCTTGTATAAAATTAAGTCCCTGTAATTATTCATTCTTCTTGAAGTAACTAGAGCACTGTTTGGTTAAATAAATAAAGCAAATGATGTCTTCTCTGAATTTGAGTAGATATTCCACAATTTAATGAGAACAGAGAATTTATTGAGATGTACTGAATTTATAATTAGGATATCGTTAATGGAAAATATGCATTGAGGCAGTTGGTGTCAAAGCGTTAAGATTACTTTTAACATTTGAATCCTGAAAAGGATTTCTTATACAAGAGATAAACAACAAGCATGAATATCTTATAATGTAGTGAATATTTTCCATGTCATTTAAAAGTTTATAGTATGACAATAAATATATGCCTTTAAACACACACGTGCACACACATGCTGAATACACACAGGCTGAATTTTATTAAATACTTAAAATCAGCCAGTTGCCGTTTAAAATTCTTCATATTCTTTAATTTATTTAATTATAAAATAGGCCTATTTTTATATTATTTGCTCATTTTGCTCCTGAACAAACTGAATGAAGTAGGTGGTTTTTCTAAATTAAGAGAACAATCAAAGGAACAGGGACAGAAATTAAGTTTATTTAAACTGTCTTCTAAAAGATTATTCTTATTCACAATGCTTATTGCTTCTCATAATCACTTCATTGGTGAAGAGTTTGCTTGAAAATCTAAACATTTAGTAATAAAGTCCAGTTCTGGTACTTATATTATCACATTTTAGACAGATCCTAAGAATTGAAAAGGTGTATTTGGATGGGCTGGGCATGATGGCACACCCCTATAATTATAGTGGCTCCTTAGTCTGAGACAGGAGGATTGCAAATTCAAAACCAGCCTCAGCAAAAGTGAGGCACTAAGCAACTCAGTGAGACCCTGTCTCTAAGTAAAATACAAAATGGGGCTGGGGATATAGCTCAGTGGTTGTGTGCTCCTGAGTTCAATCCATGGTACGGCTCCCCGTCCCTCTCCAAAAAAAAAAAAAAAAAAAAAAGTATATTTGGAGAATTCATATTTATCAGAACATAAAATAGAGTCAGAATGTATTTTATCCATTTATAAATAAAACTAGAAGAAAAAGACATTAAATCCATAAAATCCCTCATCAACAACAAAAGCAAAGACTAGAATTATAAAAGGAAAATTTTTGTGGGTGGGAAACTGAATTAAAATATTATCCTGATAAAGAGATGAATATCAAGTATATTATTCTTTTAAAGTGCGCATTTTAACTTTTTCTATTATATGTCTTGAAAAGAGGTTGATTGATAATAAAAGAGTACAGAATTTCAAAACAGATCAGCAGATTACTGAAAAGCTTTTGCTGTTAGCATTCCTCTCCCCCATGGCATTATACAGTGCATGAGGGAAGGAATAAAACAGCAAGGAAAAGAACAGAGCAGAAACTGTTGGAAGCACATCTGGAAGAAGGCACTGTAACAGAAAAGACCCTTTGAAATGATCTACTGCTGCCTCTGATGGGGCCAGTGCTTGATGAACTGTTTTAGCTAGTGCTGGACAGCTCTAATCAGAGTGGAATTGAAGGGGATGACAGGGCTGCAAGCATCATCTATTGGCTTCTTATGAGATTGTTTTGAAGTATCAACTAGTGCTCTCCCCTTAACCTTCCGTTGATGCTTTGAATAATGTGATAACTCTAGACACCTGCTCCTTTCAAGGTAAGTCTATACCCCACCCTACACGTGTGGTGATATGTATGTAGAAATGTGTAGGCAGATTCAGCTGCAGTGTCATTTTTCATTATGTCATGATGCATTGTTCAGTGCAATGTTTCCAGAAAACTGCAGTTCACACCACATATGGATCAAAGCAGTGTTTTGTTTTCCCATCATCTTAAAAGACAGGATGAGTGATTCCCATGAGTAGCCTCCCACGGGTTTCCCTGTGATCAGGTGTGCTTCATTCCAGTCTATTCCAGAGGTATGGTTGATAATAAGTATGTGAAAATGACATTATTATTTAGATAATATCACCTTTGCTGTAGGGCATGTGAGTATGTGTGTGTGTGGGTAAAACTCCATAAACCTCTTTCATATATATATAAAACGGAGACATAGTACGTCAGGCAGTGGTCCCATTGAAGGCTACATGAAATGATTTCCAAAACTAATTTCTGTAACCTTCCCTTTCCTCCAGGACTAGCTTCAATGGTTCTTACTCCCATTTTGTCCATGTTTGTTTTACTCCTTCCTTCATGTGCTCCTATAAATGTCATGGAAATCATCATATCACATTGTTGTAGAACACACACACACACACACACACACACATCTCAGATATATATCTTAGTGAGAAGTAAACAATCCCAAATATTAGTAAAAATATTTGCTACATACTTTATAACTGAATGTGGCACAGCACTTTCCCAATTTCGTAGTTAAGAATCTCTGAAATAAACATTAGGAATTAGTAAAACCTGTATTTTGAGAGCTGAAATTCAATGTTGATAAGAAAGTATGAATTTTAGTAATCACAAAACAAAATCCTAACAACTTGCCATGCATATATGCTGGTGCGATGAAAGCTGTGATCCCCACCCCCCCAAAAAATATGTAAAGACATCAAGACCTTTATTCATTTAAAAACTGAGATGAAATGAACAAGGCATAATGTTTTATAATATTCAGAGATTTTTCACATATTTTGGTAATCAAAATAAATGTTTTTAACTACCTTTAGGGTAATACAAAAATGATTTCACATTCAATTTTACCCCAGAGATCTGTAATATTCATATTAATATTTATATTGTACAGATAACTTGATATTCATATTATAACCATATATTATAAACATATATTTCTTATACATGCATTTACATATATATGTATTATATATATATATATATATATATATAACAGATTCAAACAAACATGTATATATGCCTCAACATCTATTTATAAATCCTCTTGTTTTAATAAAAATAATCTTTAAATAGAAATATTTTAAAGAGAAGATTATTTTTGATCATATTCTATTAAATGCTATTACTATTTAAGTTAAATTTTCACAATCTCAAAAGAAATTACAATAAAGCAAAAGAGTTAAAGAGAGAAGAGCCAATAGTGGTGGTGCACACCTGTAATCCCAGCAGCTCTGGAGGTTGAAGCAGGAGGAACACCAGTTCAAAGCCCACCTAAGCAAAAGCTAGACACTAAGCAACTCAGACTCTGTGGCTAAATAAAATATAAAATAAGGTTGAGGATGTTACTCAGTGTTTGAGTTCCAGGAGTTCAATCCTTGGAGAGAGAGAAAGAGAGAGAGAGAGAGAGAGAGAGAGAGAGAGAGAGAGAGAGAGAGAGAGAGAGAGAGAGAGAGAAAAGAACAAGAGAAACTGCATCTATGTAGTTGTTACTATTTTTAGGGTAAATTCGTCAATTTTTAAGGACTTTATTTCTGAAGAATGGAGAAAATAACATCATTCTTCTATGAATTCATTTAGTTTTAAAAAGCACTTGGAACAACAAAATTAGGACATAGTTCTTGTTATTTAAACAATAAGCTAAGAAGTCAATTACTTAAAAAATATAGTCAACAAATTAGAAGACTGACAGATTGTAAACCTAAAACTGTCCCCTTATGGATAGAAAAACTGGATATAAAACTTTCCCCTTCTTTTACTTATTTTCCTCTATTTATGACTTCCAGCTTCTGTCGTCAATAGATGAGTAAGTTTTCCCATTGACTTTCAGCATGACCATGTGACTTACCTTATAAATATGTATAATTGTTATGTGGTAATCAGAGAGAAAAAATAATCAATAAATAGTGAATGCAGAACAAATAGAAACTTAAGAAACACTTTCAGATTAATGTTCACTCTCTGAAGGAATTTGTAACCTTGTTATGTTAATAACTGAATGCTACACTTTTGAACTATCGACAGTTTCATGGACAGTGATCCCCACTTAAGTTATTCCCAGCCAAGTTCTTCCTAAACTAACTAGCCACAGCAGCAAACAGCTTATACAAGAGTCCGAAGAACCACCCAAAAGGAGCCCAACACCAGTTACCAGTCCGCAGAACCATGGACTGCATGAATGTTAATGAGGAAATGCAAAATTCTGGAATTGGTATTTAGCAAATCAATTGACAGAAAGGCTAAAGGTAAATATTAGTTCAAGGCAAATTATTTTTTATGCTGCCAGTATAATGTGTAATGCATGTATATATAATCAGCATGGTAACAGTATAGTTTTGTTCAGGGGAAGATAGGTAGGTACCTTGGCTATTGTACTATTAGTGACACTCATATAAACAGAAGAATGTTCATCAAATAAACAACAAAAGAAGAAGAAGGAGAAGGAAGAGGAGGAGGAGGGGGAGGAGGAGGAAGAGGAGGAACAACAACAAGAAGAACAAGAATAGTAGTAGTAGTAGTAGTAGTAGTAGTAGTAGTAGTAGTAGTAATAGTAATGTAAAGTTTCAAACACATGACAGAAGCAATGAATATTTCTATTTAGGTACTTGTTACCAGCTGGCTGGACTGTTGAGATGAGCTGGATTCGAAGGAGTTGGCTATATCAATAGCTAAGAAAATGGCTAAGAAACCACCCAGCACAAGAACATAATTCTCTAAGATGGAGGGCAGGACAGCTCGCTTACCCCCAGGGTCAGCTCCAGTGCTGGAAAGAGCAAGAAAGCTAACACACCCAACCCTTCCCCCACCCATTTACTTGGGAGAAGACATTCTATAGAATATTCCACCCAAATAAGGCAAGGGGCAGGGCTTCAAAAGTGGAGTCTTGCTTTGTGGGGTCTTTTGATCAGCAGATTGATTGACATCTTTGCAAGTCACACCCATCTCAGGGTGGAATCACAGGCAGAGTGAGAAGAAAGGCACACATGTGTCCCACAGCCCCCAAAGAACATAATGCCAGACTATTCCCCTCATATCATTCAAATGTGCATAGCTCACACATACAGCCCATGAATGGCTTGAGACAAGTACTATTATCAAATAAATTACAGAGCTTCCTGTTTTAGCCAGTTACTTTTTGTAACTGAGACCAAAAGAAGTGACAAGAACAAGTTAGCAGAGGAAGCCGTTATTTTGGCTCATAGTTTCAAAGGTTCAGTCCACAGGTCAGCTATGGACTTCATACCTATGACACAGATGAAGCAAAACATCATGGTGGAAGCAAGTAGCTAAAAAAAGTGACTCACAACATTGTTAGAGTCTGTAAACAAGTCAAAATAACACCTGGTATTTTTCCAGGGGAATGTTAGAGTTCATAAACAAGTCTGGATGGTGCCTGGCAAAATGCCAGAGGGAGTGGTTTGTGAAGTAACAAAAGTGAGCCATTAAGTGTGGAGATTCCTTATTGGTTGACTGATGTATCTAGTTTATGCTAATTAAGATAAGCTGTGCAAAATGTATACATACCTCTGTTGTCCTACAATAAACGGCTCCCTCTCCTGCTGTATCAATCAAAGTACAGAAGTTATTCGTCACCCCCCTGGTTATTCTGCTGCAGCCGGACTGTGGCACAACATGGCAACCAGGAAGCAGAAAGAGAGCTCCTTTCACCAGTTACAAAGTAGAAATTCCAGAAGCACATGCCCAGTGACCTACTTTGTCTACCTCTACCCTTCCTGCCTACAGTTACTGTCCAGTTAACCCATATCAGTGAAATAATCCACTAATTTTCTTGAGGGTCTCATAACCTAATCATTTCACCTCTGAACATTCTTTGCATTATTTTACTCATAAACTTCTGGGGGAAACCTCATATCTAAACCATAATACATCCCTTCTTTAAAGTAAGCATTGGCAATCTATCAATTATAAAGCAATTTCTTCTCTTGGGATCAAATTGTCATTCTGCAAACACAAGGAAATTTGTTGAGTTCTAAGCAATTGCCACTAATTAAGTGTACTAGCGGGTAAAGTTAAACTGTGTAATTGAACCACTTAACATTTAATTATAACCTAATGCACCATACAACTTCAATTTAATTTTTATAAGATAAAAGATCATTTAATATTTAGAGATAAAATTTTATTTACATTTGTAGGTTTATATTTTATAAACATTAATGTGTACAATATTAAACACACAATTTTATTATATTTTTGTGACAGAACTTAAAAATATTAAGCTGTCATGGGGGCAGGACGTTTCAAATGGTGCAATAGAGAGCACAGAGAACTTTCTCCCTAGCCACTTAACAGTAAATCCTATAAAAATATAAAATTATCATGTGTCAAATAAAAACAAAATAAAAATTAAATTAAATGTCCAAAAGACATATAGCAAAAGGCAAAATATTCAATCAAGAAAATATACTGTGGGGCTGGTGTTGTGGCTCATTGGTAGAGTGCTTGCCTAATGCATGCAAGGCACTGGGTTTGATTCTCAGTACCACATATAAATAAATGAATAAAATAAAGGTCCATCAATATCTAAAAAAATATATTAAAAGAAAATATGTTGTATTCCCATAAAAACAGCAGCCAGTCTGACATGTTTGAGTCATAATCACCACATTACCATCCTCCTTCTGCCTCCATGTTTCAGAAAATCTACCCTAGGCACTGTAAATTTAGCAAAAACACAAAGATTTTCAGTATGGACCATAGTAGAGGTGAGAGTGCCCGATTTTCTCTTTTTCACAATCAACCCCACACTGCAGAAGCTGTATCTCAAGTGCTAGGAAGGACCAGCTACCACATTCCTCATCCAGGCCACACTCTTGGAACCAGAGCTTAGAATGAGAAGAGAGGCATTCAAATCACCCTTCTTATCTTGTTCAGAGACAAAATAAATGCCCCACAAATACACAGAGATACTGCCCACCAACATAGCACAACTGTCTCTCTGGGAAGGGCAGGTTTCCTCCTCCAGCTCAGGTAAAATAACTAACAAATTCTAACCATGGAGAGAAACAGGACTTAAGGATAATGAGTTCCTCAGCTCTGTTTGAGGGGACTGACTTTATTTAGAAACAGACAGTGGAGAACTTCATACCTCAGGGCATTGTCAAAAATAATGAAGATCTTGGTGGAAAGCAATTAGAGGAAGGTGGTAGTTCAATGATACTAGTAAAACAGCAGAACAGCCAAAAGTTTAATGGAGAATGCCAGGGAAAGAGATAACTTAAAAAGCTATTCTGGGATCAGAGTCAACCCTGGAGATTGGGCAGCTGTGCTAATGCTCTGGGCAGCACCCACCTAGGAGTGGTCTGAGCAGAATGTGGAACAGAAGGCAGAGCATTCCCCAGGCTGCACATTTACCCATCAGTGCAGCACAGAAGACTCACTGGCACAAGGGGCTCAAATAGGATTTTAGACCTGACACTGAGCAGCAAGCTATCAGAAGCAGAGGTGACTCTGAGAAAGTAAAAAATAAAGCTACATACATCCATGCTAGTCTGGAGGTCTGCAAACATGCCCAAGACTCAAGGAGAAATCACCAGCTACTGGTCCTTGGCTGAATAAGACAAAAATGTTAAGTGCTGAAACAATGAAAGTAACATCCGAGCCACATACACACCCAGAGATGAAGGTTTCAAATCTAACTGGGTAAGAGGAAAACAGCACAAACTTTACAATAAATTGTCTTACTGACATAAAGGCAAATACTGACAGCTAGGATAAAGGTATGTTTTTTAAAAAAATTCAAAATTAATCATAAAACTAAATATAAGAACAACAATTATAAAACTTCTATGAAAATATAATTTTTTAAAGATAGAAACCACCCCTAAAAAAAGCACAAGCAACAAATAAATAATGTGAAATTGTCAATATTCAAATTTAAAACCATTGTGCTGCATGAAAAATAAAGTGAAAAATAATCCCTTGAATAGGAAGAAATAGTTGAAAATCATAAATCAAATAAGAGATTTGAATTCAAATTGAATAGTCTTCCAACTCAATAATATAAAGACCAAAAGGACAATTAAAAATGAAGGTAAAGGTTTTAAATAGACCCTTATCCCAAGAATATATACAAATTATCAATAAGCACATGAAAAGTCTCAACACTGTTAGTTATTAAGGATATGCACATCAATGAGATATTGCCACATGCTTACTGCGATGGTTATAAAAAATGACAGAAAACCAAAAACACAGCCTAGGATGTAGAGAAATTAAAATTGTCATACATCCCTAATGGCAATGTAGTATAGTAATTATAAAATGGATTCATAATTGCATTTCTAGATTTACAGCAGAGAGAATAATGAAGACTTGCATCCTTCCCAAAATTTGTACATGAATGTTGACATCAGACTTACTCATATGTAAGAGATACAAGTTTCTATGAGGTAATGAATGGATAAATAAATGTGTGTCAATATAAAGAGAAATTACACACCAATGATTTAAAAATGAAGCACTGACACATGCTACAACATGGATAAACTTGAAAACAATTCAGAAAAGAGGGCATTTTTGTTGAGAGTGGTGACTGGATCACAGTCTCTTACTGCCTTGTGGGTGGTTGTGGCTGCCCTTGCACTGGGAACTTCCTGTGCAAAGTGCAGGGTAAGATAGCCCAATACCTATGGTGATGCCCTTTCTAAGGAGGGTCTGTGCAAGGCATAGGACTTGACTTTGAGTTCAGACACCAGCTGCTGGAGATACAGAATTATGAGCGCAAGTAGATAATTATAATTGCTTGCCAGTGTTTAGACCTTCAAGCCTTTCTGCTTTGAAGAAACTTTCTCAGAGAAAACCCTTCTGTGTAATAAACATGCAGAGATTGCTGTGGGTCATTGTTGCTTCATCAGAAGGTGGTGTCCCATTTGGTCCCAGCTTTCTCTCTGTAAGTGTGTGATTGTCTTTCTTAATCCCCCATGACCCATAATTGTTTTCTAACGTTTGGTCATGCAGGTCACAGCAGCATATTATATGAAAAATTCAAAGAGGTAAATATATAAAGAAAATAGATCACTGCTAATATCAGTGAGGTATCTTTTGGAAGGATAAATATTCTATAATTAGATTGAGATAATATTGTACAACTGTAAGAATACACTCAAAAACACTGAATTATGTGACTTCACTGAGTGAATTTTATGGTAAATGAATTATATCTCGATAAAGCTATCAAAAATTCGAATATAGTTAGAATTCTAATGTAGTATTTTTATTACATACAGAAATGAATGTTGCTGTAACTAAGTTAGGAACAATGTGTGTCATTTTTCCATTTTTGTAAATTAAATATGTTCCTTCCATCAAAACAATTTTCAGAGTAAAATGTTTTCAATCTAGCAGCTCTCAAATCAGATTCTTAATTTACCACTATAATATTTATGAAGATACAGAAATAAATGAATGCTCAAAGTTCAAAAATTGCAAGGAAACAAACAAACACACTGCTGCCCAAAACCCTAAGTAAACACTTTCTCTTAAGGCATAGGGCTTTGCATTGAAATAAATGTTGTCTAGAATTTAACTCATAAAACATAGTCTACCTGAAGGAAAAATCAGAAAGATATGATATATCTTGCCTTCCAGCATGACAGATGCAACATAAGTATCACCAGGAGGTCTGTGTTTGAATTTGTGGGGAATCAGGATATAAGAAACACAGGATAAATAGATTGGAGCAACACTATTTTCTGAGATACAGCATCGGTACAACAAATTCTCCTTATGAAGGGGAGAGGGCAAGAAAAATCTCCTTGAAAATTAGTTGTAGAAGACAATTGTGTGTGTGTGTGTGTGTGTGTGTGTGTGTGTGTGTGTGTGAGAGAGAGAGAGAGAGAGAGAGAGAGAGAGAGAGAGAGAGAGAGAGAGAGAGATTTGGTCATGGAGATTGAATACAGGGCTTTGCATGTGATGAGCAATTATTTCAACATTGAGCTCTACCCCGAGGCTAGTAGATATATTTTTAAAGTATTTAGATAATAATAGTTGTGTCAAATATTTAAAATTTTCAATAAATGCCAAAATGATACACACAAATTTTTAATCCAGAAACATGACTGTTCATTTGTTTCTCTTTATTGTATCCCAATGGAAAATCACAACAGGGCAATTTTTAATTATCAAAGAATATATTTAACAATAACCCTTAACCCCAGATATTCCAGTCCATCACCCATTCACTGGCTCAGACCAACAGCTCTCTCATTACTGCAACATCCTCTCAACCTTCTTTCCTGCCCAGTTTTGGCTCTCTCCATTTCCCACCATGAACACAGAAGTCTTGAAAGGCTTTGGTTTCATCATGTCACATTCATCCTTGACACTCATGAAACCCTATCTCAAAAACCATTTCCTTTCTAATGTGCTGGTGATACCTTCTCCTTGTAATTAAAAAAAAAAGTTATAAAGTGGTATAAATATTTAAAAATAAAATTGAATGCTAAAACTGCTGTCTCTTTTGTAGATAAAAAGATTCTTCCAGGTTTTCTTCTAAGTCACCTCTGGCTTTTATTTGCTTTTTGATCTCAAGTTCTATCTCTAGGCTATATATTTTCCTTTATGTATATGACCCTTTTTACCTTTCCATTATAACCATTAAAAGTTCTCCAATTTATGAGTTTTTCCATGTTATCATTCTAGAACTTAAGTGTTGTAATATTGTAATGTAAAGTTTTGGGGTAACAACACCAACAACTAAAAATTAATATTAAGTTTTTTCTAAAAATTATAATTATCATTCTTACTGTCAGTTTTTACTTAATGTGGAAAGTCATATAAGCCACCCTGGCCATATTACATCAGCCCTGTCAGATAAAATCTTTTGAGCTGATGAAAAGTTTTAAATGTCTACATTGTCCCATACAACACAAGTTGAGTAGCCACAAGTTGTTATTAAGTTCTTAAAATATAGCTAGTATGACTGGTGAATTGAAATTTTAATTATATATATATTTACATATATATGTGTGTGTGTGTGTGTGTGTGTGTGTGTGTGTATGAGTGTGTATTTACATATATATATATGTGTGAATACACATCCACAAAGGTTAGACCTGCAGTATCAGACAGCACAAATCTAGAACTGGGCCTCTTAGTGGCATCCTACTGATTCTAATTTTTACTTTCCTTCAAAATAGAATGATTCCATCTGGGCTTTTAACTAGAGATGTCATCTTCTGTTCTCATAGTACTTTGCTGAAAAAAAATGAAGAATTTATCTACCTCCCCCATAGAAGAAATCTAATATTCCCTTCCAAATTTGTTCTGGGTCTCCATCACATAGGATGAGAATGTATCACGAACTTCATCTCTAGTCTCAGCTTCCAATGTTCATCTCTATGCTGTATCATGAATTCATTTTAGTTCCCTAGGTCCTAAACTTTGAGACCTGAGCCTTTGTGAATATGTTATTTATACTGCCTAAAACAGAATACCACCACAATCATCCTAAACACTAATTCATCTCAAATCATATTTTAAATAATCTCCTGAAAAGCTTTAACAAATTCTTTCAAGAGCAGAGAAACCCCTTACCTGATTGCTCTTCCTCTCTGCCTAGTTTCTCTTACACCAGTGCATCCTGTCCCTTTTTTGTAAAGGCAATGTCTTTTTATAATTATTATTTATTCATGGAGAGCGTATTAAATGAACAGGATTGCTGGATCTGTAGAGATAGGGAGAAAACAATGTTAACTACTTAGGAAATGAAAGGCTTTTGGTGCAGTGGGGTACAGTTGAACATGAGATCACAGCAAAATACAGAGGTTCTGAAAGTACAATCACCATGAGAGCAGAAGGTCAAAGCTTCCACTGGCTGGCATTGCTCAGTGTACTTTAGAGCATGGAGTTGATATTCTAAGGTTAATTACTTCCCATAAATAGCTATAAAGCCTTTTTTATTAAACTGGGACCTTCAGTTAAACTTCTGCTGCATTCAGCTATATCATGTGAATATTTATTTGAGAGACAGGAATTTAAAAAAGGAAATTGTCCTTGCCTGGTATGAATTAGGGTAAATATAATGGAAAGACGGAAGATACAGAGTAGGTAAAAAAAAAAAAAAAAAAATATATATATATATATATATATATATATATATATATATTAAAAACATCAAGGACAAAAACTTTTGATTTCTTTCCACAAGATAAAGATAAAGGATGAATTTAAGCTATAATTTTCTACAGTTTAAGAGATAAGTTGCATTTTTTTCTAACTAAATTCTGTTTTCAAAAAGGGGGGGATAATAAAGATAATAAAAGATGAAAGAGAAGATAAACTAATGATAATGCTGGTATGAAGAAAAATGTAAATTATAGAATTAATTTTTCCATGGTGGATGAAAAACCAGTGTTTGTCACCATGGGTTTAGATATAAAAATACCATGCTTCAACTGCAAATCTGCCTATTTCCACAATTTAAATCATGTGCAGAGTTCTTAGTGTCTCTAAGATTCAGTTCACTCATTTCTAATATTTTAATAATAAATATCTCTTTATTGAGTTTTTAAATGTAACATTAAATTTAAGTCAGTTAACATAATATATGACATGGATAAAAATTAGTAAGATAAAAATATTATTATCTAGAAAATATGTGTAAATTTTTTCTTAATTTTTTTACAGTTTAGAAACAGATTAAAATTTGAAAATATTCTTAGTCTAAAAAAATACAAAATCTAGTTAAGTCCAAAATAAAAAAAAATCAATCTGGGTTCACAATTGTACTAACCATCATTAAAACCAAATATAATGCAAAACAAGAAAGACATAAATATGTTCCATTTAGTTGTAAACAACCTCTTGAAGAAACTAAGAAAAGTTTGAATTGTAGGGTGTTAAAGAATCACAGGGCTAGTTTGTAATTAATGAGAAAAGTTATTAAAACTAATTATAACAAGCACTTCAATTTTATTGAGTCACCAATATTTTGCATGGTGCAAAAGTATCAGCATAACTGTATGGCAAAGTATTTAAATGTTTTAATAATTAGAAATGTTACTTAAATAATTCAATATAAAAATTCCATTTACATTAAAAGCAGCACATACTGCTTCCAAAGTATTGGGAAGTATACTTCAATCATGGAAAGCAGCAAGATAAACTTGAAAAAGAAGGTGGAAACTATGAAAGCTACAAGATGAAAAGAGCAAGATGAACACATAAAAATGATACATACCAGCATTTTAATCTTCTTAATAAAGGTGCAAATCTCAATCAGGTTTAAAAGATGAAAATATTAACTCTGAATTACAAACATTTTAGGCAGATGAACATAAATCAAAATATTACCAAAGAAATACCAGGAAATAAATATAAAACTAGAGACTCAAGTTTAGAGAAAGATGAAATAAAACTCTTGGTTTTAGTTTGCAAAACTGTAAGCCAATAATTTACCAATAAAATATGATTATTTAAATTATATTTCCTTTGGTACTTCAAGAATACTTTTGGAATCTCTGTTGGGATTTGATTTTATCTTTTGAAACAGAAATTTAAAAATGTGACTTTTAACTTTTTTAAATGGTAAATTGAAACTGTAAGTATCTCCATACATATCTCCAGTAATAGTAAATCTACATGAAACACAAGAAATAACAAAACATAGGCCATATGAGTTTTCACATTAGTCTTTATAGATTTATTGATCTCTACCCATTGACTATTATTACATGGTTCTCACACTCTCTGTCTCTCTCTCCTCTCCCACCCTCACACACATACACACAGATATACATAAATGAGAATTTGCAGGTACAGATATTTGCTACTGAAAAAAAATGTGAAAAAAGTGGAGAAATAAAGAACAGAAGGAGAGGAGTAGGCCACATGGACAGTTTGGCTAAGTGGGACCAAGTGAGAGGAGATATGTATTGCAAATAGATATTCAGGGCCATGAAAAGAGAGACAGCAAGAGGAAAAGAAACAGAGTTTTCAAAGAAGAATGTGATTTTCACAAGATAAAATAATTTTATAATTACTTCAAATTACTTTTGATTGAAGGACTTTTCTTTTTGAAGGCCAAAATGGTAACTTATAGGGCTAGAAATATATTCTGGTTATATATTGTGAGGTTATCCAAGTTTCGTACTTATTCACATATGCTTCTGGATAAAATGATATTTGTTTCTGCTGTGACCTCAGGTAAGAGCACACTTTTGACAGAATAAATGGCAAATGAGAAAAGTCATCTTGACCCATGCTGATGGGTTTAGGAAAGAACTTACATGCGGGGGGGTAACGAAGCCAAAATGGATTTACAATTTTTGAGAAAATGAACATTTAGGATTGTATAATACATTTGTGTTCGAATAATCCAAGGAAAAGAAGTAAATGTGATTTCAGTAGAGACTTTAAAAAGCAAAAAAAAAAAAAAAAAAAAAATCCCTAAAGGATGAATTTACTAACTAAAACTTTAAGTTCTGCTTTGTCTCAAAGGTCTTGCTATTCTTGTAAAATTGGAATCATTTCTAAAAATGCACTGGAAGCTGATGATAAATTGTATGGATTTTGTTCAAAATGAATTTTCCAATATATTTTATTGGGAAATTATCATTTTATTAGCTACCAAACACATTTTTAAAAAAATCATATGAATTAAAATAAATGGAATTCAATGTATTAAATTGCTAAAGTAAATACAATATAAGAAATAATTTACACACACAGTCTACTATCATAAGAATTAATCCATATTAATAATTATTTATCTGTTTTAATAATCCATATTAATCTATGGTTTTAATAATGCAGGTTATTAAACCTTGTTCTTATCATGCATTCAACAACTGTGTTTGATCAATGAGTCAGTCACCCCTTTATCCTGGCTGCACATCTCCTTAAGCTACAATGGCTACACTATTTCCACACTGGTGGAATATGGTGCATCTCTGATGGGGTAAGGAACTTTAGGTTAGGTCCATCATAAACTCACCTACTTGAGTTCTTTCAGTCTGTTCTAGATGTTATTGGAGTTTGGTGCAAAACATAATCAACACAGAAAATGTTCATCTCTACAAGTGACCCTGTACTTAGTTTTTAAATTAATTAATTAATTAATTAATGTTTTTCCTAGTACTGTAACTTAAAAAATAGTAATTTTACTCTCACTGCTTTCAAGACTCCCTGGGAAAAATTTCAATATAGATAGAATCTTACCATCAAAAAAGAAAAATAATTTTATGGTTTAGGTCATATGCAACAGATTTTAAGTTATGAAAAAAAATAATTATTACAAGACAAATTTATTCATCAGAATGTTATCCCCTTATGTGGAGGTACCCTTTTCTGCATCTTTGGCTTCTCATCTGTACCCTGTTTCCTATGAAGCTAGTCAATGTCTTTGAAGTAAGTATTCAAGGTTTTCTGTTCACTGAATGTAGAAATAGTACTTGAATGGACTAAGCTTTTTATTGACTGTTGCTAGAGAATTAATTTTTAAAGAGGCCTGTATTTGTTAAATTGAATCCAATTGCATTCAAAATATTCACAAACTAGTATTTGTTGAAAAAGATAAACACTGATTTATGTTGCAAAGCACTGAAATGAGGAAGTAAGCATTTTGGATACAAAGTAGCTCAAGAACTTTTGAATTATTTCTCTGTCTTCCTAGATAATGGCTCAAGATCCAAAATGGCACCTTGCAATTCTGATATCACAGCTCACAATGCTAGAAATTACAAAGAGAAAATGACATTGAAAGGCATTCATATTTTTTTTTCAGTACTCTATGGACAGCATGTGAATTTTCAATACGTTTAATTCATACTTTAATAATATGGTCATACCTTGAACATGAAGATGGGAAATGTAAGATTTATTCAAATGCAAAATATTTCTTAATAAATATCTGTATTCTGTTATGAATGAAGATGAGTAGTATGGATTTTAAGGAAAAATAATCATCACTGACTATAACTTTACTGTTTATCTGAGACAAACATCAAAAAAGTAAGAAAGTAAGTTGAACCCTAATGTTATTTTGTGGAACTTAACAAAACAACTTGAGAGTGTCAGAGATAAATATGATGTATAAGTACAGAATTTAAAATTTCAAGCTCTCATTTGTTTTCAGGTTAAAAAATCATAAATTCTCTAATACCATATGAAAGATATAGAAAATAACATTCTCCAAACAAAGGGGAATAACAGCTTCCAGGGAGAAAAGAAGAGTGTGTGATCTCAGAGTAGAAGAAGGGAGGACAAACAATGGGTCCTGGGTGGAGAAGGCAAAGAACAGCTCTGGGTTCTGGACTTTCATCCCAGCAACAATGAGTTTCAAGCTTTTACAACTGTTCTCTGAGTTAGATTTTTAACCTGCACAACCAGTTTCCTGACTACCCAACTGACATGACCTCAATCTCTAATGATTAAGTCACACTAAACATTTTCTATGATTAACTCTCATTGAGACCTATAAAATACAGACTCTTCTTATAACCAGTTGCCATTTTCTCCCCTAAAAATGTGCCATTAGACATGTGCTTAATAAAGACTGTTTGCTGATCCTTTGAGACCTGCTCCCATTTTGGTTATTTTTACTTACACCATACATGTAATACATTTATTCTTTAAATTTCTCCAACAAATCTAATGTTAAATTTTATAATTGAGTAACAATTTCCTATAAGTTAGGAGGAATGCATGGATTTTTTTTAACCTATATTTTACTTGTGGTAGGCAAAATAATGGCCTTGGAAAAATGGCCACATTCTAATTGTCAAAACCTGTGCATATGTTGCTTTAAGTGACAAAATGATTTGCAGATGTAATAAAATAAATGATTTTGGGATAGGAAGATTATCCTGGATTTCACCAGTGAGTCAGTCCAATGAAATAAGAAGAGTCCTTTTAAGAGGGAGGCATGAGTGTCTGAGAAAAAAAAAAAAAAAGGGAGAGAGAGGGAGGGAAGGAGGGAGCGAAGGAGGGAGGGAAGGAAGGAGAGAGAGAGAGAGAGAGAGAGAGAGAGAGAGAGAGAGAGAGAGAGAGAGAGAGAGAGAGAGAGAGACTGGTTAGATGATGTTCTGTTGGTGGTTTGAAGATACAGGAAGGATTCATGAGATGTGGAATGCAGGCATCCTCTCAAGTTGGAAAAGGTAGGGAAGCAAATCTTTGTCCAGAACTTCCATAGGGAAGGAAGCTCTGCTGCCAAGTTGATTTTAACCTAGAGATAATGGTGATGAGAATCAAGGCCAAGTCCTGTTACCCTGTTTCCCCAATGTGAAGACTGAACACCCAAGAAACTCAGAAGCAAGTATATAAAGAAAGTTCTATTTAAAATATAGAACACAGTTAGACTTCTCCAAAGAAAAGTGGCCACAAAGCTGGGTGTCTGAAGAACTGGGGGTGTCCTACCCTTTTTATAGAATTAGGTTCCCTTTCTTCTCATGGCTTCTCCTCCTCATGTCTTGCCTTCCTGACCAAAAGGTGGGCCAAAAGGTGGAGTGATCCAAGGGAGAGATCGCTTTTCTTTGGGAAATATCTAGTTCTCAGGTGCATCAATATGGTTTGAAAAGTAAAGTCAGCTTCAAAACTCAAGTTACAATGACCCTTTTATTATGGGTGATTTTCATCTGGCTATTGAAGGGATAGATGCCATTTATTTAATAGTTTGGAGCTACAAATTTGCTGGATATAAAAATATATCTCCAGGTATATCAAAAGTTATTGTTCTTATACCAATCCTTTTGGAATAAATTGCACTTATGAGCATTTTATGGTACCTCTGCTCATATTTCCTCAATATTGTAAAAGTCCAATATACTGGTGAAATAATTTATTAATACCTTCCAGGTTTCTCTTTTTTTATGGAAAAAAAAAAAGCAACTCAGGGTATAAATGATCAAAGCATAACAGCAAAGGTAAATCTTTTTTTTAGGTAATTTTATTTAGTGCTTTATTTTATAAGAAACTCAGAGTGATTGCAGATTATTGAAATGGAAAATGGCATTTTGAAAACATTACATTACAAAGATTAATCCACAGACCACAAGTAAAATAATTTAAGGATGATCCAAAACATTCTTTTTTTCTGTAACTAAGTAAGTGTTTTGGAAGATAATGGATAAAAAATTAGTTTGTAAAATATTTGAATACAGAAATGGTATGCCTTGTAAATATATTTTAGTTATGCAAGTAAATTATAATTTATAAAATTTAAAATTAAAATATATATGTAAAAGTTTTAATTATTCAATGTTATAATAAACTAAATTAAATATTCTGTTTTAATGATATGTATGTTTTAAAAATTAATTTTAATATTTTAACACACACTGGTTCACTCTTTGGAGATTTCTAATGAAAAATAAAAGGATTTAGTTCTGTAGCACTTCTGGGAATTGTTTTGAATATTTTATTTTTAAAACTACCTGAACTAGAGTTAATTAAAGCACTTATATATGTCTATGTATTTATTGCGTGAGACTGCATGTGGCACATGCACACATGCACATTTAACCAATGAAATAAAATAACCTATTCAGTAAGGACTCTTTAAGCCTCTATGATTTAAAACAGATAAATTGACAAATCTCATCTGATCTGTTGTTAGCAGAAAAATGGATGAGTGAAAGAAATTGTTTTTAAAATTGTATTAATAATAATAAAAATCACTTCATCTTATTTTTATTCTATTCATGGCCAAAGTTTGAAAAAAGTTAATTTCAGTGAATTTTCTTATTGCTTCACTTTAAGAAAGATGTCAATAAAATATCAGCCACCTCTGACAATGAACATGAAGAAAATATAATATCCAGAGGAGGGATTACATATGAAAGCAAGTTCTTTATGGTATTCATTTCATTTTCAACATAATTACTGATGTCATGGTCTCTTTTACACTTTTCCAATTTTAGACAATCTAATTCTCAGTGTAATTATTGGTTGTCCTAAATGTACTCCTTGGCAACACAGTCTGATACTTTCTACCTCATTTCTACAATGCTCATAAATCAATCATAAATTCAAATCATCAACTTTGGCCATGTGATGCATAACAGTGATGAAGCAATGTAAATTTGCTTAAAAATGTCAATTTCACATGGACGTTTCTACTAATAGGCTAGGCTTTTTGTAGAGTGAATGCATGGTATATAACCTGTAGTAATTTTAGAAACATCAATCTATGTTTTTCCTTTTGGAAAGTTCAATTCTGCTAGATGGAGCATAACAGTTACATAAATTTATTATTTTGTGTCATGCTTGGCTGTTTTAAAACAAAAAATTTAACTCATGTTCCATTTTATTTGTACAAACTTCTTCCTGCATGAGTACTCCATACTTAGTACAACTAAACTACAGTTAGGGGTTTATATATGTTTCATGAGAAAACCAAGTTTGTGTTTCTGTTCAGTTCATATCCACTAACAGAAAAATTTAAACAAATAATCTAGTGAAAATATGTTTCATGAGACCAATTTGAAAGGATATGATATATATATATATATATATATATATATATATATATATATTCACTCCCCTGTGTGTATATGTGTGTATATGTATGTGTGTGTGTGTGCATATATACATATATATATATGTATATACATATATATATATATATGAATATATTTATTTGAATGATACATAGAATGGATAGATGTGATATATTTACATAGAATGATATAAATAGGTAATGGAAAGAAATATACAAGAATATACACATCCAGTTTTTCTTTAAGAACTGGTATTGCTATTTTTTCACATAGTTTCCATGAACGAATCAGGCTGCCATTAAGAGTTATATGTGAAATTAAGGTACATTTAACCCTGAATGAAAACTCCATTAAAATTGGTTTTACTGAGAACATGGCTTGAATATTTGTATAAGCCTATATATTTGAAAAGTACAAATAGTAATATTTTCACAGTTTTTATCATCATCTGTTAAAAATACCCTGTTATTTTATCTGGTAGCAATAGATATTAAAACAAATATTAAAAATTTGAAAATCACTAATACTATTTAATTTCAAAAAACCTTTTCTTACACAAAAGCCAGTTACCCGAGATATTAAAATAACTGATTGCAAAGAAAATTAAGAAAGTAGAGAAATGGACTCAGAAAAATAAATAGCAATTTAAAAAAATAAAAACAGAAGAAAGTATCAGATATGAGACACTATATTTTTAATTAAAGGGAAACAGAATACTATGATATAAAATGCACTGAAATGATGGTTAGGAGAAATGAATTAGAGTTGCACACCTAACAACTAACTCTTCACAGTAAACTGAATAAATAAATTTAATTTAGTATAGATATTTATGAAAAGAGAATGCAAACATCGTAAATAGTGTTTTTAGCATGAGTGTATGTATTCAAAACACACACTGCTTTGGGGATCATAAGATAATCATGTAAATAAACTATGGAATTCATTCTCCATAGTCTATTTTTCTAATTTTTAAATTATACATTTTCTCTTATTCAACTTTCAAGTTTTAAGCTCATAAGGGAGAATGAGAGGAAGTATTGATTAATATATTCTGAGAAGCATAACTTAATGGCAGACATGAAAATTCATATAAATTTTCATTTTCTCGGGGATAGAAAACAAAGGGAAGTCAATAAAATGAACCAAGCATGAGCGGGGCAGGGATCAACAGCAGCAACAATATTCAGGGATCAGATGTTTTATGTGGAGATAATTCATTAGAAGAATATGAATGAATAGGATGATAAAACTCTGTAAGCTATTCAAGTAGTATTGTATCACATAATGCATCTTACTACTTAGAAATTAAAACATCAAGAACATTATTAGATGTAGTTTAATAGGAAGAAGTCTTGGTGGGAATGTGGTTCAGAAAGTTTTCAAGAAATCAATATCAATGATGAACAAGTCTTAAGTGTGAATTATTTCCAGGGTTAAAGTTTCCATTAATCTACAAGTGAGTTTTTCTACAAGTTCAGCAAGAAACTTAACTTTCCTATCAATAGCAGGAACAAAATCAGATTGCTTCCAAAAGTAGCTTCACCTTCTAAAGAAACATTAATCTTCAAAACCTGTTTATAAAGTTTCCTTTGTTTAGAGCTTGATCCTTTTCTCAGATATGGAGATGAACCCATGTGCTGTGACTTGGAAGTCAATCAGGGCAACTGCAATTCAAATTCAGCAGAATAATTTTCCAAGGGAGTAAGATGTATGTGTTTGTAAAGAAAGTAAATTTTGAGTTTCCATGGCTATAAAAGATATGAAATGGTTAAGCTTTGAGTGCTATCATACTGAAGTTTTTCAAAAAGACCTGATGTTTTGTCAATATTGATTCAAGCTTCTCAGTGTCACTGGAGTAAAAATAATAAAGTTCTGTTGCTGCAGGGACATGAAGAAAAAAAGTTTGATTGATTCTTCCATTATCCAATGACAGCTATTATAAAGCAGAGAATAAAAATGGCAATTAGATGCTTGGTTCAAGGAGGAAATATATGAGACTGGGTAAGGACATAGTGAGTGGAGACAATGATGTAAAAATATTTAAAAATGACAGAAAATACTCAAATTCAAATACATATCACTCCAAGAGTTAGAATATTTTATTCATCTTCTTAAATTCCAAGAAGTAATCTATAAATGTTCTCTTGTATGCTTCAGGGATATTTAAGATGAGATATTTAATTATTTTGAAATTTTAACTGAAAAAATAATTATAAGTCAAATTAGAATTTCACAACATCACTGCATTAATTCATTAGAAAAAAATTTAGACACATGCTATAATGGTTGTATTTTCTGTTTTCCATTATACTTTTGTAAATATTAGAAGACAGCATTGTTAAATGAGCTCTTAATGATTTTAACTTGAGACAATGCTAGAATACAGGTTTTTTTTTTTAAATTGATTCCACATGCCAAGTGTTTTAGAGAGCACACACACACACATGCAAATTTCTTAAATAGGAATTATTTTTGACAAATTTTATGAGACAGTAGAATTCAATGGCCCATATGTCTTAAATTAAGGATAGTATTTTATCCTAAAATTTAGGAGAGTTTATTAAAATAATATAAATATATATACAGAAATATATGTCTATATATAACTGTATAATGGCTAAATGGAGCAAAAATGCATTTTATATGATTTGTGATTCATAATATAACATAAATAAGATCTCTGACAATTTTAGATCAATTATAATTATGTAAACATATTTAAAATGTATAATTGCTTATTTTATGTTCTTAAAATGCAATAGATAAAAGTAAAATAAATTTTCAAGCACTTATTTATTTATTTTACTAATATATATGTAACAAATCAATCACCAAATGGGTGACAATCTAATGGGGAAAGATGAAAGTATTATAAGACCTGCTTTTGTGGATTACAGTATAATAAGAATAAAAGACTTAGAATAAATATCTAAAATAGATACTGACAGTAGATATTGAATACAAGTGTTATTAAAAGAAAGTAAAAGTTGCTACAGGAGTGGAGATGTCATGGACCTTACCTAGTCTTGAAAATATTCCTAAAATAAGAATTAGCAGAAATAATCCAGAAGTGGGAAGAACATTTCAAGAAAAAGAAATGGCAAAGTGAAGTGACTGAGGTAGGAAATAGAAAAATCCATTGGAGGAAATAAAGGAAGCCCCACCCTGGGTAGATCTTAAGTAATGAGTAGGAAGAGGGCACAAAATATAAAATTCAACTGAACAGAAAGAATCAGATGACATAATGAAATTACACTAGAATTTCATATTTCTCTTGAGAGCAGAAGAAGACAAAACTTTATTAAACAAAAATCAACATAAAGGGAATTTTTTTAAACTAGTCTACTCTAGCTAAACCATGTATATTAAATTTAAAAACACATAATGCATTCATCGATTTTATCATTGGTATTCAGTAAGGGTATATAAAATGTAGTTTATTTTAGATGATAACAGTGAAGATAGGCCAAAGTGGATAGAAATAAATGATATCTCATAGTTGGAATAAATATGAGATAAATTTAATAAAATATTTTGGAGAGGATATTTTTGAAGGATACCTAACATATGCAAGAAATGTCAGTCATGGAATATAGATATGCATTTTTAAGCATTATAAGGTAAATTAAGTTATAAGAAAATTTCTTAGGAGAGATTCTAATGCAGGAAGAGAAAAGACTGAGTTCCTGCAATATTAATATTCAAAGGTTAAGTTGGAGAAGGAAAGTCAATAAATGTGGTTAAAAAAGCATTCTGGAGACACTGAAGGGAAGCAGAGGGAAGATAAATGTTCTGCAGTTGGAACAGGCTAGCTGTGTCCTGTTCTGCTATGGTGCGATCTAGTGAAACTTAAAAAAAAAAAAAAAAAATGTTTACTGGGTTCAGACACGTGGAAACTATGGATTATGTCAGAGAAGCATTAGTGGTTTATAGGACCACAATGCAATTTGGAGGTTGTTGAGCTTGGAGCAGAAGTTTTAAAAACTGAGACAAAGATTGTTGACCAGAAGTGGACACTTAGCCCACTCTGATTACTCTTTTTTATTTTTTAATTTCAGGGGCCTTAATTAGCAATATTAAGTCGAAAATTATTTTATGTAAACTTTCGGGTTCCTAACTTTTCTTGAAATATCTGATAATTTCATAATGTGTAATCCAACATTGCTCCATAGACAAGAAGAATAATTATAACAAAGTGACAGTTCTCTCTTTTCATTGTTCATTAGAAAGTGATGCTATAACTGGGGTCTGGGTTTTTATGAGATTATATTCTGATAACCACACATATGTATTTAAAATCATCAGTCAGGGAAGACATAAGATATAAGCTCACTTTGACTTTCTGTATCTATTTCTTTGGGTACTGGTAACAAACTATGTTCCCAAAAGGAAAGTTCAGAGATATTATTTTGAATTGCCTTGTTCTGGAATGGGTTTGATGCTGCTGTTGCTCACAATGTCTGAGACATGGGGTGGTTGCTATTTCCTGTAGTGATTATTGATATTGTTCATTTACTGGAGAATAAAAAAGTAAAATATTGTTTTACCTCCTGCCTTTAAAAATTATAGGAAAATTTAAGATACATCAAGAAGCCCATTCATATTAAGAAAAAGGAGGAAAGAATAAGACTTCATGGAGAATATTTGATTTATTATTAACATTCAAAACTAACTTTATTCAGAAAGAATAGGACCTAGCAGACATTTTGTAAGCATCATAGTTGAATTAATAAATTGCCTTCCTATAATAATTTAAACTTGTTAAAAATATTTTTAGTTGTAGATGGACACAATACATTTATTTTGTTTATTTAGTTTTTTTTTTTTAATTTTTAGTGGTGCTGGGGATTAAATCCAGTGGTTCACACATGCTAGGCAAGCAGTCTACCACCAAGTCACAACCCTAGCCCCTCATTTGAACTTTCAATCCAGATATCCATATTTAGGGAAGGCTGTCTATGAAAAGGAGAATAGTGTGGTAACAGGGACAGAAATGAGGAGTTCAAGATATTTATTGCTAATTTTTTTCTTCCTCTTTTTAGAAGAAAAACATTAGAAACTATTTAAATAATTGTAGTAGGAAATGTGTGAGAGAATGCAGATTAATGCATAGCAAAAAGAGGAAAATGGTATGGATATTTGAGAAATTGAAATACTGAGATCCAGAGAACAACTATACAATTTGGCTTTTGGTCAGAGGAAGAAACACCATATTTTGTTAAGAAGAAAGATAATCAAGATTCCAAAGTCTTTAAACTTACTTGATAAATTCAACATTAGATAATTTCAGATTCATTACAGTGGGTGGAATGTAATTACCTTAAGTTGTCTTTCTTCACTCATTTTTTTTCTTACACAAATAGCTTCAAACTTCTCAGTGTGTTTGAATCAACTATGCCTGCAGAAATCATATTCCCTTTCTCTGAGAAAACTGATTTACAATGAATAATGTTTTATAGTCTACTTAAGATTTTTTATTTAAACTGATTGTTAATAATGCAAATCTTACAATTATCAAATATATTAAAATAGCTTGGATTTTCTTTTTTGCCTGCAATTTCCTATATAATGAGTGGTTTGAATTAGCAGCAATGAAATTTTATGCCTTATGTGGCGCAATATCGAAGTTTTATACTTCAGGGTAAATATTATTAAATAAATTAAATGATGAGATATTAAAATATGAGTTATTCTTATCCAGCTGGAGTGGAAGAGATAAATTTTCTGACAAATATTCATGGACAAAATTTTAAAGACACATTTCAATAAACTAGTTAAATGATATATTATTTCAGAATATAAAACACTTGGTTTTATTTTATTTATATATTTATAGAAACAATAAAATAAATCTGTGGAAACTATTTTATCATGATATGTGTGTATATATATGTATGTATGAATCTGAAATATATGTATACCATATATATCAAAACTTTATGCTGTAATACACGTGTGTGTGTGTGTGTGTGTGTGTGTGAGAGAGAGAGAGAGAGAGAGAGAGAGAGAGAGAGTGTGTATCATAGTGTTAATGTCTGTAAACAAGTCTGGATGGCGCCTGGCAAAATGCCAGAGGGAGTGGTTTGTGAAGTAACGCCATCGAGCCATTAAGTGTGGAGATTCCTTATTGGTTGACTGCTGTATCTAGTTTATGTTAATTAAGATAAGCTGTGTGGAATGTATAAATACCTCTGTTGTCCTAAATAAACGGCCCTCATTCCTGCTGTATCAATCTACACAAATTGCTCATCACCCCCCCCCCCCGCCCCCGGTTATTTTGCTGCAGCTGGACTGTGGCATCACAGCATAAATTTTTAAGCTAACAGTGAAAACTACTGAAATCTTATCCAATGCAGCCTTGAATTTGGATTGGTTTCTAGTGGTCAGTACCTGTGTCCTTTACTGATTTTATTATATTATATGATTAGGTTCATATAAATATATTACATACTAATATCATAATTGGATTGCATTTTATGTGAAATTCCCAATCTTGGAAGCAACTTTGTCATGCTTATCAAAATGGCCTTGTCTTCAATCTGTCTCTTATCAACGGATGGTGGCTGCAGGTGATCTAAATAAAAGTTTGCTTTTTTCAACTAAAATGAAAAATAATATAAAGTATAAATGCAGAAATGACTAATCTTTCATTCTCTATTTCATTTATTATGAATCATATTGCATCCTCTTAAAATTTTCTCTTTATTATCAATTCTTTTCTTTGCCTTTCATGATCAAGAAAGCAACTGTGTTCAAAACCCAGAACCTCTCTTTCAATTTGCAGCCCCTGTTGTGACTAAGGATAACTAAAAACAACTTTGCCTTAAAAAAGAATATTGACTCCTGATGTGAAGGAGAGAAAAGTGAAGGCGTTTATTACTAAGGCTTGGAGGCCAATTCTGAGTTTGAGATATTAATTTCAACCATCTCTTTAGGGTTTTTTTTGTGCCCCATTTCTGAGATGCTATTTCTCTGAAACTCAATATTAATAAAAATAAGAGGAATGATACCCAGCACTCTCTGAAGCACAATTGACCATAAATTTGTGTTTGTCTGGAAATTTGAGTTGTTTTCAATGTACAACAATGTCTCTCTAAATGTTCAGGTACAATACCTGAATACAAGGACCAAGAATAAGAGAGATACTTGTTATTATTATCAAACATATAGAAGTATAAACTTTGAAAAGGATGAGAGTTAAAAATGAGGACTCTGCTAGTTGTCAGACAACTAAGGCGCCTTGACCTATTACCTCATTTCATTAAAAAGATTTGTACATATATTCCAAACGATTGTGTATGAATTTCCTATCAGAATGATGTTCCAAATAATTATACAATCCTCACTCTGATTTTAAACTTATCATCTCTGGTGTCTGGACAACCTTCACAAGTTTGGAAGTGAAGAAATTCCAAACCATATTTATATTGTAACAAAAACTAATGGGGGAAAAGGTTAGGATATAACTAGCACTTTTATTAGTTTTTTTTTTTTTTCTTTTGATTTTTCCTATTAGGAAAATACTCCAAAGAAATCTGAATTAATGTTTACAGAAACAAAAAAAAATTAACTACATGAAAGAGACAGTTCTATGATATTGCCTCCCCGCTCATGCATCAAACCAATAAAAAACAATTTATAATTTTCTAGCTATATTATAGCTTAGTCACAGCAACCAAATGTTAGAGCTACATTGAAATTGGCTACTGGAGCCATAATTTTGGTCACAGCGTATGCCACAATGACTGATAGATAAAAATAGATTTCTTTACTGTGAAAGTTTCAATCTGTTTAGATCAAGAAGTGAAATGAATATATCAATCAATTGAAGTTTGAGTAACCACAACTCTGTAGTGAAGCTCTCTAGGGATGACTTAGACTTGAAAGGGGTGCTTTCTTTTCTACATAGCTCTATTTCCTGTGCTTGTTTGAATGTAGTGTATCCTGATGGAATCTCCAGGGAAAAGAAATTTGCCAGGCAATAACAAAATATGCACTTTCTAGATGACATTTTGCTAGATTAGTAAAAGGTAAACTTCCCTGAACTAAGGCAAAAAAATAATTCATTGTCTCAGTTGTTTTGCTAAACCCCAAATGAATCTGACCTTCATTCATTTAACTGTTGTACCTGAAATATTAGTATTTTTCTGTGTATTTACTTAGCTGTCCATTTCTTAAAAATATTTTTAAGTACTTATAGATTCAAATATGGTACACCCTGTTACTATCTTATTCACATCTTCCTTTGTTTTCATTGGATTGCCTGTTTGTGGAGATGGGAAATGAAAGAATGAAAGAGAAGTAAGCCACGCACAGAAAGACAATGCCTCACATTGTCATACGTATGTGGAAGCTTAAAAAAGAAAGAAAGAAAGAAAGAAAAGACTCCACCTTTTAGAAGACTGACTAGAGATTAGGAAGCTCAGGGGAAAAGGAGAGGGAGATTGGGTAATAGGTATTAGAGAACATTAGATTGGAGGCATAAGTGCTAATGTTGTGAATACATTTATGTGTCATGATGGTAGTTATTTCTGAATCTGCCAGGTAATACAGAAATAAAAAGTAGAAGTGTGTATGACAAAATGTGTATGGTGTGTGCAAAATATGAATTAGAACATGTAGATTTGTTGCATAAATAACATTTAAAGAATCCGAGTAATTTCCAAAGTCATACAGGATAAACACATTAGCCATGTGTGAGTATGTGGGCCTACATTTAAATCAAATCATGCAGTAAATTATTTGGTTCCTTCAGTCTGTGCATGTATTTAATCATTCAGTTACACATATAAAAAGAAACCTCCAGCACCTTAATTATGTTAGATATGATATATATGTACAATATGTTATTAATATAAACTAAGGTAGTTAATTCCAAATCAACCTCATTTTATTCGTGTTAGGGATGTTTTCATACTTTATTTATCAATTGATGATTTATCTTCAATTCAAAGTGAGAGACTACTCAAAAAAAGTCACTTTGGAACACCACAAAATTTTGTCTTCACAAATCTAAAGAGAAAGCTATATTGCTGAATTTTTTCATGGCTCTCATCGAAATAAACTTTAAAATGTCATATTCTATATGCCCACCTATGAAGCTGAAACATGACTTGATTTGGAAATATATAGTAAAGTTAGGCTGAAAATAACAGACAATATATTGGACCCATGAAAGCGATCACCATGGGGACAACCTCCACAGAGGTCATCGCGCAAAAAATTGTTGATGCTTCATTATATTTCTAACATATTTCAGATCATCTCAATTGGAAATTGCCATGACAGTTTTGGCAAATCAAAGTTTAGTTCTCAACGCCATTGGTATACCTTGACCTGGATTCCTGATAAATAATGCATTAAGACTCTCCCCTAACAGGGTTGCATTTCCCACCTGCATTTTGACCATTTCCTTAATGACCTTGCCAGCTGATATACTTTAAGCTTTCTAACACTCCTCTGGGCTCCCTCCAAAAAGCAATTTATATCAGCTGGCAAGGTCATTAAGGAAACTGGTCAAAATGCAGGTGGGAAATGCAACCCTGTTGGGGAGAGTCTTAATGCATTCATTTATCAGGAATCCAAGGTCATACCAATGGCGTTGAGAACTAAACTTTGATTTGCCAAAACTGTCATGGCAATTTCCAACTTGAGATGATCTGAAATATGTTAGAAATATAATATAAATCTGTATACATATTTCTTAAAGGTGTGTATATATGTGTAAGTATTTAATAATTATATATGAGTTTATTTTTAAAATAATATGAATCTAAATGTATTCTCTACAAAATAATACTGTCACACACTAAGTACTTGTGGCACTTCTAACACTTCACCTCTACTCATTGATTTCTAGTTTTCTAGGCTTTCCATGGTAAATATCAAAACACCCTGACTTCTACCCTCCTTCTCTAAAGTGCTAGCATGATGCAGTTTGCCCTGTAGAGTAGAAAACACACACACACACACACACACACACACACACACACACACACGCACGCACCCACGAGTGCTCGCGCACATGTACACACATACAGAGGAGTCACATTTGTTGTGTCTTTAAAAAGTCTAGATTTTTAATTAAAGTGGCAACACTGATATGCTTTTCTTTCCTCTCACAAACCCCTTTGGGAATGCAGGCAGAATGTACCAGTCCTTCTGAGGCAGTATGCTCAAAAGACTAGTGCTGGGTAGAGATGATATTCCTCCTGTTAAATGGACAGCCCTTGCTAAATCAAGTTTTTAGAATTAGTGTTAGATCTCTTAAAAACAGAGAAAGAGCAATGAACTTTTCTTACAATTAATTTTCCTTTTTTATCTTTCTGATTCCCTTATCACCCCTGCTGATATGAATTTCCTTAGAACTTTCTCATAGATAACCTGAGTAGGTTATTATTAGAAAGTGAGGGATACAAGGGGAAGAAAGACATACTGGCAAACATATATCTTTATTGCACATCTCTTAACATCTAGATATTACTAGCAACAGCCCTCCCACCCAAAACACTACATATACTATTTCATATGAAAACCTTCAAGTCTAAAGTGTTATAATTTCAAACATATTTGCATTTCTCTGTGTGCACCATTAAGAAACAGAGTTTGACACATGACTTTTTGAAGTGCAATTATTTTGGTAAAAAAGTGGGAAATATTTTGTTGAATTACATCACAAAAGTAATAATCATAATAAATATTCTTTAACTAAATTAAAAAGACAATGAAAACTGGTACCCCAGAGAGAAGAAATAACATTCTACAAGATGCATAAAGCTCTTATTTACCTGGGGTGATTGGGAGGTCTTCGACTAAAAGTAGTTGGGAAGGAAGACAAGTGGCAACCTGTGTTGATTTGGTTCCTTTTTAAAGCCATCATGAAGACTGAATTTGACATGTATGAGATGTATTATGGCAGGTCCCTGTGAAGGACCAAAAAGTTAAAGAGCAGAACAAGGTAGAGGAGCCTCTTTATGAAAGGAGAGAAGAAAGGAGGGCCACTGAATATAAGGGTCCAAAGATCATAGAATGGCTCCAAAAAAGCTAGACCCAGTCAGAGATTACCTGTTTAAGGAATCCTCTAACAGGATGCGCTGGGTCTTATGTTCTTTATTTTCCTGAGTACAAAATAGGGGAAAAGTCATTTCTGCAAAAACACCAACTCTGATGCCAAGCTGGACCAGCCTGTGATGTGGAAAGAAATGTTCTCACATATTGGCTCTTCTGGAGGGAGATCAGAGCTGGGCAGTCATGGCTTCTTCACAGGACTGGGAATGTTTTTCAACAATCACTTGTGAGATTTTTTTATCAAAAATATGGTGTTGAGATGAGTAAGTTTTTTTGCAATTCTGTGCTACTAAATTAACACATAGGCTTATTGACTTTTATAAAGTGATAGAAACTTTATAAAAACTCAACAATTCTTACAAGTACAAATATTATAGTCATTGATCATGTAGTTATTTGTGTCATGAAAAAAGAGGCACAGATGAGAGGTAGAAAAACTCTTCAACAATTGTTTTCAGAGAAAGGATTTAAAAGGACCTACAAATTAAGCTCAATGTACATTTCCTATCTGAAAACCCAACATTTGTGCAAAGGAAGCTGGTGATCCCACTGTAAATTGTATCTATCCTTCTCTAAGCAGTTTTGCCTTTATGTTTTCATTCATGTTAGTGATTCTAGTTGGAATGCTTCTTTAGTTGAAGAAACCATGCAATTCTACATTTGGGTGAAATGTTCCCAGATTCTTACAGAACTATGAAAATTCAACACACCTTCCTTTGCATCCAAGTAGCATTTTTTTATGTCTCTTATATGATTCTTTTGCACAAGTAGACCCTTTTTACTAAAATTTGGCCTTGTCTTTTAAAATTATTTCTGATACTTAAAAATAGCAATAGTAAATGACTGTTCAATGTGTTGGGCCAGTTGTTATAAACTAAAAGAAGTCTACATTTTAATGAAAAATTATACTCCAAGTTAACATTAATCAAAGGACTCTGGTTAACTCAGTATGAATTAATGATATTTCTAAGAGTTCACAAGACAGATAGGAGTATCTGATTGTTAGGGAGAAGGTTAATGAGAAATTATTTCTTTAAAATTTATTTCAATAAGATTATCTCCATGACAAAAGACATTTTGGGATGAACAGTAGATTTGGCAGTATTTTGTTGTTCTGATTTTTCTAAGAAGTCTTAGGACTGAAGACTGACTAATGGGCATTAAGATCAAAGCTGTCAATCATGACTTTGTAGAAAACATTTAAAAATAGAGAAACTGAACATAAAACATGTAAAGAAAGCAAAATAATTTATAAATTTTGAAAAATATAATAAGGTCTTTCATGAAAAGTATTTTGCATTAACTGATGAAATCTGATATATTTTGTACAGAATTGGATACTTTGATGAGGTAATAAAGAGTATAAATATCAGTATTTCTATAAATATCAGAGATAAGAAAATGTTTTCTAGGGGTTTAACATCATTTAATCTAGATGCAACAAATAAGTATAGTTTTATGTATGATTATGTATGTTTCTTAGAGACCCAGCATTGACTACTTAGCTGATAATCTGGTTAAATGACACAAACAGCATTGATGGACCCTTAAGAAACTAAGACCCAACTACTAAAAATCCCAAATTGACGATTAAACAGAAAAGCCATCATTTTCTCTTTGTGTCAATATTAGTGACTGGTTTGTCATTCCTGTTCAAAATAGCTTGATTTAAATTACTTTTTTTAGCCAAAGGAATAAGAAAGCTGATAGTTACATACAATTTTTTAATGGAAATACAGATCATTTCTTTGTGTAAAACTTGTTGTGATTCTACCTCTTTAACAAAAGCAAGGAATGTGATTCTTCATCTTCTTCAATAACCAAACTGTAGCAACATCTACATCGACCATTCTTCATCTTTCCATGAATTGTCCTTGTCCTAATACTCCAGAATTATGAATAGGAGCCAACAGAGCCATATACATCCTATGTAAAAGATGCCTAACTTCTCCTTCCAATAAAAGGGAGACATTTTACATTTATTCTGCTCATAAGGTAGAGCATAATATTGGCGCTTGACTTTTATTTTAAACAGACATATTGAGATATAATTTATATACATAAAATTCATTTAAAATATGAAATTTTAGGCTTTTTAGTAAATTCAAGGAGTTGTGCAACCATCTACACAAACTTGTATATAAATATTTTCATCATCCTGAGAAATAAGTCTTGTGTTCCTAGCAGTAACTCCCCACTACAGTTCCCACCCCCTCATGCCATCCCCTATCTATGCTCCTTGGCAACCAACAATCTATTTCCTGCCTCCATAGTTTTAACTATTCTGGAGATTTCTATGAAATAGAATTACATAACATGTTTTAAAAACTATCTTAATTTAATGACAATGGATACTTTGGGTTTATGTTGCTTATATTGTTATTTTTGCATTCAAAGTTGTTGATATTTGGCATATATGATATTTTTGTTACTTTTCCTAAAATAACCACAGTTTATAGTCTCTATAGAATACATACTATATCAATCCATTATATTTTAGTTAGCAATTTTATAGTGTGGGACTTTAGATTTTAAACAATCTCAGTTTCCTTCTCTTGAATAGTTAGTGGAGAAAAGGAAAATCTTTTTCCAAGTTATTATCTTATTAAGAAAAGAAAACCACTCACTGATTTTTATTGACTAAAAAATAAAAACACATATGAAATTTGCTAGATCCTGTTCTCCTATCTACTCTGTGGAGATAAAAACAGGCACTGGCCATGACCTGGCTATATAATCTAGGCTCTTCAGAGGGCCAAGTCTGAAAACATTAATGTCTAAGTAAGTGTAATAAGATTAAACTAGGTGAATGAGCACAAACTAAGTGGATCTTGGTGCATGATATGATCAGCTACTGTAGGATATCTACTGCAGTAAAGACACTAACAAACTAAATGGAAGGATGACTAATTCAAAGGAGATTTGCCAGCATGTTCCCTCAGCCAGCCAGTGATCTTTAGATGGGTGTGTGGTGACTCTGTTAAAGGTTAACAATGCATTTACCACCATTCACTTCCTTACATGTGTTCCTTCTTAGAACAAGGCTGATGTAATGACTATGATGGATGAATTCTAACTCTGGTACTAATAGTACCAGAGACTGAGGCTAAAATCTCAGTATGATACTGTTCCTTGAACAGACTATCAACTTGATGTCTAGTTGATTACATAAGATCCCTCTCATTCTGGAAAATGCAGCAACTCATCATTTTGAGAATGCTGCACGTATCATATCTGGTTTTGCCTCTGCTGTCTACAATGCCTCTGCCAGGGATTTCTGAGTCTCTATGTCCATATATCATTCAGAAATTTTTGCCTGGAAGAATGTGGAATTGCCCTTCAGCAATAATATAAATCTTGGAGGTGACATTCTGTGGGGTTAATTTATCCTCATAATTGCAATGTAAATGTTGAGTACAGTAGATTATATGATGTGTATCCCTGATGGCCTGAATGCCAAAGGAGAGAAGGGCAAAAGTAGGATTGATTCATTGACTCAGGTCCTTATTACTCTATGACTGTTAGGGGAAGTTTAGATCCCAGCCCTGAAAATGCCTGGGTTGATAGAGTATATGTAGGAGAGAAGTTTATGCCCATTAATATAATCAGAATTCCCTTACACTGAAATGATAACTTCCATCTGGTAATTTTGAACCTCGAGTTAATGAAATGGCAAAAAGGGGGGATTTATTACAGGTCTGTAAGTCTCAACAGTGATTATCATGCAGAACTAAGATTATTGCAACTCTGAACTTGAGACATTCATTGCAGAGTGTCACAGTGTGCTCCTGTCTGGTGAAAGTAGCAAACAGAAATTGCATTCACAGGCCCAGGTACAGGCAAGTTTTATGGGTCTACAAAACTTCTGGCCATGGTGGTGGGCATACAAGGTGAACGGTAGAAAGAAAATGATTGATATTCTTTATGCTTCAGAACCAGCTGAAACAGATGGGAGCTTGTTTAAATAACCTTTCATTTCTTTGTCTTTTTATAGGGTATAGTCACATGAAGTAACAGAGTGCGCTTGGGAGAGACCCATGTAGCTTATAATGAAACAGAAGTGGGTTGTGTTATTCACTTTATACCTGTGCAGACCACTTCTGGACTTACCTGCAACTATTATAAACAGTTTCCTAGATGCTGATCACTTCCTATGTCAATCACCTGTGCATTTCTCTTTTCCTGCACTGAGGACTTTTCTAGAACCACAAGACCATGCTCTGCTATACTCAAGTATAGTATGGAAATTGTGCTTCTGTTTATTCATCTGGAGTTAATAGTGACACAATAGGGACAGGAGTTAGCAGAATACCCCCAGTCTCCCCTACACCATAAGGGAAAGTTCTGATAGAGGTTACACAGTTGGAAAAAGCTTCATGCTGTGAATAGACCCAAGTTGCTCTCAACATTACTCTTAGCTAATGAAACCTTTATTAGTTTTCTTCATTTTCATCAATCATAATCTGATGCCTTACCTGCTCTTAGCAGTACCACCCACCATAAATTGACTGCCTGAATTTAAATCTTGCTCCAAGCTTAGTTTTGTGATGTGACTCCAGGCACCAGCAATATGCCTGTTTGAAATTATTTGCAGGATTCATGAAACTCATGTCATTCAGAGACCCAGATCAATAGACTGTGTACTAATTGGTTCTAAATCTCTGTGCATAAAACTGAGTTTAAACATTTCAATTGGTACAAGTAATAGAACTTCTCTCTAAAAATGTCTATGTCCTAATTTCAGACATCTGTAAATGAGTGCATCACATGATAAGAGGTATTAAGGTAGCATACGGAAATAAAATGGATATATAGCTATTGTTAAACTAGGGCGATCATCCTGGGTTATTTAGATGATTGCACCTCTGAACATTCTTAGATTGCCACATGAGCTTTTGGGCAGACATCTCATATCCAAACAATAACAAATATAAAGTCTTAAAACAGCTAATTAAGTTAAAATGATGTAATCAGGTTGAACCCTATTGCAATATGACCAGAAGAGGAATTCAAGGGACAAACATGTAAGCATGAAGACAGCTTATCTACAGTCCTAGAGGAGAAGCTGCAGAAGAAAGTAGCCCTGCTCACATTTTGATCTTACACTTTCTAGCCTCCAGAACTGTGAAGTAATACATTTTTGCTGTTTAGGTCCTGAGTCTCTGATACTTTGTTATGGTGGCCCTAGCAAACTCATAGAAGCACCAAAATGTTTCCACATTTTCCAAATTCTGCTGATTTTCTAAATTTAATGAACTCATCAAAACATAATTTCTTTTTTTTTTCTTTTTTTAAAACACAACTCTGAGAACAAGGGAAATAAAGTTGCTTTTTAGTACAATTTGTAGAATTATGGATAGTTACACTTTTATAATAAACCTTTCTTTGAATAATTGTATAAAACTGAATACTATTTGAGAATCAGTTGTTCTTCAACTTGGAAAGCTATTGATTTACTAAAGACATTTACTCTTTCTCTAAATTGCTGTTTGGAAGGCAATGTTGATTTAAAGCTTTTTTCCTCCATACTAAACTACAATTGAGCATTATCTCTCTAAGATGGAAAATATCAATTCAAACAGTTATTTTCTTTCTGAATTTATACCTTATTTTAATGACATCTGCAGCCTCTTGAAAGTGGTATTGAATCTTAAATCTCAAAGTATAAACATTTGGCACATCAATAACACAGTGAGTTAATAACCTCCTCAAGAAAGTAACCAGGCTGATTTGTATGTTTTGATTAATTGAATCTTTAAAAAAGTCAATAAACTATATATAATAATTTAAAACCTGACTAAATGTCAAGAAATGAAAAGTTTTTGGTCATTTAACCTAAAAAGTGATCCACAGCTTCAAAGATTCAATTTGAGCAAGGAAAATTAATATATATGCATATACATATTAAAATTAATATAAATAATTTCCAGGTTAATTGATAACAAAGTGTCTTTTATTTTATTTTTTTTTAAATGTGTATCATGATTCTCAGTAAAGTGCACTCAAGGATAGAGATAAAGGTTTTACAGACAGCCTTATGTATCTAATGTATTCAACAAGCATGACGGATGGTGTATCCAAACACATTTTCAGTTTGGCTTCCTGCCATCCCTTTAAACTGTATCCTGGTTGTTGCTGGTGGGAGTCATAATCTTTACCTGTCTCTAGTTAAAAAACAGAGACAAACCCCATGATCAATAGAGCAGAAAAGTCATAAGAATATTTCTAATCTTTGTAAATTAATCTTCAATTCTTTTATTAATGAGTTATATATAGTAGTGGGGTTTATTTTGATATATTCAGACATGCATGGAATATAATTTGCAGAATTTCATGCCCCAATACTTCCACTTTTCCTCACCTCCTCTATACTCCTGTAACCCTTCCTCAACTCAACTGCTCTTCTTTGTATTACTTGTAAATATACTTGATTTGAAACTGATGTTTTATATCTATACATAAAGGTGAAGGTCACTGTGATATATTTATATATGAACATAATTTGGTCAGACTGACCTCTTAAGTTTAGAGCTCTGATTCATCTATGGTTTCAATTATTAATGGTACTTAAAAGGACAGGGTAATACCCAATCATTAAACTAATTCCAAGTGCTAGGCACCATGTTCAGTGATTTTAAAGATCATTCTCTTGAACCTTCCCAGTGACCCCTGAGGTAGAGGCTGAAAACATCTCTGTTTTACAGAAGAGAATTGAGGCATATATATTTTAATTCGTTTGCTGAGAGTTACATAAGAAATGAATGGAAGAAGTGAGTTTATATCTAGAAATCTGAGTTAGAGCACACAATCTTCCCAAACGAAACACCCATTATCACTACTTGTCTCCTTAATTTTATTGTTTTCTTCTCTCTCTTTTTTTTTTTTTTTTTTTTGACCCAAGAAGTTTAGAGAAGACTGGGAAGATTAGGGTAAATTAATCTAAAGAGATTGGTTACTTACTGAACTAGTTTATCAGAAAGACATGGGATTAATTACTTTCCTCTGTTTAAATTGTAATCATACAATTTATGAAATTGGTTTTGTGAAGTAGTTTCAATTCTGAAAAACACATTTAGAGTGGCTAGTGCTGAAGGCTTTCTTCATTATAATACTCGTTGTGATGATAATAATGAAGTAAAGGAGAGAAAAAAGAAGTAGAAAAAGCTGATTAAATTGCAGAATGTAATGGACCTATCTGGAACTTTATACTATCTGTAAGTTTTGTTTTCTTTTTAGGTTTTATAAGCGGCCTTGAGGCTTATACTAGTACTTTTCTATCCTGCTTCAAGTGTATCCCAGAGTGATCAAGACCTAAGTTAACTGCACAAAATGCTACAGTAACATTTTCACCATAACTGGGCACCATCGAAATATTACTTCAGTCAATGTTCTTTTTGCAATTGAATGTGAATAATTGCTTTTTAAACAATAGGAAAAGATTGCTTACAATGATTACCTACAAGCAGCATGTGCACTGATGTTCAGTTTCTGTCCTACCCTTTCCTTCAGGTCATACTAAAATCTCTAGAACATACTCATCTCTAAGTGAAATCAGCAAACTAATTCCATGCAAGGGATCATGGATGGGTCATAATCCCATGCTGAGGAGGTTCAGCTAAATATGTAGAGGTGGACAACAAAACAAAACAAAACACAAAAAACAAAAGAGAGAGAGACCATATTTGTCCACCAGATAAGTTGCAATTCTCAATGTTTCAAGTAAAAAGAGAAAATAAGTACCCTTTTTTATTTGGGGAGAAGCCTTGGTCTTTCAGGCACTGAGAACCTCTTTACTTAAAATGGTACTTATGACTATATATTAATGTTATTACAAAATAACTCTTCTGTATTGTCCTTTATTTATAACCAGCAGATGTTTCTGCTTAATGTAGCGGGCAGAAGTCCAACCAATGGCTGTGCATAGCCATAGTGTGTAGCAAGAGAAAAGGCAGGCTATGCACAAAAGATAGGAAGCCCCTATCCCACATTCCCCATGAGCACCAGCCATACCCATGAAACAATAGCTTTACCAAAGACAGGGGTAGATGGACAGATATATGAATACAGGGGACATGTAAGTAAAGGTTAGGATATGACTCTTTAGTTCTCTAAGGAGAATTGTCCTTTAAAAGTCATTGGTCACGTACATTTTCTACTTTACATAGTATTTTACCTTCATGATAGATTTCTTGCTTGGAAATACTTTCAAAGTGGTATCTTTTATAAAGAAATATTAAATAGCTTCAAATTGTTCTTGGGGGAAAATGTATTGTCATTATAGATATAAATATAGATGAGAGATAAATAGTAGGTATTCTCTTTATTGTGGTTTATTATTTATAAATTTAGCAGACAGATAAATGTCCTTGAGAAAAAAATAGCTTAATTGATAAAAGGGAATTCTATGGATGTAAGAGAGCCTTGTTTTAGTTTTTAGGCAACAGTAGTTGAATCATTTAGTTTGCAGATACTGAGGACAAAAATGTGCAGTGAACACAATGAACATCTTTAATAAAGTGAGCATAGAAAATGTGTAGAGAAACCTTCCAGATCACCACCAAACGTGCTGTGGTGAGGTAGGTTGAGACTTTCAAGGAGAACCACCAATTCATATCGAAAGAGCATGAATTTAGAGGGATGAAGAGCCACAGTCCTTATGTACCACAAAGTCTCTATGAAAGAGGACACTCCAGTTCCACGTACAGCTGCATGCAGGTCGAAGGGTACACCTAGAAACAGAGTATGCATGGGTTTGGGCCGATGCTTGCCAGGAGTGAGGACACAGAGCAGGAATTAAATCTATCCACTGTTATTCTGCTACCAGATTAATGATTATATAATTTTTAAAATCAACACTTCTTGAAGTTATCTTCCAAAGAGAACGTGAGAGTGAAGTGAATTGAATCTTAATATACATGTATATTAATATATACATATGTATATTAATATAAAATACATGTATATATACATATATATGGCAAAAGAGCATTAAATTAGATTTTCTTTGCAAATGAACTAACAATTTAATCTGTGATTTTTTAAAAAGCTGTTTAAAGAGATTTTTTAACTTGTACTATCACCTTCTTTGTTGTATATATCTATTATTTAATTAACTATACATTTTATAAGGTTTCCATTCTATCTAGACCACTATGTAATTATTGAATAAAATGAAATGATAAATAAATGAATGGACTAATTTATTTTTTATTATCTATATTCTCTATCTATTTCCCCTACTTTTACTCCAGAGGGAAGAAAACATTATTGAGAAAATGAAAAAAGACCAAAAATCATGACATAATACATATTCATGTTCTCTAGCTTAAGATTGATTTTTGTTGTGGGTCACTGATATTTTTATTAGCCTCTCATTGTCCTTTTTAAATCCTCATTTCAAAATCATGCTGTAATCTTCACCCTCATTAAGCTGAGGTCATTTCCTAGTTTATTGAGACAAGACTGAGATAATCTGCCATTAAATTGGTTCCCATTTCTCATTGTTTCTTTTTCTGAAGTATCATTCTTTGCCCATTATTTTGCATTTAGAATGATACCCAGAATTTTAAAAGGGATATTTTTACCACAATGTGAAATTTTAGAATCCAAGTCATTAGCAAACACAACAGACATTTTGAAGAATTTTTTGAGACATATGGAAAGAACTTGGAATAAAGAAGAAAGCAAAACAGGAGTAAACTGCCATCTAAGTTATGCATGGCAACAGCTACTATGCACATTTGTAGGTGTTTTGTGACTGAAATTAATTAGTAGAGAATTCTCTCTTTTGAAGAATATGTGTGTTCACTTTCTTCTAATGACACTTCCAATGACACAGTGCTAGCCTCTTTAACACCTTGCTATTTTAAGGAAGGGAGACCAGTATTTATGTGTGTTTAGCAACCTAAATTTGAGCTTGGTATTTCAAGTTAGTTTTTGAGTGGAGAGTATATTTTATTTTAATGATGAAGATATGAAAGGATTGGGAACATTAAGAAAGAACTATACAAACCATTTTTTTCATTATTTATTATAATAAAAAACATAGAACATGATATTTGCTATGTTAATCATTTCCCAGTGTACACAATTCATGGTATCAAACATATTCATAATGTGCAAGCATCTTCCACCTCCAAAACTGAAATGCTATACCCACTAAACATCAGCTTCTAAATCCTACTTCCGCCCTGGTAACTACCATTCCATTTTCTGTCACTGTGATTTTGACTATTCTAAGTACTTCAAAATGGGAATCATATAGTACTTTTCTTTTTTTGTGATTGATTTAGGTTTTATAGAATGCACCCAAGGTTCATCCATGTTGAGGATGATTTATATTCCATGGCAGGAATATATCTCCTTTTGTTTACCCGTTCATCTGTCAATGGACACATGCTGTGTTCACATTTTAACTGTAAATGATGCTGTTATCAACATAAGTGTCCACAGTTAAACTCCAATATTAAGACTGACTTTAAGGAGATGAGCATCATTTTCCTCACTTTTTTCCTCTTGCAGTAGTAGAAAATGAGACTGGAATTTCTCAATACCAGTATCACATTAGTCTACAAAGGAATATTAAAAACAAAGCATACTGTAGAAATAAACAATCAGAAGAACTGTAGAAATAAACAATCAGAAGAACTAATTCATAACACAATCTGTGATAAACTGAAGAGGAATTTCTAGGGATGATTCTCATGTAAGAGTATGCTTTGAAGTTTCCCAATTGATTCTAAGGTATAGTTAGGGTCTAGAACCACTGATTTACATCATTCAGTGGTTTTTCTCCACCATCCTAGGAGAGCAGTTTCACCCATGTGTTTTTCCTCTTCAAGAACACAATTCAAAGCTAGGCATTTTTCTGGCATTAGAATGCAGTTATAGTAGCTAAAGAGTTCCCACAATATGCTGCTTTATAGTTTACAAGAAAGTGGAAGTTAAGCATTTGTGATGAACCAAAGAATCGGTAACATTTGATTTTGATTAACAAATAGTTACAACTGGACAACAAAAGAAAAAAGGACCACTGAGACTTGACTGTGTTTGTTCAGGTGTAAAAATTCTCATTTGTAAAAAGGGCACCCTCATCTGTCAGGGATTTATTATATTATTTAAATAGGCAATTACCATCACTTAACATTGTTCTTGACATATTTTAGTATATGCAAAATATCAATATCCATCTTTTATTTTTATTAATAAATTAATTGATTTACTTTTTTACTGAGAATTGAATCCAATGGTGCTCTCCCACTGACTTACACTCAAACCATTTGTCTTTTTAATTTTGAGATAAGATTTCTATAAAATGCTGAGGCTTTCTTTATCCTCCCAAGTTAGTGGGATTACAGTGTTGGCAAAATAAATAAATTAAGAGTAGTTAAACAATAAAAAAATGTTAATGGGGTAAAAGAGGAACAGGTCTGTTGCCCACTGCGGGTATGTGTGGAATTGGAACATTTATTTCTGCAGGGACTGGCACACCTAAACTGAAATATAGAGTGAAGGAAACAGAGAAATGAAGAAAAGAAGAAAAGCAAGGGTCGTTTTCTACCACAACCTCCCAGAAAATAGCCAGCCCTTGATTTGATTAAGTATATTTTCTCTGGAGAGGTTTTATAAAACCACTGTGATGAAAAACAATCTGCTAGGAGAGAAAATGTTTGAGAAATGGTTATCTTATTTCAGTCTCATATCTTTCCTTTATCAAAATGCATCATATTCTGTACTAAACCCAGGGCACTTCAGATTGTTACAAGCCCATTCAGAATTTGGGTCATATGGTTGAGTATAACCTAGAATGGAAAAACTACAAATTGAGCACAATTGAGGTTTTGGAGATGAGTTTTTCCACTGAACAAGTGGCTAATATTCTGGCATCAGTAAATATGTAGAGGTGTATATTTGGGTAGAATTTAGCTAATAAATGTCAGCAGTTGAGCAAGCCTACTCTTGCAGAAATGCCTGTATACATAATCCAAAAGTGCTTGTCTCTGTGTGTGTATGTATGTGTGTGCGTGTGTGTGTGTGTGTGTTTGTGTGTGTGTGTGTGTGTGTGTGTGTTTGTGTTTAGCTTTACTCATAATACAAAGAACTGGGGAGAAAAAAAAGCAAACAAAAATGCACCTCAATGAATAGTAGAGGGAATAGGAAATGCATAAACAAACAAACAAACAAAAGTAAGAAACAGTTGTAGACGTAATCTGGAGAAATAAAATTAATTTTGGACAAAAATTTAATATCACAAAAGAGTGCTAAATGATTATATTTAATATAAAGTTCAAAATTAATATTGATTAGTATTTTCTCATTTGTAAACAAAAAATTCAGAATTTAGCATTTCATTCCTTTTTTTTTTTCCCTGAGGGTACTGGGGATTGAACTCAGAATCACTGGACCACTGAGTCACATTCCCAGCCTTATTTTGTATTTTATTTAGAGATAGGATCTCAATGTGTTACTTAGAGCTTTATTTTGATGAGGCTGGCTTTGAACTCACCATCTTTTTTGCCATAGCCTCCTGAGCCACTGGTGGAATTTCATTCTTGAAATGGAAATGGTAAATAAAGTTGTAAAGGAATTTCTGAGAAATTAGGAAAATGCACTAAAATAGATAATGGGTGTTTGAGTCTGTATTTTATAATCATTTATATTAATTATATATTTTATACATTTTTCATATATATATATAAGCATCTTATAAAATCAAACACCTTACCCGGTTAGTTAAATAGAAGAATAATCGATGAAGTGATTTAAATTAATTTTTAAATGATGTTTTATTAGTTTTAACTTTTAATTACACTATAAAAATAATGACTTAGCCTAAAGCTACAGTGTTATAACTTTCTTCTTAATTACTTGAGATTAGATTGAACACTAAATAAATATAATATTAAGGCTTTGGAGAAACACTGGAAAATTTATAGCAAAAGAGGACCTTATTTACCATTTGATTATTCAGACTTCGTAAATACCTAGTCCCTCTAAATACATTTATGATCTGACATTTCATTCCGTTTTACCAATAAATTCGTCAGATATTCTAATTGATAAGTTACCTTCCTATTGTTTTGGCATAGTCAAATAATTATAATTGATTATCCCAAATTGAATAGTGTTAAAATGTAATAAGATTAATTGGAATTAGATTATTTGAAACAAAAATAGAGTATCCTGTATTATCCATTTTGTCCTTGAGATCATATAGTTTACCTACTCACTGGACACACTGGTAATAATTGGTATAGAAAAAGCAGGATGCCTTTGCACACATTATAATTGATCAGTTTGACAAACCATTAAAACTGTGATGGCTCTTTTAAGAATGTTACATTTAAAAAAAAAGTCATTGAAAGTCATTTGAGGGGGTATTTGAGATTTGTGGATATCTCTCAAAACAAAATAAGATGTAATACCATATTATTATAAAAGAAAGAAGATTGTTTCATTTACATAATAGTTTAATATGTCCCACAGACACTTGGAGTATAAATGAGTTTTAGGTTCACAGAATATGAGCAAATCAGAAATTTTTTTCAATTTTCATAATTTATTCTATCATGAAATTTATATATATATATAATTTATGTATAAATATGTATATATATATCCTCCAAGATTAAATAAATAATATTTATGTCTCCTTTGATATAGCTCATATTTTATAAAATTATATTCCTAATAGCAAGTAAAGTATTATAACAATAATTAGAAATAAAAATATATTACTTTTATTATAGGCTATGAATGCCTTTTTGATTCTTTAAAACATTAAATTTATGTTTACTTGAAATTCAAATCCAAGTAATTTAAATACCAAAAAAAATTAAAGAAAGAGAGATAATCTTAGATTTTAATGTGAAATCATATTTTTCTGAGTTAATTAAATGTGTTAAACTTATAAAGCTTTTTAAACAAAAGAGGAAACTTCAATCTTTACAAACAAATGAAAATTTAAATCTAACTTATTTTATATTATAATCTCCATCTTTTGGTATTCAGTACATTTTTATTGATAGAACTCATATCCTTTAGCTCCACAACAAAAATGTTAAACACCAAAATAATAAAATAGAAAACTTATTTTCACACTGGTCCTTATCTCTATCTATATAAATCAAAGGAAGTTAATATTATACAGATATACATTAATTTAAATTTACTACTTCAATGACCATTATTGTCAAATTTCATATGTTATTTTTATTTATAATGGTGTGTTCATCTTGTTAACACATTTCTTCATTAATCCATTTAAGAATTAATTCATTACAAATTAATTAAGAATTGAATAACCAGTCTACATTTAACTACCATAACTTTTATGTCTCATCTGATCCATTCCAAATGAATAATGTGAGTTAAAACAAATGTTTGCTAAGTAATTATTGTTTCAAAACTCTCTCATACATACTCAGCCATTTTCCACATTAATTACTTCTTCAAGTCCCTGCTATGTGGAAATTTCAGTGCTGACTCTTTAGAAAATAATAATAGTCAAAATAAATAGCTTGCATGCCTCAATTTTTCCAGTTATAAATTCGAGTAATATTACTGCCAGAAAACAAGATTTTTAAAGTAGGATGTAATGCATCAGCAAGGCTTATCAGTAATTAACTACAGCTAGAATAAGACTCTATTAAAAAGGGTTCTGTGTTTGCAGAAAGCAGGCAAGATAAATTGACACATAGAATGGGTATTTTGGTATTGTTACTTAAAATTGGCAGGAGATAGTATTTCTTTCTTTCTTTCTTTTTTTTTTGTTTTTGATCCTCTATAAATATAATATCTGAAATGAGCAATCTCCAGAGACGTTTGATAGCAGAATAGTGGAAGAAATCTCTAAACCAGGAGATAGGTCAATGTAAATAATTTGATCCGAGAAACAGTGAAAACTGGAAAAAACACAGCCTCAGCAAAATTCAGGAACCTACCAAGGAGATTACTATATGATTTAACATGGAATTCTAGAAGTAGGAAAGAAGGTAAAGAAGAAGGAAGAAAAAATGTATTGAAAAACTAATAGTAAACATTTTTTGTAAATTTGGTAAATGGCAAATATTTTGAGACTCAAGAATCTCAGAGACCCCAAGCAGGAGAAAATGGAGAAAAACCACATCTAGGCTTATCATAGTCAGATTGCTAAAGAAACATATTTATATGTCCTATTTGAAATCTAATTTATCAGAAAAAAATAGCTTAAAACCATGAAACAATACCTAAAATGTCAATTGTAAGTAAATCATAAGCTAGAAATTGTGAAAATATTCTTAAGAACAAAAGCAAACTATGGATGTTTTTTAAAGAGAATTTAGAAAAATTGTTGCTCATAGAATTACATCTCAAACAACAATGTCAAAGTGATTATTGGACTGAATGAAAGAAAGTGAATACCATATAGAGGTTCTATTAGGTAGGAGTTCAGGGACACCTAGATGATAAAGACAGGTTATTAAAAGTTGCTGAAGGATAAGACAAGGAGACAAGTCCTGTCCCTATTCATAATATGTCCCATTACTATGACAGGAGATAGTATTTCTTTCTTGCTTGCTTGCTTTCTTTTTTTTTTTTTAAGTTGTAGATGGACACAATACCTTTATTTTATTTATTTATTTTTGTGTGGTGTTCAGGAATGAACTCAGTGCCTCTTACGTATAAGGTGAGTGCTCTGCCACTGAGCCACAATCCCAGCTCCAGGAGATAGTCTTTCTAAGCAAGCCTCCTTAAATGTCTTTTGATCCTCATATTTTTTTAAAGAACACAGTATACAAACTTTGAATCATTTTTCCCCAGTACAGTCAGAATTTTCTATTCATATTATGTCACTTTTGTATGTGTGACTTTTGGACACTTAATAATATGACAGAGATTAAGGTACACCAGTAAACAACAACGCTGCACAGACAATGGTGCCTTGAGCCTCTTCTCTCTCATTTGGCCCACTCTGTTCTACCTACCAAAGTGCTACCTTAACCTTCAATAAATCGGTACTCTATTACTTCTCCATTTCTCACTCAATTCATTGTTAAGGACCCCAAAGACCTCGACCCCAACTGGACACTCCAATGATAACATTTCTATTATTTAGGAAAGAAAGAAATGCATCAAAAATGATAAATTTCATGTAAATAGACTTTTTCTTTAAAAAGATAATCTCAGACAACTATATTTTAATACATTAAAACTGTCATTTTAAAAGAGAAACCTATAGCAATGTCTTATGGGATCTTTATTATATTAGAATAATCCTTAAATCTTAAGAATACAGGATGGAGTATGTAGTCAGTGGATTTAAATTATTGCAACATTTTGCACTTTACTTTTAGAGGAACAACATGCACAATAAGTACACTAGAAATTTAAGAATGAATGTATATTGTAATTCCTGGAGTAACAACTTGCACAGTTTTCCCAAAAGTTAACTTCTTGGATATTGTCTCTCTCTCTTTCTCTTTAATTTAGAAATATCTTTTGGATTTGAGATGTCCCCCCAAAGCTCCTGTGCTGATTCAGGAATATTCGGAGATGAAATGATTCCATTATGACAACTGTAACTTAATCAGCCCACTCTAATTTGAATAGACTGACTAGTGATAATTATAACCATATAAGGTATGACTGGAGAAGGTGGATCCCTGAGCATGTGTCCTGGAAGGGTTTACCTTCCCTGCAATCTCTTTCCCTTACTCTGTCTGCTACCTGATTGCTATGAGAAGAGAAACTTTCCTCTACCTTGACTTTCTGCCATGCACAATGTTCTGCCTTGCCTTGTCCAGAGCAATGGAATTAGTCGACCATGGACTGAGCCTCTGAAATCATGAAACTAAAATAAACTTCTCCTCCTCTAAGTTGTTACTGTCAGGTAGCTTGGTCATAGAGATGAAAAGCTCACAAGCAGAATGAAGTAAACATTGCAAGTGGAGAAAAAAAAGATAATACATTATGTTAGGTTTTTTTCAAAACACTTTTAAAAAAAACAAACTCAGTTTAGATTTTTTCAAGTAATTTTCTCTTATCTTGTTTATAGATTTTTACCTTCTTATATTTGTAATACCACTATATAATGATAATTTATGTACCTTGCTTTTCTTTTCATTCTAACTTCCCTGTGAATATGTACATCTGATGAATATCGGGACCTCCACTTTGGGTCTTATGCATCATCTCCAGGACAGGTACATTTCCATTTCTCCCAAGAAGTGATACAATTCCTAGACTTTACTCTTTTTTTTTCTCTATGCTGGCACAGTTTACTTTCTTTCTGGGCACTGAAATATCTTCTATCTTGCCAGTACTTTTGCCAAAATACATCACATTTATCCTTGGCTTTTATTTCTGATAAGCAATATAGCTTCGGGTACAGGGACTAGCAGAGGTAAGATCAATGGGCTCTGTAATATTTTCTCCTCTTTCCTGCCTTCCTTCTTTCCTTCCTTTCTTCACTTTTTAAAACATTTTTATCATGCTATAGTTTGCATATCTTCATTTTTTTCAACTATTTATTGTAAGTTTAAATTTCAGTATCTGTTCTGTTTCTATTGCTTACTCCAGAATCACTTTCTTACAGGAATTTATCCCCACTTTGTCATTATGCATGATCATTTTATTTTCTCTTTTTTCCTAAGATCTAATAATTCACATATTTTATTTTTATTTTTTGTCTTCTCTTGCAACTTTTTAGTGAAGTAAAAGCTACATTTATTTAAAAATATATGTTTCAAAATATTTCATCAAGATTTCACTTTCACTGTCAATATTTGTATATATTTTGTAGTGTTTAACATCTGTTAGTAAATTTTGGTCCTTTTTTAAAGTTCTACAATAAAAGTAGTCTTTTACTGTACTGACAGAAATATGTTAATACCTTCCCTCACCCATCATAAGGGTCTTGGATATTATTTTATAACAAATCACAAGTTAACAAGACAAAAGCATAATAGAATTATTAAGACTGAAGTTTAATGTGATACAATAGAAACCTCCAAACCAAGAGGAAAGGAATCTATTTTTATGCTTAGATTTGATAAAAAGTGGATATCTATATAGAAATATAATACCAAAAGGGTTGACCTACTGATAAAAGAAAAGAGAATAAACTTGGAAAGGTTCATATGTTCAGATTCATCTTAGTCTGACTATGTGCCATTCTTAGTTATGTAGCTGACACATGGAGTGAGGAGCTTATGATCCACTGTCAGATAAGGCAGGGTAACTCTTACACAGAAAAACAAGCTGCTGTTAGAAAAATATTTCTATTTTCTATGACCTTCTTTAGAGAAGAGGGCTTCTAGTGTCTTCAGCCTGCCTTGGAGGAGAAAATGGAGCAGGATAAACAACAGAGGAAAGTCATAAGGATCTTGCTTTTGAGCTCCATTCCTTCAATTCAAAATATTTACCACACCAAGGCACCATGCTCTGGAGTGTTATTTTCTGGGTCTCAACACAATAAATGATTTTAGATTCTCTGTAGTGCAAGTAGTAATAAATTGGGGTTTCTGGCTTGACTATTTGCAGAAGTTCTTTGCGGGTGAGTTGGGAAAGGGTTTAGGTGATCTTCCCCTTTTCTCCTATCTCAGAGGATGGTTCTCATAGTTCTTTATATACTTATGTTGTCTATGATTCCCTTAATCCAACTGGATCAGGGTGAGAAATAAGTTATTCAATTATCTATATCAAGGAATGGTACAGCCATCTTCAAAAGCATAAATTACATCTTTTCCCCTGTTTAACTAAAAATGCTCTTGACCACAATTTTATTGTTATTGTTTGCTTATATTTCTCTTTTGCTTTTATTTGATTTCCAGAAGTCAAAAGGAAAATGGTAACTCACAGAGTCATGTTTACAATGGAATTCAGTATTATTTTATATTCATATAACTGTAGTTTTCCCTTTTCAAATGAAATTAACATATTATGTTTTACCTTTTCAAAAATTTTGCATTTTAGTTATTTTGCAATATAGACAATTTCTAAAGAGAAATACCTAGTTTATGAAGAAACATTCATGTCATAGTTTTAACAGAACATTGGAGTTAAGTGTGTATCTTTTTAAGAGGTATACATTGATTATTTTATAAAAAATAATATGGAAACAACCCAGCATTGATTCACTCTTATAATCTTGGAACCTTAGTAGAAAGAGGCAGGTAGGTCATAAGTTCAATATCACTCTCAGCAATTTAGGGTCTTGGCACTCAGCAACTTAATGAGACACTGTCTTAAAGTAAAAAATAAAAAGGACAGTAGCTGAGTAGTTCATGTAGCTCAGTGTATTTACACTGATTTAAAACCCAGTGTAAAAAAAATCAAATAAATGAATAAATAAATAAATAAAACAGGAAAATATTATAATGAATTAAATTTTATTTTTTTTCCTCCAATTTGGGACAAAAGCCAGTAAAAATTTAAATCATCCCTATTGCAGGAGAAAAGTTTTTGAATGATTAATAATAGTATGAGGTATTTCTTTTTCACGTTTAGTTTTACAATTTTATTGATGATACACTAAGGATTAAAATAATTTCCAATTTTACATCAGTAACCTAAATATGACATTTTCTTCTGTTAACTTACAAAACGAATAGACCTTACTTGTGTTGGAGGTGCATTTCCATAACCCATTCATAATATCCCAAATGCATACTGCTTGTAAAAGGGAGATCAATACTTGTCTTACAGGGATTTTAAAAGAGAAAGATAAAAATCAAAACCCAGGAAACCTCACACTAACACATAATTGAAAATAGAATTTGAATGGTTTCCAAACAGACATTTGTAGCTTCTCTTACATACAGCAGACATTTTCATTAAAAAGGTTTCTCGCTAATAAATTGTATATTTACTAGAGCTTTGTTCTCAGTGTCCCTATGAGATGATATATCAAGTTCAAATGCATCAATAAAAGTGACTTTAATATCCAGGAAGATACTGATGCAGCTGTTTGTTTTCCAGCAGAGCCAGTGACTCGTAAATAAAAAAGTAAGGCCATCATACCTTGGGCAAAGTGGCTGTGGTACTCTCTTCTATGGCTCTAATATCAGTAAATCAGTCACTGACTCAGATTTCTGAAATCTCTATTTCAGAAAACATTTCAGTCTAAAACAATAACAGCAACAAAATCATTTACAAAAATAGGTAATATGCCTGAGTCAAAGGAAGTTCATTTTCTAGGAATTTATTATAAATTTTGTATGATTTAAGAGTTTTGAGATCTCATTACGTAAACAAATAGAATGTTTTATCTAAATGTCATGAGGAAGAGATAAACAAATTGAAAATTAAGTCAAAGAAACCATGTCTTAAATTTGAATTTAATCAGCTGCCTTTTGAAGAAAAAAACATTTTTATGTATTTATCCTCACAAAAATTCTAGTATGTATAGAGATAAATATTATTGCCTCATGGAAAACGGACACTTTTCCAAGGTGGGATACAGGGTTTTATATGGAGTCTGCACTAAAGGATAATCCTCCATCTAGAATTATGTTGGAATGTACCATGCTATAATTTTAAATAAGTAGCATTTGAAATTTTACCGTCCACCTCATCCCAAAAACTGTTATCTATGGAGAAAAAGATTGTTCCTATTGGTTTCAGGATAAGATCATCTTCTCAGTTTTCATAAATCTTCCTTTACCCCAGGAAGTACCCATAATTATGTCTTATATCCAAGAAGTATGTTTCTCAGCAATATTCATTAGTTTACTTGGCATTTCCAAGTGCCCCTTTTTTATTACAACTCCTTTTTTAGGCAAGACCCTGAAAAATATCATATTAAAAATTCATATTATTCATAATTTTCAGGAAAAATTAACAAAAACCCACATATACACATAAAATGAGTTTACATTTTTGCAAAATCAGAACTTGCAAGGACTAACTTTTGCAGTGACATTAAAAAAACAAACAGCATAACATCCAAAGTGAGAAAATTTGTTTTCCAAAATCCCCAATTTTATTTTCTGTATTAGGCAGCTTTCAATTATTGTAATACTTCTACTACTACTACTACTACTACTACTAATAATAATAATAATAATAATAATAATGCCCAAGATAAAATCAACTTATAAGGACGAAAAGGACTGTCTCTTCCTCTGGATGTAGTCTGTATTCTCCCTTGAATGCATATTCCTTGATGCATCACAGAGGTGTCCCTTGCTATTGCCCCCATTCTCCTTTTAATATGTGTCTACATTTTGGGTTGGCGGTGATACTGGGGATTGAACCCAGGAGCTCTTAACCATTTAACCACATCTCCAGCCCTTTTTTATATTTTATTTAGAAATAGGGCCTCACTGAGTTGCTTAGGGCCTACTAAATTTCTGAGGCTGTATTTGAGCTCGCAATCCTCCTGCTTTAGACTCCAAAGCCACTGGGATTACAGTCCTGGAACACCATATCCTACTCCACTTTCTTAAATAAACCTCTGTCTATCACTAGAAGGGGAAACATAAAAGAGGAATGTTGTATTTTGGCTCACAGTTTGGAGTTTTCAGTCCAGTCACTTGGCTCTGTTGTTTTTGGCCTGTGGTGAAACAGTACATCTTGGCAAACAGAAGCAAAGAGGAAAGAAAATGGCTCACCTCATGGCAGCCAGAAAGCAAAGAGAGAGAGGAACACACTGAGTGTACCAGTATCCCTTCAGGGACACCCCCAGTGAACCAACTTCCTTCCACTACCTCCCACCTCCTAGAGTGTCCACAACTTCCCAATAGAAAAATGGCCTGGGAACCGAGTCTTTAACACATGGGGTTTTGGGGGGACATTTCAGATCCATACTAAAACAGTATTCCTTACTCTTCTGTTTTGCTATTCATAGTGGTACTTTTTCATTTTCATATTGTTCTCTTTGGTATTTTCTTCACTGTAAAGTAAAAGGCTTAACATGAATTTATAATATAAAAATTATTGCCATATTTCTCATCTTCCAGGGATTTTTTTTTTCTATTATAAGTTCTAATGCTTGCTAGTCAAATTAAAGTTATCTTATGGCACTTAGGAGAGAGAATTTGGGGAGCCTGATGCTTCTATATTAATCCTGAAATCAAAGTATATAGAGGCTACATTATCTGCACAGTAAAGCTCTTTTCCTTTCTAGCAGAAAGGTATAACTCCTTAGAAAGTCTTAGAAGTCATCATGAATGAAACCATGATAATGGCAAATATCAGTCTCATTTAAGAAAAATTACTTTGGCATGTTTTTTTAATTTCAATTATGTTTAAATGTATCCTTTGAGACAGCTCTTTGTGTTTAATGGTATAATTCACTTCCTTTATAATACTCATGCTCTGGTACCAGGAGAAATATATGTATGTGTTTATTTATGAATAATCAGGACTGATATAAATACCAGGTTAGTGGTCTAAAACACTGCATCTTGGAGAAGAGTATATTTAAAAGGAAAATCAAGAAACACTGAAACTTCATCCATTTCTATTAAAAAAATTCTACCATAAAATATTTCTTTTTTTCTGTTAAAAGTAATATAAAGACACAAAAATTCATAGCTGTTATACTATAACTATTATATTTTGTGTACAGAATCAAGGTGACCAATCTATGAGCAGCTTTTATAAGGTAGCTGCAGAAGATAATCTGCCCATGTAAATGTTGTTAAAAAAATAAACTTTTCACTCTTGTCTTCAATAAAGAAACAGACTGTAATTTTATCATTAGATATAAAATATTTTTTTATTATTCAGGCATCAAAATTGAAATTGTATGATGTTTAACAGGTTAAGTATTTGAGGCACTTCTTATACAAATAACAAAATTTTTAACACTATTCTTATTAATATTTAATTGAATTGAGGGTTCTGGGAATCTGTCTTTATTCATATCTGCCTATGATTATCAGATTCTAATCCAGAACATTTTTAAAGTTTTAACTTCAAACCTGTAATTTATTTCTAATATATTCCATATGTATTTTTAATTTGATATTCAATTTCAGGCAATCTAAAGACATATTATTATTTCCATTCACGGAAACTAAGACTCAGGAAAGCAATGTAAACTGCCAGTATCACAATGTAAGAAAATGTCAATATTGTGTTTGGACAGAGGTATTTGTTGTGTAAATAATTTTATTTTATAACACTCCCTTTATCAGATAGATAGATAGATGAATAGATAGATAGATAGATCAATCAGGGATTTAACCCAGGTGTGCTTAAGCACTGAGCCACATCTCAGAACTTTTGGGTTTTTATTTTGAGAAGCCAAACCAAATTTAAACAAAACCAAAGGATGAGAACATGGAATGCAGGGAAAAAGAAGCTGAATCCAGAAGGAAGCATGCAAATTTCCCAGATTAATGCTAAAGACTAAAAAATCTCAGGGTGATGGCTACATCTCAGTACAGAGGAATTCAAACTGCTAGAGAGGAATAGAGGGTTTCTGGGAGTATTCCCAAAAAGAGAAAATGAAATGGGCAATTTGTACTTTATTTTTGAAAACAAAATAAGGAAAAAGAGAAACACAAATGCAGATCCGATTGTTCTCTGTTTCCTTTGGGTTTGTTGTAGCAAAATACTGCATATCTAGGAAAGAGCTCTTCCACTGAAATATAGTCCCAGCCCTAGCTTCTTTTGGTTTTTAATTGGTAGATTTTACTGTATAAAATGATTTTATATTTACAGAAAATTGACCAGATTATTGAATAGAATGAAGGGAGTTCTCACATATGGCCCTCTGAAAACAACTTTTGTCATGGACCCTTGTATTTCCTTTGTTATGATGAATTAACTAATATTGATACATTATTAAAGACTATATTTTGCATAAAATTCACTACATTCTACAATGATTTTAAAAATTATTTTTACATTTATTTTAGCTGATACATAAAAACAAAAAGTGTCCATTTTAAAGGAGTATCTATATGTTTTGACCAAGTTAAAATGTCATGTAAGCATAATTATAGTATCATTTTGTTCACCGACAAATATTTACAATCCTGTCAGTTACAAATTCATCTTCTATTATAAACATTGAGTATTCATATTTTTTTAAATTTTAGTAATAGGTAAAAATGTTATTTTTTCATGCAAAAATGTTTTGAATTGCATATGCATTGTGAAATGGTTAAATCTAATTATAAAATTCACAGCCTCACATTGTTATCACTGTAGTGAAAACACAAAATACCCACCCTCTTTACATTTTTGTATATTATTGTAGTAAACTATAGTCAGCTTTCTATATAATTCATATCTTTAAATTTACTTCTTATATGTTATCATAACTATATATCTTTTAATCATTATATTCCCTTCCCACACTTCTTCAAAACCACACATCCTTTGTTAACACCATTTCACTCTCAATTCTATTAGACAAACTTTTTATATTATACATATAAATGTGATCATGTAGTACTTGGCTTGCTTCTGACTTCAGAACATTTACATTTAAAATGACCTTTCTTGGGCTGGGGATGTGGCTCAAGCGGTAGCGCGCTTGCCTGGCATGCGTGCGGCCCGGGTTCGATCCTCAGCACCACATACCAACAAAGATGTTGTGTCCGCCGAGAACTGAAAAATAAATGTTAAAAAAAAAAATGACCTTTCTTAATTTCAAGTTGATATTTTTTTAAGCTTGCACATGTAAAAAAAAATATTTAGTTCCTGTTTTTCTAGGCCAGAGTTATTTCACTTAAAATAATGTCCTCCAGATTCATCCATATTGTACTATATCATAGAATATCATCCTTCTTTTTGTGGTTCAATAGTATTCCATTGTATATGCATAACATATTTTCTTATTCATTCATTCATTAACAGACACTTATGTTGATTTCATCCATTGGCTATTGTGAACGGAGCTGCAATAAATAGACAGGGCTGATACTGCTTCAACATACTAATTTAATTTCCTTTGAATATATATCCAGTAGTGGTATTGCCAGATTATATGGTAGTTCTTTTTTTAATTTATAAATATTTCAAATTTTTATAAAGTTCTTTTTTATTCTTTTTAGATATACATGACAGTAGAGTTGAGAAACTACCATAGTGTTTTCCAAGGTAACTATTCTAAATTATATTGTTACTAATAATGTGTCAAGATTTAGATGAAGTCATATGGGTAGATCCTCCATGATGGGATTAGTGTCTTTGTATGAAGAGAAAGAGGTACCGGAGTCTTCTCTCTCCACCTTCTCTCTCTACCATGTGTTGAACTGTAATGTGGGAACACAGATTTCACCATAACCCAACATTGCTGAGCACCCGTATCTCAGACTTCCTAGACCCCAGAACTAGGAGAAATGTTTTATGGCATAGTAGTGGCATAAATCACCCATTTAATAATATTTTGCTAAGGAGCCTGAGCTAACTAAGACAAGGAGACGACACTCTTATTCCACTTTCTATGAATTCTCCCTCAATATTTGGTAAGGATTTAACAATGAAACCATCTGAATCTCTTGCTTTCTTATTTGGAATGTAATTCATTTTTTATTCATTTTTTGTAAGACATATAGACCAGTTTAGACTATTTCCAGTTGTGTAAGCTTTGGTAATTTCTTTCTTTTAATTAATTCATCTATTTTACATAAGTTAACAGATTAGGGGAAATAAAAGATTCATACTGTTTCTTTGTTATCCTTTTGATGATCATAAGATCAGTAGCAATTCTGTTCCATTTCATATATTAGCAATTTTCATCTTCTTTGTTGTTCATTAGTCTGTCATGAGGTTTATCAATATTACTGATCTGTTCAAAACACCAGGTTCTGGTTTCATTGATTTTTATCTATTGATTTCCTGTTTATAATTTTACTTATTTCTTCTTCAATTTTAATTGCTTTTCCTTACCTTAAGATATCCTGTTCTTTTATTCTCTTGTTTCCAGAGACATAATCTTATCATTTTTAGCTATTTTCTCTTTTAATATATGCATTCAATGTTGCAGGCTTTGTTATAAGAGATCTTTTCATCATATCTTAAAAATTTTGAGAACTTGTATTTTTATTTTCAAGAAATTCCTTTTTTTGTTCATTCCTTCTGAGTTTTCTTCTCTGATCTATTTATTATTTCATATGTGTATTTAATCAAACTATTTTGGAATCTTCCACCTTTCTGTAATTGATTTCTTATTTAGTACCTTTGTCATATGAAAGCATAATTTATTATTTCTATTTCACTAAATTTTTAAAGACATATTTCATGGCACACCATTTAGACTGTCTTTGTGAATGTTATCTATTAGTTTTATAAAAAATGTGTATTATGTTATTTTGCTGGATAAAATATTCTAAGTGTCAGATACCTTTGATTAATGTTGCTTTACATTAAAGCTATATCATCCCTGAAAATCTGCCTTCTAGATCTATCAATTACCAACAAAAGGGTTTCAAGTGTTTAACAGGAAGAGTGGATCTCTCTCTTATTATGTCTCTGTCACATTTTACCTCACATATTTTGATGTTCTGTTGGTAAGTTAGTGTAGTGTCTTCATAGGAAAATGATCCCCTGTCTTTAAATACTATACTTTTGTCCCTTGTAACTTTCTTTATCCTCTCTTGTATGAAACTAATATAGCTACTCCAGCTACTCTTTGTGTGATCTTAACACGCTATATTTTTCTCCATCCCTTTACTTTTAAGTTCCGTGTGTCCTTGAAAGTATATTTTTTTCCCCTAATAGCCAAAATATAGTTTACTCTTTTGGATTCTTTTTGAACCTTTGATTTCTTTTATATATCTCCAAGATCACTGACCCATATCTTAACATATCTTCAGTCTACTGATACTCTTTTCCTTCATAATGTCTCTTAGATTGTTTTTCTTTTATTTCTATAATTCTTTTGATCCTGTGCCAACTGTCACTCTGCTTGCATTATTCATCTGTGCTTGCATGTTACCTGCTTTTCCATTAAATCCCTTAAATTGTCCATTGTAGTTAATTATACTCCTTAATTGATATTTCGTAAATCTATGTCATACCAGAGTCTAGTTTTGATGCTTGTTCTTTCTTTTTAGACTATTTTTTCTTGTCTTTTAGAATGCCTTGTAATATTTTTGAAAGTCATGCATGATATATCAGGTGATTGTTAACTACAGTAAACAAGTCTTCATCATGAACTAATCTATGTATTTGGCTAGGATTTGCTATCTGCTGAATAATGTTCTATTTAGGCTATTTTAGGTGCCAAAGGCTATAATTTTAACTAGTTTCCTCAGTTATTTTCCCTAAACTCCCGTTGTATGTGTTTTAATTTTTCCTAATAATTATTTCTTAAATGAAATATTTCTGCTCACTTAGTGGTAATCTTCACAATTTTGTTATATTGAAAACTTGCTGACATTGAGTTAAGGTACTGGACAAGGAAAGTATTCTATGTCACCATTAAGTATTTCTTTTTGATGGACCTGAGTCCTATGCCTTTCAGAAGTGGTACTTGACCCTATTTTTTGCCTCCCTACATGAGGAAAAATGTGCAGAGACTTTAGAAATGTCTGATTGCATTTCCTTGGTGAAGTAGTTCTGCTTAGAGTGAAGGCTTTCAATGCAGACAGTGATGGCAGAAAGTTTTAAAATTGTTCATTTCTCCCTGGCTTCTTTCCATAATGTTAACTTTTCCTCTCAGCCTGACCAAAAAATGAGGGGATTTTTCTGTAATCTTCACCATGAAAACCTGACAGGCTCCAGAGGACACACCCTCAAGGGTCTTAAACCCCACTAGCCACCCAGGAATTCTCCCTCTCACCCTTCAGCAATTTGGCAGTTACCATTATGTTCTTCTTCCTACCTCTGAGACTGCAGCCTACTCTGTCTTCTCTTTCCAGGAAGCTGCTCTTGCTGTGTATTCTGTATTCATCTCTCTCTAGAATTCAGGATGACAGTATGCTCTGTGACCTCAATTTTTGGAAAGATCAAAAAATGGTGGTGGAGTGAATTGTTAGCTCTTGGGACTTTTGTGTGGGGAAGGGAGGACAGAAGTGATGGCTTCTAAGTTCTTTGTGAGTTGTAGCTAAAACATGAAGTCTGACCTAGCACTTTAATTGAATAATAAAAGTGACTCTCAACTTATGGAAGTTGAAGATTGTGGAACATTTGGGGCAGAGTCAATTATATGCCAGCAATAATAAAAATAGTAAAAATGAATCTGAATTTTTCAAAATTAAAAATTTGTTTTATTTTTCGTCTTTCAATTTTTTGATACCTATTTTCATGAAAGAAAGATTTGCTCTTATGTTGTACTCTTGAAAGAACTAGAACTGGGTAAAATAAATAGAAGTTGATAAAACAAAATAAATTATGTTGAATTTATTTGCTTTAATTATTATCATTATTTTTTCACAAAGAACATACTGAGAAGATATTTGCTTATTTGGAACAAATTCAAAATGTATAAGTGACATTTTAACAGAAAAAAAAAGGCCCTTATAAAACTAATGCAGTCGTCTAATTATTTTCTCCTCGTTTGCTGTTAGAGTTTAGATTACTAGTTGTCCCCAAAAAGCTAATGTGTGAAAAAATACAGGAAAGTTTAGAGGGAAAACGATTGGGTTATGAGATTCTTAATCAGGGCATTAATCACCTGATAGGGTTTTAGTGGGTTCTAACTGTAGGCAGGTAGGGTATGGCTAGAGGAGGTGGGTCCCTAGGGGTGTGCTTATAGGGAATATATTTTGTCCTTGCTGAGCAAAATTCTCTCTCTGCTTTCTGGTTCCATGTTTCCAGCACACACTTTCCTCTTGCACGTACTTCCATCATGATATTCTGCCTCATGTTAGGTTCCAAGGAATAGAATCGACTACTTATGGACTGAAACCTCTGAACCCTGAGCCTCCAAAGAATGTTTTCCTCCTCGAATTGTTCCTGTCAGATCTTTTGGTCTCAGCAGTGAAACAGCTGACTAAAACAATTCATATATTCACATACATATATTCTTGTCAACGCAACTGTACAGTAAGTCACAGGCATGTAAACATTAAGAATATATTCACTCTTGCCAGGGTATACTGGTTTTATAGCTATACCTCTCTCTATATAAAGAAATACATTAGTTTCAGTTATCCTGTTTCTGAATATAACCACACATCCTATATTGTATTTATATTGATAAGCATTATATAAATGAAGGAATCATGTTACAAAAATAACCAGATTCAATAACTAGTTTTATTTTTCCAAATGTCAGGAGAAAGTCATGCTTTTGGTATAGAAATTGGTTTTCATGAGCAGAGATTGTCATATATGCTGTATTTTAGTTCATTTCTAAGGAGTGCAAAAATAGTATTTTCATCTTTTTTGAAAATTTAAAGCAGAATTAATTGCACATAGACTTTTTCTGAATATTACAAAACAGGAAAATTACTCATGTGGCTAATTGTAACAGGTGTGTTTATATAAATACAACCCAAACTCAGCTTTATGAAATCATTTCTTTCTATTAAAGGGGAAGAAAATGAAATATCTAAAACTATCTCTTTCCTCATGATTAGTGAACCCAGCCCAGTTTCTGAGGAAGTACCATCTGTTCTCTCAAGCACAATTGTAGATAAGCCTTATCAAGACTAGAAGGGATTATGTGGAAGCAAAAGGAAACAGCATTAAGAGTAGCTTAATGAAATTCTGTGACAAACTAGAAAAGAAGACCACATCATCTTTTAAAATAAAATCCCCGAGCTCCTGTAGACAAAACAAATAGTTTGCTGAAAAACATTTACTTCTAAAAAACATATAGCAATCCCAGAGTTGTTAATGTAAATGTGACTTTGCCAGAAAGTAGCATTTGTGAGAAAATTGAAAATTATTTCTATTAGATAACTAATTCTATACAAACAATTAAGTTGCAAGGTGCAAATATAAGTCGTAGTATTGAGACATTTTTATATTGATCTATTTATGTGAGCTACATTTTGCAATATTTTGGGGGGGGGAGATAAAATTCAAAAAATTTCCTTAGACTTTAGTTTTGAGTTTCTTTATGTACTTTCCATCTTCATATTACATCAAGACTTTGTTAATTGAAATAAATGTGTGCAATCTATAATCACATTGTTTAGTTTTTTAACATACAAACTTAAGACTATTGGGGATTCACCTATGTTGTGTCCATTCCTGCAGTGCAAATGCAAAACTGCTCTTTGGAAAGAACAATGAAATATAACCCTAAGTGATGCAAACTGTATCAGTCAGTTTAAGAATTCCCATTTTATTTTCTCTCAGTCTCTCATTACTGAACCCAATGTTACATAAAGCCTGGGCAGGCGGGATTCCCCAATTTTCACCATGATTAATTCCCTATACTAATTCACAATACTTATTAACATGAGCAAGAAAAAAACTGTTACTTTAAATGAGTGAAATTTTGTTTTGTTTTGTTATGTTTTGAGCCATTGGTATTCCAGGCCTTTTCTCATTGATAAAAGAACTGAGCCTCTCACAGAAATGCTTTAAGTGACAGTTCTTATGGGGAATTCCATTTTCCATGTTGCTCATTCTGTTCTGCTATTCCAGTCTCTTTGATACATATGGTAAGGCTCATGGTGCTTGCATTAACAGGCTTCCTATATTATTCTATTTTTATCTGGAATATTATTGTGCTAAATCTCAACAATGCTCATTCTCTCCTTTCAATTCTTTGCTAAAGGGAACAAGAGAGGTCTTTGCTGATTTCTTTGGCAACTTTTTTTGCTCACACTGCTAGACACTTCACAAATAAGAACATTATTTCCTATTTAAAATTGTTTTGTTGATTCCTAGAAAGTTTTTGACATATGGTTAATGAATTTGTGTGTGCACACATTGTAGAATGAATATACAAACACCCCTGAAATGTACTGCATTTATAGATGAAGAGAGCACTCATACAGTTGATTCTCATAAATTGGTGACATCAATGTTTTACAAAAGGCAATGTGCAAAGTGAATGAACAGGCCTCAAAACCCCCACATAGAGGAATGGAGTACCAAGTGCTAGACAGGAAAGGTGGCATGCTCAATGCAGAGCTTAGTTTAATGGGAAAGAAGAGGGATACATTATTGGTAAGATCAAAGTGATGGAAGAGCAATCATCAGATAAGAAAAAACTCAGGAACGATTTCTTTTCTGGAAATAACTGTGTGATATTTGTTTTAGGTTGACAAGGAAATTATGAATTTATATCAAATTAAAATCAATATAAAAATGAATACATGGAAAAAAGTTTATGTTTTTATATTACTATGTTTTGAATACTACATACAAGTAGTATTCAACAACAGAAAGAATTACTGTTCACAAGACCAATACAGAAGATCTACACAGGGAAATAAAAATCCACACAAGCAGGATGTCACACAGGCTCAACCAAAGCAAAGAATATCTAGAGGAAACATTTACTCTCACTGTACAAAGCTAGGTATCTGAGTTCTTAGTCCAAGCAACAATGACATAGGTTCTGTTATACAGATTTATACCTGAGATGTCTACAGGCTACAAATGAGAAGAACTTTTTTGGTAAGATAGTCCATGAGGTATAAAACAGAGTAAACTTAGGCAATTTTAAGTGTTAATGGTATTTATTTGCATTATATTACAAAATTACTTCTTGATCTTTCATTGAATAACACAAAGTACTAATTAACCATATTTACTTTCATATGATTGTGTAGCTACTGGAGTACAGAGAGGTTATTACACGTGAAGAAAAGAATTAACCATTTAAGGGAATTGAATATAAAAAATAATTATAAAATGAAAAATGATTATTCTTTAGGTAATCTTTTATTTATTCTCTGGTTATTTTTGACAGAGAATTTTCTTTCATTGGTATTTCATTGTGAAAATTCTTTAGGAAAAACCATGATCTATGTAACCAGTATCATTTGTAGATAGAGATGCATATCATACTCATGCAAATGTTGGCATGATAATAAAGAAGACTTTCAGCAAATTCATTTTTGTTTTTGTTTTCTATTTTTTAAATAAATTTACAGGACAAGCAGACACTATTTATACATGACAAGAAAAGAAAGCTATTTATTATATTACTTATATTAAGCAGAAAAGAAAGTTTATAGTGACTGGGAAAGGATTTGAAATTGCTGGGCTATTCTGAATAATGTTTACTTCAAGAGAGTTTGCATTTAGTTTCATGATTATTTGAACAGAATTATTCATTTGTTTATTAAAGCTAATATTATACAAATTTGTGGAAGGATTGTGGAAGGATATTCCTTGCTTTGTTTAAGCCTGTGTGACATACTACTTGTGTGGATTTTTATTTTCCTGTGAATATGTTGAGTTACATTTCCACATAGCCAAAGCCAGAGAAAGTATCTCTATGATAAAAAAAATCTATACTAAATTCATGAATAGATAATAAAATGATCATTTAATATTCAATGTTATTAATTGATCTACAGATAGACAAGATGAGATAGGTATTCATTTGCTACAATGGAAACATAAAAGTCATTTAAGTGTAAAAGTATAGACTGATAATTAACATTTAAAGAAATACTTAAATTTTTAAAAATTATTCCATGTTTATTGTCATTATACTTTATTGCTGTTCATTGGTCTTTATTGTTGCAATTTAACATAAATATTCATAGGTTATATTGACATTTTTAGAATACCATAGATGCTTTTCAAAACAAAATTACTATTATTTTGAGTCATTTCCATTCTTTTGTTTTTGAAGGGTGGGTACTAGGGATTCAACGGGGCACTTGACCAATGAGCTACATTCCCCAGATCTATTATATTTTATTTATAGACAAGGTCTTACTGAATTGCTTAGCACTTCACTTTTGCTGAGGTGGCTGTGAACTCTTGATCCTCCTACCTCAGCCTCCTGAGCTACTGGGATTGCAAATGTGGGTCACCCCACCCAGCCAAGTCATGTCCTTTCTGTATTTAATTTATTAAGTATCTTATCATGAAAGGATGTTTAATTTAATCAATGACTTTTCTGAATCTTTTCAGATTATCATATGGTTCTTGTCCTTCATTTTGTTGATATAGTAGACCATTCTAATTAATTTACATATATTGAACCATCCTTGCATTCCTATGATAAATATCACTTGATTAATTAGAATAATCTTCTAACTGTGCCATTGGATTCAGTTTGATTGCATTCTCATAAGGATTCTTGCATCTATATTCATCAGGTATATTGGCCTGTAGCTCTCTCTTTTTGTTAGGTACTACTCTGGTTTGGGCATTAGGTTAATGCTGGCTTTATGCAATGAGTTTGGAAACATTTCCTCCTCTTCAATTTTTATAAAAATAACTTAAGAAGAAATTGTAGTAATTCCTTTTTTAAGCTCTTTAGTAGATTTCAGCAATGAAACCATCTAATCCTTGGTTTTTCTTGATGGAAAACATTTTATTATTGATTAAGTCTTATTCCTCACTGTATCTATTCAAGTTTTAGATTTGTTCATGATCCTAGCTTATTAAGGTATATGTGTTCAGGGTATCCATTTCTTCTAGATTTTCAGGTTTTCTTCATATAATTGTTCAATCATCTTTCATGCATATTTCATATTTTTATTATGTTTTGCTTTGACATGCTCTGATATCAGGACTGTTAAGGAATAAAATGATCTCAACATGGATTGGTGATCCCTAACACTGGAAAATACAAAGCTTCATTGCTTCCTTCTCAGGGCAATCTGTGCCTCAATATTGATTCTGGATTTCTTCCTTTTTATTCCTCCAAAGAGAATATGTATATGTGAACTTGGAAAAGCATTGTTTTTTGTTTGTTTGTTTGTTTAACATCTTATAAGTTTAGCTGACAATTTTGTAACTTTAAAGATGGAAGGAGTGGTAGTCAACATTTATTAAATATCAATTGTGTGTCAGAGTCTCTGCTAAACAATTCATACTAGCACATAATTCTCAGAATAATATCTTGAAATAATTACTTTAAGGTACTAAGGAATAGGAGCTGAGCCTCAGAGATGTCAAGGATCTATCTTAACATCAAACTACAAATATAAAAACTAAAGGATTTTATTGTTATTGTTTTAGTGGCAGGGATTGAATCTTGATCCTCATGCATGTGAGGCATGTGCTCTACAACTGAACTACAGCCCCAATCTGATGCAATAGAGCTTAAAATAGTAGTTTGCAAGCCATACTCTTAAGACCACCAGTATTAGTTTTACATGAAAAATTTCTAGGGAGTCTTGAAATCTATCCCCAAATTAGTAAATCAGAAGGTTTATATTTAGGACCCAAAAATCTATATTTAATAAGCCCACCAGAAGATGCTATTGCACACTAAAGTTGAAAAACCAATTTTGAAGAAACAAATCTTAATATTAATGATTAAGCAAAACTAAAAATTTAGATTTATAGCTATAATAGTTTTTTTAAAATAAAAGTTATCCATATTATGCTTCATCAAATAGGGTACATGAATTTATATCAACATTGTGGCTATGTGTTCCAAACTAAGCCATTATCAACTCAGTGAATTAAAAGAAACATTTAGACAAAATCTTATATTGTCAAGAAATTGTGGCAAGGGGTTGATGTGGGACAAAAGAGTTTAAAGAATATTGCTGCTGGAACTAATTTACCATCAAGATGCAGCATTAAAAGTCAGCAGGGACTGTTGAGGAGCTTGCTGTATTTAAGAGATTCCACTCTAGACCTACTGAGAAAATGCTAGACTCTAGCTTACAGCTCGGTTGCATGCTGGAAAGAAACAGCTTAATTGGACTTTTAAGATCCCAGAACAGGTAGCATGTTAATTTGCAATTGTCAAACAAAGTTCGACTTAGGTTATATCACTCACTTTTCATTGCAAACAAGAAGACTGGGTCTGCTCAGTGGATGTGCAATTTTCACTTCTAGATTTTAAGAAAGTAAAGCCCTATGATCACATCTATGAAAAGACATCTTTTTCTTTCATAAGTAATTTGAAAGCTTTTTATTTACTTCTGTGACTTAAAGTTTTTATTTTATTCTGAGTCCTATTCAAGTAATCCTCAGGCTGTCCCTCATATCTGTCACTTACAACTGCCATATATGAACTCTTCACAAGCAAAATGTGGCTCTTTATCATTTATGAAGACTTCTGACAGAGAAATATCTGTTTTAACTATTTTTATCTTACTCTATTATTGACAAATTATAATCTTTGGCAAAAAACTAACTAGTACCACTGTTTAGTAATCACTTACCCTAAATTTTAAAAGTATCTACTATTTACACATACTTATTATTAACAGTTATGTGTTTTATTTAAGTTATTTTCTGTACATATTTTTCTGCATATTGATTTGAAGGACTTTTCTGGAAGGTATTTACATATCTTTAAATAAGTGCTGTATCCTGTTGAGGGAGAAATAGTTAATTGTTATATATAAATGATAATCTTTTATTCTTTCCAAAAATATGCAATATTTTATAATTCCTTGCATGGGAAAATGTCTTTGTCCCCTAAGCTAAGTATATTCACTCTTAAAGCCTATAAGATATACTTAGTTCTGAAAAGTTAAAAATAATTAGTATGATTACTTAAACATTTAAATCACAAACTTTCAATCTATTCAGTTTAATGAGTCATTAACAGTTGATAATGTTTATTTACTATACTTATTTTCCCCATTTGACTAATTCAATTTCCATGTATGTATACAGGAAACAAATGCACATATATCAGAAATTAGAAAAAGAAAAGATTCTGAGAAGTGATATTAGTACTATTTCACTGTATTTTTTTTTTACTGCAACCAATAGTTTATTATTTTCTATAAGGTAATTATTATTAAACTTTTAATGTTATATATCAAGAAACACTTTGAAATATTTTATTTTTTTTAGATACATTTCATTCTCTCCATGAAATTTTCTTTACTATTTTATCCCTCCAAAATGACAGTAGCTGTCATTTTGGAGGGATAAAATATATAAGTCTTTAAAAAAAACAACAACAACATAAAAAAAAAACCCACTGGATTATATATGCCTTAAAAATACTTAAATAGAATTTTCACTATATATTATAAATACACAATTTTATGTAATTTTTTCTAAGAATAATATAAAATTGTTCATTATTTAAATGCAGCTGAAGAATGCATTAGATGGAGAATATAGAATTATGGAAACCGAATCTTGCTTTTTAATTTATTTCAAAGTTTTACTTAAAATCCATAACATATTTTCTTATTAGAGACTATTTTAATACAAAATACTGATGTTTAAGGCAGTTTATATCATGTGTGTCAGAGTCTCTTCTGTACGGACAGAAGATTTCTTGAGTTTATGTGAGTATCTAAGACATATTTTCCATGAATATATGTGATCTAAGAACTTTTAGATTCTTTAAATTTTAACTTTGCAAAGAAAAGGCAAGATCAGAATGTTATCCAATCTTGAAACTAATGAATGACTGACCAAATAATGCCCATAGTGTTATCAGCCAATATTTTTTAAGTGATCAAATAAATTGATGGCAAGAATACACTGTGTTAGTCATCTTTTAATTACTATGTTCAAAATATGTGACCAAAAGAAATACAGAAGGTCTTTATTTTGGTTTCAAAGTTTCAAAGGTTAAGTCTATTGTTGGCCAAATCCAATGCTATAGGTATCAGGTAAGATGAAATATCATGAAACATGGGTATAATAGAGAGCATCTTGCATTCCTGCAGAACCAATACCACAAGGACTGTTACACCCATGAGCCTGCACTGGTTATGATCTTACTGATTCTTGAGTGGCCCTCAAGGAATTTTTTCTATTGTCTTTATGCAAAGTAGTTAGCTATTCTTCTGTGGTGGTAATCTCTTTGATAACTACAGCTTCCTTTGCCCCAGGTTTACTATGTACATTTTTCTGGACAAATAAAATTTTCAAAATTATCTGCTCTGTTTTCTCCTTCAGATTGCCATAGTAAATATGGTTGAAATTTGCAGCAATATCCAAACCACAGTCTGAATGCTATGCTGTCCTGAAATTTCCTCTTCCACATTAATTTGTTCATCACCATTAAATTCATCATCACTGAAAGTTCCAGGACATGGACAAAATGTATACCACTTCTTTGCCAGTTTGTAAGATGAATGACCTCTAGTCTAATTCCCAATAGAATCTTTATTGCCTATTGAATCAATTTTCTGGTCTTCAGAATTCCCACCAGCATTGCCTATTAAGCTCTGCCTTTAAAATTCTAAGGCTTTTCTACCCTACATCCTCCAAATTTTGGAAACTCATGACACAAATAAATTCCAAAGATCTCTAAAACAAGTGGTCAAGTAGGACTATGGCAAAAACATCATGTTCTCTGTACCAGTTTCTGTGTTAGTCAGCTTTTTTGTTGCTGTAAACTACATACCTGGTCACAACAACTTAAAGGAAGAAAAGTTGATTTGGGACTCACAGTTTCAGAGTTTAGATCATGGTCAGCCAACTCCACTAGTTTGGGCTCAAAGTAAGGAAGAAAGTCATGGTGGACACCCATGGCAAAGAAAACTTACTCAAATTATGACAGACAACAAACAGAGAGAGATGAGAGAGAAGAGAGAAGAGAGAGAGAGAGAGAGAGAGAGAGAGAGAGAGAGAGAGAGAGAGAGAGAAGCCAAGGACAAAACCTATGATCTCCAAGGGCATGTCCCAATGACTTATTTCCTCCAGCCACACCCCAACTGCCTAATTACCACACAGTAATCCATTCAAATAATCTACAAAATGAATTACTCCACTGATTAGGTTACACTCTAATCTATTCATTACAACTCTCAATTTCCTGAATTTTCTATTATATGCTTTTATTTGGGGACATCTCATATCCAAATCATAACACAAATTGACAGTGGAAAATAAGTTATTAAATTTATTTCTATATCTAATATAAACTAATGTGCTATATTCTATGATAATTCTAATCTTGGAAAATATAGGATGATGTTAAAACTCTGAATATTTGCCTGAGAAATCTATTTAATTCATATTTTCATCCAAGAAAAATTTAAGTTTTGAGGACCTTAGATAGACTTACTCTCAAAGTCATAAGTAATGAGTAAGTTAATCTTTCTTCTGTTCTATTGGAATTTTATCTTGACATAATGATTTTAAATAAATGTATTTTTTTGCTTGGCTTTTTTAAAAATATTATATTCTAATTTGTTACGTATGACAGCAGAATGCATTATGATTCATATTACACATATAGAGCACAATTTTTCATATCTCTGGTTGTACACTTGCTTGACTTTTTAAAGTTACATTTTTTTAATACTGTTGATTAAAGACAAGAAGACTTTTTTCAAAGTGGCTAAGTCATTCAGTAAGTGATGATGCTATGGTTTGAATAAATTTTTTTGTTTTCTCAAAGTTCCATATACTGGAGTTTTTCCCTCTGTTCAGCAGCATAGAGGTTGTGGGACTTTATCTAGATGAGGTAAATTGAGAGACTTGTTCCTTCCCACTTTCTGACTTCAGCCTAGTGCTGTGATCTCTTGAAAGCACTTTTGCCATATTGCCATGGGATTCTCACAAGAGGTGAGCTGATGCTGGTGACATGTTTTTGAAACTCCAAAATTATGAGCTATATACACTTCTTTTTATAAAAATAAAGTATTCAGCCTCAGGAAATTTTTCATAGTAAGTGAAAACAAACTTTAAAAAAAAAAGTGAAGGTTTAGTCATTCCCACAAACTTGTGGAAGTTAGAGCCCAGTCATGTGTGGGCTTTAAGAGAGAATTAGAGAAAAAATGAAGGGGATGTGCACTGACCACTTTTAAAAGAAGTTTGATGGACATGCTAATCACTGGAAGCTAAGTTATAGTTAATTGAGAATAAGTTCTAGTGTGCTATCATATATTTTGCTGCCTATAGAAAATGGCATGCACTGTAAAGTCCAAACAGAGGGAGAGGGGACTTTGATTATTTTCTTCATAAAGAAATGATAATTATTTAAGGTAAGCATGTTTAGCTCAACTTAAAATTGCATAATGTATATATGTATTGAAACATCATGTAGTATCCCTACATACGTGCAATATCTATGTTTTCAAGTATCTCATCATACTAAATTTAATTTTACAAAAATAAAAGAACAGAAACTCATAGGTTGCTATTTGGTAGAACACTGGCCTAGCATTTGTGAGACTTAGGGTTTAATCCCCAGCACTGCCAAGAAAAAGGGTCATTCACTATAATTTCCTTCAAAGAAAGTGATGCAGGGCCAGGACACAGTTCAGTTGTTAGTGTACTTGCCTTGCATAGACAAAGCCCTAGATTCAATCCCCAGCACCACACACAAATAATACTAATACTATCAATAATAGTAATAATAAAAAGTGATGGAATTTTTTACATAAATACATTCAATATACATTTGAAATTAATTTTAATATTTTGTATATTTAGTATCTGAAAATGTTGTAGGAACAAATGAGGCAAGGCACCAAAGACAGGAGGAAACAGTTTTATTTGGCTATAGCCAGGTTCAGAGGACACAGCTTTTGCTGTAATCAATCAATCCCTTGAACCCTGAGTTCAGGGAGTTTCAGAATTTTATACCCAGCATGTAATATGAGGGGCTCAGAAGTTCACAGTCTGTAGAAGTTCACACAAAAGCAGCTTTTTCTTTCACTGTTTTGGGCAAGTTAACACTTCAAGGACAACACCTGAAAAAGAGAAAGCTTCTTTTCCCCTTTTTTTCTTCCCCCTGCCAGCTGTTACCATGGAGCCCAATTGGTATCTTCTCTTATCTTAAAAATGTAGACATCTCAGTGAAGCCCAGCTCAAGGCCAGAGGCCTTGTTTACACATTTCTACAAAGTACTATACTGGATACATTTGTGGGGAAAAAAAAAAAAAACTAGTAAAGGGATGTCCAGCACCTGGAGTGCTGGTATCTTCCTGGCCAGTGGCCAAGTAGAACAGGGCAACAGGAAAATAGGAAGTTTATCTACATTGAACTCTTTTTCAGAGGCTCTTTGGCTGACAGTCCCCAAATCATCCATGGTGAAGATTTCTGAAGAAGCCCAGTTAAGACTTTTTCTGTGGAGAGAGGGGGTGCCACTTCAATATAATAAGCAATTTTTTAATGCACATGAAATTTGACTGCATCTGTGAAGGAAAACAACTGTTTATACACATTTTCTCTGAGAGTCCATAGATTGAATTCTTATAAAAGTATTCAGGGGCATCTTAGTATATGAAAGTGACTGAGCCAACAGATGCCATGAGACCATTGCTATTCAAATAACATTGCTGTCAGACAATCAGACACCATAAAGTTTTATGTGATGAGAAGAGAAAACATTGTGTTATACATAGAATCTTCTTTGATTTTAATTTAAATATTCACTCTCTTCAATAAGTGAGGGACACTAATGCTGAAATGGTCCTGGTGAAGATAGCAGTAGAGGAAAAATGAAGAAAGCCATAGAACCATCTCATAATCAAAAATGTGTGGAAGTCTTCTAATTTGAGTTGCAGATTGTCTTGGAAATTTAGTGACTCTCAATTTTCAAAAAAACTGGCTACCTGTAATCCCAGCAGCATGGGAGGCTGAGGCAGGAGGATTGCAAGTTCAAAGCCAGCCTCAGCAAAAGCAAGGTGCTAAGCAACTCAGTGAGAACCTGTCTCTAAATAAAATAGGACTGGTGATGTGGCTCAATGGTCAAGTGCCCTTGAGTTCAATTCCTTGTAGCCACCACCACCACCGGCCCCCCAAAACAAAACAAAACAAAGCAAAAACTGTGGCTAACAAATTACTACCTGCTTCTTGAGAGAAATTTGGAAAAAAATAGCTGGCACACATATGTAGGAAGTTTTCCATATTAAAAATGGAGTTTACCCCATATTAACACAACCAAGCTTTGACAAATGTGAACAAAGGAAAAATTTTAATTGTTAGAAGCCAGAATAAAAGATAAATGGAACAATATTTTGCATTCAATGTCATGAAGCAAACTAATGAATAGATTCTAAGTAAAATAACAAGCTTATTTAAAAATAAACCATGAGAAGTCATGAAAGGACATAAAAAAAAATGCCTGTTACTTTTTGGAAGGTGTCTGATAGAACACTGAATACATTTTTTTAAAATGCCTTACAAATTATCTTACATAGAAGACACACTAATTAGCTCAAAGCAATGTATCTTGTAATTTGCCATAATTAACAGATTGTTTGAAACAATGTGGTAAGTCAAATAACAAAATCAAAGCATAAATTAAAAATGCAATGTTGTGTATCAAAGTTTAAGGCTAACGCATGACAAATAATTAAATTTTACATATTATGAAGAAGTATGCGTTAGTGAAAGAAAATACTTAGTCTGATGAATTTTACATGCTTCTATAATATTGAAATATTTTTTAAAATGCTTGATACAATAAAATATTTAATAAATTCCCAAATTATTTTTCTTCTGACTGAAACTTTGATTTGTGGTCCATTGTTCATTGTTGGTTGTCACTCAAAAACGTATTAATTATATTCTGAAAATTTTGGAAACATTATTATCAAAATTTTCTTATGCTTTTATATATATAGGGGATGCTTGAATTTTGTGATATTGTTTTCTATGTTTGAACATTTTGTGATAAAATCTTTGTCATATGACAAATATTATAAAAAAACTTTCATAAATAATGTAAAATGAAAGCTAATTGATCCTCAGTAAGAGGGTGCAACATTTTACCAATAATTATTTAAAACTCATTATTAAATTGAACTTTTTAAAATAATTTAGAGAAAATGCATGGAAAAATATTTCCCTTTTGGGGTAAAAGTAACATTTAAAAATGTTTTAGCATTTTGAGGCTACATTTTTTTTCTGCATAATAAAAGCAGAAGAACATTAATAATTATTTCAATAATTTATGAATTTAATTATTTGTGAATCAATTTGAAACAATGTGGTAAATCAAATAACAAAATCAAAGAAAATATATGATTTTTAAATTTATAATTATTTACTTAATAATTTGTGAATTTATTTTATAAAAATTGTTTTATTAATTATTGATAAAGTATTTCTAAATTTAAATTTATGTTATATAAAAAATCAACAAAATGAAACAAGGTTCTCAATATTACTTAAGGGAAATAAACCAGATAATGAAGAAAAAGACACATGTGTAAGAATTTTTGGATAGAAATTCATATTATTTGTTTTGATAAACTTTAATTCAGAGAGAAATAGTTGAATTATATTAGTTATGCTTTCTCTATTCAAGGAAGTGTACTGTGAATATATTTTTTTAAATTTTATTTCACAGGTTGTTAACATAAAATAAAGCTGCATACTTAAAATGTTCCCAGTATCTAGAAAACATTATTTTCATGGGAAATTCTGAAAATACTACAAAAATCAGAATATACAATTTCTTTTAAATAATTAGACAGGGAACATATCTAGGAATAGTTGATCATTATAGTAACAATCTAATATCCTTTCAAGCTAGGAAGAATTCTATTTTTTTTTATTTAACTAGCAAATAGACTAAATCTCAACATTTCTGAGAACCCGGTTTTGTTGTTGTTGTTTTTGTTTTTGTTTTAGTTATTCATTGACACCACAGTGGAGGAAATGTTGGAGAAAAAATTTAGAAAGTTCATAGTTAAACTGATCTATGAGGTAAAAGATGATGTTAGGAATGAAATCAGAGAGAAAATAAAGGAGGCAAATGACCACTACAATAAAGAGAGATTCTGAAAAAGACAAAACAGAAATATTTGAAATGAAGGAATCAATAAACCAAATAAAAAAATTCAATGGAAAGCATCACTAACAGACTAGACCACTAGAAAGATAGAGTTTCAGTTAGTTTCACTAACAGACTAGACCAGTAGGAAGATAGAGACAAACTATAAAATCTTGAAAGTTTACCATGGATAAGAGATATTAAGAGACCATGAAAGAATTTTTAATAAACATGGATTAACATGAAAAGGCCAAATTTAAGATTAACTGGAACAGATAAAAGCTCCGAATACAAATTAAAGGAATGCACAATGTTTTCAATAAAATAATATCAGAACATTTCTAAATGGAAAATCTAATACAGGAGGCATACAGGACTCCAGATATACAAAATTACAACAGATCCATACCAAGACACATTATTATAAAAATTCATAACATAAATAAAAAGAATAGAATTTTAAAGCCTGGTAGAGAAAAATGATATGTAATATTTAGAGAAAACTAAACTGAATTTCAGATGATTCTCAACCCAAACCCTAAAAGCTATAAATTGTTAAATATATTATATAAGTAAGAGTATTTTAGAAACACAGATTCAATAAAATCAGTATATTCATATAGAGAATCATTCATTTTACTGCATTGGTCCATGTAATCCTGGAGGCTGGGAAACCCAATACCTATACGATGGACTGTAAGACTAGAGACCTGATGAAAGCCAGTGCAAGTCTGAAAGCCCTCCTCTGAAAGAATTGCTTTCTTTTTCAGAATAGGGTGGTCTTTGTTTTAACTAGTCCTTCAACTGATTATTCAAAGCCCACTCATGATATGGAGGATAATCTGCTTTTTCTGAAAAGCCCACAAATATAACTACTAACCCTGTCAATATTGTTGTCACAAAAATATCTAGAATAAAGTTTGACCACAGATGTGCATATATGGCCCCCAAAATATAAAATTTAGCCATCATGTATTTGATATAAAAATGTTGAGGTCTGTAGACAAGTCAAAATAACACGTGGTATTTTGCCAGAGAAATGTTAGAGTTTGTAAACAAGTCTGGATGGTGCCTGGCAACATGCCAGAGGGAGTGGTTTGAGAAGTAACAAAAGCAAGCCATTAAGTGTGGAGATTCCTTATTGGTTGACTGATGTATCTAGTTTATGCTAATTAAGATAAGCTGTGCAAAATGTATAAATATCTCTGTTGTCTACAATAAACGGCTCCTATTCCTGCTGCATCAACGTACACAAGTTATTCGTCACCTCCCGGCATAAAAAATGATCCTAGAAATTAGATTCTAACAAAATTATGTGAAAATTAATTTCATATATTATCGTTAGCTATTACTTTAGGATAGAGGCCCACACCTCATCAGGAGCATCATAAAATTTTTAAAATTAAATCAAAACTCCATTTCTGGTTTCTTTTGCTTTTATTTATCAATATAAAGTTATCACCATTGATTACATAAATTGAATAAACCCAACAAAGTATCTGTATTGGGAAGAAATCTCTTTAATTGTGAGTCCTTGATTTAATTTTCTTTGTCATGACTGTGACCAAAATATCCAACATGAACAACTTAGGGGAGGAAAAGTTTATTTAGGGCTAATGATTTTGGAGACCTTAGTTCAAATTTGGCCAACTTCATTCTTCAGGGCCACACTCTAGGCTTCATATCATGAAAGTTCAGTGCAATTAAACTACTCAGTTCTTTGCATTGTCAAGAAGCACAGAGAAAGCTGCAAGCCAGATATACCTTTCCAGAGCATGTTCCCAATGACCCATCTCATCCAGTCATATCCCACCTGCTTACAAGTCAACCAGTCCATTCAAATTAGGAAGGACTAATTAAATAACAGTTCTTACAATCTAAACATTTTACCTCTGAATATTCCTGCATTAACAGGAATTTTGGGGAGACATTTCATATGCAAATGATAGCACTCAGCTTCTGGTCCCCCAAAGCTCATGTTCATCTCACAATTCAAAATGCGTTCACTCCATCTCTAAGAGTTCCATAGTCTTAACAATTTCAGGGAGAACATGACATGGTTAACATCATTTGAAACATATCCTTCATCTTAGAATAAGAATCACTTCAAAGTGACTTTGTCTCAGCCTGATCTAAACCCCAGATGAGACTCCATCATCATACAATGAAAGGAAATTGTTATCAGGGACTGGAATCCTGAGAACACCTGGTTCCACATGGAACAATAACCAATTCAAAGAAGGGAGGTGAAGAAATTCCTAGCAACAGCCTAACTGCAAAAGTCCCCCTACTCCTTCATGCTCCTATAACTACCACAGGCTGTATGTATAAGACAAGTCTCAGCCTCCACTGGAACTCCCTACATAAGTTTGTCCCAGGTAAACCTGTGTTCCTGTTGAATTGCCTCTCATTTTATTTCCTTCATTTAGTTCTTTCCTTACAGTTTCAACATTTCCCAGAATTCCAAGCCCAGAGTCTCTTCTGAGACTTAAGGCAAATTTTTGGCTCTGAGCCCTTGTAAAATTCAAAAGAAAGTTTCATCTGTCCAATATACAGTGGCACAGAGTAAACTTTTCCATTCCAAAAGGAAGGAATATGGTCATAGAAAGTACAATCGAGACCAAAACCAGACCTGAACCAAGCCCCAGCCAGTGAAGCAGATCCTATAACTTCACCCTTAACTCTTTGTACAGCATCTAGGACACAATGTGGTGAATTGTGTTCTCTAAAGGACTTGGGCAGCTTCACCCTTTTGTCCTTACAGTTGTCGCACATGTGGACACTCTTTTACCTTGGCTCTCTCTATACCCATTAACTCTTCTGAGCTAATAGTTTATATTACCAGGATCTTTTAATTCCTGGGGTCTCCATTCCAGCTTCAGTTTCATCTTTACAACTTCTTGCTCCACCCTTGTAGGACAGTCCACAGGGTATTTGACTATGCTACACTTAGTCTCTAAGGCATTTCTTTTAAATTTTGGTGGAAGCCTCCATGACACTGTATCATACTGTGTTCTGTATAACTAGAATCACATGGAAAATGACAAGGTTTGCTGCCAGCAGCAGTACATGGGCCCCCTAGAATCAGGCTGCAAATTCTCTGAGTACCTGCATGCCTCAGCAAGGTGAAACTTCTTAGACTCCCTTGTGTGAGCAGAGCATTCCCATCTCTTAAAGGAATTTTTACTTCTACGTCTTGGAGCCTGAAGTAAGTATGGTCTTGCAAACTCCTGAGATGCATTCAAAGCATCTTTTCTATTTTCTCTGTGACTAATATTTAGCGTATTTAAAGTGGCCATATTTTCTTTAACAATCACACTTGTTTGACCCCGGTTTTACAAAGACTTTTCTGGTCAAACTGTGAGTTTTCAAAATTCTTTACTTCTCATTTCTGCTCATAATTCTCACAGTAAACCTGGCTGAAAGCTGACAGCATATCCATGCCACTGACTGAATGCTGTGTTGCCTTAACATCTCCTCTGCCAGACTAATTGGCCCATCACCTTTAAATTCGGTCTCATCTAAAATCTCAGAACACGGGGAAAACGTAGCCAAGTTCTTTGACAGAATATAACTTGAGTGGCTTCTACATAGACTGTTTAAGTTACAGCTCTCACAATCACTTTATCTATGAATATTCTTAGTTAACAGGAAATATTTTGGGGACACCACATGAAAGCCATGACATTGTTCAAAGTCACCAAAGTCCTTCTTTTAGCTTACTCAAAATTTCCTTTCTTGAGCCACATATTCTAAGTAATTTCTCCCTGAGACACCCATGTTACTAGCATGTCTTCAGTTGTACCCCTGTTCACAGAGAATGTGCTGTGGCAGCAGATGTAAATGCCTTCATTTTCCTTACATCCATCTAAGACTGGATCAAATAAGTGCCCACCTAATTTTTTCCTCCTTTTTGGATAATAAATAAAAAATTCTCCTCTATTAAAAGTCGGGTTCCACATCTACCTCCTGGACCATGCCACCTGTGTCTTTACTGAAATTTCAGTTTATTAATGATTTTCTTTTCCTAAATTGTCAATGTATCCTCTATACTCTTTCCCTTCCACATATATTGAAATATATTTGTAGTTTATCTATGATTTTAAGTATAAACTTCCCTTGAATATAATCTTGTTGTCATGCCGTAAATCAGTTTTGCCTTTTTTTTTCAAACTAAAATAACTTAGAAAAAATCTAGAATTGGTTCTCCACTTGTTCCTCTCCATCTTATTTCAAGATAGTCAGCTGTACAGTTTCCTCCTGTACACATTTACCTGAATGCCTTGCAGATGTCCCAAACCAAAATGTGCTAAGCTGAAAAAATAAAATAGCCTTCTGGCAAAATTCATTTATTCTTCTTTCATGTCCCTTAACTCAGATTAGATTACTATATTTTTTACCCCAGTGTCAACGTGAAATCTTCTTTCTGATACTCAGACCCATTTGGACACTATAATCTATTAATTCTGACCATTAAAACTGTCTGTGTCAATCATCACTATCACTATTCTAATGCATCACCTCTTCTCTGAACCATTAAAATAATTTCCTAAATGACTTTACCATTTAACAGAGACATATATTATTGAAAATAAAAAAGACAATTATTCCCATTCTTCACAATACATTTCCAAGAAAGATACTTTTACACAGAGAAGAAAGTTGACATAATAAAGTGAACTACTCTTAGAATATCACAACACCGTTTTACTTTCATGCTTATTTATGAAGGAAATAATCAAAACACAGTATTGGGTCTCATCTAGTGCCCCTTGAAATATCAGAATATATATATCAGTCTTTCTAGGCATTATGCTTCCAATTAACTATGTCACAGTATCAATATCAGTGTATCAATAATCAATTTATCAATATTAGATGAAGAAAGCTCAAATCTTTGCCAAGGTCAATTCCAGAAAGCTAACTTGTCCTTCCAGACTAAGAAGGTGGTGAAACTTTTGTTTCTCTAAGTTTTAAATTCACATTCATAAAAACACTATCTTTAATATTTATGAAACACTTAGAAAATACAAAGCTTTGTATTGCAGATTGAGCATCTCTAATCTGAAAATCTGAAATGTCTAAATTTGAGGCATTATAAGTCCAGAATGATACCACAAATAGACAATTCCACTTGAGACTTTGTTTCATGGAGAAAATTGTGTAAAATGTATAAAATTACTTTCAAGCTGTGTATAAGGTAAAAGGATTGAATAAGGTAGATTTGGAACCTAACAATGTCTTGTTTTTGGATTTGGGTCCCAGTCATAAGACATAACATCATGTACACAAAAATATTCCTAGAATTTTAAATAAGGGATATTCAACATATAGAGAATAATTAAAAATAAGAACATTATTGTCCTTTTCTACATATGCTTGACACAAGGGTCAGATTTTACACCTACTTAATGTGTCAATATTATTCAAAGATTCAATCAATCTTTTATTAAGTAAAGGTATTATATCTTTACAGATCAAAAATAGATTCCCTGTGTTATAAAATTAAAGTTGTGTGTATACAACTTTATGTAAATTGTATATACAATGTAAATTATATATATAATATGTAACCTTAGTATTTTATATATATATATATATATATATATATAACTTTAAATTATATATATGACATATATAATATTAAATTATTCATATATATGAATAGTACAAAAATATACACAGTCTGTTTTAGGTAGGTTTTTATTGCTATGGCCAAAATACCTGACAGGAAAAAATTAGAGGCGGATAATTTCATTTCAGAGGTTTATTCCATAGCTAGCGAAATTTATTGCTGTGGGCTCAAGGTGAGGCAGAATATCATGATGGAAGTACATGGTGGAAGGATGCTGGTCCACTCAGGGAGACCAAGAATCTCAGTGAGGGGGAGGGCCACAGAGAAGATGCACCTTTCTAGGGCAGTGTCCAGTGAACCACTCCTTCAGCTTCACCCCACCTGCCTATGGTTACTATCCAATTGCTCCACTCAAACCAGGTTGCACTGATTAGTTACGGTTCTTAAAGTCCAATATTACACCCATGAACATTTTTGAATTACTGAATCTGTGGAGGAACACTTCATATCCAATGTATCACATAGTCATCTATATCTGTATCTCTATCTATATTTGCCACTACATATGGTTTCAAAAGGCTTCTATCACCATCTGCCTGCTAAATATTTGTTATCTGATCATCTTCAGCCTGGACGTTTTTTACCACATAGGTCTAACTTTCATTTCTAGAATTATCCACAGCTCTGTCTTACCTTTGGGCTCTTGTTTTTGCTGTTTTTTCTACTTTGAGCACTCTTTTATTTTCTTCACATGGTTGTTACTGTACTTTAAAATCGCATGCTAAATATGATTTCTCTTAGACAGTGAAGGTTTCCTCTGTTCACATAGCATCCTATATATTACCTATCACTGCCCTGACTGTACAAGGTTCTCACTCTGTGCTTGTTGGCAGAGTCCTGCTGTGCAGCAACACAGAACAGCACCTTTGTCTTTCTGCTTCTTCATAATGTTTACATTCTATGTAGCCATTCAACAATCATCTTAAATAACTGCATAATATTCTTAGAGTGTGAAATATGAAAAGGATGACGCTAAAGGTAAGGATACTGATGATATAAATTTCTTTTTATATCACTGAATTTATTTTTTCCTAGGAATGATACATATTATTTTTTTATAGTTATGCCATAAATCTGGGATAATGATATGTTTCTGTTTTTATTGGTACTTTCTTTTTCCCTGCTGTCAAAGATCCAGTAAGGTCAGTTCATTCAAAATTTAATTCATGAGGTGTCTAATCTCCATATGTTCAGGTATTCAGTGAAATATGATTTGTTTATATTGCATAGATGCCCTGATAAATTTACCTTCCTTAAGAAATCCAAAACATTTTTTTAAAGAAATAAGACAGGTTAGATAATATAACCTCAAATATGAAGATATTTTGTGCATGGCTTGGACATTTAAATGCTTTCCAGATAATATATCTTTGTTCTCCCATGCCTAATTCAAAGAAGTGGCCTAGATTTTATGATGTTTAAGTTCATTTTAAATTTTAAATTAAAAAGTAAACAACTTATTACCATAAAGATCTGCTGTTATAATTACTAATATGCTTGATACCTGTCTGTGATTATTAGATGACATTTTGAAGAAAATATCAGAAGAATTTCATGAGCATTTTATGGACTATAAAATGGGAATGAAAACCCACCACCCAGTTTAAAACCAATTGAAAGATCATTTAATTCAACAAGTGTTTGTTGCTCATCTCCCTTGTATAGTGTGTGGAACTTGAGCTTGGAAATTGATTTTGGGGAAGTTCTAACACAAAGAATTGCCTGTGCCTACATAAGAAATAGTTATTTATTTGCATCCTAAGCAACTGCACAGATATATCCTATTATAACAAATACAAATTTTAAAACAAAACCACTGATAAGTATGTGTGTGTAGGGTTGCACATGTGTATTTGCTCTCACACTGCTGTGTCATCCCACTACATTTTTTCATACCCGAGTTTAAACAATGCTATTCTGATGATCAGTTGAACATTCTTATAAACCCATTCATAAACATTCTTAAAAACTCTCAATACAAACTCTAGCAAAAAGTTCCAGACTTGAAATATTGCCTCACCTGACAGGCTGTATTCCATCTGTTTTCCAAAGTGGGAGTTATGGAAAAATGCCAATACACACTGATTCTGTCCAAGCAATTCATTGATTTCTTTCATCTTCAGCTAGTTTGGATAACTTGATGAAGTCCCATTGCAATGGATTGTCCTTTCAATTTCCCAAGTGATTTCAGTGGAGAGGAAAGCCATTTCTCCCATATGGCAGGCATAATAAATTAATTAAGGCAATAAATGTCATGCCATCTGTACCTTATGTGTGAAGGACATTAATCAAGACAGACCTCCCAGCTGGGTACATCTTTAGTGTGTAGCCACCTGGAACACAAACAGTGCCATGGATCATTGGAGGTTATCATCCATCAGGACAAGATGTTAAGTGTTCTAGCCATACTGCATTAGGCTGCTATGTATGGGTCCCTTTCTCCATTTTGTTCTGTTTTAACTATCCTACATATCTGCTCAAAAAATGCTAGTGTTTAAATATGGAGATTATTTTTAAAAATTTTAATTAACAATAAAATAAATGAAGATGGAAATAAAAGGGAAAGAAAAGCAATTACACACTGAGAAAACACTAAAGTGAACTTGTGAAAAGCTTATTGTTAACACATTGTTTTGAGGAAGCTGGCTGGATATTATGAGCAAACCTCCTAAAGAGAAGAGCTGACATTTCTCAGCTAATCATTAAGTGCTATAAATTTTCATCTTTGTACTGCTTTAGCTGAGTTTCACAAGTTACTTAATGTGTATGTATTTACATTTTTATTCAAATCAGTGTATTTTTTTTCACCCTAAGCCATCACTTTCTGACCCATGGCTTAATCATAAGTGTACCTTTTACTTTCTAAGTGTTTGGGGATTTTCTATTTGTATCTCTCATTGATCTTTTTGTTGCTTTCCTGTTTGAATCTATTGTTTGTCAGGAAATACAATATATGATTTCAATTTCTTTAAATTTGTTGAAGAAGGTTTTATTATTCAGATGTAGTCAATATTGGTATATGTCCATAGACACTGAAAAAAAAATCTGTATTCTGTTGTTTTTAGATGGAATGTTCAACAATGTACCCTGGATTCTATTTATTGATGGTCCAGTTGACTTCCATAGCCTTCCTTTCCCCCCCCCCCGCCCCCATCTATTGTTAGGAAAAAAAGGAATATTGAAAGTTCCAACTTAATTAAGGATTTGTTTATTATCCTGTCAGTTATATCTTATTTGCCTATATATTTTGCATCTTCTAGTTTTTTTTGGTGAGCCATTGCATATTTTTATTTGCTTTAATCTGTTGCTTTTTGAACCATTTTTTAATTGATGCTTTAGAAACCTTGTCAGGTGATTCTAACCTCTCTGCAATCTTTTCATTATCTTTCTTATCTGAGTAGGATATTTCAATTGAAATATTAATTCAGTTAGTTCAAGCACTTTCTTTTGGGGGTTTGCTATTTTGCCCATACTCAGGAGTTTACCAGTTTCTCCAGTACCAATTATGGGATGTATGTGGCAAAAAACAAAGCACAAGAAATCACCTTTGTATAATCCCTTAGGTTTTTCTCATTTTGAATTTTCTTGTGTCCATTGTATACACAATATTCAAAAATTTTAGTTGATCTTAGGAATAGGGACAATATTTCTACTCACTCCTTCATAGAAGCAAAGCCCAAAACATTCTTAGAAGTTTCACAACATAATAAACTCTATCTTTGAAAAGAAGAGTAGAATCACTTTGTGTTAATTTGCATTGAAAGAAGAAAATAAGGATAATTAGTTTCTTATGATGAGAGACTGCAAAACAAATCCCCTTGAAAGTCCCAATGATTGAATATAGTACATTATTGAAATGGTACTGCTTTTAATTAGTCATCAAATTCAATTCTACTTGAGAATGTTGATTTAAACATGAATTATTTTCTCTACCAAAAGTATTAATTATTCAAAATTGTGTTTTCAATATGTAAAACCCATGTCCTTTTTAATATATTTCTCCATAGAAGTATAAGTAATAACCAATAAATCAGCACAGAGACATTTTTTATTTCTATATCAAGTTATACCAAAGGAAAAATTTTAAATAAATGTCCAAGAACCTCTTAAACTGAAACATAATATAGAAAATAATTTTTTGACAAATGCATGTGATAAACATGGATCATTCAATTGTTTGTGTCAATCTCATCATTTATATTAATAATAATGGCCTGTGTGGAGAGCATAGATCAGTGGAAGAGCACTTGCCTTGCATGCTTGAGAACTTGAATTCAATCCCTAGCACACCACACACAAAAATGAAGGCTGATAAAATTAAAAAAGAGGAAAAAAGTCATCCTTATTTTAACAGTACATTGAAGGTGCATAAAGCAGCCATGGTTTATTTTCAGGGAGAGTACATATTTTACTTTCTTGATTTTTTCTTTTTCTTTTTCTTTCTTTTTTTTTCCCCCCAATACCAAGATGGAACCCAAGGCCTCACTATTACTAAGCCATTGCTCTATTTCCACGCTACTTCTGCAGCCCTTGTTACTACATCTTGGAAGAGGTTTATAGTCTTTTTTCCTTATTAATTGATAAACTTGTTTGTTGCTCCAAGATGAAAGGTGAAGATTTTAAATAATTTGTTTCTATCCTTAACTAAAATCAGTGGAAATTTTTTAATTTATTTGTTTCTGTGTCTTTATTTGTGGTGGAGAGAATCTTGAACTGTAGGCATTCTGTGGGGTTTTAATACTGACCCTGTCCCTTCTCTTTTCTTCTACAGTGTTTCTACGAACTATCCCATCCCTACCCGTGGTTCCTGCTATTACTAATGTCCTGGTGGCTTCCAGCTCTTTAGTGACTCTTCAAACTTCTCAGAGGCTCAGAGCTGTGCTTTCAGCTAACTGCAAGAAAATTCAGCTTGGAATCCATAATACAACAAACTGAGATATCCAAAGATGATAATCACATTATAAATTTCTATCAGCTTCTCCTCATTAATATTATTCTGCTCAGTGAACTGTCTTGCTGTCCCTACTGTCTTATTTCAATCCAGCACCAGTTACGCATTAAGGCTATAATGGGGAAGAGAAAGGACTCTGAGAAGATACCACTGGCTCCATCACCTACTAGTCACACAACCTTGGGCAATGTGTTTTACTTTTTCTAATTCATATTTTTTATAATTGATATGGAATAATGACGGTAAATGTATTACAATACCAAAGCACTGTTTTTAATATTATAATGTATAATAGTGGTTTATATAATATGATTAGTATCTTATATGTGTTAGCTATCAGCTATTTTTACCATTTTTCCTCATCTGGATGACTACAATAGCCCCATGTTCTTACCTGATGATTCTCTGCCTTTTCAAATCCATTTTATAAGAATATTCTAGGATGATTTCTTATAATAAAATTCTCATTTCATTTTTCTGCTTAAAATACTTCTATGGCACCCGTTGATGACACTTTATTTGAGAAACCCACAATCCCATTGGTGAGTTGGCTCTGAATGTCTATTAGATTCAACTTCCATCAGTCTTTGGATATTCCAAGGAACAGACTCTGAGATGAAGATCTGTGTATAAGAGGTTCATTAAGAATTGCTCTTGGGATAACACCAGTGAGCGAAATGACAGAAATAAAGATTGAGCAGAGAAAAGTTGAGCTGCGATACAGTCTAAAAAGAGGTTTCTGCAAATCAGGGAACTCTGAAGCTGAAACTAAGTTCAGAATTTTCCATGTCAAATGATGAGAGGAAGATGGGCATCAGCGTCCTTGTTTCTGAATTGCATAAAGTATAGCATGACTCCTGTTGCTGTCATTTAATTGTAGTCACTATTTCTTTGCTTTTTTTCCCCCACTGATGTAAATATGAGCCTTCTAGATAAACTGCTTTCCTAGATGTGATAGCAAAGAGAGAGAACTTTCTCATTATTTATTCCTACTTCACTTCTAGGGGAATGAACAAGAGAATTTTCACAGACATAAAATTGTCAGTGAATAACCTGGTAAAACTTGTGTCCTTTTGGATGGCCTGCATGTAGCATTTACACATTATATAATTGCATAGATGGCAATTAAATATTTTACTTTATGAGTGCAGGAAAATGAAAGTCAGGATTCTTCAACTCTGTCCTAGATATTATGAAGTCTGTACATATTCTCATAATATGGTGTGAGATGTAAAGGATAAATGAATTATCATGTTTCTACCTTTTTCAGCTTATAATAGATATAGTGTATTATTAACTAATGGAAAGGTGTAAACTTTTCCACTGGTATTTTCTAAAGCATATCTATCATAAAAGTCATAATGCATAAAACTTAGCCACAAAAGTCCCTCTCCTGCTTGTTGGAAGTCACCGAATACTGTTACTTATGGAAAGAAAAAAGACAGATTGACTGCAGGCTCAGGACAGTATCTGCCATAAGATTTCTTCCTTTTTTCCCTCAATCTATGCACTTACAAGTATAAAAAACACTTAACTTTCATGTATTATGTAGCTGGTACTCTCACTAAGGGAAAAGAAGCAAAGTCACCACCATACCCAAATCCTGCTGAACAGATATTTGGAGATTATGTTTATAATCCTCTTTACTTAATAACTTTCTGAAATATTATATTAGAACATTTCTCAATAAAATCATTTGGTAGACCTTTGTGTAAGTTATCAAATTACTTATATTCTGTGATAGACCAATATCTAATCCTTCTATAATAGCGATTATGATAAATTATATTATTTTTCAAAAATATTCACCCTTTCCTTTACTTCCAAATGAAAGATGGAAATCGTGTCTCCTTTGTTTTGGTGTTTGGTCACACATATTTTTGCCATTAGATTGGGTGGTGTATCTTATTTGGTATTTTTGCAAACATAAAGCAATATTTTCCTTTTTTTTTTTTTTTTTTTTACCATTCTCGTTACAATAAGAAACATCTGGGCTAACCTGCTGTCCCAAGTAAAGGGTAAGAGACATCAGAATCACAACCAGGAAAAGCTCCACTAGGTCAGTCTTCCCAATGCCAATCTTCCCCATGCCAATCACTAAATATATAGAAATTGTCACCTTCTATTGTGATCCCCTGGTAATTAGGACTAGGTAGCCTTTCTGGTGCCATAACTAACACATAGAGAAATATTTTTATAACAACATTCATATTATACATCTTTACCAACACTATAAAATTTACATATTTACTATGTGTATAAAATACAGGCTTTTGCCATAGATCACCATCAACATCATATATCTCTTTCACTTGGTACTTGGGTACTATTGATGATAACCTAGGTCTCATTCCTTTAAATGAAATCATATTACAAATGCTTAGATGGTAGATATAATGATTTATAATACAAATAAAATGCTTATTTCTGACACATAAATTATTTACTTTCTTTTAGAAACATTGGGTGCTATGAAACATGTGTTTATTTGTTTTTCCCTTGCCCTTTGTACTCATTTCTTTGGTATTTACTTGAATTGTCCCAATATAACTTTATTTAAAATTTTAAAATTTTAATTACACTATTTTAAGAAAAGTGATTGAATATTCTGCACATCAAAATTGAAAGTATATTTCACATGATGCTTCTAAAAAGAAACATTAATGTATTAGGAGTTCTAATGGCAATAATGTAAAGCTCTGGAGGAAATAACAAAAGCTTAACCTTAGCTTTAGTTCAACTTTATTGCTTAATCGATATGGGAACATTTTAATTGTTAATGCTATATTCATCTTGCTGAAAAGAATGACATTTAAGTTTAATTATGTAGCTTTGAACTAGACAATGCTAAAGTAAGAGTATCGTTTAATAAAATACATGAAGATCAGTGTTAGATTTCTATAAATTATTTTATAAATAGTCATGATGTAATTTATGATGTCTTTTGAGTATAGAAAATCTGAACATTTACATCAACTAAACAATGGAATAAAAACACTATTTACATCAAATAGGACACCAAGTCTTTTAAAATTAGCATTCTTGTTGAAATATGGACAAAAACTATGAACATATAACATTGTAAAATCTCTTTTATCTTTTAATGGCTGTTTGAAATATCTGATATTGAGCTTATTTATTATATGACCATCTAGTTATATATATGTACATAATAATGGCATATATATGCAAACCCAAAATGTTGTCTTACTATCTGAAATTGTTGATTATACCAAACCTTATTTTTCTTGGTAAAAATAAGTTATTAAACACTCTAAAACAAGCAACTTCAAGAAAATACATATGACTGACACTTTTCAATATCTACAGTAAATGTGATATTTGTGTGAAAATGTAATTGAAATATGAGTCTGTGAATTTCTTCAATTAGAATGATAATCCAGGTTTTTATTTGAGCAGATTGAAATACAGAACAAATATAAGATGGAATGTTTAAAACAAATATTATTCTCCATATTCATTTTATATCTCCTTATATGTCATAAATAATGTCCCTACTTGAAATTTTTCACAACAATAAAATTTGTTTTTGTCATTTCTTCCAGGTTTGAGATGAGGTTGTCTATTTTATCATCAACACATCTAAGGAAATACCAGATGTGAGAAAAGAGAAAAAATAAAGAGTACAAAATTTATTGGCCTATGACATGATGAAATCTAATGTGATTCACCCAAACCTTTACCAACCAATGGAAAAAAAAAAAAAAAAAAACTAGCCTGGGAGAGCAGATGAAAAGCAAATGAACTTTTATCTTTTTTTTTTTTCCCTGCCAGATTCATATCAGACAGTTAACTTATCAATTGTCCTAATAACTTTGTAGAGTTGGATAGGGAATTCTGTGAAAAGATCATTTTATTGTCTAGACCAAGAATTAAATCACAATGAGTGATACAAATTAAAATTTAATGAAACAATGACTTTTTTTTTTTTGGTAAGTGGTAAGTTTATTTTGTTAAATATTTAAAAATAATTATTAAATGTTTCAGTGCTTATTGAAAAATGTATTAAAAACCTATAAATAATTCACTGAGTCTTAAATTTAGTCATCAAACTTTGAATAAGTTAAATTAAAATAATCAAATCTATTGTCCAAGAAGGAATGTATTTTGGACTTTTTTGGTACAGTTTATTGTAAAGATAATAGAGGATCCATGGATCAAAAATGGGATTGTGTCTTTCTTACCACTACTTATTCCTGATTCCCTTCTACATCTTCTTCTCTTCCCCAGAAAGAGTTTATTTCAATGAGGTAAACAGGGCCAGATCATTCAGGCCTATTGGTTTAACATATGTGAAAATATCATTGCATCAAGTAGAAATATCTCTACAATAACTTAAATATAACATACAATTTGGAATACCTTTAAGTTTCCAGAACTTAAGTTATTTCAGTATGCCACACTTTGGTTAGCATCCTCATCTTGCCATCTCTGGTTACCTATAATGCAAAGGCTGATTGAATTTGGGCCATCACACCTCTTCAGTTGTTCCCTCAGTAGATTTATCCAGCATTCACTACTAAAAGAATTGCAAACTCTTCTGTAGGTAAAACTATGAAGACTTCATGATTTCTGTCATCATTCTTGACATAGTGGTTTATCTTATCCACTAGACTTTAAACCCCTTGCAATCAATGACCAAATCTTATCTGCAATCAGATGTACATTTCTGGCACAGGTTCTACCAAGTAATATGTGTTCCACAGCATTTGCTATGAATGGAAGGACATCTTGACAAATGAGGGGGATTGTTGACAGGAATTAGAAATTGTCTGATATTATAAGAGTATAAATTTGTTAGTTTCCCCCCTGAAGATTGTTTTCAGTACACCTTTACTTTCTGCTGCCATTTTGTGCTTTTTGTATTCTGACTTCTATTGGATTTAAAAGGAAAGCAACCAGAAACCTCAATCATTTATAAGAGCAAATGAATTTTTCAAATGTGATCATTTTTGATTTTCAATGACTAGGCCAAGTACTGAATAAAAACTATCAGAACAGTTAACTACATAACATATGTAGTCACTGTTTTTTTTTTTAAACAAAATATTTTATTGTACATGTTAATCCTCGGATATTTAAAATTATAATTCAAGGAACTTCACAACTGCTATTCAGAACATTTATGAAATTGCATTACTATCTTTGTTGTTTTTTAGTAGTTGATGAAAATAAGGGAGAAAAATCTATTTTAGTTTTCACTAGTAAATCTCAAAAATGGTCCAGAAATGAGATTAAATTTATTAAAGTAGTCCTAAAAAATAAAAGAATCAAAAAATGTGGAACACTCACGAATTTGGATGTCAACCTTGTTGCAGGGTCCATGCTAATCTTCTCTGTATCATTCCAGTTTTAGAATGTGTGCTGCCATAGTGAGTACTCACTCCGTTTTTAAGAAGACAATTTAGTATATAAATACAGACCTTCAAAATAGCATGATTAGAAGAAGTGTCAGGCATAGGGGTCAGGGCTGGACGCGAGATTAGGAAAGGATATAGGTGCCCAGTTGTAGTAGGCAGTATTCTATAGAGAAACAGAAATAATACTGTGAGAGTGTGTGTGTGTGTGTGTGTGTGTGTGTGTGTGTGTGTTTAAAGAGATTTAAGGCATTACATTATATAGTCTGTCAAGTCCAAAATTTTCAGTATGTTTCAGCAAGCTGGAACCCAGTGATGAGCTGCATAGAGTTCAATACTGTCTGTTTGCTACAGAATTCCTCTTGTGAAGAAGAGGTCAAACTTTTGTTCTACCCAGGCCTTCAACTGATTAGACAAGGTTAAACCACATTATAGAAGTAATTTTCTTTCCTTAAAGGTCATTGATTTAAATATAAATGCTTTTTATACGTGAAATACTTTCACCAATATATCAAAAATAACATTAGTCCATGTATCTGGAAACTGTGGCCCAGCTAACCTGATAAATAAAATTGACCATCACACTGGAAGACAATATTAATATGAACAATTGTGCTTTAAGAATAATTATCTGGATTTTGCAAAGACAGAGACTCTAAGATTCGCATTTTAGAAAAGTCTTCTTGGTAACAAAAATGAAGGACAGGATACAGAGGAAATCTTGAAATTAAATCAAATATAATGGCTTTAATCAAAAGAGAACACAACAAATAAACTGAAGTAGGATTGATTGGTGGGGGCAGGGGGCAAATGAAGAGGTAAGAAAGGAGAGAGTGATTTAGCATATTTATAGAAAAAAGGGGAATAAGTGAAAGAAGCAACTGGGAAGAATTTGATATGTATTGAGTAACTGGAGTTAAAGTTGTTCTCAAAAAGTTAAGTAAAGGAAGGAGGTTTTATGACACATTCTGAGCTCATTGTCACTTATATTTAAACCTCAGCAAATTTTGTACATGATCTAATTTAAGAGAAAGATGAAAAGTAAATTTGACTAGGGGCAAGCCAAGTGGTTGGGTACAATACCTAGAAATAAAAAGTAATCATGAAAAAATTGGCCACTTATAATATGTAGACAATTTATATTCCTCTCAAAGATTAAAATTAACTAATTAGAGCAATTTTCACCCATTCTTCCTGAACTGAAAGGGTCTTTGTTCTGATCTTCCAAAAGATAATACAGTCTAGCCTTTATAGCTGTCTAAAATATAGTGGAGGGTTATTTTTAGTCAACACATTAGACACATTGCTGTAGTCTGCATTTCTCATCAAAGAATATGAATAGGCAGTAAATGCAAAGTACAAAAACTGCCATGAAAAAGAAGATTAATAAGGAAGGGTTGTCATTTACTTTCAAATCCACATGGCTCATTTTAGATGGAGCTCCAAAGTATTGGCTTCATAGTACTTGAATCAGACAAGGGAGTACATATTCTTATGTTACCCTTTTAGAAAACTTTTCTATTTGGTGATACATTTTATTTTGCTCTAATATTGTTACTTCATAAAAACCTATAAATACTAAGCATAATAAGCATTTACAATGAACCCATTCTGAATTCTGTATTTTGGAAGGCGATTTAAAATTACTTTTAACAGTATCAGCTTGTGAAAAACTAAAACATGCTGTCATATCAAGATTATGTGATGCTTTAAAATTAAATTTGGAAAATTTCTGAACTTTAGTCCTCTACCACAGTGACTGTGAGCAACAAAAACCTGGGACATTGGAAGAAAGTTTGGTTATTGAACTAACGTGGTTTAAAGAAAAAAAAATCTGTTTAATTTTAAGATTCAATACTTAGAGAATATTAGATCAATACTGTTTGTTTTCAAGTGATCACATGTGATCTTCTAAATTGCAATGGCCAAGAAGGAAGCTCCTCTGAAAGACTAGGTGGCTACTCCCTTTAAAACTCATGATATCTATGTTTATTTGAGACTCCCACTTATTGCTTTCTTGCTTTGTTCTTTGCCCAAAGAAACCTTAGCAAAGTTTTGCATTGTTTTTATGAAAAAAAAAAGAACCATGCTATTATTTCCATTGCACCACAGATTTATGTACTACATATCCCCCACATATCATTTGATTGATAATGAGCCTGCATGACTGACAGCAAGGAGCCTGCATGCTGTCCTGGATTCCCAGTGACATTGGAGAGGCCAATTTGTAATCTATGCTTGTGGTTAGGTGAGAACACTCCAAGTGAAGCTGGAGGGGCCAGAGGATAAATTCTTCCTTACTCCCCTCAGACTGATCATTCTGAAATGCAGTTCAGATGCTCCCATTAAGTCTTATCCTGATCAGAACACTTACTGTAAATCTTCAGTGGGAGAGTAATACTTCCAGCAGTGCTTTCTCCCTCCCTTTCCTACATCTCTCCCTTTCTGGGATCATGCAGGGCTTTAACACATAAGCTTTGCTTCAGGTTCTGTTTGCCTAGGGAACCCTGACAAGGACCAAGAGATGATCAAGTTTAAGTACCCTGGGTACAGTATTTGCTTCTGATATTATATACATATGTGCTTAGGTCTCTGTTCAGCTTCTGAATTGAAAATTACTCCTCCAGCTACAAGGCTTGGAAGGGCTAAAATCCAAACTGAATCTTTTAGAATGTCAGATTTCAAAATCACTTGAAAGAATAGCTTCCCCAAGATCATGTAAAATTTAGGCTATTGATTCAGTTAGAAGGGGAGAATAGAATGTGTGTCTAGAAACGACTGAAAGATTCACAGGGCGACCAAGCGACCCCCTGCAGTGAGCTTTTCTAACCAGGTGAAATAGCCTGTCCCCTTGGTCTAGGGAAGCCCTCCTTCCTTTTAACACCCCTTAGTGATTTCACAAATGGGACTCAACAGGGTTTCTTTGCAAAGGGAAGATAGAATGTAAGATTCTTTGTGACTCATTTGAATATTCATCAGAACTCTCTCCTGCACTATTCCATAGAATCATTTGTGTGCACTTCAGTTGAAATAAAACCCTTCTCTAAATGAGAGCTCAGTGAAGGTGACAGAAGTGAGAACTGAGTCATGGAAAGGGAAGTAAGACAACTGGCTATTCAAGCTGAGATATTTTCAAGAGTATGAGAAGATGACCAAAATAATTCAAGTTACAGCATTTCTGAATGACATTTGTTCATTGAAATTTTGTTTATATTATTGGGTGGATAGCAGAGCACTGCTCAAAAATTACCTTAAAAATAAAATTTCTTCCTGTAAACAATACATATACACATACCAAGATATACACCCTCTTATTAAAATGATATTAAATACTTCTTTATACCAAGTATGTGAACACTGAAAATAGTATTTTGGCATTTGCTCCTAGTAATATAAAATTCAATTACCTATGACTGACTATAATAATATAACATTGTGGTTATGAATTCTAAAGATCATTTTTGATAAGTTATTATTTAAATGTATTCATAAAATACCAATGATTCTTTTGAAAGAGGCATTACATTTTAGTAGATTAATTTGAAATTTCATAAATTATTCTAAATATTCTGTATAATTTTTAACCAAGAAATGCTCATTTTACAAGTGCAGAAGTAGACAAATACATGGCAAAATTACTAAATGTAAAATATTTTCTACTCTTTCTTTTTTTTCCTCATTAAAATGTGTAGATATATCAACCTGAGTATCTTTTATAGATACTGTCCTTTTGTCTTTGCACAGAGAATTTTATTTAGCAAATCTGAAAGCATTGCCTAATTTAGATTCAGCAAACTTATAAGCTTTCTCCATCTCATTCCAATCTGTTACAGAATATATATTTGTCCTATTAAAAATAAGAGTTTTTTTCAAAAAAGTCCTCTCACAAGAAGATATATCACAAAGCCAATTATAGAACTTCAATATAAATCCTTTACACAGTTTGAACTCTCATTATATAATTTATCCAGATCTTCCCTTGCTTTTCTAAGGCATAATTTTTCAGTCTTCCTGTTTGCAATCTTTATTTCCAAAAGTGGGCATTACTAAAAGTTTTTGAAAGGTCAGAATTTGGAGGGTTCAATTTTATTTTCTAATTTGATTACAAATGTCTAAATGGTGACTTTAAAATGACAAACATGAAGAGATTTGTCTAGAAAAAAAAAGTTTAATAATGTTATACAAACCTTAGGTCAATGTGCAGAGTATCCTTCACACTATCAAACTTACCTAAAATTTTATGATTTCTTCTTGTTTTATATCAATTATTACCTTCATCACAAGAGTGTTGTGATTCAGTTAGTTTCACCATTTATTTTATTTATTTATATATTTATTTTTATTAGTTGCTCAAAACATTAAAATGATCTTGACATATCATACATTTGATTCAAATGGGGTATGAATTCTTATTTTTCCACGTGTACAGATTGCAGGATCACACTGGTTATACAGCCATGTTTATACATACTGCCATACTAGTATGCATGCATATATAATTGCTTGTAATTTTGTTTGTAATGAAAGACCCCCGTTTCCCTGTCCAAGGAGAATCACACGAAACACTGGCTGCAAAAGCAAGAGGGGTTTATTGAGACACAGGCGCCTGTGGGTGCCCAGCAGAACCTCAGCCGGAGCTTTGGTGAACTGGCACACCGGGCTTGGGGATACAGAGATTTTTATAGGGTAAAGGGGCAGTTTAAACAATAGGTTAATTTTAAACCCAGCATATAGGCTACCTAAAGGGCAAAGTTGTTTTTCACTGTATGTTACTGAAAAAGAACCACATAAAAGCTACATATTTGCACTCTGGTCCTCCTGTCCCTGCTCATTCAGGCATGCCTTGGGACCTGGTCCTTTGTCCTTTCCCAACGGGTTACACCTAACTAATTATCTGAAAAACACCTCTGGTGCCTGCATAGGTTTGTGACATGCCTCGGTGGTTTTGCAACTAGGCCTGACATTGTTGGGCTGGGGTCTTTCAGTAACATCATCAATTTCTGGTAACTTTCCACTCTGTTTTCTAATTCAGTGGAGATGATCTCTACATCAACAATGTTAAATTTATAAATTCAGTAACACATCTATTTTAATACTCTATTGGATTTACAACATAGTTTTCAAAATGTTAGATTTTCATCATCAGCTTACTACGAATCTTCTACATCTACATTGATTCCATGAATTGGCTTTTTATTCTACTTGATACAACTTAGTTCCCACTGGAGGCATTTGGTGACCATACCCAGTATCATTTATAATTTTTAAATAATTCTCTTGTTCTTTATAAAAAAATCAGTATGTTAATTTTATACATGCATAATAAAGTCTTTTAATTTAATAAATGAATAGCTTCAAAGAAATAGAAAAATAATATTAAAGTTCATATGGAACTACAAGATGCCCCCAGTTGCCAAAGCAAAGCTCAAGGCCTCAGGGTACCTGACTTCAAAGCTGTGTTAACTAAACGGCATGATACTGACAGAAAATCAGACACATACAGAATAGAGAATTCAGAAGTAAGCATGCTTGTTTACAGTTGACTGAGTTTTAACAAAGTTACCAAGAACATATACTGGGGAAAAGAACAGCCTCTTTAATAAATGGTACTAAGAAAATTAAAATTTTATTCCACCTGTAGTGAAATGAAAGGAGAACCTTCCCTCTCTGACCACACACAAAAATCAAGTTACATGCATCAACAATTAAGTGCAAAACTTGGAACTATGAAACCATGTAGGAGAAAACAGGGAATACTCTTATAAGGATGTTGGTAGGAGCAAAGATTTTTTTAGGGTAATACCCAAAAATAATAGAAAATAAAAGCAAAAATTAATAAGTGGGAATATTTACCAATGAATAAGTATTGATCAATAAATATATATTTACTTATTTAGTCTATATGTAAAACCATAAATCTTCTGCACAGCAAAGGAAACAATTGACAGAGGAAAAAATTTACAAAATAGCAAAGAATATTTTCAAATTATTTATCTGACAAAAGATTACTATCCAGAGTACATAAGAACTCAAACATTGCAACACAATAACTATACTAATCTAGTAGGAAAAAGGGGTAAATTGTTTCAATAGATATTTTTCAAAAGAAAATATACAAATGACTGAGTATATGAACATATGCTGAATATTATTAATCATGAGAGAAATACAAATCAAAGCTACAATATCATCTCATTACAATATCTACTACAAAAAAGATTGACAGGTGCTAGTGAGTGTACAAGAAGGGAAATTCACATACTCTTACACTGTTCATAGGAGTACAGATTAGTATAGCCATTAGTATAGTAGAACCACATTATGGAAGTCCTTCAAAAAACCCAAACAGAACTATTTTCTGCAGCATGTGAGATGTTTGCATGGGTAAGGAGCAGAACTATGTGGTGGAGGCAAGTTAAGAATGTTTAAGAGTCAGTGTTAGCAACAGGTGCATCCTGCATCTACCAAGATGCACTACAAACACTATTAATTGCTAGGAAGTTACAGACATTTAGACTTAACTATAAAATTTCAAGTACATGCAGATGTTATCTTTTTAAAAATTTTTCATAGACTTCAATGACCTGACAAAGGTTCATCCTTAAATATTTTATGCAACATCCCAGGAAGTCACACTTCCTGTTTTCTTACCAAAGAGATTATAGGTGTGACACTTTGTGCTATTTTAGCACATTTATTTCCTTTTTGAATAACACAGAATTGATTCTTGTGGCATCTAATTAAGAATCCATACATTTTATACTCCATTACATATTCAGAGGTGTTATGGTTTGGATGTGAGGTGTCCCCGTAAAGCTCACATGTCAGACAATGCAAGAAGGTTTGGCGGAGAAATGATTGGGTTATAGCCTTAGCCTAATCAGCGAGTTAATCCCTGATGGAATTAACTTAATTGGTAGGGTGAGTCTGGAGCAGATGGGAATTGGGCCATGGCTTTGGTGTATGTATTTGTATCTGGCAAATGGAGTCTCTCTCTCTCTTTGCTTCTTGATCAACATAATGTGAGCTTTTTCCCTCTGCCCTACACTCCACCATGATATTCAGCCTCATATCAAGCCCTGAGGATTGGAGCCAGCCTTCTATGGAGTAAGACTTCTGAAACCTTGAGCCCTCAAATAAACTTTTCCTCCTCTATAGTTGTTCTGGTCAGATCCAATAGTCACAGCAATGAAAAAGCTGACTAAAACAATAGGCCTTAAACTAATGAATTTATGAGACATTTGTTTATAATACAAAAAAAGCATTATATCATTTTCTCCTTATATAACTGTTTATAACATTTTAATCTCAATAAAGGCTTAGAACAAAAAGTAATAATATTCCTTACTCATTATAATCAGTTTTTTCTTTAAGCACAATCTTATTAACTCTGTATACAGCAGTCACCACATTCTGCAACATCACAAATAAATAAAGAAAACAATGAGGATCTTTACTGAAAGTCATTATATCATTGATGTAATTGTCCTGACTTCAGTGATTAAAATGTCTGCTAACTCATGATCTGAATTTTTACTTTTAGTGCAGATAAATTTTCCGAGGAATATACTCCAAACATTTTCTTCTACCCGTAAATTGCTCATTCCATCCACTATTGGAATCCTCTAATAGTGGTGACTCCCTGTCCCTGATGCACTTGTTATGGACCCCAAGGTCTCTAGAATAGTTTTGAAGCAGGTGCTTCAGAGGTCTTGGCACATGGATTCCTCCCCTCCCCCAGAAAATAGTATTTTCATTCTCATGAGACTATCTGGCAAACAAATCTTCCAAACCTTTATACAAAAAGCACTTGTTTTCTCTTAGTAACATGGATATTAGTGTTTTTCCTGATACAGTTAACAAAATGTTCCTAACTATAGGAAATACAACCTAAAAAAGAAGAAGGATTGATTTGTGAATCATGATGATTGGAGTCATTTTGATTTATGTTTCCATGAAATTGACTATCTGCCTTTCACATCTAGGTACTTGAGGGGATTTATCTTAATCCCTTACAAAGGCAGAGATTTATATACAAAAATTCTCTATATATTTTAAATATAAATGAAATTTTTATGTTCATTGATTTTGGGATTTCCTCAGCTTCCTTAACTGCTCAAATGTATGCATTAAATATTACACAATCTATATCTTTTTCACAGAAAATGCAAATGAAATGTCTGGCAAAAGATTAGCTTCTCTTGAAAGAATAAACCCAATTGTCAAGATGAGAAATTCATGCAAATCTGTTTTTTATTTTTTTCATACATATAAGATTGGTTTAAAATAAGTGGCAAGTACCTTGCAGGTATATACTGTGGTTTATGTGTGTGTATGTGTCTGTGTGTGTACTTTACTTGACTGTCTTGATTCTAGGGATTATTGTGTTTGCTTACCGTATCCTCCTGCTCATTCCATGCTGATTTTTCCACTCTGTATAACGTTCATAGTTCTTAAGGGTAATGTCATTTTCAGATATTCTGGGATTAGAATTGATTAGAGTATTAGTTCATTTATAAATTAATTATCCTTGAACCACAGCCACTCTGATTTCATCAATTTGTATGATGTTTTGCAAAGCAAATCTGTCATTAACCTTCTGGTTCAGCCTACTTTGTTGGGCAATTTGTAATAAATTTTTACAAATATGAATTGCAATAATGGAATAATTAAGAAGCAGTAAAGCCATATCTAAGAATTAAAAAGCTTGGACTAAGACTGAGTAACAATTTAATATTCTCTGTCCATTCAAAACCACTACATAGTATTTACTTTTCCTAAAAGAATAGAAATATTGTGTCATGTGTTTTTTTCTGTTTACTTTTCTTTTGTGTGTGTGGTACAGATTTGGAAATGAAAGTAAAATACAAAAGAAAACTTCAGAGATTTCACTTGCAAAACTAGTGATGTTAGTGTGGAGCAAGCATGGATGAACTAATTTGGGAAGCTAGGATGGGTGAACTAATTTAAAATTAATTATTTGATTTTAGATGTCTGTGCATATTTTCAAATACATATCTATCTGTGGATTCGAGGATTAGAACTTGTTTTCATAATGTCCTATTGTTTTTCAAAGCTTGTACATGAACTTTTCACTTTTTTATGGTTATATATGTTTTTCCTTCCTACTAAATCAATTTAAATATATTTTGATTGCTCACTAAATCTTTGGAGTAAATACTTTTGTGCTTTACTTCTCTCAGGATTTTGTTTTGTTTTTTTCTCGCTAACATATTGAAAAAAATTATTCAATATAGGTAGAATTGTCATCTGTTATCATTGTTTTGTTTATCATGAGAAAGATTACAGTTGCTACTTTTGCATGCACTCTCTCCTTTATACAACATTGAAATGTTTATTGAGATTATTTTCAAAACACAATATAGATAAAAATTGCATAATGACCTCACGTACTTATGACTCAGCTTCAACAATTACCAATGTCTTGATGATTTGTTGTATCACATATTATATAAGTAATATTTGATATTTAAGAAATAAAAAGTTTCAATTGAATGAAAATTTTGTTTCTCATATACACAAAAATAACACAATAAAACCTAGTCAATATTAATTTAGTATTATCTAGGTAAATAACTTTTGGTTACTGTTCTTATTCTTTATGGAAGAAGTTGTTCATGTGTGTAAATATGATATATGTATATTCATGCACACATTATTCTGCACACCTAAATCTCTGTGTATGTCTAAATAATAAAATAATAGCCAATCACAAGTCTGCAATGAAGGTATATGTTGATTATAAATTATGCATAAAGAATGAAAAAAAATATGGAGAAACAAAATTGTTAGAAAGGAAAAATAATTGAAGAAACTCTAGAATTAAAAAACAAATAAGTGAACTTGGAGCTATGATGTGTTGGTTAGATCTGCCAAACACTGATAGACCTTCAGGTGCTGAGTGTGCAGACAGCCACCACACTCAAGGGTCAGTCACCTCTGAAAATTGGCCTTTTCTACAAAACACTGAATGGCTCAAGACCAGACTCCTTTTTTTGGAAGCATCTTGTACCTTATGATGAGTGAATGCTTTGGGACTGTCAGGGTGCAGCCCCTCAGCTGTGATGTGGAAACACCTCTGGTGGACATCTCAGCTTCAGTGCACTTTGGAGGCTGGCTAAAGCCTTTTCCTAGAAGAATTTATACAATCTAATTTAAAACAGATTACTTAAAAGAAAAGAGGAAGTCTATGTCTGGAATCCAACAGGAATTCTTCAGAACCTCTTGCTGTCATATTTACTTATGTATTTCTTCATTCCTTTAAGTATCCATTCATTTGGTATTCATAATTATTTATTAGCTATTTTTTTATTGCTAGTTTCAACTATTTTTTTTACTAATTTGATTGATGCTGGGTGAGTAGAAATGATGTAACCCCGGAAAGGAAAGTCTGTTGCAAGTTCTAAACATAAATGCGATTATTGGTGGGAATTTTCTCTCTCCCACTTTTGAGGAGAGAATGAGCATATGTTCACTTTGTATGATTTATAGCAGCCACAAGTTGGAGAGAGCATAAATTATTATGTGAAAGCTAAACAGGGTTAACATGGGTGACAAATTGGATGGAATGTTCTGTCCCTGTGCCTGTTTGGCTCAAAGTAACTAATGACAATAGTCTGCATTTTTCCAGCTCTCACATAAACCAGGTTCCATTGCCCTTGAAATAGCCATTTTTTCCTTTAGTTACCGGAGAACCCACATTCTGCTTATGCAAAAATTTCAAGAAAACCTGGGCTGTAGGCACAAGTTAAACAATCTCATTCCCTTGTTTTTCTACCCTCAGAGTAATAAGGCTTTTTCTTCCTATTAACCTCTCATTTGTTTTTCAAGTTTCTGTTATTGTTTTAGCTCTTGTATCCCTAATATAATCAGTGTCCTGCATTAAATTCTTTTTATCTTAAGTTCTTATGCTGATTTCTGGTTTCCTGGTTATGTTCTCAATAGCAGAGGCAACTATCTGAGCCAGTCTAAAGAGCTAAATAGGATCAACTATTCATACTATAATAAAAATAAAATTAAGTGAAATAAAACAATCAGTAGCAACAGCAAAAACACATTACAATCATTTGGTTTTCCTCTGATTGTGAAACTCAAAAAAAGAGAGTAGAATATCAAATATTAAGTTTCCTTTAGGCAGGCTTGCACATCAGAAGCCCGTCTTCTTTAATCTAAAAAAATATAGCTTTCCTACCATCAGTTTTTATTGATGTAATAACATAAAATATAAAAATAGCACTCAGTTAATAACCTTCATAATGTTTGACACCATAAAAGTATTCTGAAAATTTGAAGTTTCTGACTCATTTGGTGCTTATAAAGTCAAAAATAATATCATTGTAATAGCTGTGAGAGTATTTCACACCTTTTGTTTCTAATTATCTGGAAAAATATTTGTAGTTAAAAAAACTGTCCTAAAAAATACAAACCAGTGAACAGATGAACATATAAACTAAAAATTCAACTTCTTAGAATCCACAATTTGGGTGAATTTTTTAGTTACCTGAAGATTTAAAAATTTTTAACTAAAAGTTAATATGAAATCATGAGAAAAAAAACATTTCCCCAAGCCTAATAAGATAATGCATCTTACTGTATATGAATATTAAACACAGGATTTTTAAACATTGACAAAACAATTTAACCTCAACAAAACAATTTACTTCATTGGTGAAACTAAATGATTGGAAGATACATTTGTAGGCATTTTTGAAAGTAGAGAACTTTTTAAAATGTTTAGTATTCAATGACAGTGGTAATACCAGTAAGAATGTATTAGTATGTATGTGTAACCTAATTTGAGAAACACTTCAGCACTTGTTTTTTTTGCAAAGAATCCACCACTGTTATTTCATTTTGGCCTGGAAAATAAGTCATAAAGTTATATAATACAACACTTAAAACATTTTCCTATGTTTTAATGATATTTATGTGAAACTTATTTGAAAATTTCATATTTTTAATACTTTTTAATAATAGTCAAATATCACAGAGCAATACCTGTGACATAAAAATCATTAATAATGTTTCTTTTATGACATCTAACAATGTAATAGAGATTATAAATTTGAACTTTTCTAATCTATTTAATCTCTCTAATAGTGAATAGTGATATCTTTAAACTTTAATTGATAACAAAGATAATAGAAAAGTTGCAATATAAAATTTTGATTAAGATTATAGGAAGAAACATTTTTATGAGTATTTTAAAGATAATTTAAACCTTCAGCAAATGACTTGTTAATAATGAACAATAATATTAGTTCAGTATTGTATTAGTCAGTTTAGCATCACCATGACTAAAATACCTAACCAGAAAAACATACAGGAGGGAAAGTTTATTTTGAGTTCATGGATTAAGATGTTCAGTCCATGGTTAATCAATTCCATTGCTCTGGGACTGAGGTAAGGTAGAGCATCATGACAGGTGGTCAGAGCAGAAGAAAACTGGTCAGTTCATGGAATCCAGGAAGCAGAAAGAGAGATTTCTGTTCATTAGGAACTAAACATATAATTTCCATTGTATATCATCAGTGACCTACCTCTTTCTACTATGTCCTACCTACTTATTATTACCAAACTGTTAATCCATTCAAATTATTAATTTAGTAAATGGATTAATAGACTGATAATATTATGGCTCTCATAATATAATTATTTCCCCTCTCAACATTCCTGCATTGACACAGGGACTTTTGGAGGGAAACCTCATATCAAAACTATGACAGTCCACCCTTGATCACCTAGAGGTCATATACATCTCACAGCATAAAATGAATTCAGTTCAACTTCAAGAGTACCCAAAGTCTTAACAGCTCTAAATTCACTCAAAAGTCTGAGTCCAAAGTTTCCTCTGACTTCAGGCACCCTCTTCGCTGTGACTCTCTGTAAGAAACAAAAGAATGGTGCTACAGTCGAACAGAGTAAGCATACACATTCACAAAGAAAGATGATAGAAAGAATGGATGGGACCAAAGCAAGACTGAAACCCACCTAGGCAAATGTTAGGTGCTGTTAACTCCAGGTCCAGCATCTTAGGCAATTGTTGGTTGGTAAGATGTTCTCTCCAAAGTTTGTTTTTTTTTTTTTTTTTTTTTGCGAAACTTCTTCTTTTTTTTTTTTTTTTTTATTGTTGGTCGTTCAAAACATTACACAGTTTTGAACAGTTTTGCACCAAGGTCTTTCCAGTCACAGCGCTCATGACCTCTCTCTGAGGCTGACATCACAAGTAGATTTCCTCAGCAGACATTCCACATTACCAGCATGTCTTAATTCTGAGGTCTCCATTCTAGCTTCAAATTCCTTCTCATAGCTTCACACATCACTGCCTTAGGGGTTGCTTGCAGAGATTCTGACCCTGCTACACTTTGCTTGACCTCTCTTGCCTTCATTTGAAATCTCAGTACTTCTGCATCCCTGTAGAACTGCACCACATGGACAATGCCAAAGTCTCTGGCCAACTTAAGCAGCATTTGGGCTCCATTTAACCACAGTCTCAGTGTATCTGAGTGTCTGAGCATAGTACAAAAATCCTGGGGAAATAGCTCTCTAGGGAACCCTGTGAGAGCAGGGTGGCCCTAAGGTTTCTTAATTAAGTTTTCACTTCCACACCCTCAAGCCTGCAAGCCTGAGTGTGGTCTTGCTGATTCATAATATGCCCCCCAGGCTTCTTTCCTTGTCTCTGAGCAATGTATTTAGTTTTCCTTTAGTGGTAGTACTGTCTTCAATAACCACATCTTCTTTGGTATCAATTTTTACATGTAATTTCTTATCAAATTGCAATGTTTCAAGTATTTCCTCTCTACTATTTACTTCTGGTTTTCATAGCAAACCTTTTTAAAAACTGCCAGGAATAACTGCCCTATCTCCTTAATTCTGTGCTGCTTGAAATGTTCTCTGCAACACTAATTATTTCATCACCTTTAAACTAAGTCTTACAGAAAGTCTCAGATCATTGCAAAATGTAGACAAATCTATTGCCAGAATATAACATTAATGGCTCTAATAAAGTTTCCAATAGAGTTCTTACTCCTCTCTAAAACCTCATTAGCACAGTCTTTACTGTTCACGTTCTTATCAGCATCTGGTCTTCTGAGCTCTCATCAGAACTGCCCATTAAGCTCTGCTTACAATATTTAGAACATTCTATGTCTTCTCCAGCCTATATCTCCAAAATTTTTTATCTTTTCACACCAACTAATTCAAAAGGTTTCTGAATCGCATGGTCAGTTAGAGCAATAATACCACTTCTCAGCACCAAATTCTGTGTCATTCAACTTAGTGTAACTGTGATCAAAACACCTGACCAGAAAAACTGATTGGAGGAAAAATTTATTTTGAGTTCATGGAGTGAAAGATTCAATACATGGGTGATTGATTCCATTGCTTTAGGCTGAGACTAGGTAGAACATCATGGCAGAAAAACATACCAAGGGAAATCTTCTCAGTTCACATTCAGTCAGGAAGCAGAGCTTGAGGTTCACTTGCTAGGGACAAAATTAAAATCCCCAGGGCACATCTCCAGTGATCTAATTCCTCTGGGCCTGTCCCACATGCTTAAAATTATCACCTAATTAATCCATTGAAATTATTAATTCATAAAATATATTAATTAATTTATAAGGTGACAGCTCTCATAATCTAATCAGATCTGAACATTCTTGCACTACCAATCAAGCTTTTGGTCAATATCTTATATCCAAATCTTAACAAGTATACATGCTGCCTAAGTAAACAAAAGAGAAAGCAAAAATTTATTTTACTACTTTAAATTATTAATTCTTTAATATTTGATAAAGTACATGTATGCCGGGTTTCTGTTCTCACGACTAAAAGGCTCAAGGGTCACTCCAGTTAAACTGGGCTAACTGGGCTGCACGAAATAATCACACAAGAGACACAAATACCTTTTTCTTTGGGGGTCACTGTGATGGCTCCTCCAACCTTAAGGGTCCGTAGAAAGAGAGAGAGCACGCGCTGACCCCCTTTATTAAGGAGAAGCCTTTTAAATGAGGCAAGGTTCAGGTTTCAGGGGGCTGAGTCTATCTTCATGATGTCCACTGTCAGCAGGTTGACTGACACGTGGGTAGGCCACACCCAAGGGCACAGTAAAAGAAGGGGACACACACAAGGCACTTCCATGGAAGATTCTATCCTAAACAGGGCAAGGGGTTATATTACAAAGGAACAGGTGAGTATAGCTTCACCCATGGGGCTGTAGCAAGATACACCCATGCACGAGACACCCACCCTCACACCCAAGATGGGTGCCACATTTCTGTGACTGAGAGCCTTAGCACTCAGCCAGGGAGTGTAACCCAGTCACCAGTCACATGTAAGGTTGGTCTCCCACAGATGTATTTTAAATTGCTCATTGTTACTAAAAGATTTTCTTGCATTTGAAAGGAAAGAAAGGGAAACTTAACATCTACATGTATTAAAGTTTATAAAGTAAGCTATTACTGTTTTTATTCACACAAAACATTTAAAATTTTATCCCCTAGAACTGGATTTTTTTTAAAGAGAGAGAGAATTTTTAATATTTATTTATTTATTTTTAGTTTTCAGCAGACACAACATCTTTGTTTGTATGTGGTGCTGAGGATCAAACCCAAGCCGCAGGCATGCCAGGCGATCTAGCTACTGCTTGAGCCACATCCCCAGCCCTTGGAACTGGATTTTGACAAGATGTTCTAGGTATTGGTCTGATGGTCAAATAATTTTGGGCTATATAATACATTTCTTACTAAGTAGTCACTCAGCTTGTTTGAGATATAAAGGCAATGATAAAAAAAGATATAAAGGCAATGATAAAAAAAAATCTATACTGCAGAAGACTATTTTCATTTAACTTAATGAAATATCCAATACTATTTAAAATAAAATTTTGTTTTTATTACTCACTGATGTTTTAGGAACTACTTTTTGAAATATTTATTTTCAAATCCTGGTGTTCTTATTTTGTTCATGATAATGTTTTTTCCCCGGTCCTAAACAGTTAATTTGTAGTTCCAATATAACAATGAGAGTAAAAGTTAGTGTGTGGCATCTGTAACCAAATGTGTATAATAATAAAATTTAGCTTTCTTGAAACAAAGAGATGGAGCTGGTGCTAAAATTAATAAATGGAGTTATTTTAACATTTATTTGGCTGGGATAATTTCAGTCCAATATTTTCAGTGCCTAAAAGCTTAAGACTGAATGACATACAAACAACCTCTAAAGAGATAAAGCCTTTCATGGAGATGAAGCTTTCATTTCAGTTTGGCTAAAATGTTATATTCCACAGAAAATATTGAAATAAAATAATTGAATGAAAAAGTCCTTGGCTAGCATACATTTTTTGAGTTAAATACATTTTTTGAGTTAGTCATTATTATTACATTTTATGTTCTTATTTGAGATATGCCAATTGGAAACTTCAAAGATTTTTGCTGCTTCCACACAAACTGAGTATATATGAATTGTAATCAAGTAATTATTTGAGATATAACATGGAAACAAAAAAGAAATCTTATCAAGTTTTGGTTACAGAGAAGAATATAGCCAAAAATAATCTAAAAGTGTGGTTTTGCCTGACATGGATATAAAACCAAAGAAAGAGTAAGAATGGAGAAATTCAGTTTCAATACCAGAGAACTCTGTAACTTTTTGAATTATAAGGAATAAAACAGCTCTAAGAGTTTATCCCTGCTCTCATCTCTTTGCTCCTTTTATTTTTATTTCTCCTTTGTTCCTGGTATTGTGCCCTGCAAAGAATTGAGGCTCTGTCAGAGGTGTTGAATTAGGGATCTCAGAAGCAAAAGCATGATTCTACGAAAACAGCCCTTTAGAAATGTCAGTTTTATTAGGGCAAGCCTATTTCCAAGTAATAGAGCTAGCACCTAAAATTCAGGAGTGGCACATAGCAAATAGATGAGAGAAAATAAAATTGTAGTAGATTAAGATTTATTGGCAAATAATTTTCTCCCTGATTTGTGTTGTATTGTCTTGAGCTGTAGCATTGTCTGTATATTTGCAGGTAATTTCAGCAACAGATTTATGTCTTCATCTAATTCAAAAGTATGCCTTCATAAAATGTCCACTTGCTTTATCTTCCTATAAACAGTGGCATTTCTCTACTTCTTTATGAAGAAGTGGGTAAAAAATAGCTTCTTTCTCAAAATACATGTCTGTTTAAAAGCACTGCCATCCAGACTAGGTAAACGTAGTCATACTAAAATCATAGGGATAACATATAATCAATCCTTGGATTTTCCTCTGTAGACTATTAGAATCTACATGTTGAAATAGTTCTGGACCAATGGTTCATCGATCTGGATCTGGGTAGGTTCTGCCTCACCTTCAGACCTCATTCTTTTCAAAGAAAAATTAAGATTATGGTGGGTGGAGCTAAAGTTCAATCAGGCATCTTCTACCTGTGATAATTTCCGGGCTAAGTAAAATAATGGGGATATTTTACTTAGAGGAAAGTTTTCTTATGTGTCATTAGTAGTCCATTAAAAAACAAAATAAATTTGTAAATTACTTGAAAGGCACCAATTGTATGCATCTGATGCTACTCAGCCCAAATTTAAAGAGTATGCACCTTAATTCATGTGTGTGTGTGCATACGAGTGCACACACATACACACACAAAAGCACAAACATACACACTCATTTGAACTCAGGCAGAAAAAAAAGTGGAAATGAACAAAGAACCATACAACATACAGCTGGACACTGAAGGCCAAACATGATTTGTGCAGACAACATATTCAAAGGGAGCTAGGAAAGAGGAAAACATAAAAACATATCTTCCCCAAAATGTGAATTGTTCTGTTATGAGACATGAGAAACCTTAAACTCATTATAATTTATATAATTATATAAATTTAGTATTTTCAACTCACTATTTCAAAATTAGCATTTCTGACTAAGCTTACAGAGAGTTTCAGCATGAACCTTTTATTTGCACTAGATTCCACAGATTACACTTTGTTGTTATACATTGAACACCCCAAACTTTACTAAAGGTACAATGTGAGCTTGCCTGGCTCTAGATTAAACACTGAACTGTCTGTCGACTACAAAAAGTTATTGCTCCCTCTTCTAACATTGTCTTATGTATGCAAAGAGAGGAATAGATGACTTGAAGTCTTTGGAAGGCTGACTGAAATAAAAATTCTAATAATATTAATAATTATTATGATAGAGTTATCATTTTTATTTCTTGTAGATCAGATATTTCTAAATATTATGTACTTATGCATGTTACCCATAAATTACTAAATCGTAGGTATCCCTGTTTTAATAATAAAGAAATTTAAGTACAGATATGAAATTATTTTTCTGGCTCTACTCTCCTAAAACACATGTGCTTCAAGACAGCCTTTACTCTCTGAGACTCTACAGTCACATTTTCTGTCCACAGAAGAATGCTTCTAAGTTAATCTATTCAAAAGTGTTCACAAATGAACTAAACTTAGCTTTGTGAAATGGGAATAAAACAGATATTTTTCTATGCCTATTTGCAGATTGGTAACATAAGCAAAGAGATTCTAATATGGGAAAAGAGAGCATAGGGTGCCCAGAAATTAAAAGGCATCTGTCATCAATTCCATTGTATGATGAGGTCTTCAAGCTACAGGTGGTTGCTCTACGGCAGGAATTGAGAACTTTAGATTACACGGTTGTGGATTATAGAAATGAAAGTAAAAGGCATCATTTCACTCAAACTCACCTTTTAAAATAATCTGCTTTTAGTATTTATCTGTATTACAAAGTTTGAAAAAAATCAAACCATATTAAAAGGCTATAACATAAATTTGTACCTAGTGCCCTTTCTTATGCCAATACTCTCCCCAAAGGCAAATGTCTTTGATAATTTTACCTGTTCCTACTCTGGTTTAACTTCCCTTATTAAAATACACAGCTCACAGTTTTGTCTCTTGAATAAGTGATTCCAACACTGCTTTGCACTTCCAATTATATTACCCAGAAATTTAACCCTGATATGCATCCAATCCCATTCTTCTCTCTTCTTTTCTTGATAGTCATGTATTCATTCATTCACCAATTCATATATTAATTAATTTATTCAAAATAGTTATTGAGCACCTACTATCTGTCATTCATTTCTCCAGGACCTGGGAATAATGTCATGAGAATACAGTTATATCAGGCAAAGCCAGGCAACAAATAAACAAATTAACATGCCAAGTAAATGATGTGTGCTAGCAAAATAAAATATGGAGAGAGAGGGGAATAGAGAATTACAAGGTGGTTTGTTAAGAAAGAAATCAGATTGGAACAGAGGCCTGATGAAGTGAGGTAGGGTCAACATAGATATCATGAGAAAGTATCAGGAACGAGAAGATTGAATTGGAAATCTTGAAAGCAAGAGAATGACTAACATTTTCGAAAAATGGTAAGAAATTGAGAGATATAGATCATCACCATGAGAAAGTGTTGAGGGCCACAGCCCAGTCGGTATGATGCATGGCATTTTTGCCAGTAGTAGTGGTTGAGAGGTGACGCCAGCAAGCCATTAAGATTATGACTCTGGAGTTCTCCCGGTACTTTGGAGTTCTTGCAGGGATTCCCGGAGAGTTCCCATTGGTTGGGGAAGTGTGGAAGGATGGATTTCCAGAGGAGGGATTTCCGGTTGGTGTGTGGTGTGTCCCAGGAGAAGGCCGCGTGCATGGTGTTCACGGGAGTGCGGAGAATAAAGGAGTTCCTGTTTTGAACCAACAAGGCTGTGTGGCTGCTCGGTTATTTTGTGCCCAGTCAGACTGTGGCAAGAAAGCAAGAATAAGACTTTTTCTTTGAAAATACATTGAACTGAAAGTATATTAAATAGAATGTGTGGTCTGGGTGTGTTGGCACATTCCCTTAATCTTACTAACTTGGGCAGCTGAGGCAAGAAGATTTGAGACAAGCCTTAGCAATTTAATAAGGCTCTACTTAGCAAGACCCTGGTAATAATGAAGATAATACTTTTTCATTGAAGGTCTTTAATTAAAGAAAGAAAAGGAAAAACTTTTTGTTAGTCAGTGGTAAAATGCCTCTGGGTCTAACTAACCCCCAAGTACAAAAATAAATAAATAAATAAATAAACCAAATGGGACCAAGAAATTCGTCTCTGGAAAGCTCTCTTCCATGTCAAAAATATTCTAAAGTTAACCCTAGAAGTGCAGCTATTTGTATGCCAACTGCAGCATTTACCTGGTATCAAACCTCCATTCTCAAATTTGTAATTTTTCTCCCCTATCTTCTGGTTTTTTTTTTTTTTTCAGAACAAAAGATCTCCATTGACACAGGATTTATGATTATCTGTTAATGTGATTACTTATAAGTATGAAGGCCTTGGAAATCTGTGTCTATACATTTTACTTTTAACTAAGTTTATCTTTATTCAATATGTAAGGTACATGTTCTTTTATCATTTCATTTACTTCACTATAATAATGGTTCTTTTTAAAATTGTTGGGTTTTGATCTTTGGATACTATGTTTTTCATTATTCTTGAAACCTTTCCACAATGGCTAACTTTACTTTTTGTTCTCTCAAATTACTGAGTTCTGAAAAAAGTGCACAGCTACTAACATATTTTTTTTTTTTTCTGTGTTTGGTTCATTAAAGAACATAGGGGAATCTCTGGCTTTAAACATACTATTCCTACTCAGTGCACAAGGTTGCTCAAATAAATCTTTACTGGTTCCCCAATGTAACAGTAACTTCCTAAATAAATGTATCTTACTCTATGGGAAATATTTGATATTTGTAAATTAATAATGATGATCTTAAAAAGCAACTTCTTGATACAAAAATATATTTCAGAGACAATGCAAATTAAATATTAATATATTTTGTATTCCCCAAAGCTGGGAATACATGTGATAAACTTCAACAATTTTTTCTCTCCCCAGATACCACATAATATTCAACATCAAAAATGCTCGATTATTATTAAAAAATTTTCTCCACTTTCTCTTGCTCACTTATTTGTATATTTACCTACAGGCACATTGAAATTGGATAAAATTAATGTTCCTGTGAATATCAGAAATTTGGATGAGGTTGGGTTGGTAATTCATAATTAAAGCCCTTGATGTCAGGATAAGTAATGGAGAATAGTGGAGATTTTTGTCATTTAAGGGGACATTTGATTTTTGATTATGTGTTTTTCTGAACTTTAATTGCTTTTTTATTAAGTATTTTTTTAAAAGTCAATTTTTTGGAACTCTTTCTTCTTGTATCTCAAAACCTTTAATGGAAAACTAAAGTTATAAAATCTTAGAAGTTGTATTTTACCTCTTTATATGGAAGACTGCTTCCTTCCTTCCTATGAAAATCTTGGCCTTATACTATTATATGTGCCATTTTTTAATCCTGTTTATTCCAATAACTATATTACTGAAATGTGTGCTTGGTATTCAGGTTATCTCTTTTGCTTTGTTAATTACTTCCAGGTCTAAAGAGCATGTATTTCAATTATAGCCTCCTGCCTAGGATTGTTCGCTAAAATTCTCACTCCCTGGAAAGAGACCATCAAACCAATTGCAGAATGAGATCAAGGTTTTTAGTATCCTGGTACAGTGAACAAATGATCAGGAATCTTAAGGTCTTATCATACATAAAGCATAGATAATAAAGGTTTATAAATAACTCAATATATGCATATTTAATATTTTCCTTTTATTTGACAATACACTTAGGGATAAATATTCAGTCACCACATGAACCAGGACATAACTCTTTCTGCTCCAAGGTAAGTACTCCTGTACCACCTAGAGGCCAACACTAGCAACTCGGTTTACCAAAAATGAATACCAGTGGGGGAATGGGAAACCCCAGGTGTGCTTCTCAATAACCTGGGGTGTCCAATCTTCTCATGCCCTGAATCTCTTGCTCTGGTTTTATTTAACATCTCAGTAGCTCATTCATCTCTCATACTCACATCTCAGCTTTTCTCTGTGTTGATTTTTCCTGAAAATATTCTTTCTCTCACCCCATGTATATTTTTTTACTGTAGGTTTCTGTATCATAACTAATACATTACCTAAAATCTGTAAAATATTTAGCAATTATAACTTATAACCACAGATTTCTCTAAAACCTGTAAATTTTTTTCTTCTGGAGTCATTTCTGTTATGTGGAAGCCTCACAAGTTATTTGTATCAAATGAAGGCTGCTCATTTTTCCACATCCCATTAATTTTCTCAGAGCCATTTGTCACACTCTGACAGTTGCTCCTGGCTCTGCCTCGTGTCACACACAGTATTTTTTTTAAGGCAATGCTATTTGGTGCACTCTCAATGACACCTTCCTTATTTCTACCCATTCCCTTTTCACTTCTACTCAACATGGAACTTCCTACTTGTAGTGCCTTCACATTTCTATTGATAAATTTTTAAAAAGACTGGTCATATCATCATTTTAAGAGTTTAGTGGCTAATTATTCTCAAGACCTAGGTTTTTCTTCCTCTAAATAAAAAATTCTCCTTGGATATTCCTTTCATTATAAAAATGTCTACCTTCTTTTTCATACGTGTAGATAGTATGTCCTTATAAATAGACTATTTTCCTTAGTATTAGGTGAATCTTCTGGGTTAGCTCCCTGTTGACCTACTTAAGGTACTGAGTGGTACCAAAGATAAACACTGAATCAGGTAGACTAAATCCTTGGTTGCCAATTACAAGTGGCCCCTTGGTGTTTCCAATCAATGCTGTGCAATTTTCAATCACTATGTGTAACCTCTTCTTCCACCATACATCTTAAAACTCCCACATGCACTCAAACTTTTAGAAGATAATTTTGCCCTCACTGAAAAGCATTAAAGCCATTGGGGAGGAATGCTATTTTCTTGTAGTGAACAAAATCCAAGGCTGAACTGTACATAAAATGTACATCATGTCCAAGGCCATTTTGTCCACCAGTCTCTATATCTCATCTTCTGGGAAGTTAAAAATGATGCCATTCTTACTATCCTATTAGTGTCTTCAATATTTCCAATACTACAAACTTATTACTGTAAAATTTAAAAAATATTCAAGTCTCTCTGAAATAATACTATACCAACAGAAGTCATATTCCTGTCTTTATCATGGATTTCTAATCCCTCTTTATGTCACTTTTTAAATGTTCATAATAGCTTCTTTCTTTTGTTTTTTCACTTGTATTCATGATACCATTTGCATTCTGGCCCAATGATTTCATTGAACTAGCTTTAAAAAAATCTAAATATGATCTCAGTGTCACTGAATTTTATATATTTTTCATCCTTTATCTTGCTTAAATCCTTCCAGTAGTTCATGCTATTTGCCACTTTTTCCTTCTGGAAACATATTCATCTCTGCTTTCATGGCACCACACAGTCCTGATCTCCATCCTGCACTGAATCACTGTATTTCACTATTGAGTACAACTGTCTTCTTCAATTTTTACTTTCATTGATATCCTTTAGAGTTTAGTGCTAGTCATTTCTGATATTTCTTCTTTCATAACTTTGAGTATAAATAGTTCACCAGTTTACTTGATATCTACAATTTCCAGTAAGTTTGAACTCAACATTCCCTAAACAGAATACACAATTATTCAGTCATAATCCTCAGAGTTATCTACCTGTTTCAATCTCATCTGAGGCTACTCTGTCCTCATGCCTACAACACATTGCACTTCCCTGCAGCTTTATCTACCTATAGCTTATTACCCTGTTCACACAAATATTATTTAAGTCTCCTTTTAAACACTCTTTTGAGCAAAAACTTTGTATCTAATCAGTATTTTGTTTTCTCCACTGATCTTTGCAATTTCATTTTTCACAACTGCTTTTTACATATAATTATACATGGTTTTGTTAATAAAGTATTATATTAATCAAATGAGAACTAAGTAATCTGAACCTTAATTCTTTCAAGCCCTGTAACATCACAATTTTGGATTCATATAGTTGAGATCAGTGAGAAGATATCTACTGGTTTGGAAATTTAAAAAATTTACATATGTGATGTTCTTTCTTATTTCCTTTTTATGAAAAATTTAATGCACACAGGTACACAGAGATTGATTTTCATCTTACAGTTTCCAAATAGTTTTAACTTTGGCTTTTGTTGAAAAGTGATTTTTATATTTTAGATATGTACTGATTAATAAATATTACAAAAAGCTTTACCTAATAAAAGTTAGCAATATTTGAACAAATCTAAGGGAGTTTAATTTATGATGACTTGTATTTTAACCTTCTAAAAATTTACCCTTTTATAATTTTAGTAGTTTAAAATTGCTTCTAGCTGTCATTACTATTGTCATCAATTATTGGTATGAGGAAAGAAGCAATCTTTGCTTTTACTCAGTCCCTCATCTATCAAACTAGAAGATAGAACAAAATGTTTTTCTTTAATTTCCATATTAAGATTCTGCTATATAGGGATGTCTTCCTTTCCATCTTGCAAAGTTTTAAATATCTACTTAGTGAAATGCTCTGTATTAATTAACTTTGGAGTTTATAACTTGGTTAAGGAAATGCAAAGGGTAAAGTGAAATGGAACAACATCTGGTCAAAATCAAATAAGAAGCAAGATATTCATGAAAGGGACTGTCATTGGAGGGTTAGTTTGTCAGAAAACTTCATCCTATTTTATCTCATTGTATTTCTTTCCATGCCTTTCTATTACGTTTAGTAAACATTTATTCAGTGATATTCTTTGCTGTTTATGCCACATTTGAGGACAGGGCTTGACAAATAAAATGAATAGAACATAGACTCTCTTCCCCCAAACTTGCTATCTAATACCAAAAAAAAAAAGTGTTTTTCACAAAGGGTATATAGAAGAAAACTGCCTCATGCAGGATATGGTAGAGATAGGAGCAAAGTGCAGTTGTAATAATACAGTGTGAGCTCAATTCTTATTAGAGGATTAGGAATTTCTATGAGAAATGGCACTTGAGTTGATACTTTGTAATGTGTAAGGCTTCAACAAGCAGAGCTAAGGAGATAGGTATTTTGTGCAGGGGAAACAGCAAAAGCTAACAAGAGATGTGAAATGCTGGTTGCTGGACAATTAAAATTATAATTTTTTGTGCATATTGCAGAGCTGTGCCTGAAATGATTCACTAATAATTGGTGGTAGAACACCAATGCCACTCACACAATCAATCTTTAGAAAGGAGTGATGGATAAACATCTTGGAGCATCCAAGTTGTTTGACCTTAGACTATTTTGAGCAATTAATTTGAAAAAGTTTAGAATATTTTAAGAAAATTGTTTGTTCAGTCATTTTTTCGACACTGGTTTATATAAAACCCAGACAACTTTGAACTTACACTTCAGCAAAAATGTAAGATTAATTATGTAAAATAGCCTAATATAAAACAATGAAACACCATGTAATATAGAACAATGAAAAGTGAAATTATATTATAAAATATGAATTTATAAACAAAGTAGTAAAGGAAAGTGAAATAAATATACAATTCAATATAAAATAAGCAGAGTCTGATGATGGATTTTTAAAGTGTAGGAGAGAAGGGATCATACTTTTCTAAAATTCCTAGGCCACAAAACTGAGAATGTTGGAAGCATTAGGCAACCTAGTGAGTTATAGAGAGAGAACAATCTTTGTAGGTAAACTGTCAAGACATTTGAAGGATATGTTGGTTTTATTTTATTGTGGGGATGGCCAACAAATAATTGTAAATTTGGGTCTGAGGATCTAGGGTAGCAGAAAGCTAAGAATTATGACATGTTCTTCAGTACCTTACAAATCTCTTTCAAAATCTAACTAAGTCATTCATAAAAAAAAGGAACAAAGATAAAATCTTACAAAGCTGCATTATAAATATTGTAAGTAGCTAAAACTGATTCAAAGAGTATAAATAAGTTATTCTTAAATGGAACCAAAAGACAAAATGTTTTTATAGAGAAACTACAGGGAATCTCTGTGGGTAAGAAATATAATACAAAATCTACTGAATTTCAGAGTATATTTTTTAGAGAAGTAGGTGATAACAGAAGATAGGGGAAATCCCTCCTTTTGGGGAGATATATTTTAGAAATATTTATTCTTTACAATATTCCTAATTGATTTTGTGAATATGTCTATCACGCATAAAAGGTTTCTGTCAAGTACCTTCTTTCTTGGCAAATGTTTCCTCTTGAAATACCATTCGTTTTTGAGATACCAACTGATGGCAGAACAACACAGGAACATCCAGTGTAATGATAGAACTTAAAAATCAGCAGAATGGTTTGTAGCATCTGAATGTAGTGGCAAGGATTGTCCAAAATGGATTCCTACATTTTGATAAAACTTGAAACCAAAGAGTTTGCTCTTTCTACTTCTTTGGCAAGTTATTATGTACTTGGTAGTTACAGAGCTTTAAGAACTGTTCTTCTAACTTGCCTGACAAGAGAAAAAATTCTATCAGAGCCACTGAACTGTTATACTGAAACCACTGTGGCATGGAAATAGAAGAGCATAAACTGCTTTTATCTGTACGTGTCTTTGGAACTAAACTCAAAGAACTGACTTAATTTGATACAGTCACCAGAGAAAACTCATGTTTAAATGAGACAAAGGTGGTAGTATAGGGAAGAAGAATGCTGAGATACAGGGGAGAGGCAATAAATTAAATAATTTAAAACCAATATTCAAATATGGCTCAGAACACATATGATTTTTTTTTAAAGTAAAGAAGTTATGTATTCATATGAAAAGTGACAGACTTTAGTGTATTTATCAAATCTCCAAATATGCTAAAAATACTGATTCATATTTGTTATGTTCTACTATAAGCAATTTGTACTTTTTTTGCCAGCAGTGGTACCAAGGATTGAACTCAGGGCCATTCGGCCACTCAACCACATTCCCGGCCCTATTTTGTATTTTGTTTAGAGACAGGATCTCACTGAGTTGCTCAGTGCCTTGCTTTTGCTGAGGCTGACTTGAACTCAGGATCCTCCTGTTGCAGCCTCCAAGCCCTGGGATTACAAGAGTGCGTCACCCTATCTGGCTGGCATTTTGTACTTTTTTTTTTTTTTTTGCCTCAGTTTGCCAACCAGTGTAACAAACAAATAAATAGTATATAGATCAAAAAATAAAGTGAGAATAATGAGTCAGAGAAGAAACATAAACCACAGCTTACATTCAGTTAAGGCGATTTACTGATTCAAGACAAGATGAAGAATTAATGAGATATGCATAATGAAATTAGCAACCCAATGAACGTGAGCTTCATTGAAAAGACAGCTAGCAGACATGAAACTTGCTCCCGAACACCATGTTCATTGTATTCCCAAGGAAATTGGATATTTTGTACTCTGGTGCCAAAGGCATGGGAAATCATGTTCCTGAAAATTGTTTATGATATGAATTACCTCTCTTATATATTATTGATCATCAACATTCATTCTCCAATCCCATTTGTTGTACAAAGAGCCTTGAAACGCCATTGACTTTGGCACCGGCCTATGCATACATGCAGCTCTACATCATCAATGGGAAATGCACAGAGGTGTGACAACGGTAAAGCTCCTTATCTGCACCATTAGTGCAAGGTCCAATGAGTGAGTATAAATTCAAGCTGGGTATGAGAAAAATGAGGCAAGTTATATAGACCTGAACCTGACTGATAGTCTGGAGCTGAGAAGAGCAGAATTCTAAGATGATGAAGCAGAATTGGGGGAATATTTTAAATGTATTATTTAAAAAATCTGACTAATAAACATGCTAACTTTAAAAAAATATATATGATTCATACTTTTTAAATCCTCTTTACAAAGGCATTAAACATTTTAAGTTCAGAAAAATATTATTCTCATATTTTTCTAAATTTTTAAAAGAGATTTGTCCTTTATGTCAATGATAATTTCTTAAATGCATTAATTTATATGAAGTGAATTTTGCATATGGCTCAAATAAAGGTTTGAAAAGAGATTTATTTTTTAAAGAAAACCTGGATAAGTAATTTTTAGAACACAGTTTGTAAAAATGGCTATTCATTCCCTGATAAATTACTTTGTCACATTGACTCTGTATGTGTTCATGCATGAATATGTGTGTGTTTCCTTACTGACTTCTATTATGTTTATCAATGTATCTATCCTTCTGCCAATAACACACTGTCATAATGAATATGTGTCCTAAATTAATCTTGAAATCATGCACTAAATGTATTCCAAAAGTGTTCCTTTTCCTCTTATCAAAGTAGTTTGGCTAATTCAGATGCTTTTACATTCTGTATGAAGTTGAAAATCGTCTTGTACATATCTTTGAAAAAGTGGTTAGTATTTTTATTGAATCTTGTTAAATTTAGAAAGTAACTTACTGAGAATCAATTTTCTAACTGTATTTAGTGATCCAATCAGTGGATACAACAAATTTCTAAATTAGTTTTACTTTACTTTTTAATCAGCAAATATTTTAGTTTTTAATGGACAGTTTATGCCCAAGTTTGAAAAATCTAAGTATTTAATTTTCTTCTGCTATTGTAACTAGTGACTTTTAAAAGCATTTCCTTTTCTTACTATTCATCTCCAGAATATTAGAATAAAGTCAATAAAATAAGTGAATGTGTTTATTTTGATTTTGCATCTTATGAATTCACTTTTTGTTTCAGTTGGGTTTTTGTATGAATAATGTAGTTTTCTTTCTTTTCAGTCTATATAATAAATATTGATCCTTAATTATTGCATTGACTAGAAACTCCAAGACATTGTGGAATTAAAGTAGCAAAGATGCACAGATGTTTTTTATAAATTTTAAAAATTTTGTTCTAATTAGTTACACATAATAGTAGAATGCATTTTGACACATCATACATAAATGAAGCATAACTTCTCATTCTTCTGGTCATACATGATATAGAGTTAGATCAGTCATGAAATCAATCATATATGCATATAGGGTAATAATGTCTGATTCATTCTATTATCCTTCCTGCCCCCTGCCAAGCCCTCCCCTAGAAAGATATCAGTTAATATTTAGCATTAAGCATTATATTATTTATGAATGTGTATTTCTTGGACATGCAGTAGAATATTTGTAGTGTCATTGTTTGTATGAATAAGAAACTAGAAACATTGTAATATTCATTAAGATTAGAATGAGGGCTGAGGATGTGGCTCAAGTGGTAGCGCGCTCGCATGGCATGCGTGTGGCCCGGGTTCGATCCTCAGCACCACATACAAAGATGTTGTGTTTGCCGAAAACTAAAAAATAAATAATAAAAAATTCTCTCTCTTTAAAAAAAAAGATTAGAATGAAAATAATTTTTGACATGTTGACACAGTAGAGGAAAATACATAACTGAAAATGAATGAAACGGTTATACAAATCAATAATATGATAGGTATAAACCACAGAAGTATATATGTGAATTTAAAGATTAAAGCCAGGATATTACTAACCATGTGAAGTTCAGAAAAAAAAATCTATAAGTGAAAAAACTAGAAAAGATTTAGAAAGAATAAAATAAAAATATAGATAATATTTAACTTGGATAGAGCATGAGAATATGTTATAAAGGAAAGTGACTCACATCAGGATAAGAGATCTTCTATATAATCTTGTATGTGATAATGTTGTGTATGCTCTGAATCTTAATTGAGAGAAGGAATTCCTTGGCATTTATTTTATTGTTAGAAATTTCCTCTAGATTTTATACCCCGTGTGTGTGTGTGTGTGTGTGTGTGTGTGCATGTGCACATGTATTTGAGTGTGGTGTGGTGTGGGTGTATGTTAAACATCACTATGGACTTTATCAGGTTAATATAACCAGCTTCCAAAACAGTTAAAATCAGATAATGCTCAATTTTAGTAGCACTTATGGATTTTCATTTTCAAATATATGTTTAAGAGTAAAATTATATCTTGTATTTCTTAATGAAGATGCAGTAGGAAGTTTAATTTTATATTGATTTTTTTTCTTTTTGTTTCATTGATTTTTCTATTGGCAGGACTTGGAACCAATAGCTCTAGCAACGAAAACATTTTGGCAAATGTAGCACCTACTCAAATACCAAGAATTTGGAGTTTGAAATTAAACTCACACATTTTCAGTTTCAAGTTCTGTTTGTTACTACATAAAATCAATTCCTGGTTCAAGAGAAAAGGTCTAATTCTGCTAAACCATCAGGAATATTTACTACATTCTATGTGAAGAAATATTTGACTAATACAATTCAGCATGATGATTCTCAAACCCAAGATATTTAGTTCAAAACTAAAATAATATAGTTGATTTTAAAATATTTTAATTATAGTTTAAAATAAGACTATAACCTAATTATTTAAATACCCAGTGGATCTCTTATATTACTAAGCATTTAAAATCTGCTTGAAGTCCAGCAGTTGTCTACCTATACCTGGAAGAAAACCACTGACAATGAATGGAAAAAAAAATGTGCATCTTAGATTTCCATTTACATTTCTAAGCTCTGTCTTCCAAATCTTTAAGGAATAACAAGAATATATCAGAGATATATAATGATCCAAAATTTGCTGAGGCTGGCCCTGAACTTGTGATTCTCTTGCCACAGCCTCCTGAGTTACTGGGATTACAGGTCTGGCTTATTTTCTACAAGAAAATCAAATTATAATTTAATGTTCAACATAAGTAATAAGCAATTATAATATCAAGGAGAACAGAGAAAGTAATTATTGTTATAGTTAATGTCAACTGGAATGAGTCCCTAATCAATAAATACTTGGAAATTGCCTCCTAGTATGATGAAACAATATTTCCACAGATACTGCAAACAATACCCAATCTTTGCCCTCAAATCAGGGCATCTCTAATGTTACTCCCCTATTCTTTATACTTCCACTCTATTTTTGATTTGGGCATTGTCTTATCAATGAGAGTTTTTTATCATTATAAATGATAAGTTCATGGCTATCAAAAAAGTAGAACACTTCATGACTTCTGAATACTTATAACAGCTCTGAATTGCTTTTAATTTACTGATGAAATTATTGTTCAATTAATAAATATAGTCATACAAATACTGTAAGGTCTCACTTGTATCAGAAGTAGAATCAAAGAAGCAGAGAGTAGCACCACGGTTAGTAAAGGCTGGGAAGGTAGTGGTGGGATTTAGGGAGATATTGGTCAAAGAGTGCAAGTGTAAGGAGTTCTATGTAAAACATGATGACTAAAGTAAATAGCAATGCATTACATATTGGAAAATGTTTAAGAGTAGACTTTAAATGTTCTTACCACAAAAATACAAGTACATTGGGTATTGCATATGCCAATTAACTTAATTGAGCAATTTCATAATGTATATGTATATCAAAACTTCATATTGTATACCAAAAATGCCTACAATTTTTGCTAATTAAAAATAAACTTTTGAAAGTATAGTCAATCAATTTAAATCAGAACACATATTTCACACTGCAAGTACTAAGAAACAGTGGGAAAATAGTTTATGTTTAGAGAAATAAACTTGCACAAATTGGAAAAATCAATAATTGCTAGATGTTACCAGAGCACCTGAACATAAGAGAATTTCGCACCATGGAAAGCTATTTTCCAGTAGGTGACAAAGTGGTTCTGCAATGGTTATATTTGTGTAGAATCAAAATCCAGTAGCAATTGACAACCCAAGGGATACTTGAATATATCTTTTAGTTTTTGTTACAGGAACATCATAAATTGCATGTACTTTATCTAAATTGAGGTGGATTCCTGCAGACTTGGTGCAGCAATCTTAGAATATTTGCAGATTTATTCCAATTACATTTCTGCCCCATGATGTGAAAATGTTATAGAAAAGAGAGAGAAGAACCATAATGGCAAATGTGATATTGGTTTGAAATGTCTTTAGAAAAAAAAAATCCCAGTTTGTTTCTGTGAATAACCCTCAAAATTGTCTTTTGTTGGAATTTCTAAACTTTAGGGATTGTATATCACTCAGTTTTCAGTTGTACTATCACAGAAAGTGTTAATAAATCACTAGGAACTACTTACAGATTCATGCTGACAAAACGTTTCTCCGTTTCTTCCTTGTAACAATGATGCAGCCTTTTTAAGTGTTCTATGTCCACTATTGAAACGACATAAGTATTAATACACTTCTGAGCATGGGATGCAAAAAAAAAAAAAAAAAAATAGAAATGTAGTGGAAAAGTGAGATAGCCACTGAAGTAAAGCAGCCGCAGCCCACAAGGCCATTTGTGTTTCCAACATACCCAGCACTCTTGAATTGAGTCAGTCTCCTAATTAATCCAGGAGCTCTAAGAAGACTGATTCTTAACTTTTATCTGACAAATAATCCCAAGGTTTGCCTCTCTTTTCTTGAAGAAAAATATGGCTTGAGTAGATATGAGAAATATAGTTTGAAACTATCAAAGTGATATTCCATTTCACAAAGAATGTTAGAGATGGTTGGCATGACAAACGGAAAGCAAGATTTTATTTGATTTAAAATTTTAGCAAGTTATTGAGACCTGTAACATGGCAGTTCTTTCTTACAAAATATGAAATGTTTTCAGTAGACCATTTTGCCATTTTTTAGGTTGCTATACACTCTAGGAGTCACTAGTTACAAGATATCATTAATTATTACTTTTCATAAGAGTTACGTATTATTTTTGTAGTAACAGTAAGAATTGAATAGAAGTAGTAAGGAGGTTTATGCATTATTTTCCTAGAATACAAGTCTATCTCCTAAGTCACAATAAATTTGTTTTATACTTCATTGAATTGAGAAACATTTCTTGAAAATCCTCTTTCTTCATCTCCACATTCATATGCACAATTCTCAAGATCCTTATCCATCAGAGACTGATGTCACTTCAAAACAAGTTATAATAGAGAAATTGGTGTTAGAAGATGGTTTTATACACATTGTAGCAAAACTAAACTCTATATATGACATTTTAGGCAATATGATATCTCTTATAAATAAATTAGACTTGTTTAGAAATTCTCTTTGCAAGAGGATTCAACTTTCTTACAAATTAAAATAATATAGTCTGCTTTCAATTTAAATGAAGAGAATCATTGTATTAATTCATTCAAAGAACATTTAAAAAAACAACTTACATATGTCAGGAAGACTGCACTATAATACAAAATTACACTAAAATAAAAACTTATATACAACCTTTGTTAAATAAGAGTTTTCATCTACAAATTATAGATAAAACACAAAATAAATGGCATTCAAGAATCACCAAAAACTTTATGACTGTCTCAAGAAGAAACTATTGCTCTGGACCTCTCCAAAGGTAATAGCTTCATTGACTCTACCATTCCAGGTCAAATTAATAAGTTATAATAGAGGTTTATATACCAAGAAAGAAAAGGGACTTTAAAATCTGTTTATCATAAAGGCTATGTGTTTTTTTCACAAAGAATGTAAAAAAGGGTTAATGTTAGGTTTTCAGTAACATCTTGAGAAATTTGAATTTGATAGGAGTTGGAAAGCCACTATATATATATACATACATATATATATGTATTTTTGGTGGTTTGATAAAGATCAAGATCATAACATTAAAAGGATTCATTTGGTAAATATATGAATTCAATCAGATGAAAAGAAATAGAAACATATTGAAGCTGTTACATGATTCTGCTTTTAACAACATACTTAGAAAGTGAAAGTAGTAGAGACATAATATACATTGGAAGAGGAGGATAAAGTGTATGTTTGATAAATAAATAATAGTGAAGTGTTACTTAAAGGTTCTTTTTCAATTCTGCATTCAATAATCGATCAATGCTTTACAATTATATGCTTTTAAACATATTACTATAAGAGCATAAAGAGAAATCAATATATTCTGGAGCTAAGAATAATACTGTCTATAAGATTGTGTTATTAATTATATTTCTTCCACATCACTGACATTAATTACAATTTTGTTAAATCATTAGAATTAAATTATACATCAGCATGACTCTGCTAGGGTATAATACAAAAAAATACTTCCTTGTGAATTAGTCACATCCATTGTTTCCACTTTAAAAATCATCAAAACTAAATTATACGGAAATGACCAACGTTTCCCAAGTCAGCAATAGTATTTGAGTCAGGAAATTGACATCACCTGATTAATAGGGCAACAGGCTGCTATACCAGCAAATTCAACACATATATTCAAGCACTACATGTCAATGTTATAAAAAATTTATTGACCCAACTGTCCTCTTTTACAAATGAGTTACTTGCAAGTATTTTTTTAAATCACCATTCTTTGTTGGCCTTATTCAACAAGATCAATGATCTAAATTCTGACCTTCCAATTCAGACACACTGGGGACATGAAGGCAGGTGTCAAATACATACAACAGCTCCCAGAAATAAAATTCAGTTTCACCTTGAATTAACAGGATATAGAAGGCATTAACCACTGTGTGACCCTGAGCTACTGACTTGATATCACTTATCCTGTGCTTTATGAAAATATACTAGGGTACCATTGCAATGTCTTACCAACTCTGAGCAAATGAGGAGGAAGTTCTTAGGAAAGAGTATCTTAACCTAGTGTTGAAAAGCAATTTGAGGTTAATTGCCCGATCTTGAAGCAGAAATACTAGCTCTCCGTCTCCAGGGCAGAAGTTGAACCTGAATGAAGAAGAGAGATTACTCCAGGAGGAAATGTAATGACTCTATTTGGTGAGTCTGTGATTGCAGGAGCAATGATCTGTTAAATGACGCAAAATCCTCCAGAGAGGAACGCTCTGATCCAGAACTTAGTAATGAAAGTTAGATCAGGGACAAAACTGTCTAATTGCCATCCCCTGATAACATTTATAACATTTGGGGGAGGTTTCTTCAAGCTGAAGAGCTTCCAAAAATAAGTAATACACTCACTACAGTGTATTGATGCAATGAGCTTAGCTGAAGAAGTAAGTACCTACAGGAAGCTCTCAAGAAATATATGTGTGTGTATATATATATACACACACAAATACATACACATATATAAAACCACATGTATATACACATGTATGTCACATATATGTGTATATATGTATATATGTGTGTGCATATACATATATAACCTTATAAGTATATACTATGTATAATATGTATTTTAGTATTATACACTACATTATAATATAGACTTAAAGTTATATTTGGCCATATAAAATATATATTCTATGTTATTTATCTAATTGGAGCACAAGCAAAGTCAGTTGAGATACATGGAAGGTATTGCATAATTCCAGACTCCAAAATCTGAATGAATTTTAATTTAATATATAATTTTTAATACTTATGTATAGAATCATTGTTGAATTTTATTTTTATGTATCCAAGGTAAAATTTCCTCAGATTTTCTCTGTGACAAAAAATGTGATACTCTGTGTCCTGAGTGTGAGATAATCTGTTGCTAAATTATAAGATAAAGATACATTTTATACACAGTTCCACTGTTTACCATTCATAATCGTCTCAATGATGGCTTATAATGAACAATGACATTGGTAACATCTTTAAGACAACAGCAATGCTTTAGTTCTCTTATAGTTTAAAAATCAGAACTCACAATTTGATGAAAAGAAAAATGACTTAAGAGATCTGCATTTGACTCTTTGGGATAAATAACAAGAATCATAACTGCTAGATCATATGAGCCTATGTTTTATTTAATAAATCTTGCCAAGAGGGACAATAACATGGCCATGTCATTTTGCATTCCCATTGGCAATGAATGAAAATTCTTGTTGCTCCATAGGTGTTTAGAATATTGTGTTAGAATTTTGAGGGTATTTAGAAGTTTAACCACCCTAGTATATAGTGATGTCTCAAAGCTATTTTAATCTTTAGTTTAGAATGTAGCATTCTTTGTTTCCTTTTTGCCCTCTGTATCTTTTCTTTGCTTACATGTAATTATTTGGTCCAGTTTTCATCAACTCATCTGTTTTTCAGGAGTTCTTTGTGTGTTTTTGGTCACAGTTCTTTATTAGGTACATTATTTGCATATTTTCTTTTTACTTTCAATCTTTAACTGGTCTTATTCTCTTAGCATTTTCTTTTTCAGAATAGAAGTTTTCAATTTTAATGAAGTTTATCTTATTGTTATTTTTCTTTCATGGAACACACTTTTGGTGTTGTATATAAAAAGTGGTGACAAATCCCAAAGCCATTCTCTCCCATATTATCCTCTGAGAATTGTGTAGTTTGAATCCTACATTTAAGTCTGTATTCCATGTTGCAAGGTATAAGGTTTCTTTCTACGTTGACTGATTGATTAGTTTTTATGAAGTTGTCCAAATGTTCTAGCATCATTTGTTAAAAGATTTTATTTCCTATATTTTATTTTCTTTGCCCCTTTATCCAAGGTTAACTGGTAAATTGATTTTATTTATGTAGGTCTATTTCTAGGGTTTCTATTGGACCTTGATCTATTTGCCTATTATTTCACTGTCTTCATTACTTTAGCTGTATTATTATAATTTAGATAAAATTTCTTTTAGCACTTACTATGAGCCAGACTTTGTAGTAAGAGTTGGTGACAAAGACTGAATGCAAAATCAGATATAGTTTTGAACTTGTGGATATAAAAACTCAATAGAGAAGATAGTAATGCATCAATCAATAAAACCAATCAACAATTAAATTTTAGTAGACCAAAAGATTCCAAATTAAAAAAGTTGTACTAAAAGGTGGTGAGAACCAGTAAGGGGTAAAATTGCATTCTTTGAGAGATTGTAATATTTTTAAAATTATTTCCTATTATCCAGAAAGGAAAATTAATAATATTTTTATTATGGTGCAGGACAATAATTGGAAGAGGCCTAAGGATAATTTGTAGACAAGGATTGTTTGTGGATGGAGGAAACATGATGCAATTTAGGAACTTAAAACCTACGCAGGGAGTAAGTTGACCATTTAGTCAAATAGTTTAAGTGCACAGTGCCCAGAGCATAGCGGGTATTGCAGGCATTCTAGCAGACTTTTTATTTATACTAAGATTCTAAGTAAGATACTCCAATGAGTGTGTGTGTGTGTGGGGGGGGGTGCTTATTGGTCTTGATCATATTGGTTTCATTGAAAATACCTGTCTCATCATATTTCAAAGAATTTGAAGGGGATGATAAGAAGTGGTGTTGGGGATGAGCTAGGATATGGTTGCTGTCATTTAAATGGGATGGCAACATGCATGACAGAATGGTGGTGAGTAGAGGAGCCAGGCAGATTAAAGAAATGCTAAGAAAATAAAATAGCTGGAGAATTATAAGGAATTGACCTTAGGGAAGCATGTGGTATGAAGCAGATTCCAGATGTTTGGTTTATTTGAGTATTTGAATATGGTGATATTACCCTTTGAGTTTGGGAAGAACAGAAGAGGGTTAGACTTACAAAGTAGACAATAATTGTGATTTTAGACATCTGGAGTTTAAGAAAAGCTTAAGAAATTTAAAGAGTACCAACCTGTCTGTTGGTTGTAGAAAAGGAAAAGAAATATAAAAAAAATACTGTTAGCAATTTAGGGAGATAGTTGACTTTAAATAATTTCTTTTTTACCATATTACATTTATGTTGGACCTAAACAGAAAGATCAATACGTAAATAGATGAAATATACAATTCTATGAAGAGTAGACACTATTCTAAGTGGAAAAACCAGCACATTCATGAAGTGGTTAGAAGGAATACATTTGAGGAAATAGAGGATAATCTAGCCTGGAAAGGCCAGTAAAATTAGATTTCCTAAGGTTTCCTTAGAATGGTTATGACGCCATAAAAACTAGAATCATAATATTTGTTAAGTGATAGAGAGGAAAATATCAAATGAATGTATATAATAAATATGACTGTAATTATACTGCAGAACAACAGTTACTAAATTATGAATGTTGAACTATGCACACTACCAAGATATTTCAAGAGATCTGCAAGTTCGAAATTACTCACGTTTGCAATAATAGTGCAAATAAATCTTCTGCATTTGTGTGAATCAAAGCAGTGGGAACAAATGATATGTGTAGAGGTTATATTCTTCAGCACTACTCCTGCTTGGTAATTAGTAAATAAATAAATAAATAAATAAACAAACAAAAAAACAAACAAACAAATAAATAAATAAATAAATAAATAATTCTATCTCCCTTAAACAGGTCCTAGAAACTGAAGCCATTATTACTTGTATTTAATCTCAAACTTTGGTACAGATCTCTTGATATTATAGCTTTCATTTCACAAAATGAAAACACATGTGCTGGAGACTGAAATATCAGAGTTGTTTTGAGAAAAAGCATTGGATACAATTTTTTTTTATTGGGAGCTGAACTAGCTGCCGGTGCAGAAAAAAGATAATATAGCAGATCAGATTGTGTGTCCTTAGGAAGGTCTTTCAGTGTGGGTTTTGGGGAGTGTTCTTCCTCTTCCCTAAATCATTGTACTGAACTTTGCTTTCATAGTGGAAACGTGCAATTTTGTTACACGCCAGGCAAAACTTGTATATCACAAGCTCCCTAAAACAACATTGGGTTTTGAGGGGCTTCTTGTTTTCTTCTTATTTATTTTTGAGTCTGGGTATTACAAAGTTCTCTAACTGTCCTCTAACTCTTGGTTACAAGTGATCCTCCTGTACCAGTGTCCCAAGTAGCTGCCATCATAGACATGTGCCTCTGTTCACTGCACAGCAAGTGTTTGTTGGTTTTTTTTCTTTTTAGATCCACATGACAGTAAAAATGTATTTTGACATGCAGTATAACTTACTCTAATTAGGATATCATTCTTTTGGTTGAAATGATTTTGAGTTTCATTGTGATGTATTCATACACATGTGTGGCATAGTTATGTCCAACACATTCTACTGTCTTTCCTATTCCCATCCATACTCCCCTCCCTTCCTTCCTCTTTGCAGCAAGTGTTTTTTGTTTGTTTGTTTGTTTTTAAATATAAAGAAGAGAGAGAGAAAGAGAGAGAATTTTTAACAATTATTTTTCAGCTTTCAGTGGACACAACATCTTTATTTATTTTATTTTTATGTGGTGCTGAGGATTGAACCCAGTACCCTGCACATGCCAGGCGAGCGCATTACCACTTGAGCCACATCCCCAGCCCAAAAGCAAATGTTTTTAATATTTCACATATGTTGTTACAACTTGTTGCTGAGGGATGAAGTGCATCCTGGAAACTTATGCCTGGATCCCTGTAGATTTTATTTCTTGTTCTTTTCCCATTAGCTGAGGTTGTTTAGTTGTCATCTTCTTCTTCTTCTTCTTCCTTTCCTTCTTCTTTCTCTTCCTCTCCCTCCTCTTCCTCCTCCTCCTTCTCCTTTTCCTTCTTTATTATTTTTTTAGTTCATTTTATTTATCCATAAGATTAGAGTCCATTTTATTTTAACATAATTATACAAGCATGGTATGGGACAGGCTCTAATTCAGTTCCCACTAGATCCCCTTTCCCTCTCCTCCTCCCTCTCCTGTCTTTTCCATTTTATTTTTTCTGATATTTATAGTTTTTTAAATTAGTGCCTTGTGAATATGCATGAGGGTAGTTTCACTGGGGTATATTCATAAATTCACATAAGACAGTTAAATCAGATTCATTTCACTGTTCTTCTGTTTCAAATCCCTCCTTCCCTTTCAATCCCCTTCTTCTAATCTACAGATGATATCCTTTTGTGTTTTACATTTTAGCCATAAATATATGAAGTCCTGTGAATCACAAAATCTAGAGTTGGGTTTGAGGCATCTTGTCATATTACTTTTTTAAATAAAATATCTTCTACTAGAAAGAATGACTACCAAACTGTGATAATTCAAATTTGGATATTTTGATAACATTGTTTCAACAATTTATCAAGTGATCTTGTCACTTAAAAAAAAACTCAATATTTTTTTTTTTTTGCTAATAATAAAGCTTGAGCATTTAAACAAGAAAAATGAGTTTTGAGAAATTAGTATATACCACTAAAAGTTTGATTATTTCTCATAATTAATCCTTTTCTCATCCTATTGTTGATGATATTAATTCATATGAATATGTTTGGGTTTTTTTAACTATTGATGACTGAACCCAAGATCCTTCTTCCACTGAGCCACAGCTCCAGCCCTTTTTATTTTTCATTATGAAGTAGGCTCTCACTAAGTTACTGAGATTGAGCTTGAATTTGCTCTCCTCATGCCTCAACCTCTGGGTTTTCTGGAATTACAGTTCTGGGCCTCAATTTTATGATTTTTTTTTGGTGTAATACAATTAATCAATATTTGGGAGGTGGGTATACAGATAAGGAAAACAGCGTTTCAAAACATCAGTTCATAATGCTAAAAATTCATGAAGAGGTAAAAATTCAAACCACAAGATGGTCCCATAAATCCTAAGTCAGGAGAACAAAAGCTTATCAATATGGTTTCTGATTTCACATAGTAACTAACCAATAGAAAACTACAATTATTGCACCTTGGAGTTCTACCAAAGAAGAATAATCACAATTATGTAAAAAGATATTTGAAAATCATTTTTTAAAACTATGTGTTTCTGTGATGCCATATGTGATATCATAATAAGTTTAATACAGGAGTAGACACAAAAATCCATTGTGTACTATTATGTTAAAAAACTAGGAAAGCAATGCCTCTCTACTCTCTAAATTTTTGTCTTTGAAAATATATATTTTCATAAAGATATGTCAAAACTTTAATAAGTAATGGATTTTTCTTTTTAAGCACCTTAGAGAATATTTTCTAAATTACTTTGTCATTCTTTGTGCAGCAGATAATCATATAAATATTCTACATTAACACAATACCTTTGAAGACTTTAATAAATTTTGAGAATGCAAATGATTCCTGAGACCACAAAAATTAATAAATAAATAAAAATCTTTGGTGAAGAAGAATGGAAAAATTGGTGCCTGAGAGAAAAGTTTGAATATTATTTAGTATTTTCAATAGCAATGAAGAGGAATTTCACATAGGCATTCACAATAAGCAAAAAAAAATATTCAGGATACTTTGTAATTAAAATATCCATCCTGTATAACTAATTAATTGTCTGGGAAGAAAAAATAAAGTTTTGAGCAAGGCCAAATTTGGAGTCTAGATGAAATGGATTTCATTACTCTAGGCAGGCAAGAGGAGAAGGTAGACAAGCTTAGGGTAAAACTGGAAGTTGTTAATGGTTAAGAAACATTATTAGAGTCACTGTATCATCTTTCTAAATATTAATCATCATTCGATTATGGTAATTATGTTATTGTTTTCTATCTCAAAGCTATGACTTTTTTAATATCACAAGTCATCAATGGTTACTATGATATTTGATAAAATGCCATGAAAATAATCATATAATTAATAAATTGTTTATATATGTATATGTCTTATCATATGCCATATATTTCTCTGGGTATCACATTTCCAATAAATCAAAATCATTTCAGACAGTGCCTTTTTCATAAATATTCCTCTCATTTCTTTTTACTACCTTCCGAGTTTCTTTATTATATTAATTCTACAATTGGCAACATTGACAATATGTTGTCAGAACCATGGGTTATGACCAACAGTTTTAATCAAAGGCAATTCTGAGATTTTTTCCATTTATATAATTAGAAGATTTTCTCACATCCCAGTTTTTTGTTTTAATTTGAACAAAAAAAAACTGGGATGTGAGAAAGAGTAATCTGTGCATTAATTAAAATGAATATATTTGGCAATGTTTTCGATATCAATGGTCAAAAATAATGATTTTTTAAGAAATGTCATAAATTAGATTTCTTAAGATTCATATACTTTCAGAATATATATGAGGCTTTGGAAGAGTGAAGAATAATTTTCTTACCACAAAGCATATAATTTTCAATATCTTCAAAAGAAGTTATAGAATTTTTTTCTATGTGCTTGTCAATTTCATCTCTTTGATGTTTAAAATTAAAAGAAGTGGGAGGAGGCAGATTGTTAGAAATCTGAAACATCAGTAAGTAAGAAAAACTGCCTTAATATTCCCTTTATAGAATAGCATTAGCATCCATATTATTATTTAACAAAAGTGTCACCTTAAATATCATCTCCTTAAGAATAATAATCAAAGCTAACATAAAAAGCAATTCAGTATGCTTCCTTCTAATTTCTGTATCATATAATTTAGCTGATCATATAATGTGCAGATTATTATTACAACTTAAACAATTAAGATATAGTTGTTTTTTATGTATACCCACATATATATCTAAATAAATATTTCTTTGTCTCAAATACCATTCTGTTCAATGAACAAAAATTCAAACTAATTAAAATCTCATGCATACCTCAAAGAACTAATATAGTAATAACATTTATTAAGATGTGTAATCTGATTTTGCTCATTTAAGAAATTATTTAAGTGAGAATACCTGGAGGTAGTTGTTAAGAACACAAGAGAAAAAGCATTAAACTCCTTATATAAAACAAGGTCTACAAAACTGAAAATAGTAGTGAATTCTCTCCTTAGAAATAAACTTCTTATGTGAGTATTAACAATGAGAATGTTAAGAGGAAAATCAACTGATTTATGTATTACTTAATAATTAAGAAAACAATGACTGTAAAATCTTGCTCTAGGCATAGTCAAGTACATTTGTCTTTAGTTCAAAGTGAACTCAAGTTACTATGGCAATACTTGTCAACTTCATTCAGAGAAAATTAAATATAAAGAGTAAGTATATTAGTAAGTATAAATGGACATTCAACTTTTATAAATAATTTAAGATGAGTGCCAATTGACATGAACCCAAATCAAAGTAATGTAAGGTAAAAAAATAAACATCTCAGAGAATCTACTGAAAACGTAAACCAATAGAATAACAGATGAAACGGGTCATGAACACCTGGATGAAGGACTGCAGCAGCACAGTCAGGACCTTGCTTATATTGACTTTTTTTTTTCTTTTTTTTTTTTTGCCCAATATGCTGTCTTCCTCTTCACTCTTCATTTACTGTATAACAATTTCCTCTAATCATTAGCCAGTGAACACACCAATATTTTTAAGACTTACAGCTTTCCTCAACATTAACAAAAATTACCTTCTAAAATAATATTTTGAAATATCTCACACTAGAACTTGGCCATTTGCCTGATATTAAATCAATTAGCAATGGTGTGGTATTCCCTTGTTAACCTATCTTGGGTCATGGACGAATGGATTCATGTGTTTATGCATCAATGCATCAAGGAATTTTTTTTTTTCCAGAGGCAGTACTAGCTTTGGGGCCTGCATATTTGAATGAGAGGATTTTGTAGGGAAGAGGAAAAACTTTCTTTTCTTGAAGTCACCAGAATAAGTATCTAGTATACTGATCTTTTCTGAGATTTCACACTCTTGAGACAAAATTATGTTGGCACTAACATAGCACAGATTGCTCTGGGTTCATTATATCTTGCTTTCTGTAAGTTCATATCATCTTGTGTATCGGGTGCAGTGTCTCTCCTACAAAATCATATCTTCTAGCTCAGTAAAAGCTGCTTTCACCAGAGCTGATGATGCCAGTCATTCTCAATATCTAAAGCAAAACTTTTGTCTTTATCCTAGAATACAATTTTAAAATTCCGCTTGTTTAAAAAAAAAAATGGACATTGCAATTTAGAAGGGCTGTGGTCCCAGTGTGGAGCTTGCTACTGCAGAGTGAAGTCTCCATAATTTGGCATTTGTCTGGGTGGACAGTGGAGACACCCTGGGTGTCCACTGTTAAGCACTCACTAATGTGGCATAATAGGGTAGGCCTGAATACAGTGAAAATCTCACCTAGCTGGCATCCCTCAGAGGGTCAATCCACAGGAAAAATACCACAACAAGAACCTAGTGTGAAAGGCTAGAAAACTACCTGGAAGTCTACAAATTGTACAGATATGAAAACAAAGATCACTGACTTTTAAGGGAAAGCATCAGCACAAAAAGTTGAACCCAGACCATGAAACAGTGAACAAACTTGGGAGAGAGAAAAAAGAATGAATAATTTTAGAGAGCTTAGATTAATTAGAAATAGTACAATTTTGAGAAGCCAAAGATCAATTAACTCAATGGTAGGACTCAATAATGAAATTTTCTGAACTGTAAAGAAAACCTGAAAAGTGATAAAGGAGTAAAATTTTAAGAGAAAGGAAGCTCAATGAAAGGAATTTAGCTTGATTTTCTCTTTAAAAAGAAATAAAAATAGAGAAAAAAGTGGAAGACAATGCATAATGAAAAGTAAAATTTTGCTGACCTCAAAAACAGGTTAGTGTTCATAGCAGTTCCCAAATAGTACCAGCATGTGAAAATGGTTCACAACATCACTTTTGAAACAATTGTAATTATAGTACAGGTTATAAATAAAGGAGAAAGAATCAATTAACATATCATTTACCTGAAAATATTAGAAGAATATTGTAATTGACTTATGAGTTATATAGTAAAGTAAAATTATTTTAACCCACAATTTTATATCCACTGAAGAGTAAACTTAAAATTAGCCCATTTTTTGAAATAAAAACTTAATAAATCCTCAAACTCTACAAAATCCTACTCCCAGTATAAGCAGACTTCTTATAGACATAATCATTCTAAAATTCACATGGAAACAAAATATTTAAATATATATACTGTATGATATCAAGGTTTATTATAATGCTACAGGAATCCAGAAAACAAGATATTAGCCTAAAAATGAGTAAAATACATCAGTAGTACAGTAATAAAAAATGTGATGGCATAAGATATTTTTCACAGAAAATAGACAAAAAAGAAAAAGAAACACAATGGATCTAAAGCAATGGTATTAAATGTATTGAGAGAGTAGAAAAAGCTGGATGTGATGATTATTAGAAAGAAAGTCAGAGGGGGCTTGAGTCTCTTTCTTTGTAGAATTTTTTGATGCTGTGTGTGCTTCAGTCATGTATTTATATGTTATAAAATACAATTTAAAATTGATAGTATATTTAACAATAGTGGATTTAGCATTAAATAAGGCAGGCAGATAACGCAACTGCCCCATGAACTGTCCAGAAGTTCAGGAATTGCCTGAATGCCTGTTGATCCAAGTTCATTCATGAAACTTGGTTACATATACAAAGGTAAAAAGAGGTGAGATTTCTTTGCACATATTTTACTCTCTCTACTTGCCTTGAATATTGATAATGCTTAGTAAACTCGTGCCTTCTCCAATTCTCTGGTACCATTTAATAGTCATTTATTTTATGCCAACATAGTTCCAATTGTAAATTTTATAATCTATTTTATCCCCAAACAAAACTCTAAAACTTCTCAGAGACACATAATATTTATTTTTCTAAGTGAAATATATTCTCTTTCAAATAAAAGACACTAGTTTCTAAATGTGATGTTGAAATCAATGAAATTTGAAAAGAAAGTATTTAAGAATAATTTTCTAGCTTTTTTTTTCTTTCTTTTTTTTTTTTTTTTGGTAGCAGGATGAACCCTGGGGTGCTTAACCACTAAGATAGAATCCCAGCAATTTTTATTTTGATTCAGGATCTCACTAGGTTACCTAGGGCCTCCATAAGTTGCTGGGGCTGGCTTTGAATTTGCTGCCACCCTCCTGCCTCAGCCTCGTGAGTCACTGGGATTACAGGCATGTGCCACCTTGCCAGGCTCTAGCAAGATATTTATGCAAATAATGAAACAAAATTTTCATATGGGGGAACAAAATAGAAAACATGCAGCATTTTTCCAACCCATTTTTTATTTGTTAAAGATCTTCATGGTAAGAAGAAACTGAAATAGAGAATGAAAATATGAGGAGGGACCTGAGGAGGAGGAGAGGGGATTAAGGGAAGAGATGAAAGGTGGGAGAGTTGAGAAGGCAGGATAACACAGTAGTAAATAGTGTCCAGGGATTCAGAGAAATGTGTCAGTGCCCCTTTTATTACTACCAGCTCAACAGTGATGTCTCCCTCTGGGAACATTGTTAGGACATACTTAACTAGCCAGAGGAGTTATATCGGCCCCCAGGTTTTATTCTATTTTATCCCTAGTTTCCTTATTTAACTTTTGCTTAAAGGCAGTTTTCAGTATTTTAGGGCTAAAACATCATGCAATATTTTCTTGGAGAATATCACAACAAGACCCACTTTCAGCTGCATTCTGGAGAACAGTAGTTTTAAATACACAAGGAAATCATGTATCAAAGGGAAATCAAAAGCAGTGGCCTGCAGAGTCAGGAAGGGATCTGTGTCGTCATGAATAAAAGCAAATTTGGAGCCCCTTTCTTTCTTTTATCTCCACCCTTTCCATTTCTAACATCAGAAAAACTTATATATGGCTATTTATGCTGCCTGTGGAGTTCTAATGACTGCTCTGCTAAGGCATCCTGATGTGAGCTGGAGGTAGAAAATAATGACTATTGGGCAGAAGATGTCATCCAGAAGGTCAAAGAGAGAAGCTTGCAATACCGCCTCAGAGGAATGAAATGCCATCCACTGCAGCTGCCAAGGTGGATGCGGTCTGAACCCTAAAGTAATTTGTGTCTAAGCAGCTTCTGCCAAAGTGAAGAAATGCAACTTACAGCAGCACTCAGGACTGAGATGGGTTCGAAGGTCAGTGATCACATTGCAGTTACAAACTTTCCATGAATTCACTCTAGATCATGAATGGAAGGTCCACTCTCTTTATTTTGCATTCAATGAATGCAGAAACAATGGTAAAATATTTTGCTATGTTATTTTCTAAGTTCACATAATCACATTATTAAAATGGTGATGTTGATAATACTTAGAAGTCCTCTAATTTAAATCTGAGCAAAGGGATAAATAACAAAAGAATCTGAATGAGTAAATTCTGCACATGGATTGCCTGGTAGATTGCAGTATTCTTTCATATTAGCTTTATCTGATTAACAAATAGTATAATATAAATCAAGCTTGTTTATTCAGTTGTCCTAGATGAGAGTGCAAAGATATAATGTGATGATAGGTTGATCATTAGATTATGAGCATCTCATACCCTTCAATTTCTTTTTGAGATATCAGGAAATGAATTTTTCAGTGGAAAGAAGAGGCTCATTGCAATATCATTTTTCTACTAATGTCACGGAAATGATGATTTTCCTAAATTTAGCCTCTGGATGTTTTTTGAATATACAAGAAATATTTTTGTTTCAGTCTATTACAGAAAAGGCGAAGATACAGAGTAAAGGAAAAGTGAATTGTCTACACATGTGTTTGAGGGGAAGCAATGCCCTTCAATAACATCCATTATAAAATTTTAGTAAAGTCATGTAGAGAAAAATTGTGATTGTCTAATGAATGGATACATTTTTCTTCCCAAATGTATACATATGTACTTGAATTGTTAAAAATCACTGCATATCTCTTGTAAAACTTGAAATGAGGTTGTATGGAAATGCAATAATAAATATAATCAAGGGCATGGTATATAATATTATTAAATACACAATGTCCTGTGTGTCACTAATTGTTTTACACAATTTAACATTTAATTCCACCAATGATTCTCTAAAATAGAAACAATTATTGTACCCACTTATATTTGAGAAAATCGAGGCTTATAAAACCTAAGTTTAAATATTACTGCTAAAGACCCCTCAGTTGTGACTATTGACCATTTAATCAATCTAGAAAAAAATAATATAATATCAAATATGACAGATTGTGATACATTTTCATCTCATTACATACTATCAATGCTCATCATCTTGTTGTCTGCATATGAAAAATGCTAATAGTATGAAAATTTTCAGTAGTTAAGTTAGTCTTTAATTAGTTTAGACTGTTTTTAAACTTTTACTCCTAACATTTAATAATTCTAAAAAAGAAATATTCATGTGTAATAATGTACTTGTGAATCATTTGGAAATAAATCCATTTTGTAGGGTTGAAATTTTGACATGCATGTTTTATTAAGATATTTTGTAATATAATTGCTATATTTTCTATAACAAATTTAATATCATAAATGAATAGTATTAGGTAATGGTATTTTAGGCTGTTTGGGTTTAAATCATCTCATTTATAGTATTTATAAATAATATATTTTATTTATAAATTATTTATATTATTACTAAATTATATCTCCCTAAAATTTTTGTGTTGACATCATACCCCTAATGTGACTGCATTTGGAGATGAAAACTTAGGAGTTAGTAAGGTTTGAATGAGGTCACCTAGTACAGCCCTCACCCAACAGATCTGGCACTGTTACAAAGAGAAAAGACATCAGAAGTGCCTATATACAGAGAATAGGCCTTGTGAGAGAAGGTGGATGTCTGCAAATAATGGAGGAAACTCTATTAAGAACCCACTCCTGCTGTTGCCTTGATTCTGGATTTCCAACCTTAGACTGTGAGGCAATACATCTCTGTAGTTTTAGCTACCCTTCTGGGTATTTTGTTATTCAGGCACTAAAATAGGTGATGTAGGTTCTTTCTCTGTCTTTCATATGCATTAAAACTTCCTATTTCCTCTTGAAAAGATGACCAATATATTGGGGAAATGAGAAATTAAGTTTCTATGATTCATTTCCTAAATAGAAATAATGGTATATCATGGTCTTGTGTAAATCTCATATCCACGTGGCTTTGTCTTTGAGTACTTTGTTGGTAGAATACAAACCTTAGCCCAGTGACAGCTGAATTTCAGTGGCTGCCTTTCCACACTTGGGGATGCAGCTAACTGCTAAACTTTAAACTTTTAACTGTTCACCTTCAGTATTGGCTGCATCTCCAAAGTCCCCTAATCATAACATGTGATAACTTCAAGGTTCTACTTTCTGATGAGCCAGGTCTTTGCCCAAACTCACTGTATTTAGTCTCCTTCTCCCTTAGTGCTGCTCTGTTGTTTTGGGTCCTTGTTTGTTAGAGTCTGTAAACAAGTCAGGATGGCGCCTGGCATTTTGCCAGAGGGAGTGGTTTGTGAAGTAACACCAGCGAGCCATTAAGTGTGGACATTCCTTATTGGTTGACTGCTGTATCTAGTTTATGTTAATTAAGACAAGCTGTGTGGAATGTATATATACCCCTCCTATCCTACAATAAACGGCTCCCACTCCTGCTGTATCAATCTACACAAGTTCCTCCTCACCCCCAGGTTATTTTGCTGCAGCCAGACTGTGGCACTTGTTTCTGGTTTAGTTAATTCCTAAGGAAGGAGGTGAATATTTCTGATTTCCTCATGTTCCTTCTTGCCAATTTAGTAGTTTCTAACATTCTTGTACTTTTGAGTTTCTACTTATTTGTGGACTATAAGAAAAATATGAACATGTCTCTTCCCCTTTTATCCTCTCTTGTCTTTTTCATATATATCAGATAGAAAGGGGAAGATTTTATAATTCTTTCCACATACCTGAAAACACTTAAATCTATTTTTTGAATTCTTATGACTAAGAGTAAAATTTTATGATTCTATCTTTTGATCTTGCCTTGATGAGAGCTAACAAAAAATTTAAAGTTCATTTCTGCCTTGGAAAATTTTACTTGACTTACAGGCTCATTTTCCTGTTAACAGCACTGAAAAAAAAATCCCTCTAAACCAAAACCAAAAAAAAAAAAAAAAAGAAATCTTAATGTGGATGTTAAAGATTGAATATCAACATCAAACATTTCTTTTGCATTCTTGCTTTAGTAACCCCAAACTCTACTTAGGCAAATGAATTAGTCTCATAAATGTTATACCTATAAAAAAAAAAAACAGGTAAAACAGTATAAGAACCCTCTACTTTTCAAACCCCCAGTAAGTTGTCTTTAAAATATTTTAAAGTTATGCCTATATGAAGGAACAAAACATGCCTTGTTCTAATTTTGCTCATATTTGTTTCATTATTTTAGGATGAGGATTCTCATGCCTATTCGCCATTTGTATATCTTTTTTAATGAAGTTCCTGAGAATGTGTTCATTTTCCAATTGTGTTATTAACTCTTTCCTTTGTGTTTATAGTGGATGCAATAAAGTTTAACTATAACTAAAGATCCATGAACATTGATCACATACTTCCGTAGTTCAAATTCCAGTTTTGTCACTAAGTAAATGTGACCCTCGGTACATTTTAAGAATCAGTGTCTGTAGTTTTCAATATTTAAAGTAGAAATAATAACAGTCCTAAATTCATTGTGAAAATCCATTAATATTGTAAATTACATAGAATAAGGTCTTGTTATAAAAATCATAATCTAATCTCATCAGTTTAATACCCCTTTTATATATTCTTGAAGTCCTAATTTCTTTTAATTTTTTAATTGACATAATAATTGCTTATCTTTGTGGGATTCATTGTGATATTTTGGTATATTTATATCTTGTATAATGTTTTCCCATAATGTTTATGTCATCCATCATTTTTATCACTTATAATTTCTTTTGTGATAAAATACCACAAATCCTCTCTTCTGGCTATTTTGAATTATACATTATAGTACTGTTTACTATAATCACCTTTGTACCCTTCATGGATAGGATTAGTGTCATTGTAATACAAGGACTTGGGCCCTCTCTTGAGTTTTCTGCCTTCTACCTCCTGCCCTGGGATGGTGTGGCAAGCAAGTCCCTGTCAGATGCTACATCTTGTTATTGGACTTTCCAGCCTTCAGAGCTGTGAGTCACTTTCTGCTTTCTATTTAAATTTCTGGTCACAGGTATTATGTTATACCAACATAGTACAAATTAAGAGAACACGGAACAAATTTAATGTGGGAAGTAATTTACAACCAAAGGCCAAGAAATTAGGTGAAAGAACATTTTGATACATTAGACAAAATACTGTGGAGGCAGTTAAATTTAGGAAGTGGTTATACAAAAGACTAAAAAGATAAAGAATGCAAAAGTGTTTAAGAATTTACTTAGCCTGGATTTTATAACTAGTTTGTAAAAAAAATAGTTTGAAATAAGAAATGATTTAGACTATAATATTTCTGCATGAAATGACCAAATGGAAGACATCATTATTAACTCAGTAGAAACAAAAGAGTTGGGGAGTTCACAGTGAAGCAAACTGATTGCCAGAAGTGACTCCATGTTGTATTATGCCTCCATCTTATACTTGTGAATATTTTTCTAAAGCTAGATCATGTGAGAAAATAGGGTATTGGAAAGTTCAAAACAACACATGTTACACACAGCCAATTAGTATCTCAGTACTGCAAACAAATTTTTTTTTCCAAGAAATTTATGACATTATCCAGGAAGAAAAGTCAGTCATTAGGAGGATAAAAAAACATGTTGTATTTTTATAGTTAAAGTTCCTGCTTGCTGGCACATAGGACTGCTTGCTGATCACAATCAAGAATGAGGAGTCCAGCAGCTTGTTAACTTGGCTCACTCAAGGTTTGAACTACTCCATGAGTTAGTTTTCCTTTATCTCATTTTGCTGGCGAAGAGTCACAGGTTTTAGAAGGGAAATGATGTTGAGGAGTTTTTTTGGGTTTTTTTTGGCACGGGGTCGGGGGACATCCAAATTGGCTTTCTAGTTAAGTACTGATGTAGAGTTTACAGTGTTAATTAAAGCCAAGAAGAAGAAATAACTGATGGAGAACCAAGAAAAATGGTGTATTAAAGTTCCTGTCTTGAAGTCCTAGAAAATTTTGCTGGTCATCTTAGACAAGTAGATTGACAACAAAACTGAAGGAATACCCAAGGGGGAATAAAAGGCTCAGAAGCATGAGGATTTTGGAACCTAGTCACATAAGCATGCAGATCTGCTCCTACAACATCTCCACTCTGATCTCCCCTGTAATTACTACATTGGAATCCCTTTTGCTGATAGCTACTAATAATCTATTAGTTTCATTATTATGCAGACTATCACATAAGTCTTATAAAAGAATTATCAGTATCCCTCAGTGTAAGTCATTGGTCCATGTGCTTCCTACCACTGCAGTGGGGCAGTTGACATTTCCCTACCTTCCATCAGGGCTCACTGAAGAGTCACTTCATAGAACCTAAGCACAGGGGCAGGAGTGGGGAGGTACTGTGGGAGAAAAAGAGATTACATTTTTTAAAAGACATCAAAGATTCAGAGAATGGAGAATAGAGGTATAAGGAAACAGTATTGAATTTTGTCTTAGAAATAAAGAAAATTTAAAATTTAAAGTTTTAAAAGAGAAATATGCATGTGTGTGCATGCACACAAACACACAGACACACAAGTATTTCAGAAACATAAATTGCCAAAGTACGTTGAGAGTTTTCAGCTGAAGTATCTCTTGCAATTTGTAGATCATCATTTTATATTAACATTACCAGGACGATTTTGTTATCAAGACAAAAGAGACTCACTTTCAAATGATATCTTTTAAAACATGATAATTTAAAAATTTTCTTCTGAAATTATCAGTGAATGGACTTGTTCATTATTTCTTTCTGCTGTTATAACAGACTTCAACTTTGATATGCAAAAATCTTTATTTCTTCTATATAAAAACATGGATAATTAAGTACTGAGTTAGTAAGGTTGATTAGCATTTTTAAAACATCTGTCCTTTTAGCTGCTAAATTTGTATCAGTTTCAACATAATGATATTCATTATAAGATATGCTTTTCTGAGAGTTATTATAAAATGATAAGAAGCTGAAGTTTATTGAGTCTTCAAATTTAAAAAAGGATTTATGTTTTAAGAGTTATAATCTCATATATGATTGGTCAAAATATATGTAGGACAATAAAAGAGTGTACATTTCATAATAATATCAGATATTCCATCTCTTTAGTTGAAGAATGTGATTATATTTGGTTAGTTTGAAAATTATGAACTATATTTAGGTTAACCTGTATGATCGTTAATGCTAAAAATATCACCCCTCTCAATGTAATATTTTGCACCCTAAACTTCTCCATTTTCAAATCCTTTTCTGCTCTTACATTTCTCTCATAATGAATATCTCATGTTTCTCTGTTCTTCTCCAGTTATATTCTCAGTATTTTAGCTTATTTAAAATAATTGACAGACAACCTTAAATATGAGCAAAACAACATGTCAAAAAATATATATCAAAATTTAATTATTAAATTGTCTTTTAGAAGAGAGGAATCATGGAAGGTGTAAAGAGACCTGTCAGGACAATTACATTTAAAAACATACAACATAGCAAACTACTAATCTCATAATAGTATTTCCAAAGTAGAAAAAAAATAAAATACTAGAAAAATAGATTTATAATGAAATTTTAAAGTTATGGCTGAGATCGCAAAATAGACTGGAAAAATCACCAAACCAGTCTGAGACAAGGTTAATTCCAAAGTAACAAAGGAAGACATTGAAACCTGAGGCTATCCTCAGACATAGGTTATGCTCAGAGATAGAACACTTTCTTTCAGAGGCCAGGTAGGGACAAGAGACTAGCCTCAGTCCATTGTATGAAGCCAAGTCCCTTAAGTGTTACAACTTTAGTGTAAAAAAAAAAAATGCAAAGTAAAGGGACATGAAGGAAGAACAGAAGTTCAGTGGATTAGATAAAGAGGAATGAAGGGAAGGGGTTATGTATAGGAAAGACAGTGAAATGAATCTGACATAATTTATATATATATATATATATATATATATATATATATATATATATCACAGTGAATCTCACCATCATGTACATCCGCAAGTCTAGGATCTTAATTAGAATAAGATATAATCTATGTTTATATAATTATTTCAAAATAGAGTCTGCTGTCATGCATGACTAAAAAGAACAAATTAAAGAAAGACAGAAAATGGTAAAGAAATCTATCCACTTTGGTTATTGCTTTGGATAAAAAGGAGAAAAACACCCTGTTCCATGCACAACTCAAATTCACACATACAGTTTGGCCAAAAACTTATTTAATTCTGAGTAGTTAGAAATTTCAAGATTAATTATACAAGCAAAGATTATCTTCAAAAAAAATCTGGTATTAATTAAATAGCAAATGATGATATGTTTGTAGCATACTGTTATGATCATAAATAATTCTAGGAAGAATGCCCATCTTCACTTTGATTTAAAATTGTTTATACCAAGTACCACCCACTGATATGATGTAATGATAAAGGCACGTTATCCTTTGCTACTGTTTTTTTCCAATGTATAAACCTAAACTAACTTTGAGAAAAACATCAGACAAAACTAGATTGAAAAATTCTGTATAATATCTCACCAGCAATCCTCAACACTGTCAAAGTTATCAAAACCAAAGAGAGACAGTGAAACTGACAGAAAATAGGAGATTAATAGGGTGTGAGGGGAAAGTATGTTAGAGGGAAAACCCAATGAAGTGTGGGAATGTAGTTAATAGTAATGTGCTAATAATGATGGTTACTAATCATGATGGTTCCTTAGTTGTGACAGTATATCATTTTGATATTTGAAACACAGAAAATTCCTGAGAGTTATATCTTTGTAATTGTCAATCTAAAAATTTTCATAAATAAGAAGTGTATTAAAAACAGAACTTTTTTATTACAATCACAATAAAAACACTTTTTTGTAAATCAAAAGACGTAATAATGAAAATAAAACCATACAACCTAGTAAGAACCGTTGGAACATTTTTAGCTCTCAAACCACTAGTAACACAAACATATAAATAGTTACTAACCATTAGAAATTGGACAAAATAATATAAAAATGGGTAAAAGATATTGACAAGCATTTTACTAAAAAATCCTCATCATTAATCATGAAGATGTATGGGAACATGATCAATCTCATTAGTTACAGGAAAATAAAAATTGACACCAACATTATTCTCTATTTGGCTCTAAGTAAATTGACAAAAATAGGTAGCAGCTGAATAATACCAAAAGTTGATGAGAATCTTGAGTCTCAGAATATCCATGTTATCATATTCTATTGATGGGTGAGTTTGTTGATAGGAATAAATTGGTCAACAGTTTGGAATTTTCTATAGCATAGGACATATGCATTCTCTCTCCCACATACATTTCTTTACTAGGTATATAATTGTAAGTTCTCCTTGAGTTGTTCCATTTTTCAAAGAATTATTTGTAAATGTGAACATTTGTAAATAATTGAAATTTCAATCATGTGTAAAACAGAAAAAATAGGCTATTTGTTACCATTGAATACTGTGTAACAGGAAAAAATGATTGGATTGCAGCTCCATACATAAACTTAGATGACCACTGCAACTTAGTATTAACAAAAAGTAAATTGTGTAAGGATTCATGCGTGTAATAACATTTATACATCATGCCAATACAAGTAAGTAAGTTACATTTTACAAATCTGAGTGGAAAGCAAGGTAATAATAAATAGAACATTCAGAAAAGGGGTAATTCTTGGGGGTTAGACATAGGTTATGAGTCTAGAGATGTTTCAAAATTATTAATGTTTTACATATTAAAGTAGGTGGAAATATATAGGTATTTTTATTTTATGCTCTAAAGTACCCTATTCATTATTCATGTTGTATACATGAAACAGATTATAATAACATAGTCAGGCAAAAGTAAAATCAGATACATATGTGATATCATTTAAAATTCTAAAAAACTAGAAACATAAACATTTTAATAAAAATGTCAAAAAACAACAGTGAAATGCTTTTCATTGAAGATCAAAGATGGCAAGAATAATTAACAATAATTAAGGAATGACTGATCAAGAAAAACAGATTTGTAAAATAGTCTTTTCTTCCAATGTTGAAGTGAATTGTCACTGCTGGCAGTTTCAGTGAGATTTTATTTTTCTTGGTTCTAGTTAGCTTGGAACCAGTTTCTTCTACCTTTTCTGTTCAAACTGAGAAAATTGTGAAACTGCTTTACAAAGAGAGGACACTTTATCCAACCAATCAAAATAGGTTTGATTGAATCAGATTGTGAGTTGAACCAGGGGAGACTGGCCACTATCAATATGTGGAGTGTGAGATGCCTAAAGGAATCTCTTTGGGCAAATGCCCAGAAATTTCCTAAACATGAAGAAATGAAGAGGAGAATGATTCAAACTGGAGAAATAAATACGAGCCTCATCATATCATGGAGTAACTTATATGTAGCTTATTATAAAAAATTTGGGTGAGGGTGAGACAGGGCAAAAGACAGGTAGCAGATTATGAAAGAAAAGGAAATGAGTGGCTAGCAGCTAACCTCTAGATAGAATTTCCCAGCTCAACTGGTTTCTAACATCTCCAGGGGAGAGGAAGGATCTCCGTTTTCTTTTTTTTTTTTTTTTTCCAGTTCTTTTTTTTTTTTTTTAATTGGTTGTTCACAACATTACAAAGCTCTTGACATATCATATTTCATACATTAGATTGAAGTGGGTTATGAACTCCCAATTTTTACCCCAAATGCAGATTGCAGAATCACATCGGTTACACATCCACATTTTTACATAATGCCCTATTAGTAACTGTTGTGATTACCATAGGCAAGATAGGAAGAGGAGGTGGAAGAAAGGAAAGGAAACCTGACATCTACACAGAGGCAAGACACACCCTCCTGTGGGCACCAGCTCTGGAATACTTCTGGAGAAGTATTTCTCTGTTCTGTCTATTAAATGTAAGTTGTTTTCTCTGCTTATCTTTGCGTTTCTCAAGTGTAAAATCTCCAAAACAACATGGGAGGAAAAAGGAGCTGATCCTGATTTCTAAGACCAGTATCAAGGGCAAGGAAAATAATTTGTAATGAAAATGAAGAATTTCAGTATTTCTATGCTAATTACTTTGGGGGGAGGGCATTATTTTACCCTGAATAAAGGTTTAAAAGAAATGAGCATATTTGTGCAATTCCATTCATTTTTACTATAAAACCTCTGAGATAAATGTAAACAATTTTGATGAATATTCTTTTTAAAAAATATATTTAGTACAACTATGCAACAGTAATTTTATTTCAATTTTTATGTATGCTTGGTCTGTCCCTTGGTAATACATTTTTAGTAATACATTTTAAATACTTTTATTTCACAAAACCTGTTTGAATGGATTTTTATGTCCTTGCTTTGCCATGAGGTACTTCATTGCATTAAAAGTGGCTTCATTTAAAATTGCATTGTATTTCCCAGATTTAGAGGGTGTCCTACTTGACATACTTGTAATTTTCAGTAGCTAAACATTGAAAAATATTTGAGTGGTGATGATGAAGTTCAGGTTATTTTCCATGTTTTATGCCCCAAGAACTTGTTTAAATAGTGGGGATTTCTCTGTGTTTGCAAAGATTAATTTCTCAGCCCAAAGGCTTGAGGAAAATGTCTTCTTGAAAAAAATCTACTTCTTTTTAAAAGCGAAAGATTCATCCCCAGGTATATTTTAGCTTGGCATGTATGTATATGCCAATGAATAGCTGAAATCATCCGGAGCTACAGAGAGGGCCCCTGGGGAAAATGTTAAACAGATCCACTTGAACACATAAATAATAATAGCAAACAAAATGCCGCTGACCTATTCTTCATTCAAGAAGTGACTTATACATAGCTTATTGGGAAACAAATTATTGCTTTCCAAGCTATTTCATCATTCAGCTGGTTTCACGCTTTAAGTTTTCTAAGCACATACAGCTCAAGAGAGTCTATGTATATTTGTGCTTTAGTGAAGGAGGTAAATAATAAAATGCTAAATACTTTTTAATGTATAACTTTTTAAAATGTTACTTATATGAGAAAACATATTGTTTACTGATTAATCAGAAAATGTTGACCAATAAGAATGAAAATGAATATCATCTGTGATCACATGCCCCCAGTCTGGGTAATTACAAAAACAGCTCATATTTATTAAGTAGACAGTCAATTATTTCAATCTACCTCCATTTTAACATTTTTCATATATATATACATATATATATATATATGATGTATGCATGTCTTTTACAAATAGAGAAAATATAATTTTATAATCCAATTTATCATTATTTTTAAATTCTAAAAGAATTTCAAAGATTAATTATAGGAAACATGCAGAAGTTAGCTTTTATTTTTTATCTAGAATACTAATTGGAAAGTGAAAGTTTTTATATTACACAACAAATATCAGAATAATTGTTTATCGAAAAATTTTTATCATGTGTTATGATTTCAGTTACAAATGTAAATTTGAGTGGATTAAAACTTGTACTCAATATGAGCTTTCCATCAACCTCTGAGTGGATATCACCTTACTCTGATTAAGTGATCCTATACTCATTTTGTATGTATAGAAAGATTTACATTTCACTCTAGCCACTTAACAGCTATGGTGTCTAAAATGATGTCCTTTAGTTGTTAGTCGTTTGTACTAGAAAAGTGTGTACCTTGGTCAGGTCATTCACAAATATAATTAAAAATGGATTTTACAGAAGGGAGGGAACCTTGGGGAATTTTTCTCAAAATGATCCAGTCTTTCAATGTCAAGGAGTACAAATCCACTTTGTAGATCAACTTTGTAGTTGGAAATGTCATTGCAACATAATTTAAAATTATCTCACATTAAGTTAATTGAATACTCTTCCTTAGTCTCTATCCTGCTCACAAGCTCACATTCATTATGGGAATTTTATCTCTCCACCCTGATTGATTTATAAAGAGAATACCATACACTTTTTGGAATATACTTACATTAAAATATAATTAATACATTTCTGAGATTAAAAATTGACTGTGTAACTTACATTTTATCTGTCAAACTTATACCAGACTCACAAGGAGGAAGGTTTACAGATGGCTTCTCAAATACATTATCAGTTAAAATAGAAATCAAAAGTATAAATTAGCTGCTCACATCAGCAGCACATACCCTAAAAATTGGAATATACAGGGATTAGCATGACTCTTGTGCAAAGAGCACACATTGGACACATTTCATTGGAAACATTTCATATTTTTTTAAAGGTGTAAATTAGGACTTGAAAGAAGGGGGTCAAAGGACAAAAAAAAATGTCTTTTTAGATGGATTCAACTGGAAGAAGATATTGCATGTTTCCTGGAAATGAAAGATGTTTCTTTGTTATTTCAATATCAATTGGAAAACAAGAATAGTAAAAAAGTGGCAAGAAATGAATTGAGATTTAGAATGTGAAAAACATTTAAGGCAAACAGAGCAGATGGATACACAAACCTGGCTAAAGAAAACAAGAGAGGAGAAATAAGTAATGGTAGAGAATTCTATTTCTCAATGGTTTTATGAATGGTACAGATTGCAAGCAAACATGTGTGTGTCATTTTCTGTTAGTCTTCCCAAGGATGCAAGTTTTTATTTCTTCAAGGAAGAAGAGGATAGGTGAGATTTATGAGACGTACACATATAAACATCTCAAAAATTTATTTTTGTTATGTGATTATTTTTATCAATGAAATTTTCTCAACTGACTAAAATGTGCATTCTTACAAAAGAAAATGTTTATTAATTGTGCAGGAACAACATTAATAAAATGTATCATCTATTTGGGTGACAGGCTGAAAGGTATTTGCACATAAAAACAGAACATTTGTTCATTTTTCAGAGACAGGGTTGAGATAAGATTACTGGAAGGTTTCAAATGTGTGGCAATGTGGGTATTATTTGAGAATACAAGTATATTATTGGCTTGGGATTAGAATGAAAAAAGCTCATCTTTCCATAATATGTGTATGTGTGAGGATTTTGGGGAAATGAGCATGAGGGAGTATTTAGCCTGTTTTTCAATAATCTGGCAATCCCAGAGTCTCATGAAATCCGCAATGAATAACAAACGTCATTTTTCTAAGTGCTTTCAATTTAAGAACTCACATTTACACAGGATTTTCTTGTGGCACTATAAAAATTTCTCTTGTAAATATTGACACATCATTTTTCCAATAATATATTATTAACCAGAGACAGATGTAAATCAGATTTTTTAAAACTCACACAATAAAACAGAAGTAAAAACAGCAATAGGGCACATGCTTACTCAGTTTAGACATTTATTTGCATTACATTTTTGTTAGTGTTTCCTGATCAGGGCAAGACAAAACCATTTTCTAGTATAGTTGTTTACATTTTGTATTCTCTTAAGCATATTAACATTGGAAATGCTTAGACTATAAATGTTGATGTCCTCCCTGTGTCAATATTTTATCTAATAAAATAGCTTTGCCTAACAAAGGAGAAAAATGTACACTTTCTAAAGCGAATCAGCAACACTTTTTGAACTTCTGTTTGGCAGAAAAAAAATTGGGGGGAGGGTCAAGAAAGCTCTATCCCATATGAGAAAACTTAAGCAATCTAAACAATCAATGCAATGAAACATCCCAATCTTTAGCAATTTCATGCAATTGGTATTTTAATTCTTAGGAATTATTAGTTGAATTAGGCAAGTTATATAAATCTTTATAGAAATTACACAAAAAGTAATCATCAATACTAGGTGGGAAGTATTTACACTTTAAGACTGCTAACTGCTCAGACCCTGAAGTCTATTATAATTGCCAAATAAATTAATAGACAAAATATTAGAATGAGAAGGATAAAGAGCAGTATATAACATGACTTAAATTTGAGACCTGTTTAACTTCAAAGTGCCCTTTATACCTCTTTCCAAATGTTATACCTCTTCTGAGTATAGGAGAATTTTGACTACCTAAAAAGACCTCCCCACTGCAGCAATGAAAAATAGCTTGTGGAAAGAAATGGAAAGAGATTTCCTTCCTCTGTTCTTATTTCTCATAAGCTACTTCCTTTCCTAAATAATTCAGAAGATTTGGACCTTTAAGCCACCAACAGCATTTGTTTATCATGGGAGACAATTTTCATTTTGGCACATTGCATTGTATTTCAAAGTATTTTGCTAACTTGGAGAAGAAACCAAAAGAGAAGGATAACTTAAAGACAGCACCACGTGGCTTGGTGCTTGCCAGAGGCTCATAGGTTTATAGGTACCAGACATTGTGTTCTGCATTGACCGTTTATTCATGTTTAAACCCAGAAATCTGAATGGTATAAAGATCTCTTCAAAAGTGTCTTGAATATGCATGTGTTGAAGATTCTTTTTTATAAATCATTGCTCTGCTTAAGTTTCCAAGCAGATTATATTCTACAACAGATATGCCTTGGTCTGAACTTTATCAAGTATATGCTGCCCAATTCTGCATAAAATTCCAAGGACCCTAAAGTTTTGCTGGATTATAAAATTTTAGGTGGCATAGCCTACGAAACAGGAAACAGAAGAGTGAGCAACATTGAAAATGTTTGTTCTTTAAAATGGTTTCATTTTCTTAGGAACTTTGAGGGTTTCTGTCCCTCAAAGGCATAAGAAGTTGTTCATAGATTTTAAAAAAAATACAATGAAGATTTCTGTGCACTTTTATACTGCACAAATTGCATTCCTCTAAGCAGCTTCCAGCCAAAAGGAATGCATTCCACTTCTCAGTGATAAATTTCGACTCCACTGCCTTCAGCTAACATTAGGGATGCTCCTTCTAAATTGGATACAGGGCTCAGCTATCAGAATCCCCAGATGGAAAGCCCCCCTGAAAAGTGATAAGTACTCGAGGGAAGTTCCAGGACCTGACTCTTTCTCTGACTGGCTAATCACTGTGGTTTCTAAGTACCTGAGAATGCCAAGCTTCTTATGTATAGCTTATTTAACTTTTCTCTCCAACTCATCATCCATCAGAAATTTGGCACTTTTTAAAATATATGTTCATGTTGCTGCTTTATAGAACTTCCTAAAATTGTTTGTAATAATCATCCAAAGTCCATTTCATCCAGGATTTTGCATTTCAGGCTTAGAAGACTAAATAAGTCCACCAAAGGCAGGATTAAAAAATTGCAAAGCAAATTATTACCTCCCATGTCTACTGGTAGTATTCCAACTCTAAAGTATTAGTATAACTTTGATTAAAGTAAATTGTTTTTAAGCTTAAAGATGTTTTTTTTTCCCTGAATGTATCAGTAAAAATCCTCTGTTCAGTGCTTATATTTCCCCCAGCATGATTAAGTATAACCAGAGCCAGGCTCAGATAAACTATATAATTACATTGCGAAAATACCTCTTTCCTATAATTTCTCTCTCTGTTGATGGTGATGTCCTCAGTCTCATCTCTTAAAATGAACATAGGAGTTCATTAATTATTACTGAACTAAGTTGAGTAGAAAGGAGGATGCACTTTTTCCACTTTTTGATGTAATGTAGTTCATTTTTATTCATAAATGGTTCATGATTTTATAATTTACACACTTTTATGACTGTACATGATTTTGACTTTCTCTTTCTTGCCTTTCTGGGATATTCTGTTGCATTCCTTATATTTGTACTTCCACCCCCACAGACTACAATCAATCTTGAAATTTCCTTCTTGACTTCTTAGTTCTGCCTTAGTTCTGCCATACCTCAGCATCAATCACAATCATGGGAAAAATGCATGGTACATTCAAATGGAATAATGAGAATAACTTAATAAAGGGCTATTTAAAAAGGGTAGGCAGAAGATTAGGGAATAGGAAGAAAACTTTTCCACTCCCTGTCCTCCCTATCAATGGCTACCATGGGGGAAAGAGGGAGGAAGATAAGGAGAATAACCAACACACTGTAACAACTTAGAAAGGGTGCCTCAGAAATATTGTGATGCCATTCTCCTTTCTCCATCTGATCTCCATTAGCTGAAGTCAGAGAAGCCAGAATGCAAGGAAGTGCTGATTAGGATAGGCATATAATTTGTAGTCTATGCAAGAAAATTTTTAACAGCAAAAAGTATGCTATTCATAATAAGATTGAGACAGCAGATATTAAATGGTCCCAGGGCAAAATGTAGATTAGAGTTCAGTGGAATGCTGATCAAAGGATTGACTTAAAAATACTCAAAAATTTAACTTCTCCATTCATTTACTCTTTCCCATGAATTTCTTTTAATATATGTATTAAAATTTTGATATTTCCAGAGACCTATTCCCAACCAACTACATCCACACTCTATATCTCTCTTAGTAGGATATGGCCATTTCATAGATATAATAATATTTTTCAATGACCTTCAGACTCATATTCCACTGTTTAAATATGATATACCAAAATAATCTCACAATAAGTTTTTCAAATGCTTTCTTGTTTCCATGTAAGTTTCATTTTTGTCTTAAAAGGCTTAATTCTGTGGCTGGTATCACCCTTCTATCACCCTCTTCCCAAATCCCAAGAGCAAGTGTCTATAACTTTCTCTCCAATATCTGATATCCAGTTAATTGCAAAGTTCCTTCATTGTAATAACCAAGCAATCATGGTTAAAAGCTTAAATATTACTGGACAGGCTTTCCTCTCTTTCACCTCTGTTACCAAACCTCTGTACAATTTTGCTCCCAAAAAGTTTAAGTTGTTAATTTTATCACATGCTTGGGGGGCAAATATAATGAGAATTTAGTCACTGGATCTGATACCAAGGGGTCTATGTGAATCTATGATGTAGTTGTTTTAGCATTATCAGGACCAGTTCCTGGGACATCATTAACAAATGGGTGGGGGTGAGATAAAGAGAATAGATATGGATACAACCTGATACAAATAGGTGGAAGCTGAGTTTGATGCAACAGAACATTGGAGGGAAACACTATCTTTGTATTTGTTATATGGATTTATATATGCACATATTTATTTACTTATTTGGGGGGTAATAAGGAAAATATAAATTCTTGAGTTTGTGATGGTTACTCATAGTGGGAAATTACTTTTGAAAATAAAAATGCACAAAACAATACAAAAGAAGGATACTGGAGCAGGATGTTAGGAAGTAAATTCAGGAAAATTAAATTTTCGTCTGCAGTGTTTTACTGAAATAAAAGTAATTGTGGCACTATAATATTTAAGGTCAAGAAAAAAATGAAATATATTAATGGTTACTCACATAATTACATATTATTCTTTGAGGTAAATGAAGAATTTTTTTTACTATTCCTTGGTATTTTATAATTGGATATATAATTCATCTAAATTATTTTATTTTTCATTTTTGTGGGTCACTATATAAAGTCATGTGTGTGTGTGTGTGTGTGTGTGTGTGTGTGTGTGTGTGTGTGTAAATGCCTAATAAGAAACAAATTAGTTCTAAGGGATATGGTCTTTAATATAATTTATGAGTAAAAAGTATATGCACACTTCTAACTTTAATATGTGTTTCTAAATGCTTTTCAAAAGTTTGAAAACACATTCCCAGCAGTGAAGAGACTTTAAATCATATGGAATATGTATGCTATATTTGTGATTTTCTTCTTACTCCATATTTTAGTCAGTTTTTCACATCTGTGACCAAAAGACTTAACAAGCAAATTTTAGAGTAAGAAAAGTATTTGATGTTCATGGTGTCAGAAGTCCATAGTCATCCACAGATGGATAACTTCATTGAGATGAAGCAGAATGTCTTGGTAGAAGAGTGTAGAGGAAGAAAGCAACTCAGAACATTACAACAGAAGCAGAGTGTTCTTGTCATCAGGAACAAAATACATATTTCAAAGGTATGCCCCCTGAGACTCACCACCTCCAACCACACTCTACCTGCCTACAATTACAAACCAGTTCATCGTTATCAGTAGATGAACACACTGATTAGGTTGAGGGTTTCATAACCTAATCATTTCATGTCTGAATGTTCTTGTGCTGTCTCACACATGAGCTTTTGGGGACACCTCATATATGAACTATAACACACTTCATATCTGAACTATAACCATATATTTAGGCATATATGGTTATAAGAGTTATAACCATATATGCCTAAATAATTAATAAAAATAATTACTATATCTTCTGAATTGAAAAAATCTCCTTTTTGATAAATTCTCACATATATGCTGAGGTCAATTTCTGAATTAACTGGGCTATGAACTGACTTAATCATTTGCTTTTGTTATATAATATCAATTTAATTATAATAACATCAGAATATGTTAACAACAAAATAAGTATTGAGGCAATTCACACTATATTACTAAACTTTTCTATTACTTCTTCACATTTCTAAGATTTCTTAAAAATCATTATATAAATATCCCCCCCAAAGTAGGATATAAATTAGAACTTGAAAAATAATGCATTTATTTTAAAAGAACAGGAGCTTTTAAACATTACAAATTTCTTCCCAATATCAGAGTATGTCTTTCTTCTATTATTCTATTGTTCAGATCTTCTATTATTCTCCTTAGGGAGATTTTATAGCTTTTTTTCTATATTTAGAATTTTAATTCTAATTTTTATTTAACTCATTCTTAAATGCATTACAGTTTTATCCTTCTTGTTAAAACCATATTTTATTATTTGAATTTCTAGTTTCTTAATAATACAGAAATAAATATTCATGTGTTTATATATTATAATGAAATATCATTTTAAATATTCTTATTAATACTAATAATTAGAAACTATAGTCATTATAATATTCTGAATGAAATATAAAAATAATTATTTCAAAGGGAATAAATATATAAAAGTTAATGTATTTTACTTCATGTTGAAAATTTTAGATGTAATTACTTGTGAAGTTTACCTTATTATTTATCTATTGATATCATACTTTAACTTTCTTAATCTCAATATTAAATATGAAATTGTTTTTCCTAAGATATTATTTGCATCTAGATATATCTGCTATTATATCTGATATGTATATATACACATACATATATATATCAGTTTTCAAAATGCTTTACTTTGTTTCATATTTCCAAAAGCCAAATATTTGGCAAAAGAAATCATGCTTGTTTTACTAATAATAAAGTTTAAAGGAATTTAAAATATTTGTTTATGTTAATTAAGTGAATGGTCATTAACAAAATTATCATTAATAAAATGATCACTAAGTAGATGATCATTAATAATCATTCACGATCATTCACCTAATGTTAGACCTTGGTTTTCAGTATATCTGTAAGTAAAAATCCAAGGAAATTTCAATGGAATCCTATATTTCTAATATTAACTATTTGATTGCATTTATGATTTCGTCTCAACATATGTTGCTGTGAAGCTTAAAATGCATTTCATACCTTCATTCATATTCAGGAAAGTCATTTATTTCAGAAACAATAATATATAAGTAAATCTTTTAGGATCTTTTTAAACATATTGATTCTTCATTGACATGATTTCTAATCATGTATTTCCTGTAGGTTTTTATTTTAATGATTTTTCTTTTTAAGATAAGACCATATTTTAAAAGAGGAAAGAAAAATTTTTATTTCTAGCAAAAAAAAAAAAAAATCAAAGTGTATCTTGGTTTAAATGATGCCATAGATCAGAAGATTGTTTTACTGTCAACTAATGAAAGTGACTGTAAAAGAAAAAAACTTAGAAAATTTTCTTCCATTTAAAAATAGCCCTAGGTGTTTTCTAACTCAAGGAAAACATCTCCAGGGAAAAACTTATAAATGAGCTCTAAGATCTGTTTGTTTTTATTCATTCTTCTATTTGAAAGTTTAGTCTATATATTATTTCCCTTGAAATTTTGTTTGAAGGCAGATAAAGCAATGATAGGATATAGTGGACACAATGATTGAGTAACTATGGACTTTCAGAAAGAAGGTCAGTGTCACAAAAAAGTACTGGACCTTTGGAAGTAAATTAATTGAGGTTTTAAACAGGGAATTGCCAGTTGCTAGTTAGTCATCCTAGATATGTTACTTAAGCCACTATGCCTCATGAAGCATGGAATAAGCTTATCTTGCAGGCATACCATCAAAACAAAATGGCTTAAACATGAACATGAAGGTATATTTTCCTTAAAATACGGAGAAGGGTGCCTTCTTGAGTCCTACCTCCAGGCATTATGGCTGGGATCCCCTCAGAGAAAAGGATTGGCAAGAGGATAAGACCAAGGCAATAGTGAGGATTCCCTGGAGAAAGAGAAAACCTGGAGATCTCCACCCATATCTAAAGGACAAGAACCAGGCATTGGGGACATGTCATCCTGCAGGAGAAACTGTGATGGCATTTTTTTTTTTTTTTTTTTTTTAGTAGCAGGATGAACTCAGGGGCACGTGAACTCTAAGCTAAATCCCCAGCCCTGTTTTGTATTTTATTTAGACACGGGGTCTCTCTGTGTTGTTTAGTGCTTCACTTTTACAGAGGCTGGCTTTGAACTTCTCTATCCTCCTACCGCAGCCTCCTGAGCCACTGGAATTACAGGCTTGTGCCCCCATGGCTGGCGGCGTCACATCTTTTATTTGCCACTTTGCTGCTCCATCCAGATGAGGTTTTGGTCTTAAAGGAAGAAGAAATTTCCTCTTAGGATATTAACATACAGTCTTCTTCAGACAACATACTCTACTACAAATTGGACAGACAAATTCCTGGCTCATTAAAATAAAGGGAAGATTAGTTTTCAAAAATATCAATTCCCTAGGAATGTGATTTTAAGATGATAACCCAAAGTTGTAGATTTGTAAGTATTTCCTCTCATATCTGAGAGACTAGCAAAAGGAAAAAAAAATAAGGTTTCAGTAAAAGCCTCTACAACTTGCACACAACTAAATTGATTTGATTTGGGGTTTTCTTTATTCTAACAATTATTTATTGAATATGTACATTTATTAGTCCCAATTGTAGGCCCTGAGGATATATTGTTGGGGGAGCTGCTCTTATGGACCTTATTATAGTTAAGGGAGTCATTAACATACCATTTATTGATTAATCAATTTTTTAAAGTAGTATAAAATTCAACATAAATTCACAAATATTTCTTGTTCTGTTTCTGGACACTATTGAGACATTGATTTTAGATAGATGTTACTAATATCTGATCTGTGAAAGGTGATAATGTCATCTAAATGAGTTTCCTATTGCTGTTATAACAAATGTCCCAAAACTTGGTGGCTTAAAGTCAAAATTTATTCTCTTACAGATCTAAAAGGATGTCATCTGAAATACACATCAGTGCACTGGAAATAAGTTTTCAGCATGTATGCAATCTCTCCTAAAACTGTCAGAATATATTTCGCCTCTTCCAGCTCTAGTGGCTGCTGGCATGACTTGATCATCACATCACTCCAATCTCTTCCTCTGTAGTGATTCCTTCTCCTTGCACATGTAGTAAAATTTATCTCTCTTTTAAGTATAAATGTGATTATCATATTTAGTCCTACAGGGATAATCCCAAATAATCTCATCCCAGTGCCTTAATTTAGTCATATTTGTAAAGACTCATTTTTATGACATAAGAAAACATCTATGTTTCCAGGGACAAGAAGATGGATATTTTTAGGCGTCATTATTCATTCTATTACATCACCATTTTAACTTGAATGAACTTGTAGAAGTGGTATATCTTTTTATTTTCTATATATTCTCCCTCAATAAAATACACAGCGTATGAATAATGTTTGTTGATGTGCTCATCTCTTCACATATTAAGGATTTCAATACTGATATATGCAGATACATTTTTTACCACTTGGTCTTTCAATGTCTTCATGGAAGTTATTTTAATTAGCACAAGTTTTAGAGTCTGATCAACAGTTCAATTTTTTATCCCTCCCCCTTAGCATTTGTTACCTCTGGAAATTTACTTGTTTTACCTTTTACAGTTACTTAGTCTCATTTTAAAATATTTTATCTCGTATTTTCTTAATGTAATAGAAAAATCTAAGTGAGTTAACTTGTCTTATAATAATGTTAATAAGTGCGTCAAATTGTAAACAAGATACCATAGATTAAACTGTACTTAAACCTATATTTTCATGATTTATATATTTACTAAGGAAAATCAGATCAAATCAAAAAATCAATTTTTTGATAAAGTCTCTGTAGTATTAATATAAACTTTGTTAAGTTCCAAATTATCTTTATTAAAATTAATCAGAAAGTACTCATTTTATCACACTGATGTTTGAAGTGAAAGTATAAAGAGAAGAGCAAACCATGAGTTGCTTTATGAACATTATGTGAATAACCAGAATAATTTATGAATTATGGCAATAATATTGCTAATAATTTTTATACATATTTTATTATAAGATCAAATATTTTATTAAATAATGGTTAAGTTGCATTAATACCTAATTCTGCATAATTAGGTGTATTGGAGTATCCAATAATATAAATAATTATTTTAATATGATAACTGAGGGTTTCATTTGGCTATAATTGGTCAAAGTAGTTCCATTTAAAAATGACTTATTTAATTCACTTTGTAATATTTTCACAAATAGCATCTTAAATAATGTCACACATAAAAAGGACATGACAAACTGTTATAATAAAACAGAATTTAAATATATACAATTCATGAACAAATAAATTAGTAAAAGAAGTACATAACATGATAAGAAAAGAGTCAAATATAGAATACATAAATTCATAGTAATTAATTCTGATAAGCTTAAAATAGCTGCACTGGATAATTTTCATCTCTGCTTATATTTGTACCTGAAAAATAAAAAAATAAAAATGCAAATCAATCAATGACTAACTAGGATTACAACAATTTTTTTTATAAAGTCTCTGTAGTATTAATATAAACTTTGTTAAGTCAATTAACACTTCCTTAGTTCAGGTATTCTTACCCTCAGCGCTTCTACCCTGTTGGCATGTATGACCATATATTTGCTGTGGTGGCTGCAGAGTAAATTTTGGTTAAGTGTAGTAGAATCTACACTAGTCTTATCACAAGCCAAACTGTCTCTAGACACTGCTAGATGTTACTTGGGTGGATGGGTGTGAATTATCACCTTTGAGAACCACAAATGTAGAAGATATTGTCTTTTCATACTAAGCAAGAAGTACAGAATAAAAAGCAAGACAAGATTCTACTAAATGAGAAGTTATATATATAATCTATTCTAGTATTTGTAGGTTACTAAAAGAAAAAGCCAGCATGTCTTATTTCCTGGAGTTGCTTTAAAATATATTGTAAAGATTCAAAAGAATGAATTTTAAATATTGTTGTCTTTGAGGCTTGTGGTTAATTATGAAATAACACACATTGGTAAAAAATAAAGTCCTGAAATTTAAGATAAGATAGCATTGCTAGTTATAATACTTTACCTTGAAATACCTTTGAAATACCTGATTAAGGTTTCTGCCTAGAACTATACATAAAGCCATATCCCTGTGGTTTCCTTTTCTCTGTCATCCTTCCCCATGGGATGAGGTGTGATCTCCTTTACTGGTAAATAGGAGTGGAGGCTGAGCAGATTAGTCCCTTCTTGCTCCATTCTTCTGGTGAGCTTCCCCTCAGCAAGTGTAAAATCTAGTGGTAGGGTAGAACTTGGATAATTCAGCTGTTCTAGTGACAGGCTGGATATATACCTAGTTCCAAAGTTACATATTTGGGGCTGATACCTATATCCAGAAAAAAAGCAAAAATGTCAGTTTCTATTTGGCACCTGTGTCTCTCAATTATTTTGAAACGGATTATGGAAACCAAGTCCTGTTTTTTTTTGTTTTAATTTTATTTTATTGTTTTTTAAAGTTATACATGACAGTAGAATCCATATTGATAAAATTGTATAAGTATAATATATCTTATTCTTTATAGAACCCCATTCTAACACCATGTTGCCAATTACCTAAGTATTTTAAGGTGTGTACATAGGGAAAATATGTTAGATTTATTCCACTTTTTTTCTATTCTAATCCCCTTCCCCTCCTTTTGTATCCCTTTGTCTCATCTAATGAACTTCTCTTCCCTTCCCCTTCTTTATTTTGGTTTAGCTTCCACCATTCGACTTTTGGAGTTTGGGGGATCATTACATTACATTTAGCTTAATATTTTCCAGGTCTATCCATTTACTGGCAAATGTCATGAAGTTATTCTTCTTCAGGGCTGAGTAATATTTCATTTTCTTGTCCATTCATCTGTTCATGGGCACCTAGTTTGGTTCTGTGGTGTAGCTATTGTGAATTGTGCTTCTATAAACATTGATGTGGCTATGTAGTATGCTGGTTTTAAATCATTTGGATATATGCAAAGGAGTGGAATAACAGAGTCAAATGGTTGTTTTATTCCTAGTTTTTTTTTTTTGAGAAATCTCCATACTGCTTTCCAGAGTGGTTATACTAATTTGCAGTCTCACCAATAAAATGTGAGCATTCCCTTTTCCCCACATCCTTAACCACATTAGTGGTCACTTATGCTCTGATTGGAGTGAGATGGAATCTCAGTGTAGTTTTAACTTACATTTCTCTAATTGCTAGAGATGTTGAATATTTTTTCATTTATTTGCTGATCATTAGTATTCGTTCATTTGAGAAGGGTCTGCTCAGTTTATTTGCCTATTTATTAATTGGGTTATTTTATTTTTGATGTTAAGCTTTTCGAGTTCTTTGTATATCTAGGAAACTAACATTGTTTCTGAGGTGAAAGTGGCAAAGATTTTCTCCTAATCATATTCATATACACAAATATGTACATTTATGTATATAAATGTATATATGTATAGTTGTAGATGGACACAATTCATCGATCTATCTATCTATCTATTTATTTATTTATATTGATATGATGCTGAGGATCAAACCCAGTGCCTCACATGTGCCAGGGAAGTGCTCTACCACTGAGCTACAACCCCAGTCCCCAAATTTTCTCAAACTTTTTATATATTATCTTCACACTCTTGATTGTTTCTCTTGTTGTAAAGAAGCACTTTAGCTTGATGACATCCCATTTACTGATTTTTTATTTTATTTCTTCTGCTTTAGGTGTCTTCTTCAGGAATCAGTTCCTGCGCAAGTATGTTAACTATTGGGCCTACCTTTTCTTCTAGTATGTGGAATGTTTCTGGTACAATTCCTAGATCTTTGATTCACTTAGAGTTGATTTTTGTGCAGGGTGAGAGATATGGATTAACTTTATTTTATTACATGTGGACTTCCAGTTTTCCCAGCACCATTTACTGAAGAGGCTATCTTTTCTCCAACGTGTGTTTTTGCCGCCTTTGTCTAATGAGTTTACCGTATTATTTATGTGGTTTTGTCTCTGTGTATTATATTCTATTCCATTGGTTTTATTGCCCATTTTGGTGCCAATAGAATGCTGGTTTTGTTACTATTGCTCTGTAGTATAATTTATGTTCTGATGTTGTGATTCCCCCCTTCATATTTCTCACTAAGCATTGCTTTAGCTATTCTTTGTCTCCTCTTTCTTCAGATTAATTTCATTAACTTACTTTTCTATTTCTGGAAGAACTTCAATGGAATTTTGATGGGAATTGCATTAAACCTGTATAGTGCTTTTGGAAGTATAGCCATTTTGATAACATTTATTCTGTCTACCCAAGAACATGGAAGGTCTTTAAATCTTCTAAGATATTCCACATTTTTTTTCTTAGTGTTTTGTAATTTTCATTGCAGAGATCCTTCACCTCTTTTGTTAAATTGATTCCTTAGTGTTTTATTTGTTTGGAGGCTCTTTGTGAATGGGATGGTTTTCCTAATTTCTCTTTCAGCTTATCTATCATTGGAATATAGGAAAGCAATTGATTTATGAGTGTTAATTTTGTATTCTGATACTTTGCTGAATTCATTTGTAAGTTCTAGCAGCTTTCTGGTGGAGTTTTTTGAGTCTTATAAATATAGAATCATGTTTTGAGCAAATAAACATAGTTTGAGCTCTTCTTTTCCTACTCATATACCTTTTTTTTTTTCTTTTGCCTAATTGCTCTGGCTAGAATTTTGAGGACTATGTTGAATAGAAGTGGCGAAATAGGGCATCCTTGTCTTCTTTCTGTTTGTAATGGGAATGATTTCAGTTTTTCTACATTTAGAATGATGTCACCTTGGGTTTAACATATATCACTTTTACAATGTTGAGGTATGTTTTTTTCTATCTCTAGTTTTTTTTTTTACAGTGTTCTAAATATGAATGAATGCTGTATTTTGTTAACTTCTTTTCCTGCATCTACTGAGATATCCTGTGGTTCTTTAAATCTATTGATGCAATGAATTACATTTATTGATTTCTGTATGTTGAACCAATATTACATCCTAGGATGAAATGCACTTGATCATGGTGCAGTATCATTTTAATTCATTTTGTATGAAAGTTGCCAGTATTTTATTAAGAATTTTTGCATCTATATTTATCATGGACATTGGTCTGAAGTTTTCTTTCCTCCATGTGTCTTTGTCTAGTTTTGGTATCAAGGTGATATTAGCTTCATAGAATGAGTTTGGAAGAGTTAACTCCTCTTCTATTTCATGGACTAATCTGAGGGAAACTGAAATTCTTTTTTAAAGCCCTATAGAACTCATCTGAGAATTCATCTTGTTCTGGACTTTTCTTTGTTGATAGGATTTTGATGGCTTCTTCAATCTCATTACTAGAAATTGATTGGTTTGAATTTTCTATATCCACCTGGTTCAATTTGGTTAGGTTATATGTCTCCAGAAATTTATCAATATCTTCAAGATTTTCTAGTTTATTGGAAGATAATGTTTCAAAGCAGTTTCTGATTATCAAAGTGTATTCCAGTAGTGTCTGTGGTGATGTTTTCATTTTCATTAAGTATTTTGACTATTTTAGGTTGTTTTTCTTCTTTCTTTTAATTAGCTTGGCCAAGGGCTTATCAATTTTGCTTATTATTTCAAAGAACCAACTTTTATTTCATTGATTTTTTGAATTGTTTTAAAATCTAAATTTCATTAATTTTGGCTCTGATTTTGATTATTTTCTATCTTCTATTGATTTGGGAGTTGTTTTGTTCTTCTTTTCCTAGGGCCTTGAGATGTCACATTGGATTAATTATTTGGTATCTTTCCATTCTTTTAATGAATTTCAGGCTTTTCATCCTAATAGGAGCTACTGGCTGCGAACTATTATTTGTGGGTTTGTGTGTGTTTGTCTTGTTAATTTAAGGATGAAAAACAGTTTTATTTATTGGACAAAATGTGAATAAAACTTTTATATTAATGTGTCCTTGAAAGAGTTAGAATAATATGTTTAAAGTAAGAATATGGAAATATATGCTGTCATCTTAAAGTAGATTTTTGTTTTAAATCAAAATATTTGCACATCACAATCACCAACCACATTGGCTTATTTAAATTATAAATTTTCTATACAAATGAATCATTATTAGCTGAAAAATATGATAGAGAATTCATATTTATGGTAATATTAACTATTCAAATTTGTTTTCAGCTTAGTGTAATACTGTCCTTTTATGTAGTTTGTGTTTGAGTTTGCTCTTTGTGAGTATTTCTGACAGTAACAATTAGCTAGTGTATTTTGATGGATGAATAAGTAGTAATGGGAATATTGATAGTACGAGCATCTAAAGCACACTTGCTATGTGCTTGTCACAATTCCATTTACTGGGCCTGTGTTTGCTTGTTTCATATTCAGACCAACCTTATACTGTCGGGATACCCATCAGGAGACAGAAGCACAGAAAATCTTTATGATCTATGTCCATAACCATAAGGAAGCATGTCTCTCTTTTTCTGTCCTCTACATTTAAATGTGCATTATCAAAACAGGTGGGAAGTGTGCTTAACTGCCTGGTGCTTTTAAAGGTATATATATATGTGTATATATACCTTTCCTTAATACAATTAAAGGAAAGTGTTACTACACTAATATGAAGATAGTGTAGATTTTCCAGATGAAAGAGCAAGCTATCTGACAGATATAGACTTATGTGGTTTTCTACATCTTTGCTTAATATTTTAATTAAAAGTGTAAATGTTAATGGTATAATATGATGCTTAAATACATGTGTACATAGTGTAATGTTTAAATCAGAATAATTAGCTTAATTATTATCTCTCCTTGATACATTAAGTGGAAGTGTTAATGTATTGGGCTTCAGTTTACCACTGTCCGCTGACATTGCTATACCTTATGCTAATTAAAAATTATCTGGCATAAAGATTTCAATATTATAATTAGGAACACTTACATTCTTGTATCCTGCGAAAAGCAACAACTAATTGAAAATAGAGTTTTAAATCTCTTTGCATTGGTAAGTACACATATTTTCTGAAAAGTAAGATAATTTGAAATTTAAAAAGCTGGATTTTTGTGTAGAACATACATTGTAATTTTCATTCTCTACACTATGTGAATTTTGCTAATGTGATTTGTCCTCTACTTTTCTTCCCAAATGAAGAGTTATAAAAATGCCCATTTGAATACAAAAGCATAGCATTAAAGCAAAAGTAGATTGAGAATTGGACTGAAACTGTGATCTAAAAATTTCATGTTACAATATTTATCCATATACATTATTGAAACAATTTAAGTTTTTATATTCTATTGATGTGAGATAAAGGCAAATAGTCTTTTAAATTATTTCTAACAATGAACAATTTATTTTGTTTTTCACTATTAATTCCAAATTTGGCAACATAAAGAAACTTAAAACACCGCAAATAGAACGCAAAGTGTGTCTGTGTAACTATTTAAGTGGAAAATAAAAATCATATTGAATGAAGAAGTTTGAAGGAATCAAGTTTATCATAAACTGTGAGAACTCTTGAGTGTATTTATCATTAGCCAGATTTTCTTCTTTCTATATAGTTCCTGAAACCTTATTTAGGAAAAAAGGACTTTGGTTTGATAATATAATGCAAAAATTATCTTTGCATTGATGTAGTCAGAAATGTGCAGCTTTCATGAAATAAAATGTGAGCAGGTCATGCAACATTCAAGGAACTTTATGTAATATGCAAAAGTGTGTGTGTGTGTGTGTGTGTGTGTGTGTGTGTGTGTTTAATTGAAAGTAATCTTATAAGAGAGGCATGATTCTATTATTTCTCAAAGACAGGCAAGTTAAATAATTCCCTGAGGTAAAATGACTGGAAAATGACTGATATCTGCAGTCTGACTTGTCAGGCTCCACAGCACATCTGTCTTTAAAGCCATTCACTGAACTTTATGGACATTTGACAAGTAAATTATATAACTATGAATCTTGAACACTGCAAATTCAGAATGGCTTTCTCAATTTTGATTTTAAAATAATACTTCTTAGATGCACATAGATGGTATTGAGCGACTTTTCTTATTTTATACTCTTTTTCAGTTTGTCACTGCCTCTCTGAACTTGCTAGTGCTGATGCACTGACCAGAGCTGCATAATAAGTATGGGATAGTCAGTTTTGTAGTTCTGCTGATATTCAGAACATTCGGGTATTACACACTGTATTGGTGTCAAACATGTTATGTATTTCATCTTGTTGAGTGGTGTTTTAAAAAAAAAATGGATTACATTATTCAAAAAAAAATATGAACTGTTTTTCAAAACCTGGCCCCAATCTAGGCCGTCTTTTACACAAAGACTGGTATGCTGTTCTTACAGAGCTAAAATGGGTTGAAACCCAAAGAGCTGCAAGTGGAAAATCCAATAAGCCAAAGAAAACTGTTGGAACCCCAACTGGGGGTGCAATTTAATTCTGACACTCTCTACCCAGTGTCAGCATAAAGCATAGATTTAATGGCTTGATCTCACAGGAATATCTTCACTTCAGACTCCAGGAGCAAATACTGGGTCTCAGAGTTACTCACACTTCTGTCTGATTTGGTTACTAATCACAGATCCAACAACGCACCCCACTTCATATTTATAACATAAAGTCATCAAGTTGCTGACTCTAGCAACTCAAGACAGAACTTGATTTACTATCATTAGCTCATTATAAAAAACACAAATCAGGAACAGCCAAATGAAAGAAAAGTATGAAAAAGGTAATGGGGACTGAGGTGGGGGAATCTGGGTAGCTTTAGTGGCCTCTTTGGCATTTCTACCCTTCCATTACCTTAATGTGTTCCTCCACCCAGAAAGTCTCAAATCTACATTATTTAAGTTTTTTTTTTTTTAAACAAAGTTTGGCTATGTAGACATGAATGATTATACCGCTGGTTGCTGGTAATTAAATTCAATCTCCAGCCCCTTTCCCTTCCAGAATTTGAGGAGGGTCCTGATGAAAGTGCTAAGCTTCTACTGAAATTCTGTTCATTGAGGGGATTGACCAGCCCCCATCCTCAAGCTATGTTGAACCTCTAGCTCAAAAATATCTAGGGAATGAAAAAATGTCATCTTATTAGAACAATGAGGCTCATGACACCTTTAAATACTCAAGAAATTCCCAGGGTTTCAGTAGTTTTATGCCAGGCATCAGGACAAAGACTTACATACTTATGTTATATCAAAATTGTAAAAATTAATTTTACCTTGCTATTTGTACACTTTAATGTGGCTACTAGATGACTTAAAATTATATGTATATAATTTTATATATGTGTACACACATACATATATAAATATATATGAATACCATTATGTTTTTACTGAAAACACTGACTTAGACCCCAAAGGAATTTTTTTGCTGGACATAAAATCTTATTAACATTCTATGGTTCCTTCCATTTTATGAAAGTGAGAGCCATACATATGTTATCTTAGAAAAGCGAAAAAAATGGTTTATTTAAAATATAAAAATATGTTTGAAATTCCTCTGAAAATCCTTGAAATTCATTTTCATTTTTGAAAACTAATGTCATGGAATATACTAATCTTACTACATTTTCAAAAATGTAAATAAAATGAATTCATAAGTATATAGATAAAATACATAGATGTTCAATACTACATGTAAACTCTGTAAAATCCTGATGGACTACACAAATTATAAAAATTAGTACTGTTAATTGTACTCCAAAGGGCAATGTCAAAATGATCTATGGGTAGGGCTGATTATTGAATGTTCTCTGTCAAGCATAGAAGAATGAATTAGATCAATACGGCCAGAGTGATTTTTTGAAGTACCTAATGTTTTCATCAATATTTTTCTCTGGGTCCTTCCTTCTCTTTTACTTTAATCCTTATGATAATCATTAAAATAAATAGCTCACTGCATCTTCTGATTGCTCTGCTAAATTTTAGAATAATCATTATTTAAAAGGAATGAAGAAAGTAATAATATCATTAATTAGCATCTTATTTATTCTACAATCATTATATATTGCCCTTTGCTTCTTTCATTCATATTTGTCTTTTAAACATAGAAAAAGACTAATAAAATAATTATATCTTGGTCTCTGTTAGATAGCTATCAATAAATATCTTCTATCAATATTTTCTGAATGTTGTTCTGCCTATGGAAAAAATTATGATATTTTGGAACAAATTATAATACCAATTAATTTATAACAAGTAAATTTCAGAGTTTTTAGGTACCTATCAGGCAGGAAGAAGCTGGTATGTCCTAAGTGACTGAGGAGTAAGGAAAATCATGTCCTCTTATTCCTGACTGTGGAATAAACCTAACTCTTGAACTAAGTAATAGAATCCAAAAGTTAAACCCAACATGTGACATATTAAAAAGGCAGAAACTGTCCAGAAGTTATACTGGCAAATAAGAGTGATCCATCTAAAAGAAAAATCAATGATGAATAATTGACCCAGTATAAAATAAGCAAGAGAGAAGATTGGCAATATTCCATTAGATAGCCTTGAAATAGTAATTGGGTTACAGAATTCTTTTTTGTATTACAATGTTTTATTTGGGCTGGCTTTTACCTGCAGGAGTTAAACTGCTGTAGAATATTGCACTAGATGGTTTAAGAAACTTGGCTAAAATAGACAGGGTTTTAGTGATAGTATACCAGAGAGACAGAGATGAAAGCAAAGGAAGAGAGATATGTGGACATACTAGGAGGACTAGATGGTACTTGCAATGGACAAATGTCTATGTCCCCATCCAGTCCACGCGTTGAAATCCTAACACTCTAGGTAATGCTATCAGGAGGTGGGGCCTTTGGTGGGTAATTCCTTTATGATTGGGGCTAGTGTCTTTATAACAAAAGCCCCAGAACACTGACTTTCCCTTTCTACCATGTATAGAGCAAGAATTTAGCAGTCCCTAGAATTCACTAGAATCTGACAATGGCAAGATCTTTAACTGGTTTTCTTGCTTTTAAAACTTGGAGAAATATGTTTTTATTGTATATAAACCACCAAGTATTTGATAGTTTATTATAACTGTATGAAAATATTAAGACCTGAGAGAAATTATAGTAGAAGCAGCAATCTCCTTATATATTAGTATGTATATGGGGGAAGAAAGAATAAATCATTACAAACACTGAAAAGTAAAAAAAAAGGTTCTCTTTTTTTTTAAGGACAGAGAGAGAGAGAGAGAGAGAGAGAGAGAATGAATGAATCTTTTTCTTTTTTGTAGATGGACACAACATAATGCCTTTTGTTTTTATGTGGTGCTGAGAATCGAACCCGTCCTGCCCATGCTAAGCGAGCACTCTACCACTGAGCCACAATCCCAACCCAAAGTTCTCTTTTATTACTACTTTTTTTTACATAATACTTCTATTTTGAATGCACATCTATTCCTTCAAGTCATTCTTATTGACTGTCTATTATTGATGCCCCCCTCCACTATTCCAACAGTTACAAGGAAAATTAATTTTGAAATAATGCCTGACCTCTAGGAACATATGTGCTCAGTATATGTGCTCAGCTGCTAATTATTCATTTTCAATAAGTAGGAATTTATGTTTCCATATGTAGTTGAATTAATGTCATGAAGTATTTTTATTGACCACAGTCAATAAAACACTTAAAAAGACAAAATATCATACCAAACGAGTCCAGATCTCATTCCATTATTGTACCAGTTTTCACTTCTGACTTGGTACTAGCTAATATTTAGTCAGCCCACTTGGCTTCAAGAGGACATCAACTAAGCTTAGGTTCATTTCCTGGAAATTGTGAAGCTGTGTTTAGCATTACAAAGGGCTAAATTATGGATGAAGATGTTTTGTTACAGTTTGGATCTGGAATGTTCCTCAAAGGCCCACATGTAAAAGGCTTAATTCCCATTTTAGAGCTATTGTTTGGTGGTGGAAACTGTAAGAGGTTGTTCTAGTGGGAGGCTGCAGGTGACAGTAGATGTTGCCCAAGAAGGGTATGTTGCACCTAGTCATGAGACTAAATGGGCCTGTTGTGTTGTTCACTACAACCATCATGTACTGCACCCCCACAGACCCAAAGTGATGGAGCCAGTAGGTAACAGACTAGAAGCTTTTAAGCTGTGAGCCAAATAAACTTGTCCTCCTTTTAAGTTTATTTTTAATCTTAGATATTTATTACAGTAATCAAAAGTTAACTAACAGATACTCTTTCTATTTTTCCAAGCTAGGTCATTCTGTCCTTCCTTTCTCCCTCCCTCCATTCATTTCTTCCTTCTTTAGTTCTTTTCTTTCCTTATTTTTTTATTTATTTGTTTGTTTTTAAGGACTTTTACCAAAAACTTGTTTAGCAGAATTAATGTGGATGTTTAATGATAAAAGGAACTACAGAAATAGCTTAGGTTAATAAGCAGATATGTATATTTTTTTCATAATACAATAAAAAATATTTATTAAATCAAGGAATATAAAGAATAATTGCATGCTTTATAGAATATAAATTTCAGTCAATGAATAAAAAACACACTGCAGTCAATGAAGTCTACTATATCTCTATTGTATCAGTGAGCACTCACTGAAAGGCATAATATTCAAAATATATCCAAGAATAATTTTCCACAGATTCTGAGAGGGAAAATAAAATAAAGCCTCATGTTGGGACTGATTCTGATTTGGTCTGAATTAAGTTCATTATGCATTTAAAATAAGAGGAGAAAGCTATAGTAATATATCAAATGTATTATTAATGATGCCATCCTGCACATTCCCACAATTCATATGTTGCCAAATTATTATTCAGGGATTTAAAGAAAATTACTATCAGATCTCTTACTCATGACAAGTCTTTTAGACCTTAGATAATAAAACGAATGTTAATTTAAAGCAAAATATTTTAATCAGGTTAGTTGTAACATGAGTATGATCATTATTTATGGTATTGTTTTTCCTTATATTTTTTATTGGTTGTTCACAACATTACAAAGCTCTTGACATATCATATTTCATACATTAGATTGAAGTGGGTTATGAACTCCCAATTTTTACCCCAAATGCAGATTGCAGAATCACGTCAGTTACACATCCACAATTTTACATAATGCCCTATTAGTAACTGTTGTATTCTGCTACCTTTCCTATCCCCTACTATCCCCCTCCCCTTCCCTCACATCTTCTCTCTCTACTCCATCTACTGTAATTCATTTCTCTCCTTGTTTATTTTCCCATTCCTCTCACAACCTCTTATATGTAATTTTGTATAGCAATGAGGGTCTTCCTTCATTTCCATGCAGTTTCTCTTTTCTCTCCCTTTCCGTCCCATCTCATGTCTCTGTTTAATGTTAATCTTTTCTTCCTGCTCTTCCTCCCTGCTCTGTTCATAGTTGCTCTCGTTATATCAAAGAAGATATCTGGTATTTGTTTTTTAGGGATTGGATAGCTTCACTAAGCATAATCTGCTCTAGTGCCATCCATTTCCCTGCAAATTCTATGATTTTGTCATTTTTTATTGCTGCGTAGTACTCCATTGTGTATAGGTGCCACATTTTTTTTATCCATTCATCTATTGAAGGGCATCTGGGTTGGTTCCACAGTCTAGTTATTGTGAATTGTGCTGCTATGAACATCAATGTGGCAGTATCCCTGTAGTATGCTCTTTTAAGGTCTTCAGGGAATAGTCCGAGAAGGGCAATAGCTGGGTCAAATGGTGGTTCCATTCCCAGCTTTCCCAGGAATCTCCATACTGCTTTCCAAATTGGCCGCACCAATTTGCAGTCCCACTAGCAATGTACAAGTGTACACTTTTCTCCACATCCTCGCCAGCACTTGTTGTTGTTTGACTTCATAGTGGCTGCCAATCTTACTGGTGTGAGATGGTATCTTAGGGTGGTTTTGATTTGCATTTCTCTGACTGCTAGAGATGGTGAGCATTTTTTCATGTACTTGTTGATTGATTATTTTATTGATGGAGAAGCATAGTTTATTTAGATAATGACAAATGTGCTCTCAATCTGTACTGATTTTTCACATAAAGTGTTAGATACAATAAAGCAAAACAATTAGAAATTAGGGGTTTTTTGGAATTTTACATATGAAAGTGTTATAGATCTGGATGGAGAGGCAAAGAGAGGGAGTATCAAATGAAAGCATGATAAATGCATATATATAGAAATGTCATCATGAAGCCTATTAATTTGTACAACTAATATGTGTTAATAATTAACCTAATAGATAGGTATGAAGAACTCTTTAAAAATATAGAAATGAAAATTAAGTGATCAAAAAATTACTTCTGAAATCAGATGACAATGTTATCTTGAATTTCAGACATACAATACTCTGCTAAAACTCTCTCTGCCTCTGCTTCTCTCTCTCTCTCTCTCTCTCTCTCTCTCTCTCTCTCTCTCTCTCTCTCTCTCTCATGCCTTCAGGAAATTCTGTTCCATTCTCTCAGTACTGAAAAACTAAATGATTTATGAACTCACTTTTTGAGGGGTGTGCTTTTCCTTTGGGCACCTACAGTGATTAAAAACATTTTCAAAAAAAATTAAGGATTAAAATTTTAAGATTGCTAACAAAATGTTGGAAATTTTAAAGTCATTTCTACAAATATTAAGCTCTTTTATATAACATTACAGTATGAATGAATCCATTTGACTATTTGAAAGAATATTTCCTCCAAATATTGCAAAATTGCATCCTTCTTTAGAGAAACAGAAATATTCTTTTACCCTATATGATCTTTCGGAGAATATTCTCTGTGGTCCAATTGATTTCTTGAGATCCTTTCTTTTTTTAGAAGAATATGTCAACTCTCAAGTGTCCAGTAGTTCCTTTTTTATCTGATGTGGCCTCTTTAAAACCTGCAAGCATGTCTGGGTTATCAGATTTGCTTTAAAACGCTGTCGTTCATCTGTTCAATTTAATGCTTGCTCAGAAGGGAGTTGCTGTATTGACGAAAGGCTATGCCACACTGCAGCTTGGAAAATGAGAAAAGAAAGAAAGGCAGGCCCAAGCTAAATATACTATTAACTCTCCCTGAGACTGTGATACGTCAATAGCAGCACATTAGACCTAATCATGTTTTATATAGTTAGTCAAGCACAGAAAAGAATTATCTGTGATATTTATTCAAAATGGAACATCATTTCGTCTTTAGACCATCTGCTCTTCTTTTCTCCCTTAAAAATGATGGGTAGTGATACGTTTTTATCAGAACAGGCATTTTTTTTCTACTCTGAAAAATTAAAACATACCCTACTATGAAGAGTAGAATTCTAAAAGAAAGAAAAAGGTTTTAGCCTGTTCAATGTTAAGTGGATGCTATTACGATATAAATAGACTAAAGCCATTCTTGCTGGCAGATAATATTTTTGTGTTATATGTATTGATTGAAGAGGAATGAAAATGTGGTCCCTTTTCAATGTTCTATTAAATGGACCTACTTTGTACTCATTAATACCTAGTTGTATCTCAGGGTAGTAAAGCTGGATTTTAATTTAAGTCACCTCAATAAACTACTACTGTTATTCTGTTTGTGTTAGACAGTTTTTCAACTTTCTTTAAAGGAGAGTAAGTCAAATTATTTTTTAAAGAAAGAAACTAAAGAAAGGAAGGAAGAGAACGTGGGATGGAGAGACAGAGAAGCACGGAATGTGCTTTTTCTGGGAAACTTGTTTAGTAGACACATATTGAAATCTGTCTGCCAGGTCTGAGCAATTGCTTTACTTCTTTTAGGAAAGACAATCTGGGTTAATCCATTTTCTATTGTGTGTCATTCTATAATATCAGGGATTTAAAGTTATAATAATTATTTGTATCAGATTGTTTTGAAGACTATGAGATTTTATATGTATTATGTGTGCATATATGATGCCTATATTATATACACTTGCATATATAGTTTATAGTTCATGAGATATAAATTGCTCTGCAGCACTTCTCAATCACTGCCTTCAAAAAAAGATCAAACATACTATGATCTAAAGTGAGTTGTCCATCTCACAAAAATAGTCAAAGAGAAGAAAATTTTCCCAATTATCAGAAATAATCAATTGACATTTTAACCTTTTAAGTTACTTTTTTCTTATATAGTAGACAATTGTTACTTCTACAGAGTAAATGCATAAAAACTAATAGAATGTTTTGAACTTGACAGTCTGAGAACACACTTGCATTTCTCCTTTCCTTTGTCAATTACAAACTAGAAACAACACACAAAAAAACTGTTCAACACATCCTTGATTTAATATCAATGAAACGCTGACTCGGAAATACCCCCATCTGCTTAGTGCACAGATACAACCAATACACATATTCATGTATACATTTGCACTCATTTTAAGTAAATATAAAGTAAAAATTTATTCTTTTTCTAATATAAACTATCCAAAAAATTAAAAACATTTAGTTTTATCTTCATTTGACTTCCCACTTTATTTTCATACACTGTATAATAGTAATAAATGCATTGTTGTGAAACAAGACTAATCTTAGGCAAAGTCCCTGCTTGCTCAAGTAAATAATTTGGGGGTGGTGAATGATGGTTCCATTTTAATTTTCCATATTTAATTTTTTAAATAAGTTCTCATAGATAAGATTAGTCAGTATGTGTATTTTTTTATGGTAATACTGTTATCTTGGAGATCAGGAGATTAAACACCTAGAGACACACAGGCAAGACTGGAAAGGAAGATTTATTTAAGAATGTGATAGAGATAGGCCTTTCTGAAGAAAAGTGGGGCCTTGGAGCCAGAAGCTTGGGATTTTGACTTCCCTTTTTATAGACCTCAGAACTTCCTTCTCTAATTATTGTCTCCTCTTTCTTCCCCATGTATGGGACTGAGCACAGGAAGAAGCAAGAGCACAGAGGTTAATTGTTAGCAATCCAGAGTACCAAGGAGCACAATCTCAGAGGTTGACCATTAGCAACCCATTGTTCTCTCTTTGATAACCAGTTTTCATACTCTCTCCACTCCCATCCTTCATTCCTACATTGACTGCCTGACATTTACCCCTGCCTCAGTTTGCTGAGGAGTGTGACGTATTCTGTACACATAGGACAGGCAGGGTTGCAAGCAGATTGATTTTTGGCAAAGAAAGCATGTGGGGTCAGCACAGTGAGTCCATTTTACAGAATTATTTCTTAACATCATGTACCCATGTACCCACCATCCTCATCTGTCTGTCCCTTCACAATAGTATATCATAGGCTGAATTGTACTTTTTCCAAATGACAGAAGACATGATGAAGGAGAAAAATTGTAGCTTTCACTTATTATTTTAATGAGGTTGGAAACATTTTTAACAATTGTGCCTGGAAGAATAGAGTAGTATTTACTGAGGTAGCAAAAGAAAAACTGGGCAAGGAATAAGTTTGAAGAGGAACATAAAGGGGTTGATCTGCAAATTTTTCACATTGAGAAAGCCCATCCAATATCTGAGTTAGTTGTCTCAGAGTTTGTCAATGGGTGCTTTATTGGGCATTTAGGATCAGATAGTCCTTCTTTGGGTGGTGTATTGTGATTGACAGTTGGATTTATGTGTCTGAGTTCAAGGACAGGGTCAGGAGAAACGTAATAGTTACAACTCTTCTGATGGCCTTTAAAGCTATGAAACTTGAGAGATCAATTAGTGGATATAAATACAAAAGAATTCTAAAGGCTGAGCTCTGAAGTGCTTCAGCATCCTGAACTTGGACCAAAAGAAACAGTAGGCACACACTCTGTGAAGGGGGAGAACAAAGGTAGTGATTTTGCCACTTCCTGTAGGTACAATGATAGGATTAACTATAGGACTATTCTTTTGGATAAAATAAATAAATAAATAGAACTTCTAAGATTTCTGATATGCATACATTTAAGCCAAATTTCAGTCAGTATCATCAGGTAATTTTATATACATATCTATGGGTAGATGAATCCGTATAAATCTGTCTATATACCTGCAGGGATGCATTTCTTATTTAATTTTCTTGAACAGAACATATCTTTCAAAGCAACATGTTCTTATTTAAATTCATAGTAAAAGCTATGTATAATTTAAGAAATAAGTATGAAATACAAGCATCAATTTTTAATGAGAGAGCACAAATACAATTTCATGGATTAGTTGCTGACATTTAACAAGGTACTATCCCATGTGAAATTATCACACACTCATTTGACAGTGAAACGTGTCTTTTTTTTTTTCTTCTCTTTTTTATGGTTCTGAGGATCAAATGTAGGTCCACACACTTGCAGGCTAGATAGGCTAATATTATAACACTGAGCTCCATCCCTAGTTCAGTGTATGCTACTCAGTGTTTCCCATTCCTCCATTTGAATGTTTGCGTAACGTCTACACAATGAATCAGTAAATATCAACAAGGTATTCTTTGCATTTGGATTTGAGCAATAATTCTTGTATAAGTCTGTGTATTTCCAGGGGTTAACGTTTCTGATCTCTACTCAGTAGATACAGTAGACTTCTCCAAATCTCTAGGATGATCACCAATGCCCCTGTGCACTGTCAATTTTATGTCTTACTATTATTAATTGGGAACTTCTGAAGTGTACACTCAACTTTTCTTTTAATGAGTTATTTAGTAACCAATATACTTATTAAGTTTAATTAATAAATCCTATGAAATAAGAAATTAGACTGAGAATGTGTATTTTTAAATAGCTATCCAATTTTGAACAAATATAAAATAATTTTAAAATATTTTAGATTTCTAGAAAGAGATTTATAGGATAATTCATTCACAATGATTGGAATTACATTACATTGAAATAATATGCAAATAGCTTTAATGATGAAGAACTGGAAGGTCAGTGATGACAATTGTTATTAAAATTTTTTTAATTAGCCATTGAAATAGTTTGGATAGGAAGTGTCCCCCAAAAGCTCAGGTCTTGAAAGCTGGTCTCTAATGCAGCAATATTCACAGATGGGGCCCTTGGAAAGTGATTGGGTCATGAGGACTCTGACCTCATCCGTGGATTAACTCAGTGAGAGTTGAAATCACTACTGGGAGCTGGTGGAAACTATAGGCAGGTGGGCCTTGGTAAGAGTAAGTAGGTAACTGGGGAGTGCCCTGGACAAGTATTTGTTTTCTGTGGCTCTTTCCCTGTGCCTGTCTCTCTCTGTCCTTCTCTCCTTCCTGGCTTCCATGAGTGAATCAATTTTCTTGTGCCATGTACTTCCACCATTATGCCCTGTCTTACCTCAGGCCCAAAGCAATGGAGCCAGACAAACATGGACTGAAAACTCTGAAGCCATGAGATTGTCAAATATAAATCTTTCCTGTAAGTGTTTTATTAGTTATTTGTCACAGGGATGTAAATGTTGATATTCACCTGACAAATAAAGACATGTTAGCATTGATTGATAGTTTTCAACATATTTAAAAATACATTTGGTAAATAGATGATGTACTGCTGATCCCTTTTGTTATCCCAGATGCTCATAAGTGGTCTCAGGGATTACTTTGACTCCGTACACAATTGTATCAGTCACCTTTCCTTCACTGTAACCAAAGCACTTGACAAGACCAACTTAGAGAAGGAAAAGTATGTTTTGGATCAAGGTTTCAGATGTCTCAGCCCATGAATGGACAACTCCTTGCTCTGCGCCTGAGGTGAGAGGGAACATCATGGCACAAGGGCCTATCACAGAAAAAAAAAATGCTCATCTCATGGCAGCCAGGAATCAAAGCGAAGAAGGAAGAGACAGGGACAAAATAGGTAATACCCAGGGACAAAATAGGTAATACTCAGTTATGGGCTTCCTATAATCATGCCCTACCTACCTATGGATATCACCTAGTAGTCTATTTAGATTCTTAATCCTAAATGGATTAATCCACTGACTAGTTTATGGCTCTTCTAATGTAATAATTTACCTCTTTCATTAACACAGGATTTTGGGGGGACACGACACTTTATATATAAACCATATTAAAAGTTAATGAACTGAAAGATTAATTTCTGCCTCTATAGGGCATCTCCAGGACTCTGTACTAATGTCAAGGCTGCTTCATTTCTGATTAGTTGCTTTATACTAGATTAGTTGTTGAATAAACTTCTTGCATGTGCATCTCATTCTAGTAGGAATATAGAAAACCTAAGAAATTTGTTCATTCAGGCAGACACTTTTTAAAAGCCCATGTGCTTTCACATCTTTCTCAGTGGAAGACCAGGAATCTCTTGTCCTCTAAGCTCATTGTTCCCCGTGGCACCTATGATCCTGAGAGATGTTTAAAAGTCTTTTAATAAAACAAAAAAAAAAAACAATTCCTATTTAAAAATGAATAGAAAAACTACACTCTTCCATTGTTATGCACAAAAATAGTACTTTCTGAACATCAGATGCAGATTTCTCATAAGAACTAATGTGATTTGATAATATGAGATCATGGTTTCAGTTTGTTCAACATGCTGAAAGCACACCTATGGCAAAGCTATAAAAACATTACATGAATTATAAAAACCATAGAAAAAATAAGTCTAAGTGCATCAAATAATAAATGAAATAATATAATAAAATAATCTGAATAAACTTTGTAAAAATAATCTAGAAACAAAAGAAAATGCTAATCAATTGACTGATGAAATTAGATTTGCAGGAAATGTTACTTTTTATACCATAAAATAAAAACAAATAATATTAAAGAAAAAAAAACCAATAACACAGGAATGTGGGTAAAATACATGGGCAGGAATTTTGTAGGAAAATACATTAAAATGTCAAATAGCACAGGAAAATAACTACCTTTCAGAGTTTGACTGACATTTTCATTTTATTTTATCACCTTTTATCATTTAATAACAATATAATCCAATTTATTAATCATTCTAATTTGTTCTTTTGCCATATTTAAGAAATTCATATATACTCAAATTCTATTTTCTCTATATCAAGATTTGTCAAAGTGAAATATTATGTTGTGTTATATGAAAATGTATTAAATGTCCTTCTCCAGATGGACAACATATATATTGGCATAATTTATATCTGAGATATTTTTATATTGTCTTTGGATATATATATATATATACATATATATATATATAAACATACATATATATTACATACACACACACACACACAAACACACACACAAATACCAGATTACTCAAATTACTCACACTTTCTAAGCTTTAATAAGTCTTCAATAACAGGAGATAAAACTAGACATACTTTGTTCTTCAAAATTTTTAGTTACTTTTGGCCTTTTATTGTTCTTTGTAAAATATGACTACCTTGTTTATAGCATGGAATTTAATTTGCTACATTTATTTTAAAAAACAAACATATTTGGAATTATTTCTATCATATTATTTTAGTTTTTTAATTTACTATGTTTGTTTCCTCTTTCCTGGGAGTGACTCCCAGTTAATTTTGTTTTTAATCTTGGTTCTACTACTTCCAGTTGTATTCATTTTACTCATCATATTTCTCATCATTTTTTGCTATCTCCAAATAAGGGATTCATTAATATCGACTTCTTGGTGGACAAGAAAATTTAACATCTGATTTCTTAATATAAAGATTATTGGGACTGAAGATCCTTTTATATTTTGAATAGGCTGAATCTCTTTTAGGACAAAGTGGCAACACTTCAGATGATATAACAACAGGTTATGTTCATACCTATCTATATCTTTATCTATATCTTTGTGTCTATACATTTGAGTCCAATCCACACCATGTATCAAATGCCAAATTTACAACACTTATAATAATTAACAATAGAAAGTCATAATTTTCTATGCTAACAGAATTTCAACAAGGTAATATCTTTAAATTAAATGAAAGACACACCACACACAGAGAGACACACACATATACTTCAGAGGGTAGTAATACCAAATTGTACCTTGGAAAAAGTGTAACAAATTGGAAAGATCCTCACAAAACCCCTCATATTTTTAAAACAAGTATATTTCTGATTAGGAAATAATTGTACAATGTAGTCGTCGGTGTTAAAATAGATTGCAGAATGTTCAATGTGTTTGTTATTACACATTTTCAATAGGAGTGGAGTCAATGCTATCTCAAAGTTGATTATATCTCTTCTGACAGGGAAACATAGTAGAGGATATTGATTAGAAGAAGAGCTTGGGGGAGTGACATTTACAGTACAATGGATTAAGTTTAATAAGAGGGCTTACTACATGTCAATAGAAAGCTTAACCTATTCCCACATCAGTTAGGCATTATTGTCCAAAATAATTTAAAGTAGATTAAATGATTTATTGACTATACATAAAAGTCTGGAAAAAGATAAACATTAGTTTCCTCCTGATACAGAATTGTGTTCAGTGTCCTGAACACATTTTTCTCTGCTCTTACTTCTAATACATCACAGGGAATAAAATCAATTTTACTATTAAAATAAAACTCAAATTTAACTTTAGAATAGAGTACATCGTAAACTACAAATTCATTTATTCAATATAATTATAAAAGTTCTTCCACAGGTAGTTTGCAACACAATTTTGAAACATTTGACATTTAATAAACATACAGTTCATAAAAGTATTTAAATGTTGAGCTATAAAATGAAAATTAAAATATCAAATAAGGTTATTATTTTTCTAAAATGATAATATCTGCAAACTTTCAAGTGAAGACTAAGATTTGTAAAATCTCAGTATTAAATAAAAATAATTAGGACAAATGCATTCAAATTTTAAATAAAATTAATATGCAAATGTCATGAACATCTTTCTTCTACTAACCCAAAGTTTACATTGATTCAAAGTGCATCTTTCAATACTAACTTCTTATTTTCCATTTATTTAAGATTTTCTGACTCTTCCCAAGGTGTTAGGATAAAAACATTATTAGCCTTAGTTCTCAGTTTTAAATATTAGAGAAAATTGATCGGAAATTTAGAATAGAAGCCTCTGTTCTATAAATAACTCCATTTGTTTAAACTCTACTTCCTCAAAATCTCATTTCCTCTTATAACAAGTCTTTCTTATTTATTTATTTTTGTTGAATTAAAATTTATATATAAAAATGCATACAACAAAATTATGAATAATTTTTGGCAATTGTATATACAATTATAACTATTACCCTAATCAAAGTATAAAATTTATCTCCATAGAAATTTCTTCATGACTTCTTCTAGTTTATTCCCATTCCCTCACTTATACCACCTATGTTCTGATTTCTAGCATAGGTTACTTTCATCTGGTTTTTGAATCTCATCAACTTCCTGGTTTATTTCATTCAATATAGTATTTTTTTATATTCATTCATACTGCTGATGGAGCCACACATTATATTTTTTATTACCAAGCTGTTTTCAAGTCTACAAAGATAAAAATTGTTCAGAAAATCTGCTGATAAACCTTTGAGGTTTTTTTCAGTGTTTTTCTATAAAGAATAAAAATGTTATTAGAATGTTTATACAGTTATTTGTAAATATATGACTTAATAACTTTTGGAGTGAAATTGCTGGGCCATAAAGTAGGTAAAAATTTGACTTTGAAAAACAACTGCAAAATCTTTTTTCCAGTGTACTTGCATGACAAAATTTCTGTAAGTAGTATGTAAGAGCTTCATTTTTCCTTATGTAGAACAAATGTTCATATTGTTAAACATCAGAATTATAGCTATTCTATTAAGTGTGTGATGATATCTCATTATGTTTACTTATTCTGATTATGTTTTTAATTTGCATTTTTGTGATAACTAATAATGCTAGAATTCTGTTTTATATTTTGTTTGCTTTTATATTTCTTTGTAGAATGTTCATTCAATTACTTTTAACCTATTAAAATTTGGATTTTTTAATATTTTATTATTGATGTATAACACAATTCTTTTATAAATTTTGAATAGAAGTTCTTTTTCAGATAGATATTTTGTGGATGTCTTCTTCAAGTCTATGACTTAATGACTCTGTTAATTTCTCTTAATTCATTCTCTCTCTCTCTCTTTCTCTCTCTCTCTCTCTCTCTCTCTCTCTCTCTCTCTCTCTCTCTCTCTGTGTCTCTCTCTGTCTCTCTCTCTTTTCTTTTTTTTTTTTTTTGTACCAGGGATTGAACCTAAGGGCACCTAATCACAGAGCCAACTCCCTAGCCCCAATTTTTTTTTAATTTAATTTGATTTTTTTCTAAATTTTGAGACAGGGCCTTACTAGGTTGCTTACAGTGTCACTAAGTTGCTGATGCTGGCTTCAAACCTTCAGTCTTCCTGACTCAAGACTCCTGAGCCACTGGGATTATAGGCATGTACCATCATACCTGTCTAGAAGTTTTAAATTGAGAGAACTGCAATTTAGGAATAGTATTTTAGGCTTATTGCTTTCTGTGTATTCTATTAGAAAAGTTTTCAACAACAAAATGTTGAAGATATCCTGCTAATTTTTTTTTGTAGTCAGGTATATTTAACTTTTTTTTTTGTTTCTTATCATCTAGCTTAATTTTATTATATAAGATAATGATCTTAGCCATTTGTATGTTTACATACATATATACATATAAAATTTACTATATCATGTATTTTACATTACACACACATATATACATACCCATGTATGGAACTGTTACATGTATTTTAAATTGTTTCATTAACTTTTGTCCAAAAGACTGTCTATTCTTCATTAAATTAAATTTGTTGAAGAGTGAATTTGACTATAGAGTTAGTATCAATCTTTGGACCTTCTTTCAAATTTTTTTTCCATTTCCTATTACTTAGGTATATATGTTAATTCTATGTCTCTTGATCCTTTCATAATTTTCAGGATTCAGGTCTGTCTCATCATTTTGTTAAAGATATTCTAAGAATTCCTTATTTTTGTTGCTTTCCTAATTTTATTTTTTGCTTATTCTTTGCATATATGTAGGAAAAGATTTGATTTTTGATAGTGTTAACTTTGTGTTCAAATGTTCTTTTTTATTTCTATAGGATTTATCTAGTAACTTTCCTTCACTTTCCTCCATGATGATTCAATGGCAGGATTGCCACTTTTATACCTGAATAATATGTTTTGTTTTTTTAATCTATCAACATGTAGGTTGTTTCCATATTTTGGCTGTAATAATAATACTTCAGTTAACTTAGGGTTGCAATGTATATATACAAATCAATCATGATTTCTGTGTTTAAATGTAAATATATTCACACCAATAAACTTATTTAAAAATAAAATACATCAGGGACTGGGGTTGTGGCTCAGTGGTAATGCACTTGCCTAGTATGTGTGAGGCACTGGGTTTGATTCTCAGCACCACATACAAATAAGTAAAATAAAGGTCCATCAACAACTAAAAAATAAAAATAAAATACATCAAATTTTAACAAAGAGCAATGAAATATCAAGGATTATAAATAATAGAATTATTTGTATTACTGCTGATAGAATGAGAACTGGGAACAAGCATTTTGTATAACAATTTCACAAAATCTGAGAAAATAAAATATCTTCTAGCAGTATGTCTCAGCATTTCTGGATGAACCCTAGAAAAATGCTTATTTAATCTCCTTGTATACATATAATTTTTAATGAAATCTGTGGCCCAGAAACAATGTAAAATTTCATGAACTGAAATTGCCCAAATAAATTATAACTTTTTGCTTATTGTAATATCAAACTGATGTGAAAGTAAATGAACAGAACTCCAAGTGTAAATATTAAAAGCATATATTTGAGAAAAATAAAATTGTCAAAGAATTCACATTGTATACTAGGTACACAGCATAAAAATTTAAGCCATATATATGATTTAAAGGCAAACATTAAAAGTATGCATGTAACAAAAATCATAAAATTTTTCGGTTTTGAGGAAATAATCAGATTGCTTGAACTGTGTTTGATGTACAAGGTGGATAAAACAAAAGTTGTTTATGTATGTTACTACACATAAATATTTTATAATGAACGACATTGATGACATGTTTAAGGCAAATCTTAATAAAATAATAAATAAACAATAATAAAGTGTAAAGAACAGATTTTATAGAAACACTAAAACTGACAATTTTAAAAAGTATTTAGAGTAACATTAAATGATTTGCATGTATCTGGATGTGTCAGGAAAAACTTTCATAATCATTAGCATGTAGTCGATAGTGGAGAAGTTTCACAGTCCTGCAACTAGAGGTAAATTTTTTTAAATGTACACTTATATACTGTAATATTGTTTCATACTGGTGCCTTTGCTCCTACAAATGTAGTTACGATGGCTGTGGAGAGTATGAGTGATGTTGCTCTAATTATCCCATTAAATGCATATCATGTGTGAAAGGAAGCAGAATGCTCATTTTCTAGGTATTAATCCTGCTCAACTAAGAAAAGTGGAGAATATAGAACTCTTGTACTTCCCTTACAAGTTGAAATTGATGAGCTATGCATATGGAAAAACAAGAGTTTTGTGGAATTTCTATTTAATAGTCGTGTCCAGATTATTTATAAGACCAAGGAACAAAGTCATTTTAAAGAAAAGCAATTGCTACAGGCTGGAAAAAAAAAAAGACAAAAAAAAACAGGGACATTCTTTTTAAAGAAATCAGGCTGTTAAATAAAAATTTTGGCATATACATTCACAAACTACAGGAAAAAAGTGCTGTTATAAATGCTGCAGCCAGCACCTTAACATATCAGAGGAAACTGTTTTAGTTTCCTTAAGACACAGGTGTTTTTATCTGTTCCTTATTCTTTGAAAAGTAAGTTGCCAGCTGATTAACTGTTCCTCATTCCCTGGCTGTCTTCCTATGAGCCCTTTCTTATTCTTTTCTGCATTGTAGGATTTCAGTCTGCTTTAGTGTCCTAGTACTTATTTCTAGTTGGTCTGCTTTAAAATATACAACAAAATTTGGTTGTGGAATAGAGAATAATTACTTTTATATTTTCCTTCCTGTGAAACTTATGATAAGTACCAAAGTTTTGTTTTTTAATGAGAAAAGGCAATTGTAATATAAATATTACCAATAAAAATGGAAGTATACAGATTAAGGGAATATTAAAGTATCATTGCACTCATTCTATTCTTCTGGGTCCCTTTTCCGAGGACCTGGAAAACTCTCTCCAAATAGTCTATAAACTAATGTAAATGATAAAATTTTTCTTGCTGGCCTCAATTCTTACTTGCTTTTCTTGCAGTAAATATGAATTTATTGACACATGCTATGGGTCAAGCATAGTACTGTCAACTAAATAATTCTAATTAAATATGAAGTGTTAGGATGAAGGAGAAGGGCAAATAAAGAGACATTTGTCTAAAAATCCATCTGCAATTATTACTAAATATTTTTAAAATACCCTTCTTTCATCTTATCTTTTTCAAAAATCTTCATTCAAAGTCTATTTTGCCTGATGAAAAAAATTCCTTGAGATTATTGTATTTCTAGTTTAAGAAAAACCTCTAGTTAATGTATCATTTGAATAGTTAAACTATTGGCATATTCTGAGGCTAGTGAATGTGTATTTTCTTATTCTGTTTATCAAAAACAAAATCAAAAACAAAAATATGAAGATAAGACAATCATGTATTCTCTTTCATCATAGAATTTGTGAGAATTAAAGCAATATTCTTTGAAAGTTAACCAATCCTAAAGAAAACTAAGGTTGAATGTTCTTTCTCCCTGATGTGTGGATGCTAACCCACAACAAGGGGTAGGTGGAGGGGAAAAATAGAAGTTCTGTGTATTAGACAAAGGGGAATGAATGGAAGTGGGAGTGGATAAGTATGGAAAGAATCTGACTTAACATTCCTATGTGCATGTAATATACCACAGTGACTATCAACACTGTGTACATCCACAAGACTGGGATCCTAATTAGAATAAGATTTATTCCATGTTTGTATAATTATATCAAAGTAGATTCTACTGTTAGGTATAACTAAAAGAACAAATGAAAATTAAAAAAATAAAACAAACTCTTATAGTTCTACATTAGATAAATGATTAAATATTTTAATAAATGATTAAATAATAAGTAATTAAATATTAAAAACCCTACATTGTTACACAGAACAAAAATAGTTATTTAAAATCATGTTTACTGAACTTCTGTTTACTGTAAATGCTATGGTTTGGATGTGAGGAGTCCCGCAAAAGCTCATGTGTGAGACAATGCGAGAAGATTCAGAAGAGAAATGATTGGGTTATGTTAGTCTTAACCCAATGGATGAATTAATCCCCTGATAGGGATTAACTGAATGGTAATTGAAGTTGGGTAAGGTGTGGCTAGAGGAGACTGGTATTGGGGGACACGGCTTTGGGGTGTATATTTTGTATATGGTGAGTGGAGTCTCGTTTCCTTATCATCATCTAACCTGCTTCCCTTACCACAGTCTTCTAAAATTGATGTCCTGCCTCACTTCGAACTCCATGGAATGGAGCTGGCCTTGTGTGGACTAAGATCTCTAAATTAACTTTTTTCTCTTCTACAATTATTTTCCCCAAATAAAGTATTGCTCTTCTACAATTGTTCTGGTCAGGTCTTTTAGTAACAGCAGAAAAAGTTGACTAAAACTGTAACACTGGGCAATTTGGAGGCATAAAATAATTACTATGTCAGAAAAGAGTCACTCTTCTTTGATCTAATAGAATACAAGCAGACACAGAGATGTAAAATGAATTTGCTTTATTTTTTTATTTTTTTTTTCCTGGAAGCATTGACCTGTTGCACAATGTTTGCTTTTTCTTGGACCCACTCTGTGTTAGTCACCTTTCTGTCACTATGACCAAAATAATTGACAATGTTATAAGCTGGTTCCAAAGTTAAGTCAGGCTAACCCCATTCTGCTCAGAAATCTCATCTTGCATGAAACTGGCCCCCCTTCCTGAAAGAGCCCACTTGCATAGAAGTTGACATCCTCACCTTCTTGCACCCAGACCACAGCTCCCGCAATTCAGAGAACAGACGTTAGCCTACTTCCTGAGCATGTACTGAGAATATTTCTGAGAAAAGTCAACCTGGTTTTTTTTCCACCCTGTGACACATGCTCTATAAGGATCTGTAAACAAGTCAGGATGGCGCCTGGCATTTTGCCAGAGGGAGTGGTTTGTGAGGTGGCGCCAGTGAGCCATTAAGTGTGGAGATTCCTTATTGGTTGACTGCTGTATCTAGTTTATGTTAATTAAGATAAGCTGTGTGTAATGTATATATACCTCTCTAGTCCTACAATAAATGGCTCCCACTCCTGCTGTATCAATCTACATAAGTTGCTCGTCACCCCCCGGGTTATTTTGCTGCAGCCGAACTGCAGGAATTTGTTTCTCCTGCCCCTTTTTGGCTTATAATCAGTCCCCGACAAATGCTCTGTGTCTTGGGCTGCAAAACTGTCTCCTTTCTGCTTCCTTGACCCTGGGTAGAATAAATACTTTGTCTTTACTTCAAAAAGACCCAGAGTTTTATTTAGGATTTTGGAATAGTGCCTTAATAACAAGAACAACTTAAAGGAGGAAAGATTTATTTTGGCTCATAGTTTCAGAGAATTCAGTTCATCATTTGCCAGCTCTACTGCTGTAGGCATGAGGTGAGGCAAAAAATAATGGTGGAAGGACATGTCAAAGGAAAGTTGTTCACTTTATGGCAGCCAGGAAGCAGAGAGAGAAAGAGAAAGTGGGACCAAGGGAAGAACATAAACTGTAACAGAACATGGCTTCAGTGATCTTTCTTCAACTAGGTGTTGCCTCCCAGTGATGCATCCAACTATCGATGGGTTAATCCAGGAATGAATGAAGGAAAAAAGAAACAAACAAGTTCACTGTTGACAAAATTATGACATAAGAATCCTCCTGAGATATGAAAATTAAGCTGAATTTTGGCTTTTATGGCTAAAAGTAAAATGTTGTTGGTTGCTCCAGCATTCAGATACAAAGAAAAGAAGCATTTGTCAGATCATAAACTTGTTAATTCACTGAAGAAGCAAGATCACATTTTTTTTTACAACAACTTCAATTTGATTTACCACATGTTTAACAAATTATCTTTCTCTAAGACTCATCTGCTCCCTGCATAGGCCCAATGAATAGCAAGTTGAATGGGGATCTGGTAGGTGCCCATTATCTTTCAGTCTTCAAGTTCTTGATGGTGGCATTGATCACTGTAATTCTTCCATTAACCGAGGATTGGTTTGGGTTTATTATTTTCCTAGGTCCAGGCAGTTCTACTGGCTTCCACACTATAGGTCAGGAAACCCAGTCTAAGAATTTTACAAGTTTCTGAGTATGCCTAAACCAATTACACATTCCACAAGTGGAGAAATAACCACAGGTTGGGGTCAGGATAATACTGGACAAGTTGAGAAATGCTTCTAAGTTAACATTCCATTTATCATCTGACTTCTGTTAGGCATACTCTACAATGATCTTTTAGGTCTCTCAGACTTTATATCAGTTCAGATCCAATGTTTTCTACCTTAAAAGTATGATTACTGCCTTATCTCCAGTGTAAAGTCACTTGTAAAAGATAGTAGGTCTCCTCTGGAGAGATTTGGAAATAGATTTAGAGTAAAAACTTCCAGTAGTATAGTAGAATTCTTCCTAAGGGCTTTCTGTCTTTTCATGCAAGAAGCTCTGGATCAATAATTTAGCTCCAGTGTGGAAAGTGATAGAGGTGTAGTCTCTGTTTTTTTCACTGAAGTTAAACTTCTCCTCCCAGAGGTCCTCTGCTAATGAAGATCCAGAAAACATTTGGTCAATGTATTCCACCTTTAAGGACATCAACCTCCTAAGACTCTGTAGGTCAGACAATTATTGTAGCTTCCATAATGTTGTACACTACAGTATCATTTTACATTTTGACTGTTGACATCATGATCACCAGTGGGCCTAGAATGTCCAAGGATTCAATTATCCCCATTGCATTTATATTTGCATATTCGGTGAAAGACATCATTGTATTTTCTTGTCCACAGAGCACAACAAGAATAATGGGACTCTCTAACAAATTTATTATTCATACCTATAGAGAAATATGTGTATTCTGGACTATCTAGGAGATTACTAGATTTTACCTGATAAATCCTCTCTGATATTTCAACCTCCTTAAGAGCTTGAATCGCTTTCTATGCAGTACACCAAGGCAGTCCTAGATTTTCCACATCATATATTATTAGTGTAGGCTACATTTTGATGTGTCAGCCAACCAGCTAACTCAAGTGTTAGGCCCATTTCTACCCTTCATGTTGCCATGTGACATGAACAATCTCTATTTAGCACACATACATCAGTAAATTTGGCCTTATTCAACTTTAAGTCCCTTCTGCCAATATCCCACACCTTTCTCTGCATTCCATAGATACTCCCATCTTTCTGCATTTCTAAATTAGAAAAATCATGTAGTTCTACTGAAGTGTAGTATATCTTCTCTTGGGTTACAATTTTATCTCATTTTTTTGGATCTGCTAGGACTTGAGTCTGCACAGGATCTCTAGTTTAAACTGGTTTGATCTATGATTTTTGAACTTTATGAAAAAGCAATATGCTTTTAGTAAAAATGATACTGTAAATTTTAAATCTTGGTCTCTTCTTGAACTAACAATATGTATTATGACACTTTCCCCTAAGGCTGGACAGGGACCATAAGTAGAATTCCCAGTCAACCACATGAAATATTCAGCATTTCATTATAAGCTTTGTGTTAGATGCTTCTGCCTAGTTGTTGGCTGATCTAAGTACCCTAAATACATTTAAAATAGGATAGGCTAAGCTATGGTGTCCAGTAGATTCAGTGTATCACATGGGTTTTAAGTTATCAGATCTTCAATTTTGGCTGGGTTTATTGGGACATAACTCCATATAAGCCAAGGAACATTTGAAGTTACAAGTCTAGAATAGAGGGCTGGTAAGGATGGGCCCTGTGGAGACTTCACAGCACCTCACAAAGCAACTACCTCAGGATGACATTTTCATCATGAAATGCAGATTTAATCTTCTACTGGAGGTGAAACAGATGCTTCTACTGACAAGAAAGAGCAGTAGAATTTAGGAGTTCAGTGTCCCTTTCTTCATCAGAATCTTTCTAGATCACTCCTTAGAATAGCCATTTCTTCTGAAATCTTTTTTCTTAAGGCCTTCCAGATATTGAATGAGACCTGCTCACATTATGAAGGAAAAGCTTCTTTACTTGAATGTACTGGTAATGAACATTAATCTCATCAGTCGGCCACTTCTAGAAGAATGTTTCACCAAATATCTGAATACTTTAGGCAAGACAAGTTGACACAGGGAAAAAAAAAACTCACAATGTATGAAGCATTCACACCATGGATGTGTGTTTTATTTTCTCTTATTATGTTTCTAATATTTAGGGACTTTGATAATTTTACTCTTTAATTGTTTTCTTATTATAAAACACAATTGAAATGAAATTATAAAGTTTTCCTTCCTCCTGTTCAATATAATAACTTCATTCACAATTAGTAAATATTAATATTTCATATATTTATCTTTATTTCCTACATAGACTTGATATTTCACTCTTTGTTAGCTTTAAATAATATTCTTTGACACCTAGTCATTACAATGAGGTAATAAGAAAACTAATTTTATGTTTTATCTTCTTACCAAAGCCATCTGCTTCAGTTTAGTGTTAGATAAATGATTTCCAGGTTGTCAGTACGTACACAATTTACAATCTATTCTGTCAACTCTATTTTTCATTTTATTTTATTTGTTAGATTACCAATTGCTCTTTTCACCTGTAGTTCATCCTCCCATAATGTTCTCAAGAAGACTCTTTGAAGCAGTATTCACAAAGTTTCTTGCATTTTCAAAGCATATTTTCACTTTTAAACTTCAAAAGATCTGCTAGGTATCACTCTTTCCTTCCGAAAGTGTCTTATACATTTGTCTATTTCTGGGTAGAAAGTGGTTGTGCTTCTGACTATTTTTTGTTATAAAGTAGTTATTATATAAGTCATCATACAAACTGGAACAGTTTTGAGATTTAAATGTGAAATACAAATGTATATTAATTATACTCGGATTACAGATCTAAAATCAGTCCTGTACAAATCAGAATGACTAAGATTTTATCCTGAGATTAGTTTGATTTATTATGTCATAGTCCTGATAAAAGTTGATGGTAAAAGGGAAAATGTAACAGGAAATGAGAAGAGTCCAAAGGATTATTGGAAAAGACCAACAGAGAGTAGCTTTAGGGCCATGAAGTATAGAAAGTGTGGTCAAACCCACAGAGTTTTCCTGATTAGAGTCAGACCAGAAACTGGGAGTATTCATCTCTCCAGACACATCTCTTATTGTCTAAAAGATATTGACAGGGAGGCAATAATACTGAGGCATTTGTTCTTCACTTGTGTAGACAAATCTGGTTCTATCCATCTGTGTATAATTTTCTGATAGACAGGAAGTTGCTTACTATTGGGAATGGAACATTTATGGAGACTTTATGCAAAGAATTGTCAAAGGAACCTAATGGGATATAAATGCAGCACTAAGAGCACAACTTCAGTTTATAGGAGACTTATAGTCAATATCTATTCTTCAGAGTTTGCCTAGTAACATTTCTCTTCAGGAAAACAGACTTATAAGAAAAGATGTAGCAGTAGGAAATATAGTTCCCATTGCTGAAGCTGGGCTCTATTCCTCAGTTGATACATTTACCTTCCTTCAATTCCATCTGTTATCGTATTCCTCTCTATAATCATATGCGTGCATGCTATAAGGTAAATATTCTTTTTCATCTCCAAATATATTCACTTTTGCTCAAGGACAAAATTACTTAGACTATTATTCCCTTAATTGAATTTCATGGAAGCACCATTTATGGATTTTCTTTTCCTTTTTCTTACTTATACATCCACTTGCATGCTTATGTTCCTGATACCTAAAACAACATATAGAGAGACTTTAAGTAAAAAGGTATTACTCATCTGACTTTGTTCTTTCTAATAATAGGTCTTTTGAATTTCTGTGTAAAATTTAGTGTCTGCTTAGAAATTCCTATGAAGACTCTGATGTGAGGCTGGACACCTGAGGATTCCAGATTCTAGACCTTGAATCTGGAAATTCTTTGAACTTTAAACCCAGTGAGTGGGAACTTAACAGTTACTCATTGTCCCATATTTTTAGGCTAGACAGAGGTTTTACAAGTTTTTAACAAGAACACAGAGATAGTATCTTTAGCATATGAATAAGCTCTCTTTGAGACAGACTCTATCATACCTTTTGTGTGCAAACCTGGCATTTACAAGGAAAAGGAAACTTCAAACCACACTGAGTTCTCTGCAGAACTCCTGTGAATACTATTCACACTCTTTTTGGTAACAAGAAGCATAATTATGGGGAGTGTCTTTGGATAAGTTTAATTATGATAAGGGTTTTTTGGGTAGGGATATCTAGTCTGCTTCAACTCTGGCAGGATATTGATTGAGGATGCACAGAATTTTTAGATCATTTTGGATAGTATTAGTTCAGTAACAATATTTTAAGTCTTCTGATCTATAATCATGCTACATGTTTAAATTTATTGATGGCTTTTATTTATTCAAGACAATTTTGACACCCCATGGGCACAAAATTCTTGTGATCCCACAATACACAAGAATTCAGCAAGACTCCAAATGTGTATAAGATAAGGGCCTTATATCTATAAATGAGAAGAGACTGACCACCCCCAGAGACTGTGCTTCCTATTCAAACCAGAACATGCTCAACTAAAAGAATGCAATGATTGTACAATAAACACAAACAAGTAGAACACCTTATTATAACAGGCTTTTCTTTCCCTCTGTTACTTTCCCATATTAGGCACCTATCTTGAAAATAATGATATAGAAGTTAATCAAAGGGTGATCCATGGTTCCCTTTTCTTACAGCCTTCCTAACTACTTATTGCACCTATTTTTTGTTATTGTTTATTTTCTTTTTGTCAGACTTTTTGACTTACCGTTTTTATATTATATTAATAAGCTATGTCTATCATTATGGTTGCCTATGAAAGTAGTTTAATTTTACATAATATTGTATTATGTAAACAACACTGCATCATGTTCTAAAACACAATTTTAAAAACTTAAAGGAAACTTCCACATTGGTAACATTTACATATACTTGGTTTTCTAATTACAATCCCCTTTTTTAAAAGAAATTTCATATTTTATCTGTTTTGATTTTTGTTTTCTGGAAAAGTATTACTCATCCGTTGATTCTGATGAATAGTTTATTTGATATAAAATTCTAGGTTGCTTTTCTTTCAATATTCCATTGATGGCTGTCTAGCATAGTTTCTAATGAAAAATCTGTGAACATAGTTATCTTTGATCTTCTGTACACTGCAACTGGAACTTCATCTAAGGCCTGTATGGTTTATATTTTACAACAGAATGAAGCAAATGCAAGCTTACAGTCTTACAGAAGAAATCAAGCTTACAGAAGAAATCATACTTTCTTCTGTGCAATTTTTCATCCAAATCTACCTCTCTGAAAAATTGCCATTATCTTCTCTCACTGATGAGACTGTTGTACTGTGCTTTGGGTACTCCGTCTACTTCAACTTCATGAAAGGCCTTTTGGATAATAATCATCAATTTCATATCAATTTTCCCTTCTAAAGTTTGTAGGTGTGTGTGTGTGTGTGTGTGTGTGTGTGTGTGTGTGTGTGTGTGTAATGTCTGAGAACTCATTATATCAACATTTTATCCAATTATGTAATTATTTATGGCAAAAGGACAATTCCATCTTAGTTATTTGATAGTAAGCCAGAGGCATTTTTTTTAACTTTTTGTTAATGCATTTACTATTCTAGTATTTTAGAGTTTCATTCCCATCCTCCCCACACATTTTTTTTCCTTCTGTGCTCTATACTTTTTTTTCCTTCCCTTTTTAAGAACATGTGTTGGAAAAGAAATTGAGACCAAATATTTTCATATCCCTTTGTCTCTTCACACCGCTTCAAACATTTGAGTCCTCAACTCCTAGCACTAATTTTATCAGTTTACCAATTAATATTCCACTCTTAATCTAATGACTAGAACTTTGTCTTTAACTTGACTTACCAATAGTATTCTTCCAAACAAGAATTTTTTGCTGTTTAGAAGAATGATTTCATTTGGATTCTAGTTATATATTATTGCCTGCTTTCCTTCCTACCCCGCCAATATCTCTTTCACCTTATATGATAGTTCTTCTTAATTTCCTGGCCTGTTAACATTGGATACAATAGAATTCAGTATTCAATGTTTTTCTCTATCTATGTAACCATTTTTTGATGTAAAAAATTTTTAAGATTTCTTTAATTGCAATCTGCATGCTAACACCTAACAGATTGATATGTCCAGTACAGACTTGACCTCTCTGCTGCACTACCATTCTGGGCTTCAAATGACTAGTGTTTTACAAATTCGATGTGTATTACTATGTAATACATAGGCACTATAAAATGGTGGCTTAAAATTTACCTCTGTATCTAAATTGCCATCTATACTTTATAATATTATTTGTATAATGTTTTATGCAAAGTTTAAATCATTAAAGCTATATTCTGTCTATAAATAAAGATAAATTTCATTGTTTTCACTGAGTTTGTGTATACATACCAAATTCTAGGAATCCTATTTTCATTTCTTATTTCACATTTTTATTATCTACTAATTTCCAGAATAAGAAGAAATAAATGTTACTGAAATATCTCCTTTCCACTAAAACTACATTGTGGCTAATGACTAAATAAGGAACTTGAGATTATGGGCCCTACTTAAATACTACAATACATAGTATGAATAATAAATATAAAAGAGACCCATTATCTAGAACCATTCCTAGTGGTTACATTCCTACTGTCAGTATAGGAACATGAAGCAGAATAAAAAACCCCTCTCAAGAAAGGACTTGAAATATAAGGTTGTCTGTTCTGCTATTAAGAATAGTAGTAAATCAAATGCACATTTACATAATGAAAGTTTTTAATTGTTAAAGGCATATCTCACAGAGCAATTAAAACAACTTTGGTTCATAAATTAAATATATTACACTTGAAATAAGCTTCAAAATCTACCTATAATGCTCACAAAGTGAAGCTTCATGAGCCAAAAATAGTGATTTTGGTTCCATAGAAAAGTGTATTGATTTTAATACAATACACAGCTTTGTCTATCATGTTAAAGAATTTTCAATGTCTTAGTTGTGGAAAGATTTGGCCAACTCATACTTGTTTTATACATAGTGAGAAGCAGTGGTACTCTGATAAAATTAACAGCATTATTTTGAAAGACTGGAAACTGATTTATCACTTACAATTTGGAATGAGAAACTGTCTACATCAATCTTTTCTTTTGATCCTAAAATCATACCCAAAATTTAACAGTGAACTGATTTATAAAATTCATTTTTTACTTTTTCTAGCACAAAACTATTTTTCTTTGGCATTCCTGGAATTCTAAGAAAATTTGACTTTCCAGTGTTACGTTTTTATAAAATGATAGGTTATGTATCTGGACTTAGAACAAAATTAGAAAAAAGTGATATCTATGTTATGAGAAGAAATTACTGTCCTGAATGACAGAGGTATGCTCCGTCAATGATGTACCAAATATGTGATTATGTCCTCATAAGATTATGTTGGTTAGGGACATCAAGTCACCTTACTTAGTGTAAGTACACTCTATAATGTTCACAGTGCAGCAAAATCAAGTGAGAACACACTTTTTAGAACATGTCCACATCACTAAATGGCACATTACTGTACATTAAAAATTGTGACTTTCTTAAATCTCTTGGGTATTGCATAAATAGTTCTCTAATTAGTTTTAAACGGTGTGTTCAAATGAATAGCTGTGTTACTCCTATACATTAACAGTTGTCTCTTGAAATAATTACTATTTAGGTTTGTAAAGTATTCATTAAATATCTTCCAAATTACTTAAAAATCATAATAGACATTTAATGGGTGATTTAAATCCGAAATAGAAATTACATTTGATTATAAGTAACTGTAGGTTTATAAAGCTATCATTATATGTCTATTAAGACCATTTAACTTAAGTGTTACATAATTAGAGAAGAGCCAGGATTTTAATTGCACATTTGCAAACTGCTTGCTTGCTTTGCTAAATATTCATTTTATCCTTTGCAGAAAAGTGTGAGTGAGGTATGAAGACTGCATCATTTCTTTCTTAAGCAATTGCCACATTGCATTCTATAGCATTCAGTGATCCAACAAATGTATGCCATGTGTGATAATGACACCATATGCAAAGTGTAAGAAGATATTTATTTGTATTATACATCTTCAAAACTAAGATATATATTAATAATCTCTTCTCCCCCATACACTCCCGTTTAAAAACAAAAATGTAGAAAAGGAAACTCTTCATAGGCCAAGAGTCATTTTCTTTCCAACCTTTTAGATTACTGATGAATATAGGTGCTACAAGGAAACAGCTGAGATAGAAAATAGTTAGTATTGAATTTTGATTCACTGATTATTGCCTCATTCATTGAAAGTACATCCCAAGTTGCCAATAAAAAAAAGCACATTTTCCCATTAATTACATTGCTAAGCAGTTGCTTGTTATCACAGAAGTTAAGTGGGGATTAAAAGAGAGTCTAAATTACACTTTTATGCCTTGAAGTGTCAACTCATCTTGAAGTCAAGATTGGTATACAGAATTCAAAGGAAAGATTGTAATTTGATTGCACGTTCAGTTCTGTAGCTAAATAAAGTGCCTCAGACAGCCGGCTTTTAGAGGCACTAAAACTTCTTTCACAAAGGTATCCAGTTTTAGTTCTTCAGTATATCTCCATTAAGACACCTGAGGTTGCCTCTTGAAAACATGAAGAAGAAAACATTCTGCTGAGAGGAAATTTATTTATATATCATTTCTTCTTAGAATGTTTCTTCTTCCTGGGAACATTTGCATTTAAACAAGCTTTTGAATTCTTTGGAATCCATCTGCCTACACTTACCCTATTTTTAACCCTTGAATAAACATCACCTGGCAAGTATATTGTATAACCTGCTATTCTTCCACTTTCTTAATTTTGCACATATCCATTTAAAATCATGATAGAGGCACAGCTTGATCCATTTCACTTGGGACATGGCATCAGCATTTTTATTCTCCTCATGTGTACTTAATCATTCCTAGTCAACTTCTCACAGAGACATTGGCATTCAAAACCCACTTAGTACTCTTGGATAGGTTTTTTTTTTTTTAAAAAAAAAAAAAAAAAACAAAACAGCAAAGATGAAGACAACAGACAACTTAGAAAACACAATGCTACAGGCTCAAATTTTCATGGCAACCCACTCAATTTTACCTGTCTGATCAGAATTCCCTAAATCTAAGATATTTAAGGTCTCACTAGGTCCCTTATCTTTTTCATTTCCTTTGTCTACATTCTAGTTTAAACCATTACAAAATAAAACATACAGTGTCAACATTCTACTCACATTTAGCCTCTACCTTTATGTGGCAGTAAGCATGGGATCATGGTGGGTGAGTTGGTAAAATTCCTATGTCTTATATTCAAAATAAGGTAATCTTTTGATTTGAATTGGTTCCTAATTTTTGACAGTATTGATCTTTTTTTTTAAATAAAATCTCAATTTGTTTGGATTTGTTCAACAAAGAAAGATTAAGCCACAGTTACCACTGTAGAAGAAATTGCATAGATTTGAACTTTGGCTGTTCTCCATATAGGAAGTAGATTGTTAGTTCCGTGGTCCCTGGCTATTATCTCCTTCTCAACAATAAGATTATATGTGGCTATGACTGTCCCACCCATTTAATTTCTCTTACTGTCTTGTTTCTCCCTTTTAGGTGACTCCACCCTCTGATATCTACTTCAGGTAATCATCTGGAAGTTCTATGGGTATTGGATAGTGGATTAACTATGAAGTAAATGTTTGAATTTATTTGTATAGGTTTTCAAAAGGGAACTTTAACATTGCATTCACCTAATACAGTTTTTATGAACAATTTCTGACAAAAAAAATATGATTTCACTCCTTGTTTTGAAAGGTCCCTAAAAATTATATAAACCTCAGTCTTCACAAAACCTGAAACTTCCACTGGCTGAGTGATAACGATATACTAAATACAGTCACCGACAGAATGAAGCAAAAGTTTCTAAGGCAGCTTTTTTTTGTGTTTGATTTTAATACCTCAGAAAACAGGTTGTTGGTGACTCTAATAACTTAAGGCCATGCTATTTTCACAAAAGAATCTGAAGAAATCAAATATCTGCCATTGGCCTATACAACATGTTATTTCTCACCACAGGCATATAGATGTTAGCTTTGACCTCTCTGCCAATATCAGATCAGAAATGTGTTCTTATAGAAATCAATAATTAGATTTTCACAAAACAGAAGTGCAATTTAAATGAATCTTGAATGTGTATATTCTGTTTCCACTTTTATTTGACTTATTAGAATTAATTTTTGTATATACAGTTTGATGCATGAGAGTATTGAAAGCAGATATATATTAGCATTATTTTTCAAGTGTGATAAGAGGAAATGAGAGAAAGGAGTATACTCATAGAAAGCCAAATAGAATATTTTGCCTAGTAATTTTAGAAAGGATTTCCTAGAAGTTACTAATATTCCCTCCTATAATCATTCAATGAGACCCATTCCTTTGGAAAAGTACATTGATGTTCTTGGGTGTAGAAAAAAAGTCAAGAAAGAACTAAAGATAACATTCAATAACTTAAAACTTGTTTTTTTATGCTTTTAAATTTTTTTGATAGTCTATAGAAAAAAGAACATAAAAATATTATAACTTACTTTATTACTGTTAGCATCTCCATGTAACAAGTATACAATTCACACACTGGAACCTTAATAGTGCCTAAAGACCCTTTCCTGCCCACTTCCAGTTCACTTCTATTTTCTTGTCCATGGTGACCACAACACCAATTTCAGTATCATAGAGTTGGCTTTGCCTATTTTAAATATCATCAAAGATTGAGGTATGAGTGTGCAAGTATTCTTAGCAAATATATACTTACCCATGCAATTGTTGTATACATGTGAGCATTATTGTAAATAAGATGTGTAATATAATTTAATTTATTCTATGTGTACATATGGAAATTCATTAAATAATTTATAGTAGTAATATATGTTCAAAAACAGTTATTTTAGGTACTGGAAATCAAACCCAGGGCTTCACACTTTCCAGGTAAGCACTGTACCCCTGAGTCACATCCCCAGCCCCAAATGTTCAAATTTAATAGATAAGTACAAGCAAGTTTTCCAAAGCAATTGTTCCAGTTTACATTCTAAGCAACAATCTGCAAGAATTTCAATTGCTTCACACCTTCATCTCAACTTCATACTATTTTATTATTTTTATTTTGGATATTCATCTGTAGATATAGTGGCACTCCACTGAATTTCCATAATTACTATAAAACTTGAATACATGTGCATGTTTATTAGCTATTTGGATAAATGTTTTTAATTGATCTTTTTTAAAAGCCCATTTTTATTTGAGCTTGTCTATTTTTAAGCATTTATTTTGAAATAATTTAAATGTTACATTAAAATTCAAAGAGAGAACAGAATAGATAATTTTCATGAATCTATTCTTCAACTGACCCCAATATTAACATCTTATACATAGTACATTTATCAGAACTAAAAAAAATACCATGGATGTGATAATGTTAATGATGTTTCTAAGTTTGATTAAATGTCACCAGATTTTTTTCTGTTCTTTCTTGTATGTATTTTTAATTGGTGCATTACAATTATTTGTAAAATTGGAATTCATTGTGATATTTTCATACAGGTACATAGCCTGCCCAATTTTTTACTCTGTCCAATATTTTACCTGAGAACATGTACTAGTCCCTTTTCTGATTAAGGACTGGTACTTTTTTCTGTAATACTTCTATGTATTTTTTCTCCCTCCAAGCTCCAAACCTTGAGCAGTCCTCTTAAGGTTAACACTCTTCTGAATTATACGAGAAGCGGGGGTCTTTTTCCTTCCTTCCCTCCCCTCTCCTCCCCTCCTCTACCCTCCCCTCCCCTCTTCTACCCTCCCTTCCCCTCTCCTCCCCTCCTCTACCCTCCCCTCCCCTCTCCTACCCTCCCTTCCCCTCTCCTCCCCTCCTCTACCCTCCCCTTCCCTCTCCTACCCTCCCTTCCCCTCTCCTCCCCTCCTCTACCCTCCCCTCCCCTTTCCTCCCCTCCCCTCTCCTCTCCTCTCCTGTCCTTTCCTCTCTTCTTGTTTCTTGTCTATGAGTGCTACTCACTGTAGTCTCCTTGTTTTCTCAATTCTGTGTCCAAAATTTAAAATATGTAAGTTCCATCTTAATTCTTCCCTCTTCACAATAGCCTGAAGTCTCTATTAAGGCAGTAACAACAACAAAAAAAATCTTAGGGTTCCCCTCATTTGTTTTCTGTCTTTTAGAATCTCTGTGCTAGGTGTACAGAAGCCCAATATCTTAAAAACTGTTCTAGCTCGAATTTGGTAATGTTTTCAGGACAGAAGTGTAAATCCATTCCTTGCTTTTTTATCTTGGCTATAAGCAAAATACCATTATCTCTTTACTAAGATTAATTTATTATAGTAATAGTCAATTGTATGGTTATTTTAGAATATCAAACTTTATTTTTTCTATTAAGTAGTTCTTATTCTGAATAAATTAAGACTTAATAAAGAAGATCTACAAATAGATTATTGATTGTCATGTAGCATTCTTTATATTTGTTAAGCACAATTTTCTATCAAAATATGAAGGAGCAGTTTTAAGTCACACTAATAATTGCAGAAAGGCTTCCTGAAAATTGTGACGCTTTGGCTAGATTCTGAAGGATATTTAGAAGTAAACTAGATAAAAAAGAGCAATAATTTTGAGAAAATAGCACACAGTATTTATACACTGCATTTTATTAGTGTTGCAATGACAAATATGGAGAAAGAGCCAGCAGAAAGGCCCCATGTAAATAAATCAGTTCATTAAAAAAAATAAGAACCGGAAATAAATTCAGTGTTAGAGAGTATATATGCATTAAATTCTCATTCATTTTGTCTCTCTCCCTTCACATGGAATGGTATTTTCTGAATTTAAGCATGCTGACAACTAGGTATGAACTATTATGACTTACATAGTTTAATGTATGAGCTAACATGGTTGTGTTTCTGTGTCTGTAGATAGAGAGCTACACAGATAGGTATTGGTCCAAGAAGTACTTCTTGGTGTTATGTAAATGCAGAAAAAGTCTAGTTATATTCTTAGTGAAGAACATAAAAAGGCCCATAATTTTGCTCAATATTTGGGGCCTGTGTGAGGAAGGTTAGCATATAAGGAAAATTTTAGTTTTAATGTCTATGGGTACATCATTCATTTCAATTTATGATTTACCTATTTGACTCTTTCAAAACACAATGGGCAGAAGACTGTAATAAATGAACAGTTTTTATTATAATCTGATTTTTTTAAAAAAATTGAAATCTATGCTGACTTCTAGTAATGAAATGCTTTATTGTAAACTACTTACAATATGATTTTATTTGTTGCTATAGATGGACATTGATTACATTATTTTGAAATTATTTTCCATGATATGTTTAGTTTAGTAGTTTTTATGATAGTAGTTTTTGTAAGTTCTGTAAAGACATATGGGTTAGGAACATGACTTCTGACAGTCATACTTCATGCCTCTCCACTCCAGGTCTCACTTATGTTGAATGGATACAAGAAAGACTAGAAATTTACTAATAGAATGAATTGCACAATATTTCCTGTTAGCATGTTGACTCTTTAATGTTCAAATTTATACATTAATAGCAAAGTAGAGTTTTATGGTTCACTTGTTGAATACGTTTATATTATTTTCAAGAACACTGACAGAATACAGATTGGAAAATAAATTTAAAAATCACTACTAAATAGTGATAGTTGTTGGTAAAGCAGTAATGTGCATGCACATGTGCGTGTGTGTGTGTTGCTATTATTGTTGTTTTGCCTTTCTTTCCATAATCTTTGTTGTATTTTAAAATCTGTATCATTGATATCCGAAATATTGCTACCAATTGAAATATTATGGCTAAAAAAACAGAAAAACAATGTGGAAAATATTTGAATTGATTTTTGAACCATGAAAGTTCTCAAGTTTTTAAATAAGATATATTGTGATTTTGGTATTAAATCATTTAGGAATAATTTTATAGAAAGAATGACAACCATGCCATCCCTTAGCATAAATTTTGTTGCATACCTTTTGGGATTCTATATATTCCCTTATTATACTTCTCTGTGTCCACTTTTCTACTCTTAAGCTTTTAAATTAAAATGCAAACTTACATTTAGATTAATTTTTTTAAAGTCCCTATTTGTGAAACTATATACTGTTAAGCTACTCAGCTTTGCTGGGATAACAAATGGACTCCAAAATCTCAGAGTCTAATAAATATTATTTTTAATTATGTAATTTAAGAATCGTTGACCAATTCTTGCTGTCCTTCATCTTATGAATCAATAGCGTTTCGGTTCTATGCAACTTTTGATCATGAGACTAAAGATTTAGCAGCAGCTGTTAGGAGATAATACAAAGGAAACAATGCCAAAACAAAATCATAAAACTGAGAGATATAAGTGTCAAGTTTTATTAATGATTTTAAGGTGATTAGTTTAGTTTCATGTGAAGAAGAAAGTGTTCCAGGACATGGATAGTAATACATGAATATTATTAATTGACTAATACATGTAATATTATTAACTGAGTGAGATTCATGCCTCTCCACTCCAGGTCTCACTTATGTTGAAGTTGTGAATCAACTCTGTTTTATATCACAAGTCATTTTCTAAAAAGTCATATATCATAAATCCATAAAGTCAGAATTTATTTATGATTAATATTCTTATACCTACTAGCCTGCTAAAGGTTAGTCTGCTAAAGACATCAAAAGTTTCCTTGCAAATATATCAGCTCATTATCCACAAGATCCACTGACAGAACAGTAAAAAGAGAGAACCTGCCATTTTATTTCATTAATTTATCTACATTCATGCTGATATTACCCTATATGGATTACTTGTTTGCATTTAAGGATTATTTTCCCTTATGTTTTTTCTTTATATATTTATACAATTTAAAAAATAAGATCATCATTTCTATAACCCCCTTCAAAACAAAACAAACAAACAAAAAAACCTCAAAAGATATCCACAAAGGTTTGGTTTGAGATTGCACTGATTCTAAAAGTTAATTAGGAATTATTGATACTTTCACAATGGCTGGTCTTCTAAGAATATGGTGTATATCTCTCTACATTTTTATCCTTCAATTTAGGCAGCATCAGTCCTGAGCTTCTACCTTGTGATCAAAAGTGACTGCTCTAATATTACTCATTCCAACAGGTTGCCAGTTTCCAGGAAGAAATGTTAGAAAACAATGTGGATTCCTTATATAAACTTCTTGAAAAACATTTATTCATGTTCTATTGGCCAAAATTTATAGGCCAAGAGCCATACCAAGGGTATCTGAGAAGTGTTACCTAAAATAGAATGGGTTTCAGCAGATGAATTCCAAGTTTATAAAAACTTCTGAATAGATAGAAAAAAATATCTAACTTATCTAAGTAACCTTTACATTATGCAAATTTACATAAAATCCATAACAAAATATTAGGCAATAGTCCTTTTGTACAAAACAATTACAAAAAAAATATTCTCCATACTGAGAGTGTTTCAATTATTATCCTTCTCAAAATTTAAAACTCTGCTTAAGGTGTTCATTCACTTAAAATATGGATTAATAAGAACATTAGAAAAGAAGTATTGCATCCCATTATTATAAAAGTTAACAGTCCCAGGGAAAGAAAACTGTTTTATAAACTATAATCATATTTGATGGTTCAGTGTTTCCAAATTGCAATGTGTTGAAAAATTTATTAGGAAATCTTATTTGTAGAGTATTGTACACTTATCCTATTTTTCCTATCCTATCATCTCCTGGACAACTTCACAGTATGTGCTATATCAATATGTCATTATAGACTTTAATTTCATGCCTTTTATGGCTGCTGTCAACACAAGAGTAAAAAGATTAATCACTTCTGCACTTAGTGAACATACTAGGGCCTTTTAAAGATTCAATTCTGTTCATTTTTTCCTAAAAGGTTCATTGGGATGCCCAGAAGTATACATTTTAATTGACTACCTTTCCTCCTATTTCAGTGGTAACAACTAAAAGCCAGTACATTTATCAGTAAGGAAAAAAAAAAAACTTAGCATACAATACACTTGAGAGTAGCAACACTAAGTAAAACCAGCTGCTATAGTTGAAAAATTTTTGCATTGTTTTAAATGAAATGGCAAAGAAATAACCTATATCAAGTGAGGTAAATATACATATTTTTAAAAATGAGACAGTTATATATGTTTAGAAACAAAAGGTCTTAGGTCATAAGAAGATACATTGTTTTCTAAGGATACCCCTGAGCCAAAGCACAAGAAGTTGCTCTATCAAAAGTTTACAGGTACAATAAGCAGAACTTTTTGTAGATTATTCTTTTACTGTGTTCAATTCTGTGCTTGCATCTCTGACCTCTGGTTAATTTCTATACTTTGTTGGGCTTTCTTCTGGGACATATTTTATTGTGCTACTCAAAGTATTTTCAGTTACTATGGAGGAAAATAAAGTATTACCAAATGAAAAGTTCACTCATGATGCTCCTTCCTTCCAAATTCTTAGTGAAAGTGTACTCCCTAATCTTTGACTCTTAATATTTAAATAGATTCTTGCATTTCATTTTTGCTGTGTTCAATTATCCCAAGCCATATTTATTTTTAGATTGCTAAAAGGAAGTACATATAATTATGTAGAATACTCATTGACCTAAGAATGGAAAATTCTACCTTCAAATAGAGAAAACAATCCAAGATGAAGAAAGTCACTGTAGACAGTGAAATAAAGCACCATGAATCCATTTCATACCACACTCATCCTGGCTTGATACCACTTCATTTTTCTTGAAAACTTCAACATTGATAGAAGAGTTGTTCAAAAAACTTCTTACGTGATGGAAAAGGGCTACAAAAATCTCAAGGAGCTCCTCAGATTATCCTGTATCTATCCACAATACAGGTATGGCTTAACCATAGATCACAGATGAAAATTCCCTGTTATAACACTAGAGAAGAATGAATGAGGATGGCAAATTTTAAGTGAAAGAAAAAAGAACAGTCATTAGAAATGTGATCTGAGAGTTCATTGGCATATCAATAAATCATTACCTAATAATAATTAAATTGTTTTAGCCAGTAAGGGAATTAATCCAAATTGTGAACAGAATCTCCTTACTTCCTGCTGTATTATACCATGTTTATGTTCTTAAGAATTCAGATAAATCTTATAAAACTTCTCTCAGTCTACATCTACTATTAACTTTATGAACAAAGAAATTTTCCTCATATCCTGAGGTAACCTTGTTTCTGTATATAAAATCTCCTTCATTCTGACTGACAGTATTATTTTACAATCTCCATGGCTACTTGTTCAATTTGCATTGCTAGAAGCTGGAACACACAATATCTCTCTTAGCTAACTTTCATTAAAAGAGTAATTTATGACTATCCCATTAATTTCCCACATATTATTTGGATCTCTAATGCCCCCTAGGGCCAGGTCTTAGGCTTGGTCCCCAGTTTTCTGGTGCTATTGGGATATAATGGAAGCTTTAGGAGTCATGGTCTAGTGCAAGGAAATTAGGTCTGAGGTGTGGCCTTGAAGGATATACTGGGAATCCTACTACTTCCATTCTCTTTTTCGGCTTCTTTGGCTTCCTGTCCTCTGTGAAGTGAGCATCTTTGTGCCAGCACACACTCCCCACCTTAATGTTCTTCCTCATCACATACCCAAAAGCAATCTCCCATGGAGTGCAACCTCTGAAACCATAGGCAATAACAAATCTGCACTCCTTATAAGTTATTTATCTCAGGTATTTTGTCTCAGTAAGGGAAAGCTGAATAATACATAAGGAAAGCATTCATAGCAGCACCTTACTTAATGATGCTAGATAATATTCTATTTCTTTCAAAGATTGGGAGAGCTACCACATGTCTACAAGGTGGCATTATTATACAGGTCAATTAGAAATAAGTAGAACAAGTCATGGATTCTGACAAAATTATGTACCCAATGCCCACATATCTGCAATTGAAGAGTTTTAGAATGTATATCTGTCATCCTGAAAAAAAAAGTTATTTCGGTCCCCCAGCCAAAAGAATAAAGAAAAAAGTAATCCATAAGAAGTCTGGCCTTCTGTAGCAGCACCTTATCATATGCCTCAATTTTTCAAGGTCAAACGTTTGAGGACTGTCTTAATGAGTCATTGCATTTTCTGTATAAGTCAAACCAGTATTTTATGAACACAATTTTATTTACATTTTAGGTCCCCCATTATGGCCATTTATAATCTGTGTTCACTATTTTTTTGGGGGGTGGGTACCGAGGATTGAATTCAGGGGCACTGAGTCATATCCCCAGTTGTAGGTGCACCCGGCCTGTGTTCACTATTTTACATACAATGTATAATAACACTAGATAATTCACCAACCAACTCAGTATTTTGATGCATTCGAAACTGGACTGGTAAAAGGACATCAGAACAACACTTAACATAGTATTGAACCACAATACAGACAATCACTTGCAATTAGTGACCACATTGAATAGAGATGGCTCTGAGGAGCATAGTAAGATCATTCTATGATGAATGCAATTGGAATTATAAATAGGAATTTAATATGATCCAGGAATCCCATTTTGTATAAAATGAACAAATCACCATCGCACAGTTTTTACAAATAGATGACCAGTGTGTTTTGGAAATTCTGCCTCTTAGAAAAGAAACTATTCATTGTTATATTTAAATAATAAAAAAATCATAATTATATAAAATGGATATTCTATCATTATAAAACCAAGGACACAAAGAGCCAGACCATTAGGTGAAAATATTTTTGAGCTGAGTTGTTTGTTTTTTAAATAAGTACCACTTTTGTTGTATTCTTATTATAAATAAGACAACTTCATTTTCTTTCTAGCTTATGTACTACTGTACGCTTTAAATCTATATATAGCAACAACTATTTTTTTCAAAACTATTTTAATGGATTTGCCTTTTGCAGTGTTATGTAATCTATACCATTTAATAAACAGTGCATATTACTCTACCACAAAATTCTACCATCTATTACTCATTATCTATTTTTCTCCCTTTATTTCTACTATTCTACAGAGCAGAACAATAACAAATAGTTATATCCTATCACCTTGTTCAGAATCATGTAGCATCACTGACAGTAGGTAGAGTTTTAGATCGCACTTATAAAATATTTAGCAAAGCAAATTTGCATCTTTGTTTTCCTATTTCTCAACAGGGTAAAGAGACAACTGTATAAATTACATAGTATTGTTTTAGCTAGAAAAAAAAAGATATGGCAAAAAAAGATGCAGGAGTATTTGAAAGCACGATAAAAATCAAATCTTGCAGTGCTAACTCTGAAAATGAGAGAAGGTGATGGATATGTTTTGAAGGTTTCCCACCAAATTGCGTGTGTGAGAAACTGGATCCCAGATGCAAATGTATTTGGAGGTAATACCTTAAGAGGTATTGGGTCATAGAGAAAATGCCTTCATAAATAAATTCATGCTATTATCATGGGAGTAGGTTGACTACTGTAGGAGTGGATTTCTTTGAAAGGTTGAATTGATCCCTGCTTGTGCATTCTCTCTCCCTCTCTCTTTTCTTCCATGAAAAAAGTAGCATGAAGGATCTATCCAGATATCATCCCCTTAATCTTAACCTTTCTAATCTCCAGAAGCATAAGGCAATAAATTCGCCAATATGTGGTATTTTTTAATAGCACAATATGGAATAACTCAGTGGTGAAGAACCGTATGATGTGTGTGGTCTAGAAGCCGAGAGGAACAAACAAACAAACAAACAAACAAACAAAGTGCTCTCGCAGTCCCGCAGTCCGGCTGCAGCAAAATAACCAGGGGGGTGACCAATAACTTGCCTACGTTGATACAGCAGGAGTAGGAGCCGTTTATTGTAGGACAACAGAAGTATTTATACATTTTGCACAGCTTATCTTAATTAGCATAAACTAGATACATCAGTCAACCAATAAGGAATCTCCACACTTAATGGCTCGCTTTTGATACTTCATAAACCACTCCCTCTGGCATTTTGCCAGGCACCATCCAGACTTTTTTACGAACTCTAACATTCCCCTGGCAAAATACCAGGTGTTATTTTGACTTGTTTACAGACCTTAACAAAGTGCTACTTGGAGCATTCAGTTTGTAAGACTTTTAGCGGAGACCCAGTGGAGCAAGGCTATTCCTGGGCTTTTCTACTCATGAAAATTATAGATGAAAATGAAGATTAAATTTGAGTTAATTTGTTATAGCACCAATATAGTGTAAAAATTATCAACTTTTACCCTTTACTGTTAATGAACAGCTAAGAAATAATGATACAGATATCTTTCTTAAATTATTCTCTAATATTTATTAAGCATCTGCATTGAAAAGGAAATCCCATCAATTTGGGGTGAGAAAACATGAATTTATATGTAGTAATAATTCAATTATATGCAACTAGATTAAATATATTTGTATATAAACTTTTATTACTATATCATTACTGCCATAATAAATTACCACAAAAGCAGTGGGCTAAAATAACACAAATTTATTGTCTTATATTTATATGAGTCAGAAATCTAAAACAATGGGTTAAAACCAGCATGTTATCAGATTTACTTTTTTCCTGTATGTTCAACATGAATATCTACTTCCTTGACTTCCATATTCTAGAGGTTTCCTGCATTCCTTTGGTCATAGTCCTGTTCTACCACCTTCAAAGTCAGAAAACTAGAAAGTCTGTCATCATTTTTTCCATAGTCACATCTCCTCAGACTTCAGTTGAGAAACATCTACTTTTTAAATGATATTAGGTTGATCCCACCCACCTGGTCCAAGACAATGTGTACAACTCAAAGTCCATGTTCATAATGAAATCTGAATAGACCCTTATGCCAAGTAAGGTAACACAGTCACAGGTTTTTAGAAACTAGGATGTGGCTATTGTGGATGAAGACCATTTTTTTTTTTTTTTTTTTTGCACAGCACAGTAAAATAAATAAATAAAATCATTACACATTCCAGAAAAGCTAATAATCTCTCCAGATTTTCCCAAAATGCAAATGAGACAACTTGCAAAATATGCTTAAGCAAGAATTGATAGATATTCTTCATATTCTTCTTTAATCACTTGTTTTGTGTCTGAAACTTTCTTTATATAATTTTAATCTGTGCCAAGATTCTTGTGTTAGTGAGCTTTCCAACACTACAGCAAACACCTGAGATAATCAAATCATAAAAAGGAAAGGTTAACTTTGGCTCACAGTTTTTGATGTTTAAGTCTATGATTGGTTGGATTCATTGCCTTCAGCCTGGTGATGACACACCATGGTAATAATATGAGGCAGAGCAAAATTACTCACCATGTTGCTGGAAAGCAAAACAGAGAGAAAGTCGAAGGGGACTTTGCCCTGAGTCCTTTTCAAGGACTTACACCAGTGACCTTACTGTGATAAGCCTCTGTTTCATCAGTTCCCAGTAGCACCGTTGGACCGGGGGAAAAGTGTTATAGTACTTCAAAGAATATTAAATGCACAGACACATAAAAGGACATTATAAAGGCTTATTATTTCAGTGTCATTACATTGATTAAACAAACTGCCTTTATATATAATATTTGTTGATAAAGTGCATGGAGAGTTTTGCATACTTGATTACAGGATGAAATAATGCAGCTTATTTCATTTGTAAAAGTGTCATTTACTCTAACTGTAAAGGTTAAATTTAAGTTTTTCTCTCCTGTTAAGTTTAAGTTTTGCTTTTCTGTAAGTTTAAGTTCTGTTTTCCTGGAACCTGAAACTTATGTTAAAAACAGTTACTTATGTCAAAATGTACCCTGGCCCAACACCCCCTGACAAAACGCAGCATGATTATTCTGTAATGGTTATTTTGTAACAACCCCACTCTTGCACCATAACTGCCATATGAACTTCCCTGTTTAAACACTGTATAAAAACTCTGCTTAAGCTGTACTCAGGGCTCCAGTTTCTCTCAGGAGAACTCTGGGCCCCAGCATGCTGGTCCCCCCCGCCAATAAACCCCTTTGCTTTTGCATCAGACAAGTCTCTTGGTGGTCTCTTCCTCCAACGTTTGCCTGACCCTAACATTTGGGGGCTTGTCCGGGATCCAGCAGGGGCGGACGAAAGACCTCAACGGACATCTCTCGGGGTAAGGAAGGCGCCTCCTTTTTGTTTTGATTTTGTTTTCTTCATTGCGATCGCTCAAGATTTTCAGTTTTAGCGCTTGGCAAGGTGGCTGTCGGCAGAGAGCATAAGTTCTCCCCGGCGGTGGTGGACAGACGTGTCCAAAAGCCATAGACCACGTCCCCAAGGGACGCCTTGGTGGACTCGGGAAATCGAGGGACGGAAGTGCCCCCGATGCTAGGGACGGAAGAGCCCTCAGCTCAGGTGTATTTTGCCACTGATTCAGACTCAGTGACTCTGTTGCCAGCCCGTCAGGTTCTGCCGGCTACTCAGTTTTGGTTTCTGTTTCAAACTCGTGGTGGACGTCTATTGTTTGTCTTTATTGTCTGTGTCATTACTTTTACTGTTTGCATATCTCTCATTATGGGACAAGGTGCCTCAACTCCCCTGTCTTTGACTCTTTATCATTGGACTAAAGTCCGCTCAAGGACCCAGAATCTTTCTTTTTCAGTGAAACGCCGGACCTGGCAGACTCTCTGTACATCAAAATGGCCCACTCTCGGAGTTGGATGACCTCCAGAAGGATCCTTCCACCTCCCTCTAATCCAAAAAGTCAGAGATATTGTCTTCCAGCCGGGGCCACATGGTCATCCAGATCAACAGCCATATATTCTTACTTGGCAGGACCTCTGTGAATCTCCCCCTTCATGGTGAAATCTTTTCTTGTACCTGCCTCTACCTCTACCCCCACCATTCTGTCCCTAAAACCCTCCGCTCCTTCCCTTCCTCCTCCCCTTCTTCCCTCCACCCTCCCTGAATCTCAAGATCTAATCTTACTACTGATTCAGACTCAGTGTCTCTGTTAACGGATCCTCCTGGAAGCCAGGAAAAATATTCTTGGACCAGATGGACGACCAACCCAACTTCCCAATCTAATTGAAGCTGCCTTTCCCCTGAACAGACCCAACTGGGATCCCAACACCCTCGAAGGTAGGGAGCATCTGTCCACTTATCGCTAGGCTCTAATAGCGGGTCTCTGAGCGGCCGCCATACAGCCAACTAATTTGGCCAAGGAAAGAGAGATTATCCAAGGGCCTAATGAGTCTCCCTCAATGTTTCTAGAGAGAATTATGGAAGCATATAGGAGATATACTCCTTTTGATCCTCAGGCAGAGGACCAAAAAGCATCTGTTGCAATCCTTCATCGGGCAAGCTGCCCTAGATATTAAAAAAAAAACCTACAACGTTTAGATGGACTACAAGATATGACTTTAAGAGATTTAGTCAGAGAGGCTGAGAAAGTATATTATAAAAGGGAGACAGAGGAAGGAAAAGAACAAAGAAGGGAGAAAGAAAGGGAAAAAAAACAGGAAGATGAGAGGAATAAAAGACAGACTAAGATGTTGACAAAGGTCCTGGTCACAGCAGCAGATAGACTAGAAGTTAAAAGGCAAGGAGACAAAAAAAGGGTACCTAGGCCCATGCCAAAAATCGCCCCTGGCTTTAGATCAATGTGCTTACTGCAAGAAAAAGGGACACTGGGCCAGAGAATGCTCTAAAAAGAAACAGTCACGTCAGCCAGCCATCCTGACCCTGGAAGATGATTAGGGGAGTCGGGGCTCAGATCCCCTCCCCGAGCTCAAGGTAAGTTTTGATGTAGAGGGGACCCCAGTAAACTTTGAACTGGACACAGGAGCAGTATACTCAGCCCTTAAAACTCCATTGGGCCCCTTGTCAAACAAGAGGTCACTAGTTCAAGGGGCTAATGGCAGTAAATATCGGGCCTGGACAACTAAGAGGACTATGGACTTGGGGAAGGAAAAAGTTCATCACTCTTTCTTAGTAATCCCAGAATGTCCGGCCCCATTAATAGGCAGAGATCTGCTCACCAAACTTCGGGCCAGAATAACCTTTAACCCTGATGGTCCCCAAGTGGAATTTCTAAACCCTTCAGTGAAGACTCCCATAGTCACAACTTTAACTATGTCAGTAGATGATGAACATCAACTCTTCACGCCCTTTAAGACTGATCAAACGGGCAAACTACCCCAGAAATAGATAATAGATTACCCTGATGCCAGGGCAGAAACTGCTGGACTAGGCTTAGCAGTCAAAAAGCCTCCAATAGTAGTGGAATTAAAAACCTCTGCCTCCCCAATCAATATTAAACAATATCCTCTAAGCAAAGAAGCTAGAAATGGAATAAGGCCTCATATTCAAAAATACTTGGCTCTGGGGGTCCTAAGACCCTGTCAATCGGCCTGAACACTCCTCTACTACCAGTGAATAAACCAGGAGGAGACTATCGCCCTGTGCAGGACTTAAGGGAGGTCAACAACAGAGTACAGGACATTCACCCCACAGTACCTAATCCATATAATTTGCTCAGTACTCTAAATCCTGAGCGAAAATGGTATACTGTCTTGGACTTAAAAGATGCCTTCTTCTGTTTGCCTTTACATAAGGACAGCCAGCTACTGTTTGCCTTCGGGTGGGTGGATTCAGAAACAGGAACATCTGGCCAGCTAACCTGCACTAGACTCCCACAGGGGTTCAAAAACTCCCCCACTCTCTTTGATGAAGCCCTCCACAGGGACCTCCATAACTTCAGGACTACACACCCAGAAGTCACCCTGCTTCAATATGTGAATGACCTGCTGCTGGCAGCTGACACCAAGGAGAACTGTGAGTCTGGGACACAAGCACTATTATCTGAGCTTGCTCGGCTTGGTTATAGAGCTTCTGCCAAAAAGGCTAAAATCTGCCAACAGGAAGTTATCTTCCTGGGCTATTCCCTAAGAGATGGCAAAAGATGGCTCACGGGGCCCAGAAAACAAACTGTTGTACAGATACCACCCCCATCTAATAGGAGGCAACTTAGAGAGTTTCTTGGGACTGCTGGCTTTTGTAGATTATGGATTCCTGGGTTTGTATCCCTAGCCGCTCCTTTATACCCACTGTTAAAGGCAGACACCCAATTCCAATGGACCCCCAAACATCAGCAAGCTTTTAATGACATTAAAAAGGCGCTGCTATCAGCTCCAGCACTGGCACTTCCAGATGTAGAAAAACCCTTTACTCTTTACATTGAAGAAAAGAAAGGAATAGCACGAGGAGTGCTCACTCAGACTTTAGGGCCCTGCCCAAAAGGCTAGATCCAGTGGCTAGCGGGTGGCCCCATTGCCTAAAAGCTATAGCAGCAGCGGCCCTTCTAATAAAAGATGCTGATAAATTAATGCTGGGGCAGAAGCTAACCATTATAGCCCCTCATGCCCTGGAGAACATCATTTTTCAGCCTCCAGACAGATGGCTATCAAACTCTAGAATAACTCACTACCAGAGCCTGTTGCTTGACAAAGACAGAATAACACTGGGACCCCCAGCCCCACTTAACCCAGCTACACTCCTACCTGAAGAATCATCAGAGCCTGTCGTTCATGACTGTCAACATATACTGGCAGAAGAGACCAGTATACGACGGGATCTAAAGGATCAGCCACTGCCCCATCCTGAAGTCATGTGGTTCACAGACGGCAGCAGCTTCCTCCAGGACGGTAAGCGACAAGCTGGGGCAACAATAGTTAGCAGGACTAAAGTCATCTGGTCCTCTGGTCTCCCGGAAGGGATATCTGCTCAAAAGGCAGAGCTAATCGCCCTTACAAAGACATTAGAACTAGCAGCAGGCAAAAAGGCCACCATATATACTGATAGCCATTATGCATTTGCTACCGCCCATATACACGGGGCTATTTATCAGCAAAGGGGACTATTAACTTCAGCTGAAAAAAATAAATAAATAAAAAACAAAAATGAGATTCTCCGCCTTCTCTCAGCAGTGCAAAACCCCAAAGAATTAGCTATAGTACACTGCCCAGAGCACCAAAAGGGAAATTATCCCATGAGGGTGGGAAACAGAAGGGCAGATGAGGAAGCTAGATTGGCAGCTCTAAACGGAGTAATCATGTTAACACTTTCCTCACCGGGGGAGCAACAGTCAGGAGATTTGACTGCGTCGGAGTACTCAGGCAACTTATCACCTCATGAAACTGACACTGAACTCCTTAACTCCACTGGGCCTAGCCTGCAATTTCAAAAAGCCCTACAATATGTTAAAGATGTACATCAACTCACTCACCTTGGTTCAAAGAAACTACAGCATTCCTGAAGGATCAAGAGCAGAAATTTCCGCTGACCGACACACAACAACAAAAAAATAGCCGAACGGGTAATAAGAGCCTGCTGGGTCTGTCAATTGGTTAATGCTTACCCTTCCAAGCTTCCCACAGGAAAACGCCTGCGAGGAACCAGACCAGGACAATTCTGGGAAGTGGACTTTACTGAAATTAAGCCAGCAAGGTATGGACTTAAGTATCTCCTAGTTTTTGTAGATACTTTTTCAGGGTGGGTTGAAGCCTTCCCCACGAAAAAAGAAACAGCTCAAGTGGTAATCAAGAAGATCCTGGAGGACATCTTCCCAAGATTTGGCCTGCCTAAGGTAATAGGGTCTGATAATGGACCAGGGTTCGTGGCCCAGGTAAGTCAGGGATTGGCCAGGACCCTGGGGATTAATTGGAAATTACATTGTGCTTATAGACCCCAGAGCTCAGGACAGGTAGAAAGGATGAATAGAGGGGGCTGGGGATGTGGCTCAAGCGGTAGTGCGCTCGCCTGGCATGCGTGCGGCCCGGGTTCGATCCTCAGCACCACATACCAACAAAGATGTTGTGTCCGCCAAGAACTAAAAAATAAATATTAAAAAAATTCAAAAAAAAAAAAAAAAGAAAGGATGAATAGAACCATCAAAGAGACCTTAACAAAATTAAGCTTAGAGACCGGCATAAAAGATTGGACTATGCTCCTACCTTATGCACTGTTTCGTGCAAGAAACACTCCCTCTGTTTCTTTATGTAATCTCACTCCCTATGAAGTCCTCTATGGTACCCCTCCTCCAATAAGAGACTTAACCTCAACTTTGAGATTTAATGATTCTTTCCATACTCCCTTGCTTGACAGACTTAAAGCTCTTGAAAAAACCCAACGGTACCTGTGGAGACAGCTGGCCACTTCCTGCCAACCTGGAGACGAAGGAACCCCACACCGATACCAAGTGGGAGTCTTCGTCTATGTAAGGCAGCATCAGGTGTCATCTCTGGAGCCTCCCTGGAAGGGACCTTATCAAGTGCTGCTTATAACACCTACGGCAGTAAAAGTGGATGGAATCGCTTCCTGGATCCATGCCTCCCATCTCAAGCCTGCTCCCTCTCCAGACTCCAATTGGAAACTAAAAAAGACTGGTAACCCTTTCAAATTGAGTATTCGCCGTATGGATAGGGCTATGGACTTTCCCCTTGACCACCAGCAATCCTAACCCCCAGCAGCCCTAGCTGGTCCTTTAATAGTCCTCATGTTATTGTTAACTGTGGGACCCTGTCTACTCAACCATGTGGTCTCCTTTCTCCAAGCTCAAATTGGACAAGTTAAACTTATGGTAATAAGACAACAGTATGTCCCGTTAGCAGAAACAAAATGTGATACTCCTCAATAATCTATCACTTCTAGGATTAGAAGTACTCAGAAAAAGGAGTGGGGAATGTAAAGGTTAAATTTAAGTTTTTCTCTCCTGTTAAGTTTAAGTTTTGCTTTTCTGTAAGTTTAAGTTCTGTTTTCCTGGAACCTGAAACTTATGTTAAAAACAGTTACTTATGTCAAAATGTACCCTGACCCAACACCCCCTGACAAAACGCATGATTATTCTGTAATGGTAATTTTGCAACAATCCCACTCTTGCACCCTAACTGCTATATGAACTTCCCTGTTTAAACACTATATAAAAACTCTGCTTAAGCTGTACTCAGGGCTCCAGTTTCTCTCAGGAGAACTCTGGGCCCCAGCATGCTGGTCCCCCCCTCCCCAATAAACCCCTTTGCTTTTGCATGAGACAAGTCTCTTGGTGGTCTCTTCCTCCGACGTTTGCCTGACCCTAACATAACTTATGCACACATTTCTATTTCTCTTTATAAAACTTACAGACCTGTCTTTCTAGGAATCTAAAATTTGGCTGGTTTTTAACCCTAATCTCTGTTCAGTTTTCTATGTTGTGCTAAACGGTCTAAGCAAAAGTGAGTTCCTTATGAGGACATGTATTTGTAACCATGATGTTCAACAGACTTTTTAAATGCAAGAAATGGAAGAGACATATTTTTATATCATTATTTTTGGATTCATGCCCTGTACATACGTGTATAAATGTACATGTCTTCACATACAAACAAATCCACATATAAATACAAGAACTTTCCATTGAGATATATAGTTCTTATTGACTTTTTCTCTTTCTTTCTCTCTCTCTTTTTTTTTTTTGTATTTTTTTTTGCATTTCAAAAACTAAGTTACTTCTTCCCAGGACTGCTGCTGTACTACACATGGCCTTCACACAGTTCTATATTTTGACTGGTATTATTGAATGTGTATAGTAAAAAATTCACAAAACCCCCTCTCCCCCTTCATCTACAGAAAATAATTTAAGTATGCAGTATATTAAATATAGAGTCTACTGCTCTGAGGTAATAATTTCTTTCTTTTTATTTTCTTATTTTGTACTGGGGATTGAACCCATAGATGATTTACCACTGAGTTATGTCACCAGTACTTTTTATTTTTATTTTGAGACAGGGTCTCTCTGCAAGTTGCTTAGGTTGCTGCTAAGTTGCAGAGAGAATTCTTGAACTTGTGATCCTCCTCCTTCCTCATCTTCCTGAGTTGGTCAGATTAGGGACATATGTCACTGAGGTAATACTGATCTTAGTAATGTTTGATATATTAATTACTAGTATATTTTCTATATCTTACTCTGATAATCAAAATCAGCAATGATGTGAGGTAGAGATTTTCTTTTCTTTTTGATGTACTACATTTGACATATTTTTCATAGTTCTTGTTGATGCACTATAATTGCACATAATAGTGAGATTTGTTGTTACATATTTGTATATGCACACAATATAGACAATAACATTTGGTCATTTTTAAAAATTAAGGATAAAACATGCTTAAATGAAAAATATGTAATGTCTTGATGGACTTCGTAAAAGTTTATGTTCCATTTATAGCATACTTTATACCAAATAGGTTAAAAATTCATCACAAAAAAGAAAAAGAATCCTACTCCATGATATTTAAAATTACGAATTTTTAGTATTTTAAAATAACTCCAAACTAGAAAAGTATCATGTTTTCTTCTATAAAATAAAATTGGACATAATCAATTTTATGCACCTCCTAGTTTGAATGGGATATTCTTTGCCCTGTATTTATTCTAACCCTACATTAAAATGATAATAAAACATTACCTACATAAAAATTTATGAGGAAACTGAGAATGAAATCATTATTATTTAATTCCAGAAGAAATTCTAGTAACAATTTTGCTTACACACACACACACACACACACACACACACACAGGATTTTAAAAAGCACACATTCAGAAAAACAACTCATGATATAAATAAGATTTTCCCAAAGAGATAGATAGATATCATATAAAATTAGCAATCAGGGAGAGAAAAGGGAAATTGCATGGAAATGGAAGGAGACCCTCATTTGTTATACAAAATTACATATAAGAGGTTGTGAGGGGAATGGGAAAATAAACAAGGAGAGAAATGAATTACAGTAGATGGGGTAGAGAGAGAAGATGGGAGGGAGGGGAGGGAGGATAGTAGAGGATAGGAAAGGTAGCAGAATACAACAGTTACTAATAGGGCATTATGTAAAAATGGGGATGTGTAACCGATGTGATTCTGCAATCTGTACTTGGGGTAAAAATGGGAGTTCATAACCCACTTGAATCTAATGTATAAAATATGATATGTCAAGAGCTTTGTAATGTTTTGCACAACCAATAAAAAAAGAAAAATAAAATAAAATAAAATAAAATTAGCAATCAGAAAAATTAATTGAAACTAAAAACTTCAATTAATGAAATGAATGATGCAAGAGAAAGCTTCCACAGCAGAGGAGAGTAGTAAAAACAGAGAATTTCTGCACTTGATGACAGATCTTTTGAATTAGCTTAGTAAGATAGAAATAAAAAATAAATAAATGTTACAAAGAAAGTCTATGAGGCTTATGGTTCACCATTAAGCAAACAGATATTCACACAAGAGAAATTTAAGACAGTGAAGAAAATGGGGAAAGTATTGAAAGTTTATTTCACAAAATGAAGCCAAACACTCCCAAATTTTCAAAGAGATATGGACATCCAGATTTAAGAATGTCCAAGCACCCCAACTAGATTCAATAAAAAAGAACTTCGGCAGGGCATACTAGCATCAAAAAAGAATACAAAATAAAAGGAAATCCTAAAAAGAAGAAGAAAAAAGCATCCAATCACATATGAGGAAGAGAAAGCAATGATACATTCAAATACTGAGAAAAAAATAGAAATGCCAAGCAAGAATACAAAATCCAGTAAAATTATACCTCAAAACTGAAAACAGAACAAAAGTCTTTCCCAGATGAATAGAAACTGAAGAAATGAATCACCAGTAGACCAGTACTACAATAAAACATCTTAATTAGGGGTCCTACACTAAAAATATACTAGTAAATATACTAGTATACTAAAAACACTAAAAATGAAAATGTGATCACTATCATCATGAAAACTCACGAATATACGAAACTCACTTGACAGAAAAAATGAAAAAAAATATATAAGAGAATAAAAATAGTATGACAGAAAACTTACAAATCACAGAAATAAATAATAACAAATATGTGAAGACAAAAGATACAAAGCGAGCAGAGTACAACTGTCAACATAGGAGGAGGAAATTCACAGTAAATAATAACTTTGAATGTAAATAAGTTCAATTAATCAATCAAAAGACATTAACTGGTTGAATGGGGAAAAGAAAGATCTAACTCTAATCTGTTTACAAGAAACTCCCTTCACTAGTAAAGACACATAGAAACTAAAAGTGAAGGGTTAGGAAAAATATATTTTATGAAAGTGGAAACCAAAACTTAACAAGACTAACTATACTCATATAAATCAGACTTTAAGTTAAAAATTATAAAAAGAGAGTCATTATATATTGATAAAAGAATCCAGGAAGAGAATATAATAATTATGTGTGTGTGTGTGTGTGTGTGTAAAATGTATATTTCCACCACAGTGCCACCCATATGTATTTTAGATCTAAAGGGATAAATACATTCTCATACAATAATACTGAGGGCCTTCAACACCCCACTTTCCTCAATCATCCAGACGGAAAATCAATAACAACAACAACAAAGTCAGAGTTGAAACATTCTATAGAGAAAGTGGACTTAACAGGTAGTTCCAGAATATTTCATTCAACAACAGTAGGATATGCATTCTTCTTATCAGCACATGAGAGATTTTTCCAGGACAGATCATAGGTTATGGACAAACCAGGTCTTAAAAAAAATAAAATCTTAATGTGGGGACAGTGTGGTTGAGCAAGGCTGCCACCTCATGGCATCTAGAAAGGAGAGTGAGAGGATGGGAACAGGACAAGATACAGCCTTCAAGGAAATGCCCCAAAGAACCTACTTTCCCCAACTAGGCCCCACCTCCTAAGTTTCCCACACTTCCCAATAGTTCATTAAATTGTGAACCCATCAATGGGTTAACTCATTGATAAGGTTAAAACTCTCATGACCAAATCACTTTTGAAAGTCCCCCACCTTTGAACACTGTTGCCTTGGGGACAAAGCCTTCAACACATGATGTTTTAGGGGACAATTAAGATGCAAATCATAAGATCTATAGTAACAGAAAGCTTAGCAAAAATTCCCTGAGATTGAGGTGGAATGGAGTAGACTTAGGCAGGAGGGATTACTGAACAACACAAAGACGCTTTTACAGCTGATGGATAGGACATATTCATTATCTCTGTGTTGTTATCTGTCAAATATTTTCACATTAGCACTTTAAATTATGTACTTCATTAAATGTTAATTGCTTCTTCATCAGGTCAATAAAAAATCTGGTAGTAAATGATAACTAGATATCTCACTTAGTAAGATGTTTCTATATGATCTTAAATGAAATATGAATTGTAAAATGTTTCCTCCCTATGATAAAACACATTTTGCTGTGGAAAATAAGCTTTTTGTAGGTTTTATTTTGAATATCCATTGACTGTTTTATGATACTACACAGAATTTTAAAATGGTCAGAAGACTGCTGGTGGGGACACTAAAAAAACACTCTCATTTCCTTGGATGAAATCTCTAGTGAACAGTGATAGCAGCAGAGAATATTAGAGTGTTCTGTTCTAAAGGCAGTTATATTTTAGTGGTGAGTGAGGGGCATCGTTATAGGGACTATGGGACCCTATAAAATTTTTTCAGCTTAGAGTTTCCATGTAATGAATTAAATTTATTATGCCAAGGAGACATTTGGAATTGTCTATTTCCATGCCCTGGTCATAACTTGGAAATTCATGTTTTTTTGAGTCGCACAGCGAATTAACTGAATATATCATTTTAGAAAGTACATTCTAGTATTCCAATAGAAAGATTAAATCCATTTTAACTCCCAATTTTAGAGACAACACATTAGCATAGTTTATTTCACATAAACAAATGTTAGTACATAATGTAATCTTATTTAAGACTAAGATAATTTCTTTAAAGTATTGTATTTCTAAGTTTTAAGCTTTACTAAATTGTGTTGACAAACATTTTCACAAAAAAAGAATGTCAGCCTCTCAGTTATAAATTATCAGAAATATTGAATATTTGGCATATATGCATATATACTATCTATGCTTTTGTGCCACTGTGTATGCACACACACATGTATAGCATACATATGCTTTGACTTGGATATCAGGTGTCCCCAAGAGCTTACATGTGACACAACGCAAGAATGTTCAGAGGTGTCATGATAAGGTTATGAGAGCATTAAATTAGTCAATGAACTAATAAAGACTGGTAAAGATTAACTGAATAGCAACTATAGGCATGTAGAATGTAGCTGGAGAAAGAAACAGATCACTGGGGTCACGCTTATGGGATATCTGTTTGTATGTATGTACATATTGGTACTGGTGATTTAACCAGGGGCACTTCACTACTGAGCTACATTCCCAGTCCTTATTATATATATATATTTTTGAGATAGGGTCTTGCTATGTTGCTGGGGCTTCACTAAGTTGCTGAGCTGTCTTGAACACATGAAACTCCTGCCTTAGGCATTTGAGTCACTGGGATTACAAGTATGTGGACTGTGCCTGACTGGGGTTTATGATTTGCTCCTGGTTAGTGAAGCTCTCTTTATTTCCTGGCTGTCCTGACCTGAGCTGCTTTGCTCTTCCTGTTCTTCTACAATGAGTTTCTTCCTTACCTCAGGCTCAGAGATATGGAGTTGGCCAACCATGGACTGAACCTGTGAAACCGTTAGCCATAATAAACTTCTACTCCTATAAGCTGTTCTTTTCAGGTCTTTAGCTCACAGTCTTTGGCACAAAGATCGTTTAAATACAGATGTTCAGTACTGTTAAAAGTAAAGAAGAGAAAATTTGACATGAAGGAGCATAATCTGAGTTAATTTGATCGTTGTAATTATATGTTTTTATTCTGCTTTTAATTTACAGTACAACCATATTTTAATACATGTACATAAAAAGTTTCCTTCAAATCATAATAAATTCTGTTCAACTCAAAAGAGTTATTGAGAAAAGAATAGTTCATGTTTCAACTGTTTAAAGTGGATCTAAGATTAGATACAAAAAATGTGTCTAATTCAGTAGTCTATATCATCTACTTTTCTATAAACTTTATATTTCCTGACAGTCTATAATTTTCTTATATCTATTATGATATGATATTGGAAACATTTGGGGACTCTCTACAGTTACTGTTACTTACTGTAGAGAGTTACTGTTATTTCAACTGTTGAGCAATATGTGAGCTATTCTTTGTAATCATCACAACGATTTTAAAAGCAGCACATCATTACCAACAAAAAGAGAAACAAACAGTGTTTGTTACTTGGATTGTCTATTTTAATTGATCATTGATATTAAATATATAAAAGAAATTTTAACAATAGTGCTTACAACCTCCTAAGAACACTTTATTTACTTACAAGTTTTTCTATCTACTCATTTTAACCTTAATTGATCCCTCAAATCTGAGAGCTGAGCTAGGTAATAGAATTCATCTTTCAGAGTAATTCCAATAAATTAGTAGAGATTGCCACTATAGTGTCTTGATAAAGATTCTATAGTCTCAATGGATTTTGTGCCTGTGGAGAGGAAGGTGGTGGTCCATGTGATATTAAAAGTCCCTCTTTAAGATCTGCTCACTCTTGACTAGTCATTTGGTTTGTACTCTTTACATCAGGGAGGATTAAGCATCTGGTGAATGGTGTCCCGTTTTGTTTAGTGTTATATTCTAAAAATTAAATATCATAGTTCTACCATCTGGGAATGCTTCTCTGAAATATTATGAGCTTAGTATTCAATGTGAAATACTGGAAGGAACAGCACAAGTGCAAAGAATTTGAAATTCAGAAACCCCAGGGGATTCAGTCACTAAGAAAGGATGTCTATTTCTCAAGGGTAGCCAAATTTCTTTCCCAGAGAGTAAGGAAGAGCATTTGTCAACCCATATTCATTTTAAAAAATGAAGCAAAATTCTCAGGTCACCACAAACACAATGATATATATTTTGAAATTGCACTTTACTTTATTTGAATAAGAGGTAAATATGTTTTAATAATTTTATCTTTACTGATACTTATCAATTAAATATTTCCAAAGGTTAGTATAAAAATACTCTCTTATTCCCACATAGTACTACTTTGAAGCATAAATTCCTCCCCTGTTGTGTAATATATATGATATATAATATATATAATATATAATATATATATATAATTATATACATATAAAATTTAAACTTGTGTAAGATTGAATTGGTTAAAAAGAGTTCATGGAGGAAAATTCCATAGTTTTAATAATAATTGTCCTATGCAAATATTCAAGAGAATTTTTACCAGTTTCAAATTTGGTTCTTATTTCAGTTAGTTCTAATTAAAATTTGTTTCTGGGGAATATTTTAAAAAATAAACTTTCCTGATATATGAATATTTGCATTTCATCCTACAGCTTTCTACTTTCTTATAAAAGCATCTTATGATTTTGTAAATAGTTTTTCTGTATTATTTTAATTTTAAACAATTCATCTCCTAAAATTTTTTATTAATCTGGAAAGATTATCAAAAAGTATTCTTTGTGTTTAACCTCAGTACAAATTTTGTTCTACTGTATAAATATTGCCATTTCACATTAAACAATGAAGAATTCTTCTGAAAGATTCAGTATGATTTTTTGATCATTTTAGGATGTTTACTTTCCATCATTCTAAATGTTTAAAATCTGATGTAAACTGCAAACTGGAGACAGATTTATGGGGACACTTTTAAATACATTTTCCATTTCTCTGAATAACAATTCACTTGGCTTTGCAATATTTCAAGTTTTGACATTAAAATGTGGATATGATGTTGCATGTCATGGCAATGTATTGCACTTATCAAAGTCTATTTATTGAGGGAAAGAAATGAATCATATTTTTAAGTTAAAAAAAAACCCTTGAATCCTGTTTTAAGGTACATAACTAAAAATGAGTTACAAATATAATACTCAAGAAATTTGAAATGTAATAAGTTGAGAATAATATAATCTTAGTATCATAGAAACAGGATTGTCAGAGGGCAGCAAGACAGTAGATCTGAGGAAGGGTGCACTTACCAACAGTTCCTCATCTCATGATTTTAAAAGCGGGAAGACTGCTGCTCAGCAAGATTAGAAACCAAGAGAACTTACTAAACTTTATGGCTGGACAATAAAAAACAACCAACCCAAACACAGAAAGTCAGAAAATTTGAAGATAATATAAGAAACAATATGTTAGCGGTGAGCCAGTTTGGCTGTTGGTGGCAACAGTGATTACAACAGAGACTGTGGCTGCGGAGGTGAGTGGTTGGGGGAGCACAAGCAGAGGCAGAGATCAGCACAGTAGAAAAATATGGCCTTTGGAGATCCTGTAGAATGGAGAGGGAAGATGTTATTAACGGAAGCACTTTGAGGAAGGGGCTTGTTGAGTTAAAAGTGATCAAAATAATTTGGCCCAAAGACAGATAGCCTGGTGGGAACCAAGGTCCCCGCATGGCAACCATTTGAAAGCACCACACAACAGACAGTAGGGGTAGGAGATCAGAAACACATAAAGTTGCCAGTCTAATCTAGCATTTGCCTAGGTGAACTCGGAATATTCCAGGATCAGTGTGACTAAAGCAGGCACACTGAGAATCGTGCCTAGTGTGATTCACATCACAACATGCTGAGGACAGAGAGGTTCCTTTGTCGCCAGTGTCCCATAAGATAGATCTATTAGAAAGGTGTCAATAATGGCCAGACAGGAGCATCTGCACTCCAGATCTGATCCTGGGTAATTAACATCCATAGCAGTGAATGTACAACTTGTGGAAATTTAGACTCCACACCCTAAAAATGAAATTTATAAGAGGCCTGGAGATTAAGAAGTCCAAGAGAGATTAGCATCTCCCCAGCAGCACGGGATGTGGATCAGATTTCAAAGACACATAGAAAAATTCCAAAGGTGAGCTAAGACTAAATCCCAACTACTGGAACTTCCAACTTATAACTCAGCATCAGCCCGGGCTACAGAAGTATACAACTAGTCAATACTTCCCAATCTATCCCAACCTATACAGCGAGACAGAAAGCTGAAAACGGCTAAACCCAGCTTTGGCTCCTGACAGCAGTGGTGGGCATTTTGGTGAGAAGCACAAATATGTTCAACTACCCTTGCACTAAGGGATACAGACCCCAAAAATGAAAAACAAAGAATGAAAATCCTTTTCAAGTATTTGACCAACTCAGCAAAAACAAGCCTTTTTGTATCTCATTAAGAATTTTTATTTTTTTTTTTTTACTATTTCCCCTTGGTATTTTTTCCTCTCATTACCCCTTCCTCACTCTCTTCCCCACTAATTGTCAGATTTTCCTGTCCCTTCTCCCTCTTTTTTATTATTATCTCACTTTTAATTAATTTTAGTCCTTTTGCTTTGTAGCTGTCATCTGCTACCTATTTCCTGCCTATCATTTGTTCACTTTTCAAATATTTAAAACATTTTCTTGCTTCTTACCCTACTTTCACTTTACTTAATAAGCTATAATCCTGCTATCTGATAGAGTTCTATAGTTTATGTAATCCCTACCCAATTCATGTGATTATTAATATAGTGGATGATGTAGTAGACAAACAACATTTAATGTCTGATCTAGTTTACAGTTGTTTATTGCTCGTATTTTCTTTCTTAAATGCTGACCCCACCAATTCCAGACAGGTATTAAACAGTGGTAGAAATTTCAAAGTGGTAATATTACTAACATTATTGTTATTCTTGGCTTCTCCTTCCTCTAAGAGTGGCTAGAAAGTCCTTGGGATACTTCAAGTTCACAGAGTAGAGATCCTACTGCTGAACAATACTTATAACTCTACATGTGACCTAGTGCCACTCAGCTTTCAATAATATTTCACACATTTAGAATAGGAGAGACAAAAACCACAAACCTCAAATCAGTTCACAAGGAGGAATAATTAGAAGAGATATCAGGTCCCACTCTTGAACATCTATTCATACATCAAAAATACAAGTTCAAGAACAAGAAAGATTGTTTGTCCATGTGAGTGATCAAAGCCTTTGAAAAAATAAGGAAAAAGGTAAGTGACCTCCCATCAATAATTCACAATTCCCCAAGAAATTAATCCACAGATAAGGAAGTAGATGAATGATGAAAACGAAAAAATATCGTATTAATTTGTTCAAAGAATATCTAAAGAATGAAGGAAGAGAAAAAATACAAGAGATAAAAGCCCATCTCAATAAATAAATAGAAAGATTGAATAGACACCAATCATAACTCCTGAAAATGAATCAAATTAAAAATTCATATCAAAACATCACCTAGATATTAGATTTCATAGAAAATGAAACTTCAGACCTTGAAGACAGGATTATATGAACTTGAATATTCAGTATGAAATAAAGGAAAAAAATAAAAGATTATGATGAGAATATGCAAGAAATTGTGTCATCATAAAGACAACAAATCTTAGAGTCATTGGGATAGAAGAAAAGATAGGGACATAGGCTAAACGCACTAAAAATCTCCTCAGTGAGATAGTAGCAGAAAAAATTTCTGCATATTAGAAAATGAGATAGACATTCATATGCAGGTGGCATATAGACAAAATAAAAGTAACTTATCTTTTTTTAAAAAAATTTAGTTGTAGATGGACAGAATACTTTTATTTTATTTATTTTTATGTAGTGCTGAGGATTGAACCCAGTGCCTCACACATGCTAGATGAGTGCTCTACCACTGAGCCAGAGTCTCAGCCCCAAAATAACCTCTCTATGGCACAACATAATCAAAATATCTAACATATAAATTAAATATTTGATATTAAAAGATGTAATAGAAAAACATCAGGACGCAATTAGAGGCAAACCAAAAGGGCTTACTTCTTATGTCTCCACTCAAACCTAAAGCTATAAAGGGCCAGGAATGAGTTATTACAATCTCTAAAACAAAACAATTGTCAGCCAATATTGCTACATCCATCAAAGCTATCTTTCAGAAACAATTAAGAAATAAAAACTTTTTATAATAAGGATAAACTAAAATAATTCATGACCACAAATCAGCACTATAAAGAATACTTAAAGATAAATACTCCACCCAGTTTTTTTCTTTAAAATCTCAAAATCTAGCACCAAACCTCCCACTTAGATGCTGATCATTAGAAGAGCAATCAACTAAATGCAAATGAACACAGACTTGATCAAAACAATACAGTAGAAATAATACACATCTGTTGATAATAACACTGAACGTGAAAGGTCTTGACTCCCCAGTGAAAACACATAGATTGGACAAATGGATTTATAAACAAGATCTACTATATGCTATTGTCAAGAGACTAATCTCATACACAAAGATACATATAGGCTGAAAATAAATAATGGAAAAAATGTTCTGTTCTAATGGAATCTTAAAATAATCAGGAACAACTATTTCCATATATGACAAAGGAGATTTTAAATGAAAATAAAGTTTTTAGAATACTACTACATACTGGTAAAAGGAAAAAACAGCAAGCAGCTATAATAATAGTAAATATAATTGTCCCAAATGTCAGTGTACTTAATTACATAAAAAGCAAAATACTTCTTAACATTAAATTACAAATAGACCACAATACAGTTATCACAAATGGACAGATTATCCAAATATAAAATCAATAAAAATATTTTGTACCTAAACAATACTAAAACTGAAATGGATCTAATAGAAATCTAAAGCATATATCAGCCCAAAATAGCTGAATATACTTTCTTCTTAGCAGCTCACAAAACATTTTCCAAAATAGAGCAAGCATATTATAGGTCACAATGAAAATCTTTAAAATAATAATATAGATATAGATAGATGTAAATATAATCCTGTGTGTCATACCAGATCATAATAAAAGGAAATTAGAAATCAACAGCAAAAAAAAAAATAGAAACAACAAAAACACCTGGACATTGAACAATACACTTTATTGTTTATAGCAACAAAATTTGCAGTAGCCAAGGTATGAAAAGATGCCTGACAATAGAAGGATGCATTAAGAAAATGTCTTATATATACACAATGTACTTTTACTCTGCCATAAAGAAGAATGAAATTCTGGCATTTGATGGTAAATGGAAAGAACTGGAGAACATTATGCTACAAGAAAATACCAGACTCAGAAAATCAAAGATTGAATGTTTTCTCTCATTTGCAGATGCTAAAGCAAAATAAGGGGGGAAATGGGGGTAGATGTGGATCATATATAATAATGATATTAAGAAGATCAGTGGAGTAGAAGAAGGAGATTGAAAGGGAAGAAAATGTGGATTTTTAAAAATTAATTTTCAAAAAATAAAGCTATGTACATGCATAAATGTTCCATAGTGAATTCTACTTTATACATATCTATAAAGTGTCAATCAAAAAGAAATTAATACAAGGAAAACCTGGAGCATAGAGGGCAGCAAATAAGGGAAGGTAAGAGGGGAGAAAAAGGACAATCACCAAGGACTGAAATGGAATAAACCAAATTCTATGCAGGTAAGATTTTTATGTGAAAATGAACCCAAATAGTATGATAGTATGTCTAAATATAATTGTGTGTGTGTGTGTGTGTGTGTGTGTGTGTGTACATACACACACACACACATTCTATTTAGGATAATATATATATTAGACTGGGGTGATCTAAAATTTATCAAATTTATCAAATTCCAGAACACTTCTAAAAACTACATTCTGCTTCTTCTTTCTTCCCCACTAAGTGTTCATTGGGGACATCACTGATCACCATCAGCTGTACTGGAATCAATGTTTCATCAAACAATCATTGCATTTCAGCACACCCTGGCTGCAACCCCTGGGAAACTTCTAACCCATAGGACCATACAAGTCAAGGCAAAATATATTTCCTCTTCCATCTGAGAACTCAAATATTTAGAAAGCATCTTTGAAATATTTTAGCATGCTTTTCTTTGCAAACAATGTATTAGAAGCTCTTTCCCAGTAAGTTTCTTTTCCTTTAAATATAACCCAACTAATTTAGATGTCTTTCTTTAAACCTATTACTCAGAGTGTCTTCCCCATGAAGAGTTTAACCAACAGGAATTATAGGTATAAAATTACTAACTATGAATGCCATGTTTCTTCTGTGCTCATGGACTAAGATCACATTTAGTCACACAGTGATTGATTATGGTGCCCAGTAAAATCCTTAAGTGTCTTTCACATGTACTTCCAAAATCCTGTATTTCTCACATTGTGAATCTGCATGATTGATATTAGAAAACTGAGAAGAGAAGCAAGTATTTTTTATTATTTATGAAGATTACTTAGTAACAAAATTGAGGATTCTATACACAATAATTTCTGATTCAAACCTTGGCTTCAGAGAATATATTTTAGTAAGAATATAGAATCTGAAATTAATCTGAATGAATCTAGATTCAGCTCATCCCCTATAAAGTGAGGATAATATTTCTCCCTGGCCTGAAAAAAAATACTGTTACATGGATTACAAAAGATAATTGTCAGTAATTATTTGTATAATGATTGCTATACTGAAATAAAAATCAATCCTAATGAATACTATGGTGATAATGGGGTTTGGTGGAGAAAAGAATCTTATACTCATCATCTAAAGTTATTTAACTATGTGAAAGCTGAATCATCATACTAAGTCTATAATCTCCATAGCAGCAGAAGGAACACACTGTACGTTTATCAAGAGTGATAAACAGACAGTTATAAAATCAAACTAGAAATTTAAAAGAAATGGATGTGCAGTAAATATTTTCAGTAAACATGGAACATTGATGTGTTTGTGTTCAGGTTCATCTGGAGAAATCAGGGTCTACTACACAGAGATTATACAGTTTGAATTCAAAACAGAAGATGAAAAGATTTAAAGAAAGTCAGCAAAAGTGATATTCTAAGAATATAGCAACAATTTCTTAGAGCTCTAAGAAAGCCTAGTATTGTCAGGGATGAGGAATTGTGAAGCATAAACTGTGAGGAAAGAAGGGGAGGAGAGCCGATTCTTGAAGGGCTTGCAAATCATGCACAGTGTGTTAAGTTTTCATCCTACATGCCAAAGGTAATACTGGGAAGAGATGGAGGAGGACAAAACCATATTAATGTCATAACCACATTCGAAAGTTTGAGAGATTAGAGTGGCAAGAATAGAAGATGTAAGATTGGACAAGAGTGCACTCAGTGGCAGGGCAGTCTACATGTGAGAAGTGAAACAATTTTGTTGAGAAAAGATGTGAATATCACACAGGAGAACTGACACCAAGCACCAAAATATTTTGGAATAACAATTGTGGGATCTTAGAACCAGGGATTTATGAAAAAAAATTCGAGTTTTTTTTTTGTTGTTGTTGTTTTTGAAACAGAAGAAATGGATGGTTTCATTCTGTGAAAAATGGAATGTAGGAGGGATTTTTAATCTGCCTGATGCTGCAATAACAGAAACCATAGACCAGGTAATTTATACAGAATAGAAATTTATTTCTGAGTCTCTGAACATAGGTAGTCCAAGATCAAGGCACCGGTATCTTTGGAAGACCTTCTTACTGTGTGCTCATGTGACAGAATGTCGAAAGGAGCAAACCCAATCCTTCAATCCTTTTTTATACCAATTTTAATTTATCAATGAAGCCAAAGACCTCACAACCTAAAAACCTCCAATTAGGTTACAGCTCTTCACAGTGTTGCATTGATTATTAAGTTTCCAACACACACATTTTGAAGAACATAGTTGTAACATAGCAAAAAGTTGGAATGAGCTGGCAATTGCTAGATTAGGATCTAAACTAACTCACTTTGGAGTATTTGAGTCACAAGTGACAATATGTGAGAAGGAGAAAGATTTTGAGAAATAACCCTAATATAACTGAGAGCCCAAGACACCACTACTAAATAAATTGCCCTGATAAAATATTCAGAATAAAAAGATCTATCTCAAGCTTTAAGGAATGCCAAAGACCATCAGAGGTTTAATGGGTATATTTGTATGCCAAGGGAAAGATGCCAGTAGATCCAGAAAACTAAGTTACATTTACAGGGAGAGAGCAGAGAACATTTCAAGACAATGAGTGGTTTGCATTTAGGAAAAATAAAAAAATAATAATAATACTTTCTTTTGTCATTTAATGGAAGAAGGACATTAAGGTGTTAGTACAGATAAATGGGTAGTGAAGTTGGTAGAATTTGACTTAATTCCTGTCTAGTCTACTTCATTCTCCTGTATAAAAAAGAAGAACAAAATGAAAAGCAGAACAATTTGATAAATGTAGAAAAATAATAGAAATTATAAGATTTAAAAACATCAGAGATACAAAATAATTGTTGGGAGCAGTGAGACAGATAACGTTCCATGAACACACCATAGGATGATTCAATGATACACAAAATTATAAGAGGTTATGAGGGGCAAGGGGGAGGGGAAAAAAGGGCGAGAACTGAACAACAGCAGAGGAGGTAGAGAGGGAAGATGGGAGGGGAGGGGTGGGGAGAGGAGGGGAGGGGGGATAGTAGGGGATAGGAAAGGTAGCAGAATACAACAGTCACTAATATGCCATTATGTAAAAATGTGAGTATGTAACAGATGTGATTCTGCAATTTGTATTTGGGGTAAAAATGGGAGTTCAAAACCCAATTGAGTCAAATGTATGAAAGATGATATATCATGAGCTCTGTAATGTTTTGAACAATCAATAAAAAAAAAGAATGTTGAAGACTCAAGGAAGGTCAGAGTCTTTATACATATAATGACTGATGAGAATTTTTTCCACTAGAAATTAAGGACTTTTTTTTTAACAAGATGTATTTTTTATTTTTAATTTTTTTCAATACCAGGGATTGAACCCAAGGGTACTTAACTATTTAGCCCTTTTTATATATATTTTATTTTGAGATGGGGTTTGGGTAAGTTGCTTAATGCCTTGTTAATTTGCTGAAGTTGACTCTGTATTTACTATCTTCTTACCTATTCCTGAACTTCTTGCTATTATCTGAAGTAACACTTCTCCCCTGCTACATCTACCCAAAGACGTCTAGCCATAAAAGCACATTACCTCTGTATGAAATTTTCCTGAAATATGATCAGAGACTTTCATAAAAATTATATTAAATATATCATCAATACTAAAATGTAATTGTTTAGTATATGTTAGCTTCGTATCTTTATTCAATGCCCAGTTATTTGTGTTAAATTTGGTGTCCCTCAAGGTCTTTGATATTTTTTTATACATGATCATACAAACAGTTGTTGATATACTATGACTAACTCAATACAAACCATTATTTTCTGATGAGTGTTACAGATCTGGGATGAGTAAATATGATCTTACAGAACAAAATAGTGAATATTTTCAACTTTCCAATGTAGCTATCAATGTCTTATAGAAAGAAAACATCCATAGTCAATATGGAAATTAATAGGCAGCTGTTTCAATATCATTTATGAATACACATTGGTTTTTCAGATTATTTACACCTATGATAAACATTATTCCTCTTTTGAATTTTTCCAAATCACTGTACTATATCAAACCATTCTTGGTGTATGCAACATATAGAAGTAGTTTGTAGGATATTTTTTACCTATGTTGCAGAGTTGAATCATTTATATTACAAAATTTCCAAAATATAAAGTATTGAAGATTGCTAAACAATATATCCTTTTATGTGTTTGCACTCCATTTTTTATTTTAAATTTTAAAGCTAGAAGGTAGCTGAAAGAATTTTTTTTTTTGTCTTATGAGCATGTGTTTAAGCACATGTTTCTTGAGATAGTCAGTATGTACCTGCAAGTCATGAATCCTAAGGCATGTCATGTAATATCTCCAAGTCTCAATATGAAATAAGAAGATGCTATCTAACAGGATTTTAGTAAGCATTCAATAAATTAAGACCATAATTTTTTTCTTTGACGAGTGCTTAGTACATAATAAATACTATTATATATATTTAAATATATTACTCTCAATTTTTTTCAGCAAATATGCGATTTTAAGCATTAGACATTCATCACTCAATGATAAAACTATTTTTTAGGGCATCTTAATACTTTTTCACATTCTTTACTAAGAAAGTTTATTTTTAGCTTAGCTCCTAATGAAATATTTAGTGGTCATAAAATATAAAATGTCTGGTTTAAATGCATTCCAGAAAAATAGTTTTTTTTTGGCTTATCTTGAGACATAGCTCATTGTACAAAAAACGTCCCAGATTTGGTAAATAACTTTAAGAGTAAAACTTTGGAAAGTTGGTTTGGTTGGAGAAAAATGGAAAAAGAAGTGAAAAATTTATTTCTTAGTATTAAATGTTAGGAAATAATAACCGTTATAGGATATATTATTAATTATGTTCATTAAAACTTATACAATATAAAGATTAAAAGTAATTGAATTCTATAAAGCTTCTTTTTGACAGTATGATTAATTGAAGCTATTTATAATAAAAGGGTGCCTTAAGATGTATTCATCAGAAGGTGATAGATGAGAGATCGATACAGAGTCCAAAGATATATGTTAATTCATATATAAGTTGTTGGTAGAGTTAACTTTGTACCTAGAACTGTTTTTTAGCTCTTGAATTCCTGAATTCTTACTTATCTGTGAAAAATTTAACTCTTTAAAAATATATTCTGGAAATAATTATAAACATAAATGTGAAAGCAAAAACAAAGCAGTCATGAGAAATATGATACAATATTTAATGCAATACTAATCTTTGCCATTGATTATATCTACCATTGAAATATGAAATGCTAGAAATAATGTCAAGAAATGTGCCAAATAAAATTTGCCACTCAAGACATAAGTATAAATGATGTTTATTCAGTGATGCCAAAAATATATAGCCAGGAGTGTCTGATACAGTAATCTTAAATTCAAGAAGTGGGAAAAATATGTTCGAGCCTGTAGTTGATTCTTTATAAATAAATCATACTTCTATGAATAATTGTATAAGCAAATCAATTTGTGCAGCATAAAATATAAGGAAACAGCTTCTTGGGTTTGTATCTATTTTATAAAGCACTCTTTTGGCCAAACATGTGCAGTTCCTCACTTTTTAAATCATCTGTAGTAATAGATGTGTGACCTTTGAAGAAGTGTTTAAGGTCTAGAAATGTCTTTCCTCAACATAGATGAACAAAAATAAAAAGAATCCGATGGTTATTAAACAGTCAAATTCATGATTTTAACAAAGCTGGATAGTAAGCAATATATCTTTCCTTTTGTAATTGCTCAATATCAGAGTTTAGACTAAAACTCATATCTAATGATTTCAAACCATGTTAACTTATTTTTATAAGATTCTGCTTAGTTTTAATAAATGTATTGAACATTCCAAGTAGAAGTCACCAAATTATCCGCATAATATTAGTGAGTTTTAGAGAAACTAGGGATTAGCGTAAGCAGGAAAATAAATGATTTTCATAGTAAGACCCATGGCTACAGTGAACCAACTACAAGAAAATGGAGAAATTTTTATGACAACATATTTTTAAGTGCATAAAAATTACTGCTTACAAATTAACATTTAATTTTAAAATTTTCAAAAATTTTTAAATTATTCAAAGATGAATCAATGTATGCCATGGGAATGTCTGACAAAAAGGCAGCTTTTTATCCCCAATAAACTATTTTGATAGATTCCACAGGTACTACCATCAAAATCATTAAGATAAACACTTAAAATAGTATAGAAAGCTCTAAAGATCTTTTGACAATGTGGATGACAAGACTTGGTTAGAACACTCCTCCCTTTTAAACCTCTATATAATATTATAGTTAATTTACTATATTTAATAACTAAATATTCAATGTATTCTAGAACTTTACTACAAGTTTACACATGGATTAATGGAACCTTAGGGAACATTATCATTAAGAGTTGGTTTTTCTTAAGGTTGATTAGTATACTGCTTTTCTCTAAAGTGATTATTGTAAGTGGTGTTTAGTGTCTTCTCTGTAAGTAGTGCTAATACCACACACAGAGCAAAATTATCAATGCCTGGATATCACCCAGCCTGGGCCTCTTAAGAGAAAGATGCTCACTAAATAATTCTTTGCATTAAAGAAGGAAGCAATAATAATTCCAATAAATGGCCAGACATACAAGCAGTATGAAAAAAAAAAAAAAACAAGGTGAAAGAAGACTCCAAACAGCCAGGAACACCTCTACAACTGATCACATTGAAAACAGAGTATACAAAATTTCAAAGAGCCAGGCACAGTGGTGCACACTGCAATTCCCAGAGGTTCAGGAAGCTAAAACAGGAGGATCATGAGTTCAAAGCTAGCCTCAGCACAAGTTAGGTGCTAAGCAACTCAATGAGACCCTGTTTCTAATTAAAATACAAAATATGGCAGGATATGTGGTGCAGTGGTCAAGTGCCCCTGAGAAAGTAATATATTTATTTACAAATTATATAAAAAGAATGAGTATCTTGACTATATGAATAACTAAAAAACTCAGTAAGGACAATCAAATAATAAAATTTAAAACTGAGCAAATGTACTGGGAATGAGCCTCATGTTTGCCTAGCATATGTAAAGCCAGCAGTCCATACCCAGCCATAAGAAAAAAGAATTCTAATAGATATTCCATGAAATGGCTAGATAGATAAATAGAGACACACAGGAACATATATGTGTGTACATATATATGTTCCACATCAAATTTCACTAGGGAAATGTAAATAAAAAAACACAATGATTTTCACTTAGAAGGACTATTATTTTTTTAGTTTCAAAAGAATTTTTATTTATTCATTATTATCTACTTTCTCATACAATTCAAGAAAATCACTCCAATTTACCCCTGATATTATAATCTGCTGGAAATATTAGAATCATTTTTGTAGAAATATTTATGAGTATCTGGTTTGATCTGAAGCAGTTCTAATTCTGTCAAATAATATCCACTCTAAATGGAGTGGTAGAGACTCAACAGAAGAGCAAGTTCAAATTGAGTGAAAATATTGACACTAAGACATTTGCCAAATCCAAAATACTTATAAAAGGAAAAGAATCTTGCTAAGAAGTCCCTTATGTGAAAGTAAAAGAGATCATCATCCCAGTAAATGGGTAGAAAAGCTAATAATATAAAAAATCAAGGAAACAAGCCACCTCAAATTGTTCACAACATGACATCAATTGACCCATTGACACCACAGTGGAGGAAATGCCAGAAAAGTAATTGAGAAAGTTGAAAATTAAAATGATCAATGAAATTACAGAAGATATGAAGAATAAAAGAAGACAGAAATCACAGTAAGTGAAAGATTATTTTTAAAAAGAAGTAGAGATTCTGAAAAAGAACCAAACAAAAATCCTAAAAATTAAAGGTTCAGTAAGTCAAGTTAAAAATTCAGTTGAAAGCACAATTAATAGATTAGATCACACATAAAACAGATTCACAGACCTCAAAGACAAATTACAATCTTTAAAATAAGGTTTATTAAAAAGTAAAGATATAAAGAGATCATGACAAAAATATTAAAGAAATTCATGATCACATTAAGAGACTGAATCTAAGAATCATTGTTGTAGAAAAAGTCTCAAAATACAAAAACATAGATTGGGTTTTGTTTTTAGTCTATCCTTCAACTCTATGAATTTGGAGAGTATAGCTCATTTAATTTCATTGTTATTATAGAGAAATTATTTTATTTCTTCACATTTTGATTGACTTCTAATGTTTAATTCAGACTTGATTCTCCTTTAATTCACTATTTTTCTAGTGAGAGCCTTCTATATGAGGGCTCTGATATTTATTTTTTATTTCCTCTGAATGAAATATTTTATTGAGTATCTTTTATATTGCTAGCTTAGTGATTATTAATTAATTTAGTTTCTGCTAATCATGGAAATACTCAATTCTGAATTATACTTTTCTGGATATAGCAATTTTGATTGGAACATATTATCTGTAAATATTTAATTCATTTATTTATATGTGGTAATGAGAATGGAAACCAGTGCCTCACACATGCTAGGCAAGTGTTCAACCACTGAGCCATAAACCCAGCCCCTATTATCTTTATATATTATTCCAAGCCCTCCTCCTGGCTTTTAGGGTGTCTGGTCTAAGAAATTAGTGAAAAGACTAATTGACTTACCTCTAAATGTGACTTCCCATTTTTCTCTTGTGACCTTTAAATTTCTAGCCTTGTTCTATATATTAGACATTTTAAATGTAGAGTGTCTTGGAGAGGATATTTTTTTTTTGAAACTTCTTTTACTTTGTATTTAGAAGGACTATTATTTTTTTTATTGGTTGTTCACAACATTATAAAGCTCTTGACATATCATATTTCATACATTAGATTGAAGTGGGTTATGAACTCCCAATTTTGCCCCAAATGCAGATTGCAGAAGGACTATTATTAAGAAAGAAAAAATTAACAGATGTTGAGGATGCAGGAAAAAAAGAGAACATTCAATGCTATGGATGTAAATATAAATTATCATTGCTATTTTGGTGACCAGTATGGAGGTTCCTCAAAGTTCTAAAAATAAAATGTGTCATATGATTCAACTATTCTACTTCTGGGAAACCTGCACTTGTGTGTTTATTGCAGCACTTTAAGAATATCCAAGAAATGAAAACAACTTAGGTGTTCATTGAGAAATAAATAGACAAAGAAAATGTGGCATATGTATACAATAGAGTATTATTCAGCCATCAAGGAGAATGAACTCCTGTCATCTACAGCAACGTGTACAAATCTATAGAACATGATTCTAAGTGAAACAAGCCAGTCACACAAAGACAAGTAATTCTATGTTCTTTCCATATGTAGATATTAAAAGATATTAATCTCAAAGTAGAGGAGAATAGAATAATAATCATTAGAAACTAGGAAGGATAAGGGATGAAGGGAGGTTGAATAATTGTCAAAACACAGAAGAAATCAGTTCTAGAGTTTTGTAGCACAGTAGGGTAGCTAAAGTTAGCAATAACTTATTGTGTATTTTATGAAGCTCTTTTATTATTAAAGGAGAGAAGGCTCTAAATATTTAGCAATTACAAAGAGATGGAAATATTAATTTCCCTGTTTGATTAATACACATTATTTAAATGCACTGAAATATCACACTATAGACCATAAATATGTATAATTAGGACTTGTTAATCCAAAATAAAATTTTAAAATTGGTTAACAAGAACTGACAGGCTCATTTAATGAGTGTGATATGGCTATTAGATATCAAACATATAAGAATTCAGCTCAAAAATATTATATTTTCACAAAGGAAAAGGGTTTGGATCTCAAGGGACAATGAATTGAGGGGAAAGACCTAGGTTATCAGGGAGTATCTAATAGAAAATAAGGGCTAAATTAGCAAGTTTTATTTATGCAGATTTATGCTGTTGCCAACCCTCTATCTCTGATGATAAGAGTGGACCTTGTTTTCTTTATACCTAAAAGGAGGATACATTCACAGAGAAACTTTGTCACCGTCACAAGGCAAAATTTTGCCTTTCCTAAAAAGAAAAGGCAGAGGATCTCTCTGCATCTAGTGACTGTCAATTGTTCTTGACTCAAAATAATCCTATTCCAAAATGTCATATTGTGAGTTGGTAGATTATGGACCCTTGAGTCCAAAGAAACCATCTTGCCTAAATTTTGTGAATCATGAAAAAATTAATCAAGCATATAAATATACATGCTCACACTCACTACAATTTTTATTATTGTTATTCATTTAACATAATATAAAACTAAAATTTTTAATTAAATATGATTGGTAACCCATTGATGCAAGGTCAAAATGATATTTTAAAGGTATAGCCAACACACTCACTAGCACCTGTCTGAATGAAATTTTCTCTGAATCACTCTACAATTGCTGTGTAAGGCAGTCCCACATTTATATAGCTCATTGTGAGACAAGCTGTAATGAATCTGAGGGAAAAAGATGTCATTTACATTTTCATTGTATTCTTATCATATTTAGTTTTCATTTATTGCCTTATGAACCCAGCTGTAATTTTTGTTGTTACATGGTTTAAATGCCAGCAACAAGATAAGTGATAAACACGTTGGCACAAGATTATCATTTCCTCTAGAATGATATACTTTAAAAATATTCCCTAGATGTTTAGGCAGCAGATGGTATATAATAAGTTAAACTTCTATTGCAGTCATGAGTGAGCAATGATTACATTTTAAATCAAATCATGTTCTCAGAAGTATCTTGATATCTCATTTTATTTGATAATTGCAGTATGAATAGTCCAAGTCTTAGAAGTAATCAGTGCAATTCTATGTGCCTTTACATTTGATAAGAAATATTCATTTATAAGCTTTTACAGATAATCAACAAGACATAGAATTACACAACTCTGTTTGTTATTTCACTTAATAACCCCAAATATATTGAGCTCATAACATGTGTTAAGTTCTAAGGCAGGTGATAGGAATAAATAATAAATATATGATTCTGCCTACAAGAAATACTTAATGAAGTAAAATAGTCAGAAAAATATGTTTGCTATTAGTATAAGGAATTGAGAATATAAAGAACAAAGAGCTATTATACAGGAAATAATTAAAATATACTTTGGAGGTAGATCACAGGTTGATCTTGAGAGGTAATTAAAAATTATAGAGCAAGGGAAGATATTTAAGGCAAAGAGAATTCTATAAATTGGATCCAAAATAGAACAGATATGTTTGAAGTTCAATATGTTTTTCTTCTTAATGGGAAAAACCTAAAATTATTGCACATTTACTATGAGATGAGAATATGGAGGTACTAGAATTCATGCACACTATTGTTAGGGAATGTAAAATGCTACAAGAACTATACAAAACAGTCAGTGATTTCTCAAGGAGTTAAACAATACCTAAAATTCAATATATACATTCAACTTCTCAGTATTTATCTCTAAAAAATTTATAGTATATGACAAGATCAAGGAGTCTACACAAGGATTTACAGCAGCTTTATTAAAAAAAACCTTTCCCTAAATAGGTAAGTCCATTCATAAACCTGTCTATGAATAGGTAAGTGGATAAAGGTATTAACTGTCCATTATTACATAAGTGGATAAAGAAACTGTGAAATTTTCATAAAGTGGAATACTAGTCAGTAATAAAAAATGACCCATTGAAGTCTGGGGGTATTGCTCATTGGCAGAGCTTTTACTTGCCTAGCATGAGAGAGGTGTCTAAATAAAGACAGAAAATCTATTAGTGTTTTTCTGGGAATACTATGAAGGCTGATAAAAAAAATTCCTTATACTGGTTAAAGAAATGATTCAATAAAATTTAACAAACCTTATAATGGTAAAATTCTGAATCCTTAAGAAAATATGTCTTTTTTCGATTTTTAATCCACTACTATCTTTGAAATTCTATCAAATTAAAAAAGAAAAAAGAAACAAAAACAATAAAATCAATAATTTTATGTAATAATCATTTTAATATTATAGATGATAATATATATATATAATCCTAATAATCTAATTAACTATGAGATTTATAGATTTATATTCTTACAAAGAAAAGGTTTTCAACATATAATGTTTGATCAATTAATCTTTCAAATAGAAAAGCTAAATATTGTATCTTTTCTGAGATCACCAGTAATATTTGTTTTGAAGAACTAAATGGTGAAAAATAAATCAGTAAAATATCTAGACCAGAGTACAAAAACATATTTTCATAGCTATATGATAGACTGGTAAGCTCTAATAACCCTAAAAACATAGTGAAAAACTGGTGACCAATGTAAAAAAAAAAAAACAAAAACAAAATTAGTCTATTAAGTTAATGACCAGAAAAACTGAGAAATACATGTGCATCACAAGCAATTAGGAAAGGATTATACTGATAATATAGAACAGATTCTTTAAACATTGTAAGAAAATACAAATAAATTGAAAAGTAAGTAAAGATGCCCTTGAAAGGCACTTCACATACAATAGTTGACAATTTGAATGTGTTCTCAATATTTTTAAAAATTGAGGATATATGAACTGAAACCACAGTGAGACATCACTCCACACTCAACAAATGATGAAGCTGAAATGAGGGGCACTACTGGCTTTTATCAAGGATGGAATGCATCTGAAAAACATAATATCCTGTTTTGGGAATGCATATTTTTAGAACCACTTTGGTTCTTTCTCCCTCTCTCCCTCTCTCATCCTCATTCTTACCTCTCACCCTCCATTTCACCATCTTGTTATACAACAATAGCCATCTATATTTCAAGATTAGCGTGGATTATGTGGGCATATTTTGTGTATTTGTTTTCTTATATTTACAAATATAAATATTAAAGAGTGGAATACAATGATGAAATTAATCAACAAAAATATGGATGATTTATTTCCAAAAATATTGTTTAAAAGAACCTATATAAAAAAAGAGTACATGTTGACATACTACGCAAAAGAGTACATGTTGACATACTACGCGAGCCCAGGCCCAACCCAGATCAGCCCACACCACTCTGAGTGGGACCCAGGATCAAAGCAGGCCTGGGTCCACCCCTTTACCAGCATGGCAGACACCTGCTTGAGCCCAGCCTCCACAACAGGACCATCTCTTCCTACCAGAAGACTGCCATGTGAGCCCAGGCCCAGACCAGATGCTCCCACACCAACTTGTGTAGGTCCCAGGTCTAGGGTAAGTTACCTGGGAGCCTAAGCCTAACCCATCTTGGGACACCACAGTCAGTGCCGTAGCTTTCCCCATGCAGTAGTACCTAACTTTTTGAGAGTAGACAGGGCCTAGAAGCAGCAGCTTCTCAGAGCAGACTTTCCAAAGAGAGTGTGAGGCCCATCCTTTCAGCCCCATCTCTGTAGGACATTGCTTCCATCTTTGGGCACCTTAACTATTATCTCGAGTTACCCTCTGCTATTGCCACCACTAATCTTACATGCAGTAGCATAGCATACACTGAGGGATACCATCAGAGTCTGGAAGCTCCAAATCAAGGTGAGGTACAGACAATCTGCATGTGTACTAAAAGAATATAAGAAAAAACTCTAATGTCTCAGATGCACACTTCAAGAAAGAAAGACACATAGATATCATGAAAAAACAAGTGAAAGTGCCCCAAACAAACCCGGACACTATAATAACAGAATCCACAGACAGTGAAGTTGATGAAATGTCAGAGAAGGAGTTCAGAAGGTCATAATTAAAATAACCTGTGAATTAAACAATGACCTAAATGAGCAAATATAGGCAAAAATTAATTGCTCCAACAAACAGAGAAGAGAACAAAAACAGTAGCAAAAGATTACTTCAAGAAAGACATAGAGACTGAAAAAAAAAATGCCAGAAATCCTTGAGAAGAAGGATACAATAAACCAAATAAAAATCTCAACAGAAAACATAACCAATAGACCAGATCACATGGAAGAAAGAACATCAGATAATGAAAAGAAAGTATACAATCTGGAAAATAAAGTTGATCACATAGTAGATAGTAAGAAGCCATGAACAGAACAACCAAGAATTATGGAACAGCATCAAAAAATCAAATCTAAGAGTTATTGGGATAGAGAAAGGCACAGAGTTTCAAACCAAAGGAATGCACTGTCTTTTCAATGTGATAATATTACAAGCATGAATAAGGAATTGGAAAACCAAATATAAGAGGCTCACAGTCACCAAATGTACAAAATTACAACATATCTACACCAAATCACATTATAATGAAAATGCCTAGCATACAGAATAAGGATAGAATCTTAAAAGCCACAAGAGAGAGGAATCAGATCACATAGAGGGGGAGGTCAATTTGTATCTCAGCAGATTTTTCAACTCAGACACTGGAAAAAAATAGAGGTACTACCTGCATTCTATCAGATCATAATCGAATGAAATTAGAAATTAATGATAATGTAAGAAATAAAAGCTACTCCAACACCTGGAGACTAAATAATATGTGACGGAATGAACAATGAATTGCAGAAGACTTCAGGAAAGAGATTTAAAAAAATTAGAGGTGAATAAGAACACAGAAACAACATATTGAAATCTCTGGGACACTATGAAGGCAGTTTTAAGAGGAAAATTCATTGCATGGAGTTAATTCTTTAAAAGAAGAAAAAGTCAACAAATAAATGACTTAACATTACATCTCAGAGCTCTAGAAAAATAAAAAATCTATACCAGAAACAGTAGAAGATAGGAAATAATTAAAAGCAGAGCTGAAATTAATGAAATTGAAACAAAAGGAACAATTGAAAAAATTGACAGTACAAAAAGAAGCTTCTTTGAAAAAAATAAAATTGACAGACCATTAGCCATGCTAACGAAGAGAAGGAGACAGAAAACTCAAATTATTAACATAAGTGATGAAAAAGGAAATAGCACAGTAGACATTACAGAAATCCAGAAGATTATTAGAAATTATTTTGAAAATTTGTACTCCAATAAAATAGAAGACATTGAAGGCATCAACAAATTTCTTAAGTCATACAATTTGCCCAGATTAAATCAGTATGATATACACAATTTAAACAGATCAATTTCAAGAGACAAAATAGAAGACACCATCAAAAGTCTACCAACAAAGAAAAGCCCAGGACCAGTTGGATACACAGCCAAGTTCTACAAGACCTTTAAGGAAGAGCTAATACCAATACTCTTCAATTTATTTCAGGAAATAGACAAAGATGCAGCACTCCCAAACTATGAGATCAATGAGACCAATTGTATGGCCAACTCTTTGAGACCCATATCACCCTGATTCCAAAACCAGATAAAGACAAAATCAAAGAAAAAAAACTTCAGACCAATATCTATAATTAACATAGATGCATTCTCAATAAAATTCTGGCAAATCAAATACAAAAACATATCAAAAAGATCGTGCATCACAGTAACTAAATGTAATTCATCATATAAGTAGACTTAAAGATAAGCATCATACAATGATCTCAATAGATGCAGAAAAATCATTGACGAAATATAGCACTTCTTCATGTTCAAAACACTAGAAAAATTAGGGATAATAGGAACACATCTTAACATCATAAAGGCTATCTATGCTAAGCCCCAGGCCAACATCATTCTAAATTGATAAAAATTAAAAGCATTCCCTCTAAAATCTGGAATAAGAAAGGGATGTCATCTTTCACCACTTCTTTTTAACATAATTCTTAAAACACTGGCCAGAGCAATTAGACAGATGAAAAAAATTAAATGGACACACATAGGAAAAGAAGAACTCAAATTTGCACTATTTGCTGATGACAAGATTGTATACCAAGAAGACCCCAAAAGTTCCACCAGAAAACTTCTAGAACTAGTAAATAAATTCAGTAAAGTAGCAGGATATAAAATCAACACCCATTTGTCAAATGCATTTCTGTGTATCAGTGGCAAGTCCTGTGAAAGGGAAACGAGGAAAACTACCCCATTTACAATAGCCTCAAAAAATAAAAATAAAATACTTGGAAATACTTAATGAAAGAGATGAAAGATCTATATAATGATACTTAAACAATCTCAAAGAAAGATATTAAAGAAGACCTTAGAAGATGGAAAAATCTGCCTTGGTCTTGGATAGGGATAATTAATATTATCAAAATAACCATGTTACCAGAAGAAATATACAGATTTAATGCAATTCCAGTCAAAATCCCAATGGCATACCTCATAGAAATAGAAAAAAGCAATCATGAAATTCATCTAGAAAAATATGAGACCCAGAATAGCTAAGCAATCCTTAGCAGGAAGAGTGAAGCAGGTGGTATCACTGTACCAGACTTTAAACTATATACAGAGCAATTGTAATAAAACAGCATGGTATTGGCACCAAAACAGACTGTTAGACCAATAATACAGAATAGAGGACACAGCGACTAACCCACAAAATCACAATTATCTTATATTAGACAAAGGCACCAAAAACACACATTGCAGAAAATACAGTCTCTTTAACAAATGGTGCTGGGAAAACTGGAAATCCATATGCAACAAAATGAAATTAAACTCCTATCTCTCACCATGCACAAAAGTCAACTCAAAATGGTTCAAGGACTTAGGAATACAACCAGAGACCCTGCATCTAATTGAAGAAAAAGTAGGCCTCAATCTCCATCATGTGAGATTAGGTCCCAACTTCCTTAATAAGACTCCTTTGGTGCAAGAATTAAAATTAAGCATCAATAAATGGGATGGACTCAAACTAAAAATTTTCTTGTCAGCAAAAGAAACAATCTGTGAGGTGAATAGAGAGACTACATCTTGGGAGCAAATCTTTACTTCTCACACATCAGATAGAATACTAATCTCTATAGTATATAAAGAACTCAAAAATCTAAGCACCAAAACAACAAATAACCCAATCAATAAATGGTCCAAGGACCTGAACAGACACTTCTCAGAAGATGATATACAATCAATCAACAAATATATGAAAAAATGTTCATCATCACTAGCAGAGAAATACAAATCAAAACTGCTCTAAAATTTCATCTCACTCCAGTCAGAATGGCAGCTATTATGAATACAAACAATAATAAGTATTGGCAAGGATGTGGGGGGAAAGGTACACTCATACACTGCTGGTGGGACTGTAAATTGGTGCTGCCAATATGGAAAACAGTATGGAGAGTCCTCAGAAAACTGGGAATGGAGCCACTATTTGACCCAGCTATCCCTCTCCTAGGTCTATACCCAAAGGCCTTAAAAACAGCATACTACAGGGACACAGCCACATCAATATTTATAGCAGCACAATTCACAATAGTTAAACTGTGGAATCGATCTAGATGCCCTTCAGTAGATGAATGGATAAAAAAAAATGTGGCATATATACACAACAGAATATTACTCAACAATAAAAGAGAATAAAATCATGTCGTTTGCAGGTAAATGGATGGAGTTAGAGAAGATAATGCTAAGTGAAGTTAGCCAATCCCCGAAAACCAAATGCTGAATGTTTTCTCTGTTAATAAGCAGGCTGATTCATGGTGGGGAGTAGGGATTGGGAGCATGGGAGGAATAGATGAACTTTAGATAGCGAAGAGGGTGGGAGGTGAAGGGAGGGGTCATGGGGTTAGAAATGATGGTGGAATGTGATGGACATTATTATCCAACGTACATGTATGAAGACACTAATTGATGTGAATATATTTTGTATACAACCAGGGATATGAAAAATTGTGCCCTATATGAGTAATAAGAATTGTAACGTGTTCCACTGTCATATATAAATTTAAAAAATAATTTTAAAAAAGAGTACATGTTTCACCAGCCCAGTAACATGAATTTAAAAAGAAAGTAAATATGTGATGTGGGTGGATGTTATTGTCAAAAGGAAGAGGAACAGGATTCAAGGATGCTAATAATGTTACATTTCTGAATCTCCTTTTAGATTAGTGGGATATTTTCGTTTTTTGCTAATATTTTTGTACTACATGTTTTTCAGTGTTCTAAATATCTGATTATTAAATAAAACTTATTTGGCTATGTTAAAGCCCATTTGGGGTTATTTTTCTAAATACAATGAAATAGAAAAAGCATAAACAAAGTTGTGAGAGAGAAAATTTAAATTATGAAGACAAAAAGACTGATATTAAGACTAAGGAATACAGGTATTTTAGAGGCAGAACAGCTAAGGAAGAAATAATAAATGATATGTAAAAACTAGCAAAGGTTAAACAACTAAATATCTGATTTCAAAAAGCAAATAGCAGGAAAATATGAAGTATATTTTGTTTCACAAATCCATACCGTCCCCTAGCATAATATTGAGCACATAGCATATACTATACCATAACTTATTGCACTGTCAATGTTAATGGTTATTCTAAACATGGAAAACAAATGTTAATCAATGTATATACTCTTGCTTATTATCTGGTTTTGAATGCTTAAGCTGTTCTCATTAGAATGAGTTCATAACTGCAATTAGAATTAGAATTATTTCTTGGAACTTGAACCCAATATATACTATGATATAACACTAAACAAATATTTGATAAAGTACTAGCAATTGTTTAAAGATTGCACAGTAATTAATAACATGTAGTGCATTCTTATTCATAGTTTTTAAAATTTTTGGCAAAGCTCTCAATATTTTTAGAAGCATAGGTTTATATTATAGAATATATGCTCAGGGGAATAAAGCAATACATTAATTTCTGATAATAAATATCAATCGCCACTTTAAACCTCACATTTCTTAATTGTAACACTTTAATACAAGTTATCTTATGTTTTGAGGTACAAGTGTATATATAGATCAATTGCTATCATCTACAAATCCTAAAACTAATTATCCTCTGGGAAATAAGCAGTGTAGGATTTTGGGAAAGCCAAAACCAAAAGGATTATTTAGGTAAACATATAAAAGATGTGATATAAGTAAACTGTAAAGGATTTTTATACATTAAAAACTCTCTCTGAGTAATGAAACCAAAAAGGAATTATATATAATCCCCAAAAAGTATTGTGGGAATGGATATATATATATAATCCCTTGTAATCCCTTGTTGGCTTTGTAACACAGATGATATAATTATACTCTTTGTGTAACTAGTTTTATATATGTGCATATATATAAAACACACATATATAACATTCATATACATTACATACTTTCGTATTAATATATGTATATATTTATATGTGAATGGCGTAATTTGATTTTTCTTTAAGTAACTAGTGTTAAATTATATTTTCTGAAGATCACAATACTTACCACTCATCAAGATAACTTAGAACAGTGCCATAACCCTATAAGCATACTTAATTCCATACTCTTAATTGAGTAGACTTGTGACTTGCTTCTGATCAAGAGAACTCAGGGCAGAAGTGCTGCTTGCTCATTGGCTGCCAAGCCTGAGTACTGTCTTGTTCACTGGAACTCCTGACACTGGAGCCGAAATTGTAGACAGAGGAAATCAAATGACTCTATGTCAACTATGCAGAGAGTAAGCCTAGGTCACATGGAGAGTTCACATAAAAGTGTTCACCCCGAGAGTGCAACTGAGATCTAGGCTAGCAAAAACAACAATAACCACCAATGTGACACAATCTTTCTGCAGGTAATTGCTGCAAGCAGCCAAACCCACCCACATTTTAAGTCTTTTGAACTAAGAGTCCAGCTACTCTAGAAAAGGGACAAGCCATATCCTCTGCATTTTCTCTGAAATTTTGGTCTCCGAATAGATTAAGAAAGAACGGATGTTTTATAAGTAACTAAGATTTAGAGTATTCTAACAAAATTCACTAAAACAAAAAAACAAAAATTTATTAACTAATCATACATTTTAAAATCATCATGAAAAATCTATTACTGAACTCTGACATTTTTCAGAAGGGCCAGTACAAGCTTAAAACCATTGTTGTGTGATATTCTTTGCCAATGACAATTAGCTGTGTGAGGCAGTGCTACCAGATTCTGGTGAACAGTTCATGTGTTTAAATTATTATAAAAGGGCAATGCAAAGATACTATAAAAATTTAATAACTAAATATAAGGATGGACTTACCTTTGATTATTTTGTTGTTGTTGTTTTGGAGGGGTACCAGGGACTGAACTCAGGGACACTCAACCACTGAGCTACCACCCACATGCCACATCAGGGCCTCACTGAGTTTCTTAGTGTCTGGCTTTTGCTGAGGATGGCTTTGAATTATAGATCTTCCTGCCTCTACCTCCCAAGATTACAGGCATGCAGCACCACAACTGGCCTGGAATTCCCTTTGAAAAGAAACACATAATTTTCAGTTAAGTTTATACATGAAATACCTTTCCAGTCTCAGAGATATGAAAGTAAGCTACCTGATACTTCAAACTAGATAAATGTCACTATAACACATTTTATTAATAATAAATATACCTGAGATACTGAAATAAAGATAAAATAATTTATAAATTTACTTTGTATGATAGACTCCATGCATCTTACTTGGAAGAAAATTATTTTTTTCAAACAAGAATCATCATTTGTTTTTGAAATACACACTAAAATTGATTTAACATATAGTAAAATTATTTTAGTTCATTTATAATGTTTTCTCTATTTATATATTAGAAAGAATAACATGCAAGAAAATATACTTCATGATGAAGCTTATTATCTTACTTTTCAATAAGATGAATATATACACACACAAACTCAACACAGACAATGAGGAAATCTGGTAGTTAAGACAGTGACGTATATTCCAACTTAGCCAATTCTCACAAGTTTAGAAATTCAGACATGATGTTTCCAGTTTCTAACTTCCAAAATAATTCATTATAAAATTGACTATTTTAATTTTGAACCAATTTGTTATTTAGTTCTGTAGTGTGACTCATCAAATATAAGACTAAACATGAGCACTAAGTGACAAAAGTAATATAATAGCAAAAAAAGAAAAAAATAGCATGGTGTGAGGAAGAAGCCCATTTGTTTAGATTCATATTAATTATTTCATGTGCTTGTTCATTAGTAAAAAAGGAAAATTTCCCCATTTAGCTGAAAAAAAAAGGATGGTTGAAAATTAATAAAACATTAATGCAGGTAAACCATGAAAAATGATTTATACCACAAATCAGTAATGATGGCAAAAAGGAAGTAGAGCACAAATGACCTGTTGAATTTGCAATTTAAATTGAGCATGTAGGTAATGAGAAGCAACATTCTCATTAGGCCAGATATTTAAAGTAACTAGTTGCAAACTAAAGCTGAAGACCCCTGGGTAGCAATGCAATCCTATGCATATTGAATGTCTATGATGCTTTCTACATACCTCTTTAGAAATTTGTATAAAATTAGCTTCATAGTCAAGGTAATATCACCTTTGTGCTTATTTTACCTGTATGTGTGTTTGGCGGGAATTTGCAAAATTCATGAGAAAGTGGTATTACTTGCATATGAGGATGATGCGGGTCTTCTGTACAGAAACCAAAGAAAAGAAGACTTTTTGATCTCTGCTTTTGAGGTGATTATAAACGTGGATTTAGGAGACTTCTGTGTGTATTCTACATGAACCACCATGATTTATGATGGAATTTTGCCCTCAAGATGATTTTGAAAGGATAGATATATGCATGGTTTTAAAATATATTATTCAATGATAATTAAAATATATTATTCAAAGATAAATATAAGTATAATAGCAAATTATAAAATTCCATCAATGAACTGTAAGTGAATATCACAAAATAAATAAGTCAGTCTGAAAAGATTACGTAGTATATGATTTCAATTCATATGACATTTTGAAAAGGCAAAATAATAGACACAATAGAAACATCAATGGTTTCTAGGAATTTGAGAGAGGTTTGAACAGATGAGGCTCAGTAGTTTACAGGGAAGTGAAATCACTCTTTTTGGTACAATATTTGTGGATATATGACTTATTGATTGCTTTGGGGATTACAACAGCTGAATGGTATAGATACTTTGGAAGGACATTTGATAGCTACTTATAAAGCTAAATAGAGATTTGGTACATTTACCAAAATCTATAGAAATTTACAGCACAATAAAAGTTAATCTTAACATATGCAGATTGATGATAATAGTTTTGGAGGTTGGGGAATTCTAGGAAGGAATATAAACTGTCAAAACTGAATAACTCTATTACAAATACACAAAACCTCAGTGAAGGCGATGGGGGAAATTCAGGATGACAGATTAATTTGCTAATGGATGCAGTAGGGAATGTGTTTGGGGTAGAGTAACTACAATGAGAAAAACCTGAGAAACACTTCAGGTGATTAAGATCAACATCAGTGATGACATGTCATGAGTATGTAATGAAACCTTCATGTGATGTGACAAAAATAGCACTTTACTCTATGGTCTTTCTCCCCCAAGCTGATAACCTCATTCTAATAATGGAAAAAAAATCAAATAACTTTTTTTTTTTTTTTTTTGGTACTGGGGAGTGAAACAAGTGTTGCTTAACCATTGAGCCACATCCTCAGCCCATTTTTTGTATCTTTTTTAGAGACAGGGTCTCACTGAGTTACTTAGGGCCTAAGTAACTAAGTTGGTGAAGCTGACTTTGAACTTGTGATCCTTCTGCCTCAGATTCCCAAGCTCCTTGGATAACAGGTGTGCACCACCACTCCTGGCCAAAATTTGCAAAAGAGGGTATAAAATATTTGACTAATGTTCCTCGAAAGCAGCTAAGTTATTAAAAACAAGAAAAGACTGAGAAACTATTAAAATCTTTACTTGCCTAAGGAAGCATGAAAAGCAAATAAATATGCTGCCCTGTTTGGAATCTTGGAGCAGAAACAGACATTAGATAGCAACTGGATAAATGTCAATAAACAATATCCCTTCAATTAATAATAATAACTTGTAATGTGGGTTCTTAATCATAACAAATGTGACATTTTAATGGAAGATGTTAATAATAAGGTAAAGTGGGATTGTAGACATATAGAAATTCTCTGTTAGCTTCTCAGCTTTTCTGTAAATTTAAACTGTTCTAAAAAGAGTCTGTTTAAGAATATTTTAAGCAATGAATAAATTATAAAATGATTAAATCATTCTCTAAATGTCACAAAGGTGTCCTTAGTTTACTAGGACACAAAGAAGAGTTTAGCATTTTACCATATCACCAATACTGAAATTTACAGTAAAATAACAAAAAAGTTATCACTATACTATTCAAGTTTGAAATGGATGATAACTCTCTTTTTACTCCTGAATAATGATGATTATAAATATTACCTACTTCATTCTTTAGCTAAAGAGCATTGGTTTTAGTTTTATACTTTCTTTTCTTTTTCTTTTGTTTGTTTCCGTTTCTGTCTGCTGAATTGAGAAATGTGTTCCTTACTATAGTTTATTGGTTTTGTGAAATATTTTGTGAGATCAGAGGACAGACCTTGCATAATTCTTGCCTGAGTAATGTTAGTCTCCTTTAGTGGTTTTAATAACTTGTTGGCACAATGTAGTAATTGTGGCAGCTGTTTCTCTTTTTGCTGTTCTGTATTAAAATAAAGAATACAGTAATTTAATGCATTATGGGAATTACTGACGAGCAGGAGCAGTAATATACAGTTTCATGAGGGCTTATAAAATCATGTAAAATGCAAAATTTGTGATAGGTCATCTTCATTCTGATGTAATTTCATCATTGAATTAAGTAAAAAATTATTTTGTTCTCTACCAAAATGTGGGAAAAAGTTCGTTCTTAAATGAACAAACAGAATCATAATATTACATTCACAATAATCAATAATCACCAGTAATCCAAAATTTTTTAAAATATATTTTTATCTCCTTCCTTACATCAGAATAAATTCAAATGAATGAAATGTGATTATGGATTTTCATTAATAGCCATAATAGAGTAACAAGAATAAGACTTAACTTTTCACTGAAAACAAGAAACTATGAAATTATATAAAACAACTGGTTTCAGACAGTGTACACAGCAGCATTGGACTGGGTCTTGGCAGAAGGAAAACCAATATGGACACTCCAATTACTCCAGCATTCTGCCTGCAGGCAATTATTGGTCTGCAAATGCAGGGAAACACCACAAAGCTAGGAAAATCACTTCAGTCATAAACATAACAATTCCCAAAGCTTGCACAATTTGGAATATATTTGAGCTCAGAAAATAAGAGTGGAGAGTGATCACATTAGAGTGCTTTCTTTCAATTGAATGATTTTTCTATTTTCATGTTTTTCTTTTTTTTCTCTTTCTTTTGTCTGCCACTTAATTTATATTTACTCAGTTAGTGCAACTTGGATTTGACTCCATGACCTGTAGACGCCGGTAATTTATCTGGTCAGCATTTCTTAAGTAGAAACTGCCTAAAAAGGAAAATAAATTCCAAACTCCTTCCACTACAGCACATTTTTATACTAAACATTTCCTCTCTCTGATGATGACCATCCAGGTAGTTCCTTGGTTATGAGCCTTTATGTAACAGGGCAATGGACTAGGTTTATACTCATGTTGAGGTTCAAAAGAAAGTGGGACTTTGTGTAAGCATAGAAGCCTTTCTATGCCACTGCTGAAACTGGCACTCTTAATACTCAGGAATTTGGTTTTTCAAAAGGTCTATGTAGTCATACAAAGTAACTTAAATAAAGATTTAAATGATGCTATGAATATTTACTTGCAAAAGTGCCTGAGATTTAAGTTGAAAAAATCAGTTTTAAAACATCATGTTTAGAAGGGTCTGGTGGGGCATGTCTGTAATCCTAGTGGCTAATTAAGTGAAGCAAATAACTATATCTAATCTACTCTCACCTCATAAGGGTCTACTCTAAGGTACTTACTAGAGGTATTTATGAATTTATAGGTTTGTTTGTTTGTTTTTGTTTTACAAAATATGCAAACTGACAAATCATAGAAAAAATACAAAAACTACAATCATTTTATTGAATAACTCATTAGGTAATAAGCCAGATTACCTAAATAGTTATGAAATTAATGTTAATATCAGCAAATGAGTGATAGTTAAAATAATAGCAAGAATGAAAAATATCCTGTGGGATTGGCAGTATTAGTATAATATTTCTGTAGAGGAAACCAGGGATATGTATCTATGGCAAAGCACATTTATCCCTCTATTTATAGTAATGTAATTTTATATTTTTGTTTTAAGACAATAAATATCTTGTAAGAACCTACATGTGGAGGACCATAATTACTTTTTGTGTCCTTGTCTTCTGTTTTTCCTCCTTTATCTAAATAGCCCATTAGGATTGGGGGCAGGGGAAAGAAAACAAAATAACAACAACAACAACAAAAAAAAAAACCATATAATTATCTTCAGGACAGCAACCATGTCTTATCACTCTTTTCTTTGATTGATTTTCATTAAATCTTGTCAAAATCAATTGGAATTTACTAAACTCCTGCGTTCTAAGTATAATATCCAGAATAGATTAAAGCTTCTTGACTACTAAGAAACAATGTGTATCAGTTTCCTAAAACTGTTGGAACAAATTACCAAAAAGTTGACTTATAACAACAGAAATTTATTTTCTCACTGTTCCAAAGCACTGAAATCTGAAGTCATGAAATTGGCAGGGTTTCTTCTTTCCAGATGCTCTGAGAAAGAAACTCTCCCATATGTCTCTGTTAGCTTTTTGTGGTTGTAGGCGATCCTTGGCTTGTGAACACATCACTCAAACCTCTACCTCTATCTGCACATAGCATACTTCTCTGTACCTGTATTGTCCGATGGGCTTCTCCAAAGGACAAGAGTGAACGAATTTCAGCCCTACTCTAATCCAATACGACCTTTTCTGAATTAATTACTTTTGGAAAGATTTTATTTCCAGAGAGGGTCACAGTCTCAGCTTCTAAGTATACATGAATACTGAGGACAATTATATATTCTCAGATTTGAAATAAATAAGTCATGGCTGATTTTACATCTAAAATGAGACATTAGTGAAGTGACATTGTACTTCAGTATTCTCTTGTTTAGTCTATAAAGTCACATTTTATAAATCTGAGAAAAACTTATAACACATGCTGTAGAGGTCATTCAGCAGATTTAATGTTTAATTTATTGTTGGGCATTTATAATTATTCAAACTCTAATATGTTGTCTGTCAAACAATTCAGAATATGCCTAGCTCTAGGCAAGATATTACATGATCTATGTATTGTTTGCTAGTGAACATTTATTCTCTTTTCCTTTGAAATCCACATCTGAAACTAGGAGATTACAAAGATCACAAAACAAAGTGGAAAATAATTTTTTTTTATGTTTTAGGATATGATTTGACTGAGTTCCAAAGTTTAAGAGCAGTTTTAATTTTTAGTCTTGTGTCACATCTACTTTTAAACTGTATATTTCTTTCACACTTACTTATGGAGAAAAATGATCTCATTTTTTAAAACATTTATTTAGACTGAATAACTACATGAAATTAGTTTTGTTTTAAACTAATCTTCAGTTGATTTCTGGGCACTAGTAAAGTAATGAAGTATCACCATAAATTAACACACAAAGTTTTTTTTTAATTCTCTTGTAATTAAATTTAATGATTTTATCACATTTTCCTCACTTATATATAGATATATGTCATATTTGCAGAGCTTTAACTCTAAAATTATAATCTTTTAAGAGATCTAATCATTCAAAATAATTTCTGTTTTCAAAGTACTATTTATACAATAAATCTGAAAAGTCTGCTATTAAGTCATTTTAAAGTACTCTAATTAAGTATTTCCACAGAGTTGATTATCACTTAAATTCCAGACTCATGTGAGTAGAAAATTAGCCTATTCATTTACCATTCTGACTGAACAGGGAATTATTATAATAGCATTTCTAGTGTATTTGAGATAGAGGAATATTGATTAGCTGGGTGAAGACTTTTTCATGTTTAAATATAATATTTAAGTAGTTGTCAGGAACAATTGTTTAGCTATTAGAAATTATAAAAACACTTGCTACCTAAGATGGCCGTATGTTCCTATTTGCATTGGGACAATGTTGGTGTATACCTAATATTCTTGGTAACCATTAATCATACTTCCATCCTCACTCCAAAAAATGTCTTGGTTTGGGCAATAAATTACATCTTCACCTACTAATACTTCAGACTTTCCTTTACCTATCTATGTATGAAGGACTTGATTGGGTGCCAAGGATGTGCCTTAACAACTGGTGAATTAAATACATAATAAATCTCACTTTTCAGAAAGAATTTTCCAGTATTGGTTGAACATTAACTGCACAGTCACCTTTCCCTATTCAGCAGCACTTGCATAGATTCCCAAACTTGTTACATGCAATGAAACTGAAGAGTGATGCATTTTTAACTAAGATTTTCATCTAATTTAATAAGAAGTAACAATGTGATTTTAACTGGAATGTCATTGAATCTATATAGTGCTTTGGGTAGTATGGCCATTTTGACAATTTTAATTTTGCCTACTTAAGAGCATGGGAGATCTTTCCATCTTCTACAGTCTTCTTCAATGTCTTTCTTTAGTGTTCTATAGTATTCATTGTAGAATAGATTGTTCACCTCTTTGGTTAAGTTGATTCCCAAGTATTTTTTTAAGCTATTGTGAATGGAATAGTTTTTCCAATTTCTCTTTCAGAGGATTCATCACTGATGTATAGAAATACATTTAATTTATTGGTATTGATTTTATATCCTGCTACTTTGCTGAATTCATTAATTAATTCTACAAGTTTTGTGGTGGAGTTTTTTTTTGGATTGTGTAAGTATAAAATTATATCATTAGTGAATAATGATAGTTTGAGTTCTCCTTTTCCTGTTCTTATTCCTTTAATTTCTTTCGTCTGTCTAATTGCTGTGGCTAGAGTTTTAAGTTGTTTTAGTTTTTACATACAAAATTATCACCTGTTAAAAACAGAAAAAAGAAAATTACATTATAAATAACTTGTGTTTCTAAATGTTCTGTCTAAATACCTCTGAAATCCATGCCCTGCAACATCTCAGTCTGGTCACCAAAATCTCATCTGAAATTAAGGACTTGTCACTATTTGCTGGACACACACTCTGAGCCTCCTAATGTTTTTCCTCTCTACTACACTCATGTGATTTAAAATGAAGTCTGGTAGTAGTATGTTCTTTCTACCCTAGATCTTAATCACACAATATATCCATTTATTATTATAATTTATAACTAAGAGTTGAATTTTGGTTGATTCAAGTCCTACATGATTTCATACTTATGTGCACTCTAGCTCTGTGTTCCACACATTTCCACTCTCTTACTCCAGCCCCCAATCTTCTTGCTACTCCTTGAGTTACCTTGCTGTCTTCTACCTTTGCACATCCATTTATAGGCATTTCACTTTACCTAAAAAATTTTTTGTCCCAAACCCCATTTCCTCCAAACTTTTGCTCCAACTTTTATCTCAGCTCAGCGCCTTTCCTAAGGGAAGCATTTCTTAACTAGGTAACAAGATAGAATAATTCTAGAAGGACTTGGGGATTCATTTTTCAACCTCTTTTTAGTAGCTTTGCCAAGATCTGGCACAATTTACCTTAAGAGTTTGGATGTTAGTGTGCCCTCTGTAAAGTATGTTTTCTGGTATGAAAACCTGATATTGGTATGCAGACACTGGAACTTAAGGTACTATTTCTTGGCCTGAGAATCTCTTGACCTATGTCTTGAACATAGGTGTTCTTGACTACCCATAACCAGATACACACACACACACACACACACACACACACACACATATGCACAACTACATAATATGGTATTTTATATGCAATATATAGTTATAGTTCAGGATGTGGTTTGTTTCCATACTTAGAATAATCTTAGTTATACACACAGGCTGTATTTTCTCTACTAGAGCTTTGACCTGAATATATGCAGAGCATCTGTGGTTGTCCTAAGATGTAGAAAAATGAGAGTTCATGCAAATCTCTATACCTTACTACTTCTACCCATGCAAGATTTCCTTAATATATTCTATGCTACATGTCATACCAGGGATTTCTGTGCTATATCCAACATTCAGTCCCATCTATTTTACATTTGGCATTTTATGACTGTTATCATTTGGATATGAGGTATCTCCCCAAAACTCCTCTGTTAATGCAGGAATGTTCAGAGGTAAAATGTTTAGATCATGAAAACTATAATCTAACTGGTCCATCCTAGTTTAAATGCACTAACAGGGTGGTAAGTGTAGGCAGGTGGGGCATAGCTGTTGAAGGTAGGTCACGGGGGTGTGATCTAGAAGGATTCATATTCCCTGTGGCCCCTTCCCCTTTCTCCTCTGTTTCATGGCTGCTATGAGGTAGGTTGTTTCCCAACCACTCCTTCTGTCATTGATGTTCCACCTTATATCAGGCCCAGAGCAATGGAGTCTAATGACCATGAGCCCCCCAAATATGTTCATCTTCTAAATTTTTCTTGCCAGATATTTTGGTTGCAATGACAAAAATCTGTCTACTATAGCAATATTCCTCTTTTATTTTTTTTTGTTATCTATGCTTCATGAAGGCATGGGCATATAGATGATTTTGTTTTGTTTTTAATTTCAGTATAAAGTGACCAATTTCTGGCATATTGCCTAGTACATAGGAAAATTTAAACATTCTGGAATGAACAATATATTTGATAAACATTTTATCCCAATGAAATGGATGATGTAATAGATACTTGGGGATATGACATTTCAATCTCTCATGTTATCCCACAATGACAGTGATTAATTATGTGATTCTGGCAAGAAGAAGGACAGGCTTAAGTGTTTGGTGTTATGAACCCTTTCTAATAACCCAATGTTACATAGATCATTCAAATTATGTAATTTATCAGTTGTAGCTATAAAGTAGGAGAGATGATGCAATATTTGTCTTCATTTCAGAGAACAGTGATAATGTGAGTAGAATGTTAATGAAGTATATTAAGATACCTTGAGGAAGGAGGATGAGGGCAACTCATTTATTAAATATGCCCAAATTTATTTATTAAATATGCCCAAATCACAGGCTCTAGAAATTTCACTTTTCATGGATTCTCTAATGAGTAATGTACATCATGGATGTTTAGGGAGAAGGTTTTAAGAAATATTAAAAAATTAAATTTTAAAAATGTAAAAAATTTATCTAAATTGTTTTCTTCTGAATTTAAAATTTTTCTTCTTTCATCTTTTCATCCAATTATGAATCACTAAAAGAGAAAATAGATAATAAAAATTATAAAATAGCTTTTTAATTTGAATCTAATAATTGCTAAAATTATTAATCAAGAAAGTTCTGTCATTATAGAATTTATTGTGGAAGACATAGTATATATTCAGAAAATATTAGTTGTACATTGACTATAAAACTCTACAAGTATGAATGTTTATACATTTCTCAAAATGGCTGCTAATATTATTGCTAATATTGTGAAAAGACCATATTCCTCCATATTTATTGTTTAAAATATTCTTGCTACTTTTACCAATATCCTTTTTAATCAGTGATTATATATGAACTAATCTTATTCTATTTCATATTTTATTATGTCAATGACAAATAAAGTATGGTAAAAAAATTTCATAAATCTGAAGATTTGAAGAACAATAAAAATGCATGTACTAATTCTTGTTATTTACTTGTGATGTTAAATTCCATCTATAATGTTATTTGTATTGTCTAAGTTTTAAAACAAACATGAATATTTTATTATCTCCCTTTTCTTTTTAGAAGAAAAAGTCTAAATTTTTAATTGCTAACATATAGGAAAAAGGGACTATTTGGAATCTTGCCATCCAATTATGAATCACTAAAATAGAATATAGAAAAATAAAAATCATAAAATAGCTTTTTAAATTGAATCTATCCCACTTATTGATTCTTGATTTTACTTCTTGTACTTTAGGGGTCTTGTTAAGGAAGTCAGATCCTAGATTGACATAGTGAAGATTAGGGTCTAGTTTTTTGTTGTTGTTATTTTTGGTTTTTTGTTCTATTAGGCACAAGATTTCTGTTCTAGTGCCTAAGTTTTGATGCACATTGAGTTGATTTTTCTGCAGGGTGAGAAATAGAGGTCAAATTTCATTTTGCAACATATGGATTTTCAGTTTTGCCAGCACCATTGTTGAATAGGCTATCTTTTTTCCAGTGAATGTTTTTGGCACCTTTGTCTAGTATGAGATAATCATATTTATGTGGGTTGTCGCTCTGTCCTCTATATTGTACCATTGGCCTACAAGTCTATTTGGTGCCAATACTATGCTGGTTTTGTTATAATAGCTCTGGGGTATAGTTTAAGGGTTGGTATTTGATGTCTCCTGTTTCACTTTTCTTGCTAAGGATTGTTTTGGCTAATGACCTTATTTTTATTTTTCCAAGTAAATTTCATGATTACTTTTTCTATTTCTATGAAGAATGCCATTGGAATTTTAATAGGAATTGCATTAAATATGTATAATGCTTTAGGTAATATGGCCATTTTGACAATATTAATTCTGCCTATCCAGGAGTATGGGAGGTATTTCCATCTTCTGAGGTTTTCTTTAATTTCCTTCTTTAGTGTTCTGTAGTTTTCAGAACACTAAAGAAGGAAGATGTCTTTCACCTCTTTTGTTAGATTGATTCCTACGTATTTTACTTTATTTTATTTGAGACTATTGTGAATGGGATAGCTTTCCTAAATTTTCTTTCAGTGTATTCATTGCTGATGTATAAGAATGTGTTTGACTTATGGGTGTTGATTTTATATCCTGATATTTTGCTTAATTCATTTATTAGTTCTAGAAGTTTTCTGGTGGAACTTTTTACATCTTCTAGATATAGAATCATGTCAACAGCAAATAGTGTTAGTTGAGCACCTCAAATATAGCATTAATCTCTAAGATATATAAAGAACTCAAAAAAATTAACACACACACACACACACACAAAAAAAAAAAACAACCCAATCAATAAGTAGGTTTAAGGAACTGAACAGACACTTCACAGAAGAAGAAATACAATTGATCAACAAATATTTAAGAAAGTGTTCAACATCTCTGGCAATAAGAAAAATGCAAACCAAAACTACACTAAAATTTCATCTCATTCCAGTCTGAATGGCAATCATCAAGAATACAGGCAACAATAAATGTTGACAAGGGTGTGGGGAAATAGGTACCCTCATACATTGCTGGTGGGACTGCAAATTGGTACAACCACTATGGAAAGCAGTATGGAGATTCCGCAGAAGTCTTGGAATAGAATCACCATTTGACCAGTTATCCCACTCCTTGGTTTATACTCAAAGGACTTAAAATCAGCATATTACAGTAATGCAGCCACATCAATATTTATACCAGCTCAATTCACAATAGCTAAATTGTGGGACCAACCTAGGTGTCCTTCAATAGATGAATGGGTAAAGAAAATGTGGTATATATATCCAATAGAATATTACTCGGCTTTACAGAAAAATGAAATAATCATGCTAAGCAAAATAAGCAAATTCCCAAAAATCCAAAGGCCAAATATTTTCTCTAATATGCAGATGTTAATTCATAATAAGGGGTATAGGGCACTTTAGAAGAATATAATTAGTTAGATTAGGTAGAGGAAGTGAAGGGAGGGGAGGAGAGAAAATGTGGGAACAGGAAGGATAGTAAAATGAAACAGACATTATTATTTTATGTGTATATCTGACTACAGGAACAATGTGATTCTATAACATGTACATTCAGAAAAATGAGAAATTATATCCCATCTATGTATGATATATCAAGGTGCATAAATACATTCTACTGTCATGTATAACTAATTAAAATAAATAAAAAATTAAAAATCAAAAAACAAATAATTTAAAATAAAAAATTATTAGACCTAATTTTAAAAGTTTCCTAGAGAATGAAAAAATAAGATCCGTAATTATGAAATTTCAGAGTATAAACATTTAATAAATATAGTTTCAGAATGGGAAAATATATAACTAAAACAGAAACAAAATTCACAGTGGAGTTTCCAGTATCTATATAATTTCATAGAGGATAAAAGTAATATAATATAAATAATTATATTTATAATAATATAAATCTATAATAATATAAATATTTTTGAACATGGAATAGAATTAATATCAAGCTTTTAAAATCCAAATATTTTACCCATCATTAGTTCAATTAATTTACTTCCCATGAATTATTTCTTGTGATGATGCTTGAGATATGAGAGAGACTCAATCCTGATGTACATCAGGGTTTAAACCAAGAAAAAAGAAAACTTAGAATTAATGAAAAAATATATACAAACCTTCAAGAAAAGCTGAAGCTGACAGTGGTACAGCAGGTTTGGAGAGAATCCAGCACTAGAGACCCCTTGTTACCTTATGCCAAACACAAGGTTCATTGCAAACAAACAATACGTCCAATGTGAACATAAAACAGCACAACTTCTAGACAGTCTTGTAGGATGATAACTTTAAACCATTGGTCAGGTCTATTTATTAAATAGGATACAGATGTACAAAATAAAAAACAAATGATAAAATTAACTGTAGTATATTAAAATAAAGAAAAAGAACTTATGAAATGGCATATTTTAAATGAATAAAAATAATCTAGAGAATAAAAGTCTTTTTCAACACACTGGGTAAGTTTATGTCGAGGGAGTATTGACTATTAATAATAAAAGTGAAAAGCAGCCCAATTTAAAATGTGAATAAAAAACTTAGACACTTTATAGAAAGGTAAATATAGCCAGGCGTCGTGACACATGCCTGTAATCACAACAGCTCAGGAGGCAGAGGCAGGAGGATCGACGATTCAAAGCCAGCCACAGAAAATAGCCAGGCACTCAGCAACTCATTGAGACCCTGTCTGTAAATAAAATACAAAATAGGTCTGGATGTGTTTCAGTGGCCAAGTACACCTGAGTTCAATCCCCAGTACCAAAAAACAAAAAAAAATGTTAAATACAAAAGCCAAGCATATTAAATGATGTTCAAATATTTACAGAGTATCACAAAAATAAGCCTTATATGCCACATATTTTTTATTCACTCAGACTTAGAGAATCAAAAGTCAAATGTCTTCTCTCATATGAAGAAGGTAGACCAAAGTAAGGGGAAAAGGGGGATAACCTATGAAAACAGAAGAGAAATCGCTGGAGCAGAGGAAAAGGAGGAGGGAGGAGGGAGGAGGGAAGAAGTATGAGGAAAAAAAAGGAATGGTGGAAAGAAATTGACCAAATTATTCTACATGAATATACCATAGTGAATTTCACCTTTATGTATATCTATAAAGCACTAATGTTTTTAAAAAGTCCATGAACTGAAAGAAGACCAATGGAGTAGAGGAAATGGAGCAGGGAAAGGGATAAGAGGAGGTAAAGGGGAAGTACTGGGGACCAAATTGGAAAAAAATTTATTCTATGCTTGTATAATTATGTCACGATTCACCCCAATAATATGTGTAACTTTATGCACTAATTAAAAATTATACTAATTAAAAACTAAGACATATTATGCTTTGTGTTAGTGGTGAAGAAGCACCCTAAAAATTCACTTATAAATTCCTCCACAGTAGTGGACTGTTTGCAGTACTGCTAAAGCTAGATCTGGATGTTTACAGCAATATTTATTTTGGAAAAAGTCCATTCTTGGACAAAAAGTGGACTAGCATTATATTTAGAAATTAGGGAAAATTACAGTTTTAGCAATTCCTCTTTGTTAAGGCCAGTGAGGGAGTTTTTATATCACACAAAATAGATTTAGGAAATTAGAAATATAATGATATAAACTGAAACACTGTAATATAGTTAAACATCAGCAAGGGTATTAAAATTTTTATCAACAAATCAACTTGGCCATCTCCCAGGGTGTCTCATACACAGAAAGCTTTGGGCCTGCAGTAAGGGGTGGGTGGGGAAAGCAGTAATGTAGACTTTTTACTCAATTGGAAATATGTTCCCTGTCCTCATGTGCTAGATAGGTCCAAGGAAAACAAACAGCATTCAATATCATAAATCCTACATGAGACCCTTCTACATAGATTAAATCCTGGATTCTGAAAAAGAGGTGCTATATACAAGGTGCTATTTGCCATGCATTAAAACTATTTGCTTGAGGTATTCCTCTAGCAACTAGAGATCATCTGCTGTGTTTAGTGCAGCCTGACAATGTTGGGCAATTAATCCCACCTGCCACCAGCCAGTCCTCAAAACCAATGGCAACTGGTAAATAAATATCAAACTTACTTGTTCCTCAAGTCAGGATACTCTGTCTCCTATGTTCTACTGTATTTCCCAGGTTTCCCCTGTGGGATTACACTCCAGTTGCCCACAGAAGTAATTTGCTTGAAAATAAGTCTTTTTTGTTGATGTTGTTATCTTTTTCTTCCCTTTTTTGATTGACCCTTTCTAGCTACCTAATGTTTCCAGTGATTATGTGTGAAACAAATAATGTCTATTGAGGACCTCCTTGTGTAGAGCACAACTCAGATGAAAGAGGTCATTATGTAAACAAGTTGACAATCTTTTTGAGAATACTTAATTTGTAGTATTATATAAAAGTGCTCTGTGTTCTATGTTTTGTAGATAAGATATTAAGTGTTATGGATGATCCAAAAGATGTATTTTATTTCCTTGATTTTTGCTGGTGAGGGATTTTGCTACCCCAGGGGAATCTGTATATACATGTTCCTGGACCTTAGCACAGTATAATAGCATGAGGTTTAAAAATGCCTCTGAACTGATATGCCAGTGTAATGTTAGGATTTCCATAACAGATGTTGCTTACCAAAGTACAGATATAAGGTTAGACTTGGGAATAATTAAAATTTCATGGGAGTTATCAGAGACAGTTACCTTCACTTGTAAATGATAAAGAAAAAAATAAAGGATAATTAGTGGTTACATTATTTTTTCACTTCTTGAAGATTCATATTGTCTAAGGTAATGAGGCAGAAGCAAGTAATTTCCTGAATTTCTTTGTATATGTATATATTTTCATATATAGACATATAGACACATATTATATTATATATAAATTTGTTTATAACACTCTTTATATTTTAACTTGTTTTATTTTAGTGTAGTCATTAAGGTGAAAAATCAAGATGGAGGTCAATTTTACTAGTTGTAGTAATGTGCTGCATCTGCTTTAAATTTCTTTGAACATTATTCTTATACTGTGAGGATTGTAAGAACAGTGATATAGATAGTTTTTTAAAATCACTGATTTGTTTTATTATCTGTCCTGAAGCCCAAAGATGGTACTCTTACCAATTAATAATAAGAAAATTCTGAGGAAAAAAATCAAATGATTTTTAAAACCACTTTTTCAAGCAACCCCACAATGAGAAAAAATATGCAAGTGCTTGAACATATTCAGACAAATTTTCCAAGAGACATGAAATGAATTCTATTAGAAGAGACCAAGGCCTTTCTCATTGCTATAATAATTTTATCAGTTCTTCATTGTGATTTTGATAGAGTATCTGAATCCACAGTCATGACTAATTCTACAAAGATTAGTAAAACCATTGCTTCCTAACAGGTTTTATTATTCCTTTCTTCCTTATGTAATAAAGAATAAGTAAGCAAGGTAGAAACAATGAATCTGAGAAGCAAACAGCATAGATTTATCTGTAATAGCATAAAGCTTAATAGAATAAAATTTAAGATATTTCAAATGTGGAGTTAAAATTTCTAAATTATATTTAATTTTAATAAGCATATGGTCTTAATTAAAATACAAGTTGTGTATATATGTGTATGTGTATAAATGTATGGGTATATTTGTGTGTGTGTGTGTGTGTGTGTGTGTGTGTGTGTGTGTGTGTGATGGGGGTGTTGTTCCCAGATTTAAAAACCAGATAATATATGTTTCTTTAGAGATATCACTGGTAATCTTTTTTTATTTATATTTAGTTCAAATATCTGGTAATTTTCACCATACTGATAGAGAAAGTCCTATGTTTATTATGGAAGCACAGCATCACTTCACAAGAAAATATATCTCTACAAAGGCTTTATCAGCATAATCCTAGTTAAGAACACAGAATTTGTGAGCAGCAGCCCTTGGGAAATGTCTCATAAGCCAAACAAGTCTCTGGGATTATAAAAGGAGATTTTATAATTTAAAATTTCCCAGCTACATAAAGAACTCTGAGGATATCAGTACAGATCTTACTTATTCTACACCAGAAAAAATATATCCAACATGTAAGGGACACAGTTGCTTTCAATGTTCAGCCTTTGCTTTTCTTCAGCCTCTTGATTGTTTCTTTGAAATTTTTAGTGAGACTGATTCATTCTGGAGATCTCTGATTTGTGTGAATCTTATAGGAAAATATGATTCCATATATTAGCTCAGATTTGCATAGAGACTAGAATTCTTTTTTAGACCCAAAATAATATGAAGGCAATCATGACTTGGGGCAAGAGAAAGGGAACACAGGAAAATATGGAGGTTCTAATGCTTCACATTGTAAAGGCAAATTATTTGACCTTTATATTATTTTTTTTCATTTTAACAAATTTCAATAAGATTCTTCCTAATCTAGCAGGAGGTTGATTTTTTTCCCATTCTAGCAGAAAGTCATGATGTACAGGTGCAGAGTTATCCAAGAACCAATTTTCAACTTTGTGGACAAAGTGAAGTCCAAAAAGCCAAAAAAAAAAAAATTCAGAAATTGTTAAATGATTGCTTCTCTTTGTGGTAATATAGCTGCAAAAAGAATTCTGGACATTTCCCAAGACATCTTTAAGCATGTCCATATCATTACAAATATTATCTCAGGACAAACTGAACATTTGATTGTCTTCTTCAGAACTCAGCTAGGCAAGAATACCTACCCAAAACTGCCATGCCCACCTGTAACTACCAATCTTAAAAACAAAACTAAATAGGCAACCCAAGAAAACTGCGTGATAGCTTAGATTTCCAAATGGTGTCTGCATAGGCAGAACTGAAAATATAAGTTTTTAAACTTCATTCTTCTTTACTTTTCATTGCTGTCTTGGATATGTTTAGGGTTTTTCTCTTTTGCCCTCTGAACTAAGTAACTATGGAGAGCTGAGCACCACACCAGTTTTAGCCAAAAATTTACCTTGCTCACCCTTTTACCATTTTAAAGCTGAAATAAAAATGATTTGGATGCATTGACATATATATAAAACTTTATTTGTTTTTTTTATGACAGTAGGCTGATTTTTGACATATTATACATACATAGAGTACAACCCCTTTACAATTTTGATCTGATTCTTGTGGCTAAACATGATGTGGAGTTACACTAGTCATGTGTTTGGACATGAGCAGTGTGAAAATTGTGTCTGATTTATTCTACTCTCTTTCCTATTCCCATCCACCTTCCTTTCTCTTCACTCCTTTTGTCTAATCCAATGAACTTCTAAATTTCCCCACCTACCCTCGCTTGATATGGTAAGGTATAGGGGTTCAATTTCAATCTATTATCCACCTATCAGAGAGAACATTTGGCTTTGTTTTTTGGGGAACTGGTTTATGTCACTTAGTATGATATTCTCCAGTTCCATCTATTTACCAGCAGTTTCCATAATTTAATTCTTCTTTATGGCTGAGTAACATTCCATTGTGTATGTATGCCACATTTTTTTATCTATTCATCTGCTGAAGAGCACCTAGGTTGGTTCCATAGAGTGGCTATTGTGAATTGAGCTGCTATAAACATTGATGTGGCTGCTTCTATGTAGTAATTGATTTTAAGTCATTTGGAGTGGGCTAGCTGGGTCAAATTGTAGTTCCATTTGAAGTTGTCTAAGAATTCTTCAATGGTGCTCTCCAGAGTGATTGCACCAATTTTATTTCCCACCAGCAATGTATGAGTGAACTTTTTTCCCCACATTCTCAAAAACTTTTATTGTAACTTGTATTCTTGATAATTGTCATTCTAATTGGAGGGAGATGGAATCTTGTAGAGTTTTAATTTGCATTTCTTTAATTTTTAGAGAATTTGAACATTTTTTCATCTATTTTATGACCATTTGTATTTATTCTTTTGTGAATTGCTTGTTCAGTTCCTTTGCCCATATATTAACTGGGTTATTTGTTTTCTTTGGTGTTAAGTTTTCGAGTCCCTTGTATGTCTTGGAGATTAATCCTCTATTCATTTTTTTTCCCATGATAAAGATTTTTTCCCATTCTGAGGTTCTATGTTCATTCATGTTCTCAAGTTTTTACTTTTCTGTGAAGAAGCTTTTTAGTTTGATGTCATTCCATTTATTTTTTCTTTTTTTTTTCTTTTTTTTTAAATTTTTTATTTTTTTTATTGGTTGTTCACAACATTACAAAGCTCTTGACATATCATATTTCATACATTAGATTGAAGTGGATTATGAACTCCCAATTTTACCCCAAATGCAGATTGCAGAATCACGTCGGTTACACATCCACAATTTTACATAATTTTCTTGATTTTCTTTTCTGTGTTGTAGTTTTGTTGAGAAAGTCCATTCTTGAGTAAACATGATGGACAGCTGAGCCTACTTTTTCTTGTAGTAGGCACAGATTCTCTGGTCTAGTGACAAGGTTCTTGATCCAATTTGAGGCTAGTTTTGTGCAGGGTGAGGTATAGGGGTTCAATTTCAATCTACTACATATGGATTTCCCATTTTCCCAGCAACAATTGAGGAGGCTATTTTTTTCTCCAAAGTATGTTTATGGCACCTTTGCCTACTAGGAGATAACTGTATTTATGTGGGTATTTCTCTGTCTTTTTTTCTGTTTCATTGGTCTTCAATGCTATTTTGTGCCAATACCAAGCCATTTTTGTTACTGTACCACTATAGGATAATTTAAGAACTGGTATTGTGATGCCTCCTGCATTACTTTTCTCACAAAGGATGGCTTTAGCTATTTTGGGTCTCTTGTTTCTCCAAATGATTTTCATGACTGCTTTTTTTCTATTTCTATGAATAACATAATTGGAATTTTAATAGGAATTGCATTAAATCTGTACAGCACTTTGGGGAGTATGGGCATTTTGACAATATTAATTCTGCTTATCCAAGAACATGGGAGGTCTTTTCATTTTCTAAGGTCTTCTTCAATTTCTTCTTGACTCTTCTGTAGTTTTCATTGTCGAGGTCTTCCACCTCTTTTGTTAGATTGATTCCCAAGGTTGGTTTGTTTGTTTTTGTTTTTGTTTTGTTTTGTTTGAGGCTATTGTGAGTGGGATCATTTTCCTGATTTCTCTTTCAGCTTCTTTGTCATCAGTATATAGAAATGCAATTGATTTATGGGTGTTAATTTTATATCCTGCTACTTTGCTGAATTGAATTATGAGTTTAAGAAGCTTTTTGGTGAAGTTTCTGGAGTCTTCTAAATATAGACTCATGTCTACAGCAAATAGGGATAATTTTAGCTCCTCTTTTCCTATTCATATCCACTTAATTTCTTTCTTTAGTCAAATTGCTCTGGCTAGGGTTTCAAGGACTATGTTGAATAGGAGTAGTTAAAGACAGTATCCCTGTCTTGTTCCAGTTTTTACAGGGAATACTTTCAATTTTTCTCAATTTAAAATGATATTGGCCTTCGGTTTAACACAGATAGCTTTTACATTTTTGAGGTATGTTCCCACAATACATAGTTTATCTAGTGTTTTGAACATAAATGGATGCTAAATTGTGTCGAATGCTTTTTCTGCATCTGTTGAGATAATCATGTGGTTCTTTTCTTTAAGTCTAGTGATGAATTACTATTATTGATTTCTGTAGGTTGAACCAAACTTGCATCCCTGGAATGAACCCAACTTGATCATGGTGCACTATTTTTAAAATATATTTTTGTGTCCAATTTGTCAGGATTTTATTAAGAATTTTTGCATCAACTTTTATTAGGGAAATTAACTGAAGCTTTTTTTCCTTGATGTGTCTTAATCTGGTTTTGATATCAGAGTGATATTATCTTCATAGAATGATTTTGGAAATTTCCCTTCTTTTTTTTATTTCATGCAATAATTTGAAGAGTATTGGTGTAAGTTCTTCTTTGAAGATGATCTGTAGAACTTGGTTGAGAATCCATCTCTTCCTTGATTTTTTTTTTCTTGGTTGGCTTTTGATGGAGTCTTCAATTTTATTGTTTGAAAGAGATTGGTTTAATTTTCTATGTCTTTCTGTTTCAATTTGGGTAGGACATATGTCTCTAGAAATTTGTCAATGTCAACATGATTCTCTATTTTATTTTTCTCAATAAATATTGATCTTAATATGTGGAAGTGATTCAAATTTGGGGGTCAAAAATTTTTGCAGCCAATGTGACTGCACTATGTACAGTCAGAGGAGTGAGAAGTTGTGCTTCATTTGTGTACAATACGTCAAAATGCATTCTACTGCCATATATAACAAATTTTAAAAAATTTTTAAGAAGAGAGGAAGAAAAACATTTATGCCAGCATTATAAGATAACAGTGTGAGGCCACATGATTTTAACATTTTGATAGCCATCTGACTTTAATTTCAAGTCATTCTAATTAATATTTGACACTATGAATGTTATATACTAATGTTCACCTAATCAAAATTTTTTTAAAAATCCATCATACTTTATGTTAGAGAACTTTGGAAAATTTCTCTAACCTTTCCCCTTTATGTGTCTGGAGAAATGTGTTAGGGTCAGTTTTATGCTTTGGGGTAATAAACTTTTATCTTGTGGGTGATCAGGAACTTTGACAAACCAAGGCAATATGTTGATTTTTCCCCACTTCTTATGCGAATAATAAAATAAATAATTTAGAGTTCTTGTCAATTTGATAATGCATGAAATCTGTTATCGAATTTCTTTTTAAAAATGGATCTTTTTTAATCTGTTGTCTCTGCTTTCCTACTTCTCCTAGCTGATTTTAAACTTCCTAAGTTGATGTTCCCATCTTAATTTTTCTCTTGTCGTCATAATTCTGAATTATTTTTTTATTTTCTTACAGATTTTATTACATTTATCCTTCAAATTTTCTATTATTTTAAGCTATTATGTTATGTTTTATATTCCCACAAAAATAATTTCTTATTTCATAACACTTTATTTTTTTAAAAGAGCTGAGCCATTTAAGCAAATAAGATCATTAAATCTAATTCATACAGATCAGAGAGCTTGCCTAATGTGAACTTCACTAATAATTTTAAGAATGCAAAATTTCTAAAGGTATAGGCAACATAAGAACAAGTCATATTACTAGGTCTTTTTTTCCTTTGCCATCCATCTCTGAATAACATATATTTTTTAAAGTTTATATATGTTTTTAAATAACATATATATTTTAAAAATTAGTTTTCATTTCTAAATGTGGGACATCTTCCAAATATCTATATGTATGTATATAATAATCTAAAGTCTGTTAGAAGAAGTAGATAAGCAGAGACAACAGATAAAATAAAAGAAATAATCCATGTTTTTTAAAAAAATTCATCAAGGAATGCATGCACTATCAAATATTACATATATATGTGTGTGTGTGTGTGTGTGTGTGTGTGTGTGTGTGTGTGTATTTTTCTCCAATAAATATCATTAGTCTCGCTACTGAGAAGTCCAATTACCACCATGCATTCAAGTTTAGATTGAATTATTTACCTTCTTGTTCTCTTTAAAGTGATCATAAATCCAAGTGGTTAGGAAAGATATAGATTATAGGCCAGATATTTTAATTTTGTCCTCTTCTAAAGGAAATAATTTGTAATCTCAGTAAACATAGGTGATTTCTTTTTTCCTACTCTCTTCATTGACTTTTTTCCTCAGAATCTTTTACAAGTTAATTTATTTTGACTGATAATCATTAACTTTCTAATGCTAACCAATACTTCAAATGTAAGATTCAAAAATGTTTGTGTTTTTGAGTGGGTATTTGTAGAGAGGCTACTAGTTTAGAAGGCTTAAATCTATATGGTGTTCAATTTAATTCATTAATAAAGTTATTCAAATCTCAAGATCAGTCTGTACAATTTTCTTTCTTCTCATGCTTGGTCTGCCATGTAGATTACTAGAATCTACCAAAACTGGACATGATAATATTAGGACATTTAGCATTCTACAAATACAAGAAGCAGCCACTCAAACAGTAAAATGGTTGTGCCAAAGCCCACTTATATTTTAAGGTACATCTAACAGTGATCAATTATCTTTGCTTATCAAACTGAATAAAATTGAATTTTATTACAAGTAAGAAACAGAAATCTGAAATCTCAATAAGACTCATGATTAGGTCTGTACTCAAAAAAGAGACAGCTATTGATATCTCACCACGCGTTTCAAATGGAAGTAAACTGAAATGATTGTAAAGAAATATTGATGGGCTGGGGATGTGGCTCAAGCAGTAAAGCACTCGCCTGGCACTTGCTGGGCGCTGGGTTCCATCCTAAGCACCACATAAAATAAAGATATTGTGTCCACTGAAAACTGAAAATTAAATATTAAAAAATTCTTTCTCTCTCTCTCTCTCTCTCTCTCTCTCTCTCTTCTCTCTCTCTTAAAAAAAAGAAAGAAATATTGATGTTCTTATACACTCAATATTTGTGGATCAAAGGAGATTTTCCTTAAGAAACACAAAATTTGAGGAGATAAAGTTGTCTGTGTTCAAACAAAATTATGTTTTAAGAGAAGCATAGGGGAAAATATTAAATGAAAAGGCCAGAAGGTAAAAGGGACTAAGAAGAATTTTGGAGTTAAAGAAAAATCCTAGTAAAATCTAAGAGTAGAGGATCAAATCCTATCATTCACCTCTATTCTTTATTCAAGATATGGTGGACCACTTAGTGATTTGAAAATATTTAAAAATATCAATAGAAATCTATCAAAAGATAGTAAGAAAAATATATCTTGATCAAAGTCATATTCAGTGAAATGTAACTCTAGCTCTTTGGGAATAAAGAATACAAAGGAATCACGGATACATTTAGCAGATAAGGACAGAGGTAAAATTGGCTTCCAGTGTGATGGTATATTAGTCTATTTTTCACTACTATAACAAAATACCTGAAATATGTTAACTATAAAGAAAAGAGGTTTATTTAGCTCATCTTTTTAGAGGCTGAAAGCCCCCCAAATATGATACCATTTCTAATGAGGTTTCCATTGTAGAAGGCAGGGGCAAAGGTGTGAGTAAGAGATCACATTGAAAACAAAGAAGCCATAAAGAGATATGGGAGTTAAGCTCAAAATTTTATATCAATTTGTTCTCATAGAACTCACAGTAGGAGATTCTTATTGTCTCCAATGACCAGAAGACCTCCAACTAGGCCCCAACTCCTAAAGGTTCCATCAGCTCCTACATCCCCAGTGGGGACCAAACACCCAACATATTAACCTTGGGAGACAAACCACGCCCAAAACAAAGGAAGTGATAACTAAATATTTAGTATTTGTTTAGAAAACAATGTTATAGTAAAATCAAAGTAACAATAACTTCTATTAGATTATTTTAGTTGTAGCTTCAAGATATGATTTCCAAGTTTCTACAATTAAAGAAGTTGTGATTTTTTTACTTAAGCCAAAGATGACAGGTAAAATAATGGTATTTCATAATCTGGAAATGCCAAGGTTATTCTGTGAAGCTGAAATCAATGTAAATATAGAAAATAATTTGGAAAAAAGGAAAATCAATTATAATTATATTTAAACAAGATAACACGTTGGGTAGTACAGTGGCATAAGGGAAAACAAAAATTATTTTTGATTAATAATACACAGGGGTACATCATCTTTTGAATGTGGCAGGTGAAAGTAGGAGCAAATGTCCCCCACATTCTTTTCAGTAGAGTGGACATTTAACACACTCATAGCAAAATGGAAAACATGGCAGGAGGGGATTAGGTCAGCATGAATGGCCATAAGAAAAAAGGAAAGACATCTTAAGCTTATTTTGAGAAAAAAAAGTTATCTTAAAAAATAAATAGCTTGTGGTACTATGGGTTATTCTTGCTTTTCTTAATCCCATACATTTGCTAGTCAGTGTTCAGTGAATAGGTGGATATAAAGTAAGAGACAGAGAAATGGTGCCACATGTTAATGAAAATTTTTCTTTCCATTATAAAGGAGTTGATAACAAAAAATTATTGGATTTACCAAAATAATTAGAACTATTAGTTTCAATGAAAATTACTGGTGTTTGGATTTAATAATAAGCATTAAAACAAAACAGGGCAGAAATTTCTGCACATTTAATACAAGTGAAGGACAGATTTATAATAATTATTTCATATATTATTCATCTATTAGAAAGAAGGTAACAGTTTTGGGTTCTGATATGGGAAAACCATATTTAAATATTTTAGGATATCATTCAGAAACAATTCAGAAATTTAATATGAGTTTATATAAAGAACTACTTCTAATAATCATGGAGACTAGCCCTGCAAAGTAGGTATTCTCATAGTTTTCAAAATTCTATGTTTCTTCTATTGAATCTTTAAAATTAATAAAAATACATGTCTTCATTATGTTAGAAGATTGAGAACTGTCAATGAACTCATAATTCTATAATAGAAAGTATTTCTTATTTGATAACATTGTGCCCCAATTTTCTGTATAAGAATATTTGGAAATTTTAGTAATTAAATTTGGTTATTCACCACAATAGTTTTATTTCTGCACACACAAACACACACACACAGGTGTTGTATAGCTTTTGACTTCCGTTACTCACTTTTTCAGCCATGCAGTCATTGATAATTCTAAGCATAATGCTCTTATATACTTAAGAGTAACAAACCCCAATTTTATGTTCTCTGTATTGCACTGTACTAAAAGACATTGATACTTATTTAATAGAAGCACATTTCATGTCTTATTCAGTACTAGTTAACTTTCATTAAAAGTGAACAATTTTTCAGCTGAATAAATTATAAAATCTTTTAAAAATTTAGAATTTAAAAAAATATTTAGGTCTTTTATTAATATTTTATCATTTTTGAGAAATTAGAAAAGTGGCAACATAGACCAAACTTTATTCACTGAGGTTTTATAGATTTGAAGGAACTCTGTTAATCACATTTTACTAATTTTAGTATTTCAATCATCACTTCCTATCCCTTTGTTGATAATGAGAGGAAAGTTTATAGTACAATTCTACAGCTAACTCAACTCTTACAAACATTTTTCTTAAAAAAGATAAAGCACTAACTTATGCTATGTTTTATTTAGTTGTCCATAATCCTTTAACTTATCAAAATATAATGATTTCTTTCAGAAGTCCAAACTGGTTCCTAAATTCTATTTGACATATAAATACACATTTTCCTGAACCCAGATGCTTACTTGAAAGGAAGGAAAGAAGTCACATGACTTTCTTATCTGCTGCTTACACAGACACATTCTCCTTTAAAGGTAAATGCCTATAAGTGTGTTGGTTTCTGGTCAACATGTTTCTCTGTAGAAAGCAGAAAGGGCATAAGGACTACCTGAAATAAGACCACTGTGACTGCTACCTGTGAAGTGAATATGTGCTGAATGAAAAACAAAAACTGTGGCAGCTCAGCTAATTTTTCTTATTCAGGACCTGCTATTGAGACAGCATCTGTTTCTTATCATACCAATACTGTGTATCTTCAGTCTGGATAGAAATTTCATATTGGATATTCAATTATAATGGTGTAAGGGTCAAGAAAAATCTAGTAAGCTTAATAAATGGAATTTGGAGACCTTGAGATGAAGAGTTTTTAGTCCTTTTTTTAAAAAAAAATTTAATGTAATTTTAAAGTACCAATTACAGATTTTGACAAATTCTAAATAATAACAACAAGAACAGGAATATGTCAATTTCATTCAAAAAGATCAACTTAATATAAATCTAGCATATTTTGAAATTCAACCAACTGCCAGGGTAAAATACTGAATGATCAAGAATATACACAAACATTTAGGTTCTTCCCTAAAAATATGTGTTTCTTAAGCACTGGATACTCAACTATGGATAAAAACATAAAAGATTGTATTTCCTTTGAAAAATACATATCAAGCTTCAGTTAGTATTGTACTAAGTAATCATGGATTCATGATTGTGTGAAAAGCTCTTTGCAGGATATTTGAGGTTGCTATAAATATAATGCCAAGAAGGAAATGTTTATTTATTAAGTGTCTGGTATATTTTGTCTACTTGAGGTACTCACTGAATTCTCAAAATAAAATAAAAATTTAAAAGAAACATCAATAAAAAGAGAGTTTTCTGATTCTACATATTTTCTGGTTAGATCAAAAGGCAAGAAAATATGGAATCAATATTTAAGAATGCACTTTTTCAGAAGTCAAAAAAAGTAAAAGAAAAACGGATATAACAAACTTGGGAAACATTAAAATACTAAACACAATCTCTAATGCATCCCCTAAATAAATGTCTGTTTCACTACTGCCATCCATTATATGGAATTCATGCTTGAAATGAAATTTTACATTTGTTTTGTTGTCTCTTAGTAAAGTTTAAAAATTTGTCATTGGTATTTAATTTTAGTGAAGGTGTTTTATTTTCCTCAAGTGTAATATATATTTGATTTTTGTTTTGGAGAAAAATCTTTCATATAGCTGTGTTTTTATGCAAGAACCACTTAGGATATTTACTTTTACATAGTCTTAAGGTAAGAAAACAAGTACATTTCAATACTGAAGCTTCCCAAGAAATGAAATATATATATTATAAGAAGAAGACTACAGAAATACAATTAGAATAATTTCTTGTATTATTTATTTAACTGCTTACATGGATAAAATTTGTACTTAAAGATGAATCTATGGATACAAGGCACTCTTGCTTTATAATTAAAATAATGGAATTACACTTAATCTACAACATAAACTGTTTATAAATGCAAACCATAGTGCAGATCAGGTAAATTTCTTTATAGCTGACCATCTTAGAATTTTACTGAAATTCATTGTAAATCTATGAAATAAATATGCGAAAGTTTCTGTAGGCTTGTCTACAACATTTTTCTCTTGTGGAGATGATTTCTAAGCATATGTGAAAAGAAATAAAAATGTATCCAATTTAATATATAAAGAAAAAGTTGAAATTCCTCATTGCTTTAACTTTAAACAGTGTGTTCCTATGCTAACTATTTTAAATAAAATATTATTACTGCAATAAGTTTTCTTAGAATTTATCCTAACTTGGTCAGATATAGCATTCGTGAAATCTTAAAACAGAATGAATATAAAACGATGGCATTTTTCTATTATTAAACATGGCACTAAATGTTTTAGCAGATAAATCATTATGCAAGAACTGAGATGAAGCCTAGAAAATAAATTTTCATAAAATATAAATCCTGGAAAGTAGTTTTGAGATCATCCAGATTCAGACTTGTTCCCTATTTTAAAAAAGAGTTACATATATAGAAGATCCAGAAAGTTTGTTTAAGCTGATATGGTAACATATTTATTCTACTGCAGACAAAATAAATGGCAGTACTTTTAAAATGAATGCTTTATGAGATTTTAGAAAGGATTGTTACTATAAACCTGAGGTTGAATTTGGCATTAATATTAGGGTAACAGTGTCATTATTTATGTGGAATGAGTTGATGAGAAGGACAGTGCTGATGAAGATACGTTTTTCTATGGTTTAATGCCTTTTCCCTCTTAGGAAATTATATTTTGGCAGTACTATAATAATCAGCCTTTCAAGAAACTTCACTGCCATATGAGAAATTTAAAAGGCTTGTACATATTACTGACAAGGTAGCAATTTAGTATCACCATGGATCTGCAAAAAGCAGAAGATTGAATAGGCAAAGAAATGAGGAGGTGTGAGAGAGCCACAGTACTGGAGATTTGACTAGCTATGAAATGACTCACTGTACTGCAGGGATGAGAGCCTCAGCGAACCCTTCCTAGCGCCTGCTGACATGATGACATGCCTTATTTCATGCTCCATTGAGAGAGGATGCAAGAGCTCAGCGTTAATGTTCATTGTCACTTTCCTCTCTCCTGCTGATATTAAAGCCTTCATTACTGTGTGTAAATGCACTGCAGCATGCAAAGTAATATTCTGTGGGTCATATTCTCTGCTGTCATTATTTGGCCTCTGAAATGGGTGCACAGTTTACTATACAAGCTCACTTCTATATTCCATACTCCAGAAAAAATGGTGATAGATAATAAAAAGTGCAAAATGACTTTTCCAGATAGGAATTGCTTTTTATCAGTAAAGTTTCATCAATATATATATACACATATATATGTATGTATATACACATATATGTGTGTGTCTATATATGTATGTATATATAAATAATACATATACATATACACATATATTATATTTACACATATGTAAATACATATGTACATATAATAATACATATATACATATATGTGTATGTATATGCATTATTTATATACATACATATATACACACACATATATGTATATATATAATCTATATATATTTCATCAATATTATACATACACATATAAATATATGTGTGTATCTATATATACACACACATATATATATATATATATATATATATGGAGAGAGAGAGAGAAGGAACATACTGGAGCACAGGAACACAAATTAGAATTCACAAAGACAAATTGGAGATTTAAACTGACCTATTAATATGTGATGCATTCAGATGCAGACAGCCCACAAGAGAAGATGACACCTTTTGCAATAAAGCTGCAAACCTTTACCTCAAAACTTTGAGAAGACAGAAGAAATGATATGTGTTGGAATCCAAAACCATGTAGGGATGAATGTTCCTAAATTATAGTTCCAACAAGCTAAATTGAGACAAGATAAAATTACTATGATATTACACGATTAGTGTGGAATAAGTGACATTATTCTGTGGAAATCACCACCAGATCAGAAACAACAAAGATTTATTGTATAAAAGTTATGTGTTCATAGTGACTCTGAGGTAGCTCTGTCCCATGTATGAGTTTATTCTGGACTCAATCTGATAGAGCAGCTTCTAGTTAGAACTTGCCACTCATCATGAATGAGAAAGAAAAAAAAACGTATTAGACAATGCACTGTTCACAAAGCTTTTCTGCTCATGTGACCTATAGTACTCTTGCTCTCTACTCATTGCTCCAGAAAGTTCTAGAGCAAGTCTGATATCAGTGTACCTAAGGAGGGAAAATGCACTTCAGGATGGGGTAGCAGGAATTCTTAAATGTTAAAACAGTCTTCTGTAGTTGACCCTTCTTGTAATAAATCCTTCTGAATTACTTCTTCTACATGGAAGTACCCTCAAACAATGCTACAATTTGCATGTGGTATCAAGAGTGCCAGGTTTTCACATACTGGAATGATAATATGAGGATTGATGAAAATTCTAAGTGGTAGGACTTAGTGTAAGATCATTGGGTCATGGAGAAACTGCCTTTGGAATGGATTAATGTAAGTTTTATGAGACCCTGCTTCATTCTCAAGAGAAATGTTTGTTTTAAAAGAGAGACTAATTAGCCTGAATCCCTTTCTGACTCCTTGTCTATGAAATTCTGTACTGTATTTTTATTGGAGGACAATTTTCCATGGATCTTTTTTTTTTCTTTTTGACACCTCTTGCAAGTAAAACAATGATTGTTTTTGACTTCTTACTTTTCAAGAATAATCATATAATTAATGCTTGCATGCTTACTTTCCATGAAAATGAAGATAAATTCCTCCTCTAGAGCAAAGGGCAAATGTATTTACTCCCTTCCCTACAATATTAGCATTTCCTAAGCTTAGAGTTTCTCTATTGTAATGCAATGCAATGCATGCACAGATGCCATCTGGCCCTCTTCACTCTGATAATCATTGCAAAAAAGAATGGCACAAAATGCTGGCACTTTGGCTACTAATATTTCTATCACTGTGTCTCTGATCCAGAAGTCTCATGTGTTTTGCCAGTACCCACTCATGAAATTGTGTTGGGATAATTAGCTTGCAAGTAGTAAACAAACTCAGATCCATCAGAGTTTTCAGCATATGACTATTTCTGCAATGCAAAATGGCCATATCTTGAATGAATTTCTCTTTCATCAATGCTCTTCCATGATGGAGCTGAGAAAAACTTGGCACTTCACTAATTTTCATTTTTCAATTTCTTAGCCTAAAGATCACCCAGTATATTACTTTCCTTTTAAGTTATCAATAATGTTCTGTCAAGTGAATCACATGGGATTATGTACTTTTTTGTCAAATAAATTCCTCCTCATTACATTTTGTCTGACCACATAAGGAATGTTACACTTGTTTTTTTGTTGTTGTTTGTTTGTATTTTTTTTTTTACATTAGAAGCTCATCCCCAGTACAGTTTGCCTGATCTACTAAGTTAATTTCCACTTCAGCTTTCACTGCTTCTTCCAGAAAATCTTAAAATATAATTCTAACAATCTCTTTATTATTGTGTTTATACCCTACTGAAATATCATTTTCATGGATTTTAATGGGGAATGTAAATTAACACCTATTTTTTGGTAAAGCTTTGTCTTATTAGTCTATTAAATATTTCTCTCTTTTTCTATTACAAAAAAATTCAAGTACAAGATCTTTGCCCTTGTTAGCACAGCTGAGTAGAAAATAGGATATATGTCTAATGTACACAAATTATTATATTTTGATGGTATTTTCCAGGAGAAGTTTGAAATTAAACTCTAGAACCAAGCTTTTAAAAAAAACTATGTCAAAAAACTTTAGTAGCAAATAATCTTTGGTGCTTCCACGGTACAATACTCACCTCTCATGGTTACTTGTATTTGTATGTTTATAATTGGTGCTTCATTTTTTTTTTCATTTTCCATTTAGCTTTACTTATTTCATTTATTTAAAGTTTGCATTTCACAATTATTTATGAATTCCAACCTTATGCTGAATGAGGCAATTAAATAAAGGATGTATAATATTTCAACCACTTATAAATATAAATGCATGAAAAAAAGAACTAAGCAAAAGTTTTTATTAGTAATCGTGAAACTGTAAGAAACTTAGACTCCCTTATTTTGATTTATTGGAAACCTCATTCCCAGGTTGTGTCAATCAGGATGAGTCTTACCAGCATCAACACCAGAAACAAAATGTTCTTCTTGTTGACTTTTTCAAATTTTTGTGCAGGAAGCAGGTGGGGAAAAGTCTCTTTCAAATCTTAAGCTAGAGAAACACGAATTTCCAAAACTTCTGTGAACTTGGTATTGGCTTTTTCGATTCCATCAACCAAAAGATGACTGGACTGGGGTTAGAAGTTTTGACATCTGATCCTGACCTGGAAAGGAAGTTTACAGTGAGGTAGAATAATACTGATAAATATAGCAATGAGGGTTTGATAACCAATCATTATGTACTATATATACCTGTGGATATATATACATATATGCACATATATACTTACTATTGTGTAAAACTGTGCTCATTTTGTAAACAACTAAATTATAATAATCCATATATCTTATGTTGCTTAATTGCTTTAGTTCATCAATTGGATTCTTTCAAAATTAAGGAATGATCATTAGAAATTTCCATTTCACTTCAGTGGCAGAATATGGCCTGGTTAAAAGGCATTATATTAATAATTATTAAAAAATATAGAAATAGTATGTAAAATTCATATTCACTTTAAAATTAAAGTTGAAATACATATAAGATATATTTTAAACTAGCTGTCCTTGAATAATATATAATTTTCTAAAAATGGTGTACTGATTTGCAAATTTTTCATTATGAGCTTGGTAATGAAAGAAGTATTTCCATGTTCTTTGTTCATATATTATCTGCCATCGTTTATTATCATCACCACTTAATTATTCTACTTTCACAAAAACTTCAAGCTGTTTTTCCTTTCAAAGAAATGCAGCTTTCTAAACATCTTTTGAATCTATGTCAAGCTTAGCATTGTATAATGCATAATTTCTTTCTCGTCACTATAAAATCTTAGATTATTATAGCTAAAAGTAAACTTTTAATAATATCTGGCTAGCCCTCCCTTTATAATTCTTCCTAGTATGGCAAAATTATGAAAAATATTTCCCAATTAAAGTGATAGTGCTTTCCACACTCTTACAAGTTCTTCGTCAACTGACAAATTGGCTCTGGGAATATTGTGCTTTTTTTTTATTCATTATTTAAAACTAAGCATATCAGAGCAGCAACTTGCAGAGTGTAAAACACAGGGAATCTCACAATCTGACTCTGGTAATTGCTCCTCCTAAATAAGATTACTGTTCTCTACCAATTTTATCATAGACTTCCTTTACTCAGGCTTCCTTCCAGGCCTACCTCTAAAACTGAGGAGCAGGAAAAAAGGAGATAAAAAGTCCACTCAAAGGTCCACCTCTCAGAGATATTTCATTTCTGAGAATCCTGTGCACAGAGCACTGAGATAGAATCTGCCTTTTCTTACTCCAGAGCTCCCACTGTGTGTAGAATTTGTAACAATTTGCACATCTATAACAAATATTTTCACATTTAACATTTATTCAATGTTCAAGGTAAAGGTTTTCACTGTGACATCTCTATATTGCACATATAGTACCTTAAGCATGTCCACCCTCCCTTTTTACCCTCTTTTGCCATCTCCTCTCTCTCCCATTCCCCCCAATCCCCTTCTCATGCCATAATAATACCCTCTTCTACATTCAGATAATATTTTTTTCAGTTTCCATATATGAGCTAAAATATATAACACTTGCTTATCTGTGTCTGGTTTATTTTGCTTAACATGATGTTCTCTAGTTCTATCCATTAACTGGAAATGATATGATTTTTTTTCTTTTTCATGGCTGAATAATATCACATTATATATATATATATATATATATATATATATATATATCATATTTTCTTAATTCATTCATTTGTTGATTGGCACCTGTTTCCATATCTTAGGTATTGCAAATAGTGGTGCAATAAACATGAGCCTGCACTATTTCTTTTGTATGCTGTCTTCAGATACATTTCTTTTAGATACATACCCAGGAGTAGGATAGCTGGGTTATATTTATGTTATGTATATATACCCCATACAGGATAGATGGAGTGTAATGAAATCTCAAAGAGGTTGTGATTTACATTTTTCTTGATGGCTAAATATATGGGGAAATATTCTCATTATCTTCAAATCTCTTTGACAGTATCAGGCACATATTTTATAAAGGCAACTGACACATGTATTTATGCAGTCCTAGTCTTTCTTCTGATGATAGATTCAACCCTACATTTATTTGGAATAATTCATATTACCCAAAGTAAGAGAAATGACACAACCTAAAAACAAATTTTAAATGAATTAAGTTGATAGTCATAGAATCACAATGTAACTTAAATAGTTTTAAATGTTATTTATCCATTCAATAAATATCATTGTGCATACTATGTACCAGATTCTCTGGTAGGTACTAGGGATATGAAGAAAAAATATGTTAGTTTTATGGCGAGTGGATGGTGTAGTACACAAAATAAACCAGAAATATGAAAAAATATAATATGAACTGAGACGGTTAATGTTATAAAAAAGAGTTGTATAAGTGCATTTAAAGAGCAATGACGTAGAGAAATCATGGAAACAGATATGTTGAATTTGCCATTTCATTACACTTTTCTGCACAGGTTCTATAATATTCATATATTAATTTAATTCTTTATAAACATTATTATCATCTCCTAGGTGAAGAGGCTACTGCATGCAGCAGGAGCTTTATCTCAGTTTTGTTTTACTGAAATTGGTAAACTCCTGCACTTTTCACCATCTGAATTAATCACTTTCTAAAAGTAGAACACACAAATTCTGTTTTGATTCTTCTTGCTATGAAAATAAATATTTATAAGCTTTTATTTTGTTTCTTATGACCTTCATATTTCTAGTTCAGACTTACTTTTTCTCTTCTTATATTTCATGCTTTCAGTCATTGCACACACACACACAAAAAAAAAAAAAAAAAAAACCCTCCTTTGTGGATACAAGACCTTATTATATGCCATCATCATGAACAAGGTGTAGACTTTCTATCATTATTTTGAGTCTTCATTTCCACTAACCAGTGTCAAATTAAGTACTCAGACCAGAGATACTGAATAGATCTCATTTACAAATTCACACTTGCACTAGCATGAGTATATTTTTGCAACGTCTGTGAAATATTTAACTCCTTTGCCTGCAATCATTTAAGAATCCCAAGATCAGGATCATGTATTTTCTCTGTACATTTTCCTTGATGCATTTCTACATTCCCCATACCTAAAATATTACTAAGAACCATAAACACTGACTGATACATATTCAATGATGGCTGTGACAGCAAAGTACCAAATGTCCTAAGTAGGCACTTGAATTTCCTAAAGTTACTCTCTTACTGAATCTGGACACATAGAAAGTGTTTTTAAATAGTTCTAAGTTTATGCATTAATATTAGGGTATCATAGAGCTTAGGATCAGGAAATTCTGTACAATTGTGGGACTCTTTGTTTTGCTTATCACTCCAATAATCACTGAATTTCATCTATCATATATATTAATTCACAGGTGAATTTCTTGTAAACCATGTCATATAGTTTCACGAATATAAGAAAAGGCATGCAGTAGATGAAATCAAATTCCTCAGAAAGTTTCTGCACTTTTAAGGAACTCCAAATCCACTTTGCCAGTTATAAATTGAGCATTGATATTGTTTGTTTCCTGAGCACATAATAATAAATTATTGGAGCAGGAATATTTTTTTCAAGCATGTATAATATTTGTGATAATAGTTGTGATGATTGTGGCTATAGGAAGTGATCTGTATGATTATATATATATTCAATATATATACACACTTAGACACATGATTCATAATAATGTGCTTACCAAATTTTTACGAATACATATCTTCCAAATAATATTTATTATTTTTTTTCTCAGAAATTCTTTGAATTATTTCTAGAGGCAGCATCACAGATTTCTAGTGATAAAAAAAGTGGAAACTAACAATAACTAGAGATAATTCGGTGGTTATCATTAGCAATATTGTAAGAAATAAGTAACATAACAAAAAAAATCTTCAATTCATTCAATTTATTGAATTTCTCTCAGGATTTACTTTTCTGAGAAATTACTCAAAGAATAAATGTTGGAATTGAGGCTCTTTGTTACTTAATAAGTAATATAAATTTTTAAAAAGAAATAAAAATGTTCTGGGAAAAAAACTTGTTTAAAAGTATGAGCTAAAGTATAAGAATATTAAAATAGTAAAGTAAATGTATTTTGATATCATATATTTTTAAACTATCATTAATTTCCTCAGTATCTTCTTTATAATATCATAAGTTGTACACAGAATCCTAAACTCAGAATTTTATTTACATATCTGGAATCCATAAAGCAACAAAATACACAGTATTTAAGTATATTTGTTTCTAATATAATTAAGATTTTAAATAATTTCATTTTATTTTTATAAGAGATGAAATCTTAATTGGAAGACCCATGATTAGGGTGCCCACATGCATTGTTTCATGATACAGTGGGTGTAGGTCTTAAAAACATTCAACCAACAGATGGCCAGCCCTCTGAATAACATTATTCATGTTAAGCAAAATGGCTTTCTGACAGTCATTATGTAGCACCCCCTTTGGTGTTGTTCTTCTAAGGGAAGAGGAAAAATGGGAATGGGTGAGTTTGTCAACTGCACTGTAAGGCTGACAGTCTTATAACAAAGGCAATTGCTGATAGTAGCAACTCTTCACTTTATAATGCTTATCATAAAAAATGAATAAAATTTAATTTGTCAAATTGTGCATATATGCTTGTTTATATCAATGAACACAAAGAATTTGTATATATATTGGTAAATATAAGGGAATATTTTCCCCAGTGTACTAAATAGCCAAATAGAATAAATTACTAGTGATAATTTAAGTGGAAAAAATACGATGATGCATATTACTAATTACTAATTATATATTTATTATTAATTTTCCAATATTATTTCAAATATCTCTTATCATAATACTTTACAACCTACACTGGATGAGTTTTTTACACTGCATGATTTTATGAGTCAAAGTTTCTCCAAAATATATTTTAGATTAAATTACTTTTCCATCTGCTTCTTAGATAACTCCATTTCTTATGCATCCTTTCAATTAACAATAACCTTCCCCAAAGAAATATAAACCTGCTTCCTAAGAATTTATTATCAAGAGTCATGAAATATAGTTACTGTATCCATGGTTCACTTCTCGTCACTAATTGATGCATATTCTGCTATCATATTTTCACAGTTAAATTTCTTCAATTCTCTATTCATTGCAAGTCTGTTCTTGGGCTGGATCTTTGGTCTGTTTCTGACCAGTCCTTACTATTTCTCATATATATGGATGTATCATTATCACCAATAACACATATGAAGGAAGAATCAGACACAAGAATTTCTCCAACAAAGGCTAACTCTAAAAAGTCTTCAATTTTGTTTGACTATGAAGTGTGCCCCCCAAAGTCCTGTGTAAATGCAGGGGATGAAATGATCAGATTATGGGTGTTATAATGTGATTAGTGGATTAATCTATTTGATAAATTAATAATCTACATGGATTACCGTGAGGCTAGAGGAAGTGGGTCACCAAGATAATTCTTTGGGGATCATTTATTTTTTCCTTGGCTTCTTGAGATATGTCTATTTTCTGTTGCTATGAGCTAAGCAACTTTTCTCCACCATGCCCTTTTGTCATGATGCTCTGCCTCACCTCAGGCCTAGAACAATAAAGCCCAAGCAGATCATGGACTGAATTTTTGAAACCATGAGTCCAAAATAAACTTTTTCTCTTCTAACTTGTTTTTTCATGCATCTCAGTCACAGCAATGAAAAGCTGACTGACACAGATGTTGAATTTGTATTTAATACTCCTGCTTACCTCATTAAACCTAAGGTCATCAATAGCACAAATAAATTATATATTTGCTATACTTGATAATTAATGCAAAGTTTACTTCCTGGTATCTTTCCAGACATAAATAAATTCACTGAGTTTAAAAAGGTATTTTATCATATGAACGCTTATAGTTTTTTAGCTATAATTCATAGGAATATTTTTAACTAAATTTAATATTTCACATGTATGATACTAAAATTATTTTTAAATAATTTTATGTATTAAATGTGTAAAATATTAAAAGGAGAAATGAACTTTCATAAAAGTAGAAATTGCTCACATCAATACTACTTAGACATTCTTTAAACTTAATATCTACTTAAGCTAAACAAAGAAAAACCTTAATTTTATATTGGGTTTACCATAGTGGACACACACTAGTTTACTCTCACATTCTGAAAACCTAAGAAAGTAGAGAGTGAGTCATCCATAACTGAGCCAAGCAGATGGTCGGCATGTATGTGATTGAATGAAAAATTTTTCTCATCAATCTTACTGCTTCTACGTTTTTACTGTTTGGAAAGATTCTCAACCCATTTCCATACTCACTGGAATTGTTTCCACCTTTGCATTACTCATTAATGTGTTTTATAAGTAGCAGTGCTGCTAAATTAATCTTAACCTTTGCCTTCTCTCAGAGACCTAGCCTTCTCATGTAAGTAAAGCTGCTGACTTTCCATATATCACTTGCCACTTTTCAAGTCGTTAAGCTCAGAGTTGAGAATATTCCAAGTTTGGGTTGGTTTATATCTCCTTTGATTTTTTTTAATTATTAGCTTATTTGAGATGTCAAATAATCTCAGATTTAAAGCTACCAAAAATAATCTTTATCAGATAGAGGTCTTGGACATTATCTTTATCTAAATTTATGGGTTGCATATTAATTGTTTTTCAAGCTTTGATTTTTTTTTCAGTCAGCTTGATGCCAAAACAAAATAACATATAATGGGTAGTTTAAACGAAGGAGATTTATTTCTAGAAATTGGAAATCTGAGATTACAGTGCCATTATGGTTGGGTTCTTATGGGGACTATCTTCCTGGCTTACAATTGCCTTCTCACTGTGTCCTTTTATTAAAGACAGCTGTGGTATCTCTTCTTCACGTTTATAAGGGCACTCATCCCTTATAACCATGGCCTCATCTAAATCTAATATTTTCCCAAAATCATCATGTGCAAATACCATCCCATTGGGGATTAGAGCTTCAACATATGAATTTTAGGGGGAAACAATTCATTCTACAGCAATAATTATGCAAAGAAAAATTTAGAAAAAAGTATAAAATACTTTCCCAATGTACAAATATGTGACAATTGCTTTATTTTTTTCCTTCAGTATTTTTTAAATACATAAACCTTCCAAATTAATCTGTAACGATTATTTATGACATTGGTATTTATACTAATATGTTATTACTATTTGAACATTCATTTTAATATATGCATAGTTTTCTAATAAGAGGAAGAACTTACACAAGTACATTTTTGTTATTTTCCCTAATCTATCTGTTTATAATTCTTTCACTATTTTGTCATTGATTCTTCATATCTCAGGAAGGGGTTAAGATGACTCATCTCTTCATTATTGGATTAGTCAGCTATCATATTTCAACTTTCAAATAATAAGAATTATTACTCCATTTGCTTAAAATCAAGAATATTTAATGCTCATAACTGAATTAAAATTTAATTTTAATATATCTATACAAGTTAGAATAAGGGTCTCCCACATATTCCCCCAACAAATTATCTTTCCCATAGGTACTATATACTTTTCAACTTTCTATATGTCTGCTGTTTCAGCCATAGTCCAGATCATGATCACATTTTTTCCCCTAACACACAGAAGTTAATCCTGAGCAGTTAACACTTTGTTACTTCTTTATTCCAACTATTTTTTTTCAAATAACATTCAAAATGAGCAAACAAAATAATGCAAAAAGAAAAAACATGGGTTGAATCAGGTCAATGACCTGCTCAAACTGCTTTCATGATTTTCCTTTCACTCTATTAAGTACATCCCTGGGACCTCACCTTGAGCTACTCTTGCCCACCCCAGTTGTTACTGCACACCAGCTCTGTTCCAAGCAACTGTGATTATGCATGATTTTTCTTCTTTTTGCAGGATACTGGACAGATTCTTAGTATTTTTGTGCCTTACTTACATGTTGTTGGCTGTAGTCCATTTGACCAGTGGTATAATATTGTGGTTGAAGTGTGAAGACTGAAGACAGACCACTTACACTCTAACCCCATCTGAAATTTTCAGTACCCAGGTGGCCTTAGGCAAGTTACCCCGGCTTTGAACTGCATTTTTTCATCTATAAAATGAAACTTCCTTTTTCTACTTCAAAGAATTAAGTAAGTTAATATATGGAAGACATATAAACAAGTGTATAATGTGTTTGAAATCCTCAATAAAGGCTTTTCTGTTTATGAAATGTCCTTGTTAACATATTAGTAATTATTATAATAAGAACACCATATAGCTAACACTTTAATAGCTCTTAATAAGTTTCAGGGATTATTCTAATTATATTTTTTTCTCTGAGAATGTATCATACAATTCTGATTGGTACCTTTTTTATCATATTAAGATCTTAGTTGCATATATATTTATCTATGTATATCTATAAAATCTATGGAATTTACTAATATATATTGTCCAGGCAAGTAAATACTACATCTCTTGTGTTGTTATAACATCTTAACTGACTAAAGAATAGATCCATGACTATTTTTAATGAATGAACATAATTGCTAGAAGTGAATTTCATTAAGCAACTCAGTGGGGCAAGGATAAAACTTAATAAATAATGTAGATATCTGATCATTTGAGTTCTTTGGTACTGTGTTAGGTTTATCACTCACAAAATGGAATGAGGCACCAGGAAACAGTAGGAATAAGTATATGAGGTGAATATTTTGCCTTAAAAGGTGAAATAAAAGCCCATAGCCCTAAATATATTGTGATGGTGACTTAATGCTGACTAACAGGATGAAAAGACTATGATTCCTTAAATAGGAAACTGGAAAAAATTACCTTTAATTTTCTTATATCCTCAATGAGATATTTAAATTTTTTAAAATAAACTATGCTAGACACACTGAAAAGCAAATTAGACAAACTTTCTTTTTGAAATGAGTGAAGTTACGTTAATGTGTATTTTGCATGATGATCTCACTGTTTCACTTTGTCTTTGATTTTCCGACTTCACTTAAATGATTGTAGCAATTTTTCTTTGCTCTGCCAAACAGCTGATCTTATTTGAATTAAAAATGCAGCTGCCTTCATCAATCTTTCATGTTATATATGGATTTAAAAAATAAATTTTCAAGTACAAAAACTCATGACATTATTCAGCTCATGGGCTAATTCAAGATGTTTGTCATGATGTAGCTGTTTCCATTCCTATGCAAATTCTGCTTCCTTCTTAATATTGACATTTTCCTCTTTTTCACAGCTGGCAGAATTAAAAAATAAGACTAAACATTACAAGTAAACTCCCATTATATTAATGCAAAAGCTCAAATTATCCTAATTATAACATTAATAAAATTAATCCACAAACAAATGCTAATGTCTTTGCTAGTTTATGTGGCATATTGATCAATTCAATTTATATATCTTCCTGTTTATCTTAGATTTCAGATTTCTGAAATGAGCAAGGTAATGCATAAATATTCCAAAGCTTCTGTGAATAAAGTTCTAAAGATATAATTTAAAGTAATTAAGCTAATGCTTAACATTAATTCTTTTTTTTAACAGTGATTTAGGAAGATATTGGAAGAAGATTTGGGAACCTATCCTATGCTTTTGTTTAAAATAAAATGATGTTTCTGTTTCTACTATAGCTAGCTATATAGTGGGGGGAAATAAAAATTATTTTGTAGTGTCAGGTAATTATATTTTATATGACTGAAAAGCTGTCAAAATAAAGCATTTCTAAGTGGAAAATAATTAAAATACCCATTTTCAATTTGCCAGTGCTACTGGATCGGTGAAGAAAACCATTCTTGAGACATGTTCTTATTTTCAAACTTTTAAACAAATTAGAATATGTCACTTTATAATCTTACAGCTCTCTCATCTCTTGCACTCAATCATAGCATTAGTGCATATGAAATTAGTATTAACCTTGTCCCTACCATATATAATTTTATGAAGAATGATATTCCTACATATCAACTAATTATATCAATAGACTTCAGCAATGTGAAATAATTAATAGACTATCATATTTACAAAGGTGACACACTTCTCAATTGTTTTGAACTCTTGACTTAGAATTTGAAAAGGAAAATAAATTACTGATGCCAGGATTTTAATCTAGAGTAGTATCTTGTTGACAGTTAACTGAAATAGCTTTTTTTCCCTCAACAGCAATAAAATAGAAAGGACTAATTGCCCCTTTTTATAGGTACAATTGGAACTTAAAACTCCAGAGACGGTGTGAGCTGTAAACCACTGTTAGAGTCTATTACACCATCTGCACCTTAAAATTCCAAAAACCAAATCAACAAACACAAGAATCAGTCCTGCAAAGTATCTTGTTCTAAGATTTCTAATTATTTATTAATATTCTCTAGTGAGTCTGAGTAGTTGAAATAAATTTTTATTTAAAAATAATCAGAATTTCAAATAATTTGTACCTTTAGATAACTGGAGCTTTGTAAACTAAATGCCAAAGGAATTCATAAGTATGTTTTAGAATTTTAAAGAATAATTTTTTGTCTTTCATTGCCTATTCTAAGAATATTAACTTATATTTTCCAAAATCTGATGTCTAGAATATTTTTTAAGTAATTATGATGCAGGACCCTCTTCAAAATATTGGCCAAACACAATGGTCAAAGTGCACTTTGCTGGTGACATTCTCACTGTTTCAAAGATATTCATCCACACCAGAATAAATTTCAAGAAATGCATTTTTACATGAAACAATTGCTATAGAAAAAAAGTGTAGAAACCATAGATTTGGGATAAAAAGACACATGTAATTGTGTTGTTTGAAATAAAAGTAAATCTATGCATGCATGATATAGATTTTCAAAATTGGCAAATTGTACAATGCAATGTGCTATGTAATGATTACATATATTATATATAAAATCACATTCAATACGAAGTCCAACAGGTTTTCAAAATCTAACCTTTAAACACACTAAGTTGAGTTTAAGATACAGTTGCTGTTGTTGTTTTCCTACTTAACAGAATCTAAAATCTACGCATAAAGATAGGTTCTGGGAGACTAAACAAACATCTTAATTAGTTCATTTTAAATTTCAAGTAAATGTGATATACTTTTCAAATTTTTAATGAAAATGTCCTTTTAAATTCTGAAGCTATTATTCCCTAGAACCTTTTCATAATTTTGAAAATTACCATAACTTAACCATTTAAAAAGTTAACCATACTATAAAATTCCCAGAAAGTTCCTTTTCTGAATCCTGTTGAATACAAAAATTCATTCATTATTCAGAGGCAATACAATGACCTATATTTTACTCATGTGAAATTAGATGAAAGTCATTTATTGAAGGTAATATTATCAATGTGCTATGCATATTATAATAATTACCACCTTGGAGGTTGGGGTTGTAGCTTAGTGGTGGAGAGCTTTCCTAGAACATGTAAGGCATTGGGTTCGATCCTCAGAACCACATAAAAATAAATAAAATAAAGTCATTGTGTCCATCTATAACTAAAAAAAAATTTTTAAATTACCACCTTATGTAAGTGCTATATTTTCTCTGAGTGAATGTATGGCCTATCTTTCTTCAAATCACACCATCCTATGAGCAAAGGACAAAGTCAAAATGTTACTTAAGGTGTCTCTGATATGCTGAGGACTTAATTCAGATAATCTGGGCTTCCTATTTGACCAAGTTTTCCATTAAGAATTGTTTTTTCTCATCTCACTGAAAAGAAATTAAATGCTCTATCTATGCTTTGGTGCCCATTAAATATTAGAGATATGATATGATGTAATGTTCAGAAGGTGTAGGAAATAGAAAAGAAGTAAAAAGAAGGATGAGGAGTCTAAAGAGAAGATGTAAGCCTTGACTCTATCTCAGAAATATAAACCAGATCACATTTTACACTGCATTGAAAGGTAATATATGGACCTAAACTGAGAGTGCATTTGCATTAATCAGGAATGAAATTATTTTCAAAGAATATTATGAAAAGAGCACATAACCATTTGAAGTTTTGTTGGTTGGTTTGTTGCTTGGTTACCCTGTGGATTGCCTTTTAAGAACATACTATTTTGAGTGCAGGTGAGGGTTTTTGCAACCTCCAACATATTTGAATGTCTTCAGATGTTTTTGTGCTTGCCTAGCAATCTCTGAAGACTGTCATAATAACTAAGCTTTTAAAAGTTTTTTTTGCAAGTCATTTTTAATATTTGGAAGAAACATAGAAGTAGTGTGCCAAAACATGAATCTAGAGTGTGTTTCCAATTTTTAAATGCAGAAAACAAAACCTCACTAATTACCTCATTTACTGGTCACTCATATTTGAACTCCAGAATACAACATGAATGTTTATTCAGGTACTCGAAAAGGCTTTATTTGTGGTCCTACCACATATTTTCCTTTCTTGGTATAAAATATCTCAATAATTTATAAAACATTTTATTGCATTAAAAAATTTTATGCCAAATTTTATATATATATATATATATATAGATAGATAGATAGATAATCTATTGATTAAATTCCTTCTTTAAAAATGTCTTGTGGCTTATAGTAATTTACTCTTTACCTGACTACTCAAAACTCAGTACCATGTAACCAGTATGAGTTTTTAAAGCAATGCTAGAAATTAGAAGAGAGTAAGATAATCGCTTTTAAACTAGTATTGATCTAAAGAAGTTTAAACATCCAATATATTAAGTCAGAAATAGTCTGAATATTTTCAGACATATGAGTCCTGAAAATATTAACCTTCCAAGCAATCTTTTTCAAGAAGCTTCAGAAGGGTATACTCCAACAAGTAAAGGAGAAAAATCAAGAAAAATTAAATATATGATAGTCACTGGTGGTGATCCAACACAACAAAGATGCCAAAGAAATTTTCAAGTACGAAGCGAAGAAAATCTCCAGAGTAATAGCAGCAAGACCAACCTAGATTTTAGCCAGCTCAGTCTGGGACATGGTGCTGATCAATTTCAGAAGGAAAGTCCTCAAGGAGAGAAGACAATGGGAACCTTGAGATTTTATAGATGTATGTACTGTTTGAAGAGATTTAAAGTTCCATTTAAAAGTTTGAAGGTGATTTAGTGATAAGAAAATAAAATCAGTAAATGAGAATGAAAGAACCCTAGTGATTTGGTCACAGAAATTTTTAGGTAGTCAAAATTATTAAACAATAAGCATTGGCCAACATAGTTTATGTATCAGCTGAAGATGTTAGAATCTTTCAGTTTCTCTAGGAAATCTTGAATGAATTCCCTTGTTGCCAGACTCAGATAAATAAGATTCATGTTTACCTTCTGTTGCTACCTTCTCCAGAGCTTGAGATACCTATTTTTTTTAATTAACAAATTATTTAATCATTTCATTTAAAAGAGCAGAGACTGTCAAATTAAGTTAAAAAATTATCATTTGTCTGAGAAAAGGCGGCTGGGAAGAGGCATGCACAATTTTTCTTTTATATAAACTTAACCCTAATTGCAATTCCCTTTCTCACATCCTGAGCTCATCCTCTCTTATAGATCAGCCAGACAGTTCTACTCACAGTCTCTAAGTGTTTGAGGAGTATATTCTGTGGGTCTCATAATAGTCCCTTCCTCAGATACTTAGATTTTAACTACTCCTTCTGTTAAATGTTTCACCTTTCAAAACTACATTATTTTACCTCTCTTCTCCATTTTTCTTTTCTTTTTTTTTTTGATCAGATGTTTTAAAAAATGTATTTATAATCATTATTGTGGAGTCCAGTAAAGTATGTAGATAAACAGACAAGAAATTTAATAATACATTCTTACAAATTAACATATCCCCTTTGGAAAAGATTCATGGGACCATATTTTTGGTTTGACTCAACTTATAAAAATCATCTTCCTCCTGGATATATTTTACGTCTATCTAGAAAATTGAATTAACATCAAGTGAATTTTTATAGAAATGAAACTACATAATTAAACCATATCAGCATTTGATATAGTGAAATTGATAGGTCTCACAATATTGGGGTCAAAGGATCTTAGAAATTATCTACTAAATTTCATGTTTAGGCCCTCCCTCTGTAACTTTCTTTCAGTATTTGTGCTAAGTTTTCCTTTATAAACTAAAGAATTAAAAACGTTTTTGCTATATCATATTTTGTTATCATATACTCCAAATTCTGAGATATATCTTTTTCTTATGGGTTAGAATTTTCTTCTTTTCTGTCTGTTATTTAAATGTATCATTTTAGTCTTAATACAATTAAAATTTAACAAATGTAATTATAATTTACCATGTTGTCTTTATTGTTTATTTTGGAATATGCCCATGAAGTTCATACTTTACCCCATAATTCTTCAAAATAACCAGCCTTAATTTCAACTGTTGGTACTAAACATGAAAAATTTCCTATGAATTCATGAATTAGCCTGTCCTTCTCTAGATGGGCTATAGTGTGGAGCCTACTGTTGAATTTATGTTCTGATTCTGACATTATTCTAGGCATCAAACTTTTATTAATACTACTGACTACCAATTTAGAATTTCTAGTAGCATTATCATATTGCTGAACAAGGGGAGCTTAACTTTATTCAAAATAAATTAATACATTTTTACATATTCTGCTGTTTAGATGTATTTTCCCCTACTCATTACTTGTCTTCGGTATTTTTTAATCTTAATTAATGTATTTGCAATTATTTTTACTAGATTTTAATGAAATGTTCAGTATACTAACATTTTTTTTTCCAAATTACTTATTTTGCCAAAGTATCTTTCTATTCTTCCCACCCATTCTTCCCACATTGTTGTTTTGTTTGATTTTAACAAGCATGTTACCAACACCTTCTTTTAAATTACTAATTTTAAAATGTTCAGAATAACAAAGTTGGGGTGAAACCTTATAAGGTTGAAAACTATCAAAAGATTAAGATCATTAACTGGCTGTTTACTAATTGCTACAGAAACAGTGAGATATTGATATCTCTGATTTTAATCATCTCTTATTTTCCTCTTGCAATAAAAAATGACAAATTTGATGAAATGCTTTTGTTGAGACACAATTTTATGCCATTCTATCAGTTTTGTACATCATATGCTTTATTGGCACCCAATAAACTGCCCCATAGTTAGTTTCATTTTTGGTTAAAACAAGAGAAACCTAACTAAAACTTAACTGAAACTAAATAGATTTATTAAGAGGGTAGTAGAACTTTTTTATGCAATACCACTAGGGACCTCAGGAATAAAATTGGAGACCTAGGTCTTGTAGGGAGATTAGGAGGTCATTATCTTTCTCATTTTGGGGCGGGGGTGGTTACCAGGGATTAAACCTAGAGGTGCTTAACAGCTGAGCTACATCCCAGCCTGTTTTGTTTTGTTTTGTTTTGAGATAAGTTCTCATTAAGTTAGTGAGACTGGTTTGGAACTTGCAGTCCTTCTGCCTCAGCCTCCCAAGCTGTTGGAAGTACAGGCATGTGTCAGTCCACCAGGCAAAAGAGTTTATCTTTTTCCTTTGGTAACTTGTTTCTGCATATTGGTTCCATTCTTCTCAACCTGGACCTCTTTCTAGATGCTCAAAAGGGGCAGCCCAAAGCACAGAAAAGTATAGATGTTTCAGCTGTTATCTCCCTAAATAGTTTTCTCTTACTAATTCCAAGTTTTAAATTAGCAGGAAAGTATCTCTAAGTTAGGATGGGAGCCAATAATTAAGATATCATCATTGATTAGAGGAATAGACTTTCCAAATGGAAAAATGATTAGCTAAAATTCATGCAGTCTCTCTCCCTAAATCAGTCAGAAAAAAAGTGTACAAGTACTACCTCTCACAGCATCAAACTCAGAATGGCAGAAACTCTAAAAATTAGGGACAGATACATTTTCCAAAAATGTAAGATAAGCAGTTGAGGGGGGAAAAGGTTAAATAAAGTCAGTCATTTAGTGTTCGTGTAGATACTTATTTCTGGTAGTAAAATAGCCAAATATTGCCATATGTTAAAATCCAACTATTCAGTATGTAACTGCAAATCCTGCAGAATCACAATTCTTGACTGGATGTAGCAGCAAGAGACAATGTCATGTATCTGTCACTTCAGCTTGCTGAGAAAATGTCCATTTCTCCTATATTTCACCTTTATGTCTGTATTAGTCACAACTCCTTCTTCAGTAAGTGATAGAAACCTAACTCAAACTTGAAACCAGTTGGCACAAATAAATGAAAATTCCTGGAAGAATGACTTAGAAAGAGCTAAAACTAGTTTCTCAAACAATGTCCTCAGTAGTGTGTTTTTCATTACTCTTTAAGATTTACTGATTTAATTAGAAGATGATTCTTCATATGCAATAGTAAAATGTAGCCACCAGAAAATCCCCAGTTATATTCCACTACCTAGTCATCTTTAGAAGAAAAGTAGTCTTCTCTTTAGAAAATAACAGCCAAAATTATGATATTGTGTTTTTTTTTTTGCCTGTCATAAATCATACAATTTCCTTTGATTGCATCTCCAACTATCACAACCCAGAAAATATGGGCTGACATCAGGGACTTGAAGAAAACCAAAAGGAATAGTTGTTTTCAGTACCAGAAGAAATGACAGTTGAACTAAAAGTATAGATTCATCTCCCTCTAACCACAAAGTCTGTCATGCTTCTGTGGAAGAGAAAAACCATAGTTATATTCTTTTGATACATCTAGTAGTAATATCTGGGCCTCTAGCCCAAGTCTTTCTGGTTAATATTCAAACCTCTTTTAAGTTGAGAGTAATGCATCATAACATGCACTATATGATCAACTTAAATATGTCCAAAGCACCTAAAAGGGAAATCTCAAAGTAACATAAATTTCTCATCAGTCTATGACTAAACTTATTAGACCCAGTGTTAACAGTGGGAATCAATTGGTTACTTTCTTTCTTACAAGAAAGTTAATTTTAATTGGTTACTTTTTTTCTCTTGCTTAGAAAGAAGCATAAATATTGGAATGTCCCATTGGGTATATATTTCCTTGGAAATGAAAATGATGAGAAAGAGAGGTAGGTAGAAAGGAGGTAGAGGGGAGAAAGAAAGAATATGTTTCAAGGACACTGTCCATGAGAAAAAATGGGGAAAAAAAAGGATTTAGTCCCAAATAGAGGAAGTGTTGATCTTATATAAGCTAAATTATTCTTATTTATCAGGGGAATTCAGAGTATGGAAGAATATAATATAAGAGAGCTGTTTTTTTTTTGTTTGTTTGTTTGTTTTGAGTAGATGTGTTATAGTCAGCTTTTGTGGCACTAGGACCAAAAGAACTGACAAGAACAACAGAGAGAAGTGAAAGTTTACTTTGGCTCATGGTTTCAGAGGTAGACTGCAATCAGCCAACTTCATCGCCTAAGTGAAGCAGAATATCATGGAAGAAGGGTGTGTTGGAGGAAAGTAGCTCAGAAAATCACAACACGGGCAAAATATGAACCCCAAAGGTATCTTCCAGTGGTCTCCTTCCACTACATCCCACCTGCCTACAATTACCACCCAATTAATACGTATCAGTGGATGAATCTGGTGAACAACTCATGTATAAAAAATAACAACGTGGAGGTGGACATTTATGAAAGTAAGCCATATTTTTCCTACCTCAGTGTATAAGGAAGCAATAGCACTAGACATGAGAAGTTTGAGTAGGGTTGTGAAGCCAGATTTAAAGATAAGTAGTTAGTGTAGCTAGGTATCTGGTCTAATGGAGAAAATGGAGTTGGATTTGAGTCCAGGATATTGGAAACAGCCCCTGGGAGAAAGGAATGCTCAGATCCCCAAAGACCTTTCATATTCCTCCTCCTAAAAAGCTTGTTAATGAAGCAACTTCTAAGTAGACCAGAAGCTGCTTATCAAGGCCCCCTGAGCTGCCACTCCCTTCCTGTCTACCACTCCACCTAGGTCCTTCTAGCCCACCTGAACACTCCCTGGACATCCCCCCCACATCCCCCAGTCACTATGAAGGATGGGGGGAAATGAACAAGATAAAGGAGAAGAATGCAGGAGAACAAGGGAAACTTTATGGTATATAAAAGGGACAGGACTTCCTCATCCCATGGATCCTGCTTTGGGTCCCCTTCTTACACCTGTTTTACTATCCTTTAATAAAGCTTCTTACTTTCTACTCTTATGCTTTTCTCAGTGTGCTTCTCTGGTGTTATACTTCAACATTTGAGGAAGCAGGACTCATCAAGGTAACCAGTAACCAGTGGTATCCATTGGAGGTTGGAAAATAATGAGCAAAAAAATGAAGAAGATGGTTAAGAGAACAAAGAATTACTGGGTCAATGAAATGCAGGACTGTAGCCAGGAGTCACTGTGTGCTTCTTGATGAACGTAAACTAAGTCCAGACTGCTTTGCTTAGTGTTCTTCCCAGCCACACAGAAAAATGAAGCATTTGATTTTTATGCAACAAGTGAAATAAAAGGAACAATAGGAATTCAGTAAAATGTTTCACTTAGGAAGCTGAAAAATAAACTAAAGGGTTTAACACATGAGAGAAAGTTGGGGTGGGAGAAGTCTCAATGAAAATATAGCAAGATCATTGAATTGTAGGTGCTAGTGATGTCTGCAAAACCGGATATTATGGAAAATTTCTGGAACGCTAAAAGCTGGCGTTCAGGGTATAAGTAAATAATTTATTCCGAAGTGGATAAAGAATTGTAATTATTGTTGATAACAACACCTAGGTCAGTGCAAGAAATGAGGATAGACTGATAGACTGGTTCACTAAAGGTGAAAAAAAGTCAAAACACCTCCACTTGATTCGGAAGATCATGAATATTGATAATAAGACCAGCATTGTAAGAGCAGTGGTATTGACATGACAGTGACTTGGGAACAAAAATCTTCACAAAAGTCAAGGTTTATGTTTGTCAGTAAAGGAAAGGTAGTGACCAGGCAGTGGATAGTACCTGGAAAAAGGAGGGTATTATCTGGAATAGTCAGATGTCCTGAAATTCAAAGCAATCAGAAACAAGAAAGGTCAGAATATATAAGAAAGGACAATAAGAAATGCTTCTTCTGCAGGACCCATGGAATTAGGTATAAAAAGCTGGGTGGAGGAATTTTAAAAAGAGCTTAAGGAGAACCAGTATCCACTTAGAACAAAATAATCTAAGTGCATATAATGCAAGTACATTATATAACATATGTGCAATTATCATTTATTTCTTTTGAAACACTAAGCTTTGAAAATGATATCTTCATTTGAGCTGGCTTGGGTACATTTTATAAAGAAAGAAAAACTATTTTAACAGAGTAGATGCCAAGTTTATCACAAAGGGAAATTTAGGCGCCTGTATCTAAGCTTAAAAAAACATCTCTTTGCAAAGATGTGTTTTGACATTTTTGAAATATAAATTGCTTATGAGTCATTAATCAACTATTCTTTAATTAAGAAATTTTAAAAGGAACTGAACAGCAAGAAAGAACGGAAATGAGACTCCACATAGATATATCCACAGTCACTTATGGGTAGTAAGGATAGAACTAAAATTCAAATGTTTATGATATGTTGCGTCTGGATGTGAACTTAGGATAAACTTTTATGCTGGGGGATTCAAAATTTACCTTAATTCTTCCATTGTTCCCTTTTGATTTCACCACTAAATGAAGCTTCCGGAAAATTTATGGTAATCACCATTATTTTCCTTTTTGTCTATTTTTAAATGTATACATTCACTTTCATAAAATGAGTGTCTGTATATCCTCTTCATCACATTGACAAATGGTGCTAAATGAAAAAATAATATAGTTAGTAAATACTAATGTTCAGTGAAATAGATTCTTTAATAAATTATTTTAATAAAATCATTTTAGCTGTCTTAAATTTTTCTAAGAAAACAAAAATAAATAGTATTCAGTGATACATTTATATTTAATTCATTATTTTCCTGTTCTGATTGTTGAACCACACTTATATTTGCTTCTTCTAAAACAAGATTTTTTTTTTCAGGTTAAATAAGATAATGCTGCAGGACACTGACACACAGTTCTCTTTCCTTTAGACTAAGCACTTAGTGACCCATATAACCATCTCAAAATTTCTTAAACAACTTGCTATAACAAATAGATAAATAATGAACTTGTGCATTAGCCTTGCAACAGAGTGATGTTAGAGATGAAGAAAATTAGAATTGGAAAAATACAGATCATAATAGCTTCTGCCTCCTGTAAATGGAGGGCAGTACCCACCTGTCTAGGAAGCTGAACCAATCAATCTGAGAGTCTTTGAAATTATGTTATTTTTTGTTTCAGCATGCACCTCAGCACATTTTCAGCTTTTAGCACTGACATTTCTGCCTCAGAGTTTTTTAGCTATAATTCTTATTCTCAGTAATAAATAAACCCCTGGGATAAAATGACTCCCTGGGCATTCAAATTAATTTGTAGTTATTCTAAATCATTGTGCAAGGGAGACTCTGTTAAATGTTTCTTGTGGATTTTTTTTTTCAGAACAATCCAACATGGGATCATTCAGCAATTACACACCAAGTGTCAGTTTTGTTCAAGTCACTGGATACAGCAGGGCAGCAAAAATTCTATAAAAACATATGCATACCTTAAAGGAACTGAAAATCTCTTTTTGAAGATAGGAAACACAATTTCTGTCTCTGATTCCCCATGTCACTTATCTGTGTATGTGCGTTAGTGTCTTTTATAAATATATTTAACTAATCTTTTACCTCAGATCCTTTATTAGTTATAATTTCTATTTCTTCTTCTGTTTTCCTTTTTTCCCCAAACACAATTAAAACTATGCATTGCACATAAATAAGTTAATATTTGCATTACAAATAGTTCCATACTTTAAATAAAAGATGAATGACAACACAGTTCATATTCCCCAAGAATCCCATTAGAAGATAAAGAAAACACATAGAGGATTTTTTTTGAGGATTGACACCTGTGGAAGAAAGGGGAAGAAGGCTGGGGAAGATCTCTTCTGTGATATAGTTTCTTTGATGGACTGAGAAGCTGGTCTATGAAGATCTTCTAACCTCTGATGACTTTATTTGTCTTCATTTGAAGTAAACTGTTTGGGTGTTCATGTGTTCAAGTTGACCATTCATGGGAACAGGCAGCCCCAAATGGGCCATGCCACTGAGCTAAGCTCCAGTTTCCAATGAAGCAATTCTTAAAGAGCCTTCTGGAGTCTCACTCCCAATAGCTAAAACCTTAAAAAAAGAATCTGTTATTTATCCCTGACTGGGACTCCCATAGCATCTACATCAGTGAGTAAAATATGGGTTCCTCTTTTTTTTGGCTTTCTCTTTGGGAAAGATCCCCTTCCAGTGTATGAGAACTGACTGCAAAGTTGGAAGATATCACAAGACTGAACAAAGAGGGAGATAGATCCAGGACAGTACAAACTGCAAATTATTTGGATTTATATACATAAACATATCTTGGGCAGTAGTAGTAAAACCGTAGATTCCCACACCTATAGCAGAAAAATGGTGCTAGTGTGCTAAGTTAGAAAAAGGATGGCCACGAGCAACCAGAATGTACCTATCATTTTGAAGAACTGTTCACTTGCTCAAGTTCAGATAAGAAATAGTCTAAATGTCAGTGGCAGGCACAACACATTTGACTGATTATCTGAAGGACTTTGGAATGCATGCCAGGGTCACTAGTCAGGTAAAATGACAATTATAATCAAGATGGCTATGGTCACATCAAACTGAATCCCTGTAATAACAGATATGCATACAGTTATGCAGAGTCAAATTAGAGAAAAAAATTGTGGATGGAAAAAAGAAGAAATTTCAGGTAGCCATATTATGTTTCAGATGGCTATTGAATTATAGGAATGAATATAATGGGTGCATACCACAAAGAGAATTATGATTAAGTAAAGAGCATGAGCCAAAGCACAAAAGTTAAAATAAGCAAGAAAATTGAGAAGATAAAAAGTAGTTTGCTTTAGCAGATGTAGAAAAAATGTTTTATGTGAAAAATTAGTAATTATAGTTATTTTGTGTGATAACTGTGAATTACAAATCTATTCACTTTCTTTTCCTTTTATTTTTTATTATTTTAATGGATAATTGTTATATCTTCACATATGTTAAGATATGAGTAATAATTCAATAAATTCACTTTAATGAGAATGATGATAATTGGAATAAAAGGAAATAGAAGGGAAATGAGACATTGCAGGGGTGAAACATCTGTTTTAATTGTACGTACATATACAAAGCAAGTGTGCATTCAAACAAAGTTTCTAATTTGGGAAATAGAGAACATTGTCATCATTAGGAAAACAGTAATATCAGAACCCAAGTCCCAGGCCCAATTTCCAGAGGTCACATTCTTACCTGAGACTATAACTGCTTCCAACTCTAATGGGAAATCTTGGGAATTGATGGGTCAATTGGGACCCCGCTTGGACCAGAATTTCATTATTAGCATAATTGCCTAGGTCAAGCCTGACTGCCAAAGGTTTGACTTCTAAACCTCAGAATTTAAAAAATTGCTAAGTCTCAGTGTGCCTCCCCTCCATGTTCTGTTTTGTTCCTGTCCATGGCTAAAAGATTTTTCTCAGTTTTCATTTCCATTCTGTATTACCTTTGCAGATTTTTTATATCTTAAATCATTATTGTTTTAGAAGATTCATATGATTTGGTACTCTCTTCTCAGCTGTGATAGAACCTGATCTCAGTATCTAAAAATCTTCTTCAGCAACCCAGGAGGCTGAGTCAGGAGGATCACAATTTTGAGACTAGCCTCAGCAACTTAGGAATACCCTGCCTCAAAATTTTCAAAAATTTTTAAAAGGACAAGGAAGAGGCTCAATGGTTAAGTGCCCCTGGGTTCAATTCCTGGTTAATAATAATAAAAACAATAATAATATAACTTCTTGTTAAAACGACAAGGTAAGCAAAGGAGTCTATACCCAAAGGACTTAAAGACAGCATACTACAGGGACAAAGCCACATCAATGTTTACAGCACCACAGTTCACAATAGCTAAACTATGGAACCAACCTACATGCCCTTCAGTAGATGAATGGATAAAGAAAATGTGGTATATATACACAGTGGAATATTATTCAGCATTAAAAGAGAATAAAATCATGACATTTGCAGGTAAATGGGTGGAGCTGGAGAATATAATGCTAAGTGAAATTAGCCAATCCCAAAAAAACAGATGCCAAATGATTTTTCTGATTTAAGGATGCTGATTCATAATATACTGCCTGGGAGTGGGGAGAGGTGATGGGAAGATAAATGAACTCTAGATAGGAAAAAGGGGAGTGAGGGGAAGGGGATGGGCATAAGGGTAGGAAAGATGATGGTCATCATTACCCAAAATACATGTATGAAGATACAAAGGCTATAACTCTCCTTTGTGTATAACCAGAGATATAAAAACTTGTGCTGTATATGTGTAATATAAACTGTAATGCATTCTGTTGTCATATATAACAAATTAAAATTTTAAAAAAATACCCAAGGATCTTGCAGTTTAGGAAACCCCTTTTGAAGAGATTTCCTATAATTTTACTAGTATGATTTTCCAAATGCACCATGCTTTCTCTCATCTGGACTTTTTTATGAGATATTTTCACCTCCAAAAACTATTCATATTTTCATATTCTGGCTTCTCCCATATCATTTAATTAACTCTTTCATTGCCTTATTCACATTTCAAATTTAATGAAAATTCCTTTTAAGTATTTCTCTTCTCTTACGATTAGGTTTCCTTTCTTTCTTTCTTTTTTTTTTTTTAAAGAGAGAGGGAGAGAGAGAGAGAAAGAGAGAGAGAGAGAATTTTTTAATATTTATTTTTCACTTTTCGGCGGACACAACATCTTTGTATGTGGTGTTGAGGATCGAACCCGGGCCGCACGCATGTCAGGCGAGCACACTACCGCTTAAGCCACATCCCCAGCCCTAGGTTTCCTTTCTTTATGGTTGAGAACACTACTCAGAAAACCTCTGTTCCTGACTTTTCTGAGTTAATTTTTGCTAATAATGTTTAAAAGTACTTTGAAGGAGGAAGACAACCTCTAATAAACACATTTCTATGACAATATAAACAAAAGCATCTTGATTTTCTGAGGGTCACATACAATGAGTGAATTGTAAGTATTGTTCTGAATGGAATTCACATTTTAACTCTGGCTCGTACATGGAATCCCAGCCAGCCATTCACCTAACCCTACACCCCTATGCTAGCGGGGTGTTGAGGTTTCCATTGTTATAGGAGGCACATGGAGAAACCATACAGGAGGTTTGCATCCTCCTCAAGCTCTATTTTATGGCAAATTTGGCTTCTATGTTTGTGTCAAGGAACTTCCACAAAACTATCCAATGGCTATATCATGGTGTAGTTTTCCAAAGAATATTCATATGTGATGAGGTGATTGGTTATGAAGCACAGATTCATTGCTAACTGGTGAGATGTTTTCTGCACCTCTAATTCCCTGAGCATAGTGGCAAAGGAAGGAAAAGCTGCCCCCAGAAGAGATCATTATTCAGTTTGTAATAAGGTCCTAGATGCCCTTCTGTGACAGAAAGTGAAGGAAAGGCCTGTGTTCAGCTGATAGCCTAGAATTAAATTTGTTCAATCCCCAGACCTTGCCTCCTGGCATGACTATCATATTCTAATCACACCTTTGCTCAGAGATCAAGTCTCCAGTGTTCTTTTTGGGGTCCAAACAGAACACACATGTAGGCATTTTAATTCTAGGAAGTTAGGAGGGATAGAAACTGGCCAGGACCAGACTGGGTAGGGGTATACAGCAGCTGACTATGTTGGCAAGGAAGTAGGGGGAAGAGAGTTGTCTAACAAAGGCTTAAAGTTTAGATAAGTCCAGTTTGTAAGACCCAGATGAGTCAAGGATATCTCAAATCTTTCAGGGTAGATATTCGACCTACTAAAACATGGCCCTATTAAGTCAGCCTCTCCTTGAGTGTTCTAGGCTACCTAGACCACTATTAAAGAGCAAAACTTGCATCTGGATTATGATTCAGCTAGATAGGCCTTGGAAAAGACTTTTATAGACCCTGTAAAAGGATCATAGAGGGTTTAATGTAAAGAGAAAAATCTAAAAATAAACAAACAAAAGTTGCAAATTAAAGTTCAAGCTGGGTGTGGTGGCATGCACTCCCAGTAGCTAAGGAGGCTGAGAGAGGAGGATCACAAGTTCAAAGCCAGCCTCAGCAACAGCAAGATGCTAAGCAACTCATTGAGACCTTGTCTCTAAATAAAACACAAAATATGGCGGCCAAGGATATAGTTCAGTGTTTGAGTGCCCCTGAGTTCAATCCCAGTACCAAAAAAAAAAAATTAAAGTTCAAATAACTTCATTCTGCAAACAGTCACTTCTGCCTGTTTGGACACTGACTACTTTACATGCTCCCAGCAGCACTCGTGAGACCAGACCAAGAAATGGCTCAGAAATCCAGAACTCACAGGTTAATCCATTGGCCAACAAATAACATCAGTCTGTTTATGTAAACTCCAAATTTCATTTGAAACTAAAATGTGAAATTCTAACTCTGTTTTGGTTTTGAGCCAGCACATTTCTGACATGAATTAGAATTTTATGGGTTCTCAAATCAAACATTTTGGTTTTGAATTCTAGATAAGAAGCTTCCTGGCTATGAGACCACTGCAAAATTTTCTGTAGTGCCTATATTTCAATTTAATTGTCTATAAAATGGGACTAACAGGAAGATTTGAATGATGGCATGGGGTGAGCCTGAGATGAAACCCTTAATAGCAAGCATTTAATATAAGAATTGTCCAATTCTAAATGTTCAAGATATATTAGTAAATATTCTCTCTCAGAAAGAAGAAGGTTGCTCAGAAGCATTTTTTTTTTCTTGTCAAAAACACAACTAGGAGGAACTGGCTATGGCATGGTAGATGAGACCAGGAAAGTTTACATAAATCATGGGGCATAGTAAAAATGAGAATTTAGTATCCTGGCCAGAGATGGGAAAGTTAATCTCTACTTCCCACAGGTCCTCTTCCCCAAAGGACAAAGTGGGGATAAATAACTAGTGAAACACAGTGAGAATACAGTAGGAGAGTCTAGAATCAACTGTATGTTCAGGCCTTTATCATGGGTTTAGTTTCAGGTAAATATCATTATATTTTTCTTTTTTCTTGCACTGCTCTCTTGACTTTTAAGGCATGATTCATTTCTTCTTGTTTAAATGGTTACCATCATATGCATTTATATGCATTTACCATCAGATGTATTGATACCTATTTATATTTATCATTTCCTCTCATTCTAGAATGCTAAAACAAAAAGAGAAATGTCTTTTAAACTGTATGACTGGAATTAGATCAAGAGAGGAAGAAGGGAGTTATGAAAGAAAAAAAATAACAGAGTGGACAGATACCACGGGAACATCAGTGAATGGGTACTAAGAGGAGAGCATAGGGCTTTAACTGAGGAGTCATTAGTAAGTAAGAGAGCAGCCTTACTGCACTGGTTGGAGGTGGGTCACAGCAATGAGGCAGGGTTAAGCTATTCTTGGACGAAAGACTTGCAACAACTGTGCTTTTGTACTGACCATTCTGTCAACTGAATTAAGGTTTTCTAAATTTGTCCAGACTAGAAGCATGTTTGATCCTGAACAGTGGGCAGAACTGAGCCTGTGGACAAGGGTCAAGCAACTAAAGTGGTCATACCAGGAGCTAAAGCCAAATCATTTAATTTACAGTCCTGATCTTCCTGGGATTCAGTTTTCCTTTCTATGCATAGAAAACTGACTGCTGCCTTCCCTCTAAGAGAGCTATCTTCATACACAATGTAAATGTGATAAATCCATTGAAAATATAACTCAAAGAACGGGTTCTCTTGATGTAGAGTTGGCTATATGACCTCAAAGCCCTGTCAATATTTTTACAGAAAACCATATTATGGAAAGCTGATACTTTATTCATTTAAAATGCTCATCTTCCTTATGACGATTCTTATTTTTGTCAGTTCATGACCTTAATGGTTTTACCTCTTTCATGAATCTGGCTTTGATGATCATTTTGTAGTCATACATGAGTGTTTTTTTCTTCCTTTCTTTCTTTATTGAGTCTTATCTTTAATTCTGGATTTTTTTCTTATAGAGAATATAATTTATTCAACCAAACATATTTCTATTATTTAGACTGTTAGAAAACTAGTCCAGTAATAAATTATGAGATAACCGTGTCTTAAATAGTGTTCCCCCAAAAGGAGTTTCTAAAACAAGTAATTTTTCTTTTTTCTTTTGCTAATAGTTCATTGGGAAGTAATCTGTAAGCATAGTAGGAGTAGAAAAGTGAGACAGTAAAGGAGGATAAGCAATAAAGGGTACATTAAAGAGCCAGTAACCACTGCAGGTAACCAGGGTTCAATCCCAGTGAATGATAACTGTGCTTAAAATATCTCAAAATTTTGTCCCTGAGGAATGAGTTGGTTATTCTCTAATATTCATCTGCATTGGTTGAGGGTCGCTACTGCTATCATTAACCCCTTGACACTTCTGAACTGTCCCGTGGGCACATTGATCTTGCTCATATATCCAGACAGAGCCATTACACTGAGAGATATAAGTGCATAGTGTAGAATAACATTGACATATAGGAAAATCCCAGCAAACTTTCAGTTATCTTCTGGAATGGGCTAAGGAGATTTTTTATGGAACACTGACTACGTCACCTTGCAGCATTGAGATCTCATGGATAGAATTAAATCAACACTGCTCTTCACTGATTCTTCAAGGTAATGGATGATCATGATTCCTAAAATAAAAAAAAGAAGAAGAATTACAGCATAACAGTAATCAGGGGTTGAACCTAGGGGCACTCAACCACTGAGCACACCCAAGTCCATTTTTGTTTTGTTTGTTGTTATTATTATTATTATTATTATTATTATTATTTTAGTTTGAGACAGAGTTTCACCAAGTTTCTTAGGTCTCACTAAATTTCTAAGGCTGGTTTCAAATTGTGATCCCCCTGCCTCAGCCTCCTAAACCATTGGAATTAAAGTCATGTGACATCCTGTCTGGCTCAAAGAAATAAAATTTTAAGTGAATAATGATATTCATTTCCTCTTTCTTTTAGCACTACTTTCAGTGTCCCTTCACATTCACCCAATGGCTTGCACTGATCTAGATTAGTTCCCTAGAGAGCTGATTTTCAAAATAGGATGAAGTTGAAAGGCCTGAGTCCTACTCTATATAACCTTGCCTTTATTAGGCTGTGGTTCCAGTAATCTCCTGTCCATTGTTTCCCTGTGCATAGAAATATCACACAGTATCCTAGGGAAAGCCTTAAGTTGCAGACATAGTATTTTGTATTCTCATTGCACCTCTAGTTCTCCATAATAATCAGCATGAAAATCCTATGCATGCTAGTAGTAGCTCTCATGTAAACCATTTACATAAACTCCAGTTTGTAAACATACAAAGTACAAAATGACCAGGTGGCAGGCATCAATTTTTATGTTAATGGAAATATTGCTGTATTCATTCATAGAAGCACCATGTTCTTTCAAGAAGCAGGGGCTCAAATGCAAATGTACATGATGAATTTGGATATGCCAGTTGCAGACTGGCACATCCAAATTCATCAAGTGACTCATTCAGAGGGATGGTGCAATCGGCTATTTTTTTAACTCAATATTTCCATAAGACTTCTATTCTAGATTTTGGAGACAAATAACCATATAATGACTATAGATTTTATGTACATACTGAATTATGAGGGATAACACAAAAAGTCTCACAAGATCTCTTCTAAGCTCTGTCTTTGGGAAGTTTTTACAACTTTCTATTTGTCTAGTGGCTTCTGGGTGACAATTTATAATGACTCATCAACTTTATGAACAGGCACTCATTTTTACTTCCTTGGCCCTCAAATGTGTCCCTGATCCAAGGCTATATAATGTAGGGCCTTTCAAGGGAAAATCAGACTCTCTGAGCCTGCAGAGTATGAACAAAAGCACAGAGGTTAGGAAAAAATATACATACCATTATCCATTCCAGTAAGAATGAGTTGCTTTCATGGTAGACATCCCTGCACAACACAGCTATTTGTTCTTGTTAAGGGAAGGTAAATTGTTGAAGTGTACATATCAGAAATTTTCTCAACTGCTGAAAGTTTAATTATTATTTCCTGGAAAAAGTTAAATTAATCTGTAGAAGAGCTTATCAATAGCTTCCATTCATGCAACCATGACTGTTCACTAGTGGCTTCAGTATAAAAGAACTGGGATGAGCCCTTATAACTCTGGTTTGCAGTTTTTTTTCCACAGTTGAAGGTTAACATGAATCACAAATATCTACACATTTTGTGACCTATCTCAATGTCCATCTATAGGCTTCTTGGCCCTAGTTCTAATTTTTCTTTTCTTCCACGCCTCTAGATTTCCAGCCAAAAGAGATGTGTAACTTTCCATGCATCATCCATATTTCTATATCATTAAAAGTGTGCTATTCCAATCACTTACTGCTTGGAGAATTTTACCTCATCTCTTATTAATTTTGAACAATGAATAATTCTCTGATGCACACATCATGACTTCCCTACCAAATCCCAAAGCAAATTTTCCCATTGTGGTTTGCCAGCGATTCTGTATTGCATTAATATCTATAACAAACAAGAACACATGGAATTAAAGCCATAGTTTTCCTGAATCTCCTGGAGTGCCTCTCCTGCTCGAAGTTCTTACTCAAGAAGGGCGGCCTTCCAAATAAACCAATAAATGAGTTGTGGTCAATCAATAAACATATTATGAAATCTTTCAGAAACTTATTCTGAGAGTTTAATTTCTAGGGTTAGTACCAAATCTCCTAGCAGAGATTTTCCCCAATTCACAAGAGTACTAGTGAATTAAATGGGAAATGATAAGAACAACTATCCTGCACCCTTTAAATCTTTGAAATAGTTTTAGAGGTAATCCCAGGAAGAATATCAAACCAGTGGGGGTAATATGCTGCAGAAAGATATCCAGTAATTAATTAATTAAAAATTAATAGGAAATAGAGCTTACCCTCATCAGAGACCCTCTAAAAGACTATGTAGAACACATGTCAGATTTGTCACTCTGAAAGTTCAGCAGGTAAAATATAATTTGCCATAAACCTTCATTGGCACATTAACTTCTTACTTCTCCTCTGTACTGTGAGCAATTGATAATGCTCTTGGCACAAGAGAAAGGGCAGGTAGATATATTTTCAGGAAGGAAAAAATCATTGACATGTATAGTAACTGTTCTCCCCAAGCTGCAGGGAACCTCTGTTGGGACCAAAGGTACACAGAAGATCACCAATTACAACAGATCTGTAGCTTAACTATTAAGAGTAGACCTGATGTACAAGTTTTATGTTTTTCCTGAAGATAAAGTATCTTATGTTATTATGAGGGATCACTACAGCACTTTAAAAATGGTAATCACTTATACAAGGAGAATAGTAAACCAAGCTGGGATGTCCAGTAACCAGAACTTTATGGATCTCAGGGTAGAGAGAAGGAGCACTAGGGAGGCAATCAATAGAGGTCTGAAAGGAGAGAGCATTCCATTGCTCTCTAGGAGAGTATTCCATTCTATCCCTGAGTCCAGACAAGCTGCAAATTGTAAATTGCAGATTGCCTTGTGAGGCAAGGATGCTTGTGTAGGGGCTTTAGTGAAAGAAGTTTTTGTTACACCTTAAGGACATGATTAGAAAGAAGTCCTTCTTTAGGATTTGATTCTAGGTCAATACTTTGGTGCAGGGAATTTAAACAGTTTCTAATGAACTTGACTCTTCATCACTTTCTCTTCTTCATCTCACAAAGTGGCTAAAGTTCATTTGTAAATATTCTATGATCCTGGATAACAATATTCCTAACAATTTCAAACATTTGAATTCCCTTCATATGCCCAGACAAATTGAACTTTTAGAAAGAAAAAGAACTATTAAATTTTCTCTTGAGTAGCCTAGTAGAAACTTATTTCTCAATGTTAATTATCCAGTCTCTTTTACACTTGGGATGTGTGAAATTCTTTTTTCTACATTTAACTTGAACATTATCATTATCAGATATTAAGCTTGATAAAGAAAACTAAATTCTAATTATTCAAATCCATTATTCATTGGAAACTGTTAACAAGAGGTGAAAGCAAAGTTTATATTTAATGTGTAAGAATAGACTAAGAGATTACATTTTCATGATTGTCACTTTCTATAATATCTTTTCCCATATACATCCAGCAGAATCATGGTGCTTTTCCTCCTCTATTGCTTCTTGTCATTTCCTCCCATCCCTTCTTACCACCTCCTTCTCCTCCTCATCTTCCTCCTCCTCCTTTGCTCCTTCTGTTCCTCCTTCTTGGTGCTAGGTAAGTATCCCACTCTGTCCCTGTGTTCAGACACGCTGCAACTGGTTACAGATTTCATTGTGAGGAATCCCATCCCCCTTTTCCTCCTTTTACATCCTTCTCTCTTGGTCTTTCTCCTCCTCCCCTCTCTCTCAGCTCTTTATTTGTGTCTTCAACTTTGGACCTATAATTTCCTACATTTCTTCTAATCCCATAATAGTAGTCTAGTTTAAATTCATGGCTTCAGGGTGACAGATAAAATTAGAGGGAAATATGTGTCTTTTAATACTTTAACTATTAGATGAAGACATCTGTATTCAGTAGCTAGAACTATAACAACAAATTGTCCATCATCCTAACACATTTAAAAAATTCTTAGTTATAGACAGACACAATATTTCTTTCTTTCTTTATTTATTTTTTATTGGTTGTTCAAAACATTACAAAGCTTTTGACATATCATGTTTCATACATTAGATTCAAGTTGGTTATGAACTCCCATTTTTACCCCAAATACAGATTGCAGAATCACATCTGTTACATATCCACATTTTTACATAATGCCCTATTAGTAACTGTTGTATTCTGCTCCCTTTCCTATCTTCTACTATCCCCCCTCCCCTCCCCTCCCATCTTGTCTCTCTACCCCATCTACTGTATTTCACTTCTCTCCTTGTTTGTTTACCCATTCCCCTCGCAACCTCTTATGTGTGATTTAGTATCATTGTCAGACACAATATTTCTATTTTGTTTATTAATTTTTATGTGGTGCTGAGGTTTGAACCCAGTGTCTCACGTGTGCGAGGCAAGTGCTCTACCACTGAGCCACAACCCCAGCCCCCCATAAAGCATTATTTTAACCATTTGTTGTGAATTATAGTGATTTAGTCACACAGGGAGTAATTCATTCTAACATACATATTTTCTGAAGCTTTTGAATGTAATTACAAGAAATTAATTTTTTTAATCTCTGGTGATTGCAATTATATTTTTATATTTGTAATTCTTAGATCATGTTATCTCTTTACTAGGAAATACATGATTTGAATTTTCCAGTAGTAGATTTAAAAAAATGTGCTCTTGAGGTTGCTATCAACACAACAGTTAATAAACAATTCAGTATTCTAAGAAAGTTATCTTTATTTCTTTTATTACTCAGTGCAGTTTAATTATCATCTAATCCACATTTTGAGATATTACAGATGATATCTTTCTGTGATCCTTCTTAAATTTCTGTCTATATATTTTAAAAAACATTTATGCACTCATTCTCTCTCTAAATAATTATATTCGTTATTATTGCAATTATTTTATGATTTTTCAGATTGCTAACCTTATTGCATTATGTGTATGGACATTTATTGCCTTATCTTAAATTTGCTTATAAAATTTGTAGTGTTTATAATGATCTGCACATTATCAGTCTAAGAAAATTCTCAACATTCCTTTGAGGCCTACCTGGTTTAAATGGCAATGATTGAACTATCCATCCCTAATTATGCAGGAGAACTAAGATACTGAGATCCATAATATAAGGAAAGATTAACCATAAAAATTGAAGTCTAAAAATCTTGGTTCAAATCTTAGGTCTTCCATTAGCCTCATCATGGTGAAAATTTGATAAAATGAAAAAGAAAATGTAAAACGCCTGGCAGGATGCAATTTTACTTTAGCAATCCAATCAATGTACTTATATACGTATAATTTTATGTATCTGTTCATTTCATAAATACAATTGCCTACCTTTCTGTTAACAAAATTTTTCAAACCTGTAAGAGTAACATTCAGGAAGGGTGGGAGGAAGGAGAGGATGATATACAGGAGAAAAAAAATGGTTAAAGACAGGAAAAAAGGAAGAAAGAAAAGAAGGAAGGAAAGTAGGAAAAAACTTGTTAGGGAAAAAAAAAGGAAGAAACTATACAAGGAGATGGAAAGTGGCCATTTATTAAACTATTTTGTCTGGCTTCTCATCTGCTCTGCTTTGTGATTCCGACTGGAACCTGACAAAACTTACTTCCTACTCTGCCAAAAGGCAGAGGTACTTGGTGACTAGGAGGCTGTAGGAGGAAACGACACTCTCTTTCCTGTGTACTTCTTGTGGGCTTCCTTTCCCCCATAGCCTCCTTGAGTTTGGTCCTCACAGGGCTTCTTCACCTCAGCAGTAGCAGTTCTTCCCTGGATAAACACTGAATCCAGTTTGTGTTTTTTCTAGCATTTGCAGAACCAGCGTCCTCATGCATCTCTGCTACACTGGCCCTTTTCTTTTGTTCTTCTAGACATAGGATGGTGGTGGATTCCTGTAGTTGATGCCTCTTTGATACTCTTATAGTTTTACATTAGACTTCTTGTAACCTAGTTATCAAGTTTGTACATGACTAACAATTGCTTACATTAAAGCATATGGTTAAAATAACCAGTGTGGGTTTCGTGTCCTGATTCGACTATGATACAGAGAGGAATAAAGAGAAGATGATATTTACCTAGGGCCTACTATATATCAAGCTTATTGAAAAATAGTTCAGATGTATATCTTATATCAAACCACCTATGACTTACATAAAAAAATAATACATTAATAATAGCAGTAGAATAACTTGCCACTTCATACAGCCTGTGAGTAGGAAATCATCACTTCTTTTAAAATAAAATGTCCATTTTTTCACTCAATATAACTTTATTATCTTAAAATTGATGTGCAAATAATGCATGTTCAATAAACACTTGTTAATACTAATATACCAGAAATTGAGTGTTTGAAATTGCTTGACATCCATTCTTAATGCTTTATACATATAAATTCATTTACTTCTCACAATAACTCCATTAGGTTACAACTTTAATGGATCTTGGTTGATGCCACATTTTTTGTTTTCATTTATATTTATAGTTATTTCTTGCATAGTAAAATACTTTGATATCTGCAATGGGGAAAGGTTCGAATGAAAAATGGTAAACAAATTTTTAACTTGAAAATGGTGGAAATGGTTTGAGATGTAGCTCAGTGGTAGAGTGCATACTTAGAGTGTGTATGATTCTGGGTTTGATTGCCAGCACCACTAAAAAATGTAGTCAAAAACTGGTAATTTATCAAATGTAAATGATCATTTTATGAAGAAGTGTGAGGCTATACATTGGAGATATTTTGGAAAAGGTATGATCAAAAAATCTGAACAAGGTGATAGCTTAAAATGTATTTTATTTTTATGTTTTTGTTATTGCATTATAGTTATACATAATAGTGTGGTTCATTTTGACATAATCACAGATGAACATAACATAATTTGGCTGATTTCAATCCCCAGTAAATTTCCTTTCCCTCTCCTCATCCTACCCGACTCTGAACTCTAATGATCTTGCTTGCATTTACTTATTATTTTAAATTGGTGCATTATAATTAGACATAAAATCCATTGTAATATATTCATATAAGCACATAGCATAGTTTGATCCATTTTGTTCTGAAGTTCCTCCCTTTTAACATAACACATTCCTCACCCTGAATCCCTTTAGTCTGCTCAACTGTTCTCCCCTCTGTTATCTTGAGGTCCTGCTTTAAAAATTTCCATTTCTCTCCAGCTTCTATATATGAAAGAAAACATTCTACCTTTGTCTTTCTGAATCTGGTTTATTTCATTTAGAATGATGTTCTCCAGTTCCACCAATCTACCAGCAAATGCCATCATTTTATTCTTCTTTATGCTTAATATTCCATTATCTATCTATCTATCTATCTATCTATCTATCTATCTATACACACACACACACATATATATATAGATAGATAGATATAGATATCACATTTTCTTTATCTATTCATCTGTTGATGGGCATCTAGGCTGTTGCCATAATTTGGCTATTGTGAATTGAGCTGCTATGAACATTGGTGTGCATGTATCTATAGTATACTAATTTTAGATTTTGTGGATAAATACCAATGAGTAGGATACATGGGTCATATGGTGGCTCCATTCCTAAACTTTTGAGAAATCTCCATGCTGCCTTTCAAAGTAGTTGCACCAATTTGCAATACTACCAATAATTTATAAGTATACATTTTTTCCAACATCCTTACCAGCAATCATTGCTCTTTGTATTCTTGATGACTACCATTCTAACAGGAGTGAGATGAAGTCTCAGTGTAGTTTTCATTTGCATTTCCCCAATAAAGATGTTAAATTTTTTTCATGTATTTTTGGGTGTTTTTTTTCTTTTGGGGACATTTTATATCATTTTCCCATTCATTAATTAGGTTGGTTTTATGGTGCTAATTTTAATGAATTCTTTATATTAACTAGATATTAATCTCCTCTGAGAAGAATAGCTGGCAAAGATTTCTCTCTCATTCCAGTGGCTCTGTCTTTATACTCTTAATTGAAATGCATTTCATTCTTTGTTCATATTATTTGTGTTCAGTGGGGTCAGATGTGTAATGACCTAAAATCAGTCCTGAAGATTTGTTCTATGGTAGGTTGAATGACCAACCCCCATTCTTCACCTTCCCTATAGCCTTGCTCTTTTCCATATGATTTTATAATTTCTCTTAGAAAGAAGTACATTCCCATGACTTTTGAGTCTGAACTTCGTAATTTGGTTTGTCTGGTGGAATGTTAATAGATAAGGAACAATCAAGACTTAGTGAATCAGGATTTTTCCCTTTGGACAGACACTTGATGAAAAATCAACTTGCAAAGCTTAGATTAGATCAGTCAACAGGTAGATGATTATGACAACCCAGATGAGGTCAGAAGAGCTGCCTTAGTCATTCGCAGATGCTTGAAGGGGAAAATGTGTATTTATATATGCCATTGAGTTTTTGTAGCTGTTTGTCATATAACAACAGCTGACTTATGCAGATGCATAAAATGCAGTTTATGCCCTCCAGTGAATAAAGTTGAAGTGGTTACAATTACATAAATATAATACTATTTGATTATGACACTAAGACAGATGTTTTAAAAGTACTGTTGGAGCACAATGTGGAAATGCAAACAGACTGACTCAAGCTTTGCAACTGCATACTTTCACATTTATAAATTTGAGGATGACTGATCCTAACTGATAATTTCCCATTTCAGTACAGAGATGTAATCTAAAAATTCAGTGTGAACTAATAGTCATGCAGAGCTTGCCAGTTGTTTTACCCAGAATTCATTTAATCTCCTCTCCTCATCTATATATCTGGGAATTTGAGCTAATTAATATCATTCACTAATCTTGCCCTTTGATATGACCATATAAAATAGCTTCTGAATAATAAAATGTAAAGTGGAAGGCCATATTTGACTTTCAAAAAGGCTACATAAATCCTCCTTAAGTTGAGTATATGGCTTTTTTGCCTTTTCCTAACATGTGACTTTAAGTAGACATGACACCCTAGTACCCACCTTTGAGCATGACTTGATTCAATGGTATATATGGAAACTGAGGATGCTGGGGTAAAAATAGAATATTAAATCATTCCAGAGGCAATGATCCCTATAACTTCTATCTCTGGATTTTCAACTTATGTGTATTTAAATCATTATTCTTTTGATATTTTAAAAATATTTTCTGAGTAGTCATAGGGGTATAACCTAAAAAAATAATAATACAAAAAATTATTCCTAAGAATAAGTGTAAAGAAGAAAAATAAGTTTTACTTCTTATTTTAACTCACAGGGCTTACAAACATTCTTTACTAATGTATAGTTAGAACAAGAAATTCCCCAGATTCCTTCCCTCTCTGTACCTTCCATAGCACTTTCTATATGCTAAAATTAATCTTCCATTTCCATTCTTCTTGTTAATACTGTTTGCTAAGAGTAACCAAAAGTGTTCTTTTATACATGGAATACTTGTTATTAACCAAATATTTCAGTTCTATATTATCTGGACAAAATTAAAACCATGATGAATATTAAGCTTAAAACTTTCAAATGATCAGCTGGATGTTCAGACTATCATTCTATCTAAAACTTTGACATCTTCTGCCAAGATGTTTCATCCTTATTACTACTATTATCTATTTTTAAGAAATAACCATTTATTAAAGATAAAATCTATGTCATTGACTTGATAGATAAAATTTGTTTTGATAAGGGTCAAGACTGGACAAAATCCCTCAACTCTAACACTTTTAAAGTCAATCCTATGTATTTATGTGATCATCAAAACAGAATAACTATTATTTAGGTTTGGTTGAAAATCTATCCTCTTTAGGAACAAGTGGGGTGATCTCCATCATTGACTAATACCTAATCTGTTTATCCATTGGCATTTTTGCTTACCTCATTGATTGTGAGCTATGGGCCTCAGCTTAGAAATAAATCTTTGTTCTATATAGTGCCTGCCTTACTTAATGTTGTTGAAGAGATGAACACTTCTCATAATTTCATTCCATATAGAAAACTCACTGTCTCTCTGTCTCTCTGTCTCTCTCTCTGTCTGTCTGTCTCTCTCTCTCTCTCTCTCTCTCTCTCTCTCTCTCTCTATATATATATATATATATATATATATGTGTGTGTGTGTGTGTGTGTGTGTGTGTGTGTGTACACACACTTCTGGGTTTTCTATTATTTTACATTTATCTATTTGCTATTTTAACACAAGAGAGTCTTGATTATTTTGTCTTTATAATATGTCTTCAAATTAGGTAATTGTTACTCTTCTAACTTATTTATTCTTTTTCAATAGTACTCTGACTCCTGTTATTATTTTGCATTTTAATATTGATTTTAGAATCAATTTGTTAATAATACTAGATAAAATCTTGATGGAATTTTGATTGGGATTTCATTCGATCTATACAACAAATTAGGATAAATTTATATCTCAAAAAATATTTACTGTTTTTACCCATCTATCCTCCCTGTAACCCTTGTCTTCTCCACTGATGTTTTGGTTTAGATGTGAGGTAGCCAAAAAAAACTCATGCTTGAGACAATACAAGAAAGTTGAGAAGTGGGATGATTGCATTATAAGACTCTTAACCTAATCAGTACAGTAATTCTCTGATAGGAATTAATTTGGTGTGGCCGGAGGAGGTGATTATTGAGAATATGTTTTGGGGGTATATATTTTGTTCTTGGTAAGCAGAGCCCCCTCTCTCTGCTTCCTGGTGCCATGTACCTAGCTGTTTCCCTCTACCACACAATTCTGCCATGATGTTCAGCCTCACCTCAGGCCATGAAGAATGGAGCTGCTGTCTATGGAATAAGAATTCTAAAAACTTAAGCCCCCAATTTTTCTTCCCCTAATTTTTTTTGTCAGATGTTTTTGTCATGACAATAAAAAGCTGACTAAAACAACTGATCTCCCATCTACTTTCATGGGATTCTCCAACCATTTTCTCCCCCTATTTTGGTCTAACTTTCACATATGAGGGAAAACATTTGAACCTTGACTTCCTGAGTTTGACTTATTTCCATTAGCATGATGTTCTCCAGTTCCATTCATTTGTCTGCAAAAGCCATAATTTCATTCTTCTTTAAGGCTTCGTAAAATTCATTGTATGTGTATGTATGCCACATATTCTTTATGCAGTCATCTGTTGATAGGCACCTAAGTTGGTTCCATAATCTGACTATTGTAAGTTTATACTGCTATGAACATTGATGTGCCTGTATTACTGAAGAGAATAGTGGAATGAAATTGGCAAAACTATGTTATCCATATATATGAATATACCACAGTGAATTTCACCTTTATGTGTATATATAAAGCATTAATTAAACTATAAATAAGTAGATCAGTTGAGTAAAGGAAGATAAACAATCAGAGAGAGATGGGGAGGGAAAGGGGGAGTAATGGGAACTGAAATAAGAGCAAATTATATCCCATGCTTGTATTAGTATATCAAATATTATGAATAAATGTAATGCATTAATAAAAGCATTTTAAAAAGAAAACATAAAAATTGATCCTACAGAATCATGGACATGCTTTATGTTTTCATTTATTTTAGTCTTCTTTAATTTGTCTTGGCAATATTATGAAGTTCTCAGGATGCAAAATATAGACAGTTCACGTGTTTTATGAGATTCCTAAATATTTCATAGCATTATACTTTTAGAAACAACATTTTTTAATTTCCAAAATATTGCTAGTATATAGACCTTTATTTACTAAACTCATTATTAGTTTTAGTAGTTTTTCTTTATGTCTGGTGTAGGCTATAAACTTTTCAACGTGCTTTATCAGGTTGAGGAAATTACTTCTTCTTGGTTTGCTGAATTTTGCTTAGCAAAAAGGGATGTTGGATTTTTTTCAATTAAAAATAAGAAAAAAATTAATAATAACTTTACTAAAATATAAATGGAATTATATTTTTAATTAATTATGTATTTTATAGTACAATGCATTTTGACATATAGTACACAAATGGAGGACAATTTCTCATTCTTCTGGCTGTTCATGTTTTAGAGTCACTCCAATAGTATAATCATACATATAGTATAATAATGTCTATCTCTTTCTACCATCTATCTGTCATATCTTCAGAATGGACAGGAATAAAGATCTGTTGCTAAAGTCACCCAGTGTATGGTAATGTGGTATAGCAGACCAAGATAGGTATAAACAATCATTCACAAATTCTATTAAAAATTATTTGCTTGTTATCTACATTTTTATGATTTATTTAAAGTTTGTCTTAAATAAACTGTCATTATTCTATATAATAAAGATGACAATCCTTTAAGACCAATTCAAGTAATTGTGTGATTTATAATTTTTAAAATACATTTTAATATATAGTATTTATAACAACACTATAAAACATTATATCCTAGTTCCTTTTCAACTAGAATGGCAAATGAATATTAATCATGTGCTGGTAATTGAGAATAGCATGATGATATTTCTTATGCTGTATAGTGTACTGTTCGGTTAGAAATATTTATTGTTCCTGTTAAAGCCAGCCTTACCCACCACCTTACCCACCACCCAGCAAGTGTGTTCCCCTCCAGATGTATAGACAAGAAGTATTTGTTGACCTTCTCATTTTTCTTTATTGAAAATTTACAAAATATTGTTTAAAACACCAGATAAAGCTATATCAAAATAGAAACTTGGTCAATAAACCTATGTCAGCTATAAGATATCTCATTCTTAGTATCTGACGGTGTCACTCAACCTTTTTGTCCCTGTGACTAAAATACCTGACAAGAACAACTTACAGGAGGAAATATTTACTTTGACTCATAGTTTCACAGGTTCAGTGTATGGTCATCTAATTCCATTGCTCTGGGCGTGAAATGAAGTAGAGCATCATATTGGTAGGACATGGAAGAGGAAAGTTTCTCAGCTCATGGCAGCAGGAAGCAGAGAGGAAGAGGCTAAGGACAGATATAGCCTAAGGCCATACTCCAGTGACCCACTTCCTCTAGCCATACCCCACCTACTTGCAGTTTGCACCAAATTCAGGTAATGGATTGATGCAGCAAATAGATGAATTACCTAAAAGTTCTACCTCTGATCCTTGCTGAATTGGGGCTCATGCTTTCAACACATGAGTTTATGGGAGATCATATCCAATCCAAAACCCAGTAAAATATATATGTAGGTGGGAAATGTAGAGGATGCTACTGAGTTCATTTTTGTTCATTTGGGAATACAATTGAGTTAATTAAAAACATCAGAGACTTATTGTTGATCTCTAAATACAAAAAGGGAAATTATTTGGGGGGCTCCTGACTGTTCCAAACACATGCATCTGATGAAATGCACTTTCCTTTATGTTTTTCCTTAACTTCTATCTTAAAAGGGACTACAAATCAAAGGAGTGAAGTCTTTAAATATGGAGAAACAAATATGTAATGTGTTATGGTAACTTTGTATCAACTTGACTCACTGCTTGCTTAAACTTTGGATCAAATAGTATTTTGGCTGTGTGGATTAGGATGTTTCTGGATAAAATTAAAATGTGAACTGATAAATTGTATAAAGTTATTGCCCTCCCCAATGTGGGTGAGCCTCACATAATCAGTTGAATGTCAGAACAGAGCTAAAACTATGCTGTTGGCTCTTCTGGTTTTTAGGCCTTTGAACTTGGACTGAAACTACATCAGCTCTCTTGAGTTTCCAGGTTGCTAGCTGTAGATCTTGGCTCTTTTCAGCCTCTAAAACTGTATGAATCAATTTATTATGATAAAATCTATTAATTCTGAGTGCTTTGCTATTGGTTCTTTTTCTTTGGAGAACCATGACTAATACAGAAGAACTAAGAGTTAACATTTTTAAAGTGTTTTTCTTGATTTTTTTTTCTGTTTTTTTCCACCAATGTCTATGAACTTCAGGCAAGAACTACAAATTCTCAACAAGCAGAGATATCAATCAGGATCCAAAAGCTATCATACAAATATTTCAAAATATAGTGATTTCTAAACTACGGAAGTCTCATATACTTCCTTGTGAATAATGTTAGTTAATTTTGCAAAGATAAGAAATTACTCTACTTCACCAGAAATGTGAATTGTGAAAGTGACTACTAGAATAAATCCTTCAAAGTATTTTTGGTCTCAGAAATCTTTAAGCCTCACAGGGATTTATTGAGCAGGAACCAAGGCCTTGCCAAGGTTTGTAAGTACAAATGTGTCAAGCTAGCCTCGTAGCAAGGCTGTCTCACATACAACTATTTCTTTTGTCCAGCCCCCATTACTCTGTCCTTTTTCTGAATAATGCACAGTTACATTCAGTCTCTTTATTGTCCCGGTCCATGGATTAAGTAACTCCTAGAAAGAACTCATTTGGTCTTTTGTTAAAAACTAAGTGCTGCTGTGATTGGTATTATATAAGTACTTGTGGGAATGGAACATTATCTCTCATATTGTGAAGCTTTGCCATCCTTCACCCTATTAACTGTTGTAAAAGTCTGATAAAATTCTGAGCATATTATCACTAAAAAATGTCTCCTAGTTTTCAGATTCTTTTCTATGCATTTCCTAGGTGATGTATAGGTTTAAATGACTCTATTTCCTATTCATCACATTTTTTAAGAACTGAAAATGTAACCCAGTTGACTGGGGGTGGAAATAAGAAAGAACAATTTTAAGAGGACACTTTTTTTTCACTTTTACTTCAAATTATGTGATTATACTACAGTGCTTTAAAAAGGAAAGTAAAGCTGCAAGTATAAATTTGGTTAAAAGAAAAGTTTAAGCAGAAAATATATTCTCAATAAAGTGTTTCTTAAAGAAGCAAAGGTTTAAAAATCTGTTGCTTTCTTTTATACATTCCTTCATGACCAGGCCCACCAAGAATTTAAAAAAGGTGAAGTTTCATGTGAATATGATTTTTATATGTATATACGTGTTTTGGAAACCTTAAGTAGTAAAAGCATTAATAAAAATGGATGTTTTGAAACTACTTTTATAAATTCACTGAAATGTAGAGTGCTCAAATAAGCCTTATTTTAAGGTAATGCTATGATAAATCTTTGACAAAATCAGTTATCAATTATAGTTTGTTTAATACATTCCAGTTGACCTAGTATTTTTAATTTATATGATAAAATTTGTCAATGACCTTGCAATTATGTGAGGATATTGTTGTGTTTGTTTTCACTAGGTATTTCTCATCAGTCCTGATATGTTTAGAAAATAGGAACCATGTCATCCTGTTTGAAATATAGCACTGGATGTGACAATATATAGTGTCCTACTCTCAGCAATGCTATTTGGTGGTGGGAATTCAAATTATCACGACAATGAAAATTGTCATGCAAAAGTAGTAGGTGTTCCAAAAGCAGCTGATAAAGTATTGCCTGTCAGCACTTGCTAAAATCATATATGGTTAACTTTATTAATAGAACTTTTAAAAATCCTTTCAGAATTGACCTCTGGCAGTGACTGTCACTGTTTTTCAACTTTTTGTTGCAGAGTATATTCTGCACGAGGACAAACAGTGGTACAAATATTTATGGATCAGAGCAGCTGAAGGCGAATAACATAGTGTTTTAAATTAGTTTGACCTTTCAAATATATTTTTAAATGCCCAGCTCAAAGAAGATTTGACCTTTGTCACTATCCAAGGACTTTGTGTTATTTGAAGATTGAACTCGTTAATAAAATTAATGGTAGGTTATGCAGTGAGGGAAAAGAATAATTTTATGTCAGGTTTGCATTGCGTGGATTAGGGCTAACTGTAAATTCTTTGAATATCACACTTACACAGATGTTTTAGAAAATGAATTGAAACTGCACACATAATTCCCAGACAATAAACCTGCACGTCTTTGTAGTAAGGTAATATTAATACAACAACTTCTTATTCCAAGGATGAGCAAAACGAAAATATAAGAAAGCAATAATTTCTAGAAAGCTAATCGATTTTTGTTTACATTTATTCAATAATAAACTAAAATAGGATGCATTCAAAATCTATTTGTTGCTGGGACCATTGTATAACACTCTGTCTCTCAAGTAGAAGAGTATTCACAAAATATTCATCTTTCATAGTAGCTACACATAGGAATTTGGAGTGCCCAAACTGACTCAGATGAGGAATCCATTCATTGTCCCCAACAGCCTATGAAGGATGATAGATTTCTAATTTTGACTTCTCTCAGACTGCAATTCTCTTTATAAAGAATCAGACACATTATTTTTAATATAGTTTAGGTCCTCCCCAAATTCAAAATCTAACTTATATATCAACCAAAGATTTTTATTTTTGAAGCAAAAAAAAAAGTTGTGCAGGTAGTGGAAAATATTTAAGTGTCTACCATTTTTGTAAACAAATTGTGGCATTAACACAAAGGTTAATCAGACAGAAGCTTTGAAATGGTGTATATTCACAATCATGATACAGGTTACAAATGATTGTTCTTTGGCTGAAATCATGTATCGGAAAATTATGTGACTATTGTGAATAAATCTTAATTGTACTTTTAAGTTTAAAGGCTAAGAAAAATGAAAATGTTCAGCCATATATACAGTCTTCTAAGGTGAACTCTACAAAATAGAAAACAAAAGAGAAGCAAAAGAATTTCCCCCTGAAGACATTCCTTCACTAAAGATTAAAGATTTTATGATATTAAAACACTTCATAGTGATACTCACTATTTTGTTTCAGTTTCTCCTAAGCACATATACTTTCCCCATATGCATATTTCAGTTTTTGACAAATCTATGTGCTTTCCCAAAGATTTGTATGTATATATATATATATATATATATATATATATATATATATGTGTGTGTGTGTGTGTGTGTGTATATATATAAAACTATACACATTTTCCTATGTGGTAAAGTATAATATTTATGGGCAATTATAGCTAAAATTTTAGATGTTGTGCATTTAAATATATTAACTACAGGTATATAGAAATAGTCTTACAAGTGAACATTTTAAATCATAATTGTTTGCAACGAAAATTGTGCCATCTCATACTTAAAAAGGTAATTAGCCTACTACTCCTGCTACTGAGAACTCTCTGTATCTATTATTAAGATCCTGATAGAACAAATTTGGCACTAATAGTACTAAAAGGATTCCTATTTTAGCTCATTCTAATTTACTGATTAGTGAGCCTTCTTGACTATCTACACCTCAGAATGCATGAAGTACTAATTTCCTTCAAGGGACATTGTTTTATGTTTGTTTTTGTTTTTGCACATTGATATTTAATATCCCCACGATATTTCATTGCATAAGCTTAAGTTTAATAAATTTAAATTTAATTTTATTTTAATAGATTTAAATTTTAAAAGGTTTAGAATTTAATTTAATTTCAATAGACTTTAAAAGTACATTGAATTAAATTTTATATTTACTTAATGAATTTAAATAAAGCAATGCAATAACATCCACCTAAAATTATTTATAATTATTCAAAAGAAATAACTTTTAAAAAGATGAGTATCAATCTAAAAAACATGTAAACATTCAAGGGTTTCAGGAAAAAAAAACATTACATGGCATAGAAACATTTTCATATCTGCCAATGATTAGAAATTAAAATGCCAATATCAAAAAGTCCTGATTTAAGTATTGAAAAAAATAGAAATTTTCAACTTGGCAAAATCAAAACATAATATAGATCCACAGAGTAAAGAATAGGAACTCAACCAAATTGTTTAATTTTCACAAATAATATGAAGAAAAAAAATCCCATTTTCTTATTATTTTTTTTAGCAAATATTCAACAAATTTTAATGACATGAATGTTTCATTGAACTGAAAATTTTAATACAGTTGACATGCTTTTCAGAATTTAACAAAATTGTCTTGCTCAATTTGAAAAAAAGTTCAAAGTTATTTGGAGAGTTCTGTTAGCATAATACTGGATACAGAAAAAACAAAAATAATCTAAAAGTTATATCAAAGATATCTGTAATTTTATAAAAAATATTTTTCTCAAAATATTTTTGTTAAATTAAAACCTCTTATGATCAAGGTGTGGCAAATGCCTCTAGTTCCAGCTACTTAGGAAACTGAGGCAGGAGAATCACAAGTTTAAAGACTAGCCTGACCAATTTAGTGAGACCCTGACTCAAATTAAAGGCTAATGATGTAGCCCAATGGAGAGCCCTAGCATGCCCAAGGCCCCTGAGTTTAGTTGCAGTGCCAAGCTAAATAAATAAACAATTAAATAACATTTAAAAATAAATAAAAACCACCTGGGAGGTCACTGAATTTAGAAAGTTTGTGTATGCTTTCTCCTTGCACTGAACATGCTTATCTATGCTGCTGAAATTAAGCAATAACTTCAATTACTAGTTATAGGTGATAACCAGTAGTAAATTTTTTTTTATTAAGTAAACGGGAATCTCCCATGTGCTAGAGGATTATTAATGATTTCTGAAACAAATTTATAGGAGGATATTATATGGCTCAGATTTTGATTATTGAATCATCAGTGGAACATCCTGAATTACATGTGATCTAATTTTTTTAATGTACTTATGTTTAAAAAAAAAAGAGCTGTGATAGACACAGCTGTGCAAATTATTAAAGAAGGTGAATAACTCTTCCAGATGACAGTTGAGTAAAATCTCTAATGATCATAGTAATATTAATTATAATGTTTGTCCTTTCACGCATTAAAGACTCCAGAGAAACCTTCATGGTTGGGGTAATGTGATAGTATCCTCTAATAATAGCCATTATTTTCTGAATCACACACATGCTCCTCACAGGAGCAAGGGCACACAGTTGAAATTAAGGTCACAATAAAGTATAAGGAACTTCCAGTGAATTACAGCTTCTGTTGGTTCAACAAACTGCAGAATTGAATAAGGCTGGTTTTGAGAAAGGCCTGCTGTTAGATACAGAGATCAGATTCTGAACTTGCTTTTAGATATTTCTGTAAAAAAATACAACATAATTTTATGGACTAACAGAAGGATCATTGCAGTGAAGTAATAGACAAGATCTTAGTACGGTACATTCATAAATGAAAGCAGTTGTTTTTAATTCTGTACTATATTTTTTTCTTTAAAAAAAAACCCATCCAGACTGGCATATCTACTGGGAACCAATGAGGCATAGCTAGATTTTTTAGATTCTCAGGGAGAGAGAAGGTTTGGGTAATGAACTATAAAAGTATATATAATTGAGCTATTGGCAATATGTAATGTTTTAACATAGGACAAAAATCCTCATTGTGCCACAGGTAAGTGGGAAAACTGTTTTCAGTATCTACACAATAAAAACATTGGTTAGGTAAATTTCTAAAAAATAATACAGGAAGGTTTTATTCCTCTTATTTTTTTCCTTTCTTAATCCAATATACCAGATGAAAGAATGAAAAAGAATGAAAAAAAAATTTGTTGAAGACAAAAAGAACAAGAGTAGTAGAAATTACAAATGGCCACCCCCCGCAAACACTCTCCTAATAGAAAGAAGTCAGTAGTGAACAATGAAAAACAGAAGGGAAAAAAAAAATTACTGTCCACTTAGTTCAGGAAAACTCAGTTATTCTGTAACTTGTGTCAGATTGGGGGTGAAGAATGGTTCAGCCAGTGGTACTGAGATTTAAGCATTGTATAAATAATTCTGAATAAAATGTTAGGCATCCTAAATTCAGATTAAATATCAGCCTGTAGATATTATAAATGTAAACTTCAATAAAATGTAATATGTAATCCATCTGCTATTGACATCTACATGTGAAGTAATTCATGTGCTACGTTCAAGAGAATATGGCATTTGGTTACACTATACTTTATTTTTTCCTAACAAATTACCACAGCCTGTAGAAATGCAGATGTAGGATGGCTTTAGTCAAGAAGTTTCAGTGCAATGTGAAAACTGTCTTCTAAAACACCACCATTTTTTCACTAGGGGAAAAAGCATGGGCATCATTACTTGCTTTGAAAATATTAGAGAAAATGCATGTAAAAATATTCTCCCACTTTAAATGGAAATATCAGCTTTCCCACAACTTCTCTGTATTTTGAAGACATTTTGACATGGCAATGAAACAATTTTCTCATAGAATTGAATTGCTCCTGGAAGCAGTGCCCCTTTGCTCTCTGTCTGTGGAGTGCTTCATAGGTCTATCTCTTTCTGAATACTTAATATTCAAGTATCCTTGTTTTCTTTCCTGCAGAGTTGGTTCTAATGTAACTTCTCCCCTCTACAGGATGCTTTTGAGAATGTCTGCAACTCAATATGAAAAAAAGTTCAAAATCCTTTTCTGCCAATTTTCTAAGTCTCATTCAATTTGGGACACTGACAGAATATGTGTTCAAGTGCTTCACATAATCATCACTCGTTAATGAGGACTATGGCTCCCAAGAGTTCACACAGAATGTTTCAGAAGGTAGAGAAATGTGGGTTCAGGAGAAGTCAGAGTAAACACAGTACACCAATTCAAACAAAATATGCTTCTATTAGTGTTTATATTGATTCTTCCATTATGTTTATACCTTTAGTAAGTCTTAACTGAGAAAGTAAGATTAGTCAACTACAAAATATTTCCAGAAGTATCCTTAAATAGATACAACTATATCTGGAAATTCTTTCTTTTTCTCACCTATTTCAGCTTCACCAATTCAGTTCTGGATGGTAACATTCAGATAAAATATTATTGGCAATATATGATACTTTCTTAGGATATGTTTTTTTCTTATTTACAAGAGATGTGGCTAGTAAAGATCTGGAAGTTCTTTGCACTGAAAGGATTTGTTTGGCGAGGGAATGAAGGCAGAATTCAATAAATCTGAGCTGTAATAAAGCTCAACATTTTTTTTTCAGCTTACTTCCCTTTTTTATGGCACTGACATTATGAACTATCTCCAATTATTTGGAACATTCTTTCTTGGTTTCCATGTCATAGTAGATCTTAATTTTTCTCCTTGTAAAGAGTTTCTTCTTCCATTGCTCATTCTTCTTTAACTGCTTTATAAAATTTTTATATGTTATTCAGTATTTTATCTTTTAATGCACAATTAATGTCAGCAGTCTCAACACAACATTCTACCAGCTCTTCATATTACATTTAGGGACAAACATTTATGTGGGATCATTTTCAATGGTTTCTGAAAAAAAAAATTCCATAGAATTCTTCACCTCTCATGGATGTCCAAAATCCTTCTCAAAACCTAACTATTCAAACAGACAATTCATTGTTTTTCTTCCATATTTCATAACATATGCTTCAAATTTACAGGGACAGATCTAAGTTTAATTTTTGACTCTATTATTTATATATGTTTGATCATTAATTTTTCTGTGCTTTCCATTTTTATATACAATCCTAGGAAAATAATGCCAATATCATAGCATGTTTGACTATGAGATTATCTTTTGTATGAATCAAAATCAGGATTCAGTAAATGGTATTTATTATAGTAGCATTCATATTGCTATTTTCATTAATAGGCTTTGAAAGCCACCCAGATGTATTAGTATAAATGTTATATACCCATGGACTTATTCAATATACTACCATAGCAAATCTCTCATGAAGTAGCATTGACCCTCTCCAATGACATAGTGCTTATTTAAAGATCAATAGAAATCAAAACACAGGTATGAATTTGGTTGTTATAAACATATTAATGATATTCAAAGCCATTTTTAAGGAGAAAACATAAATATAGAAGAATCTATTTAAAAAGAGATTCTATTACCTGATCTCAACACACTTAAACCTTCAGCTTTTCTTTCTATAAATGCCAAGATTTTTATTGATGAGCAGTCAGAATACTTGGAATCTATTATTTGATATAAAGATAACTTATATGGCATTCAATATTCTAGGAAGAAATCCTTTCCTAGCACTTAAAAAATGTCTTGAGGCTGGGTTTGTGGCTCAGTGGTACAGTGCTTGCCTAGAATGTGTGAAGTTTTGAGTTAAATCCTCAACACCACAATAATTAATTAATCAATTAATTAAAAGTATGTCCATCTACAAATTTTAAAAAATCTCTCCTTTATAGCACTCAAAATTCTACATTACATGTTAGTTTATATGTGCTTAAATGTCAAAAAGTAAGCTCCATGCTTATTTGAACCATATATTTTTCACCAGTATGATTTCAAAGTTTTGATACAATTTCTAGCAAAAAGGACTCAACTAATGTCAATTGAATTCGTTTTTCTTGGCATCATAAATTCATGGTCATATATTTCTGTATGGGTTCAATAGATCAAGTTTCCAAAACAACTCACTAAATACGTAATGACTTAGATAATATATTTCAGAAAATAAAAGTCTGAGTTGTTTATTTCAAACTTTGATTTCTTTTCTCTTTCTTTTTCGTTTTCTTTTTCTTTTTTTTTTGGAGGGGATGTTTGCTGGAGATTGAGTTTAGGGGCACTCACCCACTGAGCTACATCCTCAGCCCTATTTTGTATTTTATTTAGAGACAGGTTCTCACTGAGTTGCTTAGTGCCTTGCTTTTGCTGAGGCTCCCTTTGTACTCAGGATCCTCATGCCTCAGGCTCCTGAGCCTCTGGGATTACAAGAGTGTGCAACCAATCCCAGCTGGTTCATGTTTTTGAGGTGAAAAGGAACATATTCTTTGGTATTTCATTGCAAAAAAAATATCAAAAAATATGGAAGGTATATTAGTATAATCATCTAGTAAATACTATGGAAAAATAGACAAATGAGGATAAAAAATAATAATTTATATAGGATTTTAAAGTTTAAGAATACAAAAATTTGAAAATTATAATAGGAGGTTGGTACACACAGGAGGCTGAGGCAGGAGGATTGCCATTTCAAAGCCAGCCACAGCAAAAGCAATCTTAATGTGGAGTTGCAACTCAGTAAGACCCTATCTCTAAATAAAACACAAAGTATGGCTTGGGATGTAGCCTGGTGGTCCGAGTGCCACTGAGTTCAATCTTTAGTACCTGCCCTCCACACACAAACAGGTGATAAAAACCATAATATGAATGAAAATAGTACATGAATAACATTAAGTAAAATATTTTTAAGAATTACATATTTTTGTCTCAGAAGATTGCCCACTAAATGATATACCTTAAAAACTATGCAAAATCAATACTTAACACATTAATGAAAGAAAATTTATGTGAGTAGTAATTAAAATCAATAATAAGTTATTATGCCAAGATCAGTGACCAAGAAATAGATAGATAGATTAGGTAAAGTCTTTCCTAATGCTGTGAATAATTCCAGTAAATGTTTCAAATGTTTAATTTTAAATTGTTAATGGATAATATAAATAAAATACATCCTAATCAGAATCAATCTATTACAGTATACTACTGTTCTTTCCATCTGTTAATTCTGCTTGAAAGAATGGTGTTTTTATTTTACTTTATTTAAAGGTATTTCATGTTTTAGGAAATTGTGTAACAAGACTGTGCAGAAATTCTGTTGCAAAAACCACCTGTCTTCTGTGAGAACTACAAAAGCTCAGTAAAAAGAAATAAGAAAGATAGGTTTTAAAAATCTGTTGCAAAGCACTGAAGAGTTTTCAAAGCCACAGGAGGATGGAAAGTAAGTTCCCTGATTTCAGCTCAATGTCCTTCCTAGTTCTCCATATTAGGATATTTGCCAATTCCAAAGCAATAGGTAATAGAATCAGAAGCTTACCTAGCATATTGGAAAATTACAGTGCTGGCATGATTAAAATTAATGAAACTCCCTAGTAGAATAGATTTTAATCATGCAAGATGGTATGAACACTGGGAGTAAATAAATATGGTATAGATCAGTAAGTATAAAAAGTAATGTCAAGATAACTATCTGGTCATCTATCCTCAGTCTAACTGAAATAAATGGTATTCTAAAGTAAAACATCTTTTTAAGAAAGAAAATATTACATGGTACATAAAAGTATATGTATTTCATACATTGTCATTCAATTAAAGAATTATCAAGTAAAATAAATGGTAAGAATGAATGAAAACAAGAACAAAGTAAACAATATACTGAATCTTTTTTTATAGCTATTAAAATTAACTGCAGGTGTTTTGTGTAACATTTAACAGAAACATGGTGAATTTTGACAAATAAGTATAAATTCCAAGAAAAATATATTAGAAGTTTCCTACTGAAAAACAAAATGAGTGAAATTAAAAACCTGTCGACAGCTTTAAAAGATTTGAGAGGGTTAGAAATAATAATTTACTCCATACAGAGTGAATAAAAGTCTCTGCATAAAACAGTGAAACAGAAAAACAAAACCATAGGAGATATATCAAAATAATGAAGGGCTCTTATATGTGAGTAATTGAAATCACAAAAAGAGAGAAAAAATAAAAAATAAAAACAGCAGAAACAATAGTGAAGATAAAACAGGAAAGACATCAAGCCACAATTTTTTAAAGCAGTTAAAGTTCCAAGCAAATAAAATCTCAACTGGTGGTAATATAAAATTCAAAGAAAAAGCTAAGTTATAGTTGAATTAACAGTAACAACAACGAAAACTAACTAAAGGGAAGAAAGACTGAAAAAAGGGGTTTTACAAGAAAAAGTGAAAATAAGAAAAAAAGCCAGAAACCATTGAAAAAGGTCTTCAAAATACTTAAAGGAAAAAAAAAAGGACATTCTAAAGTTTTATATCTAGTTATAACAAACTTCCAAAAGCAGATCAAAACCAGGTATATTTGTTGAGAAAAACTGAAATAAATGGTCAGCAGTAGAATCACACTAAAAGAAATGAGAAATGTAATTCTTGAGGCAGAAGGAGTAGTGTCCAATGAGGAGCACCATAGGTCCACCTTATCTAAGGTCTTGGCTTGAACACAGGAAGAGGCACATAATCTTGTTATAATCAGGAACATATGACTTAAGGATATAATTGGGAACCATATGCACACAGAAGAAAAGATTAAAGACTTAAATTCTGTACAACATAATGCTTGCTTATATTTACAAAACACATAAAACATGTTCAAAACATTTTATCAATCTCAGTGAACCAATTTACTGCTCTATGCAAAGACATATGCAGATTTCACAAACAAGAGTATCCCTAAACAATGCAAATATAGATAATAGTATTGTTTCTTCTCATTTATATAAAGTTCACAAGAAACAAAATTAGCCTGTGGTAATAATTCAGGATAGCAACATGGCTACAGGGGTTGGAGTGTTGGTATGGAATTTTGGGGTTGAGGCATGATTACAAGACTGTTTTTTAAAAATGTACTTCAATGTAGACATGTTTTATTTGTGAACATTTTTGCATGTGTTTTATTATCTACAAAAAGACTGGATTCAACAATTGAAGCTTCTATAGAAGAAGCCCCAGGCACCAATTTCCCTATATGTGGATTGCTTTTAAAATAAATTTTCAATTCTCACTAATAAAATATATGACTTGAAAGTGTCCTCTATTTGTCGTATATGTCTTCCAAAAGTATTTTATTTATATATAAATTAGGCGAGTATTTATTTTTATTCTATAAAATTAAGTAGAAATGGCATAAAATTTCTATAATATTGATAGTTTACTATCAACAGCAGGATTTCAAAACCAATGGTGAGATTATTGGAATAATGATAATTTTTTAAAGTATATTTTCATGTACTACCACAATATATTGGACAGAAACTTAGGATTCAGCACAAAAGAATATTTCATATCTAAGAATAATTTATACAGATGCTTAATCCTGGGTAAATGAAATCATAAAGGTGTTTTCATTTGGAAATTATGATTCTTTCTCAAGTTATGCAGAAGAAAAACCAAAAAGAAAGAATAACAATAGCCTTAAGGAGTCAATTTACACACACATACACACACACACAAAGAGTGGGGGGGGAAGCGGGGGAGGGGAGAGAAAGAGAGATAGATATCAGCTACTAATGGAAGATCTGTCCCATTCAACCAAGCATAAGAACATAAGGGTGAGCAAATAATGATCACCAATATCCAGTAAGCAAGTGCACCTGTGTGTATCAAGTCATGCAGCAGGAATTCAAGGATCCTCTAGAAGCCCAGAGGACATTGGGAACACAAGACAGGGATTTCTTAACTAAGTAAAGAAAATTCTTCTTTGTGAGTGTTTGCATTTTAGTTATATTTTTAAAGGTTGTTAGATATATAAGGAGGAAAAACTGTAGAGGGTTTACTACGTGAACCTGTGAGCAAATGACTAAAAGCCAGTAGAGAGCAAAGGGCAGAGCTTGGCAGAAACCCTCCTTGAAAAGTATGGTTAGTAAGAAACAAATTAGAAACAAACAACAACAACAAAAAGATATTGAATATAAGAGCCATTTAGTTGGCCTTTACTATTCAAATTTATAATCAGGACCTAGAGAGAAGAGTGGAAAGTCAAAGATTATTTCAAGCAAGTATTTGAGAAAATACTCCAAACTTTTTTATTCTATACATTTCCATATATACATATAAAAATGTAATAAGGTCCAACTTGAATAAAATTTCAGAAGTTTTTGAGAAAATTTAGAGAATTATTTTATTATAACAAAAGTGAATGCTTCTCTTAGAGATTCCACATAGTACTCACAATGCTAAATATTGTAAGGACTGTGCAAATACTTACAAAGGTAAACTACCCATTATTTTGGAGAAATGTTGATTTCACCTGTTATTTTTTAACTCACAAAGATTATGCCAGAAATTAAGATTTGCAAATGAATTTATCTGATAATTTCTGTTGTTTGCAATCTTTATGTACCCAGATATGTGTATCTTTTCCTAGGTTTGAAAAGTTTTCTGTTATTATCTTTTGAACAGCTTTCTACCATTAGGTATTCCAAAGTTTCTCTATAATCCTAAGAGGTAAACATTTGCTCTTTTAATACCATCCCAATTTTTCTAGAAGCTTTCTTCATTCATCTTTATTCTTTTCTACTTTTTGTCTTTTGACCACATATTTTAAAATTGCCTGTCTTTGAGCACACTGTCTTCCCTCTGTTTAATTCACTCTGCTATTGATTTAAATTACTCTGCTATTTCTATCATGTCTTTTTCTTTAGTTTTTGAGTAATTTTCAGGTGGAGAATTTGTTTGTACTTTTGAATTTATTCAATCTCTCTAAAAATATTCTCCAATGAAATACTGAATATTTCCCTTTTTTACTAAAGTGTATTCAATTTTTTTTCTTAAAACAAATATTTTAATATCTCTGTCCAAGAGTTAGCACATATCTTTTTTTTTCTTAAAACAAATATTTTAATATCTCTGTCCAAGAGTTAGCACATCTTTTTTTTCTTAAAACAAATATTTTAATATCTCTGTCCAAGAGTTAGCACATATCTCTGCTATGTGGCCAATTTGGGACACCTTATTTTGCATGTTTCCCTGAAGGTTCTTGACTTTTCTTTGGGGAGACAGCTGCAAACTCTATTTTGCCACCATCTTGCACCACCCCCTTCTCAACATATTCTAATTTTCCACTTTGGAAGGAATTACTTCCATTCTAAAACATTTCCAGTTATATTCTTAGTCTTACTTTATAGGAAACAATAATTCTCTTTCTTTATTACATATTTTCTACTTTATATTTAATTTGCAAAATTTGAAAACTAATAAATTGCTTTTATATTTTACTCATACAAATTGGCATGTCTGATAATGCTGTATTTTTTTAACCTTTCTACACAATCACTATTCCTTACTATTAAACAGAGTAATTATAAATTTTGTTAGAGCTATTAACATATTCATGTATATGGAAATCTTTAATGTTTTTTTAAGTTCAGCATATTTTATATGATCTATTTATTTTTTTTCTAAAAACTGACAGTATATTTCTTTTGTATGAACTTTTCTAGTAGAGTATATTGGTTTGGTATTTTAATACATGTTTCTTAAAACTGTGATTGTTTAAAATTTTTAAATATCTCAAACTATTTAATACATGAAATCAAGCTTATGTTGTTCTAGCATTTTCAAACTGTGTGTGTGTGTTCAAAAGGACAAGTTCACCCTCATTTGATTCTAGGAAATTAACATTTACTTAATAATTTGAACTCACTATTGACTATCATGTCAATTTTATAGAAGAGTAATTGAATCATTAAATATTCTTTGATGAATAATGTATATTCTAAACTTATTCATTCCATTTTTAATACTAAAAATCATTTCAAACTATTGCAAAGAAAATTTAAATATTAGATATTTTTAAATGATACAGTACTTGAAGTATGGTACATAGTAAATCTATTATATTCATTCTAAGATTATGCACTTTTATGATTTATAAAATAATTATTTTTAAAATAACTACCAAATGCATTTAAAGAATTTTCACATCTTAAAGATGAAAAAATATTAAAACAAATCAAATTTTTCTATGAAATGTAAGAAAATTTTATATAATAAGATATGTTTCTAGTCTTTCCTTGAATATACAATTTTACTAAATAGAAAAGAAAAATGCCTGATGAACCAAAAAAATGTTTTTAAATATTCTCATTTCTAAATATTAAACTTACTATTCACATGACAACTATTTTTTGCTTGTTCTCATATTTTTACATTATATTTTTCTGCATTTTGGGTATGTTTTGAATTTTGTTACCCTAATGGTACATGTGTTGGAAGCTTGGTCCTCACTATGGTGATATTAAGAAGTGGTGGGAACCTTTAAAAATAAGCTCTTCATGGGAAGTCATTTTGTCACTGGGAGCATGATCTTGCAAATGATTAACATAATTCTTATGGGACCCCAGATTATTCCCATAAAAGGATTGTTATAAAGGAGCGTGACTGACTTGTCCCAGTCTCTCTCTCTTTCTGTCTTTGCTTGTGATTTCTTCCCTCTGACATTGCATTGCTACTATGAAGCCATTTATCAGATTAAGTACAGAGAACAATCCAATCTGGGACTTTCACCCTCTAAAACTTAGATAAATAATCCTTTTTTTCTTTATAAATACCTAAACTTAGATATTTTGTTATAGCAATGGGAAACTCATTAATACAAAAAAAAAAAAAATCTTGTGCCAACAGTGGGGTTGTTGCTATAACTGTGTCTGAAAATGTGGAAATGGCATTGTGATTGGACAATGGGCAGAGATTGAAGTTGTGGAAAATTCTGATGACTGGTTGGAACACAAAGAGACTAGTGAAGTAGTCTCAGATGGAAATAAGGATTCAGTTAGATATATAAATAGAAGACACTTTGTTACACACATTACAAGGAACTATGCCTAAGCCCTAGAGTTTTGTGAAAATTTATTATAAAAGTGATGACCAGGGTATTTGGCAAAATAAATTTCTAAACAAAATAAAGACAGGCTGCTGTGATATTGCCTGTTTTCAGCTTTGGGTGCTTTCAGTTAAATTTGGGAGCAAAAAGAAACAGAGTGAAAAGACTTGTAAAATCCACAGCCTAACCAGAAAGAGAGAGAAAAAAAAATATGTGTGTTCCAGAGAACAAACTGGGGTGTGAAAAACTGGAGAGATTAGCATGCATAAAAGAGAGCCAGTTATTTGACATGAGGACTATGGAGAAAGAGGTCCAGAGGACATCTCAGAAATCTGAAAGGATGCCTCCCTCATTCACAAACCCAGAGGTTTAGAAAGACATATTTATTTCAGATACTGAGGCAAAGGCACTTTCCAAGGGCATGTTACCCATGGCCACTTGGGGCTCCACTGCCTGCTTATCTGCAAGTCACTCTTTGACCATTTCAGCTGTTGTGCCATCAGGTACAGCCTTTGTGCTGGTGGCATACCTTATGACATCCCTGAGGTGCTAATTCTGCAGGTCAGAGATTCTTCACTGGTTTGATGCAATCATGGGAGTGGAAACACAGCTGGGACCCCAGAAAAGCAGAGTAACCAGCAGTCATTTAAGAAAACAGCAGACATCAGCATGAGCCTGAGAGAACAGCCACATAGCCCCGGATCAGCTAAGCCAAAAGGGCAGCGCTGTGTGAGACTTCAGAGTCCCACTGCTCAGGGTGTATAAGGGTGTCAGATAGGAACTTTAAGGTGCAGTGTCTGAAAGGCTCCTTGTTTGCCTTTCTCTGTAACAATTACTCCTTCCTGCTTCCCTTTTTCTCTCTTTTGGAATAGGAATATTTAGCCTTTCCCTATACCCCAATATATCATGCAAGTGATAACTTGATGTTCGATTTTTACAGGATCACAGCTAAAACAATGTTCCCAAAGCCTAGATGACACTTTGGATTTGGACTTTTAAATGATGCTGGATGATTTAAGATTTTGAGACTACTAGGAATGGAATGAATGCATTTTACATTGTGAGATAGACATGGACCTTAAGGACCAAGTCATAGTTTTGATATGATTTGAGTGTGATCTTCAAATGTTCATGTGTTGGAAACTTGGTCACTAGTGTAGGAATATTAAAAAGTGTCAGTATCTTCAAAAGGTGGGGCCTAATGCAGGATGACTGAATGGGCTATTAAGGGCATTGCCTATAGTAGCACTTAGAAGGAATTAAGTAGTTCTTGGAGTACCAGAGTCAGTTCTACAAGAGTGAGTAGTTATAAAAGAGCAAGATTTATCTCTCTTCCAACCTTCTGGCTTTCTGTCTCCCATGTGATGTCTACCTTTTGTATTTTCTCCTGCCACCATGCCCTCTACCATGAAATGACTCAGCCAGAAGGTCCCCTGCCAGAGCTGGTGCTAACCTGTTCATACTTTTAGCCTCCAGAATTTTAAGCAAAATTAATCTCTTCTTGCTACAAAATATTTAACCTCAGGTATTTTGTTTCAGCAAGTTAGGAAATTCCTAAATTAATGGAATCAACCTTACAAATGGACACTAAAGAAAATATAAGTACACATCACAAGGATTATAATTCTGAAGTAATCACAGGTGTATAGAAACTAATTATAAGAACATTATTAAAGAATATAATTTACTCTCCAGTTTTGGTTTAAAATTTTTCCCAGGATTAGTTGTAAAGGGTTTAAAAAGCTGACAATATTCCTTTGATTGGGAGTTTGGGTTTAAATAAAAATAGAATGCATTAATGATTAAAGCTTTCCAAAGAAATGCTATTGTTAGCAATGTGTTTATCCTAGCCTAGAGGCGGATGGCGTGAGTCATCGTGTGTAATGACTGATGTATTACTTTGGCAATCAGATATCATCTGGACTAAGAGTGGGAGCAGTAGTCCTTGACAGTGACAGCAACAGTTCTGTGTAGAATATTTGAGGTTGTGAGAAATGATTCAGACAATACAAAACAGACCTGATCAAAGTTAGTGTCCTTTTTCTTGATGACATAAGCTACAGATTTTGAAGAATGAAGCCTAACTCAGTAATACATTTTTGAAGAACTATAATCTGACTAGGTTAAACATGTATTCATCAAAACTAATCATAGACATATTGGTACCATACAAGACTTAACATAATGCCACTAATTATTTCCTTTGTAGAAATATAAAGCTCTTAAGAAGCCATTATATTTTTCTTTTGCAATTTTAAATGCCTAATATGAGAAATATAAACTAACAGGTAAAAGGACAAACTTGATGTTTTAGAATGTTAGTTTATCCACAAATATTTTTAAATTGCATTTTAACCTCTGTGGCAAGTCAGAAATAGCTTTTATAGCTGGGGCAGGTGACACAAAAGTAAGATTTTTATCTGGATAGGGAAGTATAGTAAGTTTTTCCCTTTAAAATAATTATCATCATAAATTATTGCTGTCATATCTGTATTTTAATATTTTAAAATCTGAAATGAGATTATGAAGACACCAGTAAAATATTTTATATGAAATAATTATTAATTCAAAATGAAATATTATAAATAATTGAGGTAAATAGTAGAAAAAAGTAATCTAAGAATATGTAAGACTATGTCTCACCTAATTTGGAATGCAAAATTTAATTCCAAACTTGTATTCTCTCTCAAGACTTACTCCAAAACTGAATGCAACTCAATGTTTTCCTTGTAATATTAATTTTCTTTGGTGAGAAACAGTACACACACACTTATACACACACACTTATAAAGCCACTAAGAAGTTTGGGATTAAGAAAGACAATTGTTTAATATTATTTTTTAGAGAATCTGGGCAATTTAGTTTCATTTACTGAATTGTTCCCATAAATAATTGTACAAACGATATATAAAACCCCACAATAAAATATCTAATGATTTTTAAGATTGACAGAAAATAGAATTCAGAATAGTAATATAGGATGATAGTCAAACTTGAGATAATTTAAAATGAACAGTAATTGACTTAAAAACTTTTTTAAAAATATTACATGATGATTAAATTTAAAGGGAGACAATCCTGCAAAGAGAAGAAACTAGATTATTGATCATATAAATGAATTCAGACTAGAAATCAGCACATTTTACCCAGAATGTAACATTTGCTGAGTGCCTCTGAGTGAGTGATTTACTATTTTATTCTTCCATTACCTACTGTGGAATAAATACATTCTTCTTTTTCTTATTATTACTATAGGACACCTGTGCTCATATTTTCCCATGCCTCAGAATGACCATCAGGGCTCATTAAAATATACATCACTGGGTATCACATCCAGAGATTCTAAATTCAGTAGGTAGGTCTGGAGCAGAGCACACATCCTAACAATTTTCCATATACCAGTGATGTCCTTAATCAAGGGATCAACAATATTTGAAGATCAACATTCCAGAGCAGTGATTAAAACTCCAAGGGGGTATAAAGTAAGAAAGAGAAGAGTTGGGCAGGGGTAATCAAAGCAAAGCAGGAGTCAACCAAACCAGATGCCAGTTACCGAAGGTAGAATGATGTTATCCAAGCAACAAAGTAATATTGGATTTTAAGACAAAATACAAAATAGATACAGGTGGATCCTTACCAATATAAATGATTAAATAAGCAAATAATTTAAATAGACAAATCTTCCAAGAATTCCAAATAATTTATATAGATAATTCTTTTGAAGTGAAGCATAACTATTAATTCCTTAATTGTGAGTTGCATATAGTAACTCACAATTGGAAAAATCTCACAGTCACTACCTCTGTCAGATGATCAACTTTAACATCAAACATGGTATTGGGTTGACAGTGCACACCCTTGATATATGATCAAATAGCACTTTGCCTCTGTAATCTTCCCCCAAGTACCATTAACCCCAGGCTCATCATGAGAAAATAAAACCAGACAAGTGCCAATTGTTAGAAATTCTAAAATCATTTGATTTCTTAAAGTTGACAAGCTCCCCTTCCCCCACCATGTCAAGACTAAGAAACTCTCAGAGCCAAGAGTAACTTAAGGAAACATTAGTTACAAGTTAGTCTGGCATTCTGAAACTCTATAAGCACTATAGGTGTTAAACTAAAGAAATCAGAATAGAATGTGGACTTTAATTGCAAGTAATGTATTAATGATGGTTCCTTAATTGTGGCAAATGTCCCACAGTAATGTAACATATAAATAATATGGAAAACTGGATGGGGGATATATGGAAATAGTGATGTCTTCACACCTTCTCTGTAAAACAAAAAATCTTATTATTAACAAGCCCAGAAGAAGGAAGTAATTCAGCATATTTGGGATATTTGTTGCCCTTTACAAGAGAGTTTCTAGAAACACACATAGAGAAAGGAGAGTGAGTAGACTTCACTCATTCAGTAAGCTAATTTAGTACAGTGTTTTTTGTTATTGTTGTTGTTTCATTTTGGTTTTATTTTTTTGTTTATTTTATTATTATTATTTTTGGCTGCTTCCCCCAAATTCAATTCATCCTGCTTTCACCAAGGAAATACCACAGTTTTCACTTAGGCATTGAAACCTTCCCAATTAAATCCATAGATTTGAAAGAAACTGACTACCTTTGTTCAAGGACTGTGGCTCATATATGAAACCCAAGACAATTAGCTAAATTTCATGATCAGAGTTATAGATAGTGATGAATGTGGGATTTAGTTCATCCAAACAATCTGAACAAGACCAGCGCTAGATGTTTCTGGAGAAAAAGATTTACAGAATTGTATGTGACTCAGGCAGAAAATCTGGAGTTGATGATGCCAAACAAGATGGAGTACAGCCTTTGGTTAAAGCTAACACAACTGTAGAAGGAAAGAAAAAGGAGTCTGTGATTACCTAGATAAATAGATCTGCCTAATATGTTTGTAAGTAGAAGTTAGAATTTCTATTACTTGTAACTAGAATCACAAAATCTGATATATAGTCTATAATATAATCATACATATCAACTTAAGATAAATATACTATATGTATGTATGTATGTATAAAATGTGTGTATACATACCATGATTTGAAAATGTATTTTTAAAAAAAATAAATGATATATCATTCAACTAACATTGGTAAAAAGCACATCAAATTTCAACTATACCAATACGTGGAAACAAGTTTGTTTTGACCATTTGATAACATTGTTAAATTATTGACAGAATTTATATAATAGTGACCAAATCAGTGACTAAATTTCTAAGTATACCAACCAATATTCTAAGAAGAAAGGTTTTCCAATTAGATTCTGAATCAAGGAACTATAGAAAGGTGCATTATTGAAAAATGTCAGGGGAACACTAATGCACATTTGTTGTGTACAACCAAATATGTCTGTTGTGAAAAAAAACATATTCATTTGACAAGTATCATTAACTGAAGTCCTTTGAGGTATTATAATATGATCTGGGAACTTTGGGGAAAGGAACATGGATGCAAACTTGTCCCTGCTGACTGTGGATTTAATTGTGCTTCTCTTAAAAATGTCCCTCAGTTAATGTGCAGGCAGCACTAAGTAAAAAGAAACTTAAAATGTTCCTGAGATAAAGACTCAGGTAAAATATTGCTAAATTTCTTTCTCTGAAAAAAATTAGGAAAGTAGGAAAGTCCCTAAGATTGTCCAAAACTTGTTGTTTTGCATACACCTTCACTTGGAGAAAAGCAGAACAGAGTAACAGAACCAGATGCACCTGCCTCTTTGGGGCAGGCTTTGGCATTTGGAAAGGTGGCTCTGACTTTTTGTTTTTGTGTTTTGGAGAGACATATCTGTTACTTTCATTTTGAAAATGAGGCAGTTTATCAGTGGGTGGCACAGACATACTGTCATGATTTACAGGGTGCTCATGCACTAAAGAATTTTTTGTCTATCTATATTGAACTCATGTTTGGAACTGTAAGGAAGCGAAGCTTTTCATTCCACTTCCCTATGTGTATTCATATTCCAGCACCTCGATAAGTAAAGTCTGACAAGTATGACAAGCATTTCTAGTAATATAGAAAATGGTGCAACGCTGTGTCCCATAAGAATAACATTGGCTTTTGATATCACCTTTTTAACTTAACTTAAACTGAGACACTAATGGTAGAAGATAAAGTCTTAACACATTATCCCATTGTACAATTCCATGTAATTTTTTAAAAATCATAGAAAAACTGCTTGTTGTTCTTTTTGTTATGACAACTTAAGCAACCAACACAGTTAGTGACTTGAGTTTAATATTTTCACCAAAAATATAACAAAAAACAATCACTTACCATTTGACCTTGAAGTCTACTTTTTTCTAGGCAGTTAAATGTGTTTTTATCATGAAATAGAAAATACTAAGATTATTTAAAATACTCAATTTCATTTTCCATAAGTTTTGCCAGTTCTGTGTCTGCCAGCTTGCCAGGTAAACTGGGGGAGCCAGGTGGCCAGGTGTTCACTACCTGCGGAATCAGCAGTAGCACTTGTACTCATGGCCTGAGGGAGGGGACAGTAACAGAGCACTTCTTTGGAAGTGACCATTAATATTTTCTTTCTGTGTACTTCTGTTCTCTGAGATCAAAAAACCTAACTGCACAGTCTGGCTGGGCAAAATAACCCAGGGCGGGGGGAGGGGTGACAAGCAACTTGTGAAGGTTGATACAGTGGGAGCTGCTTTATTACAAGACAGAGAAGTATATATACCCAACTAATTACACACAGCTTAACTTAATTAATATAAACTAGATGCAGCAGTCAACCAATAAGGAATCCTCATCATCTTAATAATTATACACAGCTTAACTTAATTGACATAATCTAGACACAGCAGTCAGTCATTAATGAATCTCCATCATCTTAATGGCTCGCCGGCATTACTCAGAAACCACTCCTCCTAGCATACTGCCAGGTGCCATCTTAACTTGGTTGTGGCCCTCATCACCTAACTCCGTGATTTTATGTGCATGGTGATATTTACAAACATGGTCTTTTTTTAGATCAAAAAACATGAAGGCAAATTAAACATAAACATCCATATGTTCCAGTGGTAAATCACATGAGTATACAAATCAAAGCTCTCCCATTGCAATCAATTTACTTCCGTTAAATTATCAAATTTTACCATGAATTTTTCAACTTTCTCGTCTGAATCATGTATTAAGATCATGAAGGCATATCTCATTATTTGCAGATGGTTTCCATAAAAACATTATAATAATAAGGATAGGTGGAAAAAAAAGCTCCAAATTGCATCATCAAATCAGTATTCCATCCAATGTGTTTGGCATTTTGCAATTCCAAATATCTTAGTTGCCCACTCATAATAAGCATTATAGAAGCCAAAACAGCAAATAAGAGTATTTGCAAGGTGCCTATATAATGACAATTCTACTGTGTTCATTTTACCTTCGAAGCCTTGATAGTTTAAGCAAAAATTATATAAACGTAATTAGTGGAGTCAAGAATAACATCACCCAAACAACAGATATATGGTTAGAACCACCAATGATTCACATCACACCTTAATATCTGCAAAGGCAAAGTAAAATAGTTCCAGTCCAACTCTGAGTAGATGATAATTTTTTCTTGGGGCTTCACAATACCATGACCAAGCTCCCCATGGTCACAAGAAGGTAAGCCAATGTCCTCTTAGTTACAGATATCAGTAATGAACCTTGGATTGACAGTTCACTGCTGACTGCTGTTGATATTTAGATATTTTGTGTAACAACTGCCTTTCAAGCATTCTTAAGAAAACAATAGCTGCAATCCAGAAATGAACCTTTAATATACCTTTACAGTAACCAGCAGACCACAAGGCCATATGTTTGTGTGTGTGTGTGTGTGTGTATACAAAAAACCTAACTCCATGATTTTATGTACATGGTGATATTTACAAATATATATATAATTATATATACATATATATGTATATATATGGTGTATATATAGGCACACATTCATCATCTTGCAAAAAGTCATAAAGGCCAATCTGATGCATGAGGCCCCATAATAGAAAGATGTATCTGGAATTTGAATGCTTCTCTTTCTATTGATGAAGCAACAATGGTATGAAACCCATCTCCCTGAATTCTGTCTACAACATCTATTGATACTTATTATTTCTTTATATTCAATGAGGGAAACACCTGTAAAACATTACATTATTACAATCCAGGATTTCAGGGTTTTTGTCATCTAACAATTAATGTTCTTGAAATAACAATAAAAGTCTTCATCAGCAAGAAGCTCATGTTTTGAGGACATCCCTTCCAGCTGAGGATATTCTTTGTGACAGGTATAATTCTTCAAATGTCACTTTGTGACTAACTTCACAGGCCTGGAAAAACTGAGCAACTTAACAGGAAAGTTGATCTCAGGGGCATGAAACACAGTTTTTCTAAATATCAGAGACACTGATTTGTGCCACAGCACATGCAGGAAGCAGAAGGAGCCCCTCAGCAGCCTGCACTTGAGGTCTTAATTATCAGCTTCTTCAGTGTCACTCTTTAAGAGCGATGGGGTTTTCCCATGTATTTCTCAACAAATCACTGTAATATTTTTAATAGAATAAATTTCATTTCAGATTATTGAATATTCTATTAATTCACACATCCTTTTATGTAAGTAGACTATATGCTATGTTTTGAGTATTAAACATGTCATTCATAAATAACAAACACCTACAAGAGACTGGGCATAAGTAGTTACATTTATCACAGATAGCTTTAGACTCTTCTGGCTTGATAGAATCCCTATATGCACTTTCCTTGAACATTTTTAAAAACACTAAATTGTTGGTTATTTTTTATGACATGGAGAATGTGGAAATGGAATGTACAAAAATAATCTCCTTAATATTCTCTCAAGATCTAGGAGCCGGCAAATTACACTGACATGCATTGACTTTTGAAGTTTTCAAGTATTTGTAAAGGAAAAAAAGTCCTCAGCTTTGAATGGTTCTCAGCCTTTTTTAGTTTGTCAATTTGGTGACATTTCAGTGAGTAACCATGTCATTTTTATTCATTTTTCACATAATATGGCTGTACCTTTATAAATGCCAGTTTCCGTCACTCCTGACTCTCCTACCACCTAGATAAGCCCAACTTCCTCTTAATCCTCACAGATGAAAATCTCCTTAAACTTACTCACATATGTATGTGTGCATGTTCTTATATGCTGTACCCCAGCAATGTGCTTTCCTTTGCCTTTAGACCAAGGAACCCTGGTCTACCCCAATTTTTGTTTCTTTTCTTTCCTGAAGAAAATGTACCTCTTCCCTTTATTGATACTGCTATGTCTAAGGAGTAGGAGTTTCTTAGAAGAAGGACTTAATTTGGGGCAGTTTTCTTGGAAATGGAGGGCACTCATTTTATTGTGTATCTTATAAGTGTTTATACTAGTATGCACTTTTATTTGGATTGTATATTTATTTAAATAGCCTAAAATGATATTTAGTGTTTCACTTTAATACTAAAAGAGACTTATCGGCTCTTTAGGGGATAGATCTCCAACATTTCCAGAAAACTTCCTTGGTATCTCTACTATTTATTTATAAAAGGACTCAGACATGGGGCTGGCTGTGATCATTTTGACCTGTGAGTTCTATTCAATTCTTCCTCATGGACAAGAGATGATCTTTCTGCCTTGGCCCTTGAGAGAAAGACCTGACAACTTACTGACCTTGCTAATTTTAGGGACAGCCTGTCTTTGGCTGCTGTGATAGATACTGCATAGTCCTAAGCCCTTATTGTCTCTGTCACATGCAATATGACCCATGTTAAAATGTGGCCATTTTAATATTGACTTTCCCCTTGTTATTTACTTCTGCTCATGTCAAATTTAGATTAAAAAAAAATTGTATGTATTGGATTTATCTAACAACTAAACCTGTGATGGGATTCTATGTAGAAAGAAGGGATTCTATGTAAAAAGAAGTGCTTCTACATAGAAAGAGTGGTTACCTCCATTATAGTCTTAGCTCTACCATTTGAGTCTTGTTTCATGAACACAGTGAACATATAGCAAGTAAATTGGAATTTGTCTTGGAAATGATAGTGAGAGATCTGAATGTGAAACTCCCGGGCATGTGTTTGATGGACCATGAGTGCCCTCCACAGGGTGCACTGAAGAATTTTTAAAATTGTTGTCTCTGTTTAATTTTCTTGAGTGTTCTGTCTAGGATCATTTCTGTATTAGAGAAAATTCATAAAGGCTTGAAAAGAAATTAAATTCCTTGATCTAATTTAGTAAAGGTTTAATCATTTAAGTGAGGAAGCAAAACGTCAATGCCAGCCCAAGTCTCACCCCCACTGTACATCATCCTGATGCATCCAATTGCTTGATAAGGAGCTTCTGAAAAATGCTGTTTTAGTTCTTAAACAACAGGTAATGGATTTTTAATAGTTTATTTTTTTTTCCTGCAGTTCTTTTTTTTTAAGGAAATTGAGTTAAGAACACAAATGTTGGCAATTACTCTTGTACTCCATGGCATTTGTTTGGAACTTGTACTTAATAAATCCACAGTAACATTTATACTTTCAAGACCATTATTCTGAGCCCCTTGCTTAAATTCCTCATGAAATAGAGAGATCCTCTTCTGATTCTATGAACGGAATAATTGAGGTCAGAATTTCATCAAGAGATAGCAAAGATCCGACTATTCCCACATTTGTTCATTTTGGGAGTGAATAAGTTGAGATGAACAACAACAACCAAAAAAAAAAAATCATTACTAGACTCTATATCAAAGGAATAAACAACTTCCACATGAGAGGGAAGTTCTTTAAGAACAAATAATTATTGCTCTATCAATTCCTTAGTGTCCACCTTGCAGAAAATGAACTGAGACAGCAAGCAAACCAAAGCAAGGAGAACTCAAGGTTTTGATCAAAATGATTGTCAAAATAATCATCAAGACTATATTGTTGCTTTAAGACCACAAGCTGAGCAATAACGGTCAATTTTTCTAAACTTTAAAGAAAGATTTACTGCAAAACAAGTACTGGGAAGACCTGGCATATTAAACATGAAGCAGCCAGTAGAGTTTCACTCTCCATCAAGCTTGATCAGACCTGAGGACCAACAATACAGGAGCTCCTGAGGCCCAGGTTTGTTCCCTGAGCCCTTCACGAGGGCCACTTCTGCCACCACAAAACCACAAATGTTAACACCCAGAGGCCTGGAGTGAGAGGAGCACTAATCTCGCTTACCTTCCCTTGGTACAGTAGGTGTGTGTGCTTGTGATTGTAGCATGTTTAGATAGCCACAAATTCAGTTTTCTAAGCTGGAGAAGTACAAAGTCAAAACATGAAAATGATCAGTGGAAGAAACTTATCTCCATCATGGTTAATGAACCATTCATACTGACTTGAAAAATAACTTAAAAATTATGTTTTAGTTGATCTCACAATGACTGCTGGAATCAGCCTATAAATTATTTTTTAAAAAATTTGAGAATATTGGCTTTGTCTCCTAAGTATTAACAGTAGAAGAAACACTTCCTAAGGTATAGGGGATTGAGTCTTGGAGCTATACTATCTCAGAGATGATTTTAAAGAAAAGGAGGGAAGGTGGTTTACAACACCTCTACCCACAAATTATTAACCCAAACTCAGTAATTAATACCCCATCCTGACTTCAGGGGTGTGCAGTGATCTGGTAATTACTTTGTGTATACCCAGAAGGAGGAGGTCATAGTGCAGTGACTGTAACATTGTCACAACTTGCTGTATACTTTGGTAAATACCAAAGTATAATAAAAGCACGTTACTTTTCCTTTGGGCTAATTTTTCTACTGTTATATAAAAATCAGCATTATTTCCCTGGCCATACTTTTTAAATTATTTTCAATATCTTATAATGCCAGGATTTAGATTTAACAAATTACTACTCTCCTTCTTCCTCTTATTCCAACACCTTTATAATGAATACTATATTTTGAGGTTATTTATAAAGAAATAGAGATTTGGGGTCATATATTACATTTCAGTTTTGAATACTTCACTTATTTAGGTAGGAGAGCTAAGAAGAAGCCCTGGGAGTACTAGTAGGGAATTAAACACTGAGACATTTCCCCAATTTTACAATAATGAGATAAAGCAAAAGAAATCCTTGTCAATTTAATAGAAAAATCATCACTATAGAGAATTCTGCTGGCTTTGAACTTTACAGCAAGTCATGTTTATTACTTGATTAAATATTAATATGATTAGAGGTCATGCTCTTTGGTAAAATCCCATTAGTAACAGAGTAGAATAAAAACATTCAACTTCAGTATTTTTTTTTTTGCAATACATTTAGAACTATGTGACCAACAGCTAAAAAGTGAAGACTTGAACTTGCATAACGAATCCATAGTTCAGAATCAGCTATGATCATTATCACCAGAGAGAAAGAGACATTTGATGTGCAAGAAAAAAAATAAATAAGGGTTTCATTCTCCTGACAATCCAGACTGTGAAAAACCATATTTCAAACCTAAGTAGATCAAATTGCAGCTAAGTAAGTATATGTGTCTGTATTAACTAATCAACCATTATGATTATAAAGACTAATTAGGTAGAGTTGAATTGTGGCCTATCATAAACCAGTGATTAAATGATAAGATGAAATATTCCAAGACCTGACTCTATTAATAGCTCATCATGTGAATGTAGATGAATCACTGAGATTCTTGTTATGTTTTTTTTTCTTTGTGTAACTTCTGGATAATACCTCCCTGGACCCAATAGTTTCCGGACATTTTTAATAAAGACTGTGTCACTCAAAATGAGTGAAGATTCAAGTAGAAAATATGAAAAAGATTCATAAAAACTACAAAACAGTGTAAAAACTGCTTATCTGTGGTGTCACTGACACTTTTTATAAATACAAAAATATTGACTTAGCAAAATTGAATTATTAGATAAAACATGTGAAGCAATTAAAGACTAAGCTGTCACATTAACCAATTTCTAGCTCAGTGATGGTACTATGAGGCAGTAAGAGATCCGTTTAAATTGCTATTGTTAAAATTTCTCTATATTATGAGTAGACAACTTATTTTTTATGAACTTTTCTACTTGAGCAATCATCCTCTGAATTTCTTTATGAGCAATGTTGTGGCATTGATTGAACACATTATCTGATGAAAGAGTTATTACCCAGAATATAAACTATCAACTCTTAAAACCTATATTTTACTTATTAGAATCTAAGTTTAGATATCCAAAATGTTAAAAACAAATATAAGGTAAAACAGGCATCTTTTAAAATAGGGTTATATATTTCTCCTTTCATATACAGATGTCCCAAATGGGGGATTGGTCCAGAACCACCTGTGAACCCCTAAATCTATAGATGCTCAAGTCTCTTATATGAATTGGTATAGTATTTGCATATAACCCATCCACATCCCACTGTATACCCTTAATCATCTGTGGATTATTTATAACATCTAATGTAATGTAAATACCATGTGATAGTTGCTATACTGCACTGTTTAGGGAATAAGTATAAGAAGACGTCTGTACATCTTTAATACAGATGTATTTTTTTCATCTGCAGTTGCTTTCATCTGCAGATGCTGAGCCTATAGGTATGGAGAGCTGAAATGTACAAATAAAAACCATTGTGAAAAAAAATACCTTCCTGTTCACTCATATTTTGAAACAAATGAATATGGATGAAATTTAACTATTAATAAGAAAAAAAATCACTATTGGTCTTCTACAAGTCAGAACCTGGGGATTTAAATTAATGAGATAGGCCTCTATGTTAAAACAACTTCAAATTCAATTAAAATTGATGCCTCTTTCTAAATTGCATAGGGGAATGTTGTATTTCACATAGGAACTCTGTATCACACATACATCACATAGGAGTAATTTATGTCAGACCTTTTAACAAGCTGCTCTTTCAAAAGGAGGTTCAAGACTCCATAAAGCTGATTGACGGTCCTTAAGACTTCTTTCTTACATGTATCTATAACACAGGCATCCACTGTGCAAATTTCTCCACAAACCTGGCATTTATGTGTGAACTCTACGCATCCTGAACTGATGACAACAGGGTATTTGTTGCACTTGGTTTCCAGGGAAACGACACTTCACAGAATCCCCACTTATGCTGCTCCATGCGAAGCTGCCTCAGAATCGCCTTCAAAGAGCCCTTGTCTCCATCTGTGAGCTGAGGGTAAAGTGCTGTGATGGCAGCTGCTAATGAGCTGACTCGCCTCCACCAGGGCAGGTCTAAATTTACTTCAGCTGTCCCCCTAGGGAACTGTCAACCAGGAATATGAGTGAGAGGAGGAGAAATCATTGCCCCTTCCCAGGAGCATGGCACTCACACGAACATACTTGCTAATTTGATAGTTACAATAAAGGATGGATAGTTACGGGGGGGAAAAATCCATGTACATTTGCTGGTACTGCAATGTCAGCTAAGTGTTTGCCTTCTAACTTTTTCAGTGGCAGCTTTTCACTGACATGCTCACCGCATGAGCCTGTGACTCTCGTTTTGTCAGCCATGCTTGCTCCTAATTGCAGATCTCACATAAGGTACCCTTTTCTGAGACCTATGTTGCCTTGCTCCTAAGCTGCAATTGACAATGAAGAATTTGAACACAAGATACTAGAAACATAAGACATATGTTCAAGATTAATTGTTGAAGACTTTTTTTTGTTTTGTTTTGGCAATACTCATCAGTCAGCCACTGTCATGAGAGTATTAATGCATATGAGCTTTACTGTGAAGCAGGACCATAACCACATTAATTGAGAAGTTCTCATTCTCAGAGACAACGTGATACACTCTGCTGAGATTGGAAAAAAAATGAACAAATAGTATTCTTTGGGCCTCATATTTTGAGGATTATTATACTCCACTTGGAGGTACATTTCAAAATGCTATGACAGACATAGCAGGGATCATGAACTGAACAGAATTCTACGAATATAAGAGTTTGTTGGGATGAACCCAACTACTATGTATAACTATAAAGCTTTAATTTAAAAAGTAATAACAATGAAAAATATATAAAATAACAGGCAATATATACTCTAATAAGGGAAGTACTGTTCACCTCTGACCCAACCTACAGAAGGTGAGACCATTGGTGTTACTTGAATTGTACCCTCATTTATATCTCTGCTGTAACTCCTCTGACTTCTTGTCTCTTACTGAAAATGCACAATATAATTGGCTATGGTTTATGTTATTCAATTAGGAGAAAATGGTGGTGAGGTTCAGATTATTTAGGATCAACAGAATCAATTCAGTTCTTGAAGCAAACTTGAAGGAGACAACAGAGTACTTGGCATGATATAAGATCATGAAGAATATGTGGAGATAATGTGGAGGTTGTACATTTCTATGCGAGTATGTGTATGTGCCCAGGTACAATCAAATACAAAATTTTTGGAATTATGTTGTAGTAAAATCATAATAAAGGAAATATATGTATTTACCATATAACTGGATAGTAATTCTGATAACTCCATAGTTAGCAACTGTAACAAGTAGAAATACAAGCTAGCCTTAGGATGTATCTGAAAGACAGGTTGAAAGGTGAATGAAATAAAAATTCCTAAAAGTCAATCAAAGTATTTACAAAGATGGAAAAGAAAGCCATTTATGGGAAGAAAGAGAAAAAAAAAAAAAAACTTCCAACAAGTGATATCCCTCCCTTTTTACCTTTAAATTTTATGCTTTCTCCAGTACCCAATATTGCATTGAGAGAAGAAATTACAGGTTCCCAATAAAAAAGGATGTAAAGATGTTCAGTGAGGCTCACAACTGAGGACCTTCCAAAGTCGATCGAGTTATTGATAACTTCCAGTAGAATTAAAGTTAATGCTCTGAAGTGAGGTTCTTTCTGAGAAAGACCATATACAAACTCCTTGATCATTCTCCTCACTGAAAAAGATAAAGAATATACACAAAGGGAATTTTGAAGAAATGGAAAATGCTGACCTCCACAAAAACTGTCATAAAAGTATTTGTCATGCATATTTCATCAGCAGATATCATCTTTACCCTTCTTTACACATGCTCTTTCCTTCATTTATTCACCTAAAGTGCTTACTTTTCTATACCAAAAAAAAAAAAAACCAAAAATGACTTCTGCCCTTTCCACCCCTTTGGCAATTTATTCTTCTTTAAGAAGAATAAATTGAATCCTTTCCTACTGTTTAGTTTCAATCTGCCCAACTGTACATTCCAGGAGGAAATCAATCATGTCCTATTGATCCAAATGTCTAAATGGAAAATAGATAAACAAATAATGCATTTCTAATGCATGCTTTAATAGAATTAGAAATGATATTTCTTAGTCAAATCTCTCTAAGGAAGATCACTCAAAAATATTTTATTGCTTACCAACAGGAGGTGAATATGGTCAAATACATGCACAGATGTTACTTGAGTGCCCTGGGAAATGTAACTTCATATTAATTACTAAATGTTTACCATTATGAATACTTCTACTGAGATGATTTTAACATAAGAGTATCTGTCCCGTGTATCTATTATTCTATGAAATTCTAAGAGAATTGAATTGGACAATAGTAGAACATATGTCATTGAAAAAAATGAGTAGGAAATTTAGGAATGAAGTATCCTTGCTGTTACTTAAATGTTATTTATCTGAAATATAGATAAATATGTCAATGATAACTTTTGAACCATGGTTGGCATCTGAAGAAATAGGAGCCAAACAAAGCTTGATAATCAGAGTCTACAGAGAAAATCAAGAGTAATATGTCCTTAAATCAAGAATAATATGGCACCCGATAATTACATATATTTGCACAAATTATTTCTCTGAAAGTGCCTACATTCAAGAATGTCTGAGTTTCCAAGCACTGGGGGAAGGTTTTGGCTTGTTGAAGCCTTTTGGGATGAGTTCAGCAAAATAACTCACTGCCCTGTAGTAAAAATATCTTCTAAGACCAGGAGATTCTGACACTTGTGAATATCTTCTCTGCAGTCTTTCAGGCTGGTTAGCATGGCCATGGTTCTGTCTGGAAGCTGTTCCTTCCCTCTGGAGCTTAGGAGTCTCTTTCTGTTCCCCAAATCCAGGAACTTCAGTGTCTATGTCTCTCCCCACTTCAATTACTTCAACAGTTTCTGGGTGGTAGCTCCAAGGCCGAAACTAACCCACAGTCTCACTTTTGTGCTGTTGTATTCAGAAAGCCAAATGGTTTTTAAAAATTGAGAAGTTTCATATAAAGGCCCAGTTTCCAGTTTTTTTTTAAAAAAAAATCTTAAGAAGATATAGCAACACTGAGACTATCTGCGGTTGAGAAAAGCAAGACTCTAGTCTAGACATTTATTTGCTTATTCAACAAAATCCCCATCACTACTTGTTGTCCAATATCTGTCCCAATTTGTAATTTAGGTAATTGATTCTGAATGGTCTCTTGAGGAAGTTCAATTTTGTGCTTTCAACTTCTTAATCTTCTAGTTTTTCAAGCTTATAAATCAACTTAATTTCTACTTCTTAAATTTTTTTTGTATCTGGAAAAATTTGCTTCAATCTGCTTTAGTTCTGTATTACCAGGAAGTTTTTAAAACATTTACATTTCTCAGAGAATTATAGGAAAAAAACCACTATTTTCCTAACTGGACTAAAATATACCTCGAAATGTGAAAGAGAAAGGTCAGATACTTGTAGATTTTGTTGTTACTTGCTATAAGTTATCCATTTTATTATAGCTGAGATTGTTAGGTCTGGTATATCAAAAAAATTGCAGAATGTTAAAATAACATTAGAAAATAGTGCACCATAGAGGACTGTGTAATAAAAGCTAAGATGGTTATACTTACAAGGTAAAGAATTTTGGTGTGGCAAAACATTTATGGTACAGTTATTGGAATAACAGTTATGTCATTTACTTACTAATAATTTCTGGAATTTAGATTCCAACATCACTACCTACTAAGTGCTGGTTATTGGATAGGAGGGTGAAAATGAAAAAATAACGCATTATGATCTTGCTAAAAGCCCAGTGTAATATTGAACATCCTGGTATGCACAAAGATGATGAATTAAAAATACCTTAATATCCACAAATATATAATTACTTTCAGTGGCAGCAAAACATAAAGAAATTGAGATGCTTATAAATTGCTTCATTTTAACATATTTGGAGCTGAAAACTGATAAAGAACTAGTGGTAGATGGTTTTGTGTTTTAGGTTCTAAATCAACTAGTTTTCAGAGCCATTTATGTCTAGATTACCCAAGCGAGTATAACCACATGACTTCTGCTTCTTGAACTGAATGATTTCTCTCATTTAAATACCATTTATTTACCTGTTGAACATAACTTCATTAACAAAGATTCTACAACAGAAATAACCAATATTTATTTTACCTTAATCAAAATTTAGGTCAAAAATCTTAAATGAGCACGGGAGGGAGAATTTCTAGGATTTGTAGGATTTTTTGGTCATATTATTAATATTAATGCAGGAAAATAGTAACTTTAAAACTCATCTGTGTTCATTGCTTCTTTCCATTATAACAATGTGCACTGAAGTAATAAGTACTAAAAGAGAACAATGCATATTCTTTCCATTCATCTGCTTTAGCTGTGTTTAGAATCTCTAAGGAATCTCAACATATAACAGTAATCTTTCTTGACCAGGTACTGAATAAATTCAAGAAATGAGCAAACAAACAAAACAGCAATGGAAGAAGTAAAACAACATTACCTCTGTAACTGACAATGACAGTTTGAAGTATTAACATTCTGTGACAGCCCAATGGAACACTGGACTGAATAAATGTAGCACCTCATTTTAGGAAGCGGTGGCTATCCCTAATAAATAACCTGGGCCGGCAGGAACAATTTGAGGATACCAGTTTCCTTTGATAAAGGAGCAATGCCCAATGTTTTTTTCTGAGATTTTCTTACCTAAAAAGTCACTCCTTCTTCCGAAGACGGAAGAGGCTAGAAGTATTTTGGACCTAATTTGACTCTACCTGGATAAGGAATAGGAATTAACCATCCCTTTAATAACAAGCTGCATTCTAGATTATGTGGCTGTGCTAAAACAGAATGGAACTTCCCTAAGGACAGGCCCAAATTCATCTTATTCACTGAAATCAGATACTATTGTTACACTGTGTTTGGCATAAAATAGGAGTTCCAAAATCACTTTTATTGAATTCAGATATAATTTTCCTGCAAATAATACTCCCTACTTCCATTAAAGGAATGCTAAAAGAGCAGAAGTCATGTTGAAATCTTCAGGTAGCTGGTAGTGGGCACTCTTAAATCCTAGGTTATTTTTCAGTGATACAGAGATTGGATAGAGATGTAAATAAGATTTGTGGTGATTCTCCTGGTCCAGGAGCTGGTCTATAGGTGAAAGAAGTAATGGTTGGAGTAATCGAATTAGAAATAGCAAGAGGAGAAATCTTTGGAAATATCAAGAGTGATGTTTCTCATTCTGAACCAGCTAGGTCGGGCAGGAGACATCAGCAATTCAACTCAAAGATGGGTCTATATTTTAACTAGGGAAAGTTTCTAAATAAAGTTGAGGCATGATTCTGAACTTTAAATGCTGCATTTGAGTAAATAATTTTTGTTTATCTTTTCATGTTTATAAATAATGTTTACATAGTACATTTTATCAATGGTATCTAGTATGAAAATTATCATAATTTTACTGTACAGCTGGTAAATTCCTACCAAATTCCACCTGATTCACAAAATCTTCTTTACTGCAGAAATTTTTATAAAATTTCAATAACAGTTATGAGCCCTTTCCTGACACTACCAAAAATAAACAAAAACAAACAAACAAACAAACAGGAAGTTGGCCTACTGTATCAAGCAACAAATCAATAATAGATGACATTGGTGGTTACTTGGATAGAGGGGCTTTTAGACCGCCAACTCTTTAAGACTTTCACAATTTGATTTGTTCTCTTAAGTAAAGCAGTTAATATACATAATAACAAAAGATTTCATATAAACTCTTTTTAATATACAGCTATATTTCTGTAGTTTTGAGCTGGTTATTTCAAACCGTAAACACCAATACTGGCCAAATAAATTAGAGAATTTCACTCACACGTTGGTTTCTTTATAGGACTTGATGTGCACTTTATGTACAGTTTTGATTAGCTCTTATTCAGCCAGTATCACATCATGTACATTACATTTGTTCACTGAAAGATTTTTCAGGAATATTCTCTCCTCTCAAAAACTATTAGTCTTTTTTTGATGCCTACACAGTATTTAGTTAGCCTTTCATTTCTGTGACAAAAAAAGACCTCACTAGGACAATTTTAGAGAAGGAAATGTTTATGTGGGGGTTAACAGTTTCAGAGGTCTCAGTCCATAGACCTTGGGCTCCATTGTTCCAGACCTGAGGTGAGACACAACATCATGGTGGAAGAGTGTACTGGAGAAAGACAGTTCAGGACATAGCACCAGGATGCAGAGAGAACTGACTCACCAGAGCCAAAATACAAACCCAAAGACAAATCCCTGATGACTCATCTCCTCCAGTGTCACCATACCTGCCTATAATTATCATGCAATTAATCCCTATCAGTGAATTAATACACTAATTAAATTAGGGCTCTCATAACCCAAACATTTTGCCTCTAAACTTTCTTGCATTGTATCACACATGAGCATTTGAGCGAAACCTCACATCTAATCCATAATACAGGATCACAAACTGGATTAATACCAATCCTCTCTCCTAATTGCTTGTTTTACTTTTGTTCTTGCTATATTTTGGTGTTCCTGTTAATGCGGAACCTGAAAAATATGAGAATAAATAAAAAAGCTTGGGGTGCAGATAATTTGACAAGTGACACCAGCACTTGGAAAGAGAGAGAATGTGAAGTGTGACAGGAAAGGAAATAGTGGCAAGACTTCATGTATCATAGCGCTGGTTACTGTTTCAGCAACTGGAGAACCTGCTGTTGAGGACCCTTTGAGAAATGGTGCATGAAGAGCTTCAAATAGCTCATTAGAAGAAAGGCTGGCCGGGGCATGATCCCCTTTGGTTCATGCTTGCTCCCACTAGTGTTAACTCTCCTCCAATTCTGGGATGCCTCATTCATAGGCTAAGCTAGTTACTGAAGATTTAGAAAAAAAAATTCTGGATTACAAAAGAAGAGGGATTACGTGGGTCATTTAGGGTCAGCATGACCAGCACACAAAGGAACTGTCAACCATGAATGCAGCTGAAATCAGAAAGATGAAGGCAAGAAACTATAACACAGAGCACCAAAAGCATCTGCTTCTCATATCTATGGATTTTTTAAATTTCTCCTCTACAACATAATCCTCACTTTTAATCCTACACTCTTTCAACTTGTTAAAAAATATTAAGAATAAATAAATATGCAAGCATATCCGTGTTTAATAACACATCAGTTTGTCAGCACAATTCACATAGCCCAGTTATGGAACCAGCCCAGGTATCCATCAACAGAGGAATGAGAAAAGAAAATGTGATTTTATACACACACACACACACACACACACACACACACACACACAGAGTGAAGTTTTTACTGAGCCAGAAAAAAGAATGAAATTATGACATTTGCTGGCAAATGGATGGAACTGAAGAACATCATTCCAAGTGAAATGAGTCAGACTCAGAATGTCAATAGTTGAATGTTTTCTATCATTTGCAGAAGTTAGACAGCAATAAGGAAAAGAGGGAAGGGTCTCATGAAAACAGAAGGGAGATCACTGGAGTAAAGAATGAGGACAGAGGGAGATGGAGGAGGGACATGAATAGGAAGGAAATGCAGAATGAAACTGACCAAATTATACTATTGCTATCTACATATATGAATACACCATGGCAGATTCTTTTATATATATCTGTAAAACACCAGTTTAAGAAAGCTATAAAGAAATAAAATGAAAAACAATAGAATATAGGAAAGGGAAAAGCATAAGGGAGGAGATAAAGGAAATAGGAAGTACTAGAGACTGAAATTGAACAAATTCCATCCATGAATGTATAATTATGTCAAAATGAACCCCACTACTATATAGAACTACACTGCACTAATAAAAAAAACATATAAAATAGAAATAAAAAATAAATACATATATAGAGAGAAAATGAAATATACAATACTGAGAAAAGAAGTCATTTTCACAAATTAAGAATATTGAAGTAGTACATAAAAATGATCCGACAAATAAAACCCAAGGACTGTCAAATTTTATACATTTTAACAATTTTTAATCTTATACAAATTTGTTAAAATAATTGAAAATTGGGCAATAATCTCCAAATTCACCAGAAAGCCAACAAAACTTTGGTATGGGAAAAATCAACAACAGGATAGAAGTTATAAGAAAAGAAAATTGTTCCATTTTCACTCATAAACATAAAATCAAAATCTTAAATGAAAGATGAATATATAATCTGGGTGCAGTGGTGCACACCTATAATCCCAGCACTCAATAGGCTGAGACAGGAGGATCATGAGTTCAAAGATAGCTTCAGCAAATTAGCCAGGCTGTAAGCAACTTAGCAAAACCCTGACCTTAAATAAAAAAGTATAAGAAGGGCCAGAGATATTGCTCAGTGGTTAAGCCTCCCTGGATTCAATCCCTGGTACAACAGAAAAGAAGAAGAAAAATATATTAAGACCAACATTGTGCCAAAAAAATCAAAGATTACTTTTATGACTAATGATATGGAAGGACCATAATTTTATTAATTTCTCACATATAGACTTTATTAAATTGTTTAAAAGTGTGTGCTGTTAAAAGTAATGTTGTCAAGAAAACAGCTTAGTACATACATCCTCATGTCATGAGTTCAAAGATCTTTTTAGTCAGATTTCTGGAAATTTAGTTTTCTAGATGTGCTAATCAATTTGGGGTACTATTACTTTCAATGAGTCAAAGAATATTCACAATATATAGTATGATAATTAATGGCAAACTACCTCCTTAAATATTATTTCTTTTTCCTCATCCAACAACAAAAGAATATGGAATATATACCTACAATATTGCATCAATTAATGAGATGTCTACTCAGTTTTCATCTTAACCAAATCTAATACTTCTCATCAGTTATATCATCAGAGAAAAACATTATCTTCTCAGGACTTACCATGGTTGCAATTGCAAAATATTTCTGAGACCATTAGATACTGTGTTTCCTCATCTAGATCCTGTAGAGATATTTTTCCTTTGTTTTCCACTTCATTCTTAAATCTCCAGAATTCAGTAGAGTACTTGGAACATGGTAGATCTTCAACAAGTACTTGCTCAATATTTTTTTGTTAGTGAACAATAAATGTGTAGTTCCATAATTGTTGTTGATGTTAGTACAGTTTTGATGTTAGTCAGCATTTTGGGTTTTCTCTCGTTTTTCTGCACTTTACCTGGTCTACAACTTATATGTGAAAAAAAAAAACAGCCAAGGTAGCTGTCACAAATCATTTTGGAAAATACATAAGATATACATTAAGCACATAATGAATCAGTAATATAATTGACTTGGTGAATTCCAATACTCACACACCAGAGAGAAAATAATTATCTATCTAAACAGAGATAATATGGTATCACTAAAATCCCATATTTACAACATTTTTAAAAACTAAACTCAATGTTGATTAGTATTTGACTTAGAGTTAAAATTATTCTAAGTATTTTTTATACATTCTTTGATTTTTGGACTCAGTTATACAGGGATTTCCATTTCTCAGAACTAAATTCTGTCTTATCAGATTCATTTTATGAATTCAACATTTTAAAATATTTTTTGAAACCTCATGGTAAACCCAAGATTTAGGTTCAGAATGTGCTGGTCTCAAGAGAGAAACCCATTCTGCATTAATTTTCCAACTTTGCCAATTAAAGTCAACAGGAAGTAAATTAAGTTACAAATATATCCTGATCTCTATTGCACTACTTGTATCTATCCATACAATGTTCATCACGTTTTTCTTTGTGTGATACACACCCATTGCTGTATTATCCCCTCTCACATTGGACTCAGTAAAGGAAATGTATCATACTCATACCTGTATACAGTACATTGGTAGAGTCATGAAATATTTATGAAGCCTCTCCTATATTTTTATTACCATAACAAATAATAAAAATAAAAGTTTTATTTGTTCATAAAAAAAATAAAGTAGGAAGACAAATTTATTAATTTATGTATTTGACAAGCATTTATTGAGTGCCTCTTATATATTAATCATCAAACTGAATACTGGAGAATCATTATTATATATTCTTTCTGCCACATTATTTTTGAATATAATGAGAGAAATGGTTCCAGAAGTCTGATTGTGACTCTGTGTTCACAATCAGGGACAGCAACATGTAAAAGTTTGTACAGAAAACATGTACAGGGCCTCTTTGCAGTGTTAAGTTAATGTGGGGATATAAATAATCAAGAAAGTCTTCATCAGGTGATGCTTGAGCTATTTTTCCCAACTTGGAATCTCTAATCTGCTAGTTGTTGAAATAATTCTAGCAAAATATGTTACTGAACTAGAACAGGAGATAGTGGTACGAAATGGAAGGAAAATATTCAAAATACTTCTAGGTATTTTGGTTAAGAATGAGAGTGAGAAAGATGGAGAGAGGTAGGACAATTCCTAGCCAGGTACCATGTTCCATGTCTGTAAACCCAGCAACTCAGAAGAATGAAGTAGGAGGATCTCAAGTTTGAAGCCAGCCTGGGCAACTTAGCAAGGGCTGTCTCAGAATGACAAATAAAAAATGAGATAGATATGCAACTCAATAGTAGAGCAGCCTGGGATCAACTCCCAATAACACAAAGGAAGGAAGGAAGAAAGGGGAAGAGTTTGTAGGGGAGTGGAGGGGAGAGTTGGGGAGGACCTGGAGGCAGGAAGGACAATTTCTATGTTTCCAGGTTGATTGACTGGAGGCTGGTAATTCCCCAGCAGAACTTTAATAAACCCATAATGGTAAAATGCACATATTTATAGTGGGCAATAGTTTAGATTTTTTAATGCCACACTATGTCTAAAATGATTTTGTCCTAAGAAAGATGCATTGCTTTACTACTAGAAAAGTCCATGATAGCATTCCACAATTGAGAATTAAAATTAAAAATATGTTATATTAGAAATATAGTAAAATTATATATAAATTTAAAATGTATTATATAAAATATGTTCTATTATTAAAATATACAAAATATATTATATTAAAAATATAATGTAGAATTTTCAGACATCTACATCTGGATAACATTTAATACATTATCATAAAGTTAGGTGATCAAAATTTCTCCATGAATGGTGATATAATAGTAAATATGTTTCAACTGTTTTGAGTATTAAACTGTATAAAACAATACAGTCATAAGTCACACAATAAAATTTTGGTCAACAACAGCTCACATATAGGAAGGTGGTTGCATAAACATATATCATCCAGTGACAGAGCCATTTGTCATAATATATATGTCTTAGTACACTCTAACGATGCTCAACAACAAAATCACCAACTGATACATTTTTCAGAACATATTCCCACCAGTGAGTGACATGTGACTGTAAATATATTATAAATTACATAGGTCCACAATCAAGCTCACTATCTGCTTCATAGTTTCCTAAGCTTCTAATACCATCACTGAAAACCTAGGATTGAAAACCTTAGCACCATCATTAACAGCTGTTCTACTAGGACTTCAGAAAAAGATTTTCTTCTGAAGAACAGTGGTGAGTCAGGATTAGGAAAGCAGACATCGAAGAGAAAGATCAGGTACAAGCATTTCGACAGGCACTCTATACATGTCGACATGTCCCATGCCAACTTAGAGGAGGCAATTCCGGGTGGCAATTCAACACAAAAGTGAGCAATATTTGATCAACAACCTTGTTGGTACAGGAGATCAGAGCATTGTAGTTAATCAGCTAGACAGGCGAGGGATTTAAACCACACAGGTAAGCAGTTACTAGAAGAGATGCTGGATGGCTGAGAGGCCAAGCAGGTAGCCAAGAATCAGAAAAGTGAAGGAGGTAAGCAGCAGAGCAAAGTCATACCTAAGCTCTGTATCTGGATCAGCTCAAGATGAGAAAATTTGACAGGCAGCTCTTTGCCCAGTGATGGTTAGACACAACCAGACACTTTGCTGCTCTATTTTTTTGTGAATTACAAAATATTCCAGAATTGTATTGTTTGGCTTTTGATGGTCGAACTATCTATTTAAAAATATAAAGAGATACCCATCAGACTGAAATGGCAACTCCACATAGGTTTAGAATACTGGTCAATATGCTTTAATATTCCTACTCATTTCTGAAGTCAAAAATGGCACAGTTCTTTTTTCATTTGTTATTTGATATAAAAAGGAACATCAACAAGAGTCTCATGGAGAAAAGTGTCTCACTGTTTATTCAGCATAGCAATAGGGATTCTTATTTGGCAATAAATATCAGAACATATGTGAGGCAAGCAAGGTTACCCTCTGTACACTACATGCGTTGCTGTGTGTCTGTGTGTGTGTGTGCATGTATGTGTGTGAGATATCTCATCCCTACAACACAAAGGTGATTGAAGGCATCCTGGTTTTTATTGATTGACTTGTCCCATATATAATTTCAAAATAGATTTGAGATAGCTGAGAATATCCCCTTCTAAACCCACTGTCTAACATCTCTCTTCAGGCTTATCAGTGCTGTATTATCACAGCTTTCCACAGCTATTGCTTTGGCTGCATCCTCAGTCCCCTCTGTATCCTCTGACACTTTGTCCTTCAATTGTTCTCTCTTTATCATGGATTTTTCATTTCTCTCTCTTCTTTCTTTCTCCTTTTTAGCTGCATGTATGCTATCTCCTTTCCTAAATATTAAAACATAACAGCTAAATACAATGGTTAACTCTTTGATCTTAATTTTCTATTTGATTTCATTTCACTGTGAAAACATTTATTTACAATACCCCTAAACATTTATTTACACTAGCTTCTATTTCCCTTCCTCTTGGAAACTCACCAACATCTTATCTTACCTCCATCTCCAGCACATTGATAAAATGACAATTTCTTAAGTGGAACTGACCTCACAGCTACTTTAGTGCTATAACGTTTTTACCACCCATCAAAATTGTTTTTAGAGTTTCACTTGAATGCTTCCCTTATTCTTTTGCACTTATGAATGATCTCAGTTCTGCACACAGATATAGGAGATATTTCAATGGTAACTATTCTTTCCTCTAACAATAAAATGTGGATTAACCCACATTTTAGCTATTAATCCCCATTCCTTTCTTTCTTTTTCACTCAGAAATTTACCCTTCCTTCTGGTTTAATTAGCATTTCTAAATATAACTATTTAAATTTATACTGACAATCTAACTTCTTTTTGCAGCTCTGCCCCATATCTCTCAAGAGAATCATTATATTTAATCAAATGAAAGACATTTTACCATATCTAAAGCTGAACTGATTTCCATGTGTTTTTTCTTTTTTGGTACAAATCCAGTTCCTCTTCTTTTGGTTTCATGTCCTCTGGGTTTAAATTCTCATGACCCTTTCTATCTTCTTTCCCTTCTGAGAACTGCACATGCAATCAATCAAAAGACATAGAGTTTCACATTTCTAAATCACGTTGCTTTTAGTCCTCACTTTTCCATGTCCATCACCACTGTCCTAATTAAGGCTCATGTCAGCTCCTCTGCTCTATGAAACAGCTTGTCTCACTGCAGTTTCTCCTCACACACATCTACTGTGCAAACAGGTTGATCTTCCTAAATACTGCTTTGATCATGTCATGCATCTCCTTTAAATATTTTAAATCAGTCAGGATTCAAAAGCACATGCAGCTTCTCTCCTTAAATTCCTCCATCCAATTCTCTCTGACACTACTCACCAAAACAGCCAGATCTATGTACTCTAATCAGATCTCTGGGTCTCTTCCTAGGCTGTAATGCCTAGTACACCCATCTGAATTTTTCTCACATTTCAAGACCAAGTTCAAATTCTATTTCCTCCATAAGCACTTTGGTTTACTTCAACCTACAGTCATCTCCTACATTCCATACCTACAACATTCAGCATATTATTCACATTAGTTATGCAATGCAAGCTATTTAGGCATATGCATATATCTCTATAGTTCTATTTCCATTGATTTGCACCAGAAAATATACCTTATATTGGAATAATAGTTATTTATTTTTAGGTTATAATAAACACGGTTAAGTTGTTTAACTTGATTTTCATTGAAGATCATAATACTTACAACATGAAACATACCACAAACTTACATTTGTCCCTCTCCATAATGTGTATGGTGGTGTTTGTATATAATACAGTATTTTATTGTGAATAATTCATTCTATTAAATTTACAGAAAACATTTCTTCATTCTCAGTTTTGTTCTTATATGTGTATATGTAGACATGCATATTTACAGACTAACTCCTTTGTGATTTAGATAATGACATTTAGCAATGACATTCTACACCTCAATTCTTTCCCTTTTAAAATTAGTCATTACAACACCTGTCTTTCCTGTCTCACTGTGAAGGTGTAAGCATGAATGTTTACTGTGTTATGAATATAAACTCTAAATGCATAAACATATCATAGTCACTCAAAGGGAAGCTATCTATGTAGCTGAGTTATTATCACCATTAATATTTTACATTATGAGGATTAGAAACATTACAATGAATATATGGCAGGATTCATCTGAGGAAAGTTACAGTGGGGTGCCATAAGTGTATTTCCTTTAGGTGCATTTTCTTTTTCCAAATATACATTTCAAAGATGAGTAAAATTTGTTTGATGGCAATGACAACTTAAGTGCTCAGAGTTTTTAAATTGTTTGATAAGTAGCATTAACTATAATGAATTTATTTTCTTCTTTTATACCATTTCATAGCAAAATTCAAATTTACCAAACTGAACCCCCCAGTTTGAAATGCTCAGTATTTATTATGACTGCAAGTTAGTTTTCCAAAGAGCAGCAGTGCCCTCTAGTGGCCACTCTCTTTTGAAGCGCTATATGCTCATTTCCTTAAATAGTTCAACCATTTTTTTGACTCTTATTTATTTATTTGAACATTTTCAATAGAATTTCCCCAAATTATTGTTGTATGTAATTTTATTTTACATTTTCTTCTCCTGGTAAAATATATCAAAACCTATGCAACCATTAATTTAATTATTTTCAGGCAATCAACAATTAGTTTTTTAAATGAAGAAATAGTCTCTAGAACATTTCTGATAATTTCAACCCAAACCAGCTTAATTTCCTTTCTAAATATGATCATAAATTCAAAATGCATAAGAATATGTGAGATAGTTTGTGGAAACCTTAACTCAATTTATTTTATCTGTGAAACACTTTAATAAAAATATAACTAAGGAGTCCATGAGAATAAAGAACAGACTGGTAATAAATCCAAATATTTACCACCAATTACTTCATTTCCCAGAATACATAAAGATGTTCAAATAGTAATTATCTTCTAGTGGTTTATTTATATACCTAGGAAAATGAGCCCACATCTATTTGCAGTTTAATCCAGTTAAATAAATATTTATCAAATATCAATTAGTGCTGGGTGGTAAAGATACAGTAAGAAATATACTACACTCACTAAAACCATTTCTTCAGCAATTGCTCTATTAAAATGATATCCCATAATTTCATTAAGTTTTGGATATGAATAATCTTTCTTCTTAACAAGACAATAAGAATATCAAGTGTTTAAAATATGTTTAAGTGCATTTTCAATATCGGGAATAAAACCTTGCTAAGAATTCAGCACTTAAATCCTAGAACACTTGTCAATATCTTTAAATTTCATACTGTTCATTAAGACATATGCATTTTAATTGAAAATATGTAAAATAATTCCATAAGAAGTAGGTTTTTAAAACTGCCACCAGCATGCTTATACTTTTGAGAATATATTATACAAACTTGTATTAACTCCTCAATTATAATAAAAAAGTTAATAAATACTTTGTTATTCTAGTCCAGTTTTTTTTGTTGTTGTTTGTTTGTTTGTAAATATTTTCTTTAGTTGTAGATGGACAAAATGACTTCAATTTATTTATTTATTTTTATTTGGTGATGAGGATCGAACCCAGTGTTTCACAGGGGTTAGGTGAGCGCTCTTCCACTGAGCCACAACCCCAGCCCTCTAGTCCAATTTTGCAAATGCATTCAAGTTGCAGAATTGGCTACCAGTGACCACTGTTGAATACAATATTCATTAGTTTGGGGTGTCTTCATGGGCCCCTGAAGAATCCCTTTGTATCCATTTCAAACTTGTTCTGTTCTCTAGAAGATCAATGTCCATAGACTGCAGAAGTGGTCTTTCCCCCTCTCCTATTCTTCCAGCAGTAGAACAAAGGAAGAGAATTCACTCCTCAGCCCACTTCCTCTAGAGCTTCACTCCATCCCTCCAACAAGGCTCACAGTTCTCTTAGGCATCTCTGTTAACAAAGTCCTCTCTGGCTCTAGATTCTTGTCACTCTCAGTGCCCATTCTTGCTAAGAGCACTATTAAGGAATGACTTGCATCCTCCTAAAATCCATATGTTGAATCCCTAGCCCCGACTAACTTAGACTTTGGCTATATTAAGAGGTAGTCAATTTAAAATTGAGGATGTTAGTATGAGATCTAATCAAATCTGACTGGTGTCCTTATAAAAAGAGGTTAGGAGACACACTGGAGACCAGGGATGTGCACACAAAACAACAACAAAAAGGCCACATGAGGACACAGGGAGAAGATGGCCATCCATAAACCCAGGAGAGTGGCCTCAAGAGAAGCCAGCTCTGCCAGCACCTTTATCTTGGACTTCTAGTCTTCAGGACTTTGAGAAAATAAGTTTCTGTTGCTTAAGTTACCCAGTCTGCACTATTTGTTATATTCTTCTGAATGATTCAATTTGAGGGTGCATGTAGTCTCCGACTCATTCACCTTTCAATGTCTGTGCTAGTCCTGGGTTTATAAAGTGAATTGCATGATAGTGTATTAATCTCCTAGGGCCACAATGACGATTACCATAAATTGGATAACTTACAACAACAATTCTCTCATACTCCTGCAGACCAGCAGTCTGTAATCTAAATGTCAGTGGTGCCTTACTCTTTCTGAGAGATGTAGATTAGACTCTTTCCTTGTCTCTTCCAATTTCTGACTGTTTCAGACATTTGGGGGCTGCACAGCTCCAGTCTCTCCTTCTGCTGTCACATGGCTTTCTCTGCATGTCTTCTGAATTTCTCTTGTATAAGAAAGCTTGTCAGTGGACTGAGGGCCCACCTTGATTAATTCAAGGTCCTCTTATCTCAATATGCTTATTTAATTCCATTGTAAATTGCTGCAGCCCGGCTGCAGCAAAATAACCAGGGGGTGACGAATAACTTGTGTACGTTGATACAGCAGGAGTAGGAGCCGTTTATTGTAGGACAACAGAGGTATTTATACATTTTGCACAGCTTATCTTAATTAGCATAAACTAGATACATCAGTCAACCAATAAGGAATCTCCATACTTAATGGCTTGCTTTTGTTATTTCTCAAACCACTCCCTCTGGCATTTGCCAGGCGCCATCCAGACTTGTTTATGAACTCTAACATTCCCCTGGCAAAATACCAGGTGTTATTTTGACTTGTTTACAGACCTTAACAGTAAATACCCTTTTTCCAGGAAAAAAAAAATTCTTTCACAATATCCAGATAGAAATAGCTTTTGGTGGACCACTCAACCCATGACAGAAAAATAAACCTCGAAAGGGACTTATTCGTCTTTCCTGACATCCTCAGGTCAATGTAGTGCCCCTCTCTCTCTCTCTCTCTCTCTCTCTCTCTCTCTCTCTCTCTCTCTCTCTCTCGATAAATACTAAAGAATAACTGTCATTATGAGAATGTACAGGATTCAATAAAATTAATTTAGAGATAGGGACCCTGTCCCTCCAAAACCTGACTTCCTAACTCAACATGGGGCACGTGGGCACATAGGGTGAGGTACAAGGCACAGAAAAATGTTAACTGAAAGAATCCAAATGCATAGAATCTTTATTTAGCACATGTTTTACAAGTTTATAAAAAAAACATAGTTATCTGAGAAGGATGTTCTATTGACTCATTCACAGAATGGTTTATTTAAATACTATTTCCAAGGCATTTTTTTTTTTTTGGTGTGTGTGGGTGGGGGGGAAGAAGAGTAATGTTCTTCAGAATCAATATTATGAATCATAAAGCAAAAAGAATTAAAGTTTGAAGGTCATTTGTTGTAATCCTTTATTTTATACCTGAAAAAAAAAACAAGTCTATATTCGTCATGCTTTTTAATCTAAGCATGGGTTTCATACTCAATTTCACACCACACATTAACTCTTGCACAACCATATTATTTCTTTTTTGACAGATAGGAAAAAGAGAACATTCCTACTCCCTTTCTATAATAATCAGCAATGTCTAAAGGTACAGACATATACACTCAAGAAATTGGTGTCCTAAAACTATGGCTGGTCAATTTTGGTCAGAGAAATATGTCCCTAGGTAGTTTTCATATTTTTTTTCTTTTGAAAGAAACATTTCTCATCGACAACTTATGGGGCTAAAGGAATTATACCAAGTGTTTGAACAATATTGCAAAGAGAATGTTTTAAAACCTGACTGTAGTATTTAATAAACCCATTGTGCACCAATTAGCAGCTAATAAAGCTTCTGCAGCTACATTTCCCATGATGGGAAAATTATAACAGTATTGCATTCTTATTTCCTCTTTCTCTATTTTACTATGCCCAATTTGACTATTTCCTCAAATAGGGAGTGAAAATCATGTTATTTTCTAACCTCTTAAGTGCTCAAATTACATAATATTTAATGATGTCTTAACAATGCATTTTAGCCAATTATTTTGAAAAATTATTTTGAAAAGAGCAGTAGATATATAAGGGAAAGTTTAATATTGCTTCATGAATTCCTGACTATGCAAAATTATAAGTCCTTCAAATAAAACTACACTTTATCAATTTTAAGACTTCTTTTGAAGATAGTAAACTTAATATTGGTCCTTCCAAAAATAACAGATTGAAGACATTTTTATTTTTATATTATTCTTATGTGTCCCTTGAACTTGTCCTTCCTCCCCAGGAGAATTTGACTCTGACTCTAAGCCTGTTTGATGTCTGATGCCTTAAGAAATGACCAGGCAGAAAGGGGGAAAAAAAAAAGTACAAAGAAATCAAAGTATTTTCTCCTGGGAGGCAGTTAATGTTTGGTTTATATTTGATTCAGACATTTCTACTACATTCATATTCATCAAAATGCCTGCTGAAAGCCAACAACAATATTGAATGCTTCTCGAGTATTTCAGCAGGAGGTTGCAATCCACACCGGAAACTATAGTGCAGTGATTTTTTATGCTTAGTGTGACTTGCTCACTAGGAAGATGCCATATGGTGCTAGAGTCATTAAATTCTTCCCAACTGGACATGCAAGTTAACTTCTTGCCCAATGCTTTATTTACAAAGAAATATGTCTGTTTAAGGATTTATTCATAAAGATTTGAAAATGTAATCATCTATCTGGTAACAGTGATTGATGCCATCTTTCGTCTCGAAATCAAATAGGTGTGGGCAGTCATGGGATTCAACAAGCCAGGGGTGGACAGGCCTGAATCAGACAGTATGCCTTTCTTCTTTTGTTACTTAGTATGTAAAATTGGCCATGACAAGAGCACAGAACATATTTATTTCTGGAGGTATGAACATAAGGTGTGTTTTTAAAAAGATTCCACTTTATAAAAGCTACCTATAATCTAACCCCACCCCATGATTCCATGAGGCAAATGTAAATCCAGCAGGAAAATTGTGGCTTTACGTATTTGTGAAACTTGCGCTATAAGTACATTCACAAAATGCCACCAAGGACTCTGCAACAGGCCTGCTTTTCCTCTCAGTACCTGTTCCTGATTTATGTGTTTCATTGTCCCCCAATTCTCAATCTAATTATTTTATTCCTCCTTGCTTCCATAAACACCATTTCTTTATGTCATGGATAAATAATATAAACCTTGAAATAATTTTTTTTTTAGTTCCAAGTGATTGTTAATTAAATGAATCTTAACATTTTACCCCCACTCAGCTTTTATGACTAGCACAGAATGAGCACTTCATATATTTTACTGAATTACTGATCAGTCTAACTGTGGTGAACTTCATTGTGTGCTTTTATTCAAGGAATGCCCATATACCATTTTTGGATCTTGGGCAATATATTCCTTCTCTCTAGACCAAGCTCCTAATTAGTCCAATATAATTTTTTCATCAGAATTATAATTGTGTAGTTTCAGGTTTGGAGTACTCAATTAAAAATACAAAGGGATAATCTTATAATTCCAAATTGACTAGAATGTTGATCTTTGAAAAAAAAGTGTTGAAGAGAAAAATATTTGTCTTCATACTGCCCCCAAAATCTGTATCTTTAACATGAGGGCATAAAATCAAAGGCCTGGGGATCATTCTAAACAGAAATTGCATATGCACTAGTTACCACCACACTAATTGGTTTGGGAAAGCAACAGTTGGTCATCACTGCCACGTACAAATGACATATAATGACTGGTGAAACAAAGCTGGTGCATGCTTTCTTCCCACTGTTTAGCTGTAGTTATTAGTGCTTGCCTACCTCCCGCCTCCAGCAACATCTACGTCTCTAGAGCTCCTGAACCCATTTACTTTCCATTCACTGCTTGCCTTGCTGCCTGCAGCTGTATTAATATATCCCAGAAGAATTTGTTCCATCAATTATGGTAGAAGTTGTAGTCACAATTCTGTGACACATCAGCACTACTGCAAGCAGAAAAAAAAAAAAAAAAAACAGACTCAGCTCATGAGTCACTGTAATTAAGATACTGAGCCATGAGAAGAGGAAAAAAATAAAAAGAGCTTTTACTTCACAAAATGAATCATTCGATACCTGAGATATTGCTAGACACAAGGTACGATCATGAATTTGGAATGTCAATGCATTCAGTATTAGTTAAACTTCCAGGGTGAGACTAAATGGCAAGAAGAAAAGGGGTACAACACTAAAGAACTAGACTAATTACTTCAAGTCTGTAATTGTGACTCCCTTGAGCTTTCGTCTTGGAAGGTTAGTTTTCCTCTTAGGAATCTCTTGTTACATGTTTATTCCAGCTACTAGAAATTATTTGTAAAATAAGAAATGCCAGGTGCTAACAAATCTTATAGTGCTGGTAATTTTGAGTAGTAGACTTAAAAATAAAATATAATACTCTTCTACATTTTTATTATGATAATTACTTATAATTTCTACAGATTCACAGAATTTTAAAGATGAACAAAACCGTGGAGATCATACAAACATATCATTCCACTAATAAGATAACTGAAATCCCTTACAGGGGAACAAGGAATAAATTTGTTGAAAAGCAGGAATAGAATGTATGACTTCTAATTCCCAAACAGATCCTCTTTCCATTACGCATTTGTGTAGATGGAGATCCTCCCATTGTCGGAGAATTTATACTCCAACAAATCCATACTTAATAAACCTAAGATACTTATGAGAAAAAAAAGACAAAATTGTAAATTTTCAACAGCTAGATTATATTGTGTGTTAAGTATAAAGACAGGAGAGATGTCGGAGAGAGTAAGATGCAAGAGGCCAGAGTAGCCAATAAAGGTATCAGTCAAATATCATTAGGTGAGGTCACTTTCTACGTCATACTCTGCTCACTTATCTTAGAGTTGCTTCCTAGTCACTCTGCATACCATCATTCCGTTTTAAGTTTTTAATAGCATAGAAACATCATTTAATATTTTCTCATTATGTATTTAGAATATGAGCTGTGTGAGAGGAAGGCCCTTGCCTGGTTTAGATAAAACTGTATATTCAGCACACAGTAGGTATCTGTCACTGCTTAGTAGGAGACCAATAATATTCTACAATGAATAAATGATTAAAGATCAAAGGAAAAGAGGGGCTATTATAAATATATAACAAAAGGAGTAAAAGAGAACTATAAATTATATACATAGACTATGTAGTGAGGGAGTAGAATACAGTTAGTTTAGAAAGTGCTGTTAATACTAAAATAAAATCAATAAAGACATTGGAAAGATGGATTAAGTAAGTGATAAATGTGTTCCATGTTATCTTTTCTAAATTTGCCAGAAATGGGAAATGGGCAGTGCAGATAAAGTATCTAACTTCAGACACGGAGCTGAATGTCCAATGATAATAGTTGATTTCATCCATTAGAATACATTGTTTTGGCTAGTCACTGATTATTTCTCATATATAAATATGATGACTAAGATTTTGAGTAATTCATAAGAAGAGAGATATACAAAGTAATGTATAAGATGAGCCTCAGACAAATTTTCAATGATGCAGCAGAACAATAAAGGAAATTTTCAGGTGGAAAATAATGTGATTACTGGAAGGCAACATACCCTGAGCACTGGAAAACATGAAATCCTTTGCTTATGATGGACACCAGTAGAGGACTGTCACTCAGATTTTTTAAAAATTTTCAAAATTTTTTCTAATTAGTTACACATGACAGAAGAATGCATTTTGATTCATTGTGCACAAATGGAGCACAACTTTTCATTTCTCCAGATGTACATGGTGTAGAACTGCACCATATATATAGTCATACATGTATGTAGGATAATGATGTCTGTCTCATTCCACCGTCTTTCTATCCCCATGCCCCCTCACCTTCCCTCTCTCCCCTTGGCCCAATCAAAGTTCCTCCATTCTCTCCACACACACCCTCATTATGGATCAGCATCCACTTACCATAGGAATCATTTGGCCTTTGGCTTTTGGGGATTGGCTTACTTCACTTAGCATGATATTCTCCAACTCCATCCACTTACCTGAAAATGCCATGATTTTATTCTCTTTTAATGCTGAGTAATATTATATATATATATAGATAGATAGATAGATAGATAGATATCAGTTTATTTATCCATTCGTCTATTGAAGGCCATCTAGTTTAGTTCAGATTTGTCTTTGTTGCATTTATCATGAAAGAAGATGAAAGGAAGCAATTTGCAAAAATTGAGAGAATCACTATAAAGACATTGAAGTTCAGTGTAGCAGATATTTTTTATATACTTCCCCCCCCCCAGGTTTCCAGAATATTAGTGGGAGCCTATGAGGGAAACAGCAACTGACAGAAAGCATTGCAGTAGGAGACAGAAGAACAACAACTACATTTTTTGTACTCAGCTCTCTGGTGATTCTACTCTGGCCATCCTTGAGCCCACGGAGTCTCCAGTTCACTGATCCTTTGTTTTCCTGATTGTGCATTCCCACAAGGTCCTCACTAGCATTAAATTCAATGTACAATCAGCAGAACTTTCCTTTGTATGCACCATTGATTCTTTTAAGCTCTTGCTTCATTTTGCTCATCTGAGAAACCATAAACATTATTTAATCCAACACAATGCTAACTTGTATCTACTTCATGACTGCGCCTTTACAGCAAAATAAAGATTTGGATTAGGATGTTGGACAAAAACAATAATTGCACTGACTGTTCTTTCTATAAATTAATATTAATGGACTTCAACTAAAACTAAACCCTTAATGATGGCAGTAAGACTTATGATAGATATAGTCATTACTCTAAATTCTTTATACTCTTTCATGCTTTATCCAACAATGTCCTATGTCACTACCTCCATCTTTGTTCAGTTGCTGACTTTGCTTGATAGTTCCTTGAAAAAAATCAAAACAATCTTAAAGGGTCTTCACTATCTCACTATTTATTCTCCTGTATTTACTTCCTTCTTCCTCCTCTTCTTCTTATTCTTTTTTTTTTTTTTTGAACCCTGAGATACTTTATCACTGAGTTATATCTCCAATCATTTTTACTTTTTATTTTGAGACAGGATCTCACTAAGTTGCTGAAGGTCTCATTAAGTTGCTGAGGTTGACCTCAAACTTGTGATCTTCCTGCCTCAAACTTATGAGTCACTGGGATTACAGACATGAGCCACATGCCCAAAAGCTGCCCCACTTCTTAGAGTAAGATCTCTTATTTTCTTGCCAAGTTAGAGATATGAAACCTATTTTTTTCCTACTTAATCAATATTTCACACTCTATTTTATGATTCATATACAGATATGCTGACTATATGGCTCTGATCTTAAACTTCCTAAATCCCAGCTGACTTTTTTGCTTTCCCTTTCAGCAAGATTCTGATAAAATGTCTATACTCACTGTTTATAGATACCCTTCTGATTCTTTTTTTTTTAAATTTGAAGTCATTGTGCTAGTCAGATTTCTGTATCTAGGACAAAATACCTAACAAAAACCACTTAAACGGGGAAATGAGGAAACCTCATGTTTTCAAAGGTTTCCATCCATATGCGCTTGATCCTGATTCCTTTGGGTCTGTGGCAAAGCACTACAGAATGGCAGAGCACAAGGTGGAGGAAATGGCTCACTTTGTGGTAGCAGGGAAACAGAGATAGAGGAGCTGAGATATTTACCAATATCACCTCCCAGAATACCCACCTAATCACCTACTTCTTTCAACTACATTTCATCTTCTAAAGATCCCACCACCTTCCAGCATTGCCACAGATGGACAAACAAGTCTGTAACATGTGGCATTTTATGGACATTTAAAATCCAAACCATAATGTTAATACATAAATGTAGAAAAGTGGTACATATTAGTGGAGTGCCCCATATGTTTCAATCTATGTGTATCTCTTGTAAGGTTTACATAAGAATAAACATACCCATTTCCTTTAATGTTGGTCATTTCTTCATTGTGAAAACTTTCAAAACCCATTCTTCTAGCTTTGTAAAATAAAGTGCATAATTTATAATTGTTATCTATAGTCATGCTACCTTATAGTGGCACATCAAAACTTCTCACTCTTATTAATTGTAAGAGTATACAATTGATTAAGTTTTCCCCATTCCTCCTACCCTTTAACTCTCCCCAGTCTTTGATAAATATCTTTCATATTTGAAATTAATGTTTTTATATTACATATGTGAGTGAGATTATGCAGGTCTTTCTGTACCTGAATTATTTCACCTAGCATAATAATATCCTGTTCCAATCATGCATCAAAAATGTCAGTATTTCTTTATTTTTCATGGCTAAATAATACTCAATTGCACATATATGTCATATTTAGTCTATTCATTCACCAGTTTATTGAGACTGAGGTTGCATCCATTTCTTGGTTATTGTAAATAGTGCTCAAATATATATGCAAATGTAGATGTCTCTTTGAAATATTGACTTTATTTCTTTTACATATGCATGCAGGAGCAGGATTGCTTTATTATATGGCAGTTTTATTTTTAATTATTAACAAAGCTCCATGTTGTTTTCATAATATTCTATACTGTCATTCCTATTATGCTGCCTTTGCCAGCCCACTCCATGAACTTCAGTTCTCTTGCTATTTCTTAAACCCTTTTGGCGTTTTCTTAACTTATTATTTTTTGTCTATTACTTCTCCAAGGATAAGGTAAATCCCTTATGCTTGTAGTAATTTACATTACCACCAACAGTGTGCAAGCTTCCTTTTTGTTCCACATTCTCTTTTGATAATACTATCACTTTCTATCTTAAATTCAATTCCCACTAAATTTGTCAATTCAATTTCCACCGAAACAGTTCTTGATAACATCCATAATGATTTTCATGTTGACAAAACCAATCCTTAATTCTTGTTTTCCTTTAACTTGACTAATCACTAGAATTTTACATAGTTGATCATTCCTGGGTACCGTTTCTTCTCTTGGCTTCTAACATGCCACATTCTTCTGGTTTTCTCCCTGTCTCACTGACTGCTGCTCAGTATAACTATGGTTTTTCCTCTTTGTCTCAGTCTATCAAGTTTGGATGTCTCCATTTCTTATAGTGGACTTTAAGATTGTATGTAATCTATCAAGCTAATACTCTCTGCCATCATGTCCTATTGTTCCCTCCTTCACCAGCCAACTTCAGCAACTCCAGTCCCCTTGCAATTCCTGAAACCCATCAAGCATGTGATAAATTTAGTCTTTTCTCCAGGTGTTACAACTGCCTTACATCAATTTGTAAATTTCTTATCAAATCCCCTCTTTGCTCAGATCTCTCTCAGTGGAGTCAGTCATAAGACTCTATTCACTTCTGTAGCTTGCTCATCCCTCCCCAAATACTTCTTATTTCCTTCGCTTTGATTTAGTCTTTCTTTTTTCCATGCTTACCAGTTTTTAATATTTTAATTGTACTTTATATAGTTCATTGTTTGTTTATTGTCTCCTCCAACCCATTATAATATATCTACCAAGAATTCAGAATATATATATATATATATATATATAAAACATATAGTGACATGTTAATACATAGTAAGGATGAAATAAAAATGCCAAATCATAATAAAGAAAGAGAATAATGGTGCCGAAAGGAAATGAAGCAAGGGTGGAAATATTTTCTGGTATAAAAGTGGAGACAGATCTGTCAATAACAATGGAGGAATCCATGTAAGTATAATTATGGATACAGAGGGAAGTCTTTAAATTTTAATGTGAGAAATTGATAGGTTTTTTTAAACCAAAAATTGTTTTATACAAATGAAAAGATTGATCAAGAACATGGGTTTAAATTGCTCTATGACCTTTAAATAGATGTGAAAAAATAAATAGCCACAGAGGAAATAGAAAAGAAAGTTCAGCAGGTAGCAAATCCGTCCCATGAACCACTGAGAAAATTGCAGAAGATGAATCTAGAGTTGTAGCAGTTCACAAAACTCTTGGCATTTTCCTCTCTGAGACACCATCCTGGTGTAGTAGTGGAAAAAGTGGTCAATCCAGCTCAACAGAAACTGGGAGCTCTAATTTTCTCCTGTTGTGGAAATGAAAGGAGGCAGAAACTCTAATGAAAGTGGTGGATGTGGCCTTGAGCCTAAAAGTCACAGTGTTTTTGAAGGAAATCTGTCGTGGATTAAAAGACAAATGAGACCTGGAGAGGAAGGAAGCTGTATTCAAAGAGCAGGATGCTGAAATGTGAGATAAGAAATGTAGGAGACCTAGATAAAATAGCACCGCATAACCTGAGACCATCCTAAAATATGAGTGAAATTGAGGTGAAAATTGATAACATCAAAGAATTGTGGTAATAAAAAATTGGTAAGTCCTACTTCAGTGTATTGAAATAATCCAACATGAATTCAGGACAAAGGAAAAAGAAGCAGTAGGAGACTTTTACCCGACTATGGCAATCCTCACTGTCTTTGGAAAAATGACTACCATACCATAATTGCAAATACCAGCAGAGGTGGATTGCCGCAGCCACCTTGGCTGCAGCAAACTAACCACTAACCGGGGGGTGATAAGGAACTTGTGTAGATTGATCCAGCAGGAGTGGGAGCCGTTTATTGTAGGACAGGAGAGGTATATATACATTCCACACAGCTTATCTAATTAACATAAACTAGATACAGCAGTCAACCAATAAGGAATCTCCACACTTAATGGCTCCCTGGCATTACTTCACAAACCACTTCCTCTGGCAAAATGCCAGGCACCATCCAGACTTGTTTACAGACTCTAACATTTGCCAGGCGCCATCCTGACTTGTTTACAGACTCTAACAGTGGATATTTTAGTATATGTCAGTAGACTCAAATTCCAGAGCATGACATTCCAAGAAGACTTTTGAACTGTACAGAAATGGTTTAAGGTGAAAGTTTGAGGCTAGAGGGAAAATGCAGATCCCAAGTCAACCTCTTCATGGAAGATAGGAAAATGGGTAGCAGAATAGAAAGGTAAGGAAATGGCATTCTTAGGATAAAATTTAGATTCAATTAGCAAAAAGATTAAAAAAATTTACTTGGGAAAATGTGGAAGGCATATGAGTATTTAACTTTAAGCTGATATTTGTTTTGCTTTTATTAGAGAAAGTTTTTTCCAGTGGATATTCTACAATTGATGGGGGAGGATATTAGCACTGGGAAGTTGAGAGTAGTAGAGAAAGGAATGTATTATGCAGTCTTGGGGTTTGGTGACTTGCTTGTGTTTTGTTTGTCAGCAGAGGGAAAGAAAAATGAGATGATATGGCTCTTTTAACAAATATCAGTGAAACTTTGGGCAAGTTTCTTGTCCTCTGTAAACTTCAATTCCCTATTTTTTAAAAATACCTCACAGATTTTTCTGCTTTTTTATAGGTAAAAAATAAATAAATACTCATTATATATTAGCCTATAACAATTACTACTAGTAGTAATAGTACTTTAAAAATTGGGCCCAAGCCCAGCAGTCAGTAGCTTTTCTGGGGGAAGGGGGGGTTCTTTAAAGTATTTAAAGAGAAAATAACACAAATATACAACATACTCAAGTGGTTTTAAAAGAATGTTTAGAGGTTTGAATGATTAGGAAACTAGCATGATCTGTTTCTCAGTATCTGAAAAAGATGTAATAGACTACAAAGCTATAGAACTATCTTAGAAACATAAATTCTATACAAAATATTTTTAAATAAAGCAAAACAGACAAAATATGTCTTGTTCAGGAAATTTCTAGGTAAGTAAATATTCATGTCAATTAATATTATTTACAATGTTAGTGGAAAAACAGAAAGAAATTACATAAATAATTTGTTAAATGATGAAAAATCTTTTGGAATAATTTTGTACCAACTCATGACTAGAAAGAAATAACCCAAACAGTCACTCACCAAAGTACAGATTATGGAATTTCTTTAGTCTTATAGGACCTATAAAAATCTGGTTTTTAATATTATACTTGATGTTAAGTATTAAGATTTTTTACTGCCAACATCAAGAATGAAAAAAAAAATCCACTATCATCTCTTCAATCCTACATTTTACTAAGGGTTTTTAGCCAGTATAGTGAGGTCAAATAATGCAAGAGGGAATAAAACTGTCACTATTCACCTATGAAATGATTTGCATGTATAGAAGATCCATTAATTTAGTAAACATACTGAATACAAGATGACAAGTGAAATAAAATTGTGCTGATTTTGATTACTCACTATAAACACATGAAAATGAAATTTTAAAAGATAGTATTTATAATAGCAACAAAATACCAAAAAATTACAAATAGAATTAACTTTTATATAAAATCTCTATATTAAATCTTAAAAGTTCAAATATCAAAGTAAAGATCAAAGTAACTCAATGAGTTGAAACAATACTATTAAAATGTATGCTATTTAGGGAGAGCTAACTCTCCCCAAATTGATTAAAATATCTTATTCATAAAGAAAATAATAATTCTAAACTCTATGAATCAATACAAAATGCTAAGAATAAGGAAATTCTGAATAATAAAACAGAAATACGTACACTGGCAGATATTTGATAAACCTATAGTGATTAAGACTGTGGTAATTATGCTAAGTAATAGTGGAAAGATAATTTAAAGTGCAGAAATGAATTTGTTCATATATGATCACTTTATAACAAAAGAACAAAATGATGCTAAGCTATTTGGAAATTTAATTGGAAAAACTATGTCTTAATCTGTACATCATATGATATATAAAATTTACATCTATTTACATATGATATATAAAATATATGCATATTTACATGATATATAAAATATACCCTATTTACATCTAAATGTAGATGTATAAAAACTAATGAGTGAATGAATAAATGAATGAATAAATACAGCTTTCTGAGTAAGAAGACAAGCATTCTTCTCTGTAATGGGGAAAGTTTGGGAATTTAAAAATTTTTCTAATTAAATTTCTATCTTATTAAGGTACGAAAATAGTGTACTGGAAAATTCATTATGTTTCTTGCTAATTTCAAATTGATATTTACTAATGCAACAGATGAAAATCATTTAGGGATTAACAACAACAGTCTTGAACCTTTCCAAATACTAGGAATTGTTTTACTATGCTCTCTCTGAATTTTTACTAAATTTGGTATAGGGTAATATTTAAAAAAAAAAAAAGTTTACTGTAATTGATTCTTTATTTCTTGTGGACAGATTTCTTAGTGCACCAGATATCAAATCCCTTTTGAGAACAGGCTGAAATGATATCTAGGTCTTTTCCTACTTTTTATTATGTATACACATAGATTTATACACACACAAACGTATTACCCCCAAAACAAAACTTACACAAATATCTAAAGAAAGTTTTGATCTACAACTCCCTAATAATTTTTATGGGTTTTCTAGCAAACACATAGACAGAAAAAGAAGTTACATCTTCCAGGAATTGCCCTCAGTCTAAAAAAATATCAAGATGTATAACAAGTGTTAAAACCAAAGCTGTAATGTTTAAACAAAAGTACTGAATCACAAGCAGTTGCTAAACATCAGAGAATAATCTATTTTATTTGAGAAATAGCCCAAGGTATAGAGAACCTAACTGCTGTTCGGAAAAATAATAAATAACAAAGGCAAGGAAAGGCTGCCCAGTGTTTTTTGCCTGCTTGAAAACCACATTTTTTTTTTTCTGAAATCCAGTGTGCTTTGATTGAAAAAAATTCATATAAGATTACTTTAAATAATTTCAAAGAAAACTAAATATTATAGGTAAAATATTAGTTTATTTGGTAGGGAATGTAGAAATTATATTTTCGCTATAATGATATAAAATTCAGATTTCTATGGTTAAATCACATCTGGGACATATAGATGTTAATAATACTAATCACAGTATTTGAAAACAACTTGGCTTTCTGGAACCCAAGATTTTAGTATTACTCTGCAAGAATGGAAAAAAGAAAGAAGCAAAGTATTTTTAAGTCATATTGCTCTGACTCCCAGTTTAAAAAAAAATGGTATATATCAGTAGACTCAAAAGCACTAGAATAAAGTAAATTTAAAATGACAAAGAAGATATTTAAATGGAGTTTAGGGGAAAATGCCTTCCTAATAAATACTGAGTCATAACATACCAAACTGGATTTCAAGGATAAACATTCATACTTCAAAAAAAGCCATAAATAAACAATTACAACTCATAAAATTCCAGACCAAATTTCAGAAAAATTTTTACATTAAAATAGATTGAAAAGTGCATATTTTGTTTAGATTTTTAGTTAGCTTTTGGACTTTATGGGTAAGGGGGAAAATGATAAACACATGGGAGACACAGAAAAATAAAGTAATCTTTATTATACATTTAAAAAAAGAAAAAAGAAAACTTCTCCACACAAAATAATTCAATTTGAATTATATAAGTATATCACCACTTCAAAATGGCAATCACAAAAAAAGAAAGAAAACATAAAATGTGAAAGAATATCAGTTTCAGTGAAAATAATAGAATTGTTAGTTTTATTTATTTTATTTTTTATTGATTTTTAAAAAAATAAATGACAGTGGAATGCATCACAATTCTTATTACATATATACAGCACACATTCTTTTTAAGATTGCATCCTTATTTGAGAACATGTTAAGATGTAGTATCTATAGAAGTATAAAAATATTATTCAAAAGCTATACTTTCTGGAAGTTTAAATTTATAGGAATATCATCAAAATTGATGTTGAGAATGGATGATTCTCAACCTTATGTTCAAGTCAAAGATAGTCTGTTGTTATATAAATTTATTCAATAAAACTAAGAAAATATTAGTAAAATAAAGTGAAGCAATATCACACTTGTCTAAATATAATTAGGAAAATTAGAAGTGCAAATAAGTATAGAACAATTGAAATGATAATTATCCTAGATATAACTATATTAATACAAATATAATTGCTGAAAAAAGGAAACTAAAAGGAATTAATTGTATATATGACAAAAAATTGTTACTATTAAATTATATCCCAAGAAAATATGAAACTTGTATTTTCTCAGAAGTTTCTTTCAGGCTTTCTTTTTCTTCTCATAGCTTTTGACAATATACCTTGAGATTAATTCCTAACAGAAAACAAATCTACCTCCTGGCTATAATGCCTTGAAATAGACCCCTGATTAAAGGAAATTTGTATGGTTTTGCCTGCCTTTTATGTGTACATAAAGTTTAGGAAAGATCATTTTAAGTTATAATGGGAGAAAAGAATAAAATATAATAGAGATAACAAAAGCAGAACTTTACCAATGAAATGCATGTGGGAAGGAAAAATTTATATGTTTAAGACTTGCATTTTTGTTTATCTCAAGAAATATTTATTTTCTAATCCATCTTCTGAAGGCTTTTCTTTTCCCTTTCTTTCTTCTCTGCTGAGGTTTTCCAGGGTCCCTTCTCATGAACTCAAGTATGGATCTCAGGACTGACAATTTGTGTGCAAATTTTAGCAGATAATGTTCCCTTCCCCGACACCAAACAAACATCAGCAAAAGAAAAATCAGATCATAATAAATTATTTTATAAATTAAAATTATGTGTAGAATAAAAAGAATATTTTACTCTTGGGAGCTAAATTATAAATAATACCTGTATAACTAGTAAATATTAATTATAGTTTTGGTAAAGATCTTTATATGCATCATTTCATTTTATCCTCACAACTAATTGAGGCAGTGAAAGCTGATATTTTAACAATGTGCAAAAGGAAGCTCAGACGTGTTAAAACAGACGTAAGTCAGCCACCTAGTAATCAAATGAAGGAGAAAATATTAGCTATACTATTTCATAAATAAAGAAACAAAATCTCAGAAAGGTCAAGTAACATCCAAGAGGTCATAGTTACAAAATAGTAGAGCCATGATTGGAATCATAGTAATCCAACCCCATATTTCTCTATATTATTCCTCACATCATAGATACCTGGCTTCAGGTTTGCTTCCAAGATCCTAGCATTTCAGAAATCATTGAGTCTGATGAATAAGGCTACTGATGACTCATAATATCAATCGTAACAAAGTATATTTCCTTTTGTTTGTTCATTATGCTATCTTATTGATAAGTGTCAATCTCCTTTTACAAGTAATGCTCATGGACAACCTTTTCTTACCCCGAGCAATATAATAAGAGCACATGATAATGGGGCAAGAGTTAAAATCCTTTATCTTGTTCACTTGCTTAGCATGTAATATTAATGAAGTAGAGTCATAAATTTAAACCCCATTAGAGTCACAGGAATTTTCTGTATTTGATCTGTATTCTTGAATTCAAGTTAGCTATTTTCTCTGAAAAATGAATAACTTGAGTCACAAAGGAGGCAAGATGAAACCATATAGATGAGTCTGCATCATTACCATCACCCTGGTAAAACAACTCAAAGTCCACTGAGTTGTTGTCAGCCACTGATGAGTACTTTGATGATGTCACCCATTTAATCTTTACTTACAAACTAAGTCTAAAGAATTTTTTGTTTTGTTTTGTTGGTATAACTCATTTTTCTCAAAGTAAAGAAAAAAAAGCAACAAAATGCTGAAATAATAATGTTACTGCTTTTTTAGACAAATACGTTGACAGGTTGAAATTGGTAGCAGCTGGCAGGCCATGCTGCCACATGTGGAAAAATCAGTTTGTCCCCTTTTGATGAGTGTTATTTTTACATGAGCATAAAATTCTTTCCACTATTTAAGAGCAAAATGTCTTGACCTTACATATATTAATCATAGTAAAGCAGAGAGTTGAATTTAGAGTGACAATGTGTCTCCCCAAACCTAAATAATTATATCCATAGAGATGATTTCCACTACAAAGAAGTTAAAGTGAGGCTACCAAAATGTAACTTTTTATTTTATTCAGTATAATTCCAATGACCTTAAATATTTCAGGTTTTGCTGTAATAACAAAATAAAAATTTCAAGTACCCAAATTACATAGTTTACATTCTATTTAACAGATGTTTATTCAGTAAGTAGCATATAATAGTTGGGCTCAAAATAATTCCCACTCTTCATCTTCAAAGAAATTTCAAAGCAGTGATAGATACAATTAAGTGCCAGAGTTTTGTATGGTTAGCCACAGGAATAAATGGAGTGATTGCTCACAGAGTCTGGAATGAAAAGAGGCAAAGGTTTTCAGAGAGGCCTACTTATCAACTATATTTATTTAACCAATTTAAAATATTAAAATATCTTAAATCCACCTCTCAAAAATAGTATATGTGACTGACCATTTGCCCATATACTTTTATATTGACAGATAATTTTCTATTTGGGGAAACTTCCCAAGACACTAAATATATTTTGAGCACCCCTTAAAGGAATTGAAAATAAATTTGTGAAGACAAATAGGCCTGAGTATTTGCTCCCAAAGAACATTAGATTACATTAAGAAATAATAGATAATTAATACCAAATTAAGTAATTATACAAAAGTTAGGTGACACAACAAAAGAAATGACAAGAAGTGTATCAGCTTATAGATGTCAAAATGTTGCAGAAAACACATCCCCCTGTGTGCAAATAGATTGGACATTGAACTTCTAATTTCAAGGCCATTGATACATGAAAGCATTATCTATCTATCTATCTATCTATCTATCTATCTATATATATATATATATATAGAGAGAGAGAGAGAGAGATAAAGAGAGAGAGAGATACATATATATACAAATAAATATATATATTTATTTTATTCATTTTATATACATATACATAAATATATTCCTTAGGTTTTCAAAAAAATAGAGTATCAAAATGGAAAATTAGTAATTTTATATAATATTACTGGAGAACCTGACAAAAACTACCATAATCAAATGATGAATGTTATTATCATCAGTGATTTTATGTTTATATTAGATATTCCATGACATAATGTGATAAGATCACTGTACCTTTGAGTTTTTTCCCAAGAAAATGAGTTTAATCATGATGATAATACAAGACAAATCCAAACCAGATGATGATACTCAGTGCAGTCTATGGCCAATATTTCTTAAATCTGATAAGGAAACATGGAAAGATAGAAACTCTCACAGATCAGAAGTAACTTGAGAGATATAACAGTCAAGTGTATTGTGGTATCCTGGGTTGGTTTCTGACACAGAGAGACCATGTTAGAGAAAAGGAGAAACCCAAGTGAAAACTTGATTTTACATCAAGTAATCCAGAATGTTGATGTGTTAGGTTTGACAAATAAAGAATGTAACATAAGATAATAATAAAGGGAAAAACTGAGGTAGAGGTGCTCCAAAATTTTGTTTTTAGTAATTAGCGGTTTCACAATCATGATTAAGAGATTTCAACACCTTATATCTGCTTAGTTGCATTTATAGACCCAAGATAGGATAAAATTACCCTCACAAATTTCATTCCTCATGGGCAAAATTTATATTTATATGGACATTATTTACTTTTGGTAGTCAAATCTATTCACCCTTGTCCTGGAAATATAATCCCTTCCCAATTGTGGGTGGTAACCACATTCTTAAACATGGGATTGGAGGCTAAATCCATTCCCAAATCTAAAAATGGCCATATAAACTAGAATTGGGCTAAGCAATCTAAAACATTACCATGAAAAGAAAGAGTTAACTCAGGATGAATAAATGACACAGAAATTCAATCTTACAGAAAGTAAATTTATATTTTCCCTTGAATTCACTTTAATAAATGTAGTCTGAGAGCTCCTAGAAACCAAATGCTATGATTAAAGTCAGCCTGAAAGGGACTAAATATAAGAGAGACCATCGACAACTCTCCCCTGGGTTTCTTAATCACACCCTACATGACCTGAATTACATAAGTACTTTGCCTGCTCCTTTCCTGTTCAAGCTGGTTTAAGTTAAATGTTCATATTTGTCACTTGCAACCAAAGGCCTTTAAGGATAAAGAATGTATACAATAATGGATTCTATCATTTATGTATTTCATATCTGTGAAGTTGAGGCCTTTCATGACTATAGATCTTTAATTCAAATTTAAGAGAAAACCTAGAACAACATGAGGTTTAATGAAAATTTTGATATATTATTACAAACCTAAAACTATAATTCATAACCAGCCTCTGATGGTAGATTGTGATTGGTCTAAGGTACTGATTTCCAAATGTTAGAGCACGTTGGCATTATTTGAATAGAAGGTCAATCACCTCAACCACCTTTGGTACCATTGGTTTGGGTCCCAGAATTTGTATTTCTAACAAATTCTCAAAGATGGTACCTTGAGAACCACTGGTCTAGACATTGTGCTTACTGTTTGATCTCATTACTCTCGGTGACTCAAGGAAGAACTTTCCAACTCTATTTCTTTTAACCATTTGAAGAAAGGCAAAGTGTAAGATAATTCTCTTGTTATTCTTTTCTTCCAGGATTGGACATTGTAATGAAAAAAATAATGCACTGTTTGAAGTTAACACAGATGTGTTTGAATCAAGAGAAAAATAGAGAATTAAAAAATTCAAGAATATCAATGCCTTGACCTGCCCCTCTGGTGCTTCCTCAGAGTTCTTGATGTGAAGTGAGTCAACATTGTTACTATTATCTAACCAATATTCAGGCACTCGGCTACCTTTAGTTAGATATTCAGTTTTAAATACTTACATTGCACTGCAACTGACATGGGAAAGCATTCTTCAGGTTGTAATTTATTCAATGCAATATATTTTAATTTAAATAATGCAACCCTAAAGTAAAGAGCTGTGGTGACATGGATATATAAAGACTTATACTATATGGAGACATACACATACATGAATATAAGAGTTTTCTTAAACACAATGAGTGCTCAATAAATATTTACTGATTGCATGATAAATGATAGCAGTTATTTTATAATGTTTTAATAGAAAATAGTTTGATTAATTTAAGCATGAAAATGATCTTCATTTTTTTCTCTTCCATTAATTAAACAGATGGCAAAAAAGAAATAAAAGCCTCTAATTCTGGTATTATACTTTTCTTTTGAGAAAAATTTCTTTCCTACAAAGATTTGACATATTTTTCTTCCACACATCTAAAAATAGTTCAATAAGGAGAAAAATCTGAGGTTGCAGTTTGAAAACATGCTTTAATACAGCTAAAAATATGGAGTAAATGTGAGTTTTCTTGTCATGAATTATTTATTATTTCACATAGAAGGACATAATTCCAAAGCCCTGAGTCAGCTATATAACAAAGTAAATTTATAATAAATGAGTCATAAAATAGTTTTATGATATTTAATTTATTTTTTTCAATGATTTTATTCCATAATATTGTTTGGATAGTCCTATAATTTCGAGTTGCACGTGTTATATCAAACACTTTTTGGCTTCTTGGAATACAATAAAATACATTTCTCATTAATAGTTAATTTACCATATTCTGAATCACCAAGCCCTTGGCAATTAATGTGGCATTTCTATATTTCTGTCAATAAAAGTAAATCTTGCTGTTAAAAGATGAAGATAAGGAATATAATTTTATATGAGCAAATAAAATCTGTACATAGTCCAAAATTGATCTTGCAAGGAAGAAAAAAAGCCAAAGTTCAAACTTGTGTAAGCTTTAAGTTAGAGTAATTGCTCCCTTGTTTGCTCTACATGAGCATTATCTCTAAATCACTTGCTACTAGTAACTAATAAAGTCAGTTTAAACAAGCAGTGTTCAGCCAAAGAATAACCATTTATTCAAGATTAACTGAAGAAAGTCATCATATTTTAATGAAATATCCTTTTTCCTTGCCTCATTTCAAAATGACTATTAGGAAAACATAGGTTTTAAACTGGAGAAAACACTGACTGTAATTCGTGTTTTTAGTCCTTTTTGCTTTACAACATCAACCATTCTTAAAAATTGACTTTTTTATAGTTCAAACCTTACATAATTTTTGAAAGTTTTTAACAATCGACTGAATAGAAAGAATAATTTAGAATTGGCATTCCTATTTGATTCCAGTGGAAAAAATATCTACTTATCTTTCTATTGGATTATTATATGAGACCATAAAAATGTTGAGCCTCTATTAGAAAGCCAAGCAAAGAATACATTTAGGTTCTAGCTCTCTTAGAAATAATTACAATCATAAAGGTCAGGAGGAGAGTGAATGCTCACTTGGAGATACTTGTATCATTGTCCCACCTCTTCCTGGATAAGCAGCATGATCTCATCAAACTCATACCAGCCTGGGGTCTACAGACAGACTGCTAAATTCATCATCATTCCAATCCTCTGAGATCAAGTGCTAGTCAGTACCTGTCACTAGGCTCCACAACTCTTGCCCCTGCCTCAGAAGATGAAGATTCACTTAAGGAGCCAGAGTGAAATTAGGCTAATTGGACCCCTACCCCCATGAAGTAGAATCTAAAGTGGGGAAAAGTACAAAAATCCAATGACATCTGTTGTTAATACCACAAAAAACAGTACATGAAAACTTAGTTTGGGTACCTCTTAACCCAGAGCTTAACTGTTTAAATTTTCCAAGATTCTTCATAAAATTTCCTTTGTTGGTCATGACAGCCAGTTCACATATCATACATAACAGCCATACAAAAACAGCAAAATTTCTATGTATTTTTATATCTCTGCCTACTTACCTATCCATGTAATTTTCTGCATATTGACTATATAGACAGATATATGCATATACAATATATATCTAATTAATATATATATTACATATAATTATATGTAATATATATATTAATTAGATATAGATTAATATGATTAATCAGATATATATTACATACACATCTAGTTATATCCTTTATATATGTACATGCAATTATAATATATATTATAATATGATTTATATATAATAATTATATGTATAAAGAGAGAGTTGAATATATAATACAGGAGAGATAGAAAGGCATAGATATCTAGATATTCATATACTCATGTCATATATATGGATTTACATGAAATTTTATATATCTTACATAAAGGCTACAGTATTCTATAATTGCTCCAGTGAAAGTAAAACGTCCCAGACCCCATTCCATAACTTAATGATCACTGCCTTATGGTTTCTCTTTAATACCATCCATGTGCTTAATACGTCCTCTGTTCAATCACAACCAATGAGACCTTGACCAAGAAAGCACAAATCACTGGTGGCAACCTGTTAGGAGTAATTGAGACAGGATAGTTAATTATATCAATGAAGTCAGCTTTCCTATTCATTAATAAAAATAGTAAAAGTACATTTACAGGGAGGCTATCATAATTCCTAAAAATTGCTAAACTCAATAATTAATTAAAATACTCAGACACGAAGATGGGAAAGAAAAAAATATAAATGGACAGTCTTAGGATGTGAGTACATAAAATCATTCATATTGCAACCAATTTCATTTTGTTTTTTAGAAAAATCAGTTGTTGAGTCTAGTTCCCTGGAGCTGCTATAAGAATCCTCCTTAAAGATTGTTTTATTCAAAATATTTTTGTAAAATATAGATAACTTGGAGAAGGATTAACATGCTCACATGCACATATGCACACATACATACACACAACATATAAATTAAAAATGAAGATAGCAAAAAGAAAACAGAAATAGTGTTAATAATGACAAAGTTGGGCCACTTGACTACTTCTTCATATAATTATGAGGTCCTATTTTGATCTATATAGCATGCTTTTTCCAATTATAATCAATAAAACTGACTGGCTTTGTCATGATTATGAATACAGCCTACAGAATTATCAATAAATGTAAGGGCAAATTTCAGGGTCATAATCACAAAACATACATTTTATAAAATAATGTTCTACTAACTAACCTGAGCTGAATTTTAAAATAAACCATACTATTTTCCCCGTGGCTGGTGACCTCCCTTTTCTTTTATACAGGCAGTTACTCAAAGGCAAAGAGAAACTTGTGCTTTGATAAATCCACCCCAGCACAAAGAGCTTCTGATTTTTATGCTGGACCAGAATCTCAGCTTCAGATAAAGCTGCTTTGTTATTCTATTTAACTCATTTATTAACTCTTCCCCTTGGAACTTCAAAAATTGAGCTAGGTCTCCAGTTAGAACAGATTTCTTATTCTAGTCTTTAAAAATGATTGTTATAAAATTTTATTTGAATAAAAAAAATAATATGCATCTTACAGTAGTTACCACTGTAATCACAGTCTTTATTAAATGAAACTTATCAATCTTACATGCTAAATGAGTACCTAGAGATCACATTGATATTTTAGGATAGTTATACTGTGATTTTTCTAGCCCCACCACATACATCACCACTTCCTAATTTTAACATTTATGCAATTCCTTTTCCCTTTCCCACTGTGTTACTGTGATTGAAATTTAAATGTATTTATTTCAACTGCACCACTGGCATTATGTGCTCTTCCTAATTTCACTTTCTCCCTCACGTACTACTTTATTACTGGACTCATTGCTTGCTTTCTATTCATCCAACACTTTATTTACTGTGGCAATGTGTGAAATTATTTTAAGCTACTTTACTTGAAAATCCTGAAGCTACAAAGCTAACCAATTAAATGACTACATCCATATCATTGTTTTGGTATTATTGTTTGGTTGGTTGGTTGGTTGGTTGGTTTAGATGGGGTCTATGTTGCCCTTGCTGGCCTGGACCTTATGATCGTCCCACCTCAGCCTCCAGATGAGCTCGGATTACAGGACACCACTATGTTTGGCCCATTTTGGCTTTAAAGTATTACCATTGCTATGTATTTATTCTAAGAAATATCACTCAATTAATTGGCTACATAGTAAAAAAAAGTAAGTTCCCAAATATTAAAACAAGTAAGCTCATCCCTGGAAAACATTTGATTTTGATTTAATTCTGGGCTAGTTTCTATTAGAGTATGATATACAAACTTTGAAACTTATTCATTACTTCTATCTCCAGTCTCTCTTTTTATTGGCAGAAAATATGTGGTGATAAGCAAATAAAGTTGCAGATAATCACTCACAAAGAAATAAATTTTCTTGTGAAACAACTATTTTTAATAGTTACATAGTCTCAACTATTCATCTTGATTTTGTTATATATCAACTGAATGATTTCTACTTCCAGCACCACTTCTGACTGAAACAATTTTATTTTCAAGAGAAATGGATGGTTCTGTTTCTCCTTAGCTTTTTTATTTTCCTTCTTGCATTATCAGTTCTGTGTCATTCCACTCTCACAAAACAGGACAATGTCCATACTGCCTTGCCCTTTGCTCTCAGCCCCACAAACATTCCACAGTAATTATGTTCACTTGCTGATTCTCTTCACTGTTCATTTGGCTGTGTTTAATTCCTTTTATCTTTTTATTTTCCACACACAACCAAGTTAGAATATGTTCCTTGGATTCCATCTTATAGAAAGACTCAGCAAAGATCTACTGCAGTAGATAAATTTGCATTGATATCTCCAGCATGCAAACATATGGAATTTTCACACTCCAGTTGATTTTGCCATTAGAATGAATGGTTGCAAAAGTCTTGGTAAAGAATATCATTAACTTTCAAATAAGTGTAGTTTTGTACCATGTATTCAAGACACTGTACTTAGCCCATGAGCCTATTCATTGAAGTGTGGTTATTTCTGAATTATATGTTCAACAGCTTAAAGAATCATAACGTAGTCCTAAAAAAACATGAAAACAAAACCACATTACACTGTTTTCCTTTCAAAATCTAAAGTCTGAGAAGACTGAAATCACTGCAGGTATTACAGTGATAAATAGTCAGAGGTTTAGATAACTTTCTTTGATTTAGTTTTTGCAAACAGCTGAAATAGCCAAGACAGTGGTGAACAACCTAACAGAATAGCAACATAGCACTTTGTAGAAAAACAAAACAAAACAAAAAGCTACAACTAATTCATAGGCTTGAGATTACAAACACTCTTGTAAAACATACCCTGTTTTTCAAAATTGGCCTAATTCATTTTAGAAGACAGCTTGGAACCTTGATACAATTCTGTTTCACACCAATATTTCTGACTTTGAAAGCAAGAAAAGAGAGCTCTCTGCTAGTTCACTATGGAATTTGTTTTCTTGTAGAAAATGACAGACAATGTTTTCTTTCATATTAATAATCATTCATGAGTAATACAAATGTAAGAGGCAGCCATAAGCAAAAGATCCAAAAGTTTACAAATATGTATCATCTAATTCTAGCCTAATCTTATTAAAGATACACAGATTGGTTTTTTTTTTTCTTTTTCTTTGGATAATGGGTATTGCACCCAGGGGTGCTTAATCACTGAGCCACATTCTCAGGTTTTTTGTTTGTTTGTTTGTTTGTTTGCTTGTTTGTTTTTGAGACAGGGTCTTGCAAAATTTCTTAGGGCCTGCCTCACTAAATTGTTGAGGCTAGCTTTGAACTTGCGATCCTCCTGCCTCAGCCTCCTGAGCCACTGGGATTACAGGAGTGTGCCACTGTATGTAGCACATAGATTGGTTTCTTGGAAAATCATCATATGGTTTTTCAGAATGAAAATCTCCTACTATTAGAAAATATTATGATAGATATATCAAGTTTTTAGAAGACATCTTGATTATCTCTGACATGCTTTCTATTAGGTTGGATGTTCAAAATAAAATTACATGACTTCTCTATCTCCTGTTGTTTCATATTTCCTTTCTTCTCTTCCTAATATCAAAATACAATAAGGCTTACCACTATTGATAAGTGCACTCACAGGAAGGAGGGAGAGAGAAAAAGCAACCTTTGCAACTCGTGTGAGATGAATCTGCAATTTTTTGGAAGACGTTATTGATGTGATTTTGCATTAAAAACAAATTTTGAAACTTTACCGTATTCTTACACCACTTGTTTTATACACATTGATCATATTTTGAAATATCAGAGTGGTGAGTAGTTTAGCGTCTGTGCCAAATGAATTTTCGTTTCTATTGGAATACACATTCTTTGTATGCTTTAGATATAAGAAGATAGAGACAGTATCATATCATAGAAATGTGTAGTTCTCAGTCACTTTGTACAAAATTCTTGGAATTTTTCAAGGACAAGGAAGCTCTTAGATAGCATCCTAATCTTTGCCTTGTATATTGGTGGGAATATAGCAGATTAAATATTGGGAACTGAAATTGTATACAAGGGGAAAAAAAAAAAAGCAAAGCATGACTTGAAGTCCCAGAAACAAGTTGGAGAGAGATGAAAGAAATGGAGATCAGCCTTAGTGTCACCCCAGTTGGGAGACATAGGCAATGGCTATTCCTCATCTTCTAACTTGCTCTGGAAAGTACAACCAGGGCTCTAGTAGACATGCTTACCTAAAATTTCGCTAAAATATCAGGTAGACTTATATCATGTTTACTAAACAAACTCTAAAGTTTCCCCAAAGGTTTTACAGAAGCTAAATATAAAGTTAAATATTTTTATATCCTGATGTTATAGCGCAAGGGGCCCACCCTGGAGCCTGGGTGGCTGTGGAGATCCTTGGTAACCAGTTCTTTTAACTCTGATGGAAGAATTTCAACAAGGCAGAGAGTAGCAAACAAAAGTTTAATACAACAAGTGAGAAATGAGGATGGCACACAGCATAGGAACTGCATGGACCATCTTGAAGAGAGCAACATGGTGCTCAGAGTTGTCATGGTTAAGGACATTCAGTCCCATTTTCCCGTGCCACAATTGCTCATATCCCATTAATCAGTTTATTACCCTTTGGATACCTCTCAGAAAACTTTCTTTGCAAGGATCTTGATGTCCTGGTTCAAGGGTGGTTGAGCATTGTGACATAGTTTTGGTAATCAAAGAGTGTCCTAGAGACATGGTTACAAGAGATAGTGATGTCCTGGTTTGGAAATAGTAGTTTCCCTTTAGGAGTTATAATTAACTAGCACTGTGGGAAATTCTCACTTACTAGGCCCTACTGTTATTGTCTGCTTTGATAATATTCCCCATGATTTAAATAATAATTCCCACAAAGAATTATAGTTACCTACAGCTTGGGAAAGCCTGGGCATTCCAGCTCATTCTCCAGATGCTTGCCTGTTATATCAATAAGGTTCCCTGCAACTTCAGTTTTATTATTAATGGATTTTTTCTTAATGCATATGCCCCATGTCTTCCATTCATTGTATATTCCCTACTCACCTATTCATAGCTAACTAGTCTACTACCATTGACAAACAATAAATAATAATACTGCTTTTATTATAAAAATGAAGTTAAAGATGATAATTCCAAGGAATTCTGAATTCCAGAAATATATCAAAATGTAAGATATCAAATTGTATAATTAAATTTATATAAGAAAGTATCAACTCCAATTTCTAAAAATCTGAGTGTTGAATTTACTCATTCAAACACTTCAAAAGGAAGTGAATTTCTTCTTTCATTACAAACATTCATTTACATTCAGTGGAATTCTATAAACGTACATGCCCTCCCTCTTCCTCCAAAACTGTAATTGAAAACTAAAAGGAAACTGCTGGAAGTACAGCTGTAGATAGGACTGTGTTCATCAGCCAGGTGGACATGAGAGCCAAAGCTTTCGGCAGCCAGCTGCAATTGCTTTTTTTAATGTAAATGCAATTGGCATTTACATTAAAGCATGTGATTTTCAACTTTATATACATGCAAATTTTATTAGTACCAGAATGATTTATCTTTCACTTAGAGGAAGTCCTGACTTATGACCGTGCCTGAATATTCTACATTTTGTTTTGCTTATCCAAACTGAAAGTTATTACCAGGAAATATTTATTGAAAACTCACAGGGTGCAGCTTGGCCTCTGAAAGGTACAATTACATATGGTACCACCTGGAGGTCTTGCAGAAGGTAAATTAGAAAGCAGGGGACAAATTATACAGATGAAGTACAATTATTTTTTATTAAATGAAATAAAATGGAACATTAGGTGTGGGCAAAAGAAGTAATTAGTCTTTTTTGAAGCAGCTTTTGTATTCTATATTTCTACTTTTGTCTCATTTCTCAATTTGTAAATCGAATATAAGATTTATAAATGTAGATAGCAGAAAAGTTCACAGAAACAATTGATAGAGTAGATTATAAAAAATAGACAAGGCTGTCACTGATTACCGTTTTGCTTGAAGGACTAGCTATTTCCCAGGGTTGTTCTGTTTTGTATATGCACCAACAATTAGTTCCTAGAGAAGCTGAAGAAGACTAAGCCAGGAAGAAATGCCATAGATAATGAATGAACAAGAGAAATATCTTCTTTATTAACCAGCAATCACATATCAATTGTTCACAAGCCTGAACCTCCTGACATGTTTTCCTAATGAAATGAAGCAACTCTTAGCTTGCCAGAGTGATTCCCTGGCAGCAGCATAGAGGAAAAACTTGCAGAATGAGACTAAATCACTCCCAGAAGGAAGCCTCTGCTCTGTGTAGGAAAATGAGTGGGTTAGAAAAGGGGAGATGAATTGTCCACATAAGCCATCTAAACCTCTAAGGAGATGAAAATGGAGCAAGACTTCAATGTGGTAACTCTTCTGAAATCAGAAACTTGTAGAAAATATTTAATCAAGTTTATATTATATAATTTTTAATTTGTATATAAATGTAATATCTGGTTAGTAATCTTTCTCTCTTCTCTATTTCTCACCCCTCGATCTGTCATTTCTTTCTCTTCAGTCTTCAAATAACAACAACAACAAAATATAAAGAAATTCTGAAATCATCCAACCCCAATATCTCTTTCCTTTTTGTTTCATTATCTTCTGAGCTTCATTTCTTGGTTAAATCCACAGGGAAATACTGTAAAAATGACTTCATAATCTTGTTATTCTTGTTACAAAAATTTTAGGTCCCTGGTTCCCATTCCTAATTGACCCTACTTTTTTATTCCAGGGACACACAAAAATCCATCATGGATTGGCCCTATGTTTTTAGATCCCAAAGCTCACCAATTTCACCTCATTTAATCACTCTAAAATATTTTCAAGTAAAATAATTTTTAAGACCTTTATTTATTTTGTCTGAAAATAATAAAAAAAAGAATGCTCTATCTGGAATGTTCGTCTTAATGTAAGATTCATTAAAACATATTACTCACAGAAAGTTTATAAGCAAAACAACCTTGTTTTTTAAATATCAAATTCTCTCAGTGCCTTATAAACTGAGGTATCCTATTTTTTTACTTGACTGAAAGCCACTTGTGCACATTGACTGTTTTCCTTGTTCATATTCCTTAATTTTATTTTCCAAATTCTAATTCTTAGTATATTAAATGATACATTTAGTATACTCTGCCAAAAGTTTCAAAATTTTGTTTTATTTATTTCAATCATGTGATTTTATATTCCAACATTATTGTGTTTTTATTCAGATATATTTATTTGCAAACAATAATTGCTTGATTGTGATTTTCCTCATTATGTAGATTCTTTTCCAGGTATACTGTAGGCTCCTCAGGCAAGAGATCTGCATTTCAGATGGGACCAAAAAAAAAAAAAAAAGAAAAGAAAAGAAAAAAAGCACAAACTAAAACATTATATCACACTTTCTTATATACAACAAAGGTTCTAGAAACAAATTATTTTAATTTATTATAATTTACCACATTATGTTGTTTATTGCTATTGTACAGAATCATGAGTAATGTTTAAATGTAATTTTTAATCTTCTTTCAAGATTCCATTTCTCAAAATCCAATTCTCTGTCAACATTCTGGATCCTGAGGGCTAAGAGTCAGCTTCTTTTCTGAATGGAAACATATTTTCTTTGTGTTATCAGTGCTGTGTAATTATCTTATTTTTGACCTCATGTGCATACATTTATAGCCATTAAAAAGTAGATAAATATCACATCATAATTGTCATCAAAACAAGAATGTGATAAAATCACTCTGCTATATGTTGAAAAGCTTCACTTCTAAAATTTAATATAGGCTTATTAGAGAAGTATTGTATAGAAGACTTATAAATTTTAACAAATTAATAAATGAAAATAAAGAAAAAAAACTCTCCCTTTTAGAAAGAAAAACTCTATTGTTTTATCACATGTAATTGAATTCAGGACAATCACAGTATCTAAAGATAATCTGTAACTTTAGAAGACCCTAAAAATAAATACTCTTTTAAGTCATGACTAAAATTATATATTGAATAGGTAAAGGAATAAGAGGGCATATTTGAATGAGGCACTGTTATGAAAAAATGAATTAAAATCTATGAATGATTTTATTTAATATTATGTTATAGATTTTGCTTACATTAAAAAAATATATTATTTTTCAGAATAGAAACTGCACTAATGCAATGTTGATTTCCCTCCTGGATAGAGGAGGTAGGAAGAGATTAGTTTCTCCTAATTTCTTGAAATTATTAATGATAATAATGCTTAAAGCATATTAATTTTCTTTTCAAAAAATGTTTCAAGGTTTATTGACTAATAAAACTGTATGTAATTACAGGGTGCCATGTGATAAGACACACTCAATAAAGTAAACAGGAATAGTGTGTGATGATGAATTTTTTATGCTACTTGCCTGGACCACAGTGCCTACCTGTATGATCAAAGTTGTATGGGTGTTTCTGTGAGCGTATTTTTGAATGAGATTAACATTTTTAAATGGTGGATTTTGAATAAATAGGCACAAGGGTGAATCTCATTCAACCAGCTGAAGCCCTAGCAGAACAACACTGAAATTACCTTGTAAGAGGGAAATCTAGAGCAGACCCTTCTGGCTTGAACTAGAGCATTGACTACCCTGTATTGCATCAGCCTTTTGTTCCACCTTGCAGAATTTGAACTTACCAACCTTCATAATCATGCAAGCCTATTTTTAAAAATAAATGTATCTCTTATATATTCACATCATATTGGTTCTTTTTTCCTAGCAACCCTGGCTATTGTACAATATAGACAATGGATAATTCAGGTAAAATATTATAGATGCTATCATTGAATTCATTATCTATCCAGAACAAAAGGAAAATTATGGTTCTCTCAATTTAAAAAAATGTCAAAATTCAATAATTCATGATAAAAACTCTTAGCAAAGTAAACATATAAGAACACTTCCTCAATTTGAGAAATAATATCTATGACAAACACACTGTTAATACCATATTTAATAGTAAAATATTGAACTTATTAGCACTGAGAACAAAGAATCTCATCTCTAACAACTCTTTTTAATATTGCCCTAAAATTCCAATTCAATGAGACAAGATAAAAGAACTACAAGCCAAAATTTCTAAAGAATAGAAAAATTATCTGTATTTCAAAAAACATGACTCTCTCTCTCTCTCTCTCTCTCTCTCTCTCTCTCTCTCCATACATTAGACATATATGTGCCTTTAATAACCTGTGAATTATACATACACACACTATAAATATATGTGTGTATACATATACACATTCCAAACAACTACAGATTTAGTAATTTTTTAAAGTCAGAATGAAATTACAAAATATAATAATTGTACTTTAAATATAATCATTAAATTGTAGAATTTTTAAAACCCCATATATAACATCAAACAAAATTCTTAGAAATGTGTTACTAATTATGTGTAGCATTTCTACATGTAAATTATAAAACATTTCTGAGCTAATATAAGATAACTTAAATAAATGGAGTGTTACATCATGTTTATAGAAACATATCATGTTAGAAGAATGAATATTAGGATGTTTTCTGTAGACACTTAAATTTGTCACCACCAAAATTTCAGCATGCTTTTTCTATAGAAATTTGCAAGCTGATAATAAAATTTATACAGAAATTAGAATATGTATCATGAGAATGATATTTGTAAAAGGTCAACACAGTTGCATAATTTAACTATTAGACATATGTATTTGATTTCAATCTATAACAACTAAGAGATGAAATCTTGGCTTAAAGCTAAACATATAGATAACCGAACAGATTGCTATGTCCAGAAACAGATGCACCCGTATATGATGAATTGCTTTTTGAACTGGAGAAAAATTTACTTCAACAAATCATGCTGGAACAAATGGATATTTATATGAAATGAAAGTGAACCCAGTTCTGCAGACACTATATATATCACATCATATGCATATACAAAAACATAATCAAATATATCATCAATTTAAATGTAATTATAAAGTTACCAGAAGAAAACAATGTCAACAATCTCACTGAGTTAGACAAATAAATAAGATAAAGATTAAAGTAAACAAAAAATGATTCATTTGATTTTGTAAAAATGAAAATGTACAATTATTACGTTTTGCATTCCAGACGGCTCATATGATCAAGAGAAATGAAAGCTTACTATATTTTCAGCACCTATTGTAGTCTGTGTATTCCTCAACTATGAAATATGTTTTGGGAAAAATGCCATTTGCCCATCAGGGTTTGGAACCCCTTCTACACTTTTATAGGGACAACATTCAGACTTCACCCTTCATTTCTCCTGTGGATATAAATGCATAGATTTTGTCTTTTTTTATGTTAATTATGAGGTTTTCTATTCTTAGAAACAGGCCCACATATCCCTCACTTAGCTGCTACCCATGTCCGAAATATCCTGAATGGGGACACTTCGTCCAATCACTTTGTCAAATCCAGCTTCTCTTCTGTGGAGTTCTATTTCAGCCCTTTATTAAAATAAGACAGAATTAATAAAAAATTTAAAACTACAAAAATAATACCCAGCAAACATTTCTCAATTTAAGCTACTAAAAACCCACCTAAGGGTTTTTATCTTGAGATCTCAAAGATTCAACAAAGTTCTAGCATAATGTGCACTGGAAATTACTAAATTGACAGAATTGACTAATAGACTGAAATGACTAAAATTTTCCACACTGAGCATAGAAGCCAAAAGTGGGCTTTGTCCTGCTTTTCCTAATGTATCACTGTAATTTGTCAGAGAATGCTCAAAACATTAATGTCCCCCACACTCCCCCTCCCCCCGCCCAAACACAAGATTTCAATCGCTAATTCCACAGGGTGTCAGAGTTATCTACATGACAAAATAACAGTGGGAAAAAAAAAAAAAACTTATTGCCAATTCTCTAATCCTGTCACCTTAGCTGAACCTCCTTAATATACAGCTATTAAACTTATTTATCTCTGATTAGTGGGCAAAGAAAGAGATAGTGTCAATGCTCATAATTCTGCTAAAATTAATGGTCTTGATACCCACATAGAATACTTTCCTAGCCTGGATAGAATCCTTACTTAATAAAGTCTGTGACAGAAAAATTAAAGAGATAGTGGTCACTTCTTGAGAGTTATGCTTGATAGTCTCTGAGCTCCAAAATGAAGTTAATCCAAGTGCTGAGGCTACAGGATGTTAAACAAAAGAACAGATTATGTCAATTATGGCCTCACACATTCATAGAGACTTAGATGTCATCACCTGCTCCTTAATTATCTATGTTCCCCAGGAAGAGGAGTTTTGGTCAGATTGCCTATACAGTCCGATCTTATTAGAACTGGAAGCTCTTTTCTTATTTGCCCAACTGATACATCTTGCTTGCTGACATGAAGTTTCGTACTTCAAGATTTCTAGTTTGTATTGCACACATTTTTTGCATTATTAAAATCTAGTATAAAATTATTACTTTCAAAATTATAAAGAAAACCTTGTACATTATTTTGCATTCCTGAACCTTCGGGATAAAATCATAACAGAAAAAAAATTAAGCAATCTTCTGTATAGTGATACCACCTAGAGGTATTAAAATTCACATCAGTTCCCATTCCAATTTCAGTGAAGATATAATCCAGTTTTTAAGTGTGTATACTCTGGGGCACAGCTTTATTTCTCCTAAGAAAGTTGGGGTAGAAAAGAAAAATGTGTCTCCAATATTCTTTATGTCCTAATTATATAAAAAATCCTCAAATATTCCAAGGTTCACATCATCTACATTCTCACATTACTATTTTATGTCTAATACTGCATGAGGTATTATAACAGACCAAATATATTTTATTTTTAATTTTTTATCAGTACATGTTATACAGAATAGTGGTTTTCATTTTGGCATATTACTACATGCACATAATTTGATCAATTTCTACCCCCAGTATCTTCCTTGTTCTCCTCCACTCCATCTCCTTGATCCCTTTCCTCTGCCCTAATGATATAACTTCTATTTCATGATATTCCTCTTTCCTTTTCTCTTCTCAATTCCACATATAAGAAAAACATGGCCCTTGTCTTTCTGAGTCTGGTTTATTTCACTAAAGATGATGCTCTCCAGTTTCATCCATTTTCCTGAAAATGATATAATTTTGTTCCTTATGAATGATCGAAAGTCATTGTGAATAATAACTACATTTTTTTTCTATTCATCTGTTGACAGGCACCCAGGCTTGTTCCATAAGTTGTATATTTTAAGTTGTGTTCCTGTGAACATGGGAATACATATATCCCTAAGACATACTGGTTTTAAATCTTCAGAATAAATACTGAGGAATGGTATAGCTGGATCATGTGGCAATTTCATTATGAGTTTTTTGATGAACCAAATGGGATAGCATCAAATTAAAAAGCTGCACAAGAAAGGAAACAATAGCATGAAGAGAGCCTGCAGAATAAGAGAAAAATCTTTGGCAGCTACTCTTCCAAAAGAGGATTAATGTCCACACCACATAAAAAAAAGAAAAAACTCAATACCAGAAAAATGAATAACCCATTCAAAAATAGGTAAACTAATCAGACACTTCTCAAAAGAAAAAAATGCAAGTGATCAACAATTATATGACAAAATATTGAACGTCTTTAGCCATCAGGAAAAAGCAAGTAAAAATTACACTAAGCTTCCATATCATTCCAGTCAGAATGACTATTATCAAGAACAAAAATAACAATGAATACTGTCAAGGAGGTGGAAAAAAGGAACAATTATACATACACTGTTGGTGGGAATGTAAATTAGTATGGACTACATATGTAAAGACCATTAGCAAATTCTGTTCTCTGAAAGTCACATTGTAATGATGAAGGTGGTTGTAACACTGTACAAAATAGTTGAAATGATTTCTGATATTCACAATAATTAAATTGAGGCTTAACTAAGTCAAGCAATTTACCAAAGATCACACAGGAAAGGGAAAAATGAAATTCACATCTATCTGATTCCAGAGTCCACTATTAAAAATTTATTTGTTTATTTATTTATTTATTGTACCAGATAGAATATTTAGATTGAACCTTAGAATATTTAGATTAAATCAGAGGTGCTTAGCCATTGATCCACACCCTCATGCCTTTTTAAAAATATTTTATTTAAAGACAAGGTCTTTCTGGATTGTTTAGGACCTTGCTATGTTGCCAAGTCTGGCTTTGAACTTGTGATCCTCCTGCCTCAGCCTCTTGAGCCACTGGGATTACAGGCATGCCCCACTATGCCCAGCCCAGAGCCCACTTTTTTAAAAATAACACTATATTTTCTAAGTTTAATAGGATCCAACATATAACATTTTAATTTGGTTATTAACAGCCTAATTTGGAATACCTATATTTTGCATATGTAGAATATTTTATCTTGCCTTAAAGAGAGCTCTCCTCTTTGTAGGTAATTACCACATTTTAATAGGGGAATATATAAATTTCTAAAAATTACTATTGATGTAAAGTGTGTGTATCACAGATAATTCATTTATTGCAAGTATGCACTCTATTTTTATAAGCAGTTTTAGCATTACTTATGTTTTTTTTTTTTAGAGAAAGTGAGAGAGGAGAGAGAGAGAGAGAGAGAGAGAGAGAGAGAGAGAGAGAGAGAGAGAGAGAGAGTTTTTAATATTTATTTTATTTAGTTCTCGGCGGACACAACATCTTTGTTGGTATGTGGTGCTGAGGATCGAACCCGGGCCGCACGCATGCCAGACGAGCGTGCTACTGCTTGAGCCACATCCCCAGCCCCATTACTTATGTTTTAATTTATTCACCTGGGATTTAGGTTCATAAATAATATCCAGCTCTAATTAATGATTTTTTTTACCAGCTCTATAGTAAGACTCTTGATAAGCATTTGTACTGTTTCCCCATGTTATTTTTTAAAAGATTATTTCAATTTAATGATCTGAGTATTATACTGGAATTTGGGAAATTAGTTAGTTCTCCTCACCTCCATTATTAAATTCCCTCTTAAAAACTGAAGATCAGTTCAAATGTTCTGAACACTAAGAAATTTAAGTCACAAACTGAATGAGCTTTGTGCGTGTGTATGTTAAAGGGAATTCTAAATAACAGCACATTGTTAATTTAGGAGCCTATATGAAACTACTAATTTCTAAGATAAAACTAAAATTGTCCAAGTAGTTGTTTAGTGAAACTCTGATGTTGACTAATCATTTTATTTTAGCATTTGCAAATGAATACCAAAATTCTAAGGAATCTCCTAGAAGGGAAGACTAATCCCTAAATGTCCTGTAAATATTTTACTCATTTGTTAAATTTCTTGCACTAGACACCTTAAAAATATCTACTAAATAATTTTATACTCTCTATTCAAAAAGGTAATTGCAGTTATTTCATTTCTTTGAAGAAAATAGTTATTTGTTTTTATAATTAAGGTATTTATTTCCCATGTTAATTGCATTCGTACTTTAAATAATTTGCAAGAACATTAGTTTATTCATTTTAGCAATCTACAAGTATCCAGAAGTTAATAATTCTGAGGAAACTAAAATTTTTTGGACTTGTTTGATCTGCTAGATTATTAAGATTGGTTACAATTGTTTTATCTCTTTCTAACATATTTTTATAAAATTAAATAATTATACTTCTTTTTCTCTAAGCTCATTGATTGTCACCTTTGGTATCTAACACAAAACTACAACCCCTTGCTGAGAAATTTAAGGTGTGCTTTCCCTGAGCACAAGACTAAGTATTGAGCAAATGTTTTCCTTGCATAAAGAAATGCTTAGAACCTCTGCAAGGAACAAATATTCAAGAGTAAAATTTGATAAATAAACAATTCCACTCTCTTTTAAGCTTAATAGAAATTTAGAAAAGCAAATTCTGGTGTTTTCGGCAAGGAGAGATTATGACTACATCAATGAAGATATCTTCTAACTAACGATATATTTTCATGTATCTTTAATATTACTGAAGAAATACATAGAAGCTATCTGATAGCTTTCAACAAAGGTCTATGGTTATATGATTCAATAGACAGAGCCTGTTCTAGCACATTAAAATTCATCCATCTCCTATGCCCCTGAGAACTATGGGTTTTCCCATATTATGATGTTTAATTATTATAGCCAAATTGACTAGACTAAGGAATGGCAGATAGGTGGTCATTATTTCTGAGTGTGTCTGTGAACAGATTTCTGGACTAGATTAGCATTTGAACCAATGGACTCACCTATGTGGATGGACACCATCCAATCCATAAGGGCCTAAATAGAGAAAAAGACAAGGAAAGATGAATTCATTTTCTCTTCTTTAGCTGAAACATCCATCTTCTCTCTGGGATTTCAGATATTCAGTGTTTCAGGTCTTTGGACTCTGGGATTTAACCATCAGTCTCTTCAGGTATTAGGATTTCCTCTTGGGCCTGTGAGCTATATCATTAACCCCTCCATTTCTCAGGTCTTTGGTTTTGACCTGAATTATACCACTGATTTTCCGGATTATCCGGTGTGCTGATGGCAGATCACAAGACTTCTTATCCTTCATAATTGCATGATTCAATTTCAAAATAAATCCTTTATTATATACCTGTATATACTGTATTGGTTCTGATTCTGATTGATATCTGATAGATATTTGATATGTATCTATCTATTGAAATGGCTTGAGTACAAACGAAAATATTTAATCCTAATTGAAGAGCTTAATTAATTGGGATCCTCATAGAAGAAAAGATCACATAAGAGTACCAAAGTGTCACATTAATAAGGGAAAAGGTGATGCATTTAAGAACCAGGCTATTTTTCTAAAAACCATCTTCAGGTTGTACAAATTTCAAATTAGGGGTAATATAACAATTATGCATATAGTTTTTCAAGTTCCACAAATTAAATTGAGTTTCCTACATTGTATTGTTTCCAAAGTTGAAAAACTGAGGTTTAAACATTTCAGTATTAATGCTCAAACCATGCATTTGAAACTTAAGCTTCAAAAAGCTAAAGTCGAGAAAAGAATGAAAATACATTCTACCCACAGCCTGACTGTTACAGACATCTCATGTAAGTGGAACCAAGTTGTGTTTATCTTTCTATGATCCTAATGTTTCATTTATATAAAGCCCTCCAAATAATTCTATGTTGCCTCAACTGAGAAGAGTTCATTCTTTGTATTTTTTAATAATATTGCATTTTATATACATATATCATATTTTGAAATTTTTTAAATTGGTGCATAAAATAGGTACATATTAGTAGTTTTTGTGGGTTTTGCTTTTGTTTTTGGTATCAGGGATTGAACTCACAGGTACTCCGCCACTGAAAAACATCCTGAGTCCTAATTTGTATTTTATTTAGAGACAAGGTCTCATGAGGTGCACTTTTGCTGAGGCTGGCTTTCATGGTAATATAACTGGTTTTATTTTAAGGGGTTTTTGAGAGATCCAGATCTATAGATTAAAATTGAAGGCTGGCAGTTACTACCTTAGTATGAGAAAGACAGTAAAAACTGACACATCAGCACAAAATTTTTTAAGTTGTTGATTGGCTCTTCATATAGCAAAATTTAAAGCAGAGCTGTTTACAAAGTTAGTATGGGCATTTTCAGTTTGTAATGTTTTAGTTGGGTCAGATGAATAAATTCTAGAGATATGCTGTATTGTGCAGTTGCTATGATTAGCAATATGGTATTGTACACTTCAATGTTAATGATGATGCATCTCATGTTGAGTTCCTAACACACACACACACACCACAAAAAGCAAATGTAATGTAACATTAAGATATAGTAGGGTTGGGTTAGTTAATGCACCATAAAAATATGGGGGAAAAGATTCAGTAAGATTGTTTTGTTTTTGAGTACTATATTATTGAACAAGAATATAGTAAGGAAAATAATTGATGTTAGTTTTAGTAAAGTTAATACTATGAACCAATAGAAAACATCTCATTTGCTTATCAATTTATTGTGGCATAAATGTCATGCAAAAATAGACATTTTTAATGTGTTTTTAATTGGGTTTAGACAATTGCAAACACCCATAATACCATCACTACAATCAACGTAGTAGAATACCTGCCAAAGATTTTTGTGATCTTTTTATGTACCCTATCTGTCCATGTGTGTATTAGTAGAGAATAAATTAAAAAATGTATTCCTACTCCTTGAATCTGTGTATACAAATTTCTACAAACTATGCCTGTGAAACTATAAAACAAAAGAAATCCTGTGAATCTTGCATATGTCTTTTACCCATTCAACCTCTATATACTTCAAGGTTTTATCACACCAATATCGGCTCCCCTAATGCTGTTTCTCTTCAAGAGCACAGTGTGTGTGGCAGTCCCTTGATCTGGCATTGGCTTCCAGAAAATTGAAGTACTGGCCTCTAAGAAAACCATAATAAATCATTTTTTAATTGAACTACATCAACTGAAAGCAAAATTGCAATGAGAGGATAAAATTATAACGTAAAGAATAGTTGTACTCTGCATGCCATGAATGTGAACTTTAGAATTGGATTGACAGCAATTATTGGCTCTAAATTCACTTGAGTTAAAACATGTAGCCTATTACTCTGCTTTCATCTTGCAATGCCATATAAAAGTTGAATCTTTTTTCTTCAGGGAAGTACAGAAAACAAACTAGAACAGCAGAACAAGAATGAATTTATAACAAGTAAAACATGTTACCTGTCTCATGGAAGCAAAAGCTCTGTTCTAACCATTTTTTTATAATTACAGAAACCTGCAGGAAAAAAAATCAAAGCAGAGGTCAGGTAAGCATCCAGGACTCAATGCAGTATATTCCAGAAACCAAGAATCATCCCTTCTAAGAAGAATGTTGGCTTTAGTTTTTAAGATTTCTACATTTTTAAAATACATCTATTTGCAGTTTTTTACAAAATAATAATTTTTAAAATTCTGGATTAACATGCCTTACAAAATTAAATGGTATACAAATCTATAACCAATTTACTACAACAAAAATGGACATTTAATTCAGTAATTATATTGTGAATGGCTTGTAGTTAGAATAATTCCATGTCAGCTAAAATAAACTGAAAGAAGTATTTGAAACACTATTTTGTGTTACCTTTTCTATTGGTGATGGGTCTTTTATTAAGAAATGACTTTTTACATGGATATAAATTCCTAGGGAACTGAAGAACCATATCATCATAAAATTCTTAACAAAACCACCATATCTGAAGTAAAAAGGGAACAGTCAGTATTAACAAAAAAAGTAGGTCAATCTGTTGCATAAATTTGATGGAACACTGCATTATAATTTTATGCAAGTGATTAATTGTGGACTATCTTGAAACAGGTAGGATAAAAATAATGAGTCTGACTGGAGGTAGGACTCAAAGGTAAAATGCCTAGTTTAACACACACAAACAAGTCTCTGGTCCTGTGGTCACCACATACACACATGCATACACACTCAATAGTCGATTTTTTATGAATGTAACACATAATCACAGAATTTGTAATACAGATCCAAATATTAAAAGGCACTTCTGGTTTTGTTATTGTTTACAGTGTACATGGATCAAATTATTATATTCCAGGCTCACATTTACCTCTGTTTCACCTGACAGATGTAATAACTTCCAGTATTTTATTTGAAAAGGCTGGGATTTATATACACACATGGCGATTGAACCCCTGAGGCCCACACCAGAGGATTCCAGGACAACACTGACATTTAATGCTGCTGTGGATTTTTTCCCCAGCAGAAGTAGTGTTTAAGTGGGTCATGGCCCAAAGGTATTGAACTTCTTCCCTTGCTGACAGCTATTTACCAGAGCACAGTCAAGAAAAGGAAGAAGAGGATTAAGAAGCTCCAATTGATCAGAAAATAGCATTCAGAGTTGAAACCTGTCTCTACTCCCAGAACTCAGCTTTTGAAAATCTTTTAGCAAAACTATTGTCAAGGGATGGCATAATCACAGAATGAAATAAGAAGATTTAAAATTCTTAAGCAGACAAAAATGCATTGCACTTCGAAGTTTTCAAGGCTCCTAGGAAATAGCCATGTGAAACTGAATCACAGAGAATTGTCATTGATCTTTTCAACCTATGAAAAACGATTTCAGAAGAAAATAGATCTTTTCATTATGCAACCTCAGATGGAATATGTATGTTACAAAAAGGGTAAAATAATGGAATGTGCATTCTATTTCATTTCAAGTGATGATTCCCACAAGCAATGAAAATATGAAGCTAAGATTATTTTCATTAACCTGAAAACTAAAGTACATTGTATATAAGAGAATGCAAAAATGTGTAGTGAATGAGTTATATTCTATGGCCATTCTTTTTTTTTTTTGACTTTTCATTCAATCAATTGCTTCTTCAAGTTTAAAATGAGAATTGTTATAGTCAAGTGATAAAAACATGAGGAGTAAATCAAGGAAAAACAAGGCTGCATTTTATAAATGATATATTGTGTTTTCTACTTTCTAATTGAAATATTACTTCTCTTTCATGGATTTGTGTTTTTGTACATTTTTGTTTGTTTTTGAGAAGGTCATTGGGCTTACTGGATTGCCTCAGGGAATAGAACTTTCCCATTAAATTGCACATGGAATGAGCTGAGAGAGTTTCAAAGGCTACTATAGGGGCCTCAAAATTTCTCACTGCTAAGATATTCACAGTTTTGGAAGGTTTTTTTAAAGGAATGACAATATCAGGAAGTGATAGGTATTGAGTGTTCAGAGTGCTGGGGTGGTTTGTAAACATTTTACACAACTTTACTCAATTCAATTTGCAAACACCTGTGGAAAATGTTTCAATTTGTATTCTCATTTTAAGGAAGAAAATGTCCCAAATAAAATTTAATAATTTAACCATAATCGCATAATCAAGAAATGGCAATGTCACAAATTAAACTCAAGGATGTTAAGTCTTGATTTACACAGTAAAAAAAGAGAATTGAAAGACAACTCCTCTCCCCTACCTGTTAGTTGTGGAGAACAGTGACAGAGAATGGGAGAGCAGTGGCTGAGACCTGGTGCCTGGGAATGTTTCCTTGCCAGGGCACAGGATGCCTATCTGCTATAGTAATGTCCTGTATGAGGAGGCTCTGTGCAAGTCTTATCAGCTTCTACCTTGATCTAAAGCTTGTAGCTCCCAGGCATAGAGGAATTCTCATACTAGACAACCACATGTTTCACCAGCTCTGCTGCTCCTGAGCCTGTTTACTTAAAAGTAACTTTAAACAGTGGACCTCTTTGAACTTACACAAAGATCCTAACATTGCATATTGCAACTGTAGAAAAACTGCATGGATGTTTCTAATTCTGAAATTTTCTTGACTCACCCTTTTATGGCATGTCCCCCACGACCCACCTCCCCTAGGCATTATTCTCCTGCCAATATGACAACCCAGTCAGTCCATTCAAACTAGGACAGACTGACTAGGTTAAAGACAAAGAATATTTTTTAACCTAATAATGAGGCATATATAGATAGTGATTGCTGGCATAACTCTATATCTGCTTCTCCATCAGAGAGAAGCACTCCACTTGATCCCAGATCTATGTTCATATCTGCATATGTGAGTCTATTTTCTAATCTCCCATTGCCCCTCACTAGTACCACGAGTTTGGCTGTACAGAAGTTGGCAGGCCACAGGGTAGTCAGAGGACACCCATACTGGCTTGACAAGGAACACAACTCTGGGCCACTCCCTCACTCTAAAATGGATTAACAGCCCCATCTCATAAAATTACTATATGCATTAAGTAGCAACTAATGGGTGGAAGATTGTTTTGTGAACTAATTAAACTCTGTACTTTATATTGAAATTGTTTTATATAAAATATATATTTTCATAACTTCCTAGAATAAAGACAGTATCCATTTGAGAAATATTAATCTCCTCTCTTTTTTTCCCAAGGAAAGAAAGAGAAAAAAAAAGCATATTAGTTGGGTTTTCATTGCTATGACCAAAATATTCAACACAACCAACTTAGAGGAGGAAATGCTTATTTGGGTTCACAGGTTTAGAGTTCTTGGTCTGTAGACTCCATTGCTCTAGGCTCAAGGTGAGGCAGTACATCACAGAGGGAAAAGCCCAGCAAATCTGCTCAGCTCATGGCAGTTCTGAAAGCAGAGAAAGAGACAGAGAAAGAGAAAGAGGACAAAGGGAAGACTCACCCTTTTAGGTCATGTCCCCCATGACCCACCTTCCCCTAGGTATGCTTCTCCTGCCAATATGACAACTCAGTCAGTCCATTCAAACTAGGACAGACTGACTAGGTTACAGCTCTCACAGTTCATTTAATCTCTGAATATTCCTGCAAAATCACAGGAGCTTTGGGTGGATACCTCATATCAACAAGCAATAGGTCTTCGCAGGTACAGCCTTTAAGAAAAGAAAATTATGTTTCTGTATTTTGATTAGTGAAACATTTGTTTCTCATTCATAGCTGGAATCATTGAACTCCCTAATTATGAACAGCAGAATTATCAGATTTGTTTTGAAAGTTAGTTTTTCTGTATTAAAAAAGAATAAGAAAGGTTAGACTATATCTTAAAACATCAGAAAACTTTCAAATCATTGAAAGAAATGTTTTATTTATTTTGATATATGGCTAGTTGATTATTATTACTTTGCACAGTAGCAGCAAAAACTGGATATAAAGCTAATCAAAGCAAGGGTCTTAAAATTTATAAATGAAAGTGAGGATACAAATGTGAATATGATGGTTTCTGAAATATGAATATTAGAAATGGACTCAGTACAATATGGTACTTAAAATTACACAAGTGTATCACAAGATTTCACTGTTGTTATTTTAAGTAATACATCATTAATTGAAGTTTGGTCATATTGTACCCTCATGATTTTTATATATTTTTTCAAAGTATAACCAAGAAAAAGAACCAAAACTTACTGATTCCTCAAAATGAGATATGTGTCTTCATGATGTTTTTCATCTCTTACCTCATTTAATCATAACAGACAGGTGATGTAAGTGAAAATATTTCCACTTAAAAGTGATGGGAATATAATGCCATAGAGCTCTTGACTATTACATAAATAAGGCTCAGAAATGATGCAATCTGGCCCCAGAACCAGCATTTGTAGTCACTCACTTTTAGTATTTATTTATAAGATCAATTAAATACAATGCCACAATCTGTTTTTTGATGCATAAGCCTATATTCTCAATGTGTCCTCAGGGAATAAGATTCATATGCATTATGTTTCATGTTTCTTGGATCACCCAAGGCCAATTAAATCAGAATCCCTGGTGAATCTGTCCAGAAATGTGCATTCTTTAAAATTCTCTAAATAATTAACAAATTCACAGATGATTCACTAACACTCGAAATTTTAAAAGCATTATATATGATTATGTCAGTGTTCTCAGTTCTTGAAACATACATACCAGACACATTCAGTTCAAGTGAAATAAAGTATATAAAAAAATACTGCCTAGATGAAAGATTTTCTCAATAATTAGTAACAAATAAAATAAAAAATAATATCTCCAGTAGGCACTCTATTCATATGTTAAATTCAACCAAGCTGTCTGGATTCTTCCCTCTCCCACTTTGCTTTACCTGCTCTACCACAATGACCATCACTTTGGCACAGGACCCCAGGATTTGTGCAGGTGTGAAGGTGTTTGGTGTTTTAAAAAATAGATTTAACTCCTTTGGGAAAAATACAGTGAAGGCTTGTATCAAAAGCACCACACAGGGCTGGGGATATGGCTCAAGCGGTAGCGCGCTCGCCTGGCATGCGTGCAGCCCAGGTTTGATCCTCAGCATCACATACAAACAAAGATGTTGTGTCTGATGAAAACTAAAAAATAAATAAATATTTTAAAAAAATTCTCTCTCTCTCTCTAAAAAGCACCACACAATATTTTAAGAATCACATGTAAAGAAGGAAAATCTCTCTTTTGGGGGGGGGGGAGTGGTGGGTAGCATACACTCTACTACAAAGCCATACCCTGGATTCCTTCTCTTTTTTAAAGATAAAAATACTATAATTTTAACTGTTGACTTTCTCAAGGAAACAGTGTCTCTCATCTTTTTAATTTCTCCAATAATTCTCAAATTGTATTGAAATACACAACTGAAAATTCAAATTTGAAAGTGCCCAAATTTCACGTGACCATGGGTGTTATCTCCTCTATGACAAAGGATGGTGCCCTTTCCCAGCATTAGACATTATGTCTTATTTATATAAATGTTGAGTTTTTATATGAATGTTTTGTTGAAGTGATCATTGAGGAAGTTTACATATCTAAACTCACCTACAGTGTGCTCTAAAAGTAATTTGGGAATGGGTACTGGAGGCTCTGGAGGCTGAGGCAGGAGGATCACAAGTTAAAAGCCAGCCTCAGCAACTTAATGAAGCCCTAAGCAACTCAGCAAGACTCTGTCTCTAAATAAAATATTCAAATTGGCTGGAGATATGACTCAGTGGTTAAATGCCTGTGGGTTCAATACCCTGTACCAAAAAAAAAAAAAAGGAATTTGATTAATCGTTACACATTGTGAGAGAACAGGGAAAGCCTCCTAGTATAAGTCTAACCATAGACAAACAATTTCTCCAGATGGTGGGTTTGAAAATCAGAGATAATTTTGTTGTGCCCAGATGGTGTCCATTGATAGTTTCTTCTGATTAAAACAGACAAGAGACTGGACATAAAAGCATTTCTGTACTGGAATATAAACTAAAAATATTTTTAATAGTTTGTTTCTTTTTTTTAGTTATACATAAAAGTGGTATTCATTTTTTATATCATTGTACAAGCACAGACTATATTTTATTCTAGTTAGGACCCCATTTGGACGTATATGCTGGTGGGATTCACTATGTTGTATTCATACAAACACATAGAAAAATTATTTCATATCCCTTCCACTGTCTTTCTTTTCTTTTTTTTTAATCCCCCCTCTCTTCTCTTGCTTCCCTTTTTCTAATGTGTAGGCTCTTTGAACTAGATGTTTCTCTTCTGATATTTTGTTTACCTGCCCTCTGTTAGTGTCCACTCTCTGTTGACTGTTATGTAAATATTATAACCTTCAGTTGTAGAATACAGGGCTGAAGAGCAGCTCCTCTTACTGAGATTGGGGTGACTACAAGAGTAGCAATTAACGTTCTGGAGAAATTAGCCAGGAGAGAAAGAGACTCAGGACATGTTGAGATTCCTTCTCCATTTCCAACAGAATCTCCCAAGTTTATTTTAGAAAACCGGTAGCAATTTCCTTACAGATCTGCTTTTGGTCTCCACACTTGAGCTGTATTTATCTTTTTGTTCATTCCCTTCATTTTTATTTCTCTACACATATAAAATTGGGTAAGATTCCAATTTTTTTTATAATTTAAAAATATACACAAAAATGGTTTATGGACAGGGTTGAGGGTAGGAATCCACAAAAAAAAGCATATATACATGCAATCACTCTTTTTCTAGTTTGTGTAATAAATTTTTTCTTAATGTCTTATGATAACTAACTGTATCTACAAGCTCTAGAGATTTTTTTTTCTCAAAATAAACAGAATCTATATATCAGCTGCATGTTAAACCATACTCTACTTTTGCACTAATTGTATTTATTTAAAACACTAATGGAATAAAAATGAAATAATCGTGAGGTTTTTGTTTTGTTTTGTTTTGTTTTAGTGGGTGTTTGTTGTTGTTGTTGTTGTTGTTGTTATTGTTGTTGTTTTAGAATAAATGCCCTGATTTTAATTTGGAAGGAATTAACATTGACTTCCGAATGAGAAAAAAAAATAAGTAAAAGTAATATTTTGAACTCTGACAAACCATCTGAATGGCTAAGGAAGCTAGGTAAACTGTCTTCATTCACTGTAGCAGGAATGATAGCATTCAAGGTGCTATAGCTTTGGCCTTAGGTGATGAAAATGAGTTTTCTGTTCCAAGAACACCTAAGTTGTATATCATAATGAAAACCTTTTATTGATTATCTTACATAGTTTATTTTAAAATATAAGTAGCTGTTTTAAAACTTACTTTATATATGATGTAAAAGTTTGAAAGAGTATACAAAATATACATAAATAGTGAGAAGCACAGAAAACACTTATTTGATTTGTATAAGTAGCCAGGGGGTGCCAGAATATTCCATTGGTTATAGTAGACAATCTGTTAGCAAATACATCAGAGGCTTTCAGGCCAAGAGCTAATGAGGGGCAAAGTAGGAAACATATCCTTCTTGGGAAACAGCCATATTTGATGGAGAAAGCAGATAAAATATAGGAATAATATATTTTTAATAAAATTGATCAAAATAAGAATTAAGATAACTAAAAAAAAACAGTTCATTAATATTAAAGTTCAGGCTGGTTCACAGGAATGTGAAATTTTAAAGACAGAAAGACCAATTACAGTGAAGTAAGAACATAGGAATAAGTGGAAATAAGTAGGTGATTGCATTAGTCTTGGAAAACTAAACTTACCATAAAAGGAGCTTTGTGATATAAAGGTGTCCTAAAGTCAATCATTTTTTAAATTAGTTCTAAGTAGTTATGATATCAGAATGCATTTGATTCATTGTACACAAATGGAGAACAACCATACACATAAGATGTTCTTGATACGCAGAATTAATATTGTCAAAATGGCCATACTATCGATCATTTTTAAAATCCTACAGGAATACAGGAATTCTTTGACACTTCATTTTTCAAATAGAATTCATTTTAACTATTACTTATTCACAACCCTTCCCTTTGCAACTCTTACAAAATATTTTTATAGCTCTTTTCTATTTTCAAGTGATTTCTTGCTTTGATAAGAGTCTCAGAACTGGATCATACTGCTATGGGCTCAGAATATTTTACATTCCAACTGGAGATTATATCTAATCTCCCCCTGTGCTATTATTCTCCCTCCTCTAAATTCAACTCATCTGTTCTTCTCCACCCAAAAATCCAGTTGAACCCTTCCTTAACCTGCCTTCCTGTTATTGATTGTTACTATTTTGGTCATGATATTTTTGTAAATTTGAGTATCTAAAAAATAACATCTCTTCTTTCAAAATCTTATTTCTCTAAGAAAAAAAAAAGGAAAACGATGGATGTTATTTGAATTGAAAAATAATGGAGTAACTGGAAAAGTTCTGGGCTACATATTTTATACTCAGATGACAATAGCATTTGAAATGTTTTATACTAAAATAAAAAAAATCATTCACTAGTGTTATCTTGAAATTCCTCCAAATTTTCATTATACATACTTAGGATAATAAAAAAAGCAGCTCCAAGAGAAGAATGAAAGCTGCTTAAAAATAGATTATTCTGCATGGTTATCAACCAAACTGGTCCCTTGTTGACCACGTCTGGGTACATTTCGAAAATGTTCTGAACTAGCTTTTTTCATCAATAATACGATCATAGAAAATATTGTTTTCTTTAAATGGAGGTATCAGCAGAATTAATTGAAAATTTTAAATGTAATGAACTATTTGAATCACAAAACATTGTAATGAAAAAGGCCACGCCACGTGCTATGGGTATTTTTGATAACGCAAATACAGAAGTGAACCTGTGTAAACCTCTAATGACCAGCAGTATTTCCTGAGGATCATATAAGAGATTTTAATCTGGTTCAGGATATAAAGGGAGAATGGACTTTTACAGCAGATTGTTTTAAACATTGTTTAACCGTATGAAAGAAGATTTGTAAGAAAGAATGCAGAGCATAGATTAATTAAAAGATTTCAAAGAAAACCGTATGGATTACCAGGCTTCGTGACTTTAAGAAAAAACAAAATGAATGCTTTATACCATTCAACATCAACACATTCCTTAACAATGATTTGAAGTCATTAATTAAAAGTAGATCAATGTTCTCCTCGGTGAAGTGTCAACTTTCATTAAATGGAGGCTGCAAAAAAGAAACAAAAATTGATATGCAGTCATGTCTCCCACAAACCTTTTCTACTTCAGATTTATTTTCTAGACCAGCATCACAGGGTGTCAGTTTTCAACATCACACCACCACAGTAAATAAATACATGTGTACAAGCCTATACTCTGCATGCAATCAAGTCAAGTGTGATTTGTTTTTAGGTGTTTGATTCTGCTGTTGCTTTTTCTACTCTAACCAGGTGCAGTGTACAGAGTTGGCAGTTATTTATAGTATAATGTGGTATGAAGGTCTTTGAGGAAAAAAAGAATAAAGCAACCCACAAATATGAAACAATATTATCCTTACTAAATCACGTTTATGTCTGTTTATTTTATAATTTTCTAATGTAAGGAATGACCTAGAGAAGAATTTTTATCTGAGGAATGTAAAATACAATTATGGGTTATGAGGACAAAATAAAGGGTCTTGCCTCTTACAAAGAGTTCCTTCCTCAAGGAACACTGAGGATGCCATAAATTTAGAAGAGGGATTTTTTTTGTTTGTTGGTTTAAATTCTCAGAAATGAATTCTACTAAATATCCATGAGAGATTTCATTAGTAAAGTTATATTATAATTTACATAATGTTTAATTTATAAACAATAGGTAAATGAGTTTTGTGATATTCCTTCTACCCAGCTATATTTTGGTATGTACTACTATCTTTCCTTTCACTACCCCTCACTCACCCTGGGTTGACCACTATTCTACTCTCTACCTCCCTGAGATCAAGGTTTTGAGCATAGATTCACACATTTGAAAAACACCATTTAAACTATTAATATAGAATGGTATAGAATCTAATAGAAAAACAAGACACTAACTGTAGCATATGGTCATATTCACTAGCATTGATACACATCTCACTATGGTTTCACTTGTGATATCAAATTTTAATGTCCCTTTTAAAATAAATTACCAAGACATGGAGCTTCCACAAAGACTGACACTAATGTTCTGAAACGTTGTTGGGAACTACAACATGTCACTTTTGATAATAAGCATAGTGGGATGTTTCTTGAACTGTATGTATGCAGGTACAAGAATATACATGTTTAATTACTTGGCTGAATGCTCTGATGAACTAAAACTATGTTTGTATCAAAAAATTACTTGATACAACATATACCTCTCTTTTAATTTTGATATTTATAATTCACTGTCCTATCAAAAGTGTTGAATAACAGTAAAACATGTATATTTTAATCATTTGAGTACGAAAATTAGGTTAAGCTTAAAGTACAATACAAATGATCTCAAGTTACACAGTCCATCTAATAGGACCTCAATAGGGGGCATGCCAGACATTCAAATCCAAAACAAAAGATTGTTAGAGCTGAGGAAACACCACAAATTTCCCACTGTACAATAAAGAAAAAATAATCTAAATGGATAAAAAGAATGAAACACCCACTTTCTTTAATCGGTAGCTTTGGTCATAGGTTCATATTGACAATAATAACCATGGAGTATAATTAATGTCACCGAGTACCAAGCCTACTTAACTATATAAAAAAAGAAAAACATACAGAAGTAATTGCATAGCCTGTGCAGTAAGAGGTAACAGAGATCATCTGATCCCCAGGCAGAGAATATACCATCTCTACATCCCTAGTCATTTGGGACATGAGTGTGGAATAAGATAAAATATGTAAGAGTATTAGATTGAACAAGATTCTTTGTCAAGAACTGTACGCTTTGACAATGTGACTGAAATTGAAATCCGTTAGCAAAGAAGAAAAATAGTGTGAATTTTTAATTATGTAACTAATACTGTTTGCCACAGATGGACAGAGATAAGTAAGAAGAGGGCAGAACAATAAATCTCTTTTCAGTAAGCTACTGTCATCTACAATTTGCCTATTAGGGTGATGATGAGATATTATCACTCCTCTATGAGAACTAGTGTATTAGTTCATTTTTTGTTATATAACAAAATATCTTCAGCAGGCTATCGTAGAAAGAAAAGAGGTTTCTTCTGGTTGAATGTTGAGAAACTTCGTATGTCAGTGGCTTTCTTGTTGGCAGAATCCCTGAGAAAACACAAAGTATCATATGAGAAAGAAACATGGAGCATGTTTGTCCATGAGCATGTGTGCATGTGACACACTTATGTGTGTTCTGTTCTCTTTCCTTATAAAGCTACCAGTATTTAATCATGTAGCCCCCTTCTAGATGACCTCCTCCAATCTTAAACACCTCCCAAAGGCCCTGCCTCTAAACACCATGTTAGGATTAAGTTTCTAATCTCCTAATACCTTACAGTAAGTTTAAATTTCAACATAGAGACGCTCTCAAAATATATACAAATCCTAGCTAAACAACCTGCAACCCTAGATTACAATGAAATGAAGTTCTGATAACATCATATTTTATCACTAACACAAACACCAAGAGGCTAATTACAGTAAACCAGGTATAGTGAAGGGTGGATTGGAAGAGGAGCATTTCTTTATCCTTTTACTTGTTCTCTTGAATGGAAGATGAAGAAGGAGAATGAGGAAGAGAAAGAGGAAGAAGAAGATGACAGAATATGACCTGTGAGTGAACTAGGAAGAATAATAATGAAATACTTTGTCATTAAATTATTAATTGGTGAACCACTTGGCTATGAATTTTCTACCTTTTTATTTTTTTGAATTTATCAATGAAAATATATGGTTTTGTAATGAAAGACATATTTGCCAATCCAGAAATAATGTAAGCTGAGATAAAATTTCACAGATTTTTATTGGGATTGCTCATTTATCAGTAAGGATATTTTTAATAAAATCAAGACATACACAGTTTTGTAATCATAAGTAGGAAGTTATTGAGTTCAGCTCCTCAGGGATTTGCTGTGCACATAATAAAGCACATATTCTCCAACCAGATCATAAGCCTTACCTTGAATTCTGAATCCACCTCTTACTGGCTATGTGAAAGTGAACAACTGATATCTCTATCCTCTATCATATAAAGGCACAGTATTAATTCCACCTCTTACAGTACATCTGAAAAATAAGTGAGGTAATATGTACAGGGTCACTAATTAGGGTTTTGTTTCTTGAGTGCAAATGTGTGCACATGTGCAGATTCTGAACAAGGTTGGCAAAATAATCATGTCCTTCAACTGAAAAGGAAACAAAATATATCATACAGAGAAAGATACGCAAATTTAAAAAGGGTAAGAATAAATATATGGATAAAAAGAGAGATTTTGTTAAAATTAGTTAATATTCACAGCACAGAGCGTGGCATAAAGCGAGAAATAATGTCTTTCTCTTTCTCTTGTTTCACCAAATAATATATTTTTCTTATTATGTTTCATTGATATTATTAAATATTTTGACACCAAAGCTGCTTATAGACCAGAGTACTGGTTCATGTGAACCATCAAAATATTTACAAGAAATGAGTCTATTATGTTTGGGAAATAATTTTTTAATGCTTCTGCATGAAATGTGAATAAGGCAAAAAAGTTTTTCATGAAAGTAATATTCACAACATTTGAAATTTTAATAAGTTTTTATTTCTACATATGGACTTAAAATTTTAAATTATTTGAATTACCTATCTAGCAGATAGAGTAAATTTCTTAAAATTCCCATATCATGGAAGACAATCACAAAACTAGATGTAAAACATCAGAAAACTAAAGTACTACTGCTTGTCCAGTAGTCGCAGTTTATTTAATCAAATCCTTTTCTTATTTATTTATTTATTTTCTCAATGGTGATTCACAGTGTGAGGTGTTTTTTTTTCTTCTTCCACAACTTTCTCATGTCTTCGTTTTTGTTTTAAAAAGTGGAAAGACACCACTAACCTTACATCCTTTCTGTAAGCAGCATTTGAAGGCAAGACAACAGATAAGATTTGAACACCTGCTATCCATAATTTTAAATTCAGATTTTAGTGTGGAATCCTTTTAAGCAGGCAGGTTTGCTGATTGCAACAAAATATGAATGGCTAATCAATACAAGTGAAAATTTCAATAAGAATAAGTAGCATTCAGCCACTTCTATTAGAGCTTTCTCTAGGAGTTTTTGGTGTTGACATTCTAAAAGATGCCTTCCTTTAAATTTTGGCTTCTTTGTGAACAGATACTATTCTGTATTACATTTTTCATCTGCTGATAGGGATTTTTTAAAAGCCTCTGGCATCATATTTTTACATTCTTTTAAGGCTCATTTACTTAATTTCTTTGTTCTTTCTACTGCTGTATTTACATGGAGGAAGCTCAACAAATGGCATGTAACTGCATAGTCATTGCTTTTTTCTACTTCCTATGCCTGGCTCTTTTGGATCCCTAGCTCATTTTAAACCATCACCTTATAGCTTATAACTCTTCACAAAGCCTAATGCATTCATTTGCACAGTCATTTTTATTTTTTTTCCTCCTGCTCCTTTTGTCAGTTCTTTACATGAATCTGCAGAGTTGGCATTACTTTGCTCTGACTCTGAATTAAACCTATCAGGGACTTGCTTATTTTTTGCTTCTTATTTTAAGCAAAACAACATCATGAGTTTTATGAATCAAAAGACTAATGAGCCCATCTGTCATCTTTTGCAAGAATGCCACAGTGAATCACTTTTTTTGACTTTAACTGGCACTGGGAAATTACTACATGTAAATAGACTCACTGAGATTTCAAAACAAGAGTGGTACATAAAAGAATTGCTGTATAGTTTCTCCACAATGTTTGCCTGGGTTTAGAGCTTTATTAGACAATTGGGAACAGTCTGGGCACTGGAGTTTAAGCAAAATGTTCAGATTTGCAAAGAGTGTAAAGGAATATTAAACGAATGGAAAATAGAACCTTCAGCAGCAATTATAATGTTTGAGAATTATTGTCAAGGTAAATGAAAGCCTAAAGAATAAATACAAGACCTTTAATAAGACAAAGAATCTGTTGGTTAGAATGTTTAACATTGGCCCTTAAGCTGAAAATATAATAGCCTACCTTTTGAAAACTTGTGAAGAAATTCTCTTCCCTTTGAAATAGTTAGGCAAGCCATCATGCCAGTCTGAAAATATTCCTTAACTAAAGTATACTTGAATATTTCTTCTTTGTTTTACTTTGTGGTAAGACTTTCATGAATTTTTCAAACAGGAAGTAGATGAAGATGAAGATGGTCCCAAACATCATTAAGAGAGCACAATGTCCCTGGTATTATGCTAATCACATGGAACTACAATCTCTTAATATTAGGAAATTGTATTTTATAGAGAGTCAATATCTTCTCTGATTTCTGGAGATGTGTATCAGTGAATGCTCTTCCAGAGAAGCAGAAATTCTAAGGAATATGGAAGATTGTTTATTCTGAAGATTAGACTTTTCGAGTGTATCAAAAAGATACAGAAGCAAAGATCAGTAAGGATAGAGGAAAGTCACTAAAGGAAGGAAAAATGTTAGCAAAATCTGTAGAAGGCTTTTGTCTCTACACATAGGGTGCATGAGCAGTCCTAATGATCAGCAGAGCAAGCAACTGTAAATAAGATCTGTACCCAAAGCGGGAGAAATAAAAAGATAAATAAAATCCAGGAGGATAAAGGTAAGCTCATGAGGATAAAGAGAAGCCATATCTGTCATTCACTGTTTTTCTCATCAATTATAACTCCACATCTAGCCGTGAGTGTTCTTCCTTGTGTTGGCCCTACACATACACACTACCTACAAACTTGACCTGTATAGGGACCTAAAAGAACTCTGTGTTGGCTGCGGTCCTCTGTCCCTGTGATAAGCACCAGATAAGCAGCACATCTGAGACTAAAGTAATGTCTTCCGGGCCCCAGCTTCCAGATTAAAATTTTATAGCCACTTTCCAAACTTCACAAATTTCTTTTGCATCCAGCTTACCCCAGAACCATATAGAGAAGAGCATTTGAAAACTAGAATTTAACCAAATGAAAATAGAACAATACTGTTACCGATAGCTTGGTCCTTGTCCCCAGTGCCAATCCTATATCAAGGACACAGATTTGAGAAAAAGGAAAAAAAAAGTTTCATTGCAAAAGAGAAGCACAGGGGACTCTTGTCCCAGAGGCTATGATTCTGCCTATTGGGTAAAAGAGAGGACTTATAAAGAAGCTCTTCAAAAGCTACATTCCAGGTATTCCCTGACAGTGGGCTCCAGGTGCATCCAGGGGGTGTGTTGAAATTCACTTCTTAATCTGGGAGACAGTTACTTCCTAGATCTTCCAGTGACATCTCCTTCCTGCCGTGGGTGTTCACACAAGGACAGATAACTCAAGGGAACCTTGTTCCCTGTCCCCCATTAGAGAGAGAGAAAGGGAGAGGGAGAAAAGAAAAGGGAAGACATGTCCCTATAAAAACAAGCAGCAAGGACTATATTCAAAGGTGAAGTGGACCACTGTTACATACCATTGAAAAAAGTATTTAGTATCTAGTATCTAGACTACCTGAATGTTTCCTAAATCAACACTGGGTTTGATACCTTAAGTCGGTTACTTGAACACTCTATGCCTCAGTTTCCACCTGTTTCAAGTGTGGATAACAATAGAACTTGCTTCACGGGTTTGTTGTGAGAAATAAATAAATACATGCAATGTGTTTATAGAACATTAATGTCATGTATGCTTTTCCTCATTTTATCCTATTTTTTTTTTTATAAAAAAAGGGCTCGGTGGTAAAGCACTCAGCTAGTACGTGCAAAGCCCTGGGTTTGATCCCATTGTGGAGAAGAAAACGAAATATATACAAAAAAATATATATAAACATGTAGTCTCAGGAAATGATGTTTTGAGATATTCTCCGAAGTTGCATGCTTCTTTACTCAGAGTTAGAGTATGTCATGATTTCTTTTTAAAATCATAATAAGGCAAAATATCAAGACAGCAAGAGTTTCACCTTCTGTTCTCTATTAAGGGCAATATGCTGCTTTCAGCTCTCTGCCTGAAGGCAGAAGCTCCAGTCTGAGCAGCCCCATGCCCAAAGCTGGCACTGCAATTTTCAGTGGACACAACTGAAGTGATATGTCGACAATCATTTTTCTCAGCAGAGTGAGGTCTGAAGTTAAAAAAGATAAAATCTACTTAGACTCTCCATGAGGTTTAATCCATTATCTTCCTGGGAAAAGTTTCATATCAGAAAAATTCTATTCAGACCTTAAACAAAGAAGTAAACTGTTCCATAAATAGATTAAGGAGAAAGGTATTCAAAGACTGAGAATACAGTCTCCAAAAAAAGGCATGAAAATCACATATGTCATCTATTTTTCTTTAATGAAACTGTACTTATCTTTCAGAAACATACTGACCTCTAGCATGCCTAAATTAAAAACACTGCTTATAATTTTAGTAGTGAAACTTAGAGTGGGAAACTTGTTAGCTGACCAGGAATAGGATTCTCTGGCTTCAAAGGAGAACTTTTCTAAGGATTTCCCTTAATGGTTAGGCAATTATTATCTCTGCTGTACTGATGAGGAAATTGAAGTTCAAGGAAATGAAGTAAAAAGAGGTTTTACAATCAGGAACAGAGGCCACGATTTGCATTCAGGAATTAGTATTCAAAAGCCACTGCTTGCAAACATCTATGCAAACTGTCTTCCCTTTGCAATCAGAATGAAGACTGTGACCCGCATCTTGACACACCAAATACCAGATTCTTGCATGATATTCAGACTGAGAGCACATATATTTAATGTGAAATATTTAATACACTGCATCTTTTTGTACCATTGCAAGTCATATTCACCCTATATTATTGCTGTAAAGTTTCTCACTTTTAGTGGTGTAATGTTCAGAGATAGAATGCTCCCAAGTCAAATATTTAGAATAATAGCTACAAAAAAGAATTTCTGAGTTTCTCCTCAGACTCACTCCTTGCAAACTTCAATGTGCATGTAAGTCCCCTGGGATATTGCTAAAATGGCTCTTCTTATTTAATAATTCTGGGGTGAGTCTGCATTTCTAGCAAGCTTTCAGACAATGATCAGGGGCCATTCTTTAAGAGGAAAAGCCATAACCTCTTCACATCCTCTCTAGATCTTTTTCAGGGATGAAGTAGAGAAAAACCCATGTACCAGGAAACTCTTTGATTACATATTGCTGGGGCTCACTGCAGTGATGTCTAATCTGACAAAGACCTAATGTGACAGTCTATATGGTGAACCCCACTGGCAATATCACCCTAACTACCAAAGCCTAACCCTGCTATTTGTACTACTCCCTTCAAGGAACTTGACAGAAAGTCAAAGATCAAAAGCTTATTTCATATAGCAGCAAGATCAAATGTTCCTGTCATCTGTTACACATCTCCATCTAGTATGATGGCATTAAAAATGACAGTAGCATTAAATCAAATTACTAATTGTTCTAGGCAGCTTGTAGATTTTACTACATGCAAAGTACTATTAGTGATTAATGTGACCCACAACACAATTTGAAAATCTTTCTTATATCTTCCAATTTTGAAGGTCTATTTTTTCTTACATCACAAGAAAATAACAAGTTCAATTTTATGTTTATACTATTTAGCCACAAAATACCTCCCAGTTAACTAATAAAGAAAAGAAGAAAGGAAGACGATTCCCACAAAATAGATAATACCAACTTCAGCAATGAAGTTTGGGGTTGCTCTTTTTATAGACTTAAGGGATGGTAAAGCTGGCTAACATTGTCTTGTGGACTTTTCCATATATAGATGTAAAAGTTAATGCTTGAGGAATTCAGTAAGTTGTTCAAGGTAATGAATGATATTAGCCAAATCAAAAAGATAACTGAAGATTTGTTTACTTCTAATCTAATGTGTAGGAGATAATATCCCTCCTTTGCATGTATATACATGTTTCCAATATCACTAGATCAGTCAGGATGAGTTAGGTTATGCCCCATTCAAAAACACCAGAATTTCAGGTCCCAGTGGCACACAATAAAAACCATCCATTCCTCACCCATGCTGTGTGTCCACTGTTGAATATCTGTGACTGTGCTTCACATTATCATTACTATGCAACCCAGGTTGACAGATGCCCTATCTGGAATATTGTTTTCCTCATGGTAGAGGGTAAAAAACCTTGATATCTGTGGAATAGATAATCATATCTTTAAGTTATTCTATCTTCTTTGATTACAAATGGTAGGACTTTGTTGCTTTTGCCTAGATCTAGCACTTACAGCACACCCTCAATTAAAAACATATTATCACAAATAGGTGCCCATTTTACTTCCCTGGTAAGTCCAATTTCAACAATATTTTATAGCAAAGATTGGTCAAGATTATCTTGAAGTACTTAAATCACTTAAATTCTATTTCCTATGAATAGAATCAGCTATAAGCAGGAGCTATGTCATTTTGAAGTGAATCGATTATGGATCAAAAAGATACATAAATGCATAGATCAAATCAAAGAAAAGCATAACCAGAATGTGAGAGTAAGAAATATTTGGAGGGGTGACATATTCCCTCTATTAGCAGGATGCCATATTTTGAGCAATCCCCAAGGATAGGGAGATTGACATGTTTACCTCATCCAGCAAATAGATAGTTGATAACACCATTCTCATAAAATTGTGACCAGTGTCACTGCTACATATGTGACTATACAAGTATTAAGATTCTACAGCACAGGTTGCAGAGTATTGTTCTCAATCCAGTTTCTTATTTCCACAATAGATAAACATGATAAAAGTTACAGGAAAAAAGAAGAGCTCCTTGAATCCTTAGCCATAATCTGCAGAAGCAGAGTATCTTAAAATCCTTATATAAATATCTTCTGGCTAGTATTAAAACAAATAATAAGTGAGATAAAGGCTGGGGGGAAAACATTTGGAGGAGAGATGAAAAGAAGGTATTATTTATTTTATGTTTATTTGTCATGACTGAAAGAATACACGTGAAATACATTTGGTTATCTTGCAGTTGAAGAAAGAGACCAGGCAGCAAGCTCAACTTCTCCTTACCCAACTCTGTTTAGAGAAGTCAGGCTTCTTATATTTTTAAACAATTTTTTTGTGAAATGGATATAGCATTTGGCAATTATATTTCAACTGTGTGTGTATGTATATGTGTATGTGTGTGTATGTGCATGAATGTTTATGCACACGATTATACTAGTGTGCACTTTTTTGTAGCTACACGTGAAAGTACATGTCTGTGTATTTGTTCTTACAGATATGTAGTCAGTCTGGATTTCTGATTGACACATAGCCATTGTGGATAGCTAAAGACAATAGCATTCTCTTAGTTATTTTCCTAATATGGATCAATTTTCACTGATTATTATTAATTTCTGGCCATATATTTGGATCTTTTCACTGAAGAGTTAATTTTATTTCCTAGATCATAAACAAGTGGCAGGTACAAATATCTGAGATTTTTAGGCTCTATTTTTATCACAGGGCTATTGAGAGCTTGAATTTAATTAAATTGTGAACACACCAAATCTTGTTCAGCATGGATACTAGCTTATGTAGTAGGAATCTTAAAATGTCTCAAAAAATAGTTTTCTTTTTTGTAGTCTCCTGCCAAGAAAAGGAAATGCATTATCTGTTCTAATTACATATTTTAATTGCATAACTTATGTTTTGGAATCTCTCCACAACATCTTTGTTTATTCTTTATCCAGAGATTTCAGCCTGTCACTGCACCTGTTTATTTGCTATGATGCAACTTCCTATACAAGGGAAGGAGACAATGGTTGGAATGGTAGATTGTTGCCTTCTTATCCTCACAAAGTAAAGACTTTTGATGGAATTTTAAATAACATTTTTGGTGACAAAGAAGAAAATACAGTTTAAAAGTAGAAGAGCTAAATAAATGGTGATTGGGCTTACATATGCTCCAAAATCTTAAAAACTAAATTTTGGGATTTTTTTTTTTATTGTTGGTTGTTCAAAACATTACATAGTTCTTGATATGTCATATTTCACATTTTGATTCAAGTGGGTTATGAACTCCCATTTTACCCCGTATACAGCTTGCAGAATCACATCAGTTACACTTCCATTGATTTACATATTGACATACTCATGTCTGTTGTATTCTGCTGCCTTTCCTATCCTCTACTATCCCCTCTCCCTCCCTCATTTTTTTTTACGTAAAATCCAGCTGACTATTATAATTAACACAACTTTTCTCTATGTCGCATTTTTTTGGGGGCGGTATTCATTCTCAGTTAAAATTGCTACTTTATACATACATTAATCTTATAATTAGTCAAAATGCAAATTCATAGGTCTATTTACCATTACCTTTATAAAGTTGCAGAGTTGATTGGCACTTTTTTTTCAAATTAATTTGATATGAGTCAACTTTGCTTCTGAACTGATGACTTATAACCTTATTGTAAGCAATATGTCATAGAAAATGTGTCCCCATCAGATAAGTGCAACTAAATTGTTAGCAGAACCTTAAATTCTTGTGTGTTCTTGAATGAATGCGTTTATCATGATGAACAGCAAGAGATATAGAAAGTAAAAAACCATCTATCTGGCACCTTTAGCAGAAAACAGAAAAAGACAAATTTTCAAAATGCTTTAGAATATGCTACAAATAGTTTCAAATCTACAAAAGGGTTTCATATTTTCACTAAATAGTATAACTTTAAAAATTAAATAATATAATCTATGCTTTGTAAAAAATAAATTTACTTCTTATAAATTTTCCTAAATATTTCATTATTTTTGATGCTATTGTAAATGGATATTTTTTCTTAATATGTTTTTGGATGGTTCATTTTTATTGAAGGGAAACACGTTAATTATTGCATATTGATTTTACATTCTGAAGCTTTATTGAATTTTTTGTTAATTTTAACAGGACTATTTTGTTTTTATTTTGTTTGCTTTTGTTCTGTTTAATATTTTGGTTTTGGGAGTTTTAAGTGTTCTCTGGGTATAGAATTATGTCATCTGCAAGCAGAGAAAATTTTGCTTTTTTAAAAAATTTGGATTCTTTTTATTTCCCTTCCCTGCCTAATTGTTCCAGCTAGATCTTCGGGTACTATACTGAATAGAAGTAGGGAGTACTATAGAAATTTTGTTACTGGCATAAAGACGGATATATTAATGATTGGATCAGAATAGTGTCCAGAAATATACCTACACATATATGATCAGCTGATCTTTAATAAGCATGCAAAGAATGAAAAGTAGTAAATGAGTAGACTCTCTAATTAAATTGAAATAGGAGGACTGGATGAACACATACAAAATACTGGAATTGGACCTTCATCTTACACCAGACACAACATTCACCTCAAAATGGATTAAAGACTTATATACAAGACATAAAACTATAGCATTTCTAGAGAAAAAGATAGAGAAAAACTTTTTGACATTGATTTTGTCAATGACTTTTTGGCCATAATACCAATAATACAGGCATTAAAAAAGCAAAATAGAAAAATGGAACCACAACAAACTTGAAGGATTCTGCACAGCAAAAGATGCAATCAATAGAGCAATAAGGCAATTCACAGAATGATAAAAAATATTTACAAATCACAGATCTGAAAAGGATTAAATGGCAATATATAAGAAAATAATACTGATATCTCAATAGCAAAATCCAAAACACCTATGAAAACTGACATGACAAAGGAATTGAATAGACATGTCTCCAAAGAAGGCATTAAAATGGACAACAGGTATACAACACAGTGCTGAATATCATTATTATAAAAATGCAAAGCAGGGCTGGGGATGTGGCTCAAGTGGTAGCGCCACTTGAGGCATTGGGTTCTATTCTCAGCACCACATAAAAATAAAATAAGATATTGTGTCCAACTAAAAAAACTTAAAAATAAATAAATATTTTTTTTTAAAAAATGCAAAGAAAAACTACTACATGAAGTTCCACATGTCAGGCTGGCCAATGTCAAGAAAACAAAAATAAATGTTGGTGAGAATGTGAAGAACCTGGAACCACTGAACACTGCTGTGGGAAAGGTAAAATGACGCAGCAGGTATGCACAATCATTTGGTGGTTCTTCAAAAAAATAGAAATGAAGTGAACATGAGATACATATAGCATTCTTAATTTGGCATTCAAGTCAAAATAAATGAGATGAAATCAGGATCTTGAAGAGACATCTGTTCTCCTGTTTCTTTTAAAGTATTATTCACAGGAGCCAAGATATGGAAAAAATCCAGGTGTTCACAGAGAGATGAATAGATCCAAAAATGAGGTATCAACATGCAATATCATTCAGCTTTTCAAAAGAAGGAAATCCAAAATTTGAGACAATATGTGATGAAGACATTGTGCTAAAGAAAATAATCCAGACACCAGCATACAAATCCTGCATGATTCCACTGATATGACACATACATAAGAGTTAAATCTTAGAATTAGAAAATACTATAATGGTTGACAGGGGCTTGAGAACTGGAGAAATCAAATGTTGTTATTCAATGGGTGCAAAATTTCAGCTGGACAACATTAACAAATTCTAGAAATCTGCTGTATGAAATAGTACCTAGAGTTAATAATAAGGTAATGTGCACTTGAAAATTTTTAATAGAGTGAATCTTAAATGTTCTTAAACACACACATACACATATACACACAAATGAGACACCAGAAGCTTTGAGAGGCTCAGGATATTTGTATTACCTCATCTTGGTAACGGTGTCACAGATCTGTTTATGTCCAAACTTAGCCACCTGTACACATGAAATTTATAGCATTTTTTTGTATGTTGATTATACTCCCAATAAAATTTTTAAAGAATGGAGTATAAATATCTTAAAATTATGTTAGAGGAAACAAAAAAAAAATCTAAATAGAACTAACTAACTCAATAGCTCATAGCTTAATTAACATTCTAGTGATAATCTACTAAGTTCAGAACCAATAGATTCTTTTCCTGGAATATTTACTAGTAGAAAGTAAAATACAAATGAAACATAATTGAGGAATTACTTCTTACAAATAAAATAAGCACTCTCAAAGAAATGATTTGGAATTTTTTTAAAGTACATCACGAATTGTATGTAAATTTTTAATCCATACTCAAAATTCACTGTATAAATACATATAAAAATAATAAGTGGATTGACTAATCCACTTATTATTAGCTTCACTATCACATACAGTACAGCTAGGAAGGGCCAAGGGATTTAGCTTGGCTCTACCATTCTCATGTGGCTTCCAAAACTGCTACTTTCCCCATTTTGCAGCGTTTAGAAGGGAAGAAGAAAATTTCATCAAGCTTCCTCAAGAGGATCCAAAAATTGCATGTATCACTTTCTCTCGTATCCTCTCATCCTTATCTTAACCTCATGGCCAAATCTAAAGTGAAGGAAAACTAAGAGTGACAGCTGGTTGCCCACAGCTAGAATTCAGGGAGTCCTCTCAAAAAGGAGGAAGGGGAGTATGAAGACAGATTGATTTCCATCACAATTAGGTGTACATAAAATGTTTCAGGTTAGGGGATCAATTGTAGAGTGCTTGCAGCCTGCACAAAGTCCTGGGCTCCATCCCCAACCCCAAATATTGTATTTTACACAATCTCTTTAGGGTCTAATATAACAAATATAACTTAAATATGTTCTTTCTTTTATTTTTTAATTAGTTCTAATTAATTATACATTGCAGTAGAATGCATTTTGACACACTATGTACAAATGGAGCATGACTTCTCCTTCTTTTGGCTGTATGTAGTACAGAGCCACACTGGTAGTGTAATCATACATATATTTAGTGTAATAATGTCCATCTTATTCTGTTTAGTTAACTATACCTAAATAACTTCGCCAAACTTATGCCTCTGCCATTGATGCCACAGTCCTTAATAACTTAAACACAATACTCTCCTGGTTACCAGGAGCTATATTTTTTGGAATGCTCCTGTTAGCAGCATCAGTTAGATTACTGAAAATATTGATGAAATTTATAATTCTGGGTATAGTACAACATTCTTTAAGTAAAACTACACTATATACTTAACTGCTGTGTTCTACAAACCAATACTCATTTAATAATAAAGGAAAGCAAATAATGTTCACATAATGAATCTGTGTTTTTACACAGTACAAAATACTACTCAGTAGATTTGGGTAGTATCTAAACAGACATAGTCATAAAAATAAAGTGCAAATTTTGTGTGGATGTTTTGAGGTCCAAGGCACACCAGGAACCAACTAAATGATCTCTTAATTGGGTCTTGTTTTTAGTCTTTTTGTTAGGAAACAAATATGAGCTTCCTGGACTTGTTTCAATGACAAGACAGAGAAAACTTATCAAGCTGATATGGAAAACTTATTCTATGGAAAAAAGTAAAGTATAGTGATGATAACAGGGTAATTAGATGAAAGAGCACCGAGAAAATTTGACAAGTGGGCTCACTCTTTTTCAATATCAAGAAATCTTTTGACCTCCAGGCACTAAGATGATTAAAGTTAAAAAGCAGCATGGTGAGAAGATAAATCCTGCCTGAGCTACAGATGTGGCTGGCACAACAATATAAAATCATGGGGTTGTGAATTGGTTAGGATTCTGTATACATAGGGGGTTTCTTTGAAAATGACCTAAACTAGCAGCCGATAGGAAAGAACATGCTGGTATTTTTTCAAAGCTCCCTACTAACCAACTAAGATGCTATAAAAAGTGTGGTAACCCCTACTAGGAAAAACCAATCTCCCTCAACCTAGTTCATTTTTCTTTCCTGAAATACAGGTCTATTTTTGAATACTGCCATGAATAGAGTTCTTTCCTTCCTGAACAGTTAAGTGCTATGCAGTTCAGCATGCTCTGGTATAATACCTTTTATTCAAAAGTTTCATAATCCACTTTACAGATAAAAGTAGATTAGGAAGATAGGCTTGGTGAGAGTGACTTTCATATGGCAAGGGAAGAAGCCACATGTGGAGCTGGGAACAAAGGATTGAAGAGCGAAAAATCAGAATTTGCATTAGCAAAGGGAAAGTAAATATGGTTTCCCTGTAGTCAGACAAGAGATGGATAAAAGAAGCTGCAATGAGAATGAAAGGTCAGTGAGAGATAAGAAGGCAAAGATCTTAAGAAAATGTTTTAAAAGACATTGTCTCACTTAGATGATTTTTAGGTGAATATCTGAAACAAATTTCAGGAAGAAAGGCTTTTAAAATGTGAAGAGACATACATCATATACTTCCCTTTGGAAGGAACTATAAAAATTATAAAGTCATAAAATTTCAGGAATGAAAGTGATTTTAAGATCAAGAACTTTGTTCTCCAGATGAGAAAACTGAAGCTCAGGATGAGTTTTAGTAAAATGTCCAAGTTTGCATAGTGAAGGTCAGTGTCAGTATGTAAAGATGGGTCTTCTGTCAACAGGTCTAGAGCTTTTTATATTTCTCACCACCTTTTTAATGGCAAATGCATATTTTGCCAATTAAAGGTGTGTACTTTGGCAATTATAAAAATAATATTTCAGTCAGCATGCATAAGGGCTTTGTTTGCTATTAAACTAATAGCAATAGAGGAACCCAACTTCTGTTTAATGGGATTATAAACAAAATGAGAGATTACCACTTATGAATAGAATTTTACTGAATTTACTGAATTTTGTAGTATTTTCAATTGTGTAGATAAAAGAATTAAATAATATTGTCATTTCTATGTTTTCAGAGAACTTTGACATGACATCTAAGTTCATTGTAAGGTATAGTTTTGATAGAATAAAATTAATAGTCCTTAGGTCTTTAGGTCAGAAACTATATTAGAAGGACCTTTAGGTAAACCTAAAGTGAAACTGAAGTTGAAAGCATTCTTATCTAGAATTGAAGGGTTATGTACCAGTTACAAGCCAATCAAAACTTCATTAGCAGCAAAAATAAAAACAAGGAAAACACCCTCCCACAATAATATAAACAAATAAACAGACAAAACCCGAATTTCATAGCACAAAAAGACAATAGCATAGAACAATAATACTAAGAGGCTAATGGCTCCTTTCATATTTTGTTAATCTATAAATTCTGTTCTCCTCAACAGAATTTCTGAAAATGAACTTGGAAAAGTTTTAATTTCCAATAATGCCTTGCAGTTTGCAGGGGAAAAAAAAAAAAAGAGCAGGTAAAATTGGTGAGTAGGCACCCTGAGAAACAAGAAGGAAAAATAAGACTAGCAACCTGGAGGGACCGGGGACTGCCTCAGAATGTCAGTGGGGATGGAGAAAATGACAGAAGCTTGTCACTTCTAAGTGTTTCTTATTAATTTTTAGGGAATAGTATGCAGCACAGTGGTGTTCCACATACTTTCACAAATAAAATAAGCCCCGCATTAGTTCAAGGGAGGCTTTGGGTAGCATGTTTAACAAAATTGCCGAAGAAATCAATAGGAAACGTCACAGCAAGGCAGTGTGTGCTGTCAGGTAGTTATATGACTTTCTTAAAGCCTTCCCTCATCCCCTCGGGTTGCAGAAAACAGAAAGCATATAGTTATTTTCCTCAAACTTCAGTTCATACAAATGCAAGGTTTCATTCACTCCGTGGGAAAACAATGGGAAAGAAACTGACAGAAATAAGTAAAACACGTACCAGATGAAAAGAGATATTGTAGCAACCATGTAAATATACCTGGGAAGAAAGACAGAAAAGAGGAGGAGAGAGGGGACCCAAAGGAGAAAAGAGAAAGCCACTTGAGTTTTCTCACCTGGAGTTAGGCAGTAAAATCACTTTTCACTGTTTACCAATCTAGAGGAGTAAATTATTATCAATCACCAACCCAAATACCTCTCTATTAACCATATTACCATAGCTCTCTATTAACTGTGGGCTGACTTTCTGCAATCATACTTTCCTGTGTCTGAAAATACTAAATGGACAACTCCACAAACAGTATTTCCCAAGTTTTAATTTGCAAACCATTCTGCCCGGCATGATGAAATCTCATGCTTTTCTGCTTCTGTCTATATTTCTTTGTTAAGCATATTTGTATACCTAGTTTATTACTATGTACCCAAGTATACCTAGAATGCTCAGTTTAATGTCACAATTGTTCTATTTTAATATTTGCTGCTGTTGTTAGTCTCTTATTGGGCTTAATATATAAATTAGACTTAATAATATTTATGTACCTAGAGGGAAAACATAATATCTATGGTTCAGTTCCATCCATGGTTTCAGTGATCCCAAGGTCTTGTAATGTATCTCACATAGATAAAAGAGGACAACTGTATATTTACTTTTTTGATTTTTCATTTTTATTAATTACCTGCTATTTTATTTTCTTAGGAGAAATCTTGGATATTGTTTTCTACTGGTAAGCTGCTTCAGACATTGTAAGAATTCTACACCCGTGTTCATGCTCCTTCATCTCCACACACTCAAATTAGCTTCCTAGGAAAGTTCTTGGTCTCCCCACACCAAGCACAAGCTCTAAGTGCCAGAGAGAAAACCCCAAAGTTACTCTGAGTCAAGGAACATGGTTATTTGGCAAATAGCCCCTTCCTTGCCCCTTAACCTGGATACCTCTGGAATCTGTTCTCACTGTTTCACAGGCTTTTTCTCCAGCAGGATCGCATTCCAGACACCTCATTATGGTGGTTATGGATAGCCTTCACTGTATGATCCACCTCACTCCCACCCCCCACCCCCGACGTTCTCATTTCCCTATTTCTCATGGAATTTCTATGTATTGCCTCATAGATAAATTTCAGATGTCACAAATATTGTATTTGTCTCCTTAATATTTTTTTCAACGATATTGAAATATATCACCATGTATTGAATAGCCATTTTCTTCCACCTGCTAACACTGAAACTTTTTAGTTAATATGGAATTTTCACTGGCGAAACAAGTTGTTTATGGATTCTTTATTCTCATTCATTGCACTAATACCACATTGTGTTTACTATTACAACTCTGTTAAGGGTTTTGTTATCTGATAAGGTAAGTTCTAGTTCATATTAATAGTTTTTTAAACTTTAAGACATAATATATTTTTTCACATTTAACTGTTTGCTTAAATTATAGTCTGTCCTTTACAGATTATTACCTTGATAAAAAAGATATTTTCCCATTCAATTATTTGAAAATATTAAGTATAATTATTTACAACATACCAGTGGAGGAAAATTTATAATCTGGATATTGATTTTGTTTCTGAACATAAATAAGTTATTTTGGGTTTCTAATTGTACGTTTTATCTATTTATATACCCTGTGCTTGGAACAGAACATATGAACTTTCTTCACTGTCTTATCCTTTCCTTCTAAAAAATCAAAAGGAATGTAACTTGAAGTTCTGCTTGATTTTCTGAAAAGTGTTTGCTTCTGCATCAGCAATATAAAGAAAACACCCTTTGTGCATTCACTTTTCTGGCTTCCCAGATTTAAGGGCATCTTTTCTAGACCCATCTTTTATTAGAGTCTGGCTTACTATTAGAACTGTCCCCTATATTATAAATAAAATAATTTTTCTTACCATTTCTTCAATGGATTCTCTTATTTCATATATAGAACCTTTAACAATTAGTATTACTTCAATTAAATATAAGTATTTTCCCATGACCTAGATTCATTTACCTTTATTCTAGTTTTGATCATAAAGTATTTGAATGCAACATGCTATTCTCTTTTAACCATGGTAAAGAAGAAAATGATATCATGTTAGCCAATTATAATATTCAACAATTTGAGTTTATTAAGTGTTTCTAAAGAGCTTCCTTATTTCTCACCAATTTAATCTACCAGGAAAAAAAAAAGACAAACTAGTTTACTTGTAAATACATTTTAATTTTTTTTTTTAAAGAGAGAGTGAGAGAGGAGAGAGAGAGAGAGAATTTTTAATATTTATTTTTTAGTTCTCGGTGGACACAACATCTTTGTTGGTATGTGGTGCTGAGGTTCGAACCCGGGCCGCACGCATGCCAGGCGAGCGCGCTACCTCTTGAGCCACATCCCCAGCCCCAATACATTTTAATTTTAATCCTGACATAATTTTTAATATCCAAGGTGTGGATGTTTCAATGATATGCTGTACCTTAATTATCAGAAAATAACTTTATTTTTCCCATAAAGCATACATCCACAATTAAATGGTGTTATCTTAATCTCTTGCTATAATTGGCATGTTTAAGGAAATAAAGTCCAGGGCAAGTGAGCAATGTCTTCCTCAAGGAGAATACTTACTTAAAATAGGAACAAATGCTTTGGTCATCTTATTGCAGCTGCTCCCATATATTGATAACTGCACAGCCATAAAGAACAACCATATGAGGCCTTAAGGATATTTTCTTTAAGTTAAATCAATACTGTCTTACATTGCATCACTTCAAATGAGGAACATAACAAAGTTTTCAGTTGTTTCAATAAGAAAAAAAAATAAGAGTGAGAGAGACAAGGTATAAATTAAGTTTTATATACACTTGTACATAAGTTATTTTTGATATGTCTATACCCCTGTACAAGAGGGGAAGTGCCTGTATAATGAGCTGAGTCAGAGGGTAAGAGGTTGATCTGTTAGAAACTCTCTGCAAATATCAAGTGTACATGCCTAATGACTAATCAGTCTATCATGAATTTCATATTTTCCCCAAGAGTTCTCAAAATGATAAAGTGTTCTTTTTGTTTACAACATGAATTTAATTTCATTTCTTCCACAAAAAGCCTGTTCAGAAGATTGCCATTTATAACTCTAATCATCTGTACTCATTTATATCTTCTTAAAGATTAACTACCCTTTTAAAGCTACTTAATGTATAGAGATATAATGTTGCCAAAGATACACACACAACACATTTATACTGACTGGTATGAGTGTGCACTTCAGTAGTTACTGCTCAACAAATCCTTAAAATTTTGAGAGGGTTTTACAGTTCAGTTGGTGCTGGAGTATCGGTTTTGCTGACGTGGAGAACATAAATATCTCTATTCTCTCACAGTTCTTAAATTAGCAGGTCTTCAAAAACCCGAAAATGGGGTCAAAAAGAAGTGCATCTTCAAGGCATGGTTCTCTCAGCTCCTATGAAGTCATGTTTGCAGTTCTATTTGCCACATTGGTGGTGCTGTGTGCTGGACTAATAGCAGTGTCCTGGTTGGCAATCAAGGAATCCGAAGGAGGTAAGTCCCAGACCTGGCTGCTGAAGGTCTTTACAGATGCATCCTGACACTTTAATCTCACTTTTCCTATCAGTGTATTTTATTCACTGCTGTCCTTTCATGAAAAGATATTTTTGTTGCCTTCTGATACTTCTCTGTCATCCTCTTCATAGAATATTAGATGAAGTTACTTAGTGTATAATTTAAAACAATCCAGAATTCAAGATTGAGATTAAAGTTTGCTTTTTTTCTTTTATTTTTAGTGAATAATGTTTCTCAGTAGCATAAGACAAAATAGATTTCACAGCCTGTAGATTCACTATGTAGAATTAAAATTCTAAACATATTAAAATATCTTAGAAGATACAACTTGATAAATATAAAATTAATGAAAATTATTATTTATTTTTATAGAATATATCTTCCTTCTCTTATTAAGCAAAAAAAAAATCATTAACACAGTTTGAATGTAAGTGTAGATTTACAAGGCTTTCAAACTGAATAGAAACTTTGATAAAAGCTCATTATTTAGAACTATCTTAGTGTGTATCAACAGCTTTCAAAAGATTTTAAATGGCATTAACTTAAAAAATAAATCTATGGGTTAGTGATGAATCTAAGAGAAAAAAAGTACTAATTTGCTTAAGTTTACATCATCAGTAAATAGTAAAAAGATTCCAAACTACATGATCAGAGTCTAAAAGTTGTGCTCAAATTTGCCACTTATGTACTTACATTATAAATTAAATTAGAAACATAGCAATAACTGGAGTATTGAGAGTATACAATTTCTGAAACATCTTCACCATTTTTAAATGATGAAATATATATGCAAACTAACACTTTCTGAAACCTCAACAGGTAGGAACTTTGGCATTGTAAGTGATATTATTTTCATTAAAAAATATTTTAGCTTTTGGGTTAGTTATTTTACTGTAGTAAATAATTGCTTTAATTAGAATGCAATAAAATTAAAGTTTGATAAAATAATTTAAACATAATACCTGGTTTATTTGATACTTTTGCTATATGCAAGGAATATATTTTAAAGAGAAAGAAGAATGGCAAATGTTTTTTTACATTTATATGAACAATTATAGAGGGTCAATGATATTTTTGAAAGAGTGGCTGCTTTGGTATTATTTAAATGGTGTGAAGAACTTCAAGAATTTATAATCATTTAGGACTCTATTAGAATCTTTGGTGCTTAGTAAAGATATAAAGGTTTACTATTTTATAAGCAAAATGGGAAATAATTATTTATAAATGTTATCCCAATTTAAGAGGGAACAACTAAATATAAAAAGGAATTTGAGTTAAATATTGATTAGAACATGAGAGAGCATAACATAGACTTCAGTGATTTTAATTTTTTTTACTTTTTTGAAAATCAACTTTAAAAAATTATCAAAATTTTACAGAAATATTATGCAAACTTCACCCAGTTTTCCTCACTGTAAGTGGTTTATTTATCTATAATAATTGTCAAAACTAAGAAATTCTATTGATAAAATATTAACTGAACCATACTTATTATTCATATTTCACCAATGTTCTGTTGTTCAGAATCCAATGTTATTTCCTGCATTGAATTTAGTTAACATATTTCCTTAGACTCCCCAATCTATGACAATTCATTCTTTGACTTCTAAATTTAAACATGAAATTTAAATGTGATTTTGAGTAAATGAAATAGCATAGGTTATATTCAAATAGGTTATATACAAATAATATTCCATTTTATGTGTAGCACTTGAGAATACAGGGCTTTTGGTTTCCACAGAGAGTCCTAGAATTTCTTGTCTGACACACATATTAAGAATCAATTGTATATCTGCTAAATTAATGAATATAAATTTTAAAAATTCAAAATGATGTATTAAAAATAAAATATATCATTTATATAATGAAAACTATTTAAACTAAATTCAAATTAATTGTTTAATATATAAGTTTGAATGTTCTTCTGGACTAGAAAGTTTGGCACCCATGACAGATGTTGGGTTGTAGACTCAGGTATTGCTATATCCAAATTTCAGATCTATCACTTTTTATGTTTACAACCTTAGGACATTTTTAAATTATTCTAAGCCCTGATTTCCCCATTGTTGGAAGGAAAACCAACATCCTCTCATGCTATGTAACCATGAGCATTATGTGTCATTGTTATTTCATTTACTAATGATTTCATTATTGTATGATTCAACTGAAGTTGTTCATTTTAAATATAAATATATCAAAGAAAATATTCTCATAATGTGATTATTGAATTTATCATTTCTTTTATTTTTTCCTGTTAACTTGATATAGTTTATAGCATTTTCAATAACTTCTTCAATAAAGATAGTCGCATCTAATGTCAAAATGCCTTCCATGCCAAGTTTATAATTACCACAATGCAAGAAGTAGCTTTAAATCTGTGTTTAAAAGTAACCTATACACTGAAATTTTCACAGTAATCCACATGTAGAAAACCAGCAGTGTCCCTGGATTCTAGGGGTTGAAGAAGTATCTGAAAGCAACTACAAAACTTTTAATGGTCTATTTCTCACCATGTTTTCCTGAATCAGTTCCCATAACTGGTGGAAACTGATTAGTCCCTTTGTCTTTCAATGGGAACCTCAAAAAATAAAAAAAAATAAAAATTAAAAATCAGAAGCTGATAGTGTCTGTTAGAATTCAAAGAAAGAAAATGGAAGAAAGAAGTATATTTTTTAATCTTTTGATATAACCAGATCTCCAAAAGGAGAAAAAAAAAGAAGGGAAGGAAGGAAGGAAGGAAGGTAGGAAAAGGCAATTGATTTTGAAACAGGAAGACTACAAAGAAAAGGCAAGAGCAATGGGACCAACATATCAAGCAAGAATTTTGCTTACTTCTGTGTCTTATGTACATATTCTCTTCTCTTCATAATTCAGTGTTGTTTTTATTATCAATTTATCTAGATGCAGTATTTGGTATGAATCATAAAGTCAGAGGAACATTTAAAATAACATCTGGAGCTACATATAATCCTAATTTGCAAGACAAACTCTCTGTGGATTTCAAAGTTCTTGCTTTTGACCTTCAGCAAATGGTAAGGGACTGTCTCTCTTCAGCTGGTTTAAAATTTTATAACACAGCTTCATTAACCTTTTTTGCCAAAATATGCATAGATCCCATTTTCTCTTTATGAAAAAATAAATAAATAAATGCGGACACTTGAGATTCCTAAATGTGTGAGTCTCCCATCAACACGAAGAAAATTTTATAACCTATACTTCATATAAATTCTCAAACAAAAGTTGAAATTCTAAATTTAATGTACTTTTTTTCAATTTTTTAGATAGATGAGATCTTTCAATCAAGTAATCTGAAGAACAAATATAAAAACTCAAGAATTTTACAATTTGAGTGAGTATACTCACAAAAGTTTAATTGACATCACTGATCACAAACTGCTGATCTTCTTGAATATATATATATATATATATATATGAGATATGTAAATATGATAAAATCACTATAGGGGGAAAAAAAGAAAAGTTTGGAATTTTTAACACTGGGTGTGGATTGATATGTAGTCCAGCATAAAATTTCATTTAGTAGCACATAATAATAATTTCTAACAATTAATCAAATGTTAGCATGTTTCTGCATGTTTCTCTCTCCTGAGAGTAAACTCTTTCAGGGATACATAGAAGGGTGGGGACTGAGTATCTTCACGATCAGATATAGCATTTAATGTGTTATGAACATGTGGAAGAAGGTTGTTCATTATTAATAAAATACTACTGCATCACAAGTCTTTATTTACATTATAAATCGCAAGACAGGGGACTTGTTCACTCTTGTACCCAGAGGGCATTAAGATTGTCCTCGGAGCAAAATGAATGATTTTTAGATTAATATGGTAATGATATGCTTGAAACTAGAACATACAGAGAAGTGTGTGTGTATGTGTTTGTGTGTGTGTGTGTGTGTGTGTGTGTGTGTATGAGAGAGAGAGAGAGAGAGAGAGAGAGAGAGAGAGAGAGAGAGAGAGAGAGAGAGCACTAGATCAATGTAGAAACACTTAACATGACATCTGCCTTTTTGCATCATGATGAATCTAGAATTAACTGAGATTATTAAAGGGTCTTTGAAACAGAGTTACAAATCAGCAGCCATGTTAGCAAAGAAAATTGTAATGCGGGTTGGAAAATTATGTTAAGACAGTGTTCCATTTTTCAAAAAATAGAAAATGAAAAAAAATACCAGATCAAGACCTGATATATGTGTAAAAGAGGAAGAGAAAGCCTTCAAAATAACTCAGAATGAAAAAGTATTGCTAGAAAGAGAATGAGAGGTTCAGAGAGACTAGGTAATGTTTCCATTTCAGGATACTAATACTAATGTATGTCTTTCTAAAATGATCATGTGCTTTTTCTATGGCTAATTTTCATTTAAAACACTCAAAACAGAAAGAAAACAATAAGAGTTGAGCTTACAGAGTTACATATTCAGAAATTTGTCAGACTGGTGTTTTCTAGTATGTGAGTCCTGATGACGACAGTTCCTCTCTGGATAGCTCATTCTCTGAATTTCTTAAAATATCTTAGGTCTTTGTGCACTGCCTTTTCTTATTCTCCATCCCTATCTCTAACCTTGATTGAATCAAGCACTTTATAGGAAAATGTATGGTATAATCTATATTCAAATTAGGGTAAGAAATATCTTATGTGATGAACATCATTATCCAAAGTACATGTATGAAGACAGGAATTGGTGTCAACATACATAATATACAACCAGAGATATGAAAAATTATGCTGTATATGTGTAATAAGAATTGTAATGCATTCCACTGTCATTTATTTTTTAAAAATCAATAAAATACATCTTATTTTACAATATACTTTTTTCTTAAATCTTATCTTTTTAGTGGTTAGACATATGGTATTCTCTTCTGAATCATCAATGGTACTTGCTGGAATTAGCATATAGGAAAATAATCAATCAGATTTGAATGAGTTAAATGAATAATGAAATAATCTTTGCAAGGATACATTATAGAATGTGAAGATGTGATAGTTCATGCAAAAATTTATAAGGGCTTTTTCTAACACTAGGATTGTGTACAATTTAAATTTGGTATGAATTAGTTATGTTTTAGCAATAACTTAGTTGGTGTTTTAGCAAAAGTTATGGGCCAAGTGAAGATGAAGTAGGGAGTCTACAGTGACTGTACATTATATGTTGTTTATAGATATATTAAAATATGAAAAGTTTATATGTGTGTGTGTGTGTATTTAGGAGAATGCCATAGACAAAGAATTAAACATTAAAGAACTTATTTCCATTATAATGAAAATTATCATTATTTCTTTTTTCTTTTCTCCTAACAATGACACATTGTTGGCATATTTGTCTCATCTGAAACATTTAAAATCATCTCTTTAATTGTGGTGCAATGGAAACTTATTTTGAAGTTTCTGTAATCCCCTAAAGCAACAAGTAGAGAGCAGAATCACCACAAAGATGACGGTAAAGAAAGGAATGTAAATAGTGCACCAAACATGAAGTTAAAGTCGCTCTGGATAACTGAAGCAAATCTTTGACTTCTTAATATAGGCTTGAATAAATGCTCATTTAGTCACCCATCTGTGTCCTCACTTTTAATATTACAGATATATAGAAGGCTTGCTTGGAACCAGGCAATTAACTGGGTTCTGAGAATACAGATATTAAGAGAGAATATTATTAAGGAGCTCACACAATCACCATCAATGAGACATTTTCTCTTGGGTTGTAATTAAAACTGTTTCTTTTCGCCTTTTCTCCTTCTTTCCTTCTTCTCTTCTTTCTCCTCCCTCCCCCTTCACCTTTTCCTTCTCCTTCTCTTCCTCCTTCTTTTTGCAATCCAAATGGATTACAAGGTTTTTAGTTGACTGTCTACAAAAACTTCTTAAGAGATAGTGATGAATATACAACTATCATTAATAATCAGTTAGGCTCTGGGAAATATGTGATAGGACAGGACTTAAATTCCTGTTGTGAGGAATTTAAAATATTGCTGGAGAGAAATGAATCGGAAAAGTACACACCAAATTGCAAAAAATATATATATATATATTTATGTGGAAAGTTTCATCTTTTTATATACATATTTATATATATATATAAAGACATAAAATGACACAGTCTAGCTTTTGTTGGACTGGTATGACTGTAATGTGCTTAGCCTCAGAAAAAAGTTTCAAACAGCTTAAGGTAAATCATCTCAAATTTTGTAGATTTTTTTCCACTGGCTATATTCCTCTTTCTCCCCTTATTATATACTGCATCCACTTCACTCCATTCTTGCAATTTAAGAACCAGTATATGTCATCTCTCCAGAGATGGTTAATTGGTATCCTACACTGAGGGAGAGACTTGTCTCCTCTGCTCATTTAACACCTCTACAAATATATGAATTACAATCTTCACACTGCAATGTAATTGTGCATTTGCCTGCCTCCTGAGTAGACTATTAGCTCCCTCAGGGCAGAGAATGTATTTTTGGTATCTGCATTTTCCAAACCTAACTAATGCTTGTCTCACTGTACTTTCTCTGTAAAATTCTAGCAAATGAATGAAATATTTTAGCACTTGTTATTAAAACATTGAATATTATTTTAGCTGTTAGAGTGTTTTTTAAACCTTGACCTATACATATAAAAATAGGTATACTGTTTTTTTTTTTTTTTAGTTTCTTCACTCTGTTAAAATACTTCTAATTTCAAAAATTCTGAAATGATTCTCTGAAAGCACAAGTGTGTTTATTTATTACAGAGCCCCTTAAAGTGGAGTGGTAGATCTAGAAAGTTTGAAAAATGTAAGAAATAGTTTGAGAAGCACAGTTAGAGATTACTAGAGAAAAAAAAGGGAAGCCATTTCTGGTAGAAAGAAGAAAAAGACAGAGGAGAAGGAGGGTAAGAGGAATAAGAATTAATGTTGTATGTTGAAGGTATAATTTAAGACGCAATACAATTGAAAGAGCATGAGATCAGAGACACTTGGAATACACTCTTTGCATTAGTCCTAACATTGGCAAGAGAATTCTTAGTTCTTATTGATCAAATAAAAGTAGGACAGTAAAATCAGAGGCAAAAGAATCATGTTTATAAAAACAGTTACAGAAGGGCAAATGAAGATTATTTAATGGGCAGAAGAAAGGTCAGAATCTTGCCATTCCTATTGGAACAAAGCTAATTCTAATAATTGAAGATGCAATGAAAAAATGTGGAAAGTTTCATCTTTTTATATATATATATATGTATACATATTATGTATATTACATTTTATATAATATATATATAAGATTGATTTACATTTTCTCTTTCTTCCTACCCACCTCTCTCTTTGTTTCTTTCTTACCTGCTCATTAATCTGCATTGTCTTTATTATTCTTTAACTTATTGCATATTCATGACATCTTAATCTCAGTCACCAACCCTACACCCATCTCCTATTTTCATTCCTACTTACAACACAAAGACTTTTACCATTGTTCCCAGAACTTACTATTCTTGATACCATCTTTCATCAGGTTGAATATGGACTTCTTTTACAGATAAGCCAAAACTTTTAAGTACAATTTTTCTCTGAAATAAAAGTGTTCATTATGCCATAACAGATGATGACAAGAAAGCACCAGGCCCTGAGAAGTTCTGCAACTACTAGCAGCAATGCTACATAAATGCTGGAAATATGTGCACAGGACCTAAGAGTCAAAAGCATTTTTATAATCAAAATTTGGGGAAGAAAAGCATAGATCATTTATATTGAATTTTGAACTAATATTGCATGTAGATAAGAGGAACAGGAGAGCATGCAGTAGGAAATGTCTGACTAGGAGGAGTGCATGGAGGAGAAGTATTAGTTGCTTCTGGATTGGTCAGAGCTAGTAGTCCAGCAAGTTTACACATATACAAGAGGAGACATGTCTGGGGATGCTGATCACTAGAGGTTTTAAGGCAAGATTTTAAAGTGCATTCAGATATGTGTTCGTTTCATCCTAGAGCTATTAATTGATTAATTTTCCTTATCAATTTCATCCTCTACCCTCTGTCCTTTATAACTAAATTTAAGACAACTCAGAGTTTTTTCTGATGGGGATTGGTGATGTATCAAAATATCAGCATTTTCTTTGACAGTACGTAATCTGTTTCTCTACACGGTAAGACCCCTGTATTTGAAACTACACCTTAATTAAGTTGAGAAAATACTTTGCTCTTCTCCTTCACGGCAACATAGGAGACCACTAGAGTGCCTACACCTTGATAAATATTTTATGATGATTCTCAAATAAGGTACTTTATCAGTGTAGAGATAGTTTCCTCTGGTGGTCACTGAATCAAAAGTAAGTTTTTGAAACATGCAATGCAAAAAAAATTCATGAAAATGTCTGCATGATAAATTATAGGTTGGTACATTGAGAGACCAAGAAGAAGAGAGCAAAAGCAATTCAGAATTGGGAAAGAGAGTAACAAGGAAACTTTTAGGATGACTTTAAGTAATCATGTATGAATAGACATATTCCTAGAAAAATTGTCACACTCATAATTAGCTTTTTTAGTCATTTTTAGTTTAAAATTCAGTTTATAAAATCAGGGCACAGAAGTATCTGAAATCTCATCTAAAATAACAACATCCATACCATTTGTAACAAAGTACATCTAAAAAACAATTTAAATACCTATTTTCTTTTTTGTTATTATTTTTAATTAAATGCACATTTTGTATATAAATAGTTAGATTGTATACATAGTTAGATTGTATCAGTCAGAATAACTGAAATTATCCATTAATATATTTTTATTACTTTTTGTCACCAGCTAATATGTGTGTGTATGTGTATAGTGTGTGTATAGAGTATATATATACGTGTATGTGTGTGTTTGTGTGTGTGTGTTGTCCTGTTCACAATAAGCAAATGGTTGGCTCTCCTTTGGGAATATTTTCTGCTATCGTGCTTTGTGGAAAGTGCTTTTATTCTCTTAACAAAATACTGTTTACACTTTGTGGTCATGTGCACTAATTTTGCCCTTTGAACACAGATAAATCACAAAGTTAGGAAAAGAATGACTTTTGTTTACTCAGCAAACCTAAAGTTTATCAATATCATTAATGAAAATATGAGATAAGAAACATTTTGATCTATTTCCCTCATGCTGTGAAATGACAGGATTTATCTGCATTTTAAAAAAAGAAATACTCAGCTATTCTACTGAAACATGTACTTTGAAATGAAATGGGCCATTTTCCATTATAGAAATAAGTCTCATTTACCTTAATAAATAAACTCAAACACACAGCAAGTGATAGAGATCTTTATTAAAATACTAAAACACACACACACACACATAAACACATAAAAATCTATAGTCTTCTCATGAGGTGAAACAAAAATAAATGCCTAGTATGGCTTTCTTAATTTCATCTATACATCTTTCTTATCTCAACATGTACTGAATAAAAAAAAAACTTTAAATAATCCAATTGTAAGTGGTTATAGAATATGTAACTTTTATCCTTGCAAAGTATACATTATTAAATGCAATGTATAATTCACAACCAAGAGAACACATTTTTCACACAAAAACCTTTTTTTGCCTGAGGATGAACTAATCCAATCACTTTCAACTCAGCTTAGGAAAATTACAGATTTGTACTTTTTCTACTCTATGTATTTTACTTTTCTACTCCCTAGCTCAAATAAAATAAAAGCAAGTGTTCAGTCAAGTTAAACATGTAGAAAATACATGAAGAAAAAACAGACTTAATTATATTCTAAGTTATATACTGTGCAACCAAAGATAAAATGAAAATGCGCCATTGACAGTTAAGAAAATAACAGATATAGTTCACACTTACTTAAATCATATTTCATCCTGCCCTTTTTAAGCTCATGTATAATTACTCATATCTTTGGAGGTTAGGTTGATTATGGAGATATAAAGAGAAGGGAGGAGGAAGAGAGGAAGGAGAAGAAGAAGGAAGAGAGGTAGAAATAGGAGGAAGAGTGTCTATATCTTGAAAATGCGTAGAGAATAAATATCTTTAGTGTCCTCACCAAATACCCAGATAGTTATTCTATCTTTTTGAATGTCAAATTCTTGTAACAATGCAAGATCATAAAACCCTGGAACTTCCTCCAAAGTAATGCATTGTAGTATCTTTCCTGGTTGGAAATAGCTCACAACAGTAGCTCTAGAAGTGGCATTCTGCCAGATATGGTGGTGTATGCCTGTAATTACAGCTACTTGAGAGGATAAGACAGAAGGATCACAAATGGATACCAGCCTGGGCGACTTTGTGAGACCATGTCTCAAAATAAGAAAATGAAAACGGTTGGAGATACAGCTCATTGATAGAGTACCCCTGTATCCAATTCCCATTATGAATTAAAGATAAATAAATAAACATGTGAGGAAATATGGAAGGGAAGGTAGTAGGGAGGGAGGAAGGAGGGAGGGAGAGAGAGAAGAAAGAAGGAGGGAGGAAGGGAGGGAAGGAAGGGAGGAAGAAAGAGAGGAAGAGGGAAGAAGGAATGAACAGAGTTGATGGTGAGAGATCAGGAATTCTGTAAAAATACATCCAGGAGACAGAGGCATAAGTATTATTCCTATCTCTAACTTATAAGCTCTACTACCCTGGGAAAAGTCACCTACAATAACCTGAGTCTCAATAGCTTTCTTACTAAAATGAAAATATTGACCAAAATGAGCTGAAAAGACAGAGCAAAGCACATCTCCTTTTCGGGAGTTTCTGTTCCAACAAATGTGGAATGAAGCCTGCGAGATGTGTTCCGGTTAATTTTTTTTTTTAATTTTCAATTAACATAACACATGACTACAAGCACCTTAAATAGTACATGTTTATTACCTGACATCATATGAAAGCAGGAGATTTCAGTGGAATCTAATTCAGTGGTATAATGGTCATAATATGATTGGGCATAGATTTAGGTGCTTTTCTTTTTCTACTATACTCTATTTAGCTTGTCAACCATGATTCACCTCCTCATCCCACAATGATGAGGAAATGTGGCAATCATATGTAGACACAGTTATGTTTAACAAAGAAAATGGTACTCTTCTATAACCCTTCTATCATTAGAAAAAGTTTTCCAAAAGTTAGCCATAATTTTCTCCCCAGATTTCTTGAGCAGAGTACAGTCATCTGCCCCTGCATTCAAACCTTGATTGAAATGAGGAATTGTTCAAGATGGCATCCTTGAGAGAATGCAGAACTATTCTTCAACACGGGGATCAGCCGGCATGCAAAAATTAATAAGAGTGGAAGAAGAGTTAGAAACAGTGTCCGTGACAAAATACATATTTATTAAAGACAAGAAGTGATTCTTTGTCTATGTTTGGGAACACAGATAAAAGTAGTCACTAAGGAGCCCTGTCATTTACAAGATTTTATTACAATGATTTAAGCAAATAGTTGGATGTTTAAATCTTGTCACATTTTAAAAGTAATTAATGCAATAGAAATGAAATATGAAATCATTGTATCAGAGAAATCTGTTTCTTTCAAACATGAAAAAAATAACAGCTACATGAGTCATTCCTGTGAACCTGAATCATGGTACAGACATTAAGAAGGGTGTCTTATCTCCTGAGGATCTTGAACAACTATAATCTTTCGGGAAGATTTTGGTCTTTCATACAGTAAAGAAGGAAAAAGTTAACATTTACTCTAGGTTGCAGTAGGATAGTGGATAGTAATAGATGGACATTGTGTTAGTCAACTTTTCATGGATGCATGGCATGAACAACTTAAACAAATTTACTTTGGCTCATGATTTCAGAGGTTTTAGCTCATGATCATCAGCTCCATTGTTTTGGGCCTAAGGTGATGCAAAGCATCACTGTGGAAGGGCATGGCAGAGGAAAGCTCAGAGCAACCCCAGAGGACCTATTCCCTTCATCTAAGTTCCACTTCCTATAGTTTCCACCACCTCCCAATCATCCAGCCACATGACTAATCTCTTAATGGATTAATTCACTGATGAGGTCAGAGCCTTCATGATCCAATTACTTCCTAGGGCCTCAAATCAGAACACTGTTGTGTTAGGGGCTAAGCCTCAAATACATGAGTCTCTGCAGAATACTACATACCCAAACCATAGCAACTATATAAATAAAGAACTCTTTTGGAGTTGATAAAATTCTTCCAGTGAGACCTCATTAACTTACTGATACCACAAGGATACATGGGTGTGGTACCTATATTTTGAAACAGCAAATATATCATATAAAAATACTCCTTAGTCTGTCTGTCCCTCTGGAATCAAGTACACTCTGAGTACCCACTGCTTACAAACAGGTACAGAATGAACATCAGAATTAGGAGTTTTCTCTCAAATGGTTATATCCTAAAAGACTATCAATCATGTTAGTAGAAATATAGGAAAGAAAGCAAAAAACAAAAAATCAAACAAACAAAAATCTCAAGTACCTCTACTACCAAAAAAAAAGTATTTGTTTTTGTATTTCTATAAATGGTCAAGAAAAAAATCTTGACAAGAAAAAAATGCATATGGCACCTCAGGAGTTAAAATAAAAGGGAAGCTGATTACAACCACCTGGTTGAATTTGAATTTCATGGTGGGAGATGATGTAAGCAAGACAATTCAGACTAATTGCAATTAAACTGAATAGCCCATAAATCCTAAATCATCTTAGGTATATTTCTTTTCTTTTTTTTATACCTTGAAACCAGAGCATATTGACATTTTAAGACTAAAGAGAATAAAGAAGAAAATAGTAAATATAATCACTATCAGCTTAGAATATCAGGACTTCTTAAACTATATAGAAAAAAAATATGCAAAACTATATTAGGTTTCTGCTTAAAAATTAACCAAATATATTAAGTCTTTTGGGTATAAGCTGAGGAAATATTTGTCATGCTACACACTTAATGGTTGTATCTAACACTAAAGCAAAAAGGAAGTACACTAAGCAGATGCATTGGTGCTTGGTATGGTTACTTCAAGGAGAATAAATAAATATTTCTCAAATAAAAAAAATAATAACCAGAGAAATTACAAATCCACACTCTTCACTCCTTCAAACAGTAAAATCAGAATAAATGTCATGATACCATGTGATTTTGTTTAATTTCACACAAGTGACTCTGATGAATAGCCTGGCCTTGGGATCAGGGTTCTAATGTAGAACCCAGAAAATCTGAATTCCAGTGTCTGTTTTGGAGTTTGTTCTCAGAAAATCACCTTGTGTTTTAATTCTTTTTCTTTCCACCTTAAAAGTAAAGATAATATTTAACATGACTTATCTTATTCTTTTTATCTTACTTTAAATTGCAAAAAAAAATCACCTTGTAAAATGCATATTACAGAGTTGCTACCTTATACTGGTGTAATGAGGATTAACAAGATGATAACAAGGGAATTTCAAAGACATTTTACATGAATTGAGCATAAATCACTTGAAGACAGCTGACATTTTCCTCTTATATCATCTTTTGCTTTGCAGAAATGGCAGCATTATAGTCCTATTTGACCTTTTTTTTGCTCAGTGGGTGTCAGATGAAAATGTAAAAGAAGAACTGATTCAAGGCATTGAAGCAAATAAATCCAGCCAACTGGTCACTTTCCATATTGATTTGAACAGCATTGATATCACAGGTATCTGTGAACATTATTTGATTTCTTTGAATCATTAAGCTATGAAATTAAGATTCTAGCAATATACCATAGAAGCAGTGGGATCGTCCTTGACTTTAGGAGCCTGTCTTTTGCCTGAGGTAACACATTAACATGAGAAAAGTGAAATATGGAGAAACTATTTAAAGGAAAAATGTCAGTGAGAAAAAGTTTGTGAAAATATCAAATATCATAAAGCTTCTAAAAATATTGGTATGAATAAATGTTTGCAAGTCTTGACACATTCTTTACATCAGTCAAGTATAGCTGGACTTTTCAGGAACTTTCTATCAGAAAGCACCACTTAAGGTTTTATGATTGAGGGATAGATATTTTCAAGGGGCAAGGTTCAATCTGTAATTGGAAAGTTAGGGGAAAAAGGGAGGGCAATAGATTTGATCTATCCTGTCCCTTATTTATAAAAATTAAATCTTATTTTTTTAAATGATAATATTTACAATAAGATTAAACCAAAAGAGAAGATATTTGATGTATCAAAAATAATAGAAAATGGACAACACACCTATCAATGCTTTGTTTTAATTTTTCCACTCTAGTTACTCTCTGTTCAATTCAATTCAGCAATATATACACTGTAATTATTTTGGTTAAGAACAGTAGAAATTTGCTAGGCTCACAATTCTTTGCTATAAATTTTGGGGCCATGTGTGTTTGGGAATTCACAGATTTTTTGAAAGCTCACATGCAAAATTATATATATAGAGACAGATATACACACATACATATGCATACCAAGTAGAATGGAAGCAAATTTAGAACAACCAAACCTCAGTTTAAATAGTTTTAATACAAAAAAGGTCATTCAATATAGGTTTGCCTTTAAATTGAATATATGAAAACATGCAGAAGTACAGATTTTGTACTGTTCTTTGATTTTAGAATAGTAGATATAAAACTGCAATTCCAGTTGCTTCTCTTTCCAATGTTGGTTTGTCAAGTAGTTTCCTGTACCACAATGTCTCTTCCTGCATCCTACAACTCCTGCTCCCTGAGAAAGCTCATGTTCTTAGTACCTCCCCCATGATGGCTTGCTTCTCTTTAGCACAGTTAATGGGGCATAGATGACCTACTTTAGACCTTTGTCTGATTCAGATTAGCTAAAAGTTACTATCAGCCATTATTAACTAGAACAGATGGTTTACCTAACAACACATTTACTCCCCACATTGATCCTGCTATATGATGTCTGTACTAACCCCATTTTACAGAATAGAAGACCAAAGCACAGATAATATCAGAAAATTGCCTAAAAGCACATGCTATTTATAGTAAAATAAAGGATTCTAATCTAGGTGATCTGTTCCTAATGTGTGTACTCTTAACCCTCATTACTAGAGTTTATCTATAATGGTTTTATCTTTGAAAAATGTTCTTTGGTGGGTTTTCAGTAGTGTTTTTCTCCTAAAAAGTTTTCTTTGTTATTTTCTTTTAGTTATTTCTTTTTTGTTCTGTTTTGTTTTTTGAGATTTTTTTTGTTTGGTTGATTTTTGCTATCTTTATTTAAATGTGTCTTGGTTTCTTGAGGCCTGTTTTGGCAAATAATTTGAGAGTTATGCTGACATTTATTTTCATGACTTTTCACAGTTGGACAGTTTTAAGGAGGGAAGTTTATGATTTTAGAAAATATTGAGCCAAGGATATGGCTCAGTGATAAACTGCTTGCCTAACATGTGTGAGGTCCTGAGTTCACTCCCCAGTGTGGAGATATATATATATATATATATATATATATATATATATATATATATATAATTTATCATAAATATTTTATATAAATATTATTTATTATATATATATATATATAAAACCATGCCTTTTGTCTTGAATTAATTTCGAATCTGTTTTACAAATGCCATAAACCTTATATCAACATCAATTCATAAATATCCACAACAAGTTGAAGTTAAAATTTATTTGATTTATTGAACTGCATTAAAAGAAACTTATAAACAAGACAAACTTAATTTTAGGTGTTTATTTTTAATATTTTTAATATCATATGATTTTTAATATCATATGATTTTCAAGTTGATTTTTTTGTAAATTGATTAAGAATTCCATGCACATCTTTAAATTTAGTGAATACTGTCAAAATGAAAAATTTAAAATATTATCTTTATAAAAAATTTTTATAAATCCTGTTATCTTTTCATCAATAATCTGCCACTTGTCATTTAAAAGCTGTCTTAGATCTCATATGAACAATACAAGATGAAAATAAATAAATAGTGAAATGAGCAATTTAGCAGATAAGAACATTATGCTTAGTCTATGTATCATCAATACAGTTAAGAATAAAATCAAATTTACTAGACCTATGGCTGATGACATATGCTTCAGTTTTCTTTGTAGCTTGTAAATTGATTCACTGTACTTTTAAAACTTTTAAGTATATTAACAATTGAAGAAAATGATATTTTTCTTCTTTTGTCATACATTGGAAATCTCTTTGATATCTAGAGACTAGATATTATAAAATTAGTACTCCTTTGTCCAGTGTATATACAATATATACAGTGTAACAAAGTTAAATGAAATGCATGTTACAGGGCAATGGGTAAGCTGAAATTTTCTAGCAAATTCTAACAAAACACCTTTGAAACTTCTTCCTTCCCACCTCCTTCAACTCATGAACAAGTATAGATGGTATTCTGTTCATGGGTGGTTAACAATTCCAAAGTCAGTATTTCATCAGTTTTTAAAAGCTATTTAAAAATTTTTAATTCTACTACTTCTACTTTAAAATACATCAAGCACTTCTAAATGTAGAGAAGGACTAGATATTACACATAAGATTCTGTCCACTATGCTTACAGCACTGGTAGATAAAATAGCACACATAGCAATGGTTATAATCTGAGGTATCTTCTAACATGACCATTTTGTCCTTGAACTTTTCCCTCCTCACTTCCTTCTCTCTACTTTCAGTCCAGTGGAAAAGTACAGGCATATTTAGTGCTTAGAGATGTTGAACAAATTCATATCCAAAAGTTATTTACAGAGGACAAGCTTTCCTATGAATTCCAACACAAAATATGCAAAATGTGCTAATTTTACTAACTACTTGGTCATACACTGGTAACCTCTTTAACATCTGGAGACTAGATATTGCAAAATTGTTATTCATTTTTTCCATTACACACACCATATACAAAACAAAGCAAAATGCACCAAATATAAAGAAGGCTGATGTCTGAAAATATACAAGTATGAATTACTTTTTACAATTGTTTCCTTCCCACCTACTCTACATCACCGGACAAGTACAAGCAGTGCTATATTGCTCACAGAGGTGGTTTAACAGTTTGATTCTCAAAAGACAATATTTCATGTGAATTTTAGCAAAAAAAAAGATATTTAAAAAGTGATATTTCACTACCTCTACATGTAATATACATTGGACACTTCTAAACATCTAGACAGACTAGATATTCCAAGTAAGGACTCAATTTGTTCACTATATACATGACAGTCTTGAATAAACTGCACACATATAACAATAGTCCTAATTTTAAAACATTTTCAAAATATCAGCATTCTGGCCCTTCACCAACCCAATGGGCTATAATGCTTAAATTTTCAGAAAAGAATCTTTCCTAGGAATTTTAACATAAAACATACAAAATTTGTTTACTAATTCTACTTTTGTCATGCACTGGCAACCTCTTTAGAAGACTAGATGTATAATCAGACTCATTTGTCGTTTATGTACACTAGCTACATAGAAAAGTAAAGCATAATCCATAGGCATAGGTACAACTCTTAGTCATGGTAAGCACACTGGCATGGTGCTCCCGAGGACCAACATACAACTCTTTTCTGTGAAGAACATTTTATACTCATACTGCACTTGGTTCATAGTAGATATTGTTATAGGCACAATTACTTTGTGATTGAGGTCTTCTACATGTCTCAGTGTAAAACCACAAGAGACTAATGTTACATTATTATGTGATATAAATATTAATTATTCAATATGACTACAGAACCAATGAATGGATACTTTTCTTAAAATGTAGCACATAAAGCAAACTGTTTGCATAAATAAATTGTATAGACAGAATGTGCAAATACTGGAAATTCATCAAATGTAACACAACCATATCATGAATAGGAACATTTAACATGAGAGAGGACAAACAGGAGCTCTAAAACATCAGATGCCCTTTGAACAAACATTCAAACTATATTCGGTGATTTGTAATACATTTACATTGGAAGCACAATTGTCATATCAACTTTACTTTCTTCTAGCATCTTTGGAGAATTCCTCCACAACTACTGTTGTTCCTGCAACTATTTCAGGTCAGTACTTAAGACATTTTTAAGAACATATATTTGTGGTCATCAACATCCATGGTATTTTATTCCTGTAACACTTGCTGATATATTTAGTCTTTGTATGAAAATGCAAGTAGCATACATCTGGTTAGGAACAATACATTCAGAATGTCACAGAGTTCATAGTACTAGTTACTATGTCAGTGGTATACCTTCTCAATTTCAATGTTCTTGTCATATTTAGAACTTTCTCTGCATGTGTTTGTGTATTTGTGTGTGTTGTTTCAAAATATGACTCAGACATGTAGACTAGATGATGAAGCCATACTGTTTATAAAATCACTGACTATGAAAGAAAATTTTAACAGCATTCAAATGATGACTTTCAAAATTCATTTTACTCTTTGGAAAGGAGAATCCAAAGTTTGATGCTAACTGCCCTACTTCAGCATCTTCTTTACTCCATCTTAACTTCAATTGCTTATACAATTCAGAAATTCACTTTGTCTTATCAAGATCACACCACTACCAACAAAGTTTACTTTGGAAAACTTAACAAATTTTAGAATTAACCTTAGTTATCTTAAACTATAAAAACTTTTCTGTTGTATAAAAATTATTGGAATTGAAACCAGAAAATTTGGCACTAATCCTGGTTCTACAAACTACCAGAATAATTGAGCACAACTATTTATCCCTCTGAAAATCTGTATCCAGAATATTGTGAATAATTAAATTGTTTGCATATCTTAGAAGTAATTCTAAATGGGTTAGTGTATAAATTATTTTAAAATATAAATGGTTGTGCAAATTATAAAGGTAAAACTTTCAGTATTCTCTATAATCATAGTCACCTTGATAATATTTGAAAGACCTATTTTTAATGTATTTACCTGCATCAGGTTTTATATTTGATAAATATTATATCACAATTTTCAAAATAATTCTTTAAGGAAGTAACATTTTTCTACTTAAAAAGAAATGAGTAAAGTTACATTCTGAGAGTCACAGGTGATTAATTGTTAATAATCAAAATCAATTCTTCCTAATTCCAGAGCCCACAATCTAAGCATATCTCATTCTTCTATATAAAATGCTTCTATTTAACCTAGAATCTTTAAGTCTACAGCCATTATAAAGTAAGTAAATCTTCATATTTACTTAATGATTATTTAACATCATTCTCTTATGTACTTTGAAAATAAACATGAGGTGCAAATCTAAATACCTTCACTCTATAACTCTAAACATCAATGAGAAGCAGTACACAACATGATGGATTTGTTAATTAGCCTAGTTTAATCATTATACATTGTAAAATATATATATACATATCAAAACATCACATTGTACCTCATAAATATATATAACAATTATTTATCACTTAAAATAAAATATAAAATATAAAAAAGAACACATGGAAGATCTATTCTTTGATCCAGATACAAATGACATATTCTTAAATTAATAGATAATAATAATTCACAATGATATAATTTATCTTTACAGACATCCTAACAACCAGAAGTCCTCTGGCAACTACAGGTCAGTCTAAATAATAATTTCTATATGTTTTTAAAAGGTTTTACTCATGTTCCAGTTTAGATCTGAAAACTCTGTGATGCCAAAGCAGTTTAACATTACCCTTATTGTAAAGATAAGAAAATGGAAACATAGGAGATTGTACTTTTAGATTCAGGTTTAAAGTGACAATATTTTGGGGAGCTAATGCTTGGGTTATCTTACCTCACTCTATCAGAACAAAGTTTATTATCTATTGCTAAGGATCAATAGTGTGAAAATATATTCCAGAAAGCATGATGGTTTCATCAGATATTAAGGATTTTTTTCTTTTGATTTCTCTCTCTACATACAAGTTCTACATGCTTCTTCCTATTACCAAAGTACTGGTTGCCAAACCATGACCAAGCTAGCCTTGAAGTCATTCACTCAATAATATTTTTTTTGAATCAGTGTCTACTTTATGCCAATTCCTACTATAAATATTTGATTAGCCAATTTATCTGGATTTCTAGTAATTTGTGCTCCCATCTTTGTGCCAAGCAACTAAAATGCTTTCCCTAGTTTTGATTTAGTCTTCATGCTAAATAGCCTATGTGCAGCCCTAATCCTTTTAATTAAACTAAATAAAGTAAAAGTTGTGTAGATCTTCCATCAACTCCCATAATATGGTGGTACTCCATATCCATAGAGGGGACATTTCAAGATGCCCAGCAGATGCTTGAAACTGCTGATATCACTAAGCTCTATATAGATGGTCTCCAGATTGCAATAATTCAGCTTATGATTTTTTAATTTTATGATGGTGTTGTACTATACAACTGTTCTGGTTTTACTTTCAACATAATATTTAATAAATTACATGACATTCAACACTTTATTATCAAAGAGACTTTGTGTGAGAAATTTTTTCCCAACTGTAGGCTAATATAAGAGTTCTGAGCCTGTTCAAGGTAGTCTAAGCTAAGCTATGATATTGGTACATTCAATGTATTAAAGATATTTTTACCTATTATAGTTTCAATTAATGACAAGTTTATTAGGATGTGAATCTATTGTAAGTGGAGAAGCATTTATATATATAAATTATTAAATATACATATCTGTGATAAACATCTGCCTTTCTATTTTATTTCTTTATTTATTTACTTCTGTATTTATTTATTTATTTTTTTATGCTAGAGATTAAACCCAGGGCCTTGTGCATTTGAGGCAAGCACTCTAACAACTGAACTATATCCCCAGCTCCTTTCTATTTTATATATTTTTTTCTCATTTTACCTTTCTGTTTTAGAAAATCTCTGTAAGATATCATTTTGGTTATGTCTAAATTGTCATCTGGCATCATTACTATTGTAGTTTGGGGCTATTTTTAAAAATTAGAGTTATTTGCACTTAAGCACTGCAATATACAGCAATCTAATCATTAGGACAGTTCCTAAGTAACTCAAGAGTGGATAGTGTATAACATGTGGATACACTGAAAAAAAGGGCTTGACTCACACCCACTATGGGATTAGAGCAGCATAGTGCAAGTCTCCATCATGCTACTTAGAATGAAATTGAGTTTAAAACTTGTGAATTGTTAATTTATTGAATTTTCCATTAAATATGTTCAGAATATAGTTGACCTAAAGTAACTGAAAGCACAGAAAATGAAAGTATGGATAAAGGGGAATTACAGCACTAAGACTTCATGGAACTAAAGTCTATATTATATGTTATATATTAAAAGAAAAGAACATTTGTAAAACCATAAATATCCATTCTTTGTAAGAGTCAATAATTCTTGCTTAAAATGGTTTGGTGTGATATTTGAAATGCAAGGTAATATACACATGAAACATGAATCAAAATAATTTAGAATACAAGCCATCAGAACTCTAAAGCCCATAGAGAAATCTATATGGCACCATAAGCAAGCCTGCTGTTGTGTTCTGGTACAGCCACACAGCAGCTCGACATACTTAAAAACTGTCATCATTAAGCCCACACTCCCTCTCTAAGTTGAAAAAAATATTTACAGCATCCCAAACCAGCCTTTAACATATCTGAAGAAAAAATGCTTTTAGGATTGCTAATGACTAATTCTTTGAAGTTAAAAATAAACTAAAAAGGTAATTTACATATGTTTTAAGAAACTTCTTGCTAAAACTTTTAAAATCCAAATATCCAAATTAATGCCCATTTTTTTAATTTTTATGTTTGTGGATTTATTGAATGATTCATGTCACCCAGTTACTGAGCTCCTCTTAGCTGGATAAAATGTCCTAAGAGAACTATGTGGAATGACTTAGGGGAAAAAGAATCAGCCCCAAATAAAGCAAGAAGTCCTTGAACTTCAAACAAATTTTTTCTCCCTTACTACTCTAAAGACAAATCTGCCAATAAATATAGAAAACTGGTTAAATCACATATTCAGTTTCCTGTGATTGGAGGAGATGGTGAATGAGGGGATAGAGAATAAGGGAGATCCATCACCTCTCCATTGTTTAAACTACAAGAATGGGGTCAGATATGCTTAGCATGTCTTTCACAATTTAATTGAGATTTCAAATAAAAGTCCAATACAATATAAAATTCTCAGTTGTTGAAAAGACATGAGTGAATCCAACCATTACCTAATATTGCCAATTACTCCAGACCTGTTTAGCAAGTTAACTAGCTTCTTTGATCTTTATTTTTATTATCTGAAAAATAAAGAGTAAAAAAAAAATTATGCCTTCAAGGGTGATTGAGAATTAAAAAGAGGTCATATAGATTCTACTACATCGTTGTCAACTCAGTGACTCATACATCAGAGGGTCACAATCAGTATTGGATCACTTCCCCCTTCCCCTACTGACTTGGACCCAAAAGAGAAAAATAATAATAGTTAAAATTGTAGACTTTTATTAAAAGAAGATTTTTAAAACTCAGTTTAAATAAAATAACATGATTATATTTGGCAGTACTCATTTTAATAGAGTCACTTTTAACCAAAAATATTTAATTTCAAAACATTTCCTGTTATTGAATGTTGTGTTGTTTGACTTTAATTTGTTTTCAAAATATTATTATTATTATTGTTATTATTATTATTATTATTATTATTATTATTATACCAGGGATTGAGCTCAGTGGCACTTGACCACTGAGCCACATCCCCAGGCCTATTTTGTATTTTATTAAGAGACAGTGTTCACTGAGTTGCTTAGGGCCTCACTTTTGCTGAGAGTGGCTTTGAATTCTTGATCCTCCTGCCTTAGCCTCCCAAGTAGCTGGGATTATAGGTGAGCGCTATAGGTTAGAGGAGAAGGTGGCTCACTGGCTCAAAGAATTATTATAAGACAAATAGATGGCAAAATATCCCATTCCCTTTTTCACTAAATCCATGTATTGCATGTGTTCTGAAACATACTTCTCATTTATTCCTCTCACAAGGCAAGATGGTATAGATTTATAGTAGAGAATGAGGCAATTAAACTTGAGAACTGTGGTTTCCAAGCAGTAATTTATTATGGATATGCCTTTCAGGGATGTTAAGTTTATTCTCATTTTTATATGCCTGGAGGATAGAGTTTGAGAAAAATCAACAAATGCATGCATCATATAGCTGGCATCAGTACTATTATAAATTCTGCAAGAGAATTTTTGTATGATAACAGGTACAAAGTCCATGAGGGTTAGGTTGTATTGTTCTACAGCCTTTGCTGCCAATTACTGTAAAGTTTTACTAACCCATTTGGAACACTAGCAGAGAGAACTAGGAGCTAACGTGGCATTATACAGATTGATTTTTTGGCTGCTACAGAGTGCCTAGTGGGGCTGTTGGGCAATTACTCATATGCTTGAAGGGTTTCTAGACTGCAGCTTTTTCTAGTCCTTTGTTGCTGACTGTGCAGGCATTGATTGCAGAAAAACAAAAATGTCACTATCATGGGCTTTCTCAATCTCAAACAAAATGTAATCTTGGTATAACTTCAATATGTGGAAGAGTTTGGGGACTGAAGAAAAAGACAAGTTGGCTGATTTTGTGAAGAACTTGAAATTGAACCAAAAGAAGCTAAGATAGAATCATGCCCTTCAATTTAATTGTTCCAAGACTGAAGCACAGAGGCTTTATTCCTTTTATATTTTATATACACACATATATATGTATATGTATATATATATATATATATACATATGTATATACACACACTCACACTCACATATAAATTTATACACTTGAAATATTTTTCTTCTGCATTTGACAACATAATATTTATTTAGCACTAATTTAAGATGTTCATATTCAATAATATCAGTACTTCAAAAGATTCATCCATAATAATTTCATTTGAATTGAAATGCCACAGTCTTGCTTAAAAGACTAGATTTGTTCTATCAAAGCAGATGAGAACTTCTGTAAAGTGATGACAGAGTGAAATGAAATTAATTACCAATTCAGACATTCATAGATTCAGATACTATTTATTTATGTATTTATTTTCCTTTTTTTTTTTTTTTTTTGGTAACAGAGGTTGAACCCAGGGGTGCTTACCCACTGAGATACATCCTCTGATCCCTTTTTAAAAAAATTTTTATTTAAAGATGAGGTCTAGCTAAGTTGCTTAAGTCCTTGCTAAGTTCCAGAGGTTGGCTTTGAACTAGTGATCCTGCCTCAGCCTCCCAAGCTGCCGGAATTACAGGCGTGCATCACCACACCTGACAGTAGTATGTGAGCTATAGAAATCTTGGGCTAATTGGTCTTAAGTAAGTTCTGGACACCTAGCATTATTATATAAATGAAAGGAAAGTAGAAATTCAAAATTTCCAAATTACAATTTTTAATTTTTGTCTTATTATAACATTTCTTGCACATGATTTAGAATAAAGGCAAGAATTTTACTCTTATTCTCCATGCTGCCTAGCACCAGCTTGCACAATGTACATATAGGAGTTCTCTGGTCCCACATCACTAAAAATTGTTTTGACTTTAGATCACTCTGAAGTAACCACATTTCATTTATGTATATACTGAATCCTCTATACAAATATAATTAGATAATTAAAATGATCTATGTGGATAATTTCAAAACAATGCAAATTTACTAATGTGTTTTCATACTATGTAAAAAAAACAGTATCCTGAAGAAAAATACTCTACAAATATGAAAATATGTGCAAATCTTCTTTCCACTCAAATAAACAGTAACTAATATTCAGGTAATGTGATCAGCTTCTAATGAACCACTTATTGTTTTCTTTGAGTACATTTATTTAAGTAGAATTCATTAACTCCTTCCAAACATTTTCTGTTAAGAAGTACAGCTTAGTACTTCTTAGAGAAGAAGAAATAATAGGGCAGAAGTTAAGGAATGATTAAGGAATGAGATGCAAACCAAGTTGTAAGTCAATGAACTCTCATTTTAAGAATAGAAGTCATTTACAAAAAGACTGGCCTGTGATACATTTCTGTAACAACTAATATCTTAGTCAATCATGTCGTCAGAAACTGAAATTATGACTGTATAAATAAGGGAAAATAGAAAGAAGACTGGGTAAAATTATGATTTGACAAAATCCTGAAACTCATTATCCTTATATAACAATTATACTTGTGTTTTCCACTTTAATTTCTAAATGAGAAACTTCTGTCTGTTCATGGATCAAATCAGCTGACGAGTACTTATGAAATAATCTGGAGAGAAATAATGGACAAAACCCAAACAAGAGTATCCAATATTTCTACCTTCCAGTGAAAATGCTTTAAAATAGACTCATTTTCTAGTCCTATCATATGTTTCTATTCTAGTCACTATTGTGACTAAACACCATTAGTAATTTAACTGCCCATCACTTACACTTGCTCCTTTTCCACCTCCTCTGGTCTCGGTCAGGAACTCATTTGATCACTGAAGCTCATCACTCTGTTAAATTGCGATTCATTCCAAGCCCCATCTCTCCGGCCCATAAGAGAATTCAGCCATTATGAAGGTCCACCTGGGGAATTGAAACAGCTTCTCCACTGCTCTCATCTTTCCAGTTGATTCTCCTCGTGACCCCAGAATCGCCTTTATGAAACATGGGCTGGTCACATCACACAAGTATAAGAAAACTTTCTATGTCATTTCCTGTAGAAAAGCATTTCTAACATTTAACGAAGATTAAAAGGGCCCCTAAAACCTGGCACCAAATCCCCTACCTGTTATGGGTTCCATTCTTTTTTTCTAGATAACAGATTCATCTGGTTTCCACACAGGGATCTGATTCTGTCACATCATCACATACACCTATCCTCCTGGTTCCCTTCTAACCATCCTTCAAAATCTAGTTTAAACACAGCCTTTTCTGGGATGAGATCTTTAATCCCTCCGTCAGAAGAAAATTAACTCTTGCTGCTTCTACCACACTTTTTTTAAACATCTTTTTAAAAAATTAATGAACCAGTCTCCCACTAAATTCCAGGCTCTGTGAGAACAGAGGCTCTTCCTTACTCATCCTCTCTTCTTTGTCCCTTAAAGTTCCATGACACAAGTAGTAGACAATAAAGAGTTGGGGAGCAAATGAATGGTCCATAGTGAGATCAAAGGGTCCCAAGAGCTATCTTTTGCCCAGGTTTGATCTATTGTTCAATAGAGAGTGGGCTGAGATGTGAAACTTCTGGAAGTGACACTGTCATGAGAAGAATAAGGACAGCCAAAATTATGTATCTTCCTAGCTATATCCCCAAATCTAATCTAAGTTCTGAATACACAGGATCCTATTAACAACTGTTAAAATAATATAAAATTTCAAGTAAAGTTCTTTTTCCCCATCTATTTATTTATATTACTATAAATAAATAAAATTGATTTATCAAACATTTATTCAGTACTATCAACTAGTATGCCTTTTCCAGATTGGGACTCAATGATAATGACTCTTTGGATAAATAGCTTTTATATATGACAATTCTAATGAATTCTACTTTGGGCATTATTAAATAACATTTTATTATTCTTTTATTCTCTTAAATGGGATATTATGCCATTTTTGAATGACTCTGATATTTGGTCCTATTTTAGATATTAGGTGTTCCATAAATTTCCCAATGGTTTATGTCCATTTTAATTAGAGTCAGTTACAAAAAACTAAGTTAGTTGTGTGTGTGTGTGTGTGTATATAACCCTGTCTATGAAAGTTTTTAATCAAGTTTTACCTCAGTAGATTAATTGACATAAAAATATTTTTTTATTTTCCTAGTTGCTTTTGGAGCATAACAAATTTCATAATTTCAAATTTTTATATTTTTAAAACCCAGCAGATGGCAGTACAGTTCTGGCTTTAAGACTAAGACCAATAACAAAATAAATGCTATTGAGTTAAAGATTTCAAAATCTTTAGGCCATCATTGTTATTATAGTTAGAGAAAAAAATATTCAAATACCCACATTACTCTGAAAACTAAAACCATATTTTATCTTGTGGATATTTGAGAACATTTCTGATTTTTAGAGTTGCACTTAAAATTTTCCAAGACAATTTCTAGATGTAAAATGTATTTCTTGGTTCCTCTCTATACCTACATATGAGGAAGTGGGCAGGTGAAAGGGAAGACAGGCTGAGATCTGTAAATTAATTAGATCCTGGTCAGATTATGGCAAAGAAACTTGCAGGAGTGTGTTTTTATCTTATCCTCTAAGAATCTCTGATTCAAGAAGCAAAGAGATATGAAACCAAAATAACCATGGGATTCTTTACTGCTGAATGTAGCAATGTACTGAGAATATTAAATTTGTTATCTTACTTTAAAATGTTTTTCATTGATGTATTTTTATTCTGCAAAATGTTTATCGCTAGAATCCACTGTATTTCCAAATAATAAGTTTAAGAATAAATGAAGTGGTTACTATATGCTGCTGCTGATAAATTCCCCATACAGTACAACAATGCCAGGATTTATAAATATTAAGGACTAAGTTCTAAACTCTAATATTACTTTATAAAGCTTAAAATAAAATTTTCATTTTAACATTTACAAAGAAATTTTTTCAAAATTTAAAATCTTCTATATTTAAAAATACTTTATTCATGAAATGAAATAAATATTTCTATTGGAAAGTGAAGTATATACTCATTAATTAAGGAGGTAAATTACAAAAAAAAATAACAAATGTTTGAACATTGTACATTTTTCACAAATTGGAAATTAATTCTACAGTACAAGCTTATAATTTAAATCTTTTTATGTTTTTAAGGAAATGCCTCAATAGAGTGTCCACCTGGCTTCAGGCCTTGTGCTGATTCTCTGAAGTGTATTTCAATTGATTTATTTTGTGATGGAGAAATAAACTGTCCAGATGGTTCCGATGAAGACAATAAAATTTGTGGTAAGGTCTCCCACCTGTTCTCTCTCCCCCTTCCCTGTGTCCTCTCTCATTCTACATACACACTCATCAGACATCTAAAAGTATTGAAGAATGAGCTTTTCCAATAGCCATGTGTATAATTTCATACAAACTCTAGAAATATTAGTACTAATATTTTCCTAAACTTTATTACATAATGTTAAAGATGTTATTAATTTTACAGAATTCTTCATAACTGTAAAAGAACTCTGTGATCAGCAATGTCTATAATTAATGAGGGATGAGAGTCATGGTTTTCATCGCTTTTCTATATTAAATTACTACTAATTCTAATAAAATTGAATTCTTATATTTGACATTATATTTTTAAATAATTTTTTTCACTATCATATTTTAATAAGCCTTTTCCCCTACAGTGTAACAGCATCTAATCCAGTAAGCACCACCCATTTTTTTTTTGTAGGTTTATTTATTTTTTTTCTTTTTTTTTTATTGGTTGTTCACAACATTACAAAGCTCTTGACATATCATACTTCGAACAATAGTTTCAAGTGAGTTATGAACTCCCATTTTTACCCCAAATACAGATTGCAGAATCACATAGGTTACACATTCACATTTTTACATAATGCCATACTAGTGGCTGATGTATTCTGCTACCTTTCCTATCCTCTACTATCCCCCTCCCCCCCATCTTTTCTTTCTATCCCATCTACTGTAATTCATTTCTCTCCTTATTTTTCTTCCAATTCCCCTCACAACCTCTTTTATGTAGTTTTTATAACAATGAGGGTCTCTTTCCATTTCCATGCAATTCCACTTTTCTCTCTCTTTCCCTCCCATCTCGTGCCTCTGTTTAATGTTAATCTTTTCTTCCTGCTCTTCCTCCCTACTCTATTCTTAGTTGCTCTCATTATATCAAAGAAGACATTTGGTATTTGTTTTTTAGGGATTGGCTAGCTTCACTGAGCATAATCTGCTCTAATGCCATCCATTTCCCTGCAAATTCCATGATTTTGTCATTTCTTAGTGCTGTGTAATACTCCATAGTGTATAAATGCCACATTTTTTTAATCCATTCATCCATTGAAGGGTATCTGGGTTGGTTCCACAGTCTAGCTATTGTGAATTGTGCTGCTATGAACATCGATGTGGCAGTATCCCTGTAGTACGCTCTTTTAAGGTCTTCAGGGAATAGACCAAGAAGGGCAATAACTGGGTCAAATGGTGGTTCCATTCCTAGCTTTCCCAGGAATCTCCATACTGCTTTCCAAATTGGCCGAACCAATTTGCAGTCCCACCAGCAATGTATAAGAGTACCCTTTTCCCCACATCCTCGCCAGCACTTGTTATTATTTGACTTCATAATGGCTGCCAATCTTACTGGAGTGAGATGGTATCTTAGGGTAGTTTTGATTTGCATTTCTCTGACTGCTAGAGATGGTGAGCATTTTTTCATGTATCTGTTGATTGATTGTATGTCCTCCTCTGAGAAGTGTCTGTTCAGGTCCTTGGCCCATTTGTTGATTGGGTTATTTGTTGTCTTATTGTCTAATTTTTTGAGTTCTTTGTAAACTCTGGATATTAAGGCTCTATCTGAAGTGTGGGGGGTAAAAATTTGTTCCCATGATGTAGGCTCCCGATTTACTTCTCTTATTGTTTCTCTTGCTGTGAAAAAACTTTTTAGTTTAAGTAAGTCCCATTTGTTGATTCTTGCTATTAACTCTTGTGCTATGGGTGTCCTGTTAAGGAATTTGGAGCCTGATCCCACAATATGTAGATCGTAGCCAACTTTTTCTTCTATCATACGCAGAGTCTCTGATTTGATATCAAGGTCCTTGATCCATTTTGAGCTAATTTTTGTGCATGGTGAGAGGAGGGGATTCAGTTTCATTTTGTTGCATATGGATTTCCAGTTTTCCCAACACCATTTGTTGAAAATGCTATCCTTCCTCCATTGCATGCTTTTAGCCCCTTTATCAAATATAAGATAGTTGTAACTTTGTGGATTAGTCTCTGTATCCTCTATTCTGTACCATTGGTCTACCCGCCTGTTTTGGTACCAGTACCATGCTGTTTTTGTTACTATTGCTCTGTAGTATAGTTTGAAATCTGGTATTGCTATACCACCTGATTCACACTTCCTGCTTAGAATTGCTTTTGCTATTCTGGGTCTTTTATTTTTCCATATGAATTTCATGATTGCTTTATCTATTTCTACAAGCAATGCCATTGGAATTTTGATTGGCATTGCATTAAACCTATAGAGGACTTTTGGTAATATCGCCATTTTGATGATGTTAGTTCTGCCTATCCATGAACAGGGTATATCTTTCCATTTTCTAAGATCTTCTTCTACTTCTCTTTTTAGGGATCTGTAGTTTTCATTGTATAAATCTTTCACCTCTTTTGTTAGATTGATTCCCAAGTATTTTATTTTTTTTGAGGATATTGTGAATGGAGTGGTTTTCCTTATTTCCATTTCAGAGGTTTTGTTGCTGATATACAGAAATGCCTTTGATTTGTGCGTGTTGATTTTATATCCTGCCACTTTGCTGAATTCATTTATTAGTTCTAGTAGTTTTTTTGTAGACCATTTTGGGTCTTCTAGGTATAGAATCATGTCATCTGCAAATAGTGATAATTTAAGTTCTTCCTTTCCAATTTTTATGCCTTTAATTTCTTTCGTTTGTCTAATTGCTCTGGCCAGTGTTTCGAGAACTATATTGAATAGAAGTGGTGATAGAGGGCATCCCTGTCTTGTTCCTGATTTTAAGGGGAATGCCTTCAATTTTTCTCCATTCAGAATGATGCTAGCCTGGGGCTTAGTGTAAATAGCTTTTACAATATCAAGGTAAGTTCCTGTTATCCCTAGTTTTTCTAATGTTTTGAACATAAAGGGATGCTGTACTTTGTCGAATGCTTTTTCTGCGTCTATCGAGATGATCATATGGTTCTTATCTTTAAGTCTATTGATATGGTGAATTACATTTATTGATTTCCATATATTGAACCATCCCTGCATCCCAGGGATGAATCCTACTTGATCATGGTGCACAATTTTTTTGATGTGTCTTTGTATCCGATTCGCCAGAATTTTATTGAGGATTTTTACATCTAGGTTCATCAGAGATATTGGTCTGTAGTTTTCTTTCTTTGCTGTGTCTTTGTCTGGTTTCGGAATCAATGTGATGTTGGCCTCATAGAATGAATTTGGAAGGACTCCCTCTTTTTCTATTTCCTGGAATAACTTGAAAAGTATTGGTATTAATTCTTCTTTAAAGGTTTTGTAAAACTCCGCTGTATACCCATCCGGTCCTGGGCTTTTCTTGGTTGGTAGTCTTTTGATTACTTCTTCAATTTCATCCATTGATATTGGTCTGTTCAAATCGTGTGTGTCCTCCTGACTCAGTCTAGGCAAATCATATGTCCTAAGAAATTTATCGATGTCTTCACTATCTTCTATTTTATTGGAATATAGGTTTTCAAAATAGTTTCTAATTGTCTTCTGTATTTCTGTGGCGTCTGTTGTGATATTGCCTTTTTCATCCCTTATGTTAGTAATTTGAGTTCTCTCTCTTCTTCTCTTCGTTAGCATGACTAAAGGTTTGTCAATCTTGTTTATTTTTTCAAAGAACCAACTTTTAGTTTTGTTAATTTTTTCGATAGTTTCTTTTGTTTCAATTTCATTGATTTCCGCTCTGATTTTAATTATTTCTTGCTTTCTGCTGCATTTGCTATTGTTTTGCTCTTCCTTTTCTAGGGCTTTGAGATGAAGTGTGAGCTCATTTATTTGTTGGTTTTTCCTTTTTTTGAGGAATGACCTCCAGGCGATGAATTTCCCTCTTAAAACTGCTTTCATTGTGTCCCATAGATTCCGATAGGTTGTGTCTGCATTTTCATTTATCTCTAAGAATTTTTTGATTTCCTCCTTTATGTCTTCTGTAACCCTTTGATCATTCAGTAACATATTGTTCATTTTCCATGTGATATTGGATTTTCCCTTCCTTCTTTTATCATTAATTTCCAGTTTCAATCCATTATGATCAGATAAAATGCATGGTATAATCTCTACCCCTTTATATTTATTGAGGGTTGCCCTATGGCATAATATATGGTCTATTTTTGAGAAGGATCCATGTGCTGCTGAGAAAAAAGTATATCCATTCGATGATGGTTGGTATATTCTAAATATGTCAGTTAAGTCTAGGTTATTGATTGGCACCACCCAATTTTGATTGTTGCTTTTGTTTGCCTCTTGTAGTTCTGTCAATAATGCAAACACTAATAATTAACAACTTATTGTCTTATGATAAAACATCTATGTTTTATTTGTATATTTAGCATTTATTTTAGTTTTATTATTTTAGTATCAGTATTAGTATTAAATGCTTCAGTAGCATATAACAAACATGACCCTAAATGATCAGACATATTTTCTCTTTGGCTTATTACTTCATTTTATAATTCAGTTCCATTTAGAAAAGTTTATTAGAAAACTATTTTGGTAAACTTTTTGCTGTTGTGACAAAAGACCTGAGAAGAACAACTTAAAGGAGAAAAGTTTATTTGGGGTTCACAGTTTCAGAGATCTCAGTCTACTGACTGCCAAATCCATTTCTCTGACTGGAGATGAAGCAGAACATCATGGCAGATGGGTGTGGTGGAAGAAAGCAGCTCAGAACTTGGCCACCAGTAAGCAGAGAGTTCCACTCAAAAGGAATAAAATATAAACCCTAATTGCAGGTCCCCAGTAGCCCATGTCCTCCAGCCACACCCCACCTACTTACAGTTATGGCCCAGTTAATCCATATTAATGGATTAATGCACTAATTAGATTAGGGCTCTAATAAACCAATCATTTCTCCTCTAAACTTTCTTACATTGTCCCACACATGATTTTTTGAGGGACACTTAATATCTAAACTATAACAAAAGTAATATCTTCCTGGGTAATTTATCTTGATATGTGTCATACTTAAGAAGATTACCACATAAATGTCAGCATGAATTAGTCAGCAATGTGAAGAATCATTTGGATAAACTAAGCAAGAATTTATTTTTAAAATATTAAACAAAAAACATGTATCTTTTCTCCTTTTTAAATTTTTCTTTCTTGCTTGCTTGCTTTTTTTTTTGATATGGTTTATAATTAGTTTTTAAATTGACTGTGAATACAGTTAGTTCCTGAAGTGTGTTAAGGGCACAGTTTCTATTTGCTGCACTTGCCTCTTCTATTATATTACACTTTTTTCATTTTGCTTGATATCAATTGAAGATGAATGTTTCAATGAGGAGCCAAATGTTTTAAATTACCTCTTCACTGGGTACATATTTTATAAGATGGGCAGTTGATCTGTTTCCCAGCACCAACTCAACAAAAGGTAACTCTGCTAAAGAGACTTCTACTCAGCAACCCAATTCAAATGTTCTTGGATAAAATTCAAAGCTACAAAGTTTAACTATGTTCTGTGAAGTGCACTCAGAATATATTGGTAGAAAGTGCAGGCTACAGAATATTTTTTAATCTATTTTATATAACTAAGTTACTCAAAGAGGGAAAAAAAGCGATCTTTTTTGCTATAGTTTCCACAGATTTTCTGAAACCTTTTCAAGAGAATGATGCAAGTGTGCCATCAAGAGGTAGCAGAGGTGATGTTGATTTTTATTTCAAAAGTAAGAATGAATGTCAAAGACAGACACACAGCATTAAGCCTATGTAATGAGGATCAATAACTTAAAGTGAAAGAAAAAGCAGAACTAATATATTAGATGAATCAAATAATCAGAACATATATCACACCTATAATTTTGTCTCTATTTTCATGGAATTTATAATTTTTATAAACTAGTATCAAAGTATATCAAAAAATAACAATGAAAGAGTGACAATTTGTCCCCCAAAAAGTTTTAAGGTAATGATTACTTTTCAAAGTCCTTATAAACTCATCAGGCGAGCTTCAGTTTTAGAATTAATTAGCTAAATTTTCTTTAAAGACATAATCAAACTGCACTATTATTTTTACTATCATAGAAGCTTTATGATTATTAACCTTAGTATCGATCAGCTTTCCATGTAACTGTCTTTAGCCTCTGTATCAATATTAATTCTCATTTTCCCAGTTATCATATTTGCATTTTAAAGTCAGCCTTGTATATATTGGAAAATAAATTTGAATTATTTGTGAAATAAGGTAGTGGAAAATTCAATCAATTACTCTATCTTTATCTAGTGGGAATTCAAGAGTCAAGTTGTATTCATTTTAATTATTGATGGTGTGCAAAAAAGCCCAGTGGACTATACTGCAGCACCAACTTAAACTTTAGTAGCATAATTTCCACCTCAAAGCCCTTGTCCATCAATCTACAGTCACAGAAAAATGCATAACATTAAGAGGTTTTCTCTATATGAAATTAACCTTTGCCCTGTCTCTTACTCATTTATTTTGCTCCAGCTGTGAGCTCTAATTTTAGTTTGTGTTATTAATAGAGTCACATTAATGTTAACTTCCTCACACAGCTTCTTTTTTTAGTCTTTGGTTATTTAGGTTTGCACAACTTATAGCTGACTATAGCTAAACCAAGATTTCTTTAAATTGTTTTTCACTTTTGATTAGAATTGCATCAGCAAGAAAGTTCACTTTTTAGCTGACCTGTGAGAAGAAAAGATGCTGACTCACAGTCTTTAAGAGAAGGTGCAGGCCTATTTAAAAGTTGTAGAGTGTCCTCAAAATTTGCATGCCTCGTATGTATGTGTATAATAGACCATTGTGGATGGGGATAGGTCATGATTGATTTATATACATCTTGGAGAATTCAGTGCCTGGACCAAATAAGCACTTGGTAAACATAGAACCAGCAGGGGGAGCTCTCAGTACATACCCTTCAGAATCCCATCCCACTACAGGCAACATTTCTGATAACATAGCTGGTATAATTTGACAGATTCTCACTCTCGAAAAATTTTTTTTCCTAATGATGAAAAAGCATTGAGCAATGCACAGTCACAGTCCTGAACACCCAGGAATCCTATTCATCCATGGTTGAGTTACATCTGCTTAACCTGAAAGCCTATCTTGTTCCATTGTGAAAGCATTTTTACAAAGGCTCACAGCACAGTCCCACATCTTGAAATGATAGCATTTTTACATTTTGAAATTTGTGTTATAAATAGTTTAATATTGCTGCAATTTTAAGGTCCCTCAGGAATATTCTCCCTCTTTGATTCCATTCAGAAATTTGTAAGAGGCCCTTTTGAGTGAGATTTACCCTGGATTTATCCACTTGTAGTAAAGCTTTCCAATTCCAGGGACAGGCAAACCAATCATATTCTTTAACATAGAATTAATACCATGATAAGAAAAAAATCTTAGCAATTTGAGACAATAATAATTCACCTATATCACACCAGGAATTATGGGAAGGGATTGTACTCTTTGTAGGCATTCAGAGTTCCAGGTCTTCTTCCTTTACCTTCTCTGCCCCCAGAGTCCTCCAAAGAATTCTCTACAACCTGCTCACAGAGAACATAATAATGTTACAGAACATCTTTTTTCAAAACTTTTGGAAATAGACACAATAGTTTAGTGACCAACTTAGTCACATGACTCCATCTGACTGCAAAGGATTTGGAGAAGTGTGATATAATCCTGCCTTGGGAAACAGAGTCCAGCAAACAGACAAATCTCTGACTCATGGACATAACATTTTGGAAAACTATAAATCTTGTGCAGCACAAGTCTGTTTATACCTTTCTAAAACCATCTGTAAAGTTTGAAGAATTACGAAAGTTTCACCAGCTTTGCAAATTGATTTTGTAAATTGATGTTGTTTTGTTCCCTTCTTAATTCTGCACATGCTTTGCTTCCTCTTGTTTGTTGTGGAATGCTATTATAAGTGTGGTCTATATTCCATTTTTCAGAAAATTGGAAAAGATGGAATTGTTGAAAATTTCCTTCTTCTTCTTTCATGTACACTTTAACCTGCTCAGAATGGGTTATGTTGTCTACAATAGCTCTATTATGGTATTAGAAAATAAGAGCACAGTAAGACTGCCCAGCTTTGAATTGCTGTTTATAAGCTGGGAAACCTGATAATAATGTAACCCCTCTAAATCTCAAGATTGTTCTTGTCTAACATTAATTGGCATTTTTTTGCAGCCACAGCTTGCGATGGAAGGTTTTTATTGACTGGATCCTCTGGGTCTTTCCAGGCTATCCATTATCCAAAGCCATCTAAATCAAGTATTGCTTGCCGGTGGGTCATAGGGTAAGAGTCCATCTTCTATGTTCTGTTCTTTAGTTATAAAGTCTTTTTCTGATGCAATGTCTTATCACTTCCAGTAGTATTTTTTTAACAATAATTGTTACCAGTAACTACAAAATTCTTTCAAACAACAAACTGTTCAAAAGTTTTTCATTCTCATTTTTACCTTTATAAAATAGTCTGTCCTATGTATAACAGATTTTAATAGATGAAGCCATATCACTGGACTCTGAAACAAGTTTGTTTCCTTCTCCGTGATTGGCACAGATTACATGCTACTAAAGTAACTAGCACACATATACAGCTGTGTGTCACAAGAAATGGAATTTCTTGTCATCTGCATCTGTCCTCAGAATGCAATTCTCTGCCCATATCCACAAGGAATTGGTTCCAATCCCCCACCTTTGTCAATACCAAAATCAGTGGATGCTCAATTCCTTTATATACAATGGCCTAGTATTTATATAGAACCCCCACACATACTTCCATATATGTTAAATCATCTCTAGATTACTCATAACAACTAGTTCAATGTAAATTCTATTTAAATAGTTGTGATGATTGTTTAGGGAATAATGACAAGAAATGAAGTCTTTCGATTTCAGCACAATTATTTCTAATTATGTTTGATTCTGTTAGTCAGCTTTTCATTGTTGTGACCTGAGAAAAGCAATTTAAAGTAGGAAAAATTTATTTTTGGCTCATAGTTTCAAAGGTGTTAGCCCATGGCCAGCTGGCCCCATTGCTTCTGGGTTTAAGGTGAGGCAGTGCATCATGGAAGAAGAGCATGAAAAACAAAGTTGTTCACCTTATGGCTTCCAGAAGCACAGGGGGAAAGAAAGAAAGAAAGAAAGAAAGAAAGAAAGAAAGAAAGAAAGAAAGAAAGAAAGAAAGAAAGAAAGAAAGAGAGAGAGAGAGAGAGAGAGAGAGAGAGAGAGAGGGAGGGAGGGAGGGAGGGAGGGAGGGAGGGAGGGAGGGAGGGAGGGAGGGAGGGAGGGAGGGAGGGAAGGAAGGGAAGGAGCAGATACATGATATACCCTCCCAGGGCAACCTCCTCCTCATGACTTAATTACTTCAGATAGGACATACCTCCCAGAAATCCCCTCCACCTCCCAATAGTCCTTTTTGTTATATCAATCCATTAATCCATTGATGAGATCAGAGCCCTCAGGATCCAATCATTTCCCAAAATCTCACCTCTGAACATTGGAGACCAACTCTTCAACACAGGAGCCTTTGGTGGATATTTCACATCCAAACCATAAGAGATCATACTTGGTTAAATCTGTGGATATAGAACCCATGGCTATGGAGGGCAACTGCAATCCTTTATCATTATGCCAAAAATTGTTTGCAAATCTTCATCAGTGTTACACAGTTAGTCTCAAGCAAACTAGAAAAGACTTCTACAACTTCTACAACTTAGTCCAACCCCTGGCCCCCTTTTGGCTATATCTTGAATGACATTTGGGTCCATTATTATATACTTCATCTGCAAGTTCTTATTTCAATTGACCAATTAAATTGCTGTTCATTAAAATAAGCAGACTGCTGACGAATTATATAACCTGAATGTTTACCTAGCATTCTTCATGAAGAAGGAAATACTCCAAGGGAAAAAGAATTCATACTAGATAAATATGAGGGGTACTGAAATAAACTCACTTAAACCCATGTATATAAAAATTTCCTTATCAATCTTTACAATCTTAATACCCATTGAAAATAATTTAATGGTTAAATTTATATCATAATAAAGACAATTCAAATTTGAAGGGTTTATGTGCAGAGCAGAGTAAAAATTTTTGCTGTAATAATAATGTCATTTATGTAATAATCATCCTATCAATTAAGAATTTGTGCTTCTTTTCTGTCTCCTTCATTTTTATTAAATAATTTTAAAACTCTTTTAAGAAATTCACTTTTGATATGGAATGATAATATAAACCTGAAAAATCTAAAATGTTATCCTAAATCAAATATTGTACTTCATGATGAAATTAAAATTGAATTAGTTACATAATTAATTAGTGATTTTTCTTCTCCATCCTAATTACTATATCAGTGATTCATTGTACCATATAGTTATTGTTTTTTTCAATGGTGATCAAAGTGAGTATAGAGACAATGACTTTTCTATGTGCATAGAAGACCAATTAAGTGGAGAAATGTTTCATATGCAACTAAACTATATTTTGGGCTAGACCAACCCACCGTTGACATTGTGACTACATTTAGCATGAGTCAAATTATTAAGAACATGGAGGTTAGTGTGCGACAGTCTGTGTGGGTTCAAATCAAGTTTCTTCAGATTTGTCCCAGACAAATAATGCCGGTGTTGCTGAGACAAATCTGAGATTTGTCATTTTAGGCAAATTAATAAATCTCTGTGAACCTAAATTTTTACATCTGTAGAGCTCAGCAGTCCCAACCACTTGGATCAAAGTCATCATAAAAGATAAAAATTAATATAGACTACTTTGTATATGTAAGTGCTCAACAAAAGTAAATTATAAAAGATTGTCTAATAATACAATTATTACTAATTGTGTTAGAGTGTATACGTTAAATTTAAAAAATATTCATTCTCTTAAAAATATAAGAAGGAAACCAAGATACCTAATATGATAAAAAAAAAACATCAGATTATAGCCTTCTGGTAATCTTATTTTTATTGCAAGTGAGTTGGCTGTTTTGAATTAAAAAAAAAAACAAAGAACTAAACACAGTATGCACTTTTTCTCTTCAATCTCCAATTTGCTACTCTGAGAAGACAAAGGACCCTGAACAAAAAGGCTCCTAGATGGCTTCTCTTGCATTCCTTAGTATCATGGCTTAAAAGCAACACCTAATGAAGAACTGTCTTTTCTTGCCTGCAGACACCAAAACTTTAATTAAAAGAGCAGAAGTCATCTCTGAAGTTTTCTTTATTTCTTCTGTCTCTGTCTTCTTCAGCTTTGACTCTGGATTCCCTACAGATCTCAGTAGCAGGCTAACTCTGCCTGAAAACTTCTGCTCCTTCATCTTGATCTCCTTGTTCCTGCCAACCTCCTGTGGCTACCAAGCACATCTGAGAGGAGCCTGTGAATGGTATCTTCTCACAGTCACCACTGGAGCTTTTCAAAGCATGCAGACCAGAATCCACTCCAGAACTGTTGAACCCAATACCCAGGGACAAAGAGCATGTCAGGTTATTTTTGTATTTTTGGTTTTTCTTTCATTTTTATTTTTTAAAATTTTTATTTATTTATTTTTTTAAACTTTTTAACCACATGCCATTGTTCTATCTCCCTGGCAGCAAACACCACTCAGATACATAAACCTGGGTTTCTTCTTAAATGGCTTTTAATTGTGCCCTGCTCCCAGCCACTATTTCATTTTATGTCACTCTACTCCTTGAAGACTAAACTCCAGCCATGAACTTCAGCGCCTGACTAGACTTAGAATGTAGCATTTGTTAAATCTTGGGTTTTATCACAAATAGTCATTTCTCAGTAAAGACCTTTAGACATTTAAAAATTAACTTCCTTTAGAGAGAAGGTCCTCATTTGTTTGCTAGGCCAAGTTATTACTAAAATTATACCTAAAAATGAGCTTGTTGTTTCCTTAGCCAGAAGGCCTCATTCATCCAGGGCCAGCTTTTGGGACAGGTCAACTGCTTGGCTTTGGAGACTAAATCTCTACTCATTTTCAAATGTCCTATAATTCATCCCCACAAGACACCATCTCACACCTGTTAGGATGACCATTACAAAATCAAAACAAAGTAAGCATTGATAAGAATGTGGAGAAATTGGAATCCTTGCGCACTAACAGTAAGAATGTAAAATAATACGGTTATGTGTGGTTCTCAAAAAGAAAATTAAAAACAGAAAAACTATATGATCTAATAATCCCCCAGCTCTGGGTATTTATCCAAAATAACTAAAATCAGGATCTCACATGATGTATCTAGACTCCTTTGCATATGTTAGCATTATTCACAATAGCCAAGGTGTGGAAAGAAACTGAGTTTCCATCAACGTATAAGGGGGTAAAAGAAATATGACCTATACACACACACACAGTGGAATGTTATTCAACAATAAAAAGGAGGAAGCCCTGTTGATGATATGATGTGGATGATAACATTACGTTAAGTGAAATAAGTCAGGCATATAGAGTAAATACTGCATGATTTCCCTTATAAGAATTTCCTCAGACTCACAGAAATGAAAACGGAATGGTGGTTGCCAGGTGCAGGAGGTACAGAGCAATAGCAGTTGGTGTTCAGTTTGTAAAACTTCACTTGTGAGAGATAAGTTCTGGATATCTGCTAACAACATTGTGTTAATGATTAATGATATGGTACTATGCACTAAGAAAGTAGGTGTCATGTGATTTTTAACACCAAAAAAGAAAATATATGCACATTCTAGACAACATTAAGAATTATGATAATGGCTGAAACTGTTGTAACCTCTTTATGCCTTTAATTTAGTATAAACCAAGGACTTTCCATCAAACTGAGCTTCGATTCCTTTAAAACAGATTATAGAGATGTTTTATATATTTATGAAGGTATAGGATCAAGCAAGATTTTAAGAGGTAAGTTATAAGCATATAATATAATCCATCATCAAAATGAAAATATGTGGGAAGCTTTTTGGAGTAAGGTGTTTTCCCTTTAATTTTAAACTAAATATGAACTGGAAATTTAGGTTACTAGAAGGAAAAAGCAAAACTAGTCCTCATTAAGAAAATTAGGAAACTAGTGCTCTCATGTTATCTTTGTAACAAAATAGTGACTATTTCACATGGTCCTCTTCTAATTGATGTTTTTAAAAAAATGTGAAAGAAATATTATATATTTGTTTATCATACATTCTTCAAACATTAGTCTTCATTAAACAGAATTCAGTCAAACCCTAAATCTTATTATTCTATTTTCTCTGACATTGCATAAGTTATAAACACACAGAAACTCTGTCAGTGTTCACTCTGTTGGGTAAAACAGTGTCTATCATCTGAGATAAACGCAGTAAACAGTAGTGTAGATAATACTGCTACACATACAACTTATCATTAGTATATAGAAATTAATAGAATCTGAGGAGAAGGTAGAGATGCATGAGTAATATGTATTCTCCCAGCCCACTTGTTCTCTTTGGCCTGAGAGTTCACAGTTCTATTTATAGTATACAGTTTAAGAAGGGACAAAATTCTAGGAGGAATCTTATTAGTAAAGTTTTGTCATTTTAACATCCAGATTGTGGGTAGTGAAAAGTAAATCATATCTAAAATAAAATGACTTTAATTGATTGAGTGATATGGGAAATATTTAAATAAGTGTTAATAATATTTAGATTTTATGGATGCTATTGATCTGACACTACAGAATGATTTATGTAGATCTTCTTATTTAATATTTTCAACAAATCTGCAAAGTATGTATAGGAGTCAAATGAGATCCAAAAAGTCAAATGATCCCAAGTTCACAGAAATAGTTATGTTAGAGGCAGAAATCAAATCAAAACTCTTTGCATTTCAGTTATCTTAATCTATTGTTTTAAACAGATTATTTTAATTTTAATTAAGTTAAATTTTGATGAATTTATTTTTACATAACCTATTTAACTTTAATTGAATTAAAATTTGATTTATTAGCTAAATTAATTAATTAATTGACTAGAAAAGTTGAATACTTAATGAATAATGGAATTTTTCATTGTGCTTCGAAAGCCCAAATTCAAATAGAGTAATGAGAATACATAAAACGTGAATTCATGGTAAATAACATTTGGCTCAAATAAATGGACCAATTATTTCATAATCATTTTTGTTACTGAAAAATGCTCTTCTTTAAAATTATAATCAACATAAATATTTACATAGATGGGTAAATATTCAAGTTTATATAAATATTTTCAAAGGCTAATGTGACATTAATAAATTTTAGCATACATTGATCTCTTATAATGCATGGAGTTATTCTGTCAGGACTTTTCCAGCTTAATAAATGCTCCCCTCACAACAATTATGATAGTTTCTCCGTTACAGATGATGAAATCTAAATTAAAGAAAGTTAAATGCTCTATAAGTGGTAGGTACTCTCACAGTCCTTTACTCTTCAAACACCTTGATTCATCTAAATATTATTTTCAATGCTTAGACTATCAGTAATTTATGAATAAATTTTAAAATAGTTAAATGTAATGATGCAAATAATGCACAAATAATTACCTTAAAAATGTAATATGAAAGAGAGTACAAAGAGGTCTATGAAAGTGTTTCAAATTAAAACAGGATCCTTTGCTTAAGACTATCTAAAATTTTTATTTCAAAGTTTTGAAAAAAAATTTAATTGTAATCAGAAAAAATAAAAACATTTGCTTGTTAAAACAAATTTTATAATGAAAATAATAGTTTTTTAAAGAAAAGCAATAATATCATACCCCTAGCATCAAGCATAGTAAATGGTATAATGTAAAAAATCTCAGTATTTGTGGATTTAAATTTAGATTAATAGGTTTATATTTCTATTGTATGGTATTAAGGTGAGTTTTCAATGGAGACAAGCAGTAATTTTTCATGACTTTAGAGTTATTTCATATTGAAATAATTTCAAAACTTTCGTTTTCAGTTCACAAGCCCATCTAAAAGCTCTGCAAATCTTTTGTGTGAGAGATACTTATCAGATTTACTTTCATTCAATTCCAATTAGGAAATGTTTCTCAAATGCTGTTGTAATTTTTATCACTTGGAAAATATTTAGATATTAGGAAATTAGGAAAAATGGATTATCTAGAGAAATTATAAAACTGTATAACACCATGAAATATTTGCTGTATTCTTGATTAGGCTAATCAGGATAAACAAATCCCAACTCTCCAGCATCTTTATCATGTTTCCCTGCTCTCTTTCACAAAACCTATTCACCAGGGTCATTGCTGTTAGAAGAAAAATGAGGAGTTAGTTCACATTCAGGTGGGACTGCTTGACAACTCTGTAAATTATTATTTATAGATTATTGAATTTTTGGAAAAAAATACTGTATTTTTGTAAGGAATTAGTGTTGAAAATTTTATTCTATCATGTAATATAGGAAAAATTCACCTTTGATAAAATTATCAGGCAATTGGTTTCTTTTTTCTTTCAACAAAAGGCATTTCTTTTATGTAGGCAAACTGTATTACTCTGTGTACTCACATCTTAATACATGCGCTCAAATATTGACTAAACTTCTCCCATACTCTGACATAATGGCAGAGATACAGAAAGCATTAAGTCATAATCTGTGCCTTTTCAGGGCTTATAATAATTTGGTGTGAGAGATGTACCATCACTAGCATTCATTGAGCACTTACTATATCAGTAGTCCCTCTTCCAAATGGAAATGATTTACTCCTTATAACAAATCTTTATGAAAAATTTCTTATAATGGAGAAAATTGAGGCACAGAGAAATCTACTCAGACATAAAGCAAGAACTGAATTGAATACTGACTCTGAAACCCCAGTTCTTAACCACCACCCTCTACGGTCTTTGTTTATACATAAGATACATGTCTTTCATTGGATCCGTGGTTCAAGGAAACCTTAAAAATTTGAGGAAAGTTTTAAAAAATGTCTACAGACACATATTTTATACTCTTTATAAGGGGTTATTGTCTATTTCTGATGCAGGTTAATGGATCTGAGGACATACCCACAGTCTACTTAGACCAGTGCAATAACATTGGAAAACGTAGGAATCCTAACACATTACAATCATCAAAGGTGCCACTGAGCCACCACCAGCCTCATTCACATCCATCCAAAAACAGTTGTGCCAGAGAATTCCAATGCTGTAGAAAGAAAGCAAGAATGAGAAAAGCAGACAGGTTTAAAGGAAACTTTCTGGAATATTTGCATACCTTAAGTGACTAGACACTTATGAACTACAAAGTTTTTCAACATGAGAGCAATTTTGTTTACACAATTACATATGCTGGTAGGAGGAGTCTAAATAATCAATATAATTCTTCATTAGGAAACACTGGATGACACACATTTTGGAGGAAAATATTAAGATGTGAATTTAAAACTCAAAAATAACAGTGATGCTTTGTCTGCAAGTGTGGTCAATTTCAAAGACCAGAATCTGATATCTAGGTCACATTATCTGAGAAAATATTAAATCATTCTTTCCTAACTTGTTTTTTCATTACAACTACCAATAAGAAACTCTTTTAGACTTATTTTCTTCTGTATGTTCAGGTAATTTAAATATTTTATGTATATCTGTTTATGTGTGTATATCTGGGGTTTACAAATTTAAAAACATGGGCTGGGGATATAGCTCAGTTGGTGAAGTGCTTGCCTTGCATGCACAAAGCCCTGGGTTCAATCCCCAGCAGCACAAACAAATTAATAAATTAATAAAATGGAAAAAAAATTAAAAACTAAAGCTATTTCTCACTCCCTTAAGAATCAAAATTGAAAGATAACATTTATGTGGCTTAGAGTTAAGGCAGAAAGAACAAGGATAAAAAATCAATATAAAGTGCTATGGATTCAATACTTAATCACCAAGTATTATATTGATGTCCTACAATTATATCAGAAAAAGAAACAAAGATATACTCTTTTTTCTAACATTGTGACTGCATTTTAGCTCCTTTGGTATGGCATAGGATATAACTGATCAGCCAAACTAACTTTTGGTTTAAGAACTGTTTAAATTTTTGTTTCTTACAGGAACATTTTCAGTAAAAGAATACATCTTTTCTTTTCATATGTGTACACAATGTATGTACCTACTAATTAAAAATGAAAAAGTTTTTTAAACCATAAATATGTGTAATAATTTGAGGTTTTCCAATACTTAGAAAACACACTTCAATTAAGTAAATCACAAATGTAATGCTTTTAGTTAACTGAGTAATATCAGCATGATGGATAAATGGATGTATTCCTATAACTGTAATTCATTTTCTTTTGTAGCTTCCCTTTGGGAAAGTAGTCCCGGCACGATTAGAATCTTTTCCAATCAAGTTACTCTCACCTTTCTCATAGAATCTGATGAAAATGATTATATTGGCTTTAGTGCAACATATACTGCATTTAACAGCAGTGAGCTTAATAGTAAGTATAATTTACTCTTAATCCTTTGCATTTTCAGGTTCCTAATATTTTAATAGAATTTTAAAAGTATCAAGACATAAAATGTTCATCATGGAATTTCATTATGAACATATTTTATGTACATCTCTTTTAATGCCAGAAAGAAATTATAAATTATAATATAGTTCACATTCTTCATAGAAATCTAATAACCAACTTGAGAAAAAATATAAATTAATATAAAAATTAAATTTAAAATGTTATATAGTGCAATATTACAAGTAAAATATTATTGATTAAACTAATTCAGAGCTGTTTCCATGCAGACTTAATTTTGATCAAAGTACTAAATTTAATAAAATATTGGGGGATTAAAGTTTGTGTGGATAAACCAATGGAGATAAGATGTAAAACTTAGATAACAAAAGCTTGTATTTGCTCACGTCATGATGAATATTAGAAACATTAATTTAACACAGTTGAAAAGAAAAGATTTTTCAGGCTTAATGTAGTGACATAAAGTGAAGATTAATAGAAAAGGATGTTTTTACTTATCCCACTCAATTATAAACTCTACAAAGTTAGATTATTTTCAACATAACTTAATGTAACTACTTATATTGTGAACTTAATTTTAGGGCTTTTTCTTTCATTTTTATTTCACAGATTATGAAAAAATTAACTGTGATTTTGAGGATGGCTTTTGTTTCTGGATCCAGGATCTAAATGATGACAATGAATGGGAAAGGATTCAAGGGTCCACCTACCCTCCTTTTACTGGACCAAATTTTGACCATACTTTTGGCAATATTTCAGGTATAATTTATATTTAATTCATAATTTAAAACAAAAAGGGTATGTCAAAGGAATATTAAATCAACAAGACGTTTCAGAACTTTTTCTTAAAATCATGCGCTACTAAATTTATTTAAATGAAAAATGATAATCAACAAGTAAAATTTAATGTTTCAAGAAATATACTTTTACCATATATATTTATTTGCAATATGTTCAAGCATACACAAAAAGGCCATTAGAAATAAAGAGACAGGTTGTCGTCCTACATTTACCATTTATTATTAACTAAATGATTTATGTAAGGTAGTTTCCTTTTCAGAGTGTTGGTCTTCTTTGCTTTAGTTTTATTTTCTGATTATTCATTGCTAGTGCACAGAAAAAATATTCATTTTGTATATTGATCTTATACCCTGATGTCTTGATGAACTTGTTAGCTCAGTTTATTTTTAAATAATTCCTTAGAATTTTTATTTATAATATCATATCACATTGCAGGACAGATAGATGAACTTTTTCTGGAGACCCTGTGGAAGCCTGATGGTAGATCACTGTCTTAAGGGAAGGCTGTGATCTGTTTAATGCATTTTCATAGAGAGTGTGATATTAGAATTGGATTCCTGGTGGACACATTGACATCAGAGATGATAGTATTTGACTAAGAAAACCAGAATCATAGAGAAGAATCAGGAGATAAGAATCTTCTGTTGAGAAGGTCACTCCTGAGAGCATATAACCAGAATACAAATATAATTACCAAACAAAGGTTTGTGAATTTAGAAGAAATGGAATCTTAAAAAAACTAATGAAAACTACAAAAAGAACAAAATAGAATTTGTGCATTTATACAACTTTAGTAGACAAAATCCATCCTACAATGTAATTAGTTGAAAAGTTGCTGGTGAAAATACAATTCAGTTTTTAAATACATATTAAAAGCCTCCTGGCCAGCCATGGTGGCACACACTTCTAATCCCAGTGGCTCTGGAGACTGAGGCAGCAGGATCACAAGTTCAAAGGCAGCCTCAGCAATTTAGTGAGTTCCTAAGTAACTCGGTGAGACTCTATATCCAAATAAAATATAAAAACAAGGGCTAGTGTTGTAGCTCAGTGATTAAGCAACCTGGGTTCAATCTCTGGTACCAAAACAAAACAAAAAAGTCTCCTTTAACAATGTGCAATTCCAGACATCAATAACACAGATCAAATATCACCAATTCTACACTCTGAGAAATTTCAAGTTGAAACCTTTCTTTCCTTTCAAGAAATATGATAAGCCCTTTTTTTATCCCCCCTATCAAAGAACACTGCATCTTCTAACCCAGTGGTTTATTTTCATTATATTATTCTTAGTATCAGGAACAATAATCTGATATTTTTTATATTTGAATTTCTACAGTATTAACAATGCCTAAATTTAATCAGAATGTAACATTAATTTTAACAGATGAGCGAATGTCTAAAATTTTGACTCAATAAGTAATTCTGAATATTTTTTTGGATAAATCAAATATCTTATAGCAAAAAAACTAAGTACATGTTCTTTGTAATTTGTTATTAATAGTCACTTCTGTTATGAAGATCAGTATCTTCATTTTTATCCCATGAAAAGTAAATGGTTAATTTAGTGCTAATTATGAGTGACAAAGAGTTAAGTAACATTACAGTGTTAATTTATTCAGAATAGTAATGTTTCTAATAAATACTGACTCTTTAGATAATGACATCTCTAAAATATTAAAATACAGTTCATCATTCTGCATCTGGATCAAAATCTCTCTCTAAAAAAAATGAATTATCTTAACTAATGTTCATAATCATCACCAAGAGCTCTTTTCCATTTATGATTTCGCTCCTTTATTTGAGAAGCTTTTTGTGAGTCCCGGCCCTATTCAAAATACTCAGAATACATCCATGAACAAAATAAATCATATTTCCTGCTTTCGCACATCACATATTCTGCAACAGAAAAGTAGAAAATAAGCAGAACATATAGGAAGTTCTGCTAGGTTAATTGTAGATGAATAGTCTGAAAAACCGTGAACCTTGGCAAAGGAAAAAGGAAAGTCAGGCGTTAAAATGCCATTATATTTAAAATAAGGTAATCAGATTTGGCATCATTGAAAAGTGACATATAAATCAATACCCCAAACAATTAAGGAATTAAACACATAGATAATTCTAGACAGAGGGAACAAGTAGGGCTAAGATTCTAAAGGGGAGCATGCCCAACTGGTATGAAGATGAGAGGAGAGGCCAGGGTGGCTGGAGTGCAGTGAGTAGGGTGTAGGGTTCAGATGATTTCTTTTCTATGGTTCTGACTGTTTAATTGAAATGAAGAGCTAGTTAAGGTGAGCACTGGAGTGGCAGGCTTCATTCACTCTGACGGGTAGTTGCAGAATAGTGAGTGGAAGGGCAAGAGTGTTGTCTGATTTGTTAGCTGGCTTTTTGTTGCTGTCAGCAACATAACTGACATAACCAAATTTAAAAGAGGAAAATGGATTTTGACTCATAGTTACAGAGCTTTTCAGATCATGGTCCACTCTTTCCATTTCTTTCTATTTGAAGTGAGGAAGAATATCATAGTTAAAGGGCATAGCAAAGGGATACTGCTCAGATCATGGAAGTCATGAAACAAGGGGGTGGAGAGAGCCTGGAAAAATATATAGTCCCCAGTTGAATTCCCTTAGTGACTTTCATCCTCCAACCATGCCCATCTGCCTACAGTTTTCATGAACTCCCAGTAGTTCATTCAGTTATTAATGGATTTATCCCCAGATGACGTCAGAGCCCTCATGATCCTGACTTTTCCAAAGCCCCACCTCAGAACGTGTCTGCATTGAGGATCACATCCTCAAATTATGAGATTGTGGGGAACTTTCAAGATCCAAACCATAACACAGGGAGACTTATGCAAGGCTTTCTTTCCCTTGACCTAGATGTTTTAGTCAGCTTTTTCACTGCTGTGACTAAAAGACCTAACCGGAACAATTGGAGAAGAGAAAAGTTTATTTGGAAAGGTATATGGTTTCAGAGATATCAATCCATAGACTGCCAGGTGCATTTCTCAGGGCTCAAGGTGAGGCTGAACATCATGGTGAAAGAGTATAGCAGAGGGAAGCAGCTCACATGGGGATCAGTAAGAAGAAAGAGAGACTCCACTAACTAGGTACAGATACATACCCCAAAGCTACAACCCTAATTCCCACCTCCTCCAGCCACACCCTACCACTTCCATGACCAGTTAATCCCTATCAGGGGATTAATTCACAGATTGGGTTAAGATCCTCACAATCCAATCATTTCTCCTCTGAACCTTCTTGCATTGTCTCACATATGAGCATCTGGGAGACACCTCACATCCAAACCATAACACTAGAGAAGAAATCAAGGGACTCAGATCAAGGATTAGATATGGTAAGAAGAGGTTAGATTCTAGACATAGTCTGAAAGGAGTCATAATAGGATATTGCAATTTAGTCACTAGTGTGGACCTAAATATAAAAAACATTGCTATATATTGATGGTCAGTCCCATAAGGCCAAAAGCATTTAGTACCCAGAATGGTGACATGCATATTCTTCTATATAATTAATCTTTCTTGAATAAATTATATCTCAGAGCCGATCCTCCATGGATAAAGTAGTAATCTACAAGAGGAAGACTAACTCCTATACAATAGTCACCCTAGCCCTCTATAGAAGGCCTAAGAGTCAAACGATCTGATCAGTTGTTCCCATGGTGTAATCAAAAAATATCTCTACCACAGTTGGACAAGAGTAGTTACAGCAAAGTGAAGAAAGCATTTATATCTATTGACTATGACAGAAACCTTTTATGTAGTTGAAATCCTTGACATTTGAATTATCATTTTTCTACTTTTATGTCATCCTAATAAGAGATAAAATAATTTCACTGATATTTGAAGAGTGTTAGTGCATCACAGGAGAGAAAAGGCTTTGGGTTGCCCACAGATTACATAACTAAAGAAAGTAGATGAAATTGACGAAAGGGAAGCAGGTGGAATGTCAGATGGAGATTTTAAATAGTTGGGTGGGAAATGAAGTCTCAGGAGAAAGTCCTGTAGCAGGAGTTATTTAAAATTAGACAAGGTAGAGCAGGTCAGAGCACACCAGAGGCAGCCAGGTAATGAGGACCACGGTAGGTCTTCATAGGTTCTCTCTAACTCTCCTATGTGTGATTTCATAATCTACCAGTCATTCACCCCCAGGGACATTTTTCTTCCAACTGACTTTTTCATGTGTCAGAACATCCTGTGAAATGGAAGAGAATTAAGTCTCTCCTGCTGTTCCTCTTATCTATGCAGGTTTTTTTTTTCTTTACCTCCACTTTAAATGACAGGAAGGCCTAAATGAAACAGATGAACTTTGAATTAGCATGGCTTTAGGGAAGAACATCTAAGCCCCTTCAGTTTTCCAGACCTTCTAAAGAACTCTTTCTTGGTGGAGCCACAGCTCCTAAATCTGTGTGCTGTCAATGTGCAGATTTCTCTTTACTTCTTAGAAGCAAAGAAATTGGGGGAAAATGGAAGCTTTGATGCAGGGCACCATCTCAGGGTGTTCCTAAGTGGTTGATTTGTTCAGAACACACAGGGAAAAGCGAGGTCAGCAATATGTAAGACTTCACAAGTGGAAGGGTCACCCAAGGGCTAGATAGCCCAAAGAAAGTGTTTCTTTCCTCGCCTTTTTCAAGGAAACTGTAATTGTTTCTAATGCTTTTGGAACCAGTGTATGTAGAACTGAAGATGATGTAAATGTGGACCTGCGAATCTTAGCAAGGTTTAAATCTCAGACCTTCCATTTAGGCAAATTATCTATTCTCTTTCTCTCTCTCTCTCTCTCTCTCTTTCTGTCTGTCTGTCTCTGCCTCAGTTTTCTATTCCAGAAAGTAAAGTTGATGATAATAGGACCCCAGTTTAATAGGCATAAGTATTCAATTGATTGCTATGTTTAAAAAAAATTAGAAAAATGCCTAACACATAGGAAATGCTATATAAATGTTTTTTGTTATAACTATTTTCTCTTCATGCCACAAAAGTATTCAGAGGCAAAAATTGTCTGTAGTACCGTAGCATACTGAGGAGTAAAACAGTTATTTGGCTCAATTTTCAAAAGTGTGCTAGGCTTTTAGATGTCTCTTAGCATACAAAATTTTTCCAAGTGTAACTTTAGTGTTTTCAAAGTAATATTCTTGTTTTCTTATCTTCTTTGTGATATTAAATTTTTTTAAATAAAAATAATGGTTAAAATTCAGTCAGATTCTATTGTTTATAGAATCTGACTGAATTTTAACCATTTCCCAACCTAAAACTTTCAATACCATTCATTTATAATTTCCAGTTAATTTCATGTACACACTTACCTCTCACAAACCTCCTTCTATCAGCCTCTTCTTGAGCAAGAGCATCAGGTTTCCAGAATGCAGGGCTTTCTCCAGGTTCTCTCCATCATCATCATATCTCTCTCTCTCTCTCTCTCTCTCTCTCTCTCTCTCTCTCTCTCTCACACACACACACACACACACACACACACACACACACACCCCAAACAATTTTTTCTCTTGAACTGATTTGTTGGATAGAAAGAGGTTAAGTTTTGTTTATGGAGAAATAGGCAGAAAAAGTTACACAAGGAAGCTGTAAGAAAAGCCTAATAGCTCAAGAAAGGGGTAGACTATGTGCTCAAATTTAAAAAAAAAAAACATATTTCTGGGTTTAAACCAACTTAAAAAATTCTGAAAATTCTAGAAGACATTTCAAGAAAGTTGGGAGATATTATCATTTGACCATATGAGTTCCATGTGTTTATGGAAAATATCTGTTTAATCATTCCTTTTTGTATAGAACTTTAATAAACATAAAAGTAAATTAAATCAGCATAAAAATGTACTAAACAATAGTTAACTAATCCACATAGAAAATACAAATATGAACAAGTTATCTTTCTTTCTCCCAAACTTCTAACAAGTTTTAAAAGTTAAATGTTAGGATTGGGTGTTTCAGTGATAGAACATTTACCAAGCATGTGTAGGGTCCTGGGTTTTATCCCCAGCACCTCTCTCTCTCTCTCTCTCTCTCTCTCTCTCTCTCTCTCTCTCTCTCTCAACATGCCATTAAGAATTCATGTGAAAAAATGGATGCTTCTAACTGGAAAAATTTCTGAAGGAGATGATGATTTGACTAAAATTATCTCAAAAAATAGGATTTTAATAAGACATAATCAGAAGAGAAAATATAAGAACAGAAAAATATGAGGGGAAAGACACAAAAGGTAATAAAACTTCTAAATATTTGGAAATATTAAAATAAATTTATGGAAGTTCTACATAAAATTAGAAGAATAAGAAGAACTATGTCTGGAAGATACTAAGGTTTAGGACAGAGCCCTCAAATCTCAGAGTGAATTTATACTTAATTTAGTTACTAGGCAAGAGAGAGAGTGAGGAGAGAGAGAGAGAGAGAGAGAGAGAGAGAGAGAGAGAGAGAGAGAGAGAGAGAGAGAGAAAGTTTGTGATTTTGAATAAAGGATCAACTTAGATTGCCCACAAGGAAGCATTATCAAGCAATGGTGTAGGTGATGAAGAACTTCCAAGGAGGGGTAGAGAATTTGGACGAAAACACATTTGGAAATAAAGAAAAGTGATGATTGTGACTTAATTCATCATTTCTAGTGTTGTCATATTCTCCTCCACCTTATGAGATCTCCAGAAATAATACTATGTGAATATCTGGTATCTGGTTTCTTACTTTGAGGGGAATCAACTGGATATACAAAAAATTGAGAACGTATCAAATGAAGATGAGTGTGAGCTTTTCATTACTATGACCCAAATACCTAACAAAAACAACTTAGAGAAAGAAAAGTTTGTTTTGGCTCATGGTTTCAGAGGTTAAGTCTATGGTTAGCCAACTCCATAGCTCTGGACTCAAAGTGAGGCAGAACATCATGGTAGACCAAAGTGGCATAGGAACACTACTCCATTCTTGGAACCCAGGAAACAGAAAGGGAGGGAAAGAGAGCCAAAGGAAAAATGAACCTCCAGTGACCCAATCTTCTAGCCACACCCCACCTGACTATTGTTATTACCCAATTAATTAGTCCATTCAAACTAGAATGGACTGATTAGGTTACAGTTTTCACAATCAAATAATTTCACCTCTGAAGATTCCTGCATTCACATGAGCTTTTGGAGAGTACCTCATACCCAAACCTTAACAAAATCCAAACATAAATTTTATCACATTCAAATTATTAAAGGCAAAAAGGATGCAAAATCTTGAGAAGACAGAAATGACAAAATAGAGGTCTTTAAACATTGTTTATCACACTTTTTTTCAGTGCTGGGGATTGAACCCAGAGCCTTGCAGATGCTAGGCAAGTACTCTACCATTAAGGCACACCCCCAGCTCTCCTTAAACATTTTCGTATCTAACAAATCATCTATCATTTTTGCTTCCAAAGGTCAAAATTAGAAATGATATATGCATAAATGTGTAATCTTAAAAAATTCTAATCATAATGAAATGAAATGGATTTCCTTGGAATGCAGTGATCTCTAATGTATCTGACATGTATTAAATAAGATTGTACAGGTAAATTATTGTCAAATTAAAGGACACTTAGGTGGTTGGACTGACTGTATTTTTAGGTAAACTACAATCCTCAGCTTTTAGAATTTATAATTTTCTTTCATTTTCTAAAGAGTTAAGTGATATCACAAAAATAGTAATTTAATGCTATATATTATTTTACTATATTCCAGAATGTATAAATCTATATAATATTTGCTAAGTTGTGCTTGTTTATTTATTTTCTTATTTAAGCAAAGTTCATAAAGTACTAGAGTCGATATAATTAATCTATTTTATGTGTAAATGAAGTCATATCTTGATGACTAAAAATCCTATGTATATTATAGTTTAATGAGTAAATAACAGACTCAAAATGTTTCAAATCATAACCAATTGACTATGAATGTGACCAAACATAAATAGAAGCATGACGTGTGTTAGTGTTATATAATTTCAAATAATTACAAGTATTTTTGAAGTGTTTAAACATTTCATTACTTATCTATGGCATTCAAGTTTATTTTAGTTATTTCTTCCCTTACTGTCCTAAGCAACTAAAAGTAAAGTCACCTCAATATGGATTTAGAGTTGGGCATTTAAAGAGTAGATTTGGGTACTTCTCCTCTATATCTATACTGCTCTTTTTCTTTGGGTTGTATAACTGAGCACTAAATAGCTAAAATGATTATTCATGAAATATCATAGCATATATAAAATACACATAATGTGCTAGTAATATAAAATGTTAAATACACTTATATTTATTTTATACTTTATGGTCAACTCAAATGAATATGTATAGATTACATTTATTAAGATATTTGACCATAATTTCACCTTGATAAAACACTCATTTATTCTGAGTAATTTTTATCTCCTTGTTCTAAATGTGCAGTTATGTATCTAAAGAAAGTATTACTAGTATTTCTTTTCTTCATGTCTTGTTCTTACTCTGCATGTTATAACTGTATGAATTTGAAATTTATATGCAACATTGCCTATATTTTTCTGTTGTAAAACACAGGAGAGAAGATGCTTGATTTCAAGAAAACTCTAAATTTTACCATTTCATAAAAACTGCATTGCAATCGAATTAGACTAATCTAATATTTTACTTGCTTCATATCATATCTCATGTTCCCTGCCTCCTGTCATAATATATGAGTAGTAAATGAAGAATAAAATAAATTCCCCTAAGAAAATGTTCAAAATGTTCTTATCCAACAACACTTTGTACACATCCAATGACGCAAATCGTTGGTTGGGATAATGAATTCTAGACCAGACAGCACTTTATGCAGTGGCCTGTGCTATTTTAAAAGCTTTTATATGGATTAGCATGCCTCCTGTTCTTCTATGACCTGATTAGTTATCATTCAAAGGAGCACAGGAAGATGAAAACATTATAAAATTAGGTGAATTTTTATTTACAGATATGTAATATAGTAAATGTAATATGAAACTGACAGTCTTTGAAATGCTTAATCTTGCCTTCACATGTGAATTTAAATACTTGAGTACATCATGAGTTAGCCCACCAGCATATCTTCACACTGCAAAGTACTGACTGTCTCTAAACATGTAGAAAATTGGAATTAAATTAGAAGGCTGTCAGCTGTGACATGATTTTCCTAAATAGCAGTTTGTTATGACAGAGGTGCTGCTTTCTGAACGCAAGTCCAGGGTCCTGTGTATGTTTTCTAATGCTTTCATCTGTTAGTCTTGTTTATGAATAATATATCTCACAAAATTAAAATGTTAATATTTAAGCATATAAAAACGTTTTCTTTGGTTTTATAGGATTTTACATCTCTACACCAACTGGACCAGGAGGGAGAAGAGAAAGAGTCGGACTCTTGAGCCTCCTGTTGGAGCCTACTTTGGAGCCAGCCTGCCTTAGTTTCTGGTATGTTTCTGCTGACTTTTTTCTTAGTTTCTGGTAAGGCACATATTAAATGCCGTTTTATTTAATGAGTGGTATTGTCTCTTTTAGGGTACCAGTCTCAGATTCCACTGACATGGTGGTCAAAGTTTTAAGGCATGAAGTATTACTTTTCCAATTTATGGAAAAGCAAAACACTGGAACACTCCAGTGTTTTGCTTTTCCACTCCCAAGGGAAAAGAGGATGTTGAAAAGACAGTAAAGAATTCAGAAGAACCTAAAATGCATTTACTTTACTGTGGTAGGAATCTAAACATTTCTTCTTATTTCCAAACTAGGTATTATATGTATGGTGAAAATGTCTATAAATTAAGTATTAATATCAGCAATGACAAAAACATGGAGAAAACAATTTTCCAAAAGGAAGGAAATTATGGAGAAAATTGGAACTATGGACAAGTAACATTAAATGAAACAGAGGAATTTAAGGTTTGCAAAACACATTGTGATTTGTATTTGTATTCTTTTTTTATGGTATTAATGCAATTATAGTTTACAGTGATACGGTGAAAACCTAATAATTTATTTTCTAAAGATTTCCAAGTCATTTTCTCTATTTTCTAATCTACCCTAGTTTTTCTTTGATTACATTTATTTTTATTTATTTGTTGACATTAAAACAAATTACTGAGGAAGATTTTGCTACATGAAAGTTTAGCTTGTCCATAAAATCTGTAGAAACCTCATAGAAGATTTTAACATGTTTCTTTAGCAAATTTCTATACTAGACCAACTAAGTCCCCTATTTTCCCAGGACTTTCAAATTTTCAACACAAACCCTACCAGTGTCAGCCCTGCACTTTTTCTAGGGAATTGCCATTTCTTTTTAGGACATCCATGCCCATTGGTGTCTACCCACTTCCCGTACTCTGACTTAATGTCCTTAAGAAACAAATTCTTTAAGCTGTATCTTTGGGAGTTCTTTGATCATTTATTTCACATTAAGGTGGATTAATTTTTCAAATAAAAGTTTAATGTGTTCTATTCCTAAGGGTTTTTGCAATTAAAATATAGGATCATATCCTATTAGTTTGATCAAATTAACAATGTTCTTATGGGTGATTTTTAAATAAGATTAAAACACTTCCAGGAGATGTATGTTTAGACAGACACTGATCATCAAAGGCTTCAGTTCTCCCCTGTGACATGATGTAAAGCAAGTGATAATCGATGACCCTTATCATATTCCTCTCTCTTTCTTTCCTTCCCTTTTTTCCCCTTTTTTCCAGAAATAAACAATTCATAAGTTTTTGGTATTTTTATTAGTATTTTGCTATAATTGTTTTATTTTATTATTTCATTGTGCTATAATTGTTAATCTCTTAATATGCCTGATTTATACATTGTACTTTATCATTAGTAATAAATATAGTATAAGAATGTATATTAATATATTTATATATTTAACATAATTTATAGATATAGTTAAATATGATAATACGTATTTTTATATATTATATGTGAGTGCATGTGTGCGTGTGTATGTACACCTAATAAGAAAGGCGGTCTCATCAGAAGAACTTGAAAATCATGATTCATCAACATTTCACTATGTAGTAACTCGTCATTATTTGTTTAGAAATGGATATTGTTTCTCTAGAGGATTTTGAGTCACAAGAAGACTTAAGTCAGAAAATATTTGAGTGGAATCACTTTATATACCTCTCTGAATTTCAGGTTGTTTTTAGCGCTATTAAAAATCAGATCTTGAGTGACATAGCATTGGATGATATTAGCCTAACACATGGGATTTGTAATCAGAGTCTTTATCCAGAGCCAACTTTGGTCCCAACTTCTCCACCAGAACTTCCTAGTAAGTAACGTTAATGTCTATTTTCCCTAAGTCATTAACATTCTCAGGTAGATCTTAATGTGACTTATTTTTTGTTGTTTCAGCTTTATATCATGTTTTTCACTGAAAATCAAATATTAAAGTGAGTAAACTGGAGTCCATAATTAAATTTAGACTAGCAAACTATTGCATGTTACACACACAAAGAAAGACACTCATTGCTTTGTTTTGGATCATATTTATGATCATTTTAATTTCTCTCTCTCTCTCTCTTTCTCTCTCTCTTTCTTTCTCTCTCTTGAAAGTAGTGAAGGTGCTGATTATCATTTTGTTTTCACTAAAATAAAATCCTACTGTATTGCCCACATGGAGTGGTCTACAGATTTGGGGACAGGAACCTCAAGGTTCTCATGGCTTGAAGGAGTGATTTTAAGATGTCAAGAGGAGTTCAGTTTAGCCTAAAGCCCATCAAGCCTTTTTAATAAAAAAAGTGTTGAATTAGACTTTAAACATACAGACCAAGCTCACATAACCTATTTTTGACCTATAAATGTACTTTTATAAGCCTTTGCAACCCTTCATAGAGCCACTGATTTGTTGCAGCTGAATATTGACCATGATTTCTAGCCCTACAGGATGTTTTAACTCAAAATAACAAAATGTTCTATGCCTACTTGTGCTCTTAAGTCAAACTAGAAACATGACATTTCAGAGAAAAACTCATTACCATTCATCTTATTCTTTCATGTCAAAGGAGACAAAATCATTTTACTATTTTCAGACTATGGGATTTGACAGATTAAAAAAAAAAGACCCAGTTAATGACAAGTAATATCAAAAACCCAGTGTCCTTCTATTAGAATATTTTTACCACATTGTTATTTTTATGCAAAAGCATTCCTTTTTTCTTTCAATAGTGCTGGTTGGAGCTTATATAGTTCATAGCTTTGTTTGAATTGAACCTCATGGATATTTTATTCTGTCATGAATCTGAGCCCCAAAACATGGCATTTATTCCATTTCACAATTATTTCTAAATATCCTTGAAATATCACATTCATTTTCAAAACTTTATTTATTTATTTATTTATTTGATTACAACTTCAAGTTAAAAAAATAAATAAATAAAGCTTTTACAACAGTACTTTCAACAAGTCAAAGACTATAAAATTTAATGACTGGAGTTTGAGAACATGTAATAAATAAGCTTCCATTATATTGGTGATATAACTATACTGTCCTACTGGACTCAAGCCACCATATTGAATATGTACTCACATTCCATCAAAAAGCTCTTTTCCGCTTGCCGTCTTGTGTAATAACAATTTTAAATGTGTTATTACACAATTGTAAAACATTCATTCAAATTATAAATATCCATAACATAAAAAACATAAGAAATGTAAGATGTATCAATAAGCATTGATATTCAAAAATTAGTATAAAATAAATATTTAAATCTTAGACTAGCACATCTGCCTAATACATGAATAAAGTGGTAGAGGGTAGAGAGTGTGACCTAAGAGAATATATTAAAGAAACATCCATATAAAAACAGAATGACCCTTATGAGCCAAAAGAAAAAGAGAAAATACCATGTATTTTCATGTGATAATATTAGCCATAAAATTGTGATGAGAAGTGTGTTTCTTTACACTAAACTCTACATCTAATTCACCTTTACTTCACTAGTGTCCAACTGTTTCCTAATACAACATAAATTGGTGATCAATATATAAACGTGGACTAAACCTTCTTCTCTTCTTCTCATTATTTTGGCTATAATCTTCTTTTGGTGACACAAACACTTTTATCAAACAAAAATTTAATAGCAAAATTAAAGTTTGGAAATGATGGCAGAGTAGATGTAGAGAAAATACCAACAATAATTTGAGTTTTGTGGCACTAAGCATTCAGAATCTTTAAAATCATTGTTGGTTTCACAAGTAATTCCTATAGACTAAATATTACAATATTTTGCTGAACACGGCGGTGCATTCCTGTAATCCCAGCGGTTCAGTAGATTGAGGCAGAAGGACTGTGAGTTCAAAGCCAGACTCAGCAAAATCAAGGCACTAAGCAATTCAGTGAGATCCCATCTCTAAATAAAATATAAAATAGGGCTGGAGGTATGACTCAGAGGTCAAGTGCTCCAAATTTAATCCCTTGTATCAAAAAAAAAAAAGTTACAACATTTGTTATTTCAATGTTGCCAATGATTCAATCACTCTAAACAATAGATTTTCCCCTTAATCCTGTCAGTCTGTCCCTCTATTCATTGATCACTGGTTAAGAAAACTTTTGTGGAAGTAAATAACAGTTTCATATGCTCAATATCTAAGACATAGCAAAATATCATTAACAAAAATATAAATTTGAGAGAACTTTTGTTGAAAATATCATACATGTAGCTAAAACTTTAAAAATGGGTTCCCATGTTAAATATTTATCTATGTGTACTTACTATCTTCATGTCTATTCTAGTCAGAAATAAAATAGATAACACAGATGTCTTGGCAGTTTGGTATCATTTACACATTTTAATATTAGAAAATTATAATGGTAGAATAACCCACCTGACTTTAACATACAAACTAAGAATCCATCCAGAGTACTTGTTTCAATTTCCAAATAGTTCACTTTAAGACAATGTTTAGCACAGCAGAAAATGTTAATTACCATTCAGTGCCTTCTGAACAATTTCATTCTAATGCTATTTGCAGTTGGTTCAGTGAAATTCTTATTTGAACAGAGCTCTGGTTCCAGATCGCTGATTTGTTTAAGCAAAACTAAAAGGAAACCATGGTTGTTGGCTAATAGACTTTTTTTTGTCATCTCTTTTAGAACCTTTAAATAAAAAAAAATAATAATCCCAGACAAATAAGGGAATAATAAAACTCAGCTTCTTCACTGAATCCTAGGGTTCCACATTGTAACTAGTTCAGGGAAATGTGAGTTTATTTTTCCTAACTACAGGGATTCTTCCACTTTGTGATTTTATTCACTTGGTGTTACATCAACTCCACAATTGTGCCTATGACTTTGGCACAAATTAAATGTTTATGAAAGCAAACATTCTACTGCACAACCATCATACCAGCTTGGTAAGGTACTCTGATGATGCACAACAAAATACCTACTAAATATAATAAGTGCATTCAACAAGAAATCCATGTTTTATTGTCTGACTTATTCATAAAGCTAATTCAATAAAAATATCAAGCAATATTTTTCACTACTTATTCATTATTTATTTCAGTATTTTCCTTTATTTGCTCAATATTTAACCATTTTTAATGTCCAAATACACACAAAAAGTAAGTTTGGAAAGTTGACTGACATGCCACAATATTTAGATTTAAATAATTTACCTTGAGTTTTTCATCTAGAAATAACTTAGTACGTCTCGCTCTTGTAGTTGATGGCCTATTCAGCACATCATTATCATTTCACAACATTGTTTTTACTTAAGAATCAAACCTCCATCAAATTCCACATTAACTTCACTTAAAGACCCTGTATCAAGGATTTTAACTAATCTATTTTGTTTTATTCATCTTATTTTTAAAACAAGTGTACTAACTTTTAGAGCTATCATTGGTTGGATATCTATTAATAACAAATAAAATGTTGACCATTTGGAATGAAAACCTAAACTTGATCATCACAAAATTAATAAAAGGATTTATGACTGATCACAATAACTTAATGGAAATACAAATTTTGATAAATTAAAGCAAAATAAATTACAAGCAAAATATTAAATGAGATTTCATTTTGGACTGCAACTTAGACTTATAAGAAGCTATTTATGATATTAAAGGATTTGTTACCTATTATTATAATAATAAAAAACAACTCCTGACTTTGAAAACTAACCTATTGTAACATAATCATCAATCTTAGGTATTATATTTCAGGCAACATCTACTATGACCCTCACTCTAATAAGACAAATTGAAAACCTTTGATTGAAACCATTTTCTTATTTCTTGTTTTCCACTGGATATCTTCAGTTTGGACCCTATTATTATAAAGATCCTCTTATTATTATAAAGAAGAAAGCTAGGCTCTCTTCCTTCTCACCCTATAACACATGCTTCCATGTTGACACATTTCTCAAGAATGACAAAGCTTAAACATGGATTTAAAATGCCACGCCCCAAGGGGATTATCTGTCCCGATAATTACTTTGCAAAATGCTGCGTGTTATTTACATAGTATATGCAGTGAAAATCCTTATTGGCATAGTAAGAAACTAATCAGAGTACAAATATTTGAGACAAAAACTCTAGAAAAGGAAAAATTAAAGAGTTGAACACTGGGAATGAATAGAATTTCCTTCAGTAGACAGGCTACTTTGCTTTCATTGCCTCGGTGGGCCTGGTTTAGCAAATAACACAGCAGGACTGTGATATCTGGAATTATGATTTATGAATCTTTTGTTCCTCTGCTAAGGAGCACATGCCCCGTCTCCACTATAGCATCACTACCATGAAATTAAATTGTATCATGTTATTTAGAATGCCTTAAAGTACTGTAGTCAATACTAACACTCATTTATATGCAAAGAGTAACTGAAATAGCTTATCAGGGCAAGAACCAGAGATGTCTTACTGGTCAGTTATTTGATGTGAATTTATAATTTAAATGTATTTCAAATTTCTTAAGTATTCTAAAGGAATGAATTTTTACAAAACTTAGGTTTAGAGGAGAAATGCTAAGTAAGTGAACTTCCTGCCTTTTCAGACTTTATAATTCCACATGTCCATCTTTTAGCTCTGTTTGTGAGTTTATTAAAGTCCTCCTTACTCATCTTTCTTCAAATGTAATGTACTCTCTATGTAAATTCAATACATTTTCAAAATGTCAACTATGCACTTTATAAGCAATATAATATTTTGAAATGTTCCTATTCCTTTAATAGAAAATTGGATAATGGTCACATACACACACACACACACACACACACACACACACACACACGCACACACACAAACTGCTCTGATTACCCTGCTCATGGCTACATTTTTGAAAGAGTAAAATTTGTCTTTTTCCTGTATTCAAACTGCATTCTAATTTTTGTCCCATTGGTTATACTTTACCTCCTCACTGATCTCATTGAAGATTGGTGGAAATATTTAATGGAAGTTGAAAATTATTAAAATTAAATGAGATGTGGGTATTCAGGGGTTATGGAATTGTAACACATCTCTCTTCAGAGATCTTTGCCAAACAGTGAGCCACATAATCAAGGATATTTCATTTCTAGTGGAGAACCTGCCCTCATTCATTGTTATGAGTCTCTGATTCAAAAGTCTTTTCAGAGCCACGTGTACACTAATTTCTTCCTTTTAGATCTACTCCTCATTAACTTTATATTAGTCAGTTTCTTCATCATATTCCTTGCCATCCTTCTTGTTTTTGTCACATACTTACCAAGTCATATACTTAATGAGACTCAGTCTGTTGGATCATATGGTTCAAATGATTCAAAATTTAATCAAACCATCCAGAGATAGTATTGTATTGTGAGATACGCATGAGATTAACTGGGTTGAATTATTGGCTTTGACATTGGGAGAGTGTGTATGACATTAATAAATAATTGAATATCTCAAAATTTAAGATTGCCATAATGCTGAAATAATAATAGCAATTACCTAATACTCAAGGATGTTTTGAAAATTAGTAGCAAGTATGCCAGGTAATGTGTAAGTGCTTTAAATGAATTCTATCTGATTTTTTACAAACACTTAATATCTATTTTATGTATGAGAAAACCATGTCTTACAAAAACAAACACTTTAGAGCACAATTTTAATCCAGTAACTCCAACATATGTTCCCTTTATTCACCATACTTCCCCCAAATGAATGAGACAAGGTACCTGGAAGCATTCTACAAACAATAAAATGTTGTGAGTTTCTAATAATTTTTATTAGAAATAAAAATTATTTATAAGTTATAAATAATTATAAAAAATTTTTTATAAGTTAATCTTAGTGTGGGAAAACCTGGGCCTGAAGACATAAGATAACACCACGTCCTATTCCCTTACAAAACTAAAGAGTCTGGCAGTGATACTATTATTGAATCAGAGTAGCGACCCAGGGACAAAGTATAAAGCCAAAATCATACCACCAGTGATGTACTTCCTCCAACCACAACCTACCTGCCTACATTACCACCTAGCTAATCCATTTAAGTGGATCAGTTCACTGATTAGGTTACGATTCTCATAACCTAATCATTTCACCACTGAACATTCTTGCATTGTCTCACTCATGAGATTGTGGGGGACACCTCATATGTAAACCATAATAAGGCAGATGAATTTCAAATGACCTAAGTAAAGCTGATGATATATTTTTAAAAGATCAAAGAAGAGGTGTTTCACTAGGATTAAGAGACAATTACCCTTCCCATAATCTGATTTCTACTTTTTTAGGAGTAAATAATTCCAATATCATCTCCCTTTAGTAATATAAAAAATGTATTAACACTAGTTTTTTATATTTTTAAATTTGGTTCCATTTTGTATTTTTTACATATAATAATGATAACAAAATTAGTAGAATTGGGATATTTAAAGTAGTTAATTTATATATTACATTAGAATGTGTTTCCAATAAATAAGAAGATAATACAAAATATATTAAGAACACCATAAAGCTAATCTATCTAAAGTGTCATACTCTAGGCTAGAAGATCTATGATCTATTTTTCCAATTAATTTACATCAACTTCCAAATTAAATCCCAGAAAATGCTGCATGCCAGATCAACCCATGAAAATTATGAACGAGTAGTGTCAGTTGGTTTTCCTTTTCCGAATATAAAATGCTTCAATATACAGGATAGTGAGGCTTTCTTTCAATTCTTCTGAAAAGGTAAAAACAAAAGAAGAAAAGAAAGGAAAGAAACACAGGATTCATGATTTTCTGCCCCTTCTCATAAGATAGGGGCAGGTATAGGATTTGTTCTATTATAAATATTCATTTTTTCTATAGCAAAGATTTCATGTCTTATTTCATGAAGAAAATGTATAAAAGATGTTTAACAAAAAGGTTTTCCTCTTAGAAAATAAATTTTAGGAAATAAAATTATGTTCAATCTTGCAGATTAACAAAGACAATAAGAATATAAAGATTTTGAGGAGGTCTTCAGTTAAGAGATGAATTTACTTTTATTTTTGCCTAATTTAAGTTGCAAAGTTTTTTTTCACACAAAGACTACCACGTATCTGTCATAATTATACTAAAAGAAATGTAACTGGAAATTTCCTGACATATACTGTTATCTCTCTGAAATAAACTCTATGCTCCTAATGAATTTGTATTGCTTTTCTTTCCAGCGGACTGCGGAGGGCCTTTTGAACTGTGGGAACCAAACACAACCTTCAGCTCTCCGAACTTCCCAAACAACTACCCTAATCAGGCTTTCTGTGAGTCCATTTTTTTCTAGACCATAGTAAAGAGTTTATAAATCAAGTTTAGGTCACTTCTTCAAACAATAAAATAGGTTATAAATTTATCAAACATGGGCACATCCATCATGTCTGCCTATGTGATTGCTTAATATAAAAATAAGCATCAAAATAGCCACTACATTTTATATTTCATGCCAGGCAAAGTGCTAATGTCTAATACTATTTCAGTCAATTCTCACAGTTATTCTTTAGAAAAAGTTGCTATTATTATAATTCTAAATTAGAAAGTTGGATAAAACCAACAAATGAGGGAACTGTCTTACTCCTGGTACTTCTCTCTTATTCACTGTCTTTGCTTCTGCACATAATGTCTTAGCATGCATAACAAGTTTTCAAGTTCATCATACAAAGTCAATGAGAAAAATATCAAAAGTAAAGAGCCATTTGTGACATTTACACGTTGTGTAAATGTATACTAGTTCAATTAAGCAGACACCCAAAGTAATGTGATTAGACTCACAGTATTAAAGAGAAAATAAAAGGGAGAACAGCTGCAATACCCAAATTCTAGAGAAAATAATTTGCAAAAACTGCATAAAGGCTATCTTCAGGTCAATATTTTTACCTTGAAAAACTCATTGTTGCACTGAAGATGTGGATTCCCCAGCCCACCCTACAAAGATCCTACTTCAGTAGATCTGAGCTGAAAAACAGACATTTTTGTCCCATGATCATGCCTAATGAGGAATGCTAATCTAGTTATAGAATTATAACTAGAATGGAAAAAAATGTCCCAAAGGCAGTAGAAAATGCATTGTTAGAAAATATCAACCTTTCTTCCTTCAGATGATCAAGAGATAAGAAAGCATCACTTTCAAAGTCAAATATATTTATCTGATCCAATAAATAAATAAATAAACAGCTATTAATCTAATGTGACTTGTATAGGGAAACAGATTATTATCTCTACTTCACACTGCAGGCAACTTTTAAAGATCATTTGAAGAAAGTAATGATCTTAAAAATATCCAAAAACAGTGGGACATTGAAACAACATTAGTCAAAATAAATTAAAGTATCTATTTATTCACCTAAATATTTACTAAGTGCTTTATTTGTTAGGCATTGAAATAAGTAAAACAGGGAACATATATCATAATCTAGTAGGAAATCAGATAATGATTCAAGCATAAAATGTTAAAATAAGGGTGAACACAGGACATTATGCAGGAGAAACATGGAAGGGTATTTACATACAAACACAAAAGGCCATTACTATTTCTGACTCTCTAAGGAAAATTAAATAACAATGACAGCTAAAATGGAAAGTGTGAACTAATTTTGCACTATGTTATAGAATTTGAATTTCTTTTTCTGGATGCAGAAGGGAAATTTCAAACAGTTTACAGGAAAACTGTGTTAAAATCAAGTTTGCCTTTTAGAAAGATCTATCTGGCTACAGTGCCAAAAAAGAATAGTAAGGGAGAGGCATCAGCATCACCGATTGGGGAATGAGAGATGGAAGTGCTTTAACCTTTGACAGTAGCAATGGATATTGAAAAATAAATGGAATTCAAGGGATATATGAAGTTGTGTTGACAGGCATTAGCAAATGATTAGATACCATGAGAGAGACCACATTCAGGAAAATGTGAACTTCCTGTCTTGAATATCTGTGAATCTGTAGCAGCATTCACTGAGATAGGAAGAAGAAAAATGAGTTTGCAAAATAAATAATGCTCTATTCTCCTTGGATCTAATTGGACACAAGATATGTACATCCATGTACAGTAATTGGATAAATTTGTCTTTGTCTACTCTCCAATGAAAATGCAGAAAATAAAAACTTAGAAGTCATTACAAATACATGAAGTTTTATTCCTTAATTTGAATTAAAGCACTCCTACACAGGGAGAAAATGGCTTAGAACAGAATCTGAGGGTTACAACACTTTAGAAATCAATCTATAAACCAATATTTATAGATACTGATAATTTGGGTATCTTTCTTAAAATTGGATCACCACCATACATAATAAACACAAAAAAATAAAATAAATGTTAAAATTTACTTTTCCTGTGTATCATATCACACTTCAACATTTAATTTTCTTATAAATTTAGACGTGGAAAACTAAGTGAAATGAATCACAATCTTAATACCTTTAGATATCTATAAATTTCATACTGTAGTAGGTAAATGACTATTTGCTATATTTTATTAAAGTATTTTCATAAGAATAAAACAAATACAATTGTGGTAAATTAACTCAAATTTAACTGAAGGTTTACATAAATATTATTTACCAAAGCAATATATTTCCTAGTCAAAATTCAAGAAAAGGACAAGGGAGGGGAGGAAGAAAGTAAGGGATGGGGGAAAGGTAAGGGAAAGAAGGAAAGAAAGACAGAGAAGGAAGTTTGGAGTGTTGGTTTTCCTGGAATTAAAAAATATATATATCTTAAGCAATTTGAAATTTTCAAGACTGAAATTTTTAATGGAAATCAAAATAAGTGTATTATAAATTAAATGTTATTATTTATCATTTTTAAGGTGTTTGGAATTTAAATGCACCAGAGGGAAAGAATATACAACTTCATTTTCAAGAATTTGACTTAGAAAATATTGCAGATGTAGTTGAAATCAGAGATGGCGGAGAAGATGATTCCTTGTTCCTGGGTATGTATGCAATATGAAGACTGTAAAAGTCATACATCTTAGACATTGCACTGACTCAGTACTTCTAAATAGCTGTGCTCATTTTACAACTAACAAAATGAAAATATAGAAGTAGGGTAACTTGTTGAGTTTTAAGTGAAACTTTCAGTATGGGGCATGTTTGCAATGGTGACAAAATAACATTTATTATGAATATTCTTAGCCAACAAAGATTAATATTTTTGAGTCATTGATTCCCACTAGCTAGCATTAATTTTCTACAACAATCCCTATAATTCAGAGACTAAGCACTAAAGGTACCTATCATGTAGTTTTCTATGTATTCTGTATATATCAGATATGCATAAAAATAACTCCTAAACCCAGGGTTTATTTCATGCTAAAATATCCAAACAAATTGCATTTGTTACATAAAAAATTTTAATTATTTTTGGTTTACATTCATTATTATTTTCTCCTGCCATTGTCTCTAATACTAGCTCCTTCTATATAGGTATCTAGGAATGTCTCAAAAACTGATCTAAGTTGATTTTTTTTTCCTATTATCTATTATTTTTTTAAAATATGGGGGGAGTATGCTCTTCTAGAGAAAATTTTTATAGCTTTATCACAAAATACACGTGGAAAAATTAAAAGTCAAACATAGTTGTTACTAATACCAATTTTTGAGAAAGGAGTTTCTTATGCCAAGTCACATATTAAATTACGAAGATATTGAAGCATGTCAGTCAGCTTGAATGCATGAGACAACACAATTTGGGACTTAAAAGTGTTTTGTCTGAGTGTGCTTTGGACCCATTTTCATCATTTACTTTAAAATCCAGTCTGATATCCTTGCAATCAAAATACAGTTTTGTAAAACACTGCAGTCAATGGGTGAAGGCTGCACAGGAAGCTTTCCCATGCCCATGAAATATTCTTCAGAAAGATCTCACACAGTTCTAGAATGCAAGCCTCCTGTTAAAGGAATTTGAGAGTAACAGAAAGAATAAATAACAAAAGCCTTGGTGGAGAATAGATACTCAAGAACTGGAGAACTTGAAATTTGCTTTTCATATTCCCATTTATGAACATATTTTGAGAATTTTTTCCTTTTTACATCAAATTGTCTTTTTAATAACTTTGGTGTTCTCATGACCAAGAAAAATAAAAATTCAAAATTTTTTCTTTTACTCTTTATACAAATCATTGAAAAGAAAATAAGAATTCCAGAGAGAGCTCATTGTTTTCATATTTGTAGGTAGGATTTCTCTGAATCATTTTTAGTACTTCTAGCATATAAAATAATTTAAAAATGAATGTATCTTTTTAATTAGCTGAAGTATTATTTAGTAAAGAGTGTTTATAAAATCTGTAAAGCCCAGAGATTAGTAGGATATAGTTTTTAAAAACCACCATTGAAGTTTATTGTATGTAATCCATCCTTCAGATTACATTTATGATTCAACTTACAAAAAAAATATGAAATAAATGTGGACAAAAATTTACAAAGGGAGACTAGACTGTCAATTGTTTTATAAAACTGTTTTTAAAAAGCCAAATGATGATTTTTCTTGGCTAACAAGTTATTTAAACAGTGGTGGTGTTAAGCCAGATAATATTTTGAGTAATGTATTATGGAATCATAGAGCTTCAGAACTTCAAGTAATATTTTAAAAGATGGAGAAAGATGCTGGCTTCATGAAAGCAATGTCTAAAATATAAAGGAATGCACACATTTGTTCATATATAGCTGCTTCATGAGTGAGCTGTGGTGCATGTAGTCCTATGACCAGCCCTTGAATGTGAAATAAACGGTCTGCTTCTTTCTAGAGTCAAAGGTTTAACTGATTTTCTCATTTTCCTTTGGAGCAGCTGTGTACACAGGGGCTGGTCCAGTGAAGGACGTGTTTTCTACCACCAACAGAATGACTGTGCTTTTCATCACTGATCTATTGTTGGCCAAAGGGGGATTTAAAGCTAATTTCACCACTGGTTATCACTTGGGAATTCCAGGTAAGCAAAACTGCACAAGGTCCATCACTTTTGAAGCATAAAAAAATGAAAATATACAAGATTTCAAGGCCTAAATCACAACTTAGATGTTTGTATTCTAAGATATGTATCCTTCCTCATCTATATGATCATTATCTACATGTTCAAAACAGGAATCTGAATTGTTTTTCTACAGATCCACTTGCATTTCTTTGGGGTTTGCTAAGAGTCTTGAACTTTGCTCAATAAAAAGGGTCATGTTAAGCATTGAAAGTGTAGCAACTGCCCCTGTAAGGAAGGACTTTATCATGTTCCCTTGCCAGGATCATATTCAGAAGCATCAGGGAGACAGACAAGTGAGCTGTTGAAATGCCAGCAACATCCAATTAAAAAATTTAAACTCATCAACTTATTAGAGACAACCAGTATAAGGTGGCTGCAATAAAGGAATTAATACTAATATTTCTGATATGTGCAACTTTCTTATCTTGAACTTTTTTTATATACATAACACAATCAGCAGGAACAAACAAAATTGTGATCTACGTGTGTGTGTATAGACAGAGATGCATAGATTTATTTAAGTTGACATTTACACACGCACACACACACACACACACACACACACACACACACACAGAGGATATAGACATACATATACAGAATGATGTAGCTCTTTGCATTCAGTAATCTCCAGGGAAATTTTTTACAACTTTTGCCAATCAATTCAGGCTGTCATTTATCTTACACAGCTACTGCTCCACAACGCAGTGGCTCTGTCCAGGTAGAAATATATCAGAAATACAAAATACACATTACTTCCTACATTTCTCTTTTCCTCTGTAGGAGACTGGTCTATTTGTCTTTCATTGGAATATCTTTAAAAAAAAATAGACATGTTTGCATGCTTGATCCTCATCTTGCCTATTATCTAATCCTAAATCTTGCTGTGCAACTATATTTGTTTTCATCTGTTCCTCTACCCATAATGGCCTAGATCTTTCATCACATCCCTAGAACTTCTCTGCTTTTAGTTTTATTGCAGCTCAGAAAGTTCATCTTCACCTGGACTACCCTCTGGCCCTGGAAATAAACCACAATGTTGGTTATTACCAGTTATTTACTTAGGGATGGGTAGTTTGCCCAATCAACTAGTCTTCCTTTCTGGATTTTGTAATTGGTTTTAGAACAGTTGCTTTTGACTAACAAACAACAGTGGCACAAATAATCAAAGTAATCAATTAGTGAAATAAATGAACATAATGAAGCCAATGGAAAAACATATAGCACAAAAGAAATGAACACAAGGTCTTTAGAAAATTAGAATTTATCTAAAAATTAAAAACAACAAAAAGTAGAAAATGAAAAAAAAAGTTCATATAAATCGAAAAATGTACAAGAATATAATCGAAGAATGTTAAATAGTAAAGAATAAGATGCATTGACAAAAATATCAGTAACAATTTGTCTATATATATAAGCGGAATAAAATTCAGAAGAAAATTAAATTACTGCTTTGGAAATATTAATAAAGATAATTTGGTGAATGTCATTTTGAATTTAGTCATTAACCCTGTCCCTTGATAGTTTTGTTACTGCTGATTATATATTATTATACTATGATAATCATGTTTATCTGTCAAGAGTTTATCTACACTTTCAGTTTCTTTCTTTTTAAGATGTACCCTTTATTTTAATTTGATTCAACAGTTGATCCAGCTTATGATAATCATTTGATTTTTTGATGATATTTTTAAAGTATACACAAGTAATGGAAAGATGAGAAAATTTTAGTACTTAATTTATACTACTTTAAAATAAAAGATACTTTGGATGTTGTTTAAGTCAGCTTTTTGGTTGCTGTGACTGTAAGACCTAAACTGAACAATTACAGAGGAGGAAAAGGTTATTTATGGGCTCATGGTTTCAGATGTCTTAGGCCTGTTCCATTTCTTGGGCTTGGGAACTCTAGGTGAGGCTGAACATCATGGTGGAAGAGTGTGGCAAAGGGAAGCAGCTCACTTGATGATCATAAAGCAGAAAAAATCAGCTCACCAGATACAAATATATACACCAAAGCCATGCCCCAATTCCCACATCCTCCAGCTATACCCTGCCACTTAATTTAATTCCATCAGGGATTAATCCACTGATTAGGCCAAGGCTATAACTCAATCATTTCTCCTCGAAACCCTCTTGCATTGTTTCACACATGAAGTTTCTGGGGACACCACATCCAAACCATTACATTGTTTGATAAAAACCAATTTGTTTAATAGAAAAATAAATTTTAAAGAAAAGAAAAAGCAAAACATTTGCACCATTATTTTTACACCTCAAATAGTGAATCTGATTTTTAAAAATTAGTATATAATTTTTAGTGCCTGTCAGAATAGTTCTCGCTTAGCATCTATTTCCAATGTCAATTGCAACACAGCCTCCCTTCAGAAATTTGGAAAACAATGGTTGTCTTTAGCCAAAACAATTACCTGGGAAACTTCCACTACCAGATTACTCTCTGGCATAATAGAAGTCTTTGTTAATAATATGAACCTCATAATCTTCAGGTTAATGGTATAATTCAAAGACTCAGGTTAAAAATTACCTATATTTCCACAAAAAATTGCTACATAAAAATATAATGATGAATCCAAAAACAATAAATTATGGGAAAATAAGAATATTTGCAATAGGCATGCAGGAGATAACCCAAACCACAATCTGAAAATGATGAATATTCCCAAAGGAAAAGAATAGGTTAAAACTGACAGTGAAAGATACAATGGGGAAAAATAATACACTTTCTGGATCTGACTAAAATTACCTGAAAAAATTGTGAAGTTTTACAGTGTTTCATTTTTAAAAAAGTAATAGGCACAAATTAATGTTATAACATTTCCTACTTAAGTTTTACATTTTTAAGGAAATTTTTGTGAATTCTTAAGCAAAATAAAAATAATTATTCTCCTCAGGTATTAAAAAGGAAACAGCTTCACATTTAATGATTAACATGTGAAAAACAGTGATAGTTCTAAATTTTTAAGAAGATACTGCTACAAATTATAAAAAGTACAGGTATCAGTAATGTATCAGTAGAATTATGTGCTCTGGTATGCAAAGTATCATAAAATGGTGCAAACAAATATCTAGTACTTGTTCCACTAGAGAAGGGATATCCCCACATTTTTCAAGGACTTTTATCCTGAAACTAAATTTTAAAAGAGATATTCTGGTTTTTAAATGGAACTGAGTAATGAAACTGAAATAACTGAAATTAAAATACTATGCTCTAAAAAATAGGTAAGTGGATTTATTCATAAATCCAAGCACTTGTATGAATTATAGGGCATTTCTACATCTGCAAAATTGAAGGCACCTTGAAACACAATTTTAGAAAAATAGTAGATCTGTAAATTTGTATTTTAATTTGCCAATGAGAAGAGAGGACATAAATTAAGAGGAGAAATTCACCTGGAAAAATAATCAACAAATATATTTTAAAAATGTTCATCATCTCTAGTAATCAGAGAAAAGCAAATGAAAACTACTCTAAGATTTCATCTCACTCCATTCAGAATGCAGCTATTATGAAGACAAACAGCAGTAACTGTTGGTGAGGATGTGGGGGAAAAGGTACACTCATACATTCCTCGTGGGACTGCAAATTGGGGCAGCCAATATAAAAAGCAGTATGGAGATTCCTTGGAAATCTGGGAATGGAACCACCATTTGATCCACCTATCCCTCTCAGACTGTACCCAAAGGACTTAAAAATAGCATACTATAGGGACACAGCCACATCAATGTTTATAGCAGCACAATTCACAATAGCTAAACTGTGGAGCCAACCTAAATGTCTTCAGTGGATGAATAGATTAAAAATGTGGCATATATACACAATGGAACTTTTCCCAACAGTAAAAGAGAATAAAATCATGGCATTTTCAAGTAAATGGATGACATTGGAGAAGATAATGCTAAGTGAAGTTAGCCAATCCCCAAAAAACAAATGTCAAATGTTTTCTCAGATATAAGGAGGCTGACTCAGTAGGATAGGGAGGGGGAGCAAGGGAGGATTAGATGAAGTCTAGATAGGGAAGAAGGGAGGGAGAGAAAGGAAGGAAGCAAGGGATTAGCAAGATGGTGGAATGTGATGGACATCATTATCCAAAGTATATATATGAAGACATGAATTGGGTATCAACCTAGTTTGTTTACAAACAGAGATATAAAAAATTGTGGTTTATATGTGTAATAAGAATTGCAATGCAAAAAAAAGTACATGTATAAAGACATGAATTGGTGTGAACATACTTTATATACAAGATATGAGAAATTGTGCTCTATATGTGTAATAAGAATTGTAATATATTCCACTGTCATGCATTAAAAAAAATTAAATCAATTAAATAAACAATCAATTAATTAATAAATTAACTAAAAGAGAAGAATGACTTGAGAAAAGGAAGATAAGAACAAGTGTCTTGAGTAAAAAGTACTACAGTTGCTGATTTTTATTCATTTTTTATTATTTTTTAAATATTTTTTAAATATTTGCTATTCATTTTTATTATAAAATAAAAACAATAGCAAATATTTTGAAAAAATATTACAAACAATTGTTATTCAAAGTATAATCCCAAATTATATCATCTATTGCTCTTAACATAAAAGAGATACCAGGTTTATAGTATTAAGGGTTCTTTGTACTTTTTTCCATACAGTGAGATTTCAGTGATTTCTATTTTGTAATTTATGAAATAAATTATTCAAAAAAAATTCTTGATTGAAGCTAGAATGGAATCATTCATGCTCATAACTGGGTGATCTATATGTGATAGCTTCATATCAAAGAAAACATTCAGCCTTTGTTTTTTGAGATTGGCTTATTTCACTTAGCATTTTGTTCTCCAACTCCATCTATTTTCCTGCAAATGCTATGATTTTATTCTCTTTTAATGCAGAGTAAGTTTCCATTGTGTATATATGCCAAAGTTTCCCTATCCATTCATCTACTGAAGGGCATCTGGGTTGGTTCCACAATTTAGCTATTGTGAATTGTGCTGCTATGAACATTTATATGGCTGTGTTCCTGTAGTATGCTGTTTCAGATATAAACTGAGGATGGGATAGCTGGGTCAAATGGAGGTTCCATTCCAAGTTTTCCATGGAATCTCCATACTGTTTTCCAGATTGGCTGCACCAATTTGCAGTCCCAGCAACAAATGTATGAGTGTGCCTTTTTCCCACATCCTCACCAACACTTATTGATGTTTCTATTCTTGATAGCTTCTATTCTCACTGGAGTAAGATGAAATCTTAGAGTAGTTTTGATTTACATTTCTCTAAATGCTAGCAATATTGAACATTTTTTTCATATATTTGTTGATTGATTCTATAACCTTTTCTAAGAAGTATCTATAATGGTGATGCGGTTGGGGAGCATGGGAGAAATGGAGGAACTTTAGATAGGGCAAAGGGGAGGGAAGGGAAAGAAGGAGAAAAGGGGGTAGAAATGAGTTAGACATCATTACCCTACATATATGTATGATGACACGAATGGTGTGAAAATACTTTGTGTGCAACCAGTAACTTGAAAAATTGTGCTCTATATGTGTAATATGAAATGAAATGCATTCTGCCATCATGTATAACAAATTAGAATATAAACATATAATTTAATAAAATAGGTTATAGCTTCAAATTCCTCCTGGAGCTGAGATAGATGCTGTTAGAAAAAGAGGGCATCAAGCTGTCATCAGTATAGTCTTTTTCCATCAGACTTCTTGACACCAAAAGACTGTAAACCAATTACAAAAAATGGACTTGGTGATGAAAGATAATCAAGCTGGTGATAGAAAGAGATTAGCACACATATCTATGTATACAGATGCTCTACCCTGGTGATCATTTTTAAAAAGTAGATATAAAGGGTATTGTGAATTCTTTTGAGTATTTATGTGCTTGATTTACCATCTGAGACATTTTAGAAATCCTTTCAAGGCATTCAATGGAGATATAATATAATCATGTAATGTATTTTATATCTTTTACTTATCCTATTTTAAACATTTCCACTTATATTGAACAAGAAAAATATTTATAACAGGTACTTTATTGAGATAACTGTCCTATAATAGTAGACTCATTGCTCTTTCCTAATAATCAGAATCAGTCTAAGGAATTGAGTACTACCTATCAAGCAACTTGGAAGTGCCAAATGATTACATTTAGGGATTTGAAGTCCTCCCTGGATTGTGTGGCATGTGCCTTAGAGACCAGTTTAAAGCCATTTAAAGTCAAGCATATGTTGACTAAATGAGGCAGGGCTACAGGAGACTTCATAAAGACAAGATAGGGAAATTTGATTCTTAGCAATATTTCTTTTTCCCCTCTCTCACCATGAACATAAAACTATCAGAAATAAGATTTTGGAGTCCAGAGAGAGTTAAACTGTTGGATTAAAGACTTCTTAATGAAGCTGAACTGCTGTATGTTGCAGAGAATCAAAATCAAGCTTATGCATGCAAGGAAAATTTTAAAATAGCTTATTTATACCTCTCCTCAGATGTTATACTTTCTGTTCACTTCAGCAACAATATATTATTTTGTCGCATTCAGCATATTTTAAAATCAGTTCATTCAGCCTGCAGAAACAAGTTATTTTTCTCTGTGTTCATAAGGTATAATACTAATAGCTTTGGCTAAAACACAAAAATGAGTTATAATATGTATTTTCATTTAAAATTGTATTCAATATTTAAATTTATTTCTACTTAGCTCATTTTTTTCAATTACATATACCATGACTACTCTAGTCAAAGAGTAAATTACACATAAATTTATCAATGATTAAATTATTGCATTGAGTCATTTTTTACATAATTATTTTAATAAACAATGAAAAATATGATGAGATCATTTAAAATAACTAATGATGACAAACATTCTACAAGCATATTAAGGTATTTGATTATGGGCATGGAATTAGTACTCTCAACTTCTTAAAATAAATATAATATACATCAAAATACGGATTTAAGAAGGAATATATACATATTTGAACATGTGTACCCAGTTTTAAACCTCCCTGTTTTCTGAATAAAAATTAATACTAAAAAATAAAATATAGTTTCAGTTAAAGTATTAATATCTACCTGTAGAATATGTAATAATCTTTGTCCATTTGTCATCTCACTAATCTGGTTAAAAATATGTGTTTGTGAAACAAATTGGTAATTACATTTACAAGAACATCCCTAATAGTATTATTTTTGAGAGATGAAATCCACTTTCCTCATGGTATCAATGTTTGTACAAAAAACCAGCCATGGCTTCCTAAAAACATTTTTTATTAAGATAAATTAGATTTGTTCTGAAAAAGTACAGAATTTTTCAAAATCTAAAGTATACAGATAGCTTCAATTATTATTGTAAGATATCAGTAGGGAAGGAGTAGGCATATTTTCTTGTTTATATGGTTATTTGGAGGGGAAAGTAATGCAACCAGCACATAGAATGAGACTGTTAACTTTAAAATATCCTCAAAAGGAGAATCTCTTTTAAAATATTACTGTTTTGATATTAATATTATCTATTGAGGATTCACTGTATTTGTAAGCAAAAATAATTTTAAAATTAACTTTCATGGTATATTTAAGACAAAATTAATAATTATTCCTATTTGACATTCTAGGAAACTGTCTCAAAAAGATTATTTTATTTGCCCAAGGTCAAAAAAATACAAAAGAAAATGGCTAAACTGCAGCTCAGAAAAAGGTCATATGATTCCAGAGCCAGTATTTTAAACACTATTCAAATTTAAATGAACAAATTTTGCCTTATAAATTTATAAAAATCAATTTTTTCAAATCACTAAAATCACCATCAATCAATTGCCTTAAATGTAAAACTACATAGTTTTGTAATAGCAGTTTAAAAAGTACCTTATACTTTATCAACCATGCTGATTTCTAGCCTATCAATCATTTAACATATATTAGTCTCTTTAATGTTCAACAAATATCTACTAGTTTACTATTGCATGTAATTTTGCCAAGTCTTGAGCTTACAATGAGGAAACATGGCAAATTGGATTTTTATCTCTTACATTGTATATTCGGCTTTTAGAATGACTGGACCCAATGAAAGTATAGACAAAGAGATCTTTATTTGTTCCCATCTACTTTATTTAAAATCTCCCATTTTTCCCCCTTGATATTTCAGGCAGATCTCTTCACTTTTCTGCTTACTTCAGGCATTAAATTATCTTAACTGAATACCTAAGAAAACTTTAATAAAATGTATTATCAAGAATAGCATCAAGTGTTCATATCATCTAATTCAAACATTCTTTAATCTTCCAACTCAGGCGTTGTGGAATATAGTCGTTGTCTTTGGAGATTTCCCTCTTTGCCCCAGACTACAACATAAAGAGTTCACTTCCAAGATCATTTCTTATAATGCTACACAATTCTGAATCGCTAAGGCTCCCCACCTCTACCTCTGTCCAAGATCCAGTCCTGGACATCTTTGTATTACAGTCTGGTTGTCCCAAAAGGCTGCTATTGCCCTGGGATGTGCACATCTTTCCCAGTTTTTAGATGACCAACTTTCTGACTTCTAAATTCTTTACATGGGAATTGATCATCAATATTTACACAGCTTTCTTCTCACAAACCTAGGAAACTAAAGTCATCATCTTCTGTGAAATTTTGTAGTTAACCTAAGTTTAGTATGGGAATTTTCAGAAGTTGGTCATGAAATCAGTTTATCTGGTTTTCACCAGCTTTCCCTGTTTTGGTATGGAATGGATGGAATGGGATAGAATAGAGTGGAATAGAATAGAACAGAATGGGATAGGATAGAAGAGGATAGAATAGGATTGGATAGGATAGGATAGGATAGAATAGAATAGAAAATTTATTCAGTCACACAAACACACATTGATGCATGTTCTGGAGTTATGATCAAAATTATTCAAACTAAAGTTAGCATTTAAAAAAATCTGAAAGTTTTTGTACTTGTCCCACAGGTTCTGTAGTATTATAAACTTATCTGGGGAGTGGGATTCTGACTTCCTTTTTCTGGGCAACCCAATATGAATTGGTTCCCTTAGGGAATTCCACACATGGTTTGCTGTATGGCACTTTTCTTCCCTCCCCCCACAGGAGGGCACTCTTTCAAGATCTAAGGCTAGTCAGTCTTTAGTTTGTTTGTTTGTTAGTTTTTCAGAAATAAACATAAACAAAGAACAGTGATCCACTTTGGGGTAATTTTTTAATTTTTAATATCTATAAATAGGTGATTAATATCGATAGTTGACCAATCCATTTGTGATATTCTGTTATTGTTGTTTTGTGTATTATGTAGATTTACTATATCACTTTATAGTATAAGATATTAATTAATGCTCTCAGATATAGGTTTGCAAGCTATATTCTAAACAGAAACAGTTCCTTTCAAGTACTATCATAATTTGCCATCATAAATTGAGAGTCTAACAGAAATGATGAAGAAACATGTATCCCAAACCTCTTAGACAACATTTAGAACTGTCCCACAAACTCAGAAAAGGAGATGCCTGTTGTTTCATGAACACTTCCTTGAAATCAGATGTATTGGTTTGACACTACTTGTGAAGCAATTTGTGTTAACTAAGCATATGGCATTTTTAATGTCAAAGCTGGTTCTGTCATGTGTGTGACAACGGGCTGATGTTTGAGGGGCCTAAATGCAGTGGGTATACCAAAATCATTTACTTGCAATATCCTTGCCCTGTACAATAAACATTCTTTCTACACAGAGCCCTGCAAGGAAGACAATTTTCAGTGTGAAAATGGAGAATGCATTCCCCTGAATAATCTCTGTGACAGTCACCCACACTGTACAGATGGCTCAGATGAAACACATTGTGGTAGGTCTTGTTTTTATGAAAATACTCATATGACTTTTGCTTCTGAATTTGGATCCACAAATGTGAAAGGGAGATCATGACTGTACTTGTCACATTGTATTTTGATGTTTTTGAGTGTGAACACCTTCCAGTGATTTTAGCACTTCTGTAACATTCTGGTTTAGGAGAAAGTTAATATGCTGGCCTCTGTTTTTTTGTTTGTCTATTTAAACTAGGCTAAATTTAATAATAATAAGTCTGGGACAATCAATCCTCATAGATAAGCAAAACGCCACAGATTCAAGATACCAAACAGACGCTTACTCCCACTTATAGTAACCGTGTGTTTTGTCCATTGCATACAAAGAACAGAGGCCTTGCTTTGTACATACAGCCCAGTCCCCTTGGAGATCACTGTAGCAATATAAATAGCAGATTATTTTCTATGTATTATTTTTATTTCTAAGAAAATATTTAATGTATATCATATATATTTATATACACACACACATACACACACACACACACACACACACACACACACATATATACCATTTTCTACAGACTAACTAAGCCCAGTAAAAACACTCCAATAATAAAGACTGACTCTACTTTAGCTATGATGAAATTGAGTTTTAGGGAAATTATATGGCTGCCAAAAGGTCACACCCTTAAGAGGGCTAAAACTATATTTTCACCTAAGTCTAATTCTAAAGTCAATACCTTATGCTTTTCAGAAGAATAAAATATAAACAACAAATACAATGTTGAATATGTAGTTATAAACCATGGCTGATGTTTGTCTTGTTTGATAAACTAGCATAGTTTTCTCTAGTCCCTACCTAGGCATGAACACCCTTAATATTCTACCAAAATGTTGGTGAGACATTGGGGAAGATGACAGCACTAAACAGCAAACCAGCAAATGCAAATAAAATAAAAGTTTTAGGAAAAGAAATATGAATGAAAAGTGTCTAAAATTTTTCCTGAACTTGGGTTTTCTTTGTATAAGAGACAAGTTTCCAAGGTATGCTCTCTATAAATAACTGTATTTTCTGTTTACTGATATGCAATAGACTTGCATATCTCTACTGCCTCCATTTTTTTTAGTTATATAAAAGAACAAAATTAAATCAATTAAATCCATGTTTCCAACTTAACACCCTTCAACATACTCTTAAGGAAAACTACAATCAAATTCTAAAGTCCAAATCTTAAGAGCATTGCACATTTTATTTAAATGTTATCATTTATTCTTAGTAACCTAGGTCAAAGTGACCCTATCTGTAATGTAATCTCTTTAATACATCTGAGTGTCATGTTTGTGTGTTATTTTTTTTAAAAATTTATAAATTAGATTATAATTTTATGTATTTATGGGGTACAAAGTGATGTTATGATATATATATATATATACATACACAATATGGAATGATTAAATCAAGTCAATGGACCTATCCCCATCACCTCAAATAACTATTATTTTTTTTGGCAAGAAAACTTTGAATTTCCTTCTTAGAATTTTGAAAATATCCAGGACATTATTGCAGCCTCCATGCTGTGCAATAGGTGTCAAAAACCTTCCTCCTATCTGAATGAAATTTTGTATATTTTTGACCATTTTCCCATTCTATCCATCCTCCACTCTCTGGTAACCACCTTTCTATCTTTTGAATCTTTAGTGCGTCTTTTCAATGGAACAATGAACAACAATGGTTTGGTGCAGTTCAGAATCCAGAGCATATGGCATGTAGCTTGTGCTGACAACTGGACCACCCAGATTTCAAATGATGTTTGTCAGATGCTGGGACTAGGGTAAGTAAGTCTACTCAGCTATCTTTTAGAAATTCTCAATCTCTTTGGCCTGGCTCAGTGATGCACGCTTATAATCCCAGCAGCTCAAGAGGCTGAAACAGAGGATTGCTAGTTCAAAGCCAGCCTAAGCAATGGCAAGAAACTAAGCAAATCAGTGAGACCCTATCTCTAAATACAAAATAAAGGCTGGGGGTGTGGCTCAGTAGTTGAATGAGTTCGATACTAGATACCATCCCCCAAAAAAGAAAAAGAAATTCTCAAATTTTTGCTGATATCAAATTGGATTTATTTGAAACTAATTAAAGTTGTAAATTTTAAAATATGCATGAAAGGAAGAAATAAAAATATCAACTAAACCGTATCCTCAAATAATAACTACTGCTAATAGTCTTTTCTATTGCATAAATAAGTATACATAAATATATTATACACAATGTGTTGTGTTCTATAGCCTACTTTCAAATGAGTACTATTCATTTTTCTAGATTATAATTTTTAACAAAATGAAAGACAGTTAACTTTTGGTATCTTTAGACATCCCATGGATAGCAAACTCTAAAAATGTTCAAGTCCCTTGTATAAAATAATGTAGTATCTGCATGTAACCTTTGCTCTTCCTTCCATATACTTCAAATCATCTCTAGATTACTTATGGTACCTAATACAATATAAGCAATGTGTGAATAGTTGTTATAACATATTGCTTAGGGAGTAATAACAAAACTCTGAGGTCTGTAAAGGTAAGAACCAAGCTGTGATAACTTTCATCTCTATTACATATACCTGAGACAACCAGTTTATAAAGAGATAAGGTTTATTTTGACATGCACAAAGGTTGTTATTCATAATTAATCAGTTCCATCGCTTTTGGCCTCTGGGGAGACAGTATATCATGAAAGGAACACTTAGCATAATAAAATTGCTTTACTCATAACCTAGAATGCAAAGAAGGACAAAGATGAGGTCTTGCAGTCCCCTTCTAGGGTGCTCCTCAGTGACCTGGAGAACTCCCAGTAGGCTCTACCACTTAGTAGTAGAGCCATCTCTGAACAGCACCTCCCTGGGGACTAACCCTCCAATACACAGAGCTTTGGAAAACATTTAAGACCCAAACTATATCACATATCTATTTTTGTTGCTGTGGGTCACTGGCTACCTCAGTCACAGCAGGTGTGGGGGACATGGAGTCAAAACACATACAATGGGAGCTGGCAGGTGGCAACCTCAGCAAGCTCGGAAGTGATTACAATTGATGTAGGGCATGGGTAGGGCCGCATCCTCCAATCATACACAAGCAAAGCAGGTTATACAACATCTAGAAAACAATTGTCTTATGATTAATGTCACCACACTATGAAGAAGCTCTAAATATTGCTACATGGTGGAAGGCAGTCTGGAAGGATCCTTGTTGCTATGAAAGGGGGGCTTTATGAGTTAGGGGAATCATGCCCTGAGGCCCTTGCCTCTCGGTTCCCTGGCAATACTGACCTCAGTCACTGAGGCTATGTTTTCTCAGATGGCTCCCTAGGGCAGAGCGCCCCATCCTGCAGGTGTTCCTGTCAGGCCTGTATGAGCCTAGGTTTTTCAAGCACTCTGAGCTGCTCATAGCTGCTAGCTGCAAACCAAAAGTTACTCCTACATATTTTATTCATTATTGTTTACATCAAGATTAATCCTTGCCTCAAAAAAATAGGTGCAAAGTAAATGTTCATTAAGACAATAAATTATTCATAATGTGTCCATGTATGCACATATAAATATATATACATCTACCTAGCAAAATGCATACAAAATATTGTCCAATTATAAATTGTTTTTTTCTTCCTGTCCTAAACTGTTGATTTTTTAACATATTCTAAAAGATATAAAGAAAAAAGGAAATAATCCAAGAGTGTATATGTGTATACACACATAAGCATTTAATAGATATCCCCAATATCTCTAGTTCTTCCAATCAAATGCAATTGATTGCCTTGTGTATAAGGGACTTTTCTTTCTAATTGACTAATTTATATAGCAGAATCTTAATGTGGCACACAAGTTTCCAAATTTTGTTTCAAATTAGTATTGTAACTTTAGCTTTGTTTGAATCTCAAAACATATTTTCACTAGAAATAGCCTTATATGTAATAGTTAAGTCTCTAGGCTAACACACAAAGCCTGGTTAATTCTAGTATACTGAGAAAATTGTATTCTATACCAGTGCCAAGATAATACACAGCCACTACATGTAAACAGTTTTTATCATTGGAAACTATGCTGAGATCTTACTTAGAACGTTAGGAGTGATCCATAACTTCTTGTACGTGGACTTGAAGTTTCCAGGTTTCCTTGCCTCTCCAAATTCTGTGCATTAAAAATGGGAACTCCTCCATTGAAGGCCTCATATGAGTGATAATAGCCTTATCCAGAAGGCAATTTTTGTCAAGAACAGAGTTCCGTTATGTAAATAATTATTGATTTAGTTTATGTTTATTAGTACTAGTCAGAAACTTTCTGTACTTTAGATGAGCATGTGTGTTTGTGTAATATTTTTTCTATTATGTTTCACATTGTATTCTCACAAAAACCCTTTCAACTTGAGGAAGAGGATCAGGCAAGAGTCTGGGAAGAGGGTGGGTTGTAGGAGGAATACTGAGTCAACAAAGCACTGAAACTGATAGTCTATTCTCACTTCAAGTGGAACACTGGGTAAGTGGCATTGATTGCAGTTTCTGCCTTTAACATTGACTTTAGTTCAACAGTGAAGTCAGAGAGGGGAGACCCTAGGAAGTGCTTTGCTTCTGCTGCTCAAGTTGTCTGTAATGCTAAGGAGCTCTGTGTTGCCCACTTTGTAAAGATTAAGCTAAGGAGATTGGTAACTTGACCTCTCTCCAGATGGCTGCATTAGAATGTTCTGGATGGTTGAACTTTCATTGCCCAAGAGCCTTGTGTCTCAATTCACCAACTTCCTAAACATCATCAGTTAATTATATATACAGTGGCTCTTTTCAATGTGGCTTGTGAATCAGAGCTAAACTGCTTCTTAGACCACGTTTGGGATTAAGATTAGTCACTTCTTTGCAAAGGTCAAACTTACTTTGAAAAAGAGTGTTTTCAATAAATTTAAATGAAATATGTTAAATGGTAGGGCATAATGCTAAATCCTACATTCATATGATAGAATGTAGAAGAAAGAATATATCTTCACTACATTTCAACAGTACATAAAATAAATATATTATTCTTATTACTCCTGGATTAGAACTAGTATTAGCAATGAAATTGTGTCATGTTCGTGAATGAATAAGACATGATTTTTGTTGTAAATGCTTATGTGCAGGTGGGGGGGGAGCGCGGGTAGAAACATAAATAGAGAATCACAAGGTAATGTGATAAACACAATGTGATATAAGACAACCTAACTCACTTTGGTCGTATTAGGGAAGTCTTTCCAGAAAATGACCTGACCTCAATGGATGAAAGTCAGTTCCGTACAACCGTGTACTATTTATTTATGTTTCTCTTTTCCCCAGTCAGAGTCTACTTTCTAGTTCACTGACCTTATTTCCTGTGGAAAATACCTTCCAGCTGGAGACAGGGACAAAGAGCTAGGTTTGTCAGCATAAGAAACAAGTGGTGTTTTCTACTGTCTTAGACACAGTATTTTTGATGAAGGCCAGGCACTCGCTTTCTTCTGAAATGAGTCAGGTAATTTCTGCAAAGACTTTAATCTTTGACCCTGTGCTTGCTCATTAAATAATCTCCATAGTGCTCTAATAATTGAAAATAAGTTGTAGCCTTAATGAGAATTTGTCTAGACTGGTGCATGGTAACTGAAAGAAAACTTAGTGAGTTTAAATGATGTGTGTTTGGTACAGTGGAAAGTAATTTAGGAGTCAACTTATTAAAAAGGCACTGCAGTCTCTCAAGATTATTTATGCAGATAGGTTTTGAAATGCAATTCCCCACAGATTCTAGTAAATCACATGAGGCAGATTTCATCAGCCTTTACTTTTTTATATTAAACATTTTAATTCCCTTCCATTTATAGCATGCATAAGTAAAAAGTACTTTATATAACGTTTTTATGTCCTTTATCAGAATATGAAAGGAAACATTTTATACTGAGGCAAGAATAAATGATAGTAATTTTTTTTGCAATGGTATTTTCTAGGAAAGAACACTACCCTGTTGCTGAACCAATTAATGAATGATGCAGTTGACTTGCCTTGCTTAGCTTTTAAAACTAGAATAAGCCATCAGTTCTGTAAAACTTCAGAATCTAGAAAATACTCATGGATTAAAAAGAGTGAATTACTTGTATCCTAATAATTCTATAAGGACGTGATGTGATATTTTTGAATCCCACAATAGTCCTGTGCAAGATAGCTTCATGTGACATATCATAAAGGTCCATTAGATTCTCAACCCTGACTAAGAAATGGACCAATTTCAGTGTTCTTTCATTGTAGACATGTTTGTGAAATATCGGAGGAAAGGATGAAATGGTTCTTTTTAAAAAGAAAATAATTAGAGTTCTTTTTAAACATCATAATAAATTTGTTTCCATAATTTAGCACTGGGTCCTGGAAAAATAAAAGTAAAACTGCTATTCTATGCTACTTAAGAAATCAGTGGGCAAATAGCCCTCCTGTTCCTGCCTATGATTTTTGTCAGTGTCTCCTGAGTTTTCCACTAGGCCTTAACATATGACAACTCAGAACACAAAACAAGGGCAAAAAATGGAAAATATTAGAAAAATCGCAACTATTCTCTTTGATATTAAACAACTCATTTTGGCTTTGTTGCTTATTTTATATGGGAACAGATAATTGAATTTATTTTTACTTTTAATTCATAACTTCAGCACCAGAAACACTTTATATTTTTTACCAAGGTACTTTGGTGCGGTGGGGTGGGAGAAGCTGTGAGCAAGTTCTGTGGTGGAACAGAACATATGTATTTACTGGATTTAAGTGACTAATAAAAAGCCCCTCATTTCTGTAAATAACAAATTATAACTCTGATTTACTTTCCTATCTTAAAATTAGAAATGTACCAATTAAAATTAACTAAGGAACAAATAGTAGTAAACTACAGTAAGTTTTACAACTCTCTAAGATAATCTTTGATAGGTTTTTTTATCTAACAAGACTAGTAAAAGCACACTGGTTCCGTAATTATATCTGCCATGGCCAAGATAATGATAGCAAGTATACCCTGACTTGTAATCCAAATGATACATCAGCTCCTGGATGTAGCACCTAGTTATAAATTAGAATTCTCTGATTTGGTTTGCAGACACTGGTATACGAGGTGATCAAAATCAGTGGTTCTCACCAGCAACATTGAATCTGCTTGGAATCAGTTATTCAGATTATGGAACCCCATTTCACACCTAGAGTACAGTACAAAAAACATGATTTAATAAACCCTTCTGATGCATGCCAAATTTGAGAACCATTACCTATGGTAGGAATTCTTAACCTTCCCTTTGTGTCATGGACACTTTTATAAGTCTGGAGAAACTCTCCAACCTCTTCAGTGATTCATATATTTAATTGTATAAAGCAAAACACACCTAGTCACAAAAGAAATTAATTGCATTGAAAAATAATTATCAAAATATTAAAATATGATATGGTAACATACATTTTAATGAAAGTATTAAATAAGATACACTGGTTGTTTGAATAAATAATATCAAAGATAAACATAAATTATACATAATTTACATATATATTTATAGATATACATATATACACACACACACATATATTGAATAACTGCAATATGATAGAAAGATATCTTAAGTTCGTTTTGGTGACAATATCATAGGTGCTGCCAATAACATTGTGATTAGGCACCGTGTACTAGAAGAAAAAAATCTAAATTTCAGTTATAAATTTGTAAAAATAAAGATGTAACTATTTATTACCCAATTACAAACTTCCATAATGTTATCATGAACTACCAGGGGTCCTATAGGAACCAGGCTAAGAGGATAAGGACCTTGGTTTCAGTGAGACCCAGGGCTCTTACTTTCTTTTTTTTTTAATTGATACACACTGTTCACACCTATATTTTAAGTTTGGAAATGCAGATTTTGCAAGCAGCAATACAAAAGTGTTAATGAAGAATGCATAATCTATGAAAATATCCCTTCTACCAGTACATTTCTAAATGCAAGACTGACTACCATATTTGTTACTTCTGGGAGGCTAGAAGTCTCTCGCTTTCTAAGAAACCCAGGTGACTCTAACACAGTAGTTTTCTCTTATCTAAGGAATCATGATCTTTGTGCACTTGGTTTGATATAAAACGTACTACATTGTAGTTTGATTTCATCTGAATAAAACAAAGCAACACAATACAAACCTCAAAAAACTCTTTTTATACTGCCACTAGATCTAAGAACCCTATTGAGAATAATAGTGGACTTAATTCAGGGGGTCCCTTAGCTTGTAAACTCTGACATTAACTTTAATTTTCTGGAAATGTTACTCCCACCCTCATAATAGATCAAGAGAAATGGAGAGTTTAGGAAGATCCATATAAGAAAGATTTCGTTAAAGAGTAAAACTGTCCATAGCTAGATTTTTACCAAAGCCTATATTGCTGTTATATATTTTTTGGGAAAACTCATTCTTGATTTCACCAACTAAATATATAAGAAAATATACTACTTTGACTTAGGAGTTTCTTTTCTATGAAAGTTGCTTATTTGTACTAATACAATTCAGGGAAAATTCTCTTTGTCTTGAATTTCTATTTGAGATTACACTTTTTAATGGGTATGTTGACACCTCAAACAGATTGATGCAGCCAGGGAATTACTGAGAATATAAATGATACATACAAAAAAAAGAGAAAGAAAAGCTTTTATGTTTTGGTATAATTATGAATTATATACCATTAATTTTCTGCAACATTTAGTCTGCTACATTGACACAAGGAGAGAGTTTGTTTTTGCCTAAGGACAACTCCACTGAGCATTTCCTATAAGCCTGTTCTAAGGGAGAAAGAGTTTTCTACATTATAAAACAGAAACAGGTAAGAGGAAAAAACTTCAGTCTTGTGAAATTTATAACAAAACCTTCTTTATTCATCCTACTTCTCTTCTAAAAAGTACTTTTAAGGCACCACCTATTATTAATGCTGTATGTTTTCTGAGACAAAGGATAGTTTTAAATAAAATTGATGAAATCCAAAGGAAAACAGCTCTTTCCTCTCTTGTCTTTAATTTTCTTTTACTTCCTTATTTTTTCTTTCTTCTTTACATCTTTATTGGTCACCTTCTCTTCTCCATCATTTCCTCCCATGTCCTTTTCTTCATACCCACTTCCTTTAAAAAATACACAGATATCCATGATGACAGCATATGCAGTACAATTAACAGAGTAATACATGAAATTAAAGCCCAAAGAAATAAGGATACAAATCTAGGAAACATAACAAGATTATTACAATGGTACCATTCATGTCTGAGATTCCTGGAAACCCACTCATTAAGGAAAACATTGACATCACATTGCCACATCTAGTGAGGCCAAATTTGAAGTTCTGGTGAGGGGCAATGGTGATTAGAAAAATAAAAACTCACACAGGCTGATTTTGAAGACAAATAGCTGAGATAAGGTGGAGTGCTGCTCTCTGATGGAGCTATCTTTATTTACATATGTTTTATTATCAGGTTAAAGACTATGCAAGCATAATTCTTTGTACTCAGAAAGTTACAGAACTGGAAACATCTATGCAGCTTTTCAGCAGTTGCAATCCACAGTTGCAATGTTCAATGTTAGGAGCTTTGTGTAGCACTCAAAAAGGTCCATTGTTTAAAGTTGCTGTTGAGCGGGCAGGTTCAGGGGTAGCAGAGCTGGTGAAACACTGTATTGTCTAGCATGAAAATTCCTCTATCCCCGGGAGCTATGTGCCTGAGATCAAGGTTGAAGCTGATAAGACTCTTCTTCAGAGCCTCCTCATGTGGGGCATTACCAAAGAAGCTAGACATCCTATGCCTTTGCAGAGACACATTCTTAGGTACCAGGCACGCCATAGCCATGTAGATTATCAGAGACCCCCAATCTCAGTCATTACTCTCCCATATTCTGCCACAGCTCTCCATGTCACATAGCTTTCATGATGAGATAAGAAATGGTACTAATTCCACCCAGTCTGGTGGCATATGCCTGTAATACCAGTTGCTGTACAGTCTGTGGCAGGAGGCCCGCAAGTTCAGAGCCAGCCTCAGAAACTTAGTGAGGCACTAAGTTACTTCTTATTGAGACTGTGTATCAAAAAAAAAATTAATAAGGGCTGTGGATGTGATTTAGTGGTTAAGCGCTATTGGGTTCATTCTCTGGTATACGCACACACACACACACACACACACACACACACACACAAAGCTACTAATTCTAAGGGGAATGCAGATTTCACCTAATGGTAAATGCTAAAGGAATTTCACACATATGTGTTTGTAAAGTAATAATCCACTAAGAAAATATAGGTACTGAGAAAACATCTGAGCAAATGTGGGTGTGTGTGCCACATGACCCTGCTCAAAAAATAAACAATAGCAACTTCAAGCTCCAGTAGCAGCTAAGAAATCATGTTCAAGTAGATGATGGTGCCCAAAGTGTCCAAGATGTTGTCCACAGAGAACCTGTCTCCCTGACAATCTTGTAGAAGTATCACTTCTCTCAGCCATATTTTTCATAGACGGTAAGAGGAATTTGTTTTCTTCCTAGTACCATTACATCTGAAAGCAAATAAAGAGAAGCTACCAAACTAACCCATCTATTTTTATCTTACTCATAATGCAGTAGATTTCACAAAAGAGAAAAGGGATTATATTAAGTAAATTTTGCATTGATGTGATTCTATGTAAATGTCACAACTTTAAGTGTCAAGGTCAGAAATTTTTAAATTAATTAAACTTAACTGTATCTAAAAGCTGTCATAGGCTAGGTGAGTGCTAAATATATTGCTTTAAATGTAGTAAATGAGTAAGCAATTGTAATCATAACTTGTACAGTACAGATGTGGTGTTTACCTAAATGTTTGCATGCCATGACTGTCCTAATGGAGTGATTTGCCATCAAATCCCTTCCACCCACTATTCCCCTCCTTGCCTATAGAATGCTCTGCCTTCCTTTCTGTCCTTCCAAATCCATCCTCTTCTTTCCCTCCAATCTGAAAAGAAAGGACCATCTTCCTCTGAAAGCCTTTCTAGGCTAATCCCACCTGGCTCTATTCATTACTTAAGCTTTTGGGGATATGAAATGAGCTTCAGTGCCTGGCTGCAGTATTTGCAGCTTGCCTTATTATTCTTTTTAGCTTTAGTGTGTCCAAAGGCTTAAAACATCCTTACCTAAGCTCCTGCTTCAGGGAAGAATTCTTATCACAGCAAAGACAGTCTTAGGAGCAAGAAAAAAGAAGAAACCTAAGCAGAGCCTGAGAAAAGAGGCAGAAGATTTAATACCATGCAAGTAGCCTTGGGATATTCCTTTTGCTCTCCCTAGAATTCATCTATGAATGTATTTTTATACTCCACCCATGGCCTCAAAAATGATAATGGTTGCATGTGTATGCTCCCTTTCTCACATAAAATAAAGTTTTTCTGAAGTCCGAACAGCCCTTTGAGGGTACATAACCTATAAAAATGGTAATAAATGTTTAGAAATAGGAGGCACTAGTATGTCAACAAGGTAATGCTATACGGTGTTTCTATGTGACATTAAATTTCTATTGATTTCAGAGATCAGTGTAAATAGGTAATGGAGTTATCTAATCTGCAGATCTGGAATTTGGGAAATTTTAAAAGCTCACACTCTAGTTGTAGTTTTCACAGTGTGTCTCTATAAAAATTTCAAGGAAAGAAAACAGAGGCAGGAGGAGCCTCAAGTGCATTTTTCAGATACAGAATTTAATATAACATATTAATCTCTGTCTGGTCTTTCATAGTTCTGAGACATTTGTCTTTGAACATAGGATTTTAAATCTCATTTATAAAAGCTCAAAAAGCCAAATTCTAGCATACTAGATAGTGGCTCCATCGTCCCCACTCTCTCTTCAGCAGAGGAGAGATACCAAACATTCTTCATTTATTAAAGGTATGGGAAGTAAAAGGAATAACCCTCTACCCAGTTCTTTGTTAAAAATATAATAGTGTTGAGTGCTCCTTGGAAATTCCTGTACACAAAGAGCAAAGCATCAGTGATGGTTGCAGTCTTAAGTAACACTGGGCCTTCTCGTAGAGAGGCAAGGGCAAGTTCATCATGCCACTTCAAGAGAGAGGAATTGTACCATCGCCCTGCTGGCCAGTGGAAGAGAGCAGAATCAGGATGTTTCCAGCTTAACAGCATATTTGCATGTAAAAATTAAACCTGGAATAAAAGAAAAAAGATTAGAAATTGAAAGCTTAAGTATACAGTTGAACTTTCAGAAAAGATTGGGGATATATAAGAGAAATCATTAATTAAATATCACAGTGGAGAGCAGGGGCTTAACAGGCTTTCTGGGGAAAGAGAACCTAGGGGACTGGATGTCTTTTGTCTCATGGAGGGAGGTGCCTCCACCTAGCACTGGCTCATCCATTGATATTTGAAGATTCAGGCTACATACTCCCTGTTTTATAGTAACAGTGGCTTCTGGTTTTAAATTAAGGCTTGTTAGCCTTTGAATTGAACAAAATGTCAAGAACAAAGCAACATTATGAAAGATAGGAAAACTGAAGATCTTATTTTTCTATGTTGTCCTTAGGCAACATGCATTTTTTAAAAGAGATGAATTGTGCTCAGTAAGGAAAAAAAGCTTAAATGATACTGCAATAGTTCTGTGAAATAGTCAAATCAACCATCAGAAAAACTGCTGAACAACATAAGAAACCCTAGTAAAAATAAGATATCTAAGGTATATATACAATGATTTCAACTTTGTAAAATAATATGAGAATATAAACACACACTAGAAGTATTAAGTAAAAATTAAAATTATATTTCCTGTTATTATGGCCATTCTTCTCTTGATCTATGCTATTTTTGTAGGTAGCAAAACATTCAAAGTTTTGTATCACAATGGTTTCCTCTTCTACAGAATCCAATAATTTTTCTCAGTCTTCACAATATAAAGAACTAAAATTGTAGCTTATGTTTTTTGCTTGTGTTTTTCTTTTATTTATATATATATATATTTTTTTCCATAGGAATGGAAATTCATCAATGCCAATATTCTCTACTGGAGATGGACCATTTGTAAAACTAAGTGCAGCACCAAATGGAAGCTTAATACTGACACCCAGGTGGGTCTTAAATTTGGTCTTGCACATGAACTGGAAAGAAGATCAATTTTTGAAGACAGTCAAATTTTAATGCTTTCATAGCCTGGGCATGTAATCCACAACAGTGATCTCAAGCAGTATCTATTTATACTTTTTATAACACTGATTCTCTCATATATATATGGTAAGAGAGCTAAATGAGATATTGACTACACAGTCATTGTGTACACAAATAGGGGTTTGATAAGGTCTAATAACATACACTTGCTTCTTCATTCTAATTCTTAGATTTGTAAACAATTAAATCCTACAGGCAGAAATTGTGAGATCTAGGATATAGGTTTAGTGTGACTCAGACTAAAGAAAACAACACAAATTACAAAAATTAGCTACCATTAAAATAAGATAAATGGGGGAAGGCATCATAGTATATTTTTTTTCTCTTACTTAGCAAATAGAAGATGAGTATTAAATGACATCTAAACCTCTAGTTGGGCCTATGCAGTCTCTTCTCTTTTTAAAAGTAAGGCTCATTTTTAAAGCCTCTCCAAAGGTATTAAAAAGCAACAACTTTCCTGTATTCAAGAATTTGTCTTAGCTTAGATGTTATCATTTCTTCTGTTCTGCCTTAATGCTCTTGCTGGTATATTTTGTTCAACTATTCTTAATGTTAGAAAATAATGTTATGTAATTATTGGGCTATTCAAGAAAGGTAACACTTCTGTGATCTCAACGTATAAACCAAATTGAAAAAGGAGTATTTTTAATGCTAATAAAAGGACCTTTGAGTTGAATGTTTTGTATTGGTATTTGTAGGACCTTGACTGTTATTATGAGTCTCATTGAGGATGCAGTAAACCATCTGCAAGTGACAAAGCAGCCTTCCAGATTCCTTTCTCTAAGACATGCCGGAATTTATATTACCATTATAGATCTTGAAGCAGTTTTTATATTGAGAATTTCATCTATTCATGTCATAGACACTTCACTTAATAAGAAAAAGCAAAGGATAAAGAATTTAAAAACCATTCAAGTTAATCATATGCATATTTCAGACCAGTGCTAGGTTATTCCATACTTATCAACAAAATGCCAATATCAGCTTACATTGACGTCATTACTTTAAGTATGTTCGTGATATTCAAAAGAGACACCATTTATAGACATTCTTTAAACTCATCAAAACAAATAAGCCAGTTAGTTAAATGTCCTTAATCCCTTCCTATTAATTAGCTACATTATGCTGTCTTGGCAAACATTCAAAAATATTCATTTATCCATTTGATTAGTTATTTTGTGCATTTATTTATTTATTTATTGCAGAGACAATTATGTTTATTGGCCTATGAAAACTGGTGCTTTTGAAAATACCCTTGCACTAGTGGTTACAATAAAAATAAGTGAAGGGGAAGGATGTCAGAGAAAATTAGTCTCTACTCTCAAAATCTGCTAGCCTGTACACTCATTTTTTTCTTGTTATGAGGCATGCACAAGACTTAAACTACCATTTGCCACCACTAGGAAAAGGCTACCTAAAATATACTCAGCAATCTGAATAGTGACCTACTTCTGTTATGGTAAGAGATATCAATGGATATGTGATGATATGTACTGATCAATATTATGCTCAAAACATAGTATTAGACACAGAATGCAAAATGCTTATCAAATATTTTGCTGAATGTCTATCATGTGACAATCACTGTGATACAAATATTCTACAAGTTACCTCCAATCCCTGTAAAAGCTTTATGACTTAAATAATATTGCTCCCCTATAAGGATGAGGATAGGAAAGCTGGTGTTGAGCCACGAAATGTTCACAGAGCTAATAGGCAATGTGAAGATTCTAATCCAAGTGGACTTGACTACAAAGCATTCTACTTCTCTACTCTAACACACTATCTTCAAAATTTTCCAAGTCTCACTTTAAGTAGTATTTTGCAAGAGAAAAAATAAAGAAAAAATGCAAAAAATTTAAATGAAAGCCATGATTTTTCAATAAGAAAAAGGGAAATATTAGCCATAAAAGCAAATAGAAATTAGTTCTTTATAGTCAAGAGGGTAGATTAAAACCCATCATTTCATATCACAGTATTACCCCACTGGGTCAAGGAAAAGAGGCAGGATCATGACATTGCTATTCTTGCACTAGAGAGAGCTAACCTAGCTTGACTCCAAGACAATGGCCAGAACAGTAATTATAATTCTTTCCAACTTTGTAAATTCACCTTGATAAAGTAGGATTAGCTGCTCATTCTGCCTAGAGAATATGCAATGTTCTCTACCCTGAGATAATGCATGCATGCGTGTGATTTTGTAACAACAGTTTGATTATCCAAAATACTTGGAGAAGGAGGTGCTAAGTGCAGTTGAATTTTATGGCTAATTACTAAGTTAACCAGAAACTTTTCTGTGCTTGATAAAAAGAAATTAAGCATTGCTTAATCTTTCTAAGACAATTCAACACGTCTTAGAAAAACTAATCATTTTGAATATGGATTTTTATTGGTAAGTGCTATAGATGTAGAAGGAGTTTTTTATTTAAGTTTTTTAGGATAGACACAATAACTTTATGTATTTTATTTACTTTTATGCGGTGTAGAGGATCGAGCCCAGTGCCTCACATGTGCAAGGCAAGCTCTCTACCTCAAAGCTACAACCCCAGTGCCTAGAAAGAGTTTTGGTGAGACTTGAGATATATACTAGGAAGCATTTTAGAAGTAATTTCTTTTTCCAACTCAAGTGGATCCCTGAACAGGAATTCGTTTATACTCACCATGGATACATAATTATATATCTATAGTGAGAAATGCATACTCACATTATTGGTTATTAATAAAATTTACATCTATTTATTTATATTTCTATAAAAATTATTCTCTATCATAGACGATATGTCAATCAGGCAATGGAGAGTTTTGTAATTTCAAGTAAATTTTATTATGCATGTTCGAGAAACACTAAATTAATTTGAGCATATAGCATTGCTTTGCATTTTGTTTCATTTTATTTATCTCCAAAGTTTAAACACCTAAAAATATGAACAGATTCAGTTAAGTATATATGTGTGTATGTGAGCATGTGTCTATTAATGTGACCGATATCTAAGGAAGCTGTATTAGGTTCATGTATTACAATTTATTGTGTTATACTGATCTCTAGTGGTTGTACTGTATAACACATTGCAAAACAATTTTCATTTAAAATTCAAAATAGGAGTCTTGGCTTTGAGTAAAAATTGGTATCCACATTTTTAAATGAGTTTCTTCAATAATTTATGCATACACTTTACTTAGTATTTACTATTTACATGCCTGCCTTCCTGGAAAGCAGTTCCTATGACTCATTCATCATTCAACTCCCTGAACCAAGCACACAGCCTCACACCTTGTCTGGCCCTGAATAGTTGTGGGATTGTCCATACTAGGGCATACTCTGCAAAGTAGTCTCTCCAGATCCACAGTTTTGCTTTCTGTGATTTCAATTGACCATAATTACTCACAGTCTAAAAATATTAAATAGAACATTCCAAAAATGCACAGTTCTTAAGTTTTAAATTAGCTTTCAATATGAGTAGCATAATGAAATCTCAAGTTGTCCTACTCAGTTTGGCACAGAAAGTGAATCATCCCTTTGTCCAACATATACACACTGTCTAAATTACCCACCCATTAGTCACTTAGCAGCTATTTTCCTTATCAGATTGACTTACAGTATTTCAGTGCTCATATTCAAGTTACTCTCATTCTATTTAATAATGGCCCCTAAACACAATGCAATGATACTGGCTATTATACTGAAGGGAAGCCATAAAGTGTTACCTTTAAGTAAATAGTTGAAGTTTCTCAACTTAGTATGAAAAAAAGTCATAAGGGAGATTTCTAAGACCTCTGATCTGTAATAAGAATGAATTTTCTATACATGAAATTATGAAGAAAGAAAAAGAAATTTGTGCTAGTTTGACTGTCACACCTCAAGCTGCAAAAACACATATTATGTAATTATTGGGCTATTCAAGAAAGTTAGCATTTCTGTGAGCTATAACTCCTGGGTTTTAGTTATAGTGAAAAAGACATTAAAGATAAGATTTGGTACTACCTGTGATTTTAAGCATTTACTGGGGATCTTGGAATCTATTCCCCATGAATAAGATTGGAGGGACCACTATATTAAAGAAGATGAAATCCAAAGTTGATTCAAACAAAATAGGAGTATTTATCATTGATTGAGTATTCATTATGTATAAGGCATAATAATAACTCATTGCAAATATTTTTTTAATCATCATAAGTCTAATACAGGAAGTACTACTACTCCCACTTTAAGGTTAGGAAATTGAGGCTCAATGATATTAAGTAACTGACCCAAAGTCACTCGAAGAGTAAATGGTAGTTAGGATATCAATTTATGTGTACTTGGCATTAAACTGGGGCGTTTTCTGATGTTCATTTGTGCCTACTTGCATTTCATGTAAGATATGTAGAATAAAAAGCTCATTTAAATAAGAAAACAGTAAGATAACCTACATTATGTTTTACTGTAAAACGTTAAGTGCACAATTTTTGAAATATAATTATTCTTCTGTTACAGTCAACAGTGCTTGCAGGATTCCCTGATTCTGTTACAATGTAACCATAAATGTAAGTCAATATGTTGTCACCTTCCCCTTCAAGCCTTCAATTTAAAATTCTGAATAGAGCTTTAGGTCACCTGAAGCTATTATGTCCCTGTTAAATTTTCATGGTCAAAAGAAATACCCTCCCCCAAAATAAAATATATGTTCTTTCTTCAATTATTTTAACAGCGTGTGGGAAAAAACTGGTGGCTCAAAAAGTGAGTCCAAAGATTGTTGGAGGAAGTGATTCCAAAGAAGGGGCCTGGCCCTGGATGGTTGCTCTGTATTATCAAGGCCGTATGGTCTGTGGTGCATCTCTTGTCAGTAATGACTGGCTTGTGTCTGCTGCACACTGCGTATATGCGTGAGTATAGTATCACATGTCCCTTCCCGAATAGGCTCACCACAATCTTGCAAAACCACAGCCACATTTCCTACAGCCTTGCAAAACCACACTGCTCTGACAATGTTTCTATAGTTCCTGACATTGCAAACTTTTCAGATATTTCCCATTGAAATCATGTATAATAGAGAAAGTTCAATTAAAATTATCCATTAAGTATTTATATCAAGTATTATATTTCCTACATATATTAAAATTGAAATTTTTACCTAGCCACAAGATACGCATTTTTAAGAATGTGGAGTTAGTATTTAATGTATAAACTGTGTATATTACTTTTCAATTAGGCCAGTACTTATTGTTAGCAAATTGTGAATATCAAAAAGCATCCATAGGAGTCTTCCAATTCATTTTTAAGCATTTTGTTGTAAATGTTTACTTAGTTCTGAGTTTACATACATTTAATGTCATGTGTAACTAAAATTTAAAATAATGACTCTATTTTTGTTTTTGTAACAAAATAAGGCAAAATGAATGCTGAATCCTAAGGCTTATTTTCACTCTCTAAAAGCAGTGCCTCAGGAGGAAGTAGATGGAATAGGGAGGGACAAGGGAAGAAGGAGAAAATAAGCGATCCTGTGCCCAAGCACATGTTAATTCTCTGCTTCCATATGAGATAAGGAATTTGTTTAGATAGTTACACTCCAACAGTTCTGAATTACTTCAGGGGGAAAAAAAAAAAGATACCTTTCTCCTAGGACTTGATTTCCTGCCTCTAACTGAGTAAGCAGGGCCTTCAGCCAGTAACCTTATCTGTGAGGATTGGGATACATCTCTGTAGCCAGCATCCAGAATCTCTGTGTGACCTATGTAGGTGCAGGAAGAGGCAGCTGCAGTTAATCACTGAAAAGACTTAAACTCTTCCAACCAACACAGACAAGGAAAGTTACTGAGTAAATAAAGACAAATTGTCAGGTGCAGAGAGTTATGAGAGTTTTAGGGGAGATAAGAAGAGGCAAGGAGAATAAGAATTAAAAGAGCGAGTCTCTGCCTAAATTCTCATGGTAACAGAATGATAATAAACTCAAAAGCATAATCTTAGGAATCTGGAGAGAAAGAATCCTTGGCTAGATCTCAGGTGGGCCACCCAGCTGACCTTCAGAGAAGCCATGCAAGGTTATATTCCACTAACACTCTGATACCAGGCACCGGGTACTATTCTAAGTGCCTAAATTGAAGTCTCTGTCTGTATCTGCAGTGCCTTGTCATGACTTTGCAGGCTTCTTGTAGTTAAATTTTATTTATATTTTATATTTGTTCAATCATACTATAAAAAAGTATCTACAGCAAGTAAATTTTCCCTACCCTGCTGTTATGATTCAGTTATGAGGTATCCCCTGAATAGCTCCTGTGCTCAACAATTCAGACAAATCTTGAGGTGAAATTATTGGATTATGAGACCCTCTTCAATGAATTAATACAATTCATAGGTTAATAATTTGATTGAGTGGTAACTGTAGGCAGATGAGGTATGGCAGAAGAAAGTTCATCACTGGGGTCAAGGCCTAGACTATATCTATTCGTGTGTTTATGGCCTTTGTCTATTTCTCTCTCTCTCTCTCTCTCTCTCTCTCTCTCTCTCTCTCTCTCTCTCTCTCTCTCTCTCTCTCTCTCTCTCTCTCTCTCCACTTGCCTGCCTGCCATTAGCTCATGAGCTGGGAAGCTTTGTTTGGCTACATACTTCTACCATGATGCATAGGCTAATCTTGGGCACAGAACAATGGAGTTGGCTGACTACGGTCTGGACATCTAAAACTACAAGCCCAAAATAAGCTTTTCCCCCTTTAAACTGTTTTTGACGAGTATTTTGACCAAAGTGATACAAAGCTAACACTCCTACTAAATATAGCTTCAATATTTACTTATACATATACTCTGCACTGGACAATCCCAGATGGGTAACATCTATATCATTAGTTTGTTGTAAATATGAGACATTTTTAGCTAAACATTTAATCTTTTCTATTGCACATAGGTAGGTCTTTGCAGGTTAGTAACCTTGCTATATTAACCTGGGATTTGGTAATTCCTCTGTTTGATATTCTTTTAGAACATATTCTTTCTAAATGTCAGGGTTACAGTATGGTTAGTGACATCTTTCAACTATCTAACTTAATCTTTCAACTATCTAACTTATGGATGTTTTTTAAAGGTCAGTGATACCACTATCATATCTTTTCAAACCTCAGATATGTATATGTGTGTGTGTATGTGTGTATGAAATATAAAGCAGTTTCTTCTTAATGTAAACACAATTTCAATCATATAGAACATAAAATGTCTTTTCACATAGTTTCAGTTTGAACATGTGAACAAAGGCAAATGTGCTAGAATTATGAATTCAACTTTGCATTTGACGATACTTAGCCACCAGTAGAATTCATTTTTTTACCCAATTGCCAAGATTTTGTTTTGCTTTGATTTTTTGCCTTCTACTTCATTTCTCTAGAAAATCAAGAAAATTTCTGATATTATTTTAGATTTTGTCATTAAAACATATTTGTACCAGAATTCCAATACTGCCCATTATTTGACTTCTTTAAACTCCTAATTGGTGCTGTGAAAAGTTTAATTTCCTAATATTAAGAATAACTCCCATCAAGCAGTTCACAGAACACACATTAAACAAGTGGCTTTTCTTCAATGCATACCTGTTCTGGGGTTTGACTTGCAGGTAGTCAAATGGCTTAATTGAGCAGTCCTTCTCCTATCCTGTCTTTTTGTCAACATTTCCATTTGCACCCCTCAGGCTTTATTCTCCCTGGATGATCTTAAATATCCTTTTGCCCATTCTGTTCCTCTATCAAAGATATTTGTCTCCCTTTACAATCTTAAAAGGAAAAAGTGTGGGCCAACGTTACTAGGACCTAAAGTGCAACCAGAGGAGATGATTTTGATCCCATATATGACTCCATGAGGATTATAAATAATCAGCTTAGTATCTCTGCACCTCACCTTCTTCATTTGTAGGGTGACCATAAGAATATATATCCCATGATGTGCTTGTCAGGATGCAATTAAAATGCTACAATACTTTTGCATACCATGAATCATATAAATATGCAATAATGATTTTATTTTATTGCACTTCTTATATAAGAAAGTACAGCAAAAGAAGAGTCCAAGTCTTGCAGAACATTCAACAGATTTATTTTCCAAATTTTTGTGTTGATCCAATTTCACACAGGCACACTAATTGCAAGAATAGTATAGGGAACTCTTTTAGACATTTACCCAGATTCATCATTGCTTACATTTCATTCTGCATGCTTTATTATTCTTTCTCTCCAAATCAAAAACATTTTATTTTTCTGAACTATTTAGTAGTATCTAGTTTTTGTGCTTCTATATTGTGAAACACTTCAGTGTTTTATTACTGAAAACAAAGATATTTCCCTACATAATCATAACTAATAATAGAATTTAATGTTGATGCAATTTAATCATTTAATTCTCTCAGGTATGCTCTTTATATTTGTGTTTATTATGTAAGAATCAATCCAGGGTAAGTGCACTGCATTTGGTTGCTACACATTTTGTATCTTTATTTGGAAATAATCCTTCCACCTTCCTTTTTACCTTTAATGTATTTGAACACAAGCCACATATTTTGTAGAAAGTCCCTCTATTTTGGAAAAACTTTCATGCTTGCTCCACGATCAGTTTTGGTATATCCTCAGTCTCTGAGAACTTTGCTTTCTGGTAAAATAAGAGTTTCAGGTTGATCTTATACTCTCATTGCCCTACCCCTCAAGTCAGCTTTTCTATAAGAGACTCCAGTTCCCTTTAACTAATTTTAGTCCTATCTACATTGTAGTAAATAAGGTCTTGTGTGCTCATCGCTGCTGCTGGTATATGTCTTTTTAAATCTCTTAATAGACATAGTTGCATAGTTATAAATGTGAACTCAAAATAACAAACCTAATTGAAATAAAATACCACAGGGTATATTCTAATCTTGTCTCTTCTGCATTAGTTATTTTTGTCTTCAACAATGAAAAACATTGTTTCTACTATCTATAAACTATTTGCATATATGCTTGTGTTCAAGCTCAAAACACAAAAAGTCTTGCTACCTCACACTGCATGTAAAACAAACTTATTAGAGTTTGATATTGGCTTTCCATTCTTTTTTCCCACTACATATAACAAAATGCACAATCTGAAGTGTACAATTTGAAGCATTTTAAAAATTTATGAACCTGTGAAACTAGCAGTCTCATAAAGATATAAAACAGTTTCATCACCCATCCTGGGCTTGGATTGCTTCCTTTCTAGTATATTCATTAGTCCAATGGTATTTGTTGAGCACTTGTCCTGTGCTAAATATCATCCTTCATGCCCCTTCTCAATTAATCTCCATCTTGTTTCTAGAAGCTACCACTATTGAGTCATTTGGGTGGGTAGTCATATATAGATTTAGAGTCTGGACCACAGTCCTTGAATAGACATATATAAAATTAACCAAAAGAACTTTTGCTGATCTTCCATTATTTAATTTAGCTCTTCAGAGCAGACACATGGGTTATTTCATTCCTTATTAAAACAATTTCTTGGAACAGGTGTTAACATTCCTGAAATGGATGATTTCATATAGGAGGTATTTAGGGTATGGTGAGAAAGACATATACTGTTTACATTTTATTTGTTACTAAATTTATAAAACTGTATAGCTAATAAAACTTTGAAAGTAAACATTTCCAACAGTGAATAACTGATTACAAAGTAACATGTCTTAGTGAATACTACAGTCACTAAGGTTTTCAAGTCTGATATTCTTTAATTCTTAGTGAACACTAAAATAATAGTTTAAAACAGATTATTTTGAATGCCTCATACATCTTAAAAAGAACACAGACATACACAAAGAAAATACTTGAAAAACTATTTGCTACTTCTATCTACTCTAAAATATAAACATCATGGGTTTAATTTCATTTTTCTGTCTACTTACTTACTCTTAAATCTTTAAGGAGGTAAGCTAATAATGATTATCTCTTCCAGGTTGCAGGAATACTAAAATACCATTTGAAGATTATAGTAATTTTTGCAGATCAAAAAGAAAAACAGCTGGGGATGTAACTTAGTGGTACAGCATTTATCCAGCAAGACCCTAGGTTTAATCCCAGCACCAGGAAAAAAAGGGGGAGTGATTTTCTTAAGGTTAAGTTATGTTTTATTTTAGTTAGAGTGGAAGTCTTGATACCTTTTGTACTGTATTTAAAATTTGAGCCACTAGTCATCTTTTATAGAAGTTAAAATTATCTTACTATTTCATTAGGACTTTTAAATTTATGACCTTCTCTTTACCAATGTCAAACCTGTGTCTTCTACTTCAAATTATGTATTATTTAAATATACCTTGATCCATATTTTATAATCCACTTTTAATACTATTATTTTAGCACTATTTTAAGCAAGTATCTTATATTTTTTACTCCACCCAGAAATTTTGTTTTTAAGAAATTTTAGTATCCGATCTCTGAAGCCATCTATCTCTACTTTGTGAACTAAGTCAACATCTTAAAACACATTACAGAACTCTTTTTTTTTTTCCTTCTTATTTTGTAAGCACTCATGCTAATGTAACCTGATGTCTTAATCAACCTTTTTGCTTCTGTGACTAAAAGACCAAAGACAGACCAATTGGAAGAGGAAAAGTATTTGGGGACTCATGGTTTCAAAGGTCTCAATCCAGGATAGCAGGCTCCATTCTTTGGGGCCTAAAGTAAGAAAGAACAACATGGTGGAAGAGTGAGGCAGAGAAAAGCCGCTGGAAACCTGACATCAGGAAGCAGAGAGAGAAAAAAAAAAACTGTCCTGAACACAACAAAATATAAACCCTAAAGGTGCATTTCCAATGACCACCTCCTCCTGCTTGACCCTACCCACTGTCAGTTACCAGTGAGTTAATCCCATCATAGATAATTCACTGATTGGGTTAAGGCTCTCTTAACCCAAGCAATTCACCTCTAATCCTTCTTGCATTTTCTCACTTAGAATCTTTTGGGGGACACCACATGTCTTAACCCATAACATTATGCCCCAGCTCCCCAAAACCTCATGCCCATCTCAGAACGCATGATACATTTAGTCCATTTTTCAGGAGTCCCCATAGTCTCAACAGTTCCAAGATTGCCGAGAAGTCCAAGTACAATGTCTCCTCTGAAACTAAGGGCACATTCTCAGCATGAACTCCTATAAAAGTCAAAAGCAAGTTACATGCATCCTATATAAAGGCACATAAGTAAATATTTCCATGTGAAGCAATAGGGGCATAGAAAGAAGGGATGGGACCAAAGCAAGACCAAAATCCAGCTGGACAAACATGTTCCCTAGCTCCATGTCTGGCATCTGGAGCACTTGGCATCCTGGCGTTCTTTGCAAAGGACTTGTATAACTCTGTCCCCATGGCCTTGCTGGTTCAGACCACATCTTCTCTCTCTTGGCTGGTCTATGCTCAATTCCTGCAGCTTTCCTAGGCAAACATTGCACGTTACTGGCATTTCTTCATCTCAGGAGTCTCCATTCCAGCATCAGCTTCCTTCACACATCATGTATGGTCCTCTCAGGGGCTGTCCACAGGAACTGTGATTCTACTGCACTTTGCCTGGCCTCTCAGGCCTTCCTTTGAAATCTCAGTGGAAGCCTCTATGTCCCTCTAACTCCAGTATCTTGCATTCCTGCAGAACCAGAACCTGGTGGTTGCCACCAAGCTCTAGGCCATCTGACCACAGTAGCCACATCTCCAGGACCCCTGGTGGAATAGCTGCTAGGTGCCTAGGTGACTGAACACACTGAAAAAAACTTCCTAGGCACCACTGGGCAAGCAGAGTGCCCCACTGTCTCTTCTCAAGGGAATGGTTACTTTTACACCCTTGAGCCTCAGATGGGTGTGGTCTTGCCAATTTCTGAGACGCCTTGGAGTGATCTTTCCTATTGACACTGGACAAAGTCTTAAGTGCTTCTTTAAAGGCTGTGATATCTTTAAAAAATGCAACTTCCTTGGCCCCAGTTTTTCGGAGCAGAATGATCCACTAAGGCAGATCTGCTATATGCTAAGGCAGAAAGCCATTCAATATAATATTTTAGGGAGTGATATGTATAATAAAGAAATATAAAATAGTATAAACTGAAAGAGTAAAGTGGCCTTTTTGGATCCGGTGATTACAGGAAATTTCACTGAACCAATAGATGTTGAAGAACAAAATGAAGGAGAAGTTCCACAAATTTCTGTAGAGGTAACAAAGTACTAGTGCTCTTGGGTAAGAGGATTTAGGCCGATTCCAAAACACCTTGAGAAGCCCTGCTGCTGTGGCCAGGAAGTGACTGGCTGTAACAGGAACAAGATTGAAGGTGCAGAGAAGGCCCTGAAAAGGACTCAGTAGGCCCTGGTAAATGGACTGAGAGACCAGTTAGAAAACTAAATAATAACTTTATTTAATCAAGCTTCTGTGTGGAGATGATACTACTGGGAGGTGTCATGACAAAATTATAGAAACCAGTTAGAGAAAATAGTGTCCTAGGATCACCAGTAAGGGTGCTGGACATGTGGCTAGATGTCATTTATAAGTTCTTATGTCAGATTCATCTGAATTTACTAATAAACAGAGATAAGAAGTAAGGAGTAGAGAAGAATTACTCGTGTAAATATGTGTTATGGTGTAGACATGTGTCCCCCAAAAGCTCAGGTGCAAGACAATGCAAGAAAGTTCAAAGGTAAAATGATCAGATTATTACAGTTATAAACTAATCCATGCATTACTCCACTTGCATGGATTAACTGGGGGTAACTATAGGCAGGTAGGGTATGACTGGAGGAGGTAGGTCACTGGAGTCTTGGCTTTAGAATATGTATCTTGTCCCTGGTGAGCAGATCTCTCTCTGCTTCGTGATTGCCATGTGCTGAGCTGCTTTCCTCCACACCCTTTTTATCATGATGGTCTACCTCACCTTGGCCCAAGCAATGGAGTTCACCATCCATGAACTAAGACCTCTGAAGCAAAAACCTCTGGGCACCATATGAATTTTTCCTCCTCTAAAATTGTTCTTGTCAGGTCTTTTGTTCACAGCAACAACAACGAAAAATTTGATTGAAACAGTAAGCAGCAGGGTGAGTTTGATATACTTGCAATGAATGAAATGAGGAAAATTGGAAGAAATAGAATTAACAAGGAAATAAGTGTTCTCATTTTATACATGTAAGTTGGACATTTCTACTAATACGGATTAATTAGTATGCTAACCTAAATTTCAGAAATGCAGTAATTGCGATAAAAGTTTGTAAGTTTCAAGTATATTTCAGGTAAAGTGATGGTAGCACTGAATAAGATCATGTATGGACTGAATATAGATGGAGAATAGAAGACAAAGGTGAAATCCAGGAGTATTCTAATATAGAGAGTTTGAAAACAGAAAGGCAACTGGGGGAAAAAGTGGAGAAAACAATAAGGAATGAAACAAAAGGAAAATTACAAGTGCGTGGAGAGTCTTGGAAGTCAAATGAAGACGGAATTCAAAGACGGTTCCTTAAGTTTCTGTGAATAACACAAAGTCAAAAACTGCTGAGGTTTATATACCTTACTCCCAGTTATCTGTACTTACCACTCCTGGTGCCTTAAATAATTACATGTGTACCTACATCTTAAGAACAGAATGCTACTTAATAAATGAAATAAAAACACATATAATAAAACTATTTTCCTTATTTGGGAAAGAATTAAAAATTGAACATATCCAATTTTCCCACCCCCATTTCACTCACAACTACCTTTTGAACATGCATTCCAGATCCATGTCCTTTCATAAACAGCTTACTTTGTTAACTAGGATAATTATGCTGATGATCAGATTGATGAATGTGGCTGGTGTAATCCCATTTACTCTTTATTCTTTCAGATTTCCTCTAAAGCTTTCTTGTTCTCTGGCACCAAACCTATATTTTGGAAACATCCTAATTTTTATTTGTCTTATAAATTAGAATTTGGCTATCTTCCGAGAATTTTTATTATCTTTTGCAAAAGATGATAAAAATAGAGAACAAAAACACTCCTCTGGGAGTACACATTAGTGCTGGCTGTGGACAAACTTGCTGAGGTGCTGTTTTGCACCATTTTTAGTACACACACACACACAAAAAAAAATTCAATTTACATTTATGAACCCCTATTGATTTTTTTTCTCTTTTAACATATTGTGTTTCTCTAGCACAGTTATTTTACTATATTTACTTTCTAAAATATTGACTCTCAGGGCAATAAAGTTATTTACACAGTAACACATAGCAGCATAGTTCGGAGATAGCATTGGTTCACCCATCCGGTGCACCACTTGTGTGCTAGGAAATGTGCTAGTTTTGAGGTTCCAGAAGTCAGGAGGGCATTCCTGTCTATTCCCTCCCAACCTACTCTTCCTGACATTGGGATAAACATTTGTTTACAGTAAAAATGGAGGTGGAATATGGTGGAACCAGCCATCGTTCTTGTCCAATGCTGCCTTGTATCTCCCATTGTTAACCTCTGTGGGTTGAGGTTTGTCTGTCCAGTAGGATCATCTCTTTTCCCCATGCCCTTCTATCTTCTATCCTGTAGCTCCTCCTCTCTTAATTAGACTGTAAATTATTTGAGACCAGAACGATTTTAAAACATACTAATTCTCTTCTTTTCACCTGAATAAGAATTGATATCTCTAATGGGTTTCTTCTCTCATCCTTCAGCTTTGGGTTAATGAAAAAGCTAAGAAGGTTTTTGCATGGTACAGTATCCCAATGATTAAAAAGCACCAATTCTTGAAACCCACTTAGACCCTCCAGATTAGTCTCTGAAGATGAAAACTAGGAATCTAAATTTTGGAAAATTTCTCAAGTGATTTATAAAAGTTTGAAAGCACTGGCTGTCACATCTGGTTTCTCCAGTCACTCTCCACTGAGGAAAAGCTCTGGAATTACCACAGGATGGAGTGTTAGCAGTGCTGGTTGTGCTGGTCATGGACTTGTTGTGGGAAAGTTAAGTTCATAGGCACAGAAGGGTTTCTGAGCAGGACTTGAGAGATAAATGTAAATAACATGTATTGAAGGGATTTTTTTTTTCCTAACCATGGAACTACTTACAGGTGCTGAAAGAAATAACATGAAAAAGGAGGCTATTTTCCATGCAGCACAATAACAATTTTATAAATGATGAAGAATATGTCAGATTAATCTTGTCATAAATTGCATTTAATTAGACACTAGCTTGAAGCATGTATATTTAACCTTCACAGCTCATGGTTCATATATCAGTTTTCTACTCAAGACTTCAAAATAATGAGAGGAAATAGTAATTACTAAAATCTACATTACTTACACTCTCATCAGTAACACATTTATTTGTTCTCAAATATAGTTCTTACAAAAGAGATATGAATTTAGGAGTTCAGCTATGCTTTTTCTAAATTGCTTTAATTTAATACTAATTTAAACCTGTAACAAATTAACTCAATATGCTTTTATGCATATATATTATATTCTGAAGATATAATATATAGAAAACACTTGAGAAAATATCTTATAATTTAATGATAATATATACTCTGTTAACTTCAAAAAAATATATATGTGTTTCATATACTCTAAGCAAATATTGTGATGTTTTAAATGTTAGATTGTTGATACAATAAATATTATTTATAGAGATAATTTATGTGCATACACTATAAATATAAAATATTAATTCCATATGTAAGTTATGTAAATAATTATAATATAAAATATATAAGAAATATAATGAAGTATAAAGGAAGAAATTTATGATGTAGTAATTTTAAGATTAATTTATTATAAATACTGGGTGTATATATAAATTAAATATTGAGGAAAAAGATACAATTCTTAAAATTGCATAATTATCAGCTTCCTCTCAGTGTTAACAGATAGGCAAATCAGGAGAAAGCTTTGCAGTTTAACTTGAGGAAATCTAGTTTAGATATGATAGATAGAGGAGAAATTTCAGAAACAAGACAAGAGGAAAGAGATTTCTCTCTAGTCTAGGTAGGCCAAAGTACACAGGGGAGTACCAGTGTTCAGTGACAATAGAATGTATTCAGCATGTCAGAAATTATGTGTGCCAAGCATGAATCCTCTAGCTTTAAGAAGAAAAACAGAAAGGCTTCTTGACAAGCAGACAGGGCCTTCTTCTTCCCTATAGCACTAGAAGATGTTCCTAGCTCAGCATCTGGGCCACTTCAGGAGCTGCCTGCAACTACTGGGAGCAGAAGTACCTCCCCTGCTTGAGCATGTAATCCAATGGCAGAGCATGCCTCTCCTTCCTGCTTGCCAAACCTTCAATCCTACCTGCCAGTTTCTAGTTCCTCCTGCAGAACCCATGGCTGTACTAGGTGTTTGCTGGTGCATGCACAGGCTCTAAAGTCTAACCTAGTTCACATCCACCCACTACTCCTTAAATCACCAGTTTTAATACAGTGTGCTATCAGTAGGTGTTCTTTGGAAGCTTTAGTTATCTATTGCTTTTAGTGATAACTGTTACTTGACCAACCATGATAATTTGGGGAATAAAATAAAAACTTTTAGACATGTAAATGGAATCTCTTTTAGTATTTTGATCTTCTTAATGAATAGGTAGATGAAAAAGTAGATGGATAGATGTAAAATAGTTTTATTGCCCTTTTTGTATTTGCAGATGATTTGAATTTTAACCATCTAAATATCACACTAAACTAGGCATTTGAAATTGCTAAGAATTGAATCGATTTCTCTATCTATAATTTCAGTCATTGGATTTTGACATCGTTGTGAACATAGCTTAATTGGCTTTAATTCCATCTATTCACTGGAAATTTCTTGGCATAAAGATATTGCAAACCAATAGCATATTTAGGAGTCCTTAAACACTTTCAGATTATAATTTACTATCTAATTTCATCTGTCCTATAACACAATTATTATCCTTTACCAATACATTATTGAAAGCCAACCTTGTATGTGGAAATTATTTGAGTAAGTATCATTATAAGTTTTACTGCTTACCTTAACTCTATGTAAATTCAGTGACTCCCTAAATTGGAGAATGTCTCTGAACTTCCTTCTATTACTACATCAGCTGCTGTGGTTTCTGAAGGATCCCATGGTAGAATTCAATCCAATTCAGAGGCCCTCAAATGTGGTTATATATTACTCTAAATGTGGAGGTTTTATTTTTAAATTATTTTAAAAATTGCCTGCTGGTCCATACCATACTCATTAAATTAGAAGAGACAAGGGGGAAACCACTGTTTACATCATTTAAAGGCATTCCAGGTGATTCTAATGTACATCCAGATTGGAGAATCACAATCTATAACTAAAGATCAAGAGATAATTTGAGAGAAGTGACACAGAGATTAGTCCTATTTAAGGTTTTTTCTGTGATCTTATCAAAATATAAAAATTTAACCCTTTTTACAATCTAACAATTTGATCTCAAAGAAACCTGGAGTATTCAAGGGGGAGTAGAAGGGAGGGAGAAAAGAGAAAGATGTGTCCAGGGTGCTAAAGTAGGAGAAATGAGTTTGGGTGTGCTATTGCACAGTAGGGTGACTATGGATAACAGTTATGTATTATATATTTCACAAGAACTAGAATAAAGGATTGTGAATGTTTTCACCACAAAGAAATAATAAATGTTGGAGGAGATAATGATATATATATCCTGATGTGAATATTATTTAATGTATGCATGTATTGAAATATCACATGGTACCCCACACATATGTCCAATTTTATGTGAATTAAGAATGATAGAAACAAATATGAAATATTGTAAAGAAAAATTCTACAGAGAAATACAGGAATATTGCAGAATGGAAATTCATAATTCCTACTGTTTGCAGTTAGATAGTTTTTCAGAGTAACTGCTTTGAAAGGCAAAACTTATACTTATTTTTTACAACTTTAGGCGAAATATGGACCAATCCAAATGGACAGCATTCCTAGGCCTGAACATGAGATCAAATTTGACTTCTCCTCATATAGTATCTCGCTTGATAGATCAAATTGTCATAAACCCTCATTACAATAAACGGGAAAAGGACAGTGATATTGCCATGATGCATCTTGAAGTTAAAGTTAATTATACAGGTAAAAGGAATCACTTTTATTTATTTATTTTATCTTCTCAAATCAACCCAAAATACGATTTGAAATATCATCAGTATCAACATATTAGTAGCCTATAAAAATTGGAAAATCTGAAACAAAGTCATTATAACTTAAGTTGAATTGAGAAATAGAGAAAAAATATTAAATTTCCTTTGTCAAGGTGTTTAAATTCAACCTTCTATAAAGGATCAGTAGAATGAAACTCTTAAAGATTTCTATATCAGTAAACTCAAAGGAACAGCACTGAGAAATAGTTCATAATATTACTCATGCCTTCTCTGTTTCTTCTGTAATTGACAGGTGGGTTCATCTATCAAAAGGAAAGACTAAGATGTAAACTTTAAAAAAAAAAGGATGTGTTCTCAGAGTAAAGAATTGCATTATCCATGTAATGAAGATTTTAAAAGACACTAAATAATATTACTAGACTAGCAAATGAAGAACTTCTTCCAAATGCACAGATGATATAACAAAAGTCACCTGAGAAGTGGAGTTTTATCTTGAAGGCCTCTGCTCAATTCCAATCTTTGCTCTGAAGTCTTCCAATGCCCAATTAAGAGAAAGTGCTCCCCTTTCTGTGTTCTCATGAAATTCCATCTGTACAGGCATCACAGCATTAACCAAAGGCAGATGGTTACTGTGGTTAGTTGCATGGTCATGTCCTTGAGGGTAATCACCACACCCTCTTCCTTTTTGTGTCTGACTTGGATCTTATAGGTACTAGGTGCTAAGTGAACACCAAGGAGTTAGATGCAGAAGAACTTTCAGAGTCAGTGACTAATATTAGTTCTTTCATAAGTGCCCTGTCAAACAATTATCTAAAAACTTTATAATGTTAACCCAAGTTTCTTGTAACTGATCCTGAAAATCAGCCTTACCTAGATTTCACAGATCTGGCTCTATATTCACTGAGTACTATCATTATTTAAAAAGCAGATAAAAATAATTTACTCCCTAAATACGACATTATTTGCCATATAAAGGAGTAATTATGAGACTATGTAGAGAATCCCACAAAGACTAACAGTAGCACCTAGTCCATTGTCACAGAAGTATTATTCTCAAATTCCTTTTTCTTCTATGATTGACATTTGAAAGTTTTTCAGGCAGGAAGAACTAAAATACAAGTGTTTGAAACTAAATGGTGAACATATTGATTTTTTAAAATTTGTTAGAAGAAAATGTGTATCTGTTTTTATTTTTTGTTTAATTTTTTTTTTTCAGATTACATACAACCCATTTGTTTACCAGAAGAAAATCAAGTTTTTCTTCCAGGAAGAAATTGTTCTATAGCTGGATGGGGAATGATTGAGAATGAAGGTAACTGAGCAGATTTTTTAAAACAGACATGCCCATTAATGACAAGAATGCAACTGTACTATCCTGTGAATATTTTCAACATTTTTAAAAACACTCATACTATGATATTTTATATTTCTTAAAAGCATTGTCAGGATTATATTAACATATTGTGTATTCATATAGTATTTTAAATTTTTATAGATTGTTTAGAGCATATTATAAAACTATAATGCTCTTGAGAAAGATCACAAATATTTCACAAAACTTAATATTTCATATTTTGTATAATAATCACTCTGGCAAATAGAGAAGATGCACCATTTAAATGAATATAATCCCAGATTATAGATAATTATTTTTGTAAAGTATATTGATAATGTCTTATCAAAAGCCATTTCTCTAATCAATAGAAGTATCTTCATTTATAATGTAAAGACCTCCTATTCAAATTCCTCAAAATGAGAATGAAATTTTTTCTAGCTTCAACACACTGACACTGCCTAGTGGCAAGAGAACTCAGAAACAGCATGAATCTTACATTAAGGACTATCTATTGAAATATGCCCATTATTATTTACTCACATGTTTTATAAATGCAAAACATATTAAATATATCCAAACAACATCACCAGTCATCAGAGAAATTCAAATCAAACCCAGGATGAGACATCACCTTACCCAGTAAGGATGGCAATTATAAGATGCATGATAAGAAGTACTGGTGAGGATGTGGAGAAAAAAGATCCCCTGAACACTGTTTGTGGAAAGATAAATTAGTACAGACATTATTGAAAAAAAAAAGATGGAGGATTGCCCCCAAATTAAAAATAAAACCACAATATAGTTCCAAAAATCTCACTCATGAGTATGTTAAAAAGACCTTTTGGTCTACATAGTAGCATGAAAACAGCCAACAATAATGTATTGCACACTCAAAAAACTAGAAGAAAGGATTTTGAAAGTTTTTACTGTAAAGTAGTGACAAATGAGAATATAGATAAGTTTAACCTGATTTCAACATTACCTTATGTACATTATTACATGGCACTCCATTAATATGTATGATTTTGATGTTTTCATGTATGAGTTAAAAAATAAAGCAGAATTTATAACTCAAAATATACATACAAACTTGAATTTTTAAAAAGTTTTCCAGTACTTTGTACTCTTTAAATATGACTATGAGGTTGATTGACAACATTATTCCTAACAGGAATATCCCATCAAAGACATACTTGAACATTTAATAATGGTAAATCAAAAGGAAAGACTCTTTAGTCGATAGAAGTGCCTCAGTGGTCACAAGAAATTATAGCTATAATTTTTAAAAGTATCAATTTATTTAATATAATTTAAAAAATCTTGTGGAGAGGTGCAGAATTAAAGTACTCATGTTGAAAATTTCCCTTCTCCTTAGAAAAAGCATGAAGTTCTGAGTCAGATGCTTGCTTACAGATACCAGTAAATGCTGTCCCCAGCAATCACATTATATTGTTGAAAATGCCTCATGTCCATAAAGTAAATCAAAGTTAAAAATTATGTATTCTTATATTTCCTTCATTTGAAAAATGGCATGATTTATTAAATAGTAAAAATGGTTTCTAAATGGATATTTTTCTTTCAGACTTCAAACTAAAATGCATTTTATGGCCACATATAGACTCTACAAAACCAAATTGTCCACTAGCAAAATTTAAGACTCTTTATTCCATAAGAAATATTTTTGTGCTGAGCAAACTAGGTTCACATTTATTTATTATAACTAAAATATATGCTTAATTGACATCAGGAAGTCTGTAAGAATGGTATGAAACAAGGAAAAAACATAGATCTGAGATCAACTTCATTTTGGAATAAACATCCAGGTCATGTTTAATATTTCCCAGATGATTTCAAATTTAATGAATTTTATGAACTTTGCCTTATGAGTCCCACCTAATTAATTTCACAAAATCCTAGGTTCCCATCTTGTGAGTATATTGCACTAATTAATTAGCCAAGAAAACCATGACCATATTGTCCATTAGGAAGAAAAGAGGCGATATTCTTTAAAATGATCAGTAAGCTTAAAATAATTTTACTGAAATGTTTATGGGGGGGTCACATATGTACTTAACTATCCTCATGGCACCTCATATGAAGAAATAAATATTAAATATAAGAACACCGTTCAAATTTTTCTTTATTAAATAATTTTATTCTCAACTCAAATTATTTTCTATTCATTGGCTAGGAGGAAAAAAATGCCTTTTGTTTTTATTGTAAAATTTAATCAACTGGCCCATTCCTTGATTTTCATAGGATAGATGACAGTGATGTGCTTAATTTGCTCCTCCATCTTTCCTTCACTTAAAATATCCTGTCAAACTGTAAAACTTATCCCATTCCATCATGTGCTGTTGGATATTGAGGCACTGGCTGCTAGTAGCCATTTTTGTGTGACTCCTCCCAATTCTATTTTCACTGTCATGTTGTTCTTTAAAGTCAGTTATGGTGGAAGGTTTATAGCAGCAAACTGGTACATTTTTATTTTTCCTGGAGAAATTCTTGCTACATATTTGCCAACAAACCATTGAGTCACACAAACTGCATTGCACCTAAGTCACACATGCACACGTATGCACTTGTCTGTTTCTTCAATCTTTTTAGTGCATGACTTAAACTTAGCTAGGAGTGAGTTCATGTTCATTTTTGCAACAACACTGTCAAATGTACTAACTTATCCCCAACGTTTTGCCTGTCTTAAAGAACCAAATAGAATTGCAAATTATTAGAAAGTGCTTATTGGGTACCTTTTCTAAGTCACTAACACCTGCTTGTTTCCATTCCTCTTTGGATTAGTATTTCAGTAAACAGAAACTCATACTCCCAGTGAATGAATCCTCTTATAAAAAGAATGGAAATGCACTCTGCTACAGTGTGTCTCCTTTCTATTCACCTGCATGTGGATGACAAGCTGATTGCCCCTAGACCAGGGCACAGTTCAACTGAGCTTTGTCCTCTGCTTGGTTTGCACCTGCTCACTCACAGAGCACCACAAAGAAGCTGAATGTCATTATACAGGAGGGAGCAACTCCTCAGGTGCCAAATGAAAAGCACTTCTGAATTTCCATGTTGTTGCTAATTTCCCTGAGTAGATCTCTTTGTGTTGGCAGGCTTTATTTCCATGAGCAATACTGTAACTGTTTTAAATTACTGAAAATGCCTAAAGCTCACCCTAGTCCAATCTACCCTTCCAAGTATCCCTTGGGAAAGGGGAAAAAAATGAACTACTGTTAACCCATTTGTCAAAATCCACACATGGGCTTTATTATATGCTCTAAAGTTCAAGGTTAGTAGTTAGTTCCATTATATATACGCACATTACACGATAATGAGAGCAAAATGCAGGAATAAATAAGACTGATGGTGCTTCATTCGGAGGTGCATGCTGATCACTTTTGACTGGCTGCCTGCATTATCCATTCCGAACAGGGCCTACTGCAAACATATTACAAGAAGCTGATGTTCCTCTTCTATCAAATGAGAAATGTCAGCAACAGATGCCAGCATATAACATTACTGAAAATATGATATGTGCAGGCTATGAAGAAGGAGGAATAGATACCTGCAAGGTAAATATGTAAAACTGTTCACCTTACACTTTCAGAAAATATTGCTACCTAATTATTTTATTCTTAACAAGAATTTGGGAGTAAAGAAACCATCAAGACCCCTTAACTTCACCTCTTCTTTTACAAAATTGTGACTTTTTGCCTGTTTGCATGCTACTACTCAGTAGCCCTGAGCATTAGAAACAAAACTAATGTTTAGGAACAAGGATTACAAACCATATGTCTTTAGGTATAATACTTGAATGTGCAAGGTGGCAAGATAAAAATGGGGAGTAGTGGACCTGGAATAAATCAGAGAATTTGTACCTTATCTAAAAGCATCTGTTTTCAAATTTTCAATCATTTTAAACCTGAGGCAAAATGCAAAACAAATAAATCAAGGCTGAGGGCAAATTTTAGTCTGTGGCTCTATAATATTCAATCCTGTTTTTAAAATATAGTCCAGGTGTTTGGTGACCAAAAATAACTTCTAGATGAAAAACCAAAACAAACATGAGTCGCCTGGTAAAAGCCAGTTATAGCTAATCAAGTGGAAAATGAACAAAGAAATTAATAACCTAGGATAATTTTGGCTCTAGAAGTATTACACTAGAGTATTTCTTTTATCTTTTACATTACATTTTAGAGATGTCATAACATGTACTCAATGCAGTGGGAATGCCATTATTGCAATTAATTTGAAGTGTTGATTTTGACCCATATGACCATCAGAAGAAATCTCTTACCTACCTACTACCTCAGTGAAACATCTTACCACCTAGAAATAATGTAGACATTGTTTAGCTTCATGAAATCCACATACAGTTAAGAAATAAGAAGTTCTACTAAATTCTAAAAGCATAATCAATTTATAGGTGTAACAATAGGTTAGTTATTACATTTATGATTCTTGTGATAATTTCTTTCTCTACTCACAAATTTTTTAATTCTATGTTTGGACTTCCCTGTTGGACCCTGGCTTTACCACTTATTGGTGAGACTTTGAGCAAATCACTTGAGATTTATTGAGAAGTTTAAGTGATATCTCACTTATAAGGCACAAAGCAAGCACTCAAAGATATTAACAGCTTTTAGTTTTAGACTTAGTAAATACATTTTCTGGCAAGTTTTCTGTATCTAAAAATTAATAAAATATTAATGCATTAACATCTGCTGAATTAGATTAAACCTGAAAGCATTACTGACCAAATGAATTATTTATACATGTGGAAGTAGAAACCTGTATCATGGAAAGTGATTTCACTGTGTTAAAATATAACAACTTGATTCATTTATTAACACATATATATTATAATTTGACAAGACTGTACATATTTATGCAGATATATATATATATATATATATAATCACATAAATCAATGTCTCAAGTCATGTTAAACTTTCAACTAAGTTTTCCATTTATTCTGCTTTAATGAACACACAATTTTAAGTAAAATTGAATAGCTTTCTTGTATAAAAATTACCCCTGGATCTTATACTTTCCATTTAAAATGAAAGATGTACTAAAGGTAAGATATATTGTCACTTAAGGGGAGATTTATAGAATTATTGTGCAGGAGGGAAATCAGCTGTACGACCTCAATTATAGTTAATGGGGATTGTGTGGCAGACACCTCACTCACTAAGCAGAAAATACGATGGCTAATGCTATTGATGTTAAGATCACATTAAGCTGATAACTCATGCCAGATCTTAGAGATCTTATGTTTGGCTCTGATTTCAGAGTGTAAGTATGCTATTCATCAACAAGTAAGAAATCTCTCATATACAAGGAAATACCTTATGTAACAAAATGTTATCATAATTGAGTAATCATTACTTCAGATTGTCACATGATTTTCTTGGTTCAACTTTAATGCTCTGTTTTATAAGAGGATTAACTGATTGATTAATACGCTTTTTAAAATTGTCATTGATATATTGTTTGAATAACTTTGAAGCATAAGATTTTAACCTCAGAATTTGCCTCATGATGCATTCACAAGTTCTTAAACATCTGGATTACCAAAGGTTTGCATTTTGTCTGGATTTAAAAGTAAGAACAATAACTAGAGAATGACCTCTCTCTGTAAAACTAAGGGGATGGCATTCTTTTCACCATTCCATACTAGCAATTTTCAAACCCTTCCTCAATCCAGCAGATAGATCTGCATCACCTCAGAACTTTTTAGAAGTGCAGATCCTCTGGTCCTCATCATACACCTGGTAAATCAGAACCTCTGAGATTGGAGTCTGGCATTTTGAGCTCCACATTTATCACCTTTGGTGATTCTGATAGTTAAGTTTCAGAACCATCATTCAAAACAAAAATGGTTACCAGCCCTTATACTCAGAAAAGGTAGTGATTTTTAGGTTTATTAATAAATATAACATGTGAATGGAAAAATATATTTCAAGTTAATACTTTGTCTTCTTGATATGAATTCATATTTTTGAAGTAACATATTTCAGAGTGGAAGAAGAAAGTACCATCATTGAGCATATTAGATATTTAAGACAAGAAGGTCCATAACTAAACTGAAATGCTTAGTGAGATGATGGTACATGATGGATACAGACCTCAGGCTCCCAGCCAGATAGACCACACACCAGAAAGGCAGCAAGTCTGTTGCCTGGTCTTGAATAACTGCAACTGACCTAGTATGGGCTGGGTAAGCTAAAATCCTTGTTTGTATAATCAATGTCTGGGTCCCTCTTAAAATAAAAATTAAATTATTTTAGAAAACACGAAGAAAATCAAATAACTCTTCTTGAAAATATTCAAGCAATTGAAATGTACTTTTAATGACATAAACTATATGTGAAATTTAAATCTTGGATAAATATTGTTTCATAAATATTCCTGGAAAAAAATATATATGGTAAGGGCTTAGGATGCAGAAATAAAAATCATAGTCCCTACCTTCAAACAACTTGAATATATTTTTTACATCTAGAATATAGGTAACCTGTGATTGCCAATGTAATTTATGTTCCTGTGCACCCAAGATTAGAATAAAAGTGCTTTGCTAGACCCCATTTTTTCCTTTAAATAGAGGGATCAGAGATGATAAAGATTCAGACAAAAAGTCTCTCTGATTTTTTCTAACATAAATCTAAGAATGAAATATTCTTCTACACCAGTATATTTAAACAAAGTGTATAAGACTTTAAATTATTTCATAAAAAGGCAATAAATTAATCTAAAATGTTCACATAATTAACATAGGAGAAATACTTGTCACTTTTACATCATTAAATATGATACATGTTCCATTATCATTATCATTACTCAGGAATCATTGTGCACAAATAAAAGTTGTGTAATTTACTAGGATCAATTATAATTAGCATTTGTTCAAATTAAAACCTTTCTATATCAGTTGAAATCTCTGATGAAAACATGTTCTTATTAATAGAATTATATCAAAGATTTGCCTCTTTCATTTGAAATGTTGAGGTTTTCAAATTTGATTGTGTTTTTTCAGTGCCAAAAATTTAATCCCACTCAAGAGTACAAAGATCAACACCATGTATAAGTTATTGTTTAAATCACAATATGGAATCAGTTATATTTTTCTGGAGTCCTTCATAAGATGTTTTTTACAGCATCTATTTAAAAAAATCATCAACTTATATTTTGCTAGTAATTACATTCCTATTCATTATTGTGCTTTAGAGTATAACACCATAATTAAAGAAAGTTTTAGGGTATTGTTAAAATATTACAAATTATGTTTGAGTTGTCATAATTTGCTCTTTCTTCCTATTGAGGAGCAATGGGTTCTCATTTGTGGCCTAGAGTGATGGTAAGAACATCTACAGAGAGCTTGTAATAAATTATATTTATAAATATTTATTTTTGATTGATTTGCTTAACACAATCTCTTCTGTTTATATTCATTAACCACACACACCCACAACTTTTTATGTGACTCACTTTTTAGGGAGATTCAGGAGGACCATTAATGTGCGAAGAAAACAACAGGTGGCTCCTTGCTGGTGTGACATCATTTGGAGACAAGTGTGCCCTTCCTAACCACCCAGGGGTGTATGCCCGAGTTACAAGGTTCACAGAATGGATTCAGAGTTTCCTACATTAAGCCTTTGCGAAAACACGAAAGTGGGCAGTTTTTCTATCCCACTCTAAGAAACATACAAACTGAGAGTTTTGTGGGTAAAAAAGAAAAGTTACCACAAGCCTTATTTATTCTAGTATAGGCCACTTAAAGTGCTGGAATGAGAGGAAGGGACAAAATACAAAAATCTTAAAATTAATCTTTGTGACACAAAGTAACTTCTCAATTTTGATTTCATTCTGAACAGATTTTCTTTCACAGATATCATTCCTTGGTTTTTAATTATTATTTTTGTCATTGTCTGTTATTTACATTGATTTGATTTTAAAACACATGCCACACATTTTTAAAAGTTTGATAAAAATTTAAAAAAGAAGCGAAATAAATTGTATTACCCAAAGTATGTCATTGTTTGAAATAAACTACTCTAAATTGTCTGGATTCAGTTTAGCTTGTTATTTCCAGAATCTCAACATTTTTCTTGCTTTTCCACCCAATGAATTTCCATTTCAACTTGAGCATAAACTTAATATTTTCCCTGATCATATAAAATATTTATTTTAAGTTCATGTCACAGACCTAATTGTGACATGATTAGTTGCCTGTTTCCCTCATATAAAACTGAGCAGCAAATACACACAGGTCTCTATATCACCTTAGCATTAAAACAAAAAATAAATTAACAAATATGGTTAGTCTATACACATCATTTTTACCTGGATAAATCATACCGTCCACTTATTTTAAGCTAGTCTTTTTAAGTCTCAGAATATAAACAGGCATATTAAAGAAATAGAACGTTAGAAATGTTTTTTCTGTTCTTGGTTTACACTTGTGTATTATACTTGATATTTCTAGCATGTGAAAAACTTGTTAAGACACAGCTGAATTGCCCATTAGAAGGCCAAAAATGTGTAATAAATGAATTTTCTTTGCTTCTTTAATGTCTTGGATCATTTCCAGAGGAACTGCAAACTTCAATTTAGCTGACCCACACAGAATCTGTTGATTTGGGGTACACAAAATTTATACTTACTTAATGCAAAACACATATGTACACACATTCTTGCATACGCATATGATAGAAAAGAGAGTGATATTTAGAGAAGTTTAAAGAAGGGATTAGTCTGTATGGATTGGCCTTATGAAAGAGAGGAAATTTGAGTTATGCCCAGAAGGAATCATTGTTACAGATTCATTTAATAGGGTAGCAAGGCCACTGCAAAGGTGGTCCCTGAAATCTTGTAAGTTTGGGAAGAGTGGTCAGTAGCATGTATTCTGGTACCAAAAGCATCACATTGGTAACAGTCATACTAAGGAGAAAATGTCATATAAAAATGTGTAGCATGATGGAGGACTACAGATGCCCATAGAGAACTGTGTACTTTATTCTTAGGACAAAATTCAGGAGCCCCTGAACACACTCTTCAAGAACTTTTTTTAATTCTTGGTCAACAGGAATGATGAAGCAGCAGGCATAGGTTGTGTTGTTTGTGTTTAGTACTTGAACATTATTCCGAATTTCTTCTGTATTTTCCAGCACATATTAAAGCTATGCTCTGAAAACATGAACACAACAGATATACCATCTTCTCCTTTTCATTTTCGGAAGTCAGCTAAACTTTTAGAAAACTCTTAGGACAATCAGTATCATCTTCTAATAAGAGAGGAGTTTGCTTTTTCCACCTTTAGTCATTTATGGGTTTAGTCATTAATACCAGAAGAGTTATTCAGACCTGGATAAAGATAAAGGAGAAAGCAAAGCTGATCTCCATCATTTGCCTGCTTCTGCTGTGCAGCTGTTACAGTCCTGGGTGGCAAAACACAGGAGAAACCTAGTCTCCCTTTCATCAAGTCCTGAATAAGGGAAGAAGTGTGTGATGGTAGTTTGGATGGAACAGGGAGGTGCTAGCAGCTGGTCTCTAGTTCCTCCTATGGGGATGAGTAGCCATGGAAAGAAGAAATGTAAAATGAGGCCAGAACTAAGCTCAGCTTGCAGATGGACATTCTCTCAGTCTTAAAGCACCTGAAAAAGGGTCAGTAACTACTGTTTTCTATTCCACACCTCAATTTTGCCAATGAACCCCAGGAAATGCTTAATTACAGCATTTTATTATCCAACTGAAAAGAATTAACAAAGAAAAGTTTTTCTGTTAGCTCTATGCCCACAACTTTCATTCTTACCACACTTGAACAGTTTTCATCTTCATATAGTGATGCCACATATGGACTTTGTGTTCACATAAGAAATTTAGACAACACCAAGGATCATTCTTCAGAAACAAGGATTCTTTATTTGGTTAAAAGGAGCACAGGGACATCTGAAGACCAAATAGTTACAACTCTATCTTGAGAAGAACAAGTTATAAGCATCGAAGAAATTAGAAGACAGAAAGGAGCCACTGTTTACTAGCGCAAACAAACCCTCTTCAATGAATATTCAGACACTAATAACTTCCTACCCATGTGACACTCATTCACCTAATTTGTAGTACTTTTCCCATCCTGAAAACTTGATGTGCTGTGCTTAGCTCCATATTGATGGTGACCATTCACCTGGTCCCAACTCTAAGACCTCTTCATATACTTAGGCTAAATTCAGCCAGGGCAAATGCTGCAGCTATCTGCCTCCAGAGTCAATCCCAAACCCCAAACAACCACCTTTGTTTGGTGGGGAAGGGAAGGACCATATTGATTCCAGAACCCTCAGAGAGCTACTTGCAATTATATAGGCAACATGTGAAGACATATGATTTATACTGTGTATGTCGCTTCTTTTGTTCACAACTGACTGCATTACTGTTTATATAGCTATTAGTAAAGTTATTCTATTACAAAATCTGTTGAATTTTAAACTAAAAATTATTGTAAGGCACATGTCTTACACAATTGAAATAGACAATGCTTGCCTCTAGGTAAAGTGTTTCAGGAGATTTATACCACAGTTAATGAAACAGCTTCTTTCTGAAGATATTTCCTAAACATTGTCCAACCAAAAGCAGAAAAACCAAATGAAGATGATTAACTTCTAGAAAAGAATTTTTTACCCCCATGGTAGTATATTTGTGTGTGTGAGTATATGTGAATTTAGTTAACAACAGTGATAGACTTCTTTAATCAAAACAGCATGTATTGAAAAATGAAATGCCATAAAAATAAATATTAGAACAGTCCATTTTTATCAAACACTTATGCAAAGGTAAAATATTTTTGCACACTGTAAATTTCAATACAATTTACTTTACTCTAACTAGATTACAACCTATGAAAGGTGAAAGAAAATAAAAATAACTGCTTCCAACACACATACTCTTGATGTGTTGATAGCAATTTTATCTGCATGGTCCATTCCATTTACTTGAAGTTTGGGTGCATCCTTTAGCAAAATAAGCATGTCTCACTCCATTATTAGCACAGCATATTTTATAAATGAAATAATAAACATATAAAATTTGTTTGAATATTTGCCTCAAGGGGGAGCTTACAGTTCATCTTGCAGATCCTTTGAGATTTCAAGCCATTCCAAGCTAATGTTCTGATGCCATTCCTTATGCTGATCCAGAATTATAAAACAATTTTGTTTTCTGGAGGTAAGTCAAGATATTATTATACTTCCATGCCACTTTCCTTTCTGGTACTCTTTGAAATCCACAAAGTAGACTGATTAGGGCTAGTTTTTGTTCTTCCTTTACTGAAAAACATAAAAAGAAATAAGTTCAGCACCTAAAACTTCTTATCAAACTAATCAAGTCTTGGTCCAAATGGAGATCTCTCAGACACTTATTTATGAATGAGTCTTTCTTCTCTCACCAGCATATTTTTCCAGTCCTACAAAAAATACTGGATTATTCCAATGTGTAAAGGCAGCAAACAATTCTTATGATGACAAACACCAAAAGTGTCTTTCTCTGAAACTTCATAATTCAAGGTGATAGAAAAATGTCCATTTTCCCCCAGTAAACATGTGTGTGTTTGTGTTTGTTCTTGGTCATTAATTTTTTTCTTTTTTTATAATCTTGCTTTGTGAGTATACTTCCATGGTTGTATGTCACATTTAATATCAAATCATCAGAAAACTTGTTCTGGTACTAAGTGTAAGAGCCACCTAGGCCTTCCTCCCATCAGTTTTCCAGTTCTATACTTATGTCACTTGGTCCCTAAAAACTTAACTATGCCTCAGCCTCTGAAACCAATGAAGTTCATTGGCAGAGCCATGCTTTGGTAATTTGGGAAGATCTGAGTTTCTTAACCAGACCTGAGTTATAATTTACTCTTGTCAGAGCTAACACTCTAGCCCACATTTCCAAGCTGTGCTTGTGGTTTAACTTCTCTCTGTAATAGGTCTTTCCAGGGACCTACAGAAGTGTGTATTCATGTTTTCTTAAGTCCTCTACCAGATTACTTGTCAAGACCTGGACTCCTTTGGTCTAGTTTTCCGAGGTTAATCTCTCACCTGAATCACTGTTCTTAACCTGTCCTTGTTTACTGTGTTCTGCACTAATTTCTTCCCATGAGCATCAACTCTGAAACCTGCAGTATCTTCCCTAGCCCCCACTACCATGCCTCTCCCATCCCATCCTCACCATCCACAGACATTGCTGAACTCCATCAAAGAGAAGAACTATTTCTAACCACATCTTACTATTGTATTTTAAATATTATTTAATTCTCTTCAATTTAACTGTTTCATGACAAAAATATTATATTCAAATTTTATATTTTGTAGATTTTCCTCCAAATAAATAAAAACATAACTGTATTCTACAAAGTCATCTAACATAAATACAAAATGTCAGGCAAAGTTTATTAGAACCACATTTTTAAATGGTTAAAAAAACTGGCTAAGTTATTAATGTGACTTTTGTGTAAAATTAGTATTTAAGAATCACTGCTGGTTAAGGGAATGAGAGTTATTTTGAACATGACATGGAATGACAGAAACCACCATGTGTACCAGATTGGAATTTAAACTTTCTGCAAGGCATTCAGATGATAATGGAGTTGAGTCTTTGATGAAGTTTCTCCTTGCTTTCCTGGAAGAAAGGAAAAGGGGAGGATCTAAGAATGAATGAATGAAGTACTGGAGTTAATTCCGGCATCGGGAAATGCTGAGTTTTCATTTATTCTCTCATTTTGAGAATTTCAAACATGGTAAAGCCCACAGATCTCTGTGCTTCCTTATAAACCTACAAGATTTTGAATGAATAGAGTTGCCATAACAATACACTATTTGAGAGAAAAACAAAACAAATTTTTGAGAAAATGCAGTTACTTTACAGGTGAGAATCTCTAATTCATATTTTCTCAAGCTGATCTGCCACTCACTGGTCTTCCTTAACAGTTTGCCGGGTTAGAAGGGGACTTATATCCAATCCTTCTGCTTCACAGATTTTTCACAATGAGAAATCATCTTTCCATCTATTGTTTTAGGAATTAGAACAAGCAACTACATATGTACTATTGTCCTTATTCTGTACACAATATTGAAAAATAAACCTCCATTGTGTCCCACATATATATTAGAAAGCCAGGAAGACACAGGTATGATATTGATTTGTGAGGCTCTATTTGTCATTATTCAGAATGATTTTACATCTAGGGAATTACAGATTATATCCTTCTAAAAATGTATGTGAATTACATTAACCTACACTATTTTAGGGTCTTTGGTTACTTAGTGGAGTCTTTGGGGTTTATCTAAGGAATGATTTCATTAGATCTTTCTCTGTTTGAGGCATTCTTTAAGATCAGTATCATCTAAAATACTCCAACAAAGATGTTTAGGCTTTTCTAACAAAAATGCTTTTAGTTTGAAATCCAATATCTTTTGCTCTTTTCTTTTACTTATTTATATTTAATTTTTAAATCTGATTGACAAATTGACACAAGAAAAACTTCTCTAACAAAAGGGTATGGACAAATAGATATAAAAGGTGGAATATTCCTCAGAAATCTGTTTCTAAGGTTGATTTTGTTTCAAAGACCTGCAAAGAATGAGATATTTTTACCACTGTACTTTCTTTCCTATCCTTAGAATATCCCTTTGGAAAAAATCAGAATCCTATGACTTGAATTTGGAAAAAAGGTACTATAAGTACGTCTACAAAAATCAAGTTTTACATACAAATTGATGTCAGTATTGGAAGACTTAGCATTAATTCTTATATTTAATAATTAGTGGAGAGTATAGCATAGTGCATCTATTATTAAGTTTATAAGCATTCAAATTTTAGATCCCTTCTCTATGCTACTTGTGGGACCCAAGACAGATTAAGTTAACCACCTAAGGCACCATCTTTCCAATTGAAAACTAGAAACAGAGAACACCTACTTCATAAGGTTGTGAGGATTAAACTGTGCACTGTGTGACTTCTGTAATCAAGGTATATTATGTAAGATTGAATGTACTGGATTTGTATTGGCAGATATGAACATCAGAAGCCAAATTTAAAACATAACTAATACTACAGTAATATTTTTTAAAGATTTATGAATACTCGTATTATGGTTTTGATATGAGGTGTCATATCATGTGTGAGACAATGCAAGAAAGAATAGAGGTGAAATGATTGGATTATGAGTGTCTTTGGGTTTTTGTTGTTGTTGTTGTTTTTGGTCTTTGATACCAGGGATTGAATTTAGGGCACTCTACCACTGAGTCACATCTCCAGCCTTATTTTGTATTTTATTTAGAGACAAGAGTCTCACTAAGTTGCTTAGCACCTTTCTTTTGCTGAGGCTGGCTTTAAACTACAGATTCTCCTGTCTCAATCTCCCCAATCGCTGGGATTATAGGTGATTGCCACCATACCTGGCGGATTATGAGTGTTTTAACCTAATCAGTGCATTAATCCACTGACAGATTAACTGGGTGGTAAATGTAGGCAGGTAGGCCTGTGACTTGAAGAGGTAAGTCATAAGGCACATGCCTTTGTCCCTGAAGGGTGCAGCTCTCTCTTCTTCCTGACTGCCATACCTTTAACTGCTTCCCTTTGCCATGATTTTCTGCATCATCTTGGGCCCAGAGCTGTGGAGTGGGCCATCTATGTACTGAGACCTCTGAAACCCTAAGTCCCAAATAAACTCTTCTTACTCTACAGTGTTTCTGACAGGTCTTTTGGTCACAGTGATGAGGAAGCTGTCTAAAAAAGGCATTTAAAGTTTTTCAAGTTGTCTCTCCATAAATGAATTATTTACCTTTTATGTAGCATCTGGAAACAGCAGGTTCCAAAAGCAACCAATATCAGTAAAAGCAGTGGTATCGTTGGTATAATAACATAAATTAGATTAGGAATTATGCCTACAAAAGTAAAACAGACAGTGTACAAAGATAGTGAGGAAGGATTCTAATACCAATCACATAAGAATTTCCCCCAAAAAATCAAGGTCAAATAGAACTATTACCAATAAATAGATTCCAGACAAGTTTCATCCCAAACTATTATAAATCTAATGAAATAAAATATCCATATTTTAGTAAAAATTAGAAAACTAAATTTTACTCCACCAATTGTCATACTCCAATTCAATATCTGTACTTTTAAAACTTTTATTAAATCTGCAATTCAGACATGGACTAATTCTTATAATCTATTCGTAATCTTGGTTTCTTTATTTCATGAATCCTTCTCAGTCATTACTTAGAGAAACAAGCACTGATTATTAAGGAATAATTATTAAGATTGTTGTTGACTTACTGGATAATTATCCTAGCCAATAAACAGTGCCATGATATTATGCAAGTCTCTGGGATTAAGTCAAAATATGTAAATATTAACTAATGATACAATCATAACCCAGAGACATAAGACTCCACAGGCACAAAGACATGATCTTAATTAAACTCTAAAATGAATCATTTTAATCCTTTCCCATCACACTTGATAATGTTAGGTATTCTTAGTAAAATTTAAAACAAAAAATCTGCGGCACTCAAGTCTTACACAGCATGAAATGACTTTATTAGATATCTTTTCAATGTTGTACAAGATGAAATATTCCTAACATAATTATTTACTGATATCTTTAATTAGGTTTAGATATTCTGAGCAGTTTTTAGATCATACACCTGGAAACTGAAAAGTATTGTCTTAATATCACGCCTGTACAAGGAGTGGAAATTGAACAACCCATGAATTTAGCTTGTAAGCTCTCAGCTGTCATTATGACTCATCTAAATAACTGGTCAAAGTGGACCAGATAAAGAACAAGCTAGTCTTTTAACTGCATATCCCTTCCTTTCTTAACAGAAGAAATATTAGTGAGATTTAGTGAAAGGGTAATTTGGGGATATTTCATCTCCTCTTTTGAGCCTCCAATAGTGATAGAAAGCATTTTAACAATTAATGAAATATTTTATTTTTAAAATATCATTATCATATTTAATATATAATGATAAAGGTAAAGAGTAAATATTTCTTACTATTTTATGAATTTTTGAATCACTTGTAGAATGATTTTGAGACTTTGGGTCTTGGGCTCAATCTTTGCAAAGCAACTAATATAAAGAAATCTTCTATCCAACTGGCATAGGCTTATGCTAAAAAGAGCTCCTAATAGATATTGGAGCAGTTTCTGATTAACATGTAGTTTGCATTGGGTATTGCATTTCATTTTCTTAGTAGGCAATGGTATGCGAGAGACAGGCAGTGGAGAGCTCAAAGTACTTATCTCTTCCCAAAGTGGTATGTAGTGATGTCACTTTGGTAGTCTAAAACTAACCAGGTAACAATATTTACATTACAGAAATTGGAAAAGTCTAAAAATATGGCTTTTCATTTTACACCTCACTCAGACAATCTCCACTTACCAGCACATCATTGTTTGGAGGCATTGCATGAAATTTTCCCCTGTATTGGGGAAATTCTTTGTAGATCCAGGGTTTCACATGGATCACTTAGTTTAGTACCAGATATATTCCCTAGAAGTGTAAATCTTAAGAAACAAAAGCAGGTTCTTCTACTAAAAGAGTAGCATAGCATAATTTGTTGTAAATTAGTTCAAAATTAAATTCCCAACGTACCGTATTTAGTGTACCACTTCCCTAAGCAACAAGAACTATTTCACTGGGGTCAGAACAAACAGATGTTGGAAAGTGAAGTTCTGTACTCCACAGAGTCAATACATGTGAACCAATTACCTGCTTCAGTAACAACCACATTTTGATGGGTGTCTCCTGGTTGGTTTGTAAGATAAGGCTTTTCTACAGGTTCTGTTGGGTTAATCTCTGTAAATAATTAGTGCAGAAATCATAAGTAATAATTAAACAAGAGAAATGCAAACAGATAAAAATAATTTTTTATTAAAACAGTGAAAACATACTGACTTTGATTTCTGAATTGTTTACAACTAAGAATGTGTTCTGAATTTAAATTTTTTTTAAATTTTTATTTTTTTTAGTCATACATGACAGTATAATACATTTTGATATATAATACATACATGGAATGTACATACATCAATCATATTGTCTATTCTATTCTGCTGCCCTTCCTATCCTCCCTACTCCTCCCCTCCTCTCCCATTCTTTCTCTCTATCCAATCTAATGTGACACACTTTTTTTTCTTTTTCTTGTTTTACAACATCATATATGCATTCTCTATAACAATGAGGTTCTCCTTCCCTCTTCTGTGCAACTCCCCTTCTCCCTCTTTTTCCCTCCCACCTCTCTTCCCTATTTAGTGGTAGTCTTCTTCTCATGCTCTTCCTCCCTATCCCATTTTGAGTCACCCCCCTTATATCAGAGAAGACATTAGGCATTTGTTTTTTAGGGATTGGCTAACTTCACTTAGCGTAATCTGCTCTAATGCCTTCCATTTGCTTGCAAATGCCATGATTTTATTAGTTTTTAGTGCTGAGTAATATTCCATTGTGTATAAATGCCACATTTTTAATCCGTTCATCTATTGAAGGGCATCTAGGTTGGTTCCACATTCTAGATATTGTGAATTGTGCTGCTATAAACATTGATGTGGCTGTGGTTAACATAAAATGTTCTAACTATACAGTCAACACTTAAATTATGCTTGAATTAAAAGATCCCTTGATGAATTCCCTCTGAAACTGTACTTAGCAATTGAGGGCAGGTCTGTGTTGATGACACTCTGCTACAGGCAATAATGACAAAGCAGAAGCGAAGTTAGACAAAGAGAAGAAAGAACTTGCAAACACAAGAAGGAGACTTCAGATGCAATTCAAAGACAGGCAAATATGACCTATTTACTAACATCAATATAATATTTAGGTTTCTTCTTGTATAATAATCTGCAGATGACTATTTATGGATTGCGTTTTGAATCAGTGATTCAAGACTCAACAATGTTCTGAAGAACATTCCTGTCCTACACAAACAATGCCATTCTTAGACTTGCTTTCCAATAGTCTCTACTTCTTTATATTACAATAATAAATTCAAGGCTGAAGTTGTTTCTTTTCTGATTTTATGATATGAGATTTCTTCAATAACCAAAAATTTTAAATGTTGAAATTTCTTACCATGATTTGCTACATGTAGAGCACAACTTCCCCAATCAATAACAACTTTTTCACTGAGGTCAATGTGAAGAAGTGCTTGAAAGTGCAGTTTTGTACTTGATACAGTCAAGCACATGAACCAATTACCTATTTCTGTAACAACCACTTAATGTATTTTTCATCTAAGGAATTATTTTGTTTATTAATAATTTAGAGAAAGTAAATTTTATAATCAAGAAACCTATAAATTTGCTTTCATTTGTTCTAAAAATATAATTCTGTTTACTTTTGCCAGTTGATGTGAAAAAAAAATCATGTGCAATATCTTATATCATATTTAGAATACAGATATTTTAAAAGTGAAGTTTACTACTCTTTTATTGCCATAGAGTCTGTAGTCATTTAACACTTTAATAGCCTCCTTTAGGTTCCAGATTCAGTCCTAACCTATATTCTACAGATGTTAGTCATTCTATGACTTCAGGTAGTCAACTGGTATTTATTGAGCAAATTATAGACTATATGCAATAAATCAACATTGAACTAGTTACTTTTTAAAATAATTTCATCAAACTTTTATATTATTGCTGATTAAATATAATTTTAGGAACATAATTGCATACATTTTTTTAAAATAAGAGTGCATAAGACCATTTTAATATGTAAATTTTAGCTTCAGATCTAACCTAATGAAAATATCTTTGGATGATATTGGTAGACCCAAGGAACAGTTATGCAACTCACAGTCCACTAACAAAAAATGAAGAGAGGAGAGAAAGAAGCTTAAACGTGAATTATTCCATTTCTTCCTAGCAAGGTTAATATTTTTCACCACTTTTGATGTCACTGGTAATACTATTAGATGGTGTGCAGGAGCAGAGAGACAAGAGTTCATATCACTTAGTAATTCTAGTAAAGTTGGAAAATAAAGTTCAAAATAATCAGTATTATAATTTATATTTTTTAATTAGTTACAGTTCTACGTCCTTTAACTCCTCACCACTGAAAGTCAAGGAGTGATTATAAACCTGGGAAATTAATGAAACCAAATCCTCTACAAAGTAGGAAGTTAAGTTTGAGGAAACCTGACTACATAGAAAACAAAGAGTAAAATGTTAAAATTAAAATAAAGAATAAAAATTCTAAGCAGATTTATAAAAGCAACTCTAACCTTGTGCATATGATAAGAAACAGTAAGTATGTAAAAGGTGTCTTACTTAATAAATGTAGATTATTTGAAGATTGGGCAGAATGTAGAATGTCTTAAATTCTTTTATATGAATAATATAAACCTAGATTACTAACAAAAAATAAGAAAAGAATATTGTAAGTTTGCTTATGTCATAAATAACACAGAAAGTTTGAATGCAAATAAAATAATAGTAAAATAAAATGATCAGGTAGCTCACCTAATAAGTCAAAAGAAACACAAGGGAGACATTTTACTAAGAATGTTCTTATAATGTATTCTTTGTTTCATCCAATACTTTTAAGTACATAGTGGTAAAAATTTTAAATATTAGATTATCTCTACTTTATATTTTTCCATGAGAAAAATACAAAGAGGAAGAGCAAAAGTACATAACAGTCTTAGCTTTGGAAAGGCTTCCAGGAGGGTAATGATGGATTTAACAAGCAAAGAGGTTAAAGAATAAACTCACCAGGGATATACAAAGTTGGCTCATATTCTCAAGAGCAGGGTAAACAGAAAGAAGGGTAAATCTAATCCAAATAATCCCTTACGCTTTAAGGTCTTATGAGAAAAAGAAATCATGTAATTTCAAGAGAATAATGGAAACAGCAGTACTTGGTTATAATTGCCTTCTGTGAAAACATATTATAAGGTCAAGCAGACAGCCCTTTAGAGGAGTTAAAATGACACTTTCAAACACCGTGCAGAAAAAACAGCCACAAAAACAACAAAAAACCTTAAGTATCTAACTTGACTTTGTCAGATGATTAAAAAAATATGAGTTTACATAGTTTTGATTAGTTCTTCTTTCAGTTAAACATCAATTTAGTTGAGGTGTCCTATTCAAAGTCATTCAAAATTACCATTTTAAGCAGGAAACCACAGTAGTCTAGCTTAGGTCAATGCAATCTTCCTGTTTGCTGTGTGTTAAGTGAGTAGAGATTTCAAAAGAAATCTAATTAAGAAAGCATAATTCAAAGAATGGGAATCAGAGGAGAACATGTTAAATGTCTCTACGTTTTTTCACTATGGTGAAAGGAGCTATGATCAGACAGATTTTTACTAAGGACCATGTGCCAAGTATTATGCTACGGCATGCCAAACTAACACTCCAGAAGAAAATTGCTTTGTTCCCTTGGGTTCAAAGGAAATCATCTGAAGGATTATCACTCCATGTATAAGTCTATAGGAACTTTGCTGGCTTATACCTTCTTTCCACCCACTACACTAAATATTAAACTATTTTAATATATACATTCATTGTTTATAAAATAAAATCGATCACAAAAACACAATTTGTGTTTTTTAATGACTATTTTTTTTCTTAAAGACACTTCTCCAGATGTTTCTATTAACTCCCTTCTATTTATCTCATTGGACAGTTTGCTATAAAGGACACAAATTTGCTTCATTATGCCAAGCAATAGGAAAAGCTGCAAGGTGATTTATATTTCACAGCAGAAAAAAAAAAAAAAAAAGCCCAAGGTAGCAAAGCTTAAAGACAAAACCTAATATGAGAAAATATGCATAAAATCTGCTATACCACTGATGCTATTTCTTACCTGGTTCATACTTGCAGATATAATTGTGCTTCATGTTACACCTGTCATCATTCCATTGGTAAAGGTAAGGACCTCCAAGGCCAGGATTGGCAGTTGGTTGATGATACATCACAACACACTTTTCACTTCCACAGGAAGGTTCATCGGTGTACCAGTTTCTGCAGGAAGAGAGTGACAGTAATACTTTTTGAGTAGTTTTGTTTGTTGGTTTCTGACATCTTTACAGGAAACAGAATTTTCATTCCCCAGAGCACCACAGGACTCTTTAGGATCCATACTGACCGGTACTGGGAACTGCTTCCATCAGACCACTGGTAGAGATCTGGGCAGGCACCAGATGTTTGTCCATCTCCATTTCTCCAAAGCCCTATCCAGAAGTCACCATCAGAAATGCCTGTCCCAGGTTTTGTCAGGTTTTGCAGCATGCTCTCTATTAACTTCTGTTCTGCTTCATTCTCAAGGCTGAGGAGCATGCCTCCCTCACTCTCACAAGCCTGGCGTGCCTCCTGAAAGCTCACTCGGCTGGACAGTTCATGGAAGTAGGCCATTTTGTAGCAAGGATGCTTCGAGTCAGCAAAGCACACCTTTTGGCCTAAAAAAAAAAAAAGGAGAAAAAAAACATACACATACACTTATTGTCTGTACTATATTCATTTTTTTTTAGAGAGAGAGAGAAAGAGAGGGAGAAAAAAATTTTTAAATATTCATCTTTTAGTTTTCGGCAGACACAACATCTTTGTTTGTATGTGGTGCTGAGGATCGAACCCAGGCCGCAAGAATGCCAGGCGAGCGCACTACCGCTTGAGCCACATCCCCAGCCCCTGTTCTATATTCATTAGGACACTAATAATCAAAATTAAAGAACCAATCAAGACAGGAAACACACCATCAATAATGTTTTTTCTTATTGAATTCTTTTGTAAAATTTATTTTCTAGCTTATTACTTTCAACTTGTAAAAGAAAGCTGATTCATTTGTAAATTTGGAAGATAACTCATTTGGAATTTAACTTATTAAAAACAAAAATAGTAAAACAATTTTACCTGTGATGTTCTGAAGAAGAAGCAAAGTGGCATATTTACAGTGAAAATTTATTTTTATATGTCTCAGAGCAAATCCATTAAAACTAAAAGTTAATAGAGGCCATAAAGAAAGTAATTATAGAAATAAAAATTATTTAATATAAAAGTATACCAGAAGTAACCGGATAGACTTTCAGAGTGCTATCTTTGGGGGGGGGATCACTCATTATCAATTTACTGAGTATTTTCTGGTTTTATTTGACATGTTGTATGTGAACTTCAATCCCTATGCCAACATTTTCTTTGACTTTATGAAAAATCTAAGATGAATAAATTCTCAGTGAGAACTCCCAAATTTGAACTTAGAGAACTGAGTACTTAATTTTTTTAAATATTACAAAAAATATAAATGGCTTAAAAATGAAAGAATGAAGAAATAATGAAATAAAAAGGCTAGTAACAGATCTCAAATTACTAATTATAGCCTTTCTGTTAATTTGATTGGAGATAAGGACAGGATGAAATTTGAACAAACTTGTCATTTGAAGACATTTAAAAATGATTAGCCCAAAAGCGATAAGGTGATAAATATTTGGCAGACTTGAGAGAACAAATTATTTATCATTGTAGAGGATCTATTTCTACATGAAACATATAGTAAATACCAATGATTTCTTAAAATTTAATGTAAAGAACATTCCATTAAACCAAAGTTAGTTCTTTTTTAGTTTGAAAATAGTAACCCTGCATTTTAAATACATTCCTTAATTCAAAATTACATTAAAAGTAATTCTAAATTAATTTATTAATTATTTGAGATTTTATTACATATTTTTAGGAATAAATATCAGGGTCAGGCAAATGTTCAAAATCTATACATAAAAACAATATTCAAAGTTTTCAAGTAAAGTTTAAAATGTAATCTTTACCTTTTACATGTATATTAAAGCCATTTGTAAGTTTTAGCACTGCACTTAATCACCTATCCCAAAATCTACTGACTTTAAAAAGCATTATATATTTTTGAATACATTTGTTTTGTTATCCAGAACTACACAGCAGTTCAAGATGACTCTTGAAATTTCTCAATGGAACATCACCTTTTTCTCAAACTTAATTTTATGACATCATAAATTTTCTTCTGGTAAAAACATCTATGAAGTTGTAAATACATAAGCAACAAGATTTTGCTTAAAATAAACATTTAAAATAGAATTTCACATACATATTAGGCAGAATATTTTTTTAATTAGTGGCAAAACTTCAATTATGAATGATCCTATTGGGTCACATTCAAGCCATATGTAAAAGAACATCACAGTAGACAGGATTTATCTAACTTCACCAGCAACAGAATTCCAATTATTCTACTGCTCATGTTTCCCTTATCTTTCACCACCAAGCATATAGTGCCAAGATTATAAAGACTATCTCCAGAAAGATCATGCTTTCTTGTTTTGGTTTTCCTTGGTGTTTAATGTTCATCTCTAACCTCCATTGTTAACTTTGCAAACTCTTAGTCCTGTTCTGATGTTTTGGGTCCTGTAAAATAGACCATTTAGTATTTTCTGTAAAACTAAGTCAAAATACTTTTCTAATCAGTTAAGATATTTTTACTACTTTCTTACAGTTCATCTGCATAAACATTACTCTTGTTGGGTTTGAAGGCCTTTTTCAACTATTTCTCTAAACTGTCGCGACCCCCCTTGCCCGCAAGGAAGACGCGACTCAGGAATCTTCTTTCAGCAGTTTATTCAGGCCCTTGATATTCTTCTAATAATTCTTCTACTACTACTTCCTCGGATGCCCCTCCCAGCCTTAATAAAGCACCGCGAACCCCAATGCAAAGCTGCCACGTGTACCCTTCTCACAGGGTGCTAGAAAATGACACGCCAACTTTCTCTGATAAGGAGCTGGGAACACGCCAACTCTCTTTGATATGGAGTTGTCCTTCACAGACCACAACGGAGCCAGCGCCATCATGTAATGGCGACCACAGTCCGCAGGAACGGCTCACCACACTAAACTATCAGTAGTTTGGGTTTAGAGGGTGTTACATACTTCAATACTTGTAAAAATCATACAGCTTTCAAAATTTATACTCTTAATTACAGTACAGCACACTGAGCAAGTATATCATATCCACCCAACTCCCCAGAATCAGCAATTAATGACCTATGATAACACTCAGACAGAAGGGAGCAGAAATCAGCAGAAGGCCATTAACCTCACAACAGTGTCAGAGTGACAAGCACTCAGAATCTTGACACAAGCTGAGAACATAAAATAATGATTCCAGCAATGCCAGCAAGCCAGCCCGTTTTCTCCTTTGTCTTATTAACTGTGATCTGGAAACAGCAACAGAATACTGAAAAATATGAACAAATTAACAGACTGACTAAACTCACTGTTAACAAAAAATAACATGCTAAGTATGAATGACCTTGGGAAACAAGTAAAAGAGACTTCAGCAGGAAGCTTCAGGCTTTGGTCTGAAAATAAATAATCTTTGAGATGAGATAATGGAAGTTCCAATGGTTAACTCTAATATAAATATTGTTTTAAAATTTATCCTTATACATTATTAGATTTTGTGATGATTTCATTGTTTAAAATGGTTGTTCCTATTGTGCTATTGAGCCCATATTTTTATGCTTGTATTTTAAGAGCAATCCGTGTTTATTTTCATCTGCTACATTCTTTACATATTTCTGAGTCTCCAAGTGTGTCTTAACTACATTCCCTTGAGTTTCCAATTTGTCTAACTTTTTAATCCAAGAACTTTCAAAACTTGGATTTGATTCCAGACTTTTGAAATGTTAAATTTTCCAAGAAGATTGTTTTATAAGATGTCAAAAAGATTTCAAATAAAAAAAAAACAGAAAAGTCAGATGTTTTAACAAGTAAATTGTATTTATTTGTAACAAAGCCAGCATATATCAGGAGATGCCTGGCTATGATTTATATGCAAAAAATCACAACTGATTTCCTGCAATATATTAAAAAATAAGTGCCAGATGATTAACCAGTGATGAGGATACAAAAATAGTGATGAGAATCAATTCATTTGTAAAATTAAGACAGCAGTTCTAATAAAATGCAGAGGACAGATTTAAGTATCATATGGAAACTCCTAACACTACTGTTAATTTATAGAATAAATAAAATGATAATAAAAAACTGTATAGACAGGTAATATATTTAAAATAATTGACAACTAATAGCACATGGACTCTGGACAACAGAGAGCCTTGACACTCTTTGCAGCAGGCAATCTTTGGTTGTGGATAATGGAATGGTACATGAGTCCTGGATGAAGAAGTGGAGATTGTGATGGCTGCACAGAAAAGGGACCCACGGGGGATAAGGACAGTAGCCAATTTTAAATGGGAACAGATATATGAACTCCAAATGGTATTGACTAAATATTAACTGTGCCTTCAGGTTTTGAAATAAAAAACCACTAGCAAGGCAATTTCCAAGAAATTATGGATACATTACACAATTTTTTAATGGTTTACATATAATCAGTTAAAGCTGACACTGTGAATTTCTTTATATCCAATTCTATTTTACTACAGATTTCTACCTTATTGTGCAAATTTTGTCCAAGTTACAGCAAAATCAGCAGAAGCAGAAGCTTCTGAACCTCTTGCTGCATTTCAACTGATCCCATTTGGCTGCTATCACTGTGGAACTCCAACAGCTGGGAAACAAATGTTGTCCTAATTCCCAGAAACCTTCTGTTAATGCAGATATTCTGGAAGCAACTTTCCCACTTCTGTAAATGCTAATCTTCCTAGAGAACAATTATGATTACCTCCTTCTTTCTGTGAGATCACATGGAGAATTCCCCTGTCTCTTACTTTCAAATGAATATTCAACTAAAACCTTCCATATTTTATGGGAAAGGTAAGTATTCCTAGAATGATTATAGTGTTTTTTATTATACTAAGATTAGCTTTATACTAATGCTAAATAACTGTAACCCAGTATCTGTAGTTGGAAAAATTCTTTAATTATGGGATTATATATGAGAGACAGACAAAAGAGCTTCCACCCAAGTTTTTAAAAATATATGGAGAAAAATAAAATCTAAGATAGTGTCATTGCACTCATTTTCATTAACATACTCTGAATACACACCAGGAGATTAATACAGTTTAAATCTAAGAAATATATAATTAAGTTTTTCTGTACTGAAATATTCACCCTATTATTTCATTTGCATATATATACACACGTACACACACCCAGATATATATGCACATACTTTTATTTGGAGATAATTCTTAGTCATGGCTTCTAAAATAAACATTCCTATCACTCACAACTAAAATTCTGCTACTATTACCATTAATAGATGTCTTGTGTTTTTCCTTAGTTATGAAAATTCCTGTAGAGCTAAATAATGGCAGAGCTTTGAAGTTCTTTGGGGAATGATGTAAAAAGCAAGGCCAAAGTCATAAAGTCATGGCATTTGTTTTTTTCTTTCAGAATAGAAAGGATCGATTAGCTAATTTTATTTTGCTTTTATTATTTATTTTCTTATAGTTGAATATACAATAATTATGAAGGTGGCAAAACTTTTCTTATGTCCCAAACTATAATCAAATACTATAAGTGTTAGGTAAGTATTGAATTTAGATCATATTTGTTCAATCAAAACATAGAAGACATATTATAAATTCTTACTTTTAATTATGCATTATCTCTAATTACGAAAAATTAGAGATAATGAACTTTGGACATTTCAATAGAAGTCTATAAAATAATTTTTCATAATTCCTTTCTACCTTCTTCAAAATCTCACTAAAATTAATATTGATGTTACAATGTACTGAATAGCATGACCTCTGAGAAACATGCCAATATTTTTTTAACTAAAGAGAAAGGGAATGCTATTAAGCTTGAGTGTTCTGCTTTTAGGTCTCAGTACACCAATCCCTTAAGAATTTTTATTTTAAGTAAAACATTTTATTATAGAAACTTTGTTTTTGCATCAGATATTTTATAATGCACTTAGTTACAGAGTGCACTACAGATGGAGATCATACTCATATAAAATCAAATCTGCAGTCATGGGTCATTTTATGGATGCCGGTTGCAAAAGCAAGCCCTACTTCTGCAGCTGGGAAATACTACAAGCTTTCTGAGAAAGGGATGAGACTTAGTGTTGTTGTTGTTTTTTTTCCAAAATCCTGTTATTTGAAATAGAGATTAGAGTAATAAACGAAATTATGTAACAGTGTGACTGAAGAGTCCACTCTTCCAATCAGAAAGAACAAGTTTCCAATGTACACATGGGTTATGGGTATTGGAATTACTTAAATTTTCCTGGTCTGAATTTTCTTTCCTAAAAAGAAATCAGAGTGTTTATGAGTTTTGTATAAATAACATAATAACCACATCCTGCCATTTATCAATAATTTAGAGTGCAGTACCTCACTTCCATCTCAATCCATGTAATTGGATAAATTAGGAAAACATGATCTCTCCTGACGCTGGATGGCTAAGAAGTCCCCCTTACCACCTGTTCAACCAGGAAGTGTTTCCTTCGTCTCTAGGAAGCTTCCTCTTTAGGCACAGCACTTACCAATCTTTGTTCCTCTTATCTTCTTGATATGCATTTCTGAGCACAGCACAATTTGCACAACTGTGTTTGAAACCATTTAGTTCTCCAGGCACACCTGTGATGTAGGTGTTTTCATCATTTTTAAAATGAGACAAAGGAGGCAGAGAAGTTTAATGATTTTTCCAATTTCCCACATATCACAGGTGTCAAAGCAGGGGGTTAAACCACCTTTCAGGCTCTGCAATTCATTTAACCTGATTTTGATGTTGTCTCCATATTTATCTCAAACAAAAAATACCAATGAAATATTTCATGAACAAAGATACTGAAGATACAAAGATATACATTGTGCATGTTATCTATTGTAATCACTAGCATTGATCAATTATTGATTACAGGGAGTAATTATTGATTAGTGGATGGAAAGTTTTGTGCATTAAGAACTTTTTTCTAGGTAGCCTTTGAATTTACTTTTAGTGAATTTAGACCAGAGTTAATATTGGAATACATGTTGTCTCAGACTTTTCAAACCATATATGTACTTAATGAAGTTTAATCTAGCCCTTTTATATGCTAAACAAAACAAATTAGACCCAAACTAAATGTATTCCCAAAATAAAGTAACTCGCCAAGTTATATTTGTGTTAGATTTTCAATGATATGCTAAAATGGTGAGAGAAGCAATCTTGCCTCACAGCTGTGTACACCCATCCACTGTGTGCAACTGCCTGATACAAAAGGCAGTTGGAAAGAGTAAAAATTATTGGCAAAGCATCAGCTGGATTACCCTCTGTATCTCTTTATCTGTTACTGCCTCTTTTCTAACATTAATGTATAGGAATTTCCATCTTTAGGAAAAAGTGGCAAAACCAAAACTATAAAATTATGACAAACGGCAGTTAAGGAATAATGATTTTGATAAATGGGTAGTTTATTAAATGACTAGTAATGAAATTAATTTGTTCCCTCCTTGTCCAAGAGATACTTAAAGTAATTGCATATTTGGAAACTGCATGGTCATCATTTTTTCTTTTGCTTTTGATGATGTCATGAAATTGTTGCACAGGCTGAGATACACCCAGCAGTTCTCTTGTATCTCCTTTACTATTATACTAACCTATAGTATTCTTCTCACCAACAATGAATTTGCAATACTCTATGTTATCTGCAAGATAGAAATAGAAGCTTCTAAATCACCCTGTCTCTGAAATAAATGATATGGCAGTTGTAATAAGATTAAACTAATAACTTTAAAGTATTTGGGAGAAATCTGGAGGTGCCATGAAATACACTTAATGCCATTTTTGCAGCATAAGCAGGCTAGGGACCAATGCTGTGTGCATAGAAAAGAGAAAGCATAAGTTAAATAAATAAATGCATTATTTAAAAATACTTCAAATGTTTAAAAATGTTGCTTGTTCTTAGACATATTCTGGCAACTTAGAGACCCGAATTTTCAGCCTCGTTTTTCATATGTATCCATGAAGCACAGGTAAAATTCTCTTACCTTTGTTTTAAAGATGTCACTACTTACTAGTAACATTACAAAATTAAATGAATTCATCCCCCATAAATATTCTCTACACATCTGTGTCTAGTAAGAAATCAGTCCATGTCTAAGTTCCTCAAAATACTTCCTCACTTAGAACATAAATTCCACAAATACTCTTTAATTACTATCACCACAGTTATATATATATATATATATATATATATATTGTTTATTCATGAATTAAAATAGTTCCTTATCACTCTTCTATGCTACTAAATCTTATGGGTAGAATATAATGATGAAGTTGTTTTAAATGGTATTTGTTTACTAAAATAATTTCATCTTATTTTTAAATAATGTTCTGAACTTTAAAAATAATGTATTTAGTACTATTGGAAACTATATTATTGAATATCTTTAAATATTAAACTAACAAATCTCTATCAAGAATTATTTTGTGAGAGTGTTTTTTGAGGGATATTTTAGTGTACTACCTAGAAATTATGAAGTATTTTATTGAAATTTAATAAATAGAAACTTTATTTCATATGATGTATGTTCCAAATAAAATGGCCCCAAAGAGGCTTCTTCAGTTCTCAGACACTTTAGAAGAGATTTAGTTAATGGTCTCAGTGGCATGAGAAGGTCAGGGCATACCAGCAGACCTGTTAGGAAACCCTGCTTCAAAGATGACAAGCATTTGGCTGCTCTCTGCTCAACTCATCATGGCTGAAGTTTATCTTTTGGAAAACAAATTATCAAAGCATGAAAGTCACAAATCAATTTACAGATGTTTAAATTTCAAATGTGAATTTTATGAGTAAAGACAATCTAATTACACATAAGAAAAACATAACCAAGTAATTGTCTTAATATCAAGTAAACATCATCATTTATATTAAATCAAATAGATCATGTTCAGTTAATTAGAAATTTTCCAGATGTCACCTTCAAGATGCCTATAAATTCTTAATAGGAAAATAGAGTGAAAGGTTTGGAATTATTTATGTACTGAAAGAACACAAAATAAACTTTTTGTCAGCAATTTCATTAAGTTTTATTTTTACTTTAGGAATCTTTTTCCTTCCTTTAAATTTTAAGGCATGTAAACAAGAACACATCGAAAATTATTTTTTAAGTCAAGAAAGTGTTTCTATTTGTTTAAAAAACACCTCATGCTCAAAGCATGGTCTCTGATACTCGTTCATTTTCATGAAATTTTCTTGTTGATACAGGCAAATATGTAATTTAAACTGTTAGATAGTTCCTTGCAGTGAACTTTTTATTCTCAGCAAAAATTGGGGGGGGGGGGTCATAGCTTCTGCACTTCCTGAAAAAGAGTTAGTGGAGAATGATTGATAAGCACACTTTCCAGAATTATATTCTGTCATTGTGGAACAACACTCATTGCTGAAGGGAAGATCAGTAACAATTAAGTTTAATGTGCCATGTTCTACAGGTCCGGCTTCACAACTGATTAAGTTGCTGTCATCTATCTCTACATCTAGTGACACCTGTTGTACAGATGCACAAGATATGAAAAGGGAGGTAAGTCCTTTTTATGTAAAAAGAAAAAAAAGGCCCTTTCACCCTTAAAATATATGCCCATGTGCATCCAACAAATGTTTATTGTAACAGTTTAATATAAGCACAGCAAGGTAATTCTACAATGACCAACATGGCTATGTATAACCTTCAAGTAGGGCCCTATTCACATCATCCTAACCACTAAGAATCTACATATATTTTGAGTCTTTTTCCAAAAAAAAAAAAATGGAAGGGAGCTATTTATATGACATATAAATAGCTCAACAAGACAGTGAACACCGAAAAAGAAAAATCAGAGATAAAGCTGGGAAGCTTGCCAATTTTATCTATTTCCCTTGCACTAATTTGACAAACTTAATTTTATACCTTCTGTATGCACGAACCTGCAGTGGTTACCAAATACACCTCAATCCAACTCCTCAATTGACTTAATTTTCTGAGGCCTTTATCTTGGAAAGAGGTGTGCAAAGGAAAGGCGTCTGTGCAGAACAACCTGTCCCTCATTCCTTGCCTGGCCTGCTGAGAACAAAGGCTGCTTTGCACAGGCATCCTTGAGCGACCAGCACAGAACTGGTCTGGTCTCAGAAATCACCCCTGTGAATATGGTGAGGGAACTGACATGGAGTCAGGCCAACAGGGGGTGGCATTTCTGTGGAAGCTCCTCAGTTTCCAGGATCCACAGGCCTCCACCCTACCCCGCCCCTTTTGCAGGTGCCCAACCCTGCCTTTGCCTTGTGGTCAACTGTCTTACAAAGAAAGTGGAAATCACTCCTGCAAAAGAGTCTACCTTTCATTATTTAGCAAGAGTTTGCTCCGCAGCTTCTGGGCTAGACACTAAGAAAAAAAAATAAACTTTTTTCCTATGTGTTTGGAAGAAAACGAGTAAGAATAAAACCATCCATTTTCCCCCATCTCTTTCCGATCCCCCAACCCGTACAGGTTTCCAACCTTTGAGACCGGCTCCACCCTGGGACAGGCTGCCCACGGTGCCTCATGGTCCCTTGTCCCATGCAGTCCGCTTGGCTGGCGGACCCCTGACTCACCGCTGACCACCCGGCGGCAGAAGGCTCCGTGGCTGCAGAGGAGCGCTGCACCCAGGAGCAGTGAGACCACCCGGATCATCGCGGCAAAGCGGCAGCAGCAGGTGTGCGTGGAGCCCAGGCAGCCTCCACCCGTGGTGCAGCGGGCGGTTCTAACTCCGCAGCCTTCCTGTCTCCCTGCTGGGTCCTAATCCCTCCGCCCGAACCCAGCCTCCAGGACTCTTGCAGGCATCGCCCTGGGCAAGGACCTGTCGCCAGGCGTGTCTGTGCCACGCGCGTGTGCTGAACTAGAGCGCAGAACTTCAGGGATGCGCGTTTGGGGGTTAGGGGACAGAAGTTAGGAGGTCCTGTATCTGTTCCGGAGGTGAAGCAGGAACCCCAGTTTGGACCCGACAGTTACCCCTGCTTCTCTCCTTTGGCCTCTAGATACTGAGCTGCTGAACCCCTGCGCTCTGATAGCGACTCTCACAACAGCAGCAGCAGCAGCAGCAGCACCAGCGGCTCTGCGCTGGAAGCCGGGTCTTATATACCCACATCCCGAGGTTCCGGCCCCTAGCTAGTAATAATTTTTAACTACTTCGTCTCTCCTGCCAGCGGAGCATCCCCAGCCCCTCCCCTAAAAACTGGAGCCACTTTGAAAACAGTCCAGTCAGCAGTCCCACTCCTTCTCTCCCCTCCTCCCCATTCCCTCTTGCCATTCGCTAACAGACTGGATACTCATTTGTGTAAAATGTGACAGCTTTGCTATTAAACTCTGGCAAAAGTTGGATCCATTTGGTTTTCTCAAAGATAAATGTCCACAACGATGCCAAGTCGTGGGGCCTTTCTCTTTTTGTGCTAAATTGCTTGATCATATGTATTGCTAGATGCAGGGCAGTGGCCACTGTTTAAAATGGATTGGCAGAGTGGGAGCCAAAACCTACTCAGTGAATTATATACTGTGGCAGGTTTTCCCCCACCTCGGTTCTGCAAATAGCTTATTTCCAAGCAGGTTGTTTGACTAAATTGCCACAGAAGCAAATTGAAAAGAATATTGGAAACATGGTTTTCCCAAATGATTTTGGTCTCAGTTTTTGCAACTGGTGAAAGCCATGGAGACAAAATAAATATTCTCACTTCTTGGGAAATTCCCGGATTTCTTTGCAATAATCTGTGACCTAGGGTTTACATTACTAATAAAGCTCATTTTAGGACCTATAAAGGGCTTGACCAGCATTTACCTTACCAGTCTACCCAAGGATTGTTCTACCAGTTTCCTGGTGTATTGGAAAAAAATTCATGAGAGTTTTATCTATATCTAGTCCATGGTATGAGCCCTGAAAATGCTCTCAAAATGAGCTTTACTAGAATGAGTATTTTCCCATTATGTTGCTTAAATGCACCAGAATTTATTAAATAAAATTCTTTCGTCTTAATAGGTAGTACACCTTCCTCTCACGTCTCACCTTCTAGACTATTCATCAGTCTTAAGAATAGTCTAAATATTTGTAGTATTGTTTTCTTGGAAAAAGGGAACTGCACTGCCACAGTAAGCACAAATCTTGTAGAATCCAAAAATTTAGCCCTTGGAAGGATTTTAAATATTATTAAAACCACTCTACTTAAGAAAGTAGAATTCCAAAATAATCACAACTACATATAGTTATTATATCCTTGTATTACCTGTAAATATATTAATTATTACTGGGCCGTAAGCAATTAGTAAATCTGTCTTGTAGAGTTCCTGTGAGTCTCACTATAATCTAGATGTCCACAAGAAACACACACTGTTGGTGTTTTGTGCAGAAAATGGAAAACTGACAAAGTCTGAGGGCAGTAGAGGTGTATTTCAGCCTTGGAAACCCATGTCAAAGAGGATCACTGGGTATGGCTATGATCAAGGAGCTGTCTGTCCTCCAGGGGCTCCCAGTCCAGTGTAGAGAAAGAAATGCAATAAAATAATGTCTATATGATTAAAAAAGCAATACCTATCCCACAAGAGCAAATTAAGTGTAATGTTAGCATAGAGGAATTAGGAATTCATTTGGATATACATTTCAGGGCATTCTTGTGTAGCACTTAAGGTTAACCATGATCTCCATTGGCTTATGACCCCATTATCTTCTCCAGATGCCTGAAGAACTAGGATTCTAATTTTGACTTACTTTCCTCTTTCATGTCATCTAACTCCCAGATACTTGTGTACAACCCAGACCTATTGTGAAATGTCTGTCTTTGGGAAGGAATACCAGTAGTTTGCAAAACAAACTCTGGATATGATTTCAATATATCTGTATACTTCTATTGTCTTTAATTTCAATGATGCTTTAAAATCCACCAAATCCTTGAAACCATTATTGGGAAAGCCACCTCATAATTTTAGTATTTCAATTTAGTACTGCATATTGTAGGAATAACTGACTCCTCAATATGGTTGCACAAATTTCCTAAAATGTAGATTCTGATGTTTTAGGCTGGAATTATATCAGTCTAAGGTGGCCTCACATCTTACCTAAGGCTGCTCAACAGTTATTCTGATAGTTGCTTGGTTTAGGAAAAATACTCTTTTTAAATATGATGTTTTAAAGGAGTCTGAATAACCAGATAAGCAAGAGTCTCCGTCACTAAAAACCATCTGAGTGGCTCATCATTAAATTTGGGGAGACTGGTTTGAGTAGTCTTACGTGTAGAATTTAAAAGTATTGGATACTCTTTTTGGAGAGCACAGGAGGAATTCCCTTGATAGTCCCCCCCACACACATAGCATAGTAGGGAATATAAATTTAAAACTTGCCACAAATTTTCTTTTCTTTTCTTTTTTTTCTTTTGTTACTGGGAATTGAACTCAGGGGCACTCAACCACTGGGCCACATCCACAGTCCTATTTTGTATTTGATTTAGAAACAGAGTCTTACTAAGTTGCTTAGTGTCTTGCTTTTGCTGAGACTGGCTTTGAACTCCTGATCCTCGTGCCTCAGCCTCCTGAGCTGCTGAGATTACTGGCATGTGCTCAAATTTTCATTTTTAAACAATGTTTTAAAGTTATTAAAGTGGGTGAAAAGTAACAAATATTTGTTTTTGTCTGCAAATGACCTTATCAGTAAATGATTTTTTTTCATCCCCCACTGTGGATGCATGATGGATCATAGGAGACAATGGCTTCCTGATAGAAAATGTAAATTAGTTTTGGGCTGGGCCTATAGCTCCATTGATAGGGTGCTTGCTTTGCATGAACAAGACCCTGGGTTCAATCTCCAGCACCACCAAAAAAAAAAAAAAAAAAAATGTAGCTTCAAAAGAACCAAAAAAAAAAAAAAGTATAAGTATTAGAATTGTGTGCAGATCAATCATAAGATGAAGGACTTCCTTAAGGGCAAGCAAGAGACCCAGTGTTTGTAAGAAATTGTTTGTCTATGCCTGGAGCTAGGACCCAGGTCAGCTGAAGCCAAGATACAACAACGCCATGTGACTGGCAACCAGGAGAGAAGCACCCCCTCAAGGAGAAGCTTTCTGCCCAGTAAAATTTTAAAAAATAAAATAATAATAATACAAAAGAAATTTTCAAATGAGAATGTCAAACTGATTATGCCAACAAGTACAACAACAATTCAACACCTATAATACATCTCTCTCCATGCCAAGAAATAGAAAGGTGACCTCAGTAAAGATGGCCCCAAAGTAATCTCAGGACTGAGTTGATCATTGAATTCCCAGACACTTTGTTACATCAATAGAGCAACAGTATTTAAAATCATGATATATGAAAGCTAGCATCAGTGCCTTTAATAGCATATTATGGAATCTGGGTATCTAAAATATAATTTGCTCTTTTACTCTCCCCATTCACTTTCAATGTTTGCAACCCCCAGTGAGCCTGAATTCTAGGCTTTGATTTGCATCCAGTGGCTTCTCTTTGGACACCTTTACACAGTAGCCTCAGCCTCATTCACAGAAATGTTCATTCATATGTACAATGGTCTATAAAGAATTTGTTAAAATCACAAATTATCATAATTTTATATACATATACTTGAAATGTCATCAAAAATTAATACTAATTTTTTTCATTCTGTCACACTTCATTTTATGATGACTAATGATTCTCCTAAGCACTATCCACGATATTGTCAGTACATAGCAAAACAAATATTTGAAAGTTTAAAAATAAAACGTTACTATATAACAACTACAGCAGAAAGCAAAAATCACTTTTGTTGTTGTTCTAGGTAATGGTTTATCAAAACTTACAGTAAAAGAGCATTGAATTTAAACTTTTTCCTCTTGAATTTTTACAGACATCTTAGCATCTATGCAGGCATATAACTAGCTCAAATGCAAGAATGTGCAGTCAGTTAAATTCCCCTGAGATTCTCTTGTTCTTTTCAAAACATGTCTGTGCTGTACAATGCATGACCTACCTCATTCAGGAGCCAGTCCCACTGTTCCTGATAATAGCAGATGCCTAAACCTTCACGAGCTAACTAGGAATTCTCTATTGCTCATAGAGATGTTAGAAATACAATGACGAATTATACACAGTACAAAAGCTGTTTATCTATAACTTGAAATTTAAATTTAGTAACCAGTAAGTCTTTTATATGCTGTGGCCATTCAAGTAATAAGTAAAAAATATTTATAGATCTCTATGAACAGGAATATAGTTTATCAGATCTGAAGAATCATATATGTGAATTTTTAACTAAATGTTCACTTAGTAAATTACTATTTTCTTTGGTTATTTATTAATATAAAACAATTCAATAAATTACCAATATTACCTATCTAGCATAAGTCAATATTTTTACTTTAACTGTAGCTTACTTACTAAATCTGGCCTAAATATGATACATTAATGCAAGCAACCACATTGAGATAATCACACATTTTTAAAAAATATATAAGCTAAAGTTATCTTTACTTAAAGTTTCTTATTTTAGTTACTAGGTACTTTACTGACAAACTTTATATGAGGGTGGTTTTGGAAAGATCACTTGACTTGCACAAATATAAATCCAAATTTTTAGGTACCATCTTTGACAAGTTTCTTCTTCTCTTTGTTTCACTTTTAAAATATGAAAAAGTGATTTAAAGAAGTTCTATGCTTACCAAGTGGACAACAGTCTGCCCCAGAAGCTCTGTTACTATATTACTATATTTCAAAACTTTTTCAAATCCTAAACCTTACTGTTTCCAGCCAGAATGTCACATGTTTTCTGCATATAAACACTAATTCCACAAACGTATTCAGATCCTATGATTCTAATGAAATATACTTTGATTTTAAAATGTCACTAAATTCATGAAATTGCTTTGCACATATTTTTATCAACATTTTCTGAAAGAGCACTTAATATTATGTGGAGTCATGAAAAAAAAAGTATGTTAAAAATAAACCTTCATACTCTAAGAAGATGGGAATTATTAGGCTTGATTATTTCTGATGTCCTTTTAAGCTTTATAATTCCATTTCTCTAAAGTTAGGTGTTCTGCTTTACATAAGAAGCATCTCCCCCAAGCTTATGTGTGGGACAAAGCAAGAAACTGTAGAGGTGTAATGATTGGATTATGAGGGCTTTGAACTGATCAGTGAATTTTAATCCAATGATTAATCCACCAACAGGGATTAACTGGATGGTAACCTATAGGCAGGTAGGGTGTGACTGGAGGAAGTAGGTCACTGTGGGAGTGCCCTTGGGTACGTATTTTGACCTGGTGAGCAGAGCTCTCTTCCTGTAGCCCTGTGGCGAGCTGCTTTCTTCTCTAAATCCTTCCATCATGGTGTTCTTCCTCACCTTAGGCACAAAGCAGCAGAGTCAACCATGTATGGACTGAGACCTCTTTTCTTCCTCCTCATTGTCTTTGTCAGGTCTTTTGGTCACAGTGGCAAAAAAGTTGACTAAAATATTAGGAAAGCCTGAGATCTTCCTTCCTTTCTTCATTTCTCCCTTTCCTTCCCCTGACTCCACTTCCCTCCCTTTCTATTTCCTTCCTTCCACCTTCCCTCCTTCCTTCTTATCCTCCCTTCCCTTTTCCTACCTCACTCCCTTCCTTCCTTCCTTCTTCACATTTCTTTCTATAAAAAAGATGATGCCAATTTATAATTTATTTGATTTCCAATTTACTCAGAAAATAGGAGTCCTACAATTTCTATGTCATTTCTGTAACCGATCAACATATTACACAGATGTCACATAAACAGAAAATCCAAAGCAAAATAAATCTAAATGCCAAGTTGAGTGAAAGATAATCCAACTAAGAGATCATAAAGATATAGATGAATATTTGATTAACCTAGATTATTTTCTATAAATGTGTTCCATTTACTAAAAGAAAGATTTTAAAGAGAAAGAATAACAACCTAAAAAACATAAACTACATCTTATTGGTATTCACAAATATATTTTTTTTCAAATGTATCAAGTGAGTAGAAAATAGTAAATCTAAAACCATACATCATAACAATAAACCCAGTTATGTGGAATGATATATAAAGTTAGAGGGAATTTTGGGGAAAAAGGGTATTAGGAAAAGAAAATCAATTTGAATATCCTTCTGGATGTACATCTGTCACTTTGCTACTTTTTAATACACTGTTTCTAAGCATAAATAACTCACATGCCAAATCCATGTATATATTGCAGAAAGACAAAATGGAAATTTTGGAAATAGGGAACTCACTGTCAGTTAACTTGTAGATAAATATTCAGCATTCAACAGAAACTCCTTTAAAATAAATCTGAACAGAAAGGAGGAAAATAGCAAAATTAAGTGCATTTTATTGCCAAATCTTTTGTACATGAAAAAAATTAATTGACCATGTTACATAAGGAATTTATGGTATTATATTTCTTTACAAAGAGTGGACACAAACATATCATAAGGTATCCTTAATTTTCAAGAGCTTTAAAGAAAATGAGAGAGAAAAAAATCATCATGAAAGTATTAGCCAAATATTTCCTATGTTGTCTAATCATAGGAGTCATTGAATCTTATACTAAAAAATCACAAATAATGTTTTAAGTTTTAAATATATGTAGAGTTGAAAAATTACAGAAATTATAAAATATATATAAAATTCTTGATTCAAGAGAAGGACAATCATTGTGGACTCAGACCCATCTCTGAGGGTCTTCCTTCACTTGTGATTCTAAAAGACTTTTGAAAGACATTTAAATAAGAACAAAATAGAAAACAGAGGTTACCTCAATATCAATACCCTGAGAGATTTCATCACTTAGCTGCAGAAGCCCTCCTATTGCTTTCATGTGACCACATGGCTTCACATGGCTTATTCTAAAACACAAGGGACACTAAAAACCTGGTGCCACATCCCAGATGCTACACAGTTTCCTCTAACTCAAGTTCAGGCTGCTGAAAAACTTTAGGATGATCCTAAAGAAAGCAGAGATTGTCCTGCCTCTGCTTGAATCTGCAGAAATGACTTCACCAACCACATATTCCAAGTCCCCTTTGCCTTCCCTCCCCCAGTTTCTTTCTATAATAGTATGTGTTATTCACTCAACAGCAATATTTGCTGAGCAGATATTGCACTTATTCTGTTAAAATCGTGGGTATACTTACTTAATGTTTGTCTCTCTTCACTAGATTATAAAGTCTAAACTGGTATGACTCCCTACTGGTAGATGTTTTTATTCCCCACCTTTATTGGTAAATAAAGTGTTGATTAGATAAATATACAGATTTAGATTTTTTATAAATTTTAATAAAAGAACAGTAGGTAGGGAATACCTACTAATTATTTCAAAAATAAAAAAATAAACATCAAATATAGTTAATATTTATTTCAAAAGGAATATATAATACTATTAAAGTTTATTTAATAATAACATAAATATGTATCAAATAAATAAATGTGTGAGTCTTTGAATTCATTCATTCTTTTTACTCACATCTGCAGCTGGATTTGGTGGTTATTCTTTTCTGCTCTAAAGATTGAAGTGAGGATGGTGGAAAACCGGGAAGCATCTTCACTAACAACTACAACCGGCATAGGAAGGACATTTTGCCCTCCTTCATATGCTGTTACTCCTGGTGCCAAGATGAAAGAAGACTTTAGTGGCTCAGAAGAATCCTTAGAAACCTTAGTTGCCAGTGCTTACACCAAAGGATGACAGGCTTGCCAGCGGGAGAAATTCATGTCACTTGCATTCCAGGAGCTTAGGTGCACATTCTCTTTCTATTCTGGAGAAATTGCTGTCATCCTCATTTCACTTAATAGGTACTTTTTTTTCTGAGATGGAGTGGGCATTAACTCAAAATTCAGATGTATAGTCTGCTTTCCATATCCCTGGGTTTTGCACTTATTAGTTCAACCAAGAGCAGATCAAAAAATGTCTGGAAAAAAATCTGGTCTGTTTTTCATGTCATTTTTCCCTAAATAATAAAGTATAGAAACCATTTACATTGCATTAAAAATTATAAGTTACCTAGATATAATTGATGATTTCATATATATAAGAAAATATATATGCATAAATTACAGGCAAATAATACACCATTTTATACATAATCCTTGAGCATCTGTAGATTTTGATACCTATGGGGCTTCTGGAACCAACCTCCCACAGATACTCAAGGATCACTGACCTTCTTAGATGATAATGTTAGAGATTCTAAATATGCTTTGAAGACCAAAGTTTCAATCAATAAAGAGCTCTAATATCCTGAGGAAACCATCTAAATGCTACCCAAAGTTGAAATAGATAAAGAACATTTTTGAGATTCGGAAAAAAATGTAGACAATTGATTTATCTATTTAATAACTAGCAGATGATGCAAATGTAACTGGACATTCTAAATCTATATGATTTTAAAGAAAAAAGTATTCATTTTTGAACACTTTATTAGGGTTCCTCCCTGAATTCATAAAAATTAAAAAGGAAAGCATTTAGATAAATAGGAGCTATTTGTCTGTCTTTCCTATCTCACCTTTAATGTTCTAGTTTTCAATTGCTCTTCTAGGTTGTCATAGCAACTAAATGCTATCTTCAATAAGTTTTGTTAGAGAACCTGCTTGGAACACCTAATTTACTGTAAGTGGAATACATTCAGATGGTTGCATGTATGACAGAGTCTGCTATTTTTTAAAAAAAAATGATCATACTATTTCTGATGACTGATATTTATTAACCCTTAAGCAGCATACAATAACTCTTAATGTTCATAGATGAGAGGAAAAATTTAAATGCAAACATGCTTTCACCAATCCAAAGAGTTAACTAGGATTTAGTCTTTGTTCTTTTCCAGTCCTAGAACAGCCACTTGTCATCCTATATTCATCAAAACATTGTTTCACCCAACATATAGAGTTCTCATATATTTAGTATTTTAATTTCTTAATTTTCTCCCATTAAAATAAATATACTTGCAGAGAGTATAAGACAAAACTAGAAGAAAACTTTAGGCACAAGGACACCCTCACAAGCTTTTATTAAAAAAAAATGCACAGGCTTTTTACATATTCTTTGGCTCAAATAGCTTTCAATTATAACTATGAACAATAGAATTAAGCTTGATGTTCTCTGTTTTTCATTCAAGGTCCACAAAAATCTGACCCTCTTTATTTTTCTACCTTCATTTCCGTATCCTACTTTTATAAATCAGCCAGCAACACCAGCTGGGTAACTGGCCATCTTTTTAGTGTTTTCTTACCTTTCTACACCCATGTACAATTTCCCTGTCCTTATAATGCCTGACTCTTTGGTTGTTCCTGTCCAAAACATGGGTTCTACCTTCCTCAAAAAAGTCATCTTAAGCCATTACTTTTCTTTCTTTAAATATCTCACAAATTACTTAGCTGCTCACATGTGTATATTTTACCTTCTAAACTAGAAGATAAGGTCACCCAAACCAGAACCATCTTTTTCCAACTCAAGCCCAATATTACTAAATTTAGTGAAGTTTCTTCTCAGAGTCTTCAGTGAGGAAATTTTGTCTCAGCCCCTTCCAATCTTCCAGTGACAGATGCTGATGCACCTCACTTTGTCCCAAGACATCATATGGGACCATCCTAGAGCTTAAAGGTGAAGGGATTACAGTACTGCTTATTGCCTCTCCTTTGAGTGACATTACCTTCTCTCCTGCAGCTATTGCATATATTCAAAATTCAGATGTATAGTCTGCAAACAACCACTACTTCATGAGTTCCCCATCAAAGATAGCAAACATTCAAAACATGTTTTCAACAGGACAGAAAAGACAGAAAAATTATACCAGATATAGAAAAAAAAAAAAAAAAGCTAGTTGTTTAACAACAAGCCATCGCATCTTGAGGTTTCATGCCCAGGAAAGGACAAGCATATATTCTAAATTCTGCTTTCTTTTTGCTTAAGACCCTTCTTGGAAAATAAGTAACCGGATAGAAAATAGTTGACAGTTATCTGGCAAAAACTCACCTTGCACTCACAGAGGGACCTCTGACATCTGCCACAGAATGAAGGTGAAGCATAAAATGAGGACCCATATATTTTTTCTCACACTGAGTAACTTATTTATTTTCTTTAAGTTAAAAAAAATAAGGCATGGTTTGTTTTCTTGCATTTACATAAATATGCCTAATTAACTAAATGCCTTAGAATAGTGAATTTCTTTCTTTTTTATTCTAGTATCTTAAAACATTAATGTCTATTGATTCATTGTGTAAATGATATAATTTGGAATAGCATTATATACTATATCACCAAAGAATTAAAATATTGTGTATTCTGCTTTACATGTCTTGAAAAGTTGTAGCTGGAATACAGACAATAATTTATTGACTCAAGTTTTTAAACCTTGATAGATTTATTGTTTTAAGTTACAATGTAAAGCAATAAATAATAGAATTTTCAATATTAAATCTTTTCATTAGCACTTTAGAGAAGAAAATAGAGTACACAAAATATTACCAGAAGCAACCTAATCTTTATGAAATAAAGGCAAATAATATTAGTCAAAATAAAAATATTTGAAGTATTTCTTTTGATGTTTTACCAAAAAGAAACTAAACTATTAAAACTAAAATTATGTTTTCATGATGATGTTTGTGGTGACTCTGTATTGATTTCTCCATTTTCTCTTAGAAGAATAACTATATGAAGCCTGGGCACACAGGTGTGCACCTATAACCCCTGCTACTTGGGAGGCTGAGGCAGAAAGTCTGTAAGTTTGTGGCAAGCCTGCGCAACTTAGTAACACCCTGTTTCAAAACAAAATTTTTATTTAAAAATGCTGATAACGTAATTCAGGAGTATAGTGCTGGCCTAGCATCAACAAGGCCTGGTTCAATGCTCAATACAAAATTAATTAATTAATTAATTAGTTAATTAATTAAATTATATGCATGCACACACACACACACACACACACACACACACACATCAGTAATAACGATTCATACTTACCAAGTGCCAAGCACTGTTCTGAAAGGTTATATGTATTTATCCACTTCATCCTCAAAAATATCTTATGTCGCTACTGTTGTCCCTATTTTAAAGAAAGGGAACTGAGGCAAAAAATTATTAAGCAGCTTGCCCAAGGTCAAGGGTGCCAGTTGATATTTGAACCCAGTAAATTAGATTCTAGAATCTGTGTTGTAAACATAGTATCATCCACCTCTCAACAATGGGCCTTCTTCTATGTTAAGAGAAATAAGGCCAGCACAGAAAGAAAAAAAAAAAGAAAAAAAATTGCATTTCTCACTTAGATGTGGAATATAAAATCATCCAACTCAGGAGCAGAGAGTAGAATGTTGGTTAACAGATGCTAAGGGGTGGGAGAAAAGGGGAGATGTTGTTCAAATGGCATAAAGTAATGGTCAGACAGGAGAAATAAAAGATAAAGGATTGAGGTGGTGAATATGTCAATTAGATTGGTTCAGTCATTCCACACCATGTAATATATGCATCGCTGTATATCCTGTAACATACACACTCAAACATACACTGTAACATAAACTTTTTGTCAATCTGACAAAAAGAAATTGTAAAGAATATTAAGTTTCAAAATAAAACAAAAAGGAATGTGCCCTCCTGTGCTACAGAAGTGGTAATACTGGAGTTTCCACTAATCACTATTTCCCAAGACAGTAGATTTTTTTTTTTTTTTTTTTTTACTTCATGGCTTCTAATTCTTCAGCCAATTACACAGCCATTGGTCAATTCTGGATAAAGGTATGGCAGTGTTTCCAAAATGTGAGGCCCTCATTAGACACTAAATCTTTTAACATATTGATGTTGGGTTCTCCAGGCTTCAGAACTGTAAGGAGTAAATTTCTGTTATTTATAAATTATCCGGTTTGAGGTATTTTTGTTATAGCAGCCTCAAAAGGCTAAGACAAATAGTTATATGTTTATTTTATGTTCATTAGGAAATAATTAAAATCTCAAAAACATGATCTTACAGATATTGGTACTTGAAAAAGTCATTAAATAATGAAAATTATGGGTCATTTTAAAAAAAACACCTAGTAAGTATATAATAGGACTATTAGTAGACAGATGGGGTAGAAATTTTGTTGAAAATGTCTGATTGATGTAAGTCACTGATCATTGGTCTTAATTTTGCTTCTCTCGCTGAACTAAATTTCCAAATGCACTACCCCTGGAGTGTCTCAGGATAATTAGAGGCCATTTCATAGTGTGGCTAGCCTTTCCCAACATTTCATTATGTAAGACACAGCTTTCTCCTATCACAACAATCCAGGACCACCAAGGTTGTTGTGCCCACTGTTAACTTGAACTTTTCCACCCAGAACTGTGTACAGCACAGTGGGGTTCAAGTCTCTGCTGCCCTCCAGACACCTGACCAGGCCCTGTCATGAAGCCAGCCCTGAGGGGCAAACAGAGGGAGAGGTGAGGCCAGATGAAAAGGAACAAGAATTGTGACACTTGGGGGTACAAAAGGGAAAACACCTGCTATATACCAAGTGGCATCTTAAGCACTGTACTGCACAAACTTCAGCTGGCTTATTCTGCTAAGCGATGTGGAGACAAAGGCATGGCTGTCCCTCTCTTACAGATAGGGTAACCATCGCTATCAAGTAAGATGTGAGCGGAGCCAAGCTTCTGTGGTTCTGAAAGATTTCTGCACTTTGCAGAGCAGATTGAGGAGGGAGAGCAACAGAGAGAGGTTGAAATGAAGCTGAAAGAGACCTTGAAAAGATATATTTCCAATACTCTTTTTAATAGAGTAAAAGAATAACGTAGAATGTCCTACGTAGTCATGAACTCCGAACCACCACATGGATATTCAATGAGGCCTCGCAAGGCTATTTCTAGCTTCACTTTTAAAAAGACTTGAGCATTTACTGAAGTGTAGCTGGAGAAGAGGCATGTTTAAATTAAGTGAAATGGAAGTCCCGTGGTGCCAAGTCATGGCGTCAGTATACGCACTGTGGCCAGCAGCCACGGAAATCATTTCTGCTGAGTAGGTTATAAAATAAAATAGGCTACTGCAGGGCACTCTCCAAGCAGTGTCATTTCGTGATGCTGGATCCAATACATTGAGCATTTTAGTGAGCTGGCAGGGAAAGGAACAGCCATTTACTTAGTCAAAATAGTTATTAGAAGCATGGCTACTTTATTGTAACACTGATAATTACTTTTAAAATCTGCACAGGTTTGTTTAAACTGAGTAAGTTTGTTTCTTCAAAAACAAGCTACAACAGACATATTCTCCCCTGTGGACTAATATCAACATATTAAAGGGCCACTTTTGTTTTCATACAGTCTTCCCCGTGGTATAGGTTACATAAATGGTTGCTAAATTGAACCAGAGTTGTTATAAAAATTGAAACCCTTTTAAAAAAAATAAATGAAGATCATATAAATATGAGTAAAAGAAAAATCATGAAATAAAAAATCCTCTCTATTTCTAGTTATTTGTATTGCTCTTCTTTTATTACCATCTTTTGAAAAACTCATTAGCATAAAAATAATTCTGGTCAATAATGACAAAAATCATGCCAAGATTATTATAGCTCTGATTGCATACTGATTTATAGTCATATCTTTTACCTTTTTGATTGGTATTTTAGTGAGTAATGCTGTTATTAAGAGGTTTATTAATATACCTTTAAACTCCACATAATCTTCTTAGATTTTTTCTTTATAAAATGCTATCCGACATACATTTTCTGTTGTTTTTCATATTTATATTTCTCTTTTGTTTCTTAATATTTTATTTACAAATGAAGCAATATTAATTAACTGTATTCAACTAATAAACAACAAGTAATCATAAGTCTCAACACTTGAATTTCTATGTAGTTTTGATTCCCTTTTCCCCTTCTTACTAATTATACAAAAGTGAAGGTTTTTAATTAAGAATTAAAATTTCACAAAGAACTAAAAATGCTACTTTTGCGGTCCTGAATGTAATCCTGAATCTTGCATGATTATTCTATTGAAAATAATCTCTTTTGTGTATTCTGTATAATAAAGAATAAGAATCTATGGCCTACAATTTCTGTGATTTATACTGTATGATTCCCAGTTTTCTTTTTCACAATAAATTTTTTAGCAAAGCAAGCTGTGTGGTCTAGAACTAAGGGGACACTGACTGAAATGCAGAAAATTATCTCCGGAACTAAAGAAGAGTGTATTAAAGGAAATAGTTTTTTTTTTTTTCTCTTAGAATACCTCTTGAAACTTTTGCCCCCTGAGTTCCACAATTGCAGCGCACTTAGTCATTTGAGGTAGGTCATATTACTGTTCAGAAATATTTACTTTTCCCTTACACCTATTCCATAGCCAAGTAGCTTCCTGGAGAAAAACCTAAAATTTATGATTGGCATTGGGCCCAGATACAGGTGGCCAGAAACCTACAATTGAAGGAGAATATCTTGCCCTATTTCAGGTTACAGAAGATATGATGTAAAGATTATCCAAATATTTCAGACTTTAATTATGATATTGTTAAAGCATGAAATTTTGAGGGGAGGAAGAAGTCTTCACTGGATCAGATGTAAATATATTTTGTGAACAGAGAAAAGGAAAGTTAATATTTCTGTATAACAGTACAGAAAACAAATAGCACATATAATGTATTATCATCAAGTAGTATCTATTTTTCCCACACCATCACAGAAGTTTCCACCTCATTAATGTTGGACTTGATTGTGTGACTTGCTTTGACCAAGAGAATGAAATAAAATATGACCTGTGCCCTAATCAGGCACAAGTTTTAAACATGCTTCTGTGTTTTGATTTGGTCTCTTACTATCCCAACTAGCTTGATAAAATATGCTTTTGTCAGCCACTGTCCCTTCAGTCCACATCTCAGAATGACTCATCCAGAACACATCTAGTACACCCTGAGCCTTAAGAGGAGATGTATCACACATATCTATAAGAAGTAAATGGTTTTTGATGCAAACCATTGAAGTAGTTGTGTTGTTTGTTATTCAAAATCATCACAAAAAAATCTAATATACAATTCATGTGTATCAGATCAGTAATTTATACAAAATAACAACTGATGTCTTACCTGATTTCATTTGATCCTGTCTTCCTTCTTTCTCCCACTTTTGTGTATTTTGTATACTGCACCATGTTGCAAATATACATTTCACTGGTGTCCGTTGTTTTTACCAAACTTTTCTTTGACATCCAAGGGGCTACAGTAGCTTCATAAATAAATTACTAAGCCCAGAAGTTCAACTAATTCTTCCACATGTACTTTTTTACACATTTAATCTGTTAGGACTTGTATTTATATCATAAATTAGAAAGGTGAGTCTAAAAACTATGCATAAGCTGTCATTTTGTCTAAAAATACAAAATCTGTGATTACATTTCGTAGTGGCCTCATTGTGTAGTTATCACTCCATCTAGCTCCCTCTCATTTTGATCTTCTGTTTCACAGAAGTTGAGACACGAAGTCCCTTCTGTTTCACAATCATCCTGAATTTTGTTATGAAATGAAGTTGAAATATTGTTAATCAAAACTAAAAATAAAAAAAAATTTTGACAAATCAATCAATTTATATGAAAGGAGGAAGTCAGTGCAGATAATAGGGTTTTAGGGTTTAAGAGTACTCTTCTAGTGGCTCACAAAATTGACAAGAGGATTGGGTTGGCCCACGAGTGCCTTTCCATGCCAGAGTGGACACCAGGGAACTGAAAACACAGCTGAGATGTTTGGATTGCACGAGTGACAAACCCCAGAGGAGCTGCTAGCCAGATGCCCACAGTCAAGCCAGCATTCCTCGTGTAGCACAGACATGAAGTTAACGATGCATCCTGTGATGCAGCCATTAAGACAGAGCCATCTGTTGGTTGATTCATCCTCCATTTTGTCACGTGTAGAGGTGCATTAAGAAGTAAAAGAACATGACAAGGAAGCAATGTGGGGTGGGGTGCTCACTGGTGTGTTCACACAGCCTGATGACTCCTCCAGAATTTGAAACTCATTTGCGTGCTGTCTTGTGTTGTACCATCCACACTCATGTGTGTGAAGCCAGTGGCTTGAAAAATTAAACGACTGGCAGCAATGAGTTAGCAATCAAATTAATCAAGTTATTAGTGTGAAATGTTGATGCAGGATATAAGAGGACTTGAGGAAAGCCAATTTTAGATTACTATCTATAGTTTTACAAAATAGTGGACAAATGATATGAAAATGTAGAAAGACTATACTGGTTCCTGTCTCCTGAAAAGGTGAAAAATTAGTGGGGCCCAGCCACCACCAACTAATTATTCTTAGTAGTTATGTAATAGCCATTCTCATAGTAGTGACTTCAACACAAGAAACCTGCTCTTTCAAAAAGTTGGTCTTATAGAAAGTTAATCTAAATCGTATATGAATAATATTTTATAGATTATAACTAAAATGTTTAAAACCATTTCACATGTGTTTCTATTAACCATCAAATATTTTACACACTATCACCTGCATTTACCCATGGGGCATCTGAGACCCAGACATATAAATTTTCTTCTCCTCCACCCCATCGCATAGTTAGAAACTGAAAGCAGACAAACTTGAATTTCAGTTTCCTCAACCTAAAATCAAATTGACCTTTGTTATATAGAGATTGTTTTTACTAGTTAAATTATGTTTGCCCTCTTCATGTGACTGCCATGAAGTTACATGTACCTAGTACATATAACATATATGTTGTAAAATTTAAAATAATTATAAGCAATATTTTAAAATGCAAATATTATATACAGAAAATATTCATTTTCATGTTAAGAATGTTTATTTAAAAACAGAATTATTTATTTGAACCTATCATAATTAGAAAATTTAATAATATTTAGAATAATAATTGCTATTGTCTGAATATTTGTGCTTCCCCAGATTCACAGGTTGAAATCCCAACCTCCAAGGTGATTAGGAGGTCAAGCTTTCTGACAGTGATTAGATCATGAGGGAAGAGTCCTCATGAATAGTATCAGTGTCCTTATGAAAGTGGTTTCAGAGGGCTGCTGGCCCTTTCCACCTTATGAGGGCCTGTGAGAAGGTGCCATCTATGAGAAAGTGGTCCTTTACCAGACAGAGAATCTGAGCAATCTTGAATGACTTAGTATTTAAAGCATTCTCCAAACTTGTGAGAAATAAATTTAAGTTCATGGTATTTTGTTATGGTATACTGAAGAAAGATAGTTTTTTTTTTCTTTTACTTAAAGTTTATTTGGCAGAAACATGTGAGTAAGTAAAGTAGACTAACTTAGGAATGTTTTAGAAGACTTACTTTCTCTGGATTGGTATCCATCATTTCTCTCTCTTTTTCTCTACCTCCATAAAAGAAAAAAAATGTTTTATGCTTTAAACAATACTTTAAACAACTATTCTAAATATACACATCCATATATTTGTTAAAAATGATAGAACACATGTGAAGTTCCAAATGGTTGCAATAAAAGAAAATCAATTTCTATAAAATGTAAACTAGAACAATGCTTCAGTGAATATTGCAAGAGACAGGAAGAGTATCTTCAAGTTAGAATATAAAATGCAAAACATTTCCTTTTCAATCACCATTCTCTCCACCTATAACTTAAAATAATGAGTTCATACCTTGGAACTCTGCAAGAAATAAGCAATTTGTCTTCCCAAGCATGAAGAGGAAGAATCTTTGTGACGATGATGTACTTTAGTTTTTCCCCAATGTTGGCAGCCCTCACAGCCATTAACAAGGCTTGCCCTACAGGCAGCAAAGTTTACCTCTGACTCCCAATCCACCACTCCCCTAGGCTCATCCTACCTCCCCTCTCTTCCTTTCTCTTTCCCCAGTGTGCTGGATTCCTTTGCTTAGAGTCATCCCTCCAATTTTCCAGGTTGCCTGTGGTTTTTCCACAGGTCTTCAGGCTTAATGTACCTAAAGCATAAATGATCAATATTTTAGAAGATTTATTGTATTGTGGTATGATATTTGTTTAATTTTGAGTAGGGTATCATATGTCAGTATATATGTCAGTAAGAGGGACTCATGAAGACATTTACTACTTCTAAGCTTGTTCCTAATCTTCTCTGTCCTCACCCTTCCCACCAAAACCCCATCATTTTTTAGTGCTCTTTTCTGTTTTCCTTAAGATATCTCTTAAACATATAAGAAAAACTAAATATTCATTCTCTCTCCTTCTCATTGTTTATTCAAATAATAGAATAGCATATAAGGTGATTGTTAATGCAGCCTTTTAAAAATTCACAGTATATGTTGGAGATTTTTGTATTTGGCTACAAAAGAGATTATTCTTTCAAATTGCTATAAATTCACTTTAATTATATTAACAGTAAAAAAAAATTTTATGCTGTAGAAATAGTTTAAATGTTAAATACAATAACAATATAAAATTTTGCTACATTATCACTTTTATCAGATTCCTCTCTATTTAGGGGAAAATTTGTGACTATAAGAAATATAATTGATAAGTTATTGCTCTAAACCAAACACGTTCAATACACAAGAGAAATTTTAAAAACTAGTTCTTTTTCAAGGATGAGTACAATTTTAACTAACAAAATATATGTGTAACTTAAATGAAATAACATTTTATTAATTGCCTTTTTATGATTGCTACATTTATGATAACAGTTATTTTATGTAATGCCACAAATCATACAATAGTGTGAGTGGATTATGAAGTTTCTAATATGGCAGAAAAGCCAGCACAACAGTGTAAGGAATAGACTGTACTTCTGTGGAAGCCCTCTTATGAAGTGTGACATCTGCTAAATGGTTCACAAATTATAAATAACCAATCTATAAATTTATTTTCACAAAGTGAAGACACCTGTCTAATTAATAAAGAAATGACTGAAAATCTTTTATGAGACATTGAAGAAACACTATTAAAACCCTGTTAAACTCCTGAAAATATTACTCTAAATTTCTTACAGTCTGACTATACATTTCTACCCTCTCCGTTTTCATACCAAATGCTATGAAAACAGTCCATGTTTGAAATCAAAAGAAATTGCTGGTTTGAACAATAAAAGATATACAGGAAGAGCAGATAAATCCAAATTCCCAATACTAATAGAATAGGCTAGTCTCTATACTAATTTACATCAAAAATTTAAATCTCAGAGATTAGTTCCAAAATCAAGGGCCAAAAATAGTGTCAGGGCTTCTTGTGGATATCAATATTCAGCATCTTTTAAACACCTGTACAATAATAACAAAGGCTATCAGGATGACTAGCCCATATTGAGTGCTTCATAGTGGTATAAGTTGTATAAGCACTTAATCCTCATTTCAACTTTACAAGGTAAGACTCATAATTATCTCCATTTTAAAGATTAACAAAGGGAAATAGAGAGGGTTAGTGTGTTAAAACAATTGAAGATGGATCATGCAGCTTAGAAGCCTTGGAGCCAGGATTTCAGACCAATCTCTCTGATTCTAATAGATGAGTGGCTAAGAAAGGGTCTCTAAAGATGTCTAAGGAATCCAGCAAGAAGTAGTACAACATATTTATGGAAAAAGGAATGAAGCCACCTCAGTCAGTAAAGCAACAGCTTATAAAACTCCAGATTCAAGAGTTCAGGGGCTGGGGTTGTGGTTCAGTAATATAGCACTTGCCTAGCATGGGTGAGGCACTGGGTTCAATTCTCAGCACCACATAAAGATAAATAAATAAAGGTATTGTGTCCATCTACAACTAATACACACACACGCACACACACATACACACCACACATAGACACACATATATATATATTTAAATATATATATATATACATATATATATATTTAAAAAAGAGTTCAGGGAACAGGAATTCAAATCAGTATTCAGAGTCCCTCAGAGATTTGGTCAGTTCCTCCTCAGCTAGTCCTTTGTTGTTTATTTCTAACGTAGCATGGCTGATTTATTTCTAAAGAAGCAGGTCTCTAACATAGGAACTATTTTATGATCAGACATCTGATTTGATTAAAGTAGCCTTTCTCCATCTTTCTAGCTACGCCACCTTACATTGATGGATTTCCAAGGTTGCCATTGATGAATGAGAAATATGGAAGAAACACATCTACAGAAAAATACCTCCTGCTGTGAACACTAACCGCAAAGGAAGCTGAGAGCTATAAAGGCACATATTTGGTGAGCCTTATCCGTCTACCACATGCAGCCTACCCTTGGAAGTTAGGAAATTCCTGCCATGCTCCCTTATTCTGAATTATTGATTTTGGCATTTTGGTTCTTCAACGTTTAGTCTCAAATTTCTGTGATCATTTCCCCCTAGGAGGCCTCCAAGTCCTTACACAAATTGTATTTCTGTTGGGGATGCTGTATGACTCTCCATAAATCACTGCATTTTAATGTAATTTGAACTAATTTAATTTTGTAATGTAGGGGTACAGAAAGATTTGTCTATTATTTTCCCTGGTTCCAGTGACAGCATGTTGGAGAGAGGGTAGTCTATAAAACATACTGATGGAACTCTTCTCACCAATAGCTTTGGTTCTAAATTTCTGAGACTAACTTATTAATACTCAGCAATATTTGAATAATTTCTCCCACTTATAAGGCTACACATCACCCACAATTTTACTTTTTTAATGCTTTGTTCTATGTGATTTCTCCTCAAATGAAATATTATAACATTTTTATTTCTTTAATACAGAATTTTGCCAGTCATAAGTCTTTTTGCATCCCTGTATTTAGGACATTCTTAGAAATTTTATCATACATGATTCTGTTCAAAATTGAATATTTGGTCCCATTTACAAAGCCAAATAATACATTAAATAAATCTTTGCTAACTGCTTAAGTAGAGTTCAATGGAAATTTCACCCAGATGAAACTATTACTTAATCTTCCCCATTCAGAGAGAACAATTATTTAAGACTTCAAGAGGGCTTGAGAGTAAACAAATATACCACTGTAATTTCAATGTTTCACCAGGACTTTTCTCTATCAGATAATCCAGGATGCCCTAATGAGCTCTGGTTTAGTCTGGATCTAGAAGATTCTTGATACACTAATGTTGGATAACACTGTGAAAATGGAATGTAAAGATGGATTCATTCTTGTCAAACCCTAAAAAAGCATAACAAAGCTGGGAGGTCATGAAGGCAGGTAGGGGATGCTCATGCTTTTATGTCTGAGATAAGTATTATCATGGGGACTTTCTAATTTCCACAGGAAATTCTTTCACATCTTATGTGCATCTCATGCCTTCCTTGCCTCGTGTCCCTTGCTTATTCTGAACATCCACCATGTTTCGGTAACATTGTTTACCATAAGAAATTCTTGAGGACTGCAGAAGTTCAGATAAGACACTGGATTAGCAACTGCTGTTTCCACTAACCAGCTAAGCTAATGCTTGAAGTGAATGAAATGTCTTTCATAGCAGCTTATGTCCTGGATTATTCTTTTTGCCTTTAAAGGTTTCCCTTTTCTTCAGCTTCTCTAGATACACCTATGCTATGACTTTTCATCTGTGCATGCAGGATTGCATTCCTATGTTCCTCATTACCAAGTAAATCTAATTTTTTTCAAAAGACACCTTTATCTGGTTATTTTACGTTGACAATAGCAAGAGATCCAGTTTCTCAGAACCATTCAATTCTTAGGCATAACATTTAGGAGGAAACCTAAGCTAAATGGCAAATTCAAGAATCAAGTCCAATCTCAATCATGAATGACATGAAGCGACACAAATGAAATGCTAAATATATTATATATATATGTGTGTGTGTGTGTGTGTGTGTGTGTGTGTGTGTGTGTGTGTGTGTGTGTATACACACATATATATTAGATTAGCATTACGACCTAGCAATGTTTCAGATTTCTTAGGCTGAAAGTAAAATATATACTCTAGTAATATCTGTATGTGTGCACACGCGTGTGCACTACCCACATACTATATTTGTATTTATCCATTATAACTGGTAAACCAAGGAACTGAACTGAATTTGAAGATGGCCAGACTAAAGGATTCAAAGTCATCATCAAGATCATGCCTTTCTTTCTTTCTTCTCTACTTGGCCTCATTCTTAGGTTTTTATTCTACTTGCAACAGATGTTTACAATCCTAATTGCTTCTGAAATTCTGCTGAGGAAGCTCAATTGCTTCATCTCCTATTGGCTGGCAGGAGAATGTCCCCACTCAGAGTAGGCAAGATTATTATGGAATGATATGAAAGGTTTACTGAAGGAGATGATTCTGAGCATCAGTGAAATCAAAGTATATACTTGAAGTCTCTCTTCCCTATATGGATTACCTAGAATAAGCCCAAATCCAGAGATACTGATGAAGCTGTACAGCTGCTGACCATGGGAGGTTACTTCAAAGTCCATTCTTTGTCAAAATTATTGATGTTTAACTTTACATAGGTTTACTATATTTTATCACAAATATCTTTGCTTTTATTGTTCTATACACACACACATATATCCTAGGTATATATACATATATAATATCCTATGTGTGTATATTACATACAGACACACATGCACACACACACACTAATTTTACATTCTTATTGTTTTCATACTATTTTTTTAAAGTATCATTCTAACCAGGGAAATGTGTGGAAGGTTGGCCCATGTTGTAAATCAGGGAAATCAAATGCTTTCTCCTCTGTGATACAGGCCAAAGTTCAAATATTCTCTGCCTTGAATTCACCCAGATTCTTCTAGCAGCTAATAAGTGATACCTAGAAGAGTGCTTGACAAATTTGAGATGTTCGATAAGTACATGCTGTCTTTTCTATTTCTTTCTGTGAATTCCTTAATTCCTAAAATTCGTCTATAAATTCAGTGAAAGTAGATGGTCACCTCAATTTACAAATGAAGAAAATTCTCTGAAGCCAAAAAGTGACTAAATCCAGCTTAAAATCTATGTAAATATCATGTATTTGATTGAATAGATATTTTTGGTGTTTATTATATGCAAACCACTCTGCTAAATAAAAACATAATTAAGACAATATTCCTATCTATTCTAAACTTGAAATTTAATAGGAAAAATATAAAAACAAACATAACCATAGCATGAAATAACTACTCTTTAGATGCCAAGTAACAGAAGTTCAGAAGAAGGTGTCATTGACTATGATGAACAGATCTGGTAAGCATTCAAAAATGATGTGACATTTAATGTGCCTCTAACATATAAATAAGACTCTCAGAATCAAATAAGGGAGAAGGCCCAATGAATGTAATAATACAAGTTAAAATTAAAACCAGTAGAAATTTGAGTAAAGTGAATATGGGGAAAAAATAGGTCAATGATGAAGTTAGCATTGCAAATTTATTAGATTTCATTAAAAAAATTAATCTCAGTGACCACACCAGAGACTTGTTGAAATTTGAGGAGAGACTTGTCATTTGTCTCCATCTATTTGGAAGTTCTATCTGCAGCCTTCCTACTACAGAAGGAATCCCAAGCTGACTTGGTTACCAATGAGTCAAACTGATGTCTCCCACCAATTGAGTCAAACTGATTCACTGGGGCAAAACAGTAGTTGAAGTACTCAAAACTGTTGACTAAACTCATTTTGACCAAACTCACTTTCCATTAGCTGAGGTCAATTTTTCTTCCCCCTGCCTTGATTTTAAGGATAAATTCCCTATGCAAAGTTTCTACTGTGTAAGCAAGGTGGCTTTTAAATTTTTTTCTTTTATTTGTGCATTATAGTTTTACATAATAATTAGGTTCTGTTTGACAATCATACATGTACAGAATTTGATTTATTCCATTTCAGTCCCCAGAGCCCCTAACGTTCCCCATATTCCTCCCTCTCCCTATTCTTCTTCGTCTACTGGTCTTCCTACTATTCATTTATTTACTGGTGCCCCTCAGTTCTTGGCTTTTGGTCTTGTTTACCTCACCTCTGTTCAAATTTATGCTCTCATGATGTCAGGTGGGTTCCTTTCCTACCCAAGATCACTTTTGTCTTTTTCCTACTGATTTCCTACACCCACAACTCCAACCCACCAAATAACAGGTGACATGCTGATTCCCGAGCTCTGTTGATTGCAATAACAGAAAAACATTCTTTGTGTCTCAGACAGCTAAAAAGGAGAACTTGGCGTAATAGCATTCAATTGTTTGGTTGGAATAGACTAAATAAGACAAACCCATCAATCCCTTTGGTACATTTTCTTTGGTTTCTAGATCGAAAGGATTTTCTCTCTCTTTAGAAATGGCATTTTGATCATGCTAATAACCATTTCTTAAGTAATAAGTAGTCTGTACTGGCCCAAGCCTTATGGATATTAAAATTTGGAAATGTCCAAATAGCAATCTAAACCAGCAAGGCTGGCTAACTTAGAAGAACCTCTCAAAAGATGTATCTACAGTCAGAATATTACAATTCCAGTAACACATGTCAGAAAAAAATTGTTCCTGTATGAGAGATTAGACCCAGATAATTTTCTTGACATCACCTAACTGCTCAGAAAACAAACCAGCCATTGCATCTCTATTAGTGCTCCCTAAATGCTGCGTGCAATCAATATAAATGATTACTCTTAAATGATAACACCATCACCTCCTCCAAATAACAGGATGGGTTGAGGCTTTTTGCTTCCATCTCAGTTTATGCTTTCAGTCACAGTAAGTGTGGCATTTAAATATTTCACTTCATAACCACTATTATAATAGAAGAATCTCAACACATCATTTGTGTATAAATAAAGAACAAAGAAATGAATGAAAATCATTCTCAATTTGAGAGATTATAGAAAGCTTTATATAAATTCATTTTTTGATCAAATTTTTTCTTAAAATCCAAAATACTTTTCTCAGTATATTTTTGTTAATCCTCTTTTAACTACAGATTTTTCTTGCTTTGAACACTATTATTTAGTGTGACTTTATTTATTTTTGAAAGATCTTAGTTTAATAGATTTTCATTTGCAAGCGAAACGTGAAGTTTTCTGAAATTTAAATTAGTATATACTAAGATTAGTAAATCTATGTTTGCACTTCTTTAAGTCTAAATTTATGGGCCTTAATAAAAAGAAATTCACCTGTTTCTATCTACTTTTCAAACTGCTCTAGATTTGTCTGGGTTGTCATGATCAAAAGTAACCTTTTCAAAATGTGATGTATCGTTCAATACTTGTATCTAAAACCAAAAAGAGTTTGTATTGATTTATTGATTTCTTGGAGCAATTATGGTAGTTTCAGACATTAAAATTGCTATTAACTATGATATTGTTTGGGCAGTGGTAAAGCCATGCTATTAGTTAATGGTCAGATTGATATTGATTGGCTTTTTTTGACAATAAATATAAACATAGTAGGCACAAGTGTTCAGCTATTTCTTTCTGACAGGTATGACCCTAGCAAAAAGAAAGATTGAAAACATGTTACATGACCAACCCCATATATGAACCAATATTAATCACTGCTTTATTTTTGTTTATATAGTGCTCTTTACATGCTTCTATTGAAACATTTATTATATGAATATTATGTTTTATGTTTTTTGGTTTTGTTTTGTGCATGTATTCTAAGTTCTTTAAATTCCATTAACACACCTAACAGACTCATTGAATACACAAATATATATACATATATATATATATACACATATATGTGTATATATATATGAGTGTGTGTATATATATATAAATATTTTCAAATGAATGAATTTATGATGAAAAATAAAATAATTAAGCTTAATTACATTGGCCAGTGTAGAAACCACTAACCATATGTAGCTGTTGCACACTTAATATATGGCTACTGCAACTGAAATTTTCATTTTGCTTTGTTTTAAATAAGTTAGATTGAAATGTTCTTTTTAAAAAAGTCTAGGTAGAGTCTACTGTATTAGATAATACATTTTTCAGAAGTTCTTTGAAGAATAAACCTTGACAATCTTTCAAAAATCTACATGCTTTTGTTTTCAAAGGTTGCCAGAACGTCAAAAGTCTGAAACTGAAATTCAACCAAAAATGCCCCCCAAAACATGATACATACGTCCCATAGGCAATTTTTAGTAATAACCACAAAACAACAAACTGCTAGATAAAGTCATTGAGAGTGAGATGTTCAACAAGTGGTTTAGTCCATTTGTGCTTCAAAATACCTGAGACTGAGTTTAGGTGTGAGGTGTCTCCAAAAATCTCATTTATGAGATAGTGTAAGAAAGCTTAAAGGTAAAACAATTGGATTATTAACCTTAACCTATCAGGGATTAACTGGATGGTAACTGTAGGCAGGTAGGTAACTTGTAGGCAGGTAGGGTGTGACTGAAGGAGGTGGGTCATTAGGACATGCATTTGGGGTATGTATTTTGTCATTGTTGAGCAGAGCTCTCTCTGTTTCTTGGTTCCAAGTCATCAGCTGCTTTCTTACACCATGCTCTTCTACCATGATGATCTGTCTCATCTTGGGCCCAGAACAATGGAGCTAACTGTCTGTGGACTGAATCTTCTGAAACCATCAGCCCCCCAAATAAACTTTACCTCCTCTATTTGTTCTTGTCAGCTTTTTTTTTTTTTTTTTTTTTGGTCACAACAGTGAAAAAGCTGACTAAAACACTAAATAATCTATAAAGAACATACATTTATTTCTCACAATGCCATCACCTCCTAAAAGCCTACGTGTGATCTCATTATCAACTAAGTTCCCATATATGAGCTTCAGACATATTCAGATTGTAGCAACAACTATTTCTAAAAACCTCAAAACTGATGCTTGGTTGTTTCTCTGATTAATCACTGAGCCCCAAAGCAATGGTATAATTAATAAACTGAAGATGTCAAAATGGACATCTTTTACCTTCACATCACAAGACTATGGTAATTCTATCTTTAATTTTTAAGAAAGCTCCATTCCTTTTCTATAATAGTTATACTGATTTACATCCCCACTAATGTTGTACAAGTGTTCTGTTTCTCTAAATCTTTGCTGAACTTGTCATTCATATATTTTATGACAGCTGTCCTAGAATATGTGAGATGATCTCTCACTGTAGTTGTTGATTTGCATTTCTCTGATGATTAGTGATATTTATTTTTCCATATACTTGTTCATCCTTTTCCTGTCTTCTTTTGTGAAATGTCTCTTTAGGATTCTTGCCCATTTTTTTTTTTGATTCATTTGTTTTCTTGTTTCTACATTGTTTGAATTAATTATTTATTTTTGATGTTAACTTCCTATCGGTTGTATGGTTCCCAAATTTTCTTCCCACTTCATAGGCTTTTTACGTTACTCTGTTACTTTTTGTGGTTGTTGTTGTTGCTGTATAAAATCTTGTTAGTTTGATGCCATCCCATTTGCATATTTTATTATTTTTTTTTGATGCCTGTGCTTTTGAGGTCATGTGCAAAAAAAAATAAAAACAATTTTGCCCCTTTTAATTACTGATATATTTCCCCTATGCTTTATCCTCATAATTTTTACATTTAAGCCTTTAGGACATTTGCTTGATTTTTGTGTATGGGTGAGTTGATGTTCCAATTTCATTTTTCTGCACTTGTATATCCAGCTTTCCTATTACCACTTATTGAAGAGATTTTCTTGCTCTAGTTGTGTCTTCATGGCAGCTTTGTTCAACATCAGTTGGTCAATGCATGGATTTATTTCTGCACTCTCTATTCTGTTCCATCAGTATACAGAACCACTTTGCACTGAAAACACATTGTGTTGATGCTTTGTAGTGAAGTGTATTTTGAGATCAATTAACATGATTCTGTCAGCTTTATTCATTTTACTCAGAATTGCTTTGTTTTGGGATCTTCTGTGGTTCCCTATGACTTTCAGAGTTGGATTTTCTATTTTTGTGGAAAATGTCACCAGAATTTTGATAGGGACTGTGTTGCATTTGTAGATTGTTTGGGATAGTATGAACATTTCAACAGTATTAATTCTACTTCATGAACATGGGATATCTTTCCACTATTTGAGTCATCTTTAATTTCTCTCTTTGTAGTTTCAATATACAAATCACCTCTTTGCTTAAATTTATTTCCATTTTAATTTTTTTGTTGCTATTGTAAATAGGATTGCATTTCTGCTTTCTACTTCAGGCAATTTGCTATTGGTGTAAAGGAACACTACTGATTTTTATATGTTAATTTTGTACCTTACAATTCTACTGAAGTAATTAGTTCTAACAGATTTTTGGTGGAGTCTATAGAGTATTTTTACATATAAAATATGTTATCTGCAAACAGTGACAATTTAACTTCCTCCTTTCCAATTTAAGTGCATTTCATTTTGATATTTTCACTAATGGTTTTGGTCAGGACTTCTAGTACTATGTTAAGTGGAAGTGGTAAGGGTGAGCATCTTTGTCTTAACCTCAGAGGAAGAAAAGCTATGAACTTTGTATCATTGTTTTTCACATTAGCTGTGCGATTTTTATCTATGGCCTTTATTGTGCTGAGAATATTCCTTCTATACCTAATTTGTTAAGAGTTTGTCATAAAAAGAAGTTGAATTTTGTCATGTGATTTTTCTGTATTCTTGATATGATTGCATGGTCTCCACTGCAGACATCTTAAGTAATTGTGACTTGCTCAAAGTATCTCTCAGTTATTTCATTTTAAAGTATGTTCCAGCTATCACTTTCCAGATTATTAAAAGTATATAGCAGCAGACTAATTAATTTGCTACTTTTGATAGAAATATCTTTGTTGAGTCTATTTCCCAAACACTACAGATTTTAAGTAAAATTTAGGTGTTAAATAATAGAGGTCACTATGATAGTTTAGCATATAAAGCATACAAATAGAATTTGAAGATTAATTTCAGTTTTACATATCGTATTTTTGAACCTTTAAAGATAAGAATTAGGGCTACAGATTAATATTTCATAATATTTTATCACAGTCATACAACTGCTTAGCTTTGCTAGGACCAAACTACTCAGGTTATTTTAATACCAGACTGCCTTATTTTACTGAACTCATGTCAACATAGTGACCAGAAAGAGTATCTCATACTGAGCAAAAACACAGTATTATGTTCCTTTGATTAATACAAAATTAGGTAAGTATTATTGTCTCGATACTACATTTTGTGACTAAAAACCTACAAAATTTGAGGTAAATGGGAGAAAATAACCAAAAAGACTTATTGTGAAAAATTGGAAAACAACAGGTTTTTAAGTAAATATAAGTACAGACTTCAAATTAATGTAATTGAAAGCTTTTTTTTTACACTTTCAGTTATAACAAGGTAATGGATGTGAGCCAGAAACAAATCTGAAAATCATAAATCCATAATGGTTCTTATTTTAAGCTTTAAATGAAGCACAGAAAGAAAAGTGAACTTTTAAAGCAAACTTCCTACTTATCTATGCAGAAAATGAAGATGTTTAGTAATCATTTAAGATTATTGCTGAGCTTCTTTCAAAATTTGATTGAAAAAAGATATATTAGCCCTCTCAACTGACTTCTCTCTCAATTATTAAAAACCGCTAATTACTCAATGATTCCTAAAACCTTTGCTTCTATCTTATCTTTTTAAAAAATCTTTAAGCAAGGATCCTCTCAGATTTAAACAAAACAAAATTCCTATGAACCTAAAAACATTAAATAATGTAAGTGAATAATTTGATAGTTAATTAAACTTTATTGGCAAACCTAAAAAGCACTAAACTTAAAATACAGGATATAATTTAATGATTTGATTAATTTTTACCAATTAAATATTTTGATTTATACTAAAAATGGAACAATGATTTTTAGATGAACTTTTCTTTTAAATTATTTATATTGAGAACTGACATTGAGTAATAAGTTAGCTTTGAAAAGTGCACCATATTTACTATCTATGTTAAATTGTACAGAATATTATACCTTTAAAGACAAAGATGAAGCCAGATGAAAATCTGATGTCATTTTATCAAAAATCACATGTTTTTTCTATTAGCTTTTATAATCTGTGTTGAAAGTGAGATTTATATAAAATTCATAAGAAACATGAAGCATTCAACCAAGGACTAATTCTGTGGTCACATACTAAACTAATCTATCTAGATTGCTGTAACAAAATGTCCCAGGCTGGGTGTCTTAAACAATAAAAAATTTTGCTATTGTTCTGGAGGCTAGAGGTTCATAATCAAGGGGTAGCAAATTTTGGTTTCTGTTGAGGACTCTCTTCCTGATATATAGACAGCTGCCTTCTTCCTGGGTCCTCACAAGGCTTTTCTTGAGTAAGAGAGGACTAAGAGCTACCTGGTAACTCTTCTTATAAGGTCACTCATTCTTTTGAATTCAAGCCTCACAATGTGATCCTATTTAACATAAATTCCTTCTTTCTTAGTGAGGTTAGCACACATATTTAGCACCTAATACAAACTTTTCTATTTTTCATCTACATTATCAATAAATAATTTTAACTTAAAATGAATTAATATGAATCATTTAAGAATCTAATCCCCCATTTTCTCAGATACTATTTGAATAAAAATCATTATTATTATTATTATTATTATTATTATTTTACCAACTGAAAGTTTTCATGATAGCTTTATGGACTTCCACAAAAAGTTTTTCATAAAATATAAACCTTATTAAAATGTGCTTTGGCTTTTTCTTAGCTGTGTTGGTGAACTTTCTGTCACCATAACAAATACCTGATATACTCACTTGATAAAATAAAAAGGCTTATTTTAGTTCATGGTTTTGGAGATTTGTCCATAATCAATTGGCCCCATTGTTTTTGGATTTGTAAGACAGCATGGCAAGAGCAAAACTGCTCACCCCATGGTTGCATAGTGAAAGAAAGAAAGAGGAAGACCTTAGGGGTCCCACTATTCCCTTTAAGATCAAAACCCCAATAACATAAAGACCTCCCAGTAGGACCTAACTCTTAAAAGCTCTACCACCTCCCAATGGGGCCACACTGGGACAAAGTCTTCTCTCCATGGATCTTTAGGAAACATTCAAAAAACAAGCCATAGTATTCTGCCCCCTGACCTCCAAAAGTTCTTATCAATCTCACATTGCAAAAGGCTTTTAGTCAATCCCCAAGAGTCTCCAGATTTTTAACATCATTGCTAAAGTCCAAGTCCAAAGGCTCCTCTGAGACTAATGGGAAATTGACTGTGAACTACTGTAAAAGTGAAAGAAAAAGTTACATTCTTCCAAAGTGCTGTGATAGGATAGGCAAAGAGTAAATTTTCTTATTCCAAAAGGAAGAAATAAGAAAACAATAAGGAAGGATCAGACCAAAATGAGACCAAAATCCAGCAGGAAAACTGGTAAGCCCTACAGCTCCATGTCCAGCAGCCAGGACATATTATAGTGGGATGGGGGCTCCCAAAGGCTATAAAGCCCTGCTCCTGTGGCTTTTCTTGTTGCATCCCACCTGGTTTTTCTCATAGGCTGGCTTTATATCCTACCTTCCCTCAGCAGCTCTTCCCCAGGCATGTCACCTCTTCTTCCTAGAGTTTCCATTACAGTTCACCCTCAAAGAGCCATGCACTAACCTGTCCAGGAGCTGCTTGCAGGAATCCCAACCCCACAACACACTGCCTGCCCTCTGACACTTTCCTTTGAAAGCTCTGTGGAAGTCCACAAGACCCATAACCAGTAAAACGAACAAGCACAAGCACAGTACCAAGTCTGCCACAAGCATAAGCTTCCCTGGGCCCACTTAAATCACAGCTGAAGTTGCCTCTTAGTGTCTTGTTGTCTTAGGCCAATCTGGCACTTCTAGATTAAAAAAAAAATTTTTTTTTTAAAAAACTAGATTTCTACAACTCTTAGGCTAAGATGGCGGCCTAGACAATTCCTGAGATACCCTCAAAACATCTTTCTTATTTTCCTAATACAAAGCACTTAGCTTATTAACTGAACCTTTCTCAGCTAAAACTTCAGACCTGTTCCTTTTGTTGCCAAGCTGTGAATTTTCAAATATTTCTTTTCTGCTCCTCTTTGCCCCAAATTCTCACTGTAAATTTGACTAAAAGTAACCTAAGATACCCATACTGCTTCTAGAATGTTGTGCAGCCTGCAAATTTCCTTAACCAATTAAATTAGTTCATCCCCTTTAAGCTCCGATTAACACAAAGTCTCAGGGTATAGTGGACAAAATGTAGCTAAGTATTTCATCATGGTATAATAAGCATGGACTCTAATCCAATTTCCAATAGAATTCTCATCTTGGCTTGAAATCTCTTTATCATCACCTTTACTTTATGCATTCATATGAGCATTCTAATGTTCCCAGTCTTCATCAGAGTCACCTACTAAGCTCTGCTTACAAACTTTTTCAAACTCCTCCTGTAAACTAATTCCAAAGGCTTTCCACATCACATCGAGTATAGCAAAAATCACTCTATTTCTCAGTACCAATTTTCTGTGTTAAATTTTTGTTGTGGTAACAAATACCTGGAGGAATCAATTTATAAAGAGAAAAGGTTTATTTTGGTTCATGGTTTTGGAGGTTTCAGTCTATGATCAATTTGCCCTATTATTTTGGCCTGGATGAGGCCATACTGTGGAAGTGTGTGGTAGAGCAAACTGCTCACCTCATGGCCTACAAGGTAAAGCGAGAAAGAGGAAAGACCAAGGGTCCAACTGTCTCATTCAAGGGCATACCCCCAAAGACTTACAGACCTCCTACTAGAATGGTCTTTTAAGACAAAATCTTTATCACATGAACCTCTGGGGAAATCAAGATCCAAACCATAGCATCTGGTCTAGAAGAGAATCCACAACATTTTTTATGCAATAAAATTCTTTATGGACACAACCTCTAAATTTCAGACAATTCTCTGCATCTAAACAATTTAGCATTAAGAACATGGCCTAAATCTCAGATAATTTCATTGTGTCAATTGTTTATTGTTGAATTATAAAGGGTTTCTGTCTTACTTTAGTATATCAAGAAAAAAGAAGATCTTTTCAGAACAAGTACCTATGAAATGTTTGGCTATACTTTTCCTTAGCCAAGGAAGTTTACTTATCTTCTGACCTTCAATTTGGAAGGCTTTTATTGTTATTAAATTTAACACCAAATTAATAAGAAAAATACCTTTGTGGGAACAGAGTTTAAATGTAATAAAACTACATTTTTATTATCTTTCCAAATCAAATGAATGATTCTATACGATCTTTTGAAATTAAAAAAAAAATCTCCATAAGCACTTTAGCAATTCTCCATTTATTAAATTGAGACATTAAAGCTTTTAGGCAATATCATGCTTATAGTAGTAAATTTTTAAAAACCTGCCAATAAAAAAAAAATCAGTAACCTCATTTATAGTTAAGGTTTAAATTCAGCTTCATTAACCCAATAATCTAGTTCTTTCTTATCATTGTGTTACTGAGAATGAGATAATAATATTATATAGACACTAACTATGCTCTGTTTACTAGCACTGCCACAACATATTATCACAAGTTGGATCACTTAAAACAGAATGTTCTCTCACATTTTTGGAGGCTGGAAAGCTGAGATCACGGTGTTGGCAGTGCTCTATTCTCTCTGCAGGATCTAGAAAGGAATTCTTCCTTGCCTCTTCTTCACTTCCGGTGACACCCAACAATACTTGGAATTCCTCTATTTGTAGCATCACTCTAATCTGTGTAAGCCTTCAGGTGGACTTCTCTCTGTCTTTGTGAATGCCCTCTCTGTTCCTTATTAGAACATAATTTATTGGATTTAAGACACATCTTAATAGATTATTGAATTCATTAATGTTCTTAATTTTTTACATTGTTAGGATAATTCATTAGACATACTTATATCTTTCATTTTCCCCTTGTATTTAATTCAAGAGTTTATTGTCTTAATGGTATTATGACTATGCAAATTGAAGTTGTATTTTTTTTTTAAATACACCATGAATCAACACTAAGCCAAAATCTGACAAAACCAAATGATGACAAAGATGAAGAATAGCAGGATCAGTCTTTCATTGCTGGTGAGAATGTAAACTAATACAGCTACTTTGCAAAATAGTTTCTTAGAATGCTGAACTTAGTCTTAGCATAAAATCCAGTGATTTTGCTTCTTCATACTTAACCAAGTGAATAGAAGAGTTACATGTGCACAAAAATCTGCACACAGAAGTTCAGAGCTTATTACACTGCTACATCGATGTTCATAGCAGCACAATTCACGATAGCAAGATGGTGGAATCAGCCTAGATGCCCTTCAATAGATGAATGGATAAAAAAATGTGGCATTTATACACAATGGAGTATTACTCTGCATTAAAAAATGACAAAATCATAGAATTTGGAGGGAAATGGATGGCATTAGAGCAGATTATGCTAAGTGAAGCTAGTCAATCTTTAAAAAACAAATACCAAATGACCCCTTTGATATAAGGGGAGTAAATAAGGACAGGGTAGGGACAAAGAGCTTGAGAAGAAGATTTACATTAAACAGGGATGAGAGGTGGGAGGGAAAGGGAGTGAGAAGGGAAATCGCATGGAAATGGAAGGCGATCCTCAGGGTTATACAAAATGATATATAAGAGGAAAGGAGGGGTAAGACAAGATAATACAAATGGAAGAAATGATTTACAGTAGAAGGGGTAGAGAGAGAAAAGGGGAGGGGAGGGGAGGGGAGGGGGGATAGTAGAGAATAGGACTGACAGCAGAATACATCAGACACTAGAAAGGCAATATGTCAATCAATGGAAGAGTAACTGATGTGATACAGCAATCTGTATACAGGGTAAAGTTGGGAGTTCATAACCCGCTTGAATCAAACTGTGAAATATGATGTATTAAGAACTATGTAATGTTTTGAACGACCAACAATAAAAAAAAAAGAAGTTCAGAGCTTATTCATAATGGCACAAAATGAGCAACAACCAACATGTTCTTTGAAAGGCAAATAGATTAATAAATCCTTGTATGTCCTTACATGTTGAATAATAGTCGGAAATAAAAATAATGATTAAGCTACTAAAAGACTGGGAAGAATATGAAATTGATATGACTAATTGAAAAAAAAAGCTAGTCTGTAAAGGCTACATTTTATATAATGTCAAATATATGACAGTACCTAAAAGGAAAAACTATAGTTACAGTAAAGCAATTAGTGACTGCTATTGAGATTCAGATAGAATTCATTGGATTTTTAAGACAATGAAACTATCTTTTCTGATACTATAGTGGTAGATACATAACATTATACATTTATCAAAAATTGTAAACCATAGTATATAAAGTGAACCTTAAATACTGAAATATACAGAGTAAAACCTATGGACTCTATTTAGTAATAATGTATCCATATTGGTACATCAATTGTATCAAAGGTACCATGCTAAGCAATGATCCAATTCCTCAGCCATGATTATTAATCAAGAAATTAATAGGGGAAATTGTGTCCAGAAATTGTGTCATGGAAAAGCAACTCTGCCATATCTGTTCAACTCTGCAGTATCTACTCTGTCTTCTATAAGTCTAAAACTGTTTTCAAAATGATTTTTTTCTAAATTTATTCATGAATATATACAATTAAACATATTTAATTCGGTGGAAAAAATGCTTTGAATTATTTATAAATTAAATTTTAATTTAATTAGTTAATTAAAATGCATAAAGACTAGTCATAAGAAATTAAAATGATAAAATGTTTTTCTTTTTATCCTAAGTCAAGTTTGATTGAAACAATACCATTTTTCAGACCCATCTAGGATTATTCTCCTGAGCCCTTGGTGCCTAATTTATCAGCAATTATTGTATTTTCTTCTTTTCTCTATTTTCTGAAGCTCTGTTTCAATGATATCTAAAAGCTGACACATAAATCAAATCTGTTATTTGGGGACTAAATCTCTGAATGTAAACTTATTAGCATTTTAGGTTTTCTATCCTGCAGGAAATTACTTAATCAACTTATTTTAATTCTTTGGCCTGTAGGATCTCTCTCAGTATCTTTAAAATGGTATTAGACAAGGACTGAAAATTCCCTTTTAATCCAAAATAGCATTTACATTAATTTTATAATACTTATAATACTTTATATTCATGAGAAATTGTGTATGTTCAATGACAATGTCAAAACTCTAATGTTTTCAATTTTTCATTTCTACTTTCTCACTTTGAGTAATTAAGGGGCAGGGCTATCCAACTCCACACAAATGTCCCCTTATCCTTTTGATGATGTTACTATTGCCTTCATCTAAAAATTTCCACTTGTGTAGCAATATATAACATATTATTATAATGAGTATATCCTGTAGTCACATAGAAAAATAAAACAATTAATTTTCTCTCCCCAATAGTATGACTTTTATCCTTCTGCTATATTTATACAAACACAACCACAAAATTAAAACATGCAAAACTTTGAGAAAAATTACTGTTTGTCAGTTTGGAGATTTTGTTTTGTTCTGTATGGGTATCAATTATGACAAATAATTTCAAATCATATGGACTAAATTATTATGGTATCCCATCATTTAATATTATTCTGTATTGTAACCACCTTCTACTCTTTTAAACATTATTTCATAATAATAACATCTTATAAATTACATGTTGCCATTTGAGATACAAAGAGGGAAATAACAGAAATTGTTAAATGAAATATAGTTTGTTTTAATGTTGTTGCAAACATTTACATGATCTTCTGTGGAATGGAGCATAAACTTGCTGTCAATCTCCCATTATGCCAAGATTAATAGAATGTAAGGCCTCTTCATAAACTATTAAAGCTACCTAGGGAATACTGAAGTTCTCTGTATAATGCACTACCCACGTCTATCTGGAAAATCTAATTAGGTAAACTATAGATGCTAAAGGGACCTGTGTGCTTTCAATTGTCTGTTATTTGCTGACCTGTAGATAACTTTCAGCTTGCTATTTTCAAATAAATAATAAAGTCTACTAATAACAATGGCTTTTCATTAAGTAAATGCCCTGTGATCACCAACTCAACTGTGTGTCTCTCCCCTTAAGACTCAAAGTGCTTAGGTAAGTTTAAAGTATCATGAAATATTTATTTGGTTGCTTTTGCAAATTATAAACTCATGAGAATAATTGTGAAGTCAACAAAGCTTCCCTTTCGGCTTTTATATTTTCTTCTTCTATTTGATGGTTCTTTACCCCAGTACTTGTTGCCTCCAACGCGTTTCCTTGGCTTCCTTGGGATCCCTATATTGGAATTCTAATATAAATTCTAATTTATATCCCCCAAGCTAAAAAGTTGGGTCTTTTCCTCTCTGGTCAACTTTTCAAACTTCGTCTGTCCTATATCTTATTTTTTTCATGGTTTCTTGGAAGGCTATCATCATTTTTAAGCTAGTTTGTACTAAGTTTAAATGGAGAATAATGGTCTTACATATTATCCTTTATATTATAGCCATTTTACACTATTTTCAGATTTTCAATACATACTTAAATTTGTATTGATCTCAGTATAGTACTTAAAGTTATACAAATACAGATATCTATTTTATTCTGGCTTTACTGACAAATAAAATTATGCAAATAAAATTACACATACTTAAAGTGTACAGTGTAATATTTTTGTCTACATGTACATTGTAAAATGATTGCCAGTATAAAGTGAATTAATGTATCAATCACCTCTTATAGTTACCATTTTTGTGTGTGGTGAGAATACATAAGATTTACCCTCTCAGCAATTTTCAAATGTACATTACTATTAAGTAGAGTTACTAGGACATACCTTAGATCTCCAGAAGATATTCTTCCTGCATAATTATAACTATAGATCCTTTGACTAACTCACCCTTTTCCCCATGCCCAGCAATAGCCATTCTGTTTTCTGCTTTTATGAGTTCAATATATTTATATTTTACATATAAGTGAAACCATTTAGTATTTGTCTTTCTAAACCAGTCTTATTTTACTTAGAATAATGTTCTCCAGGTTCATTCCTATTGTCAAAACTGACAGGATCTCCTTCTTTTTTAAGGTTGAATGATATTCTATTGCATATATCACACTTTATTCATTTGTTTTTGGTAGTTGATACTTAGGTTCCATACCTTAGCTATTCCAAGTAATGCTGCTGTGAAGATGGGAGCGAGAGAAACATACTTTTAAAAACAGCAAATAGTACATAAAATTGACAATTAAAAAAAGTTCCATCCAAATTCTTCCATTGTTCTAGTTCTTGAAAGGTCATAACTTTTAATTAATTCTATTTCTATTACTTCTATTGTTTATGTGCATACCTTCAAAGAATATACTTAGGTCACTGTTTCTTAACTTAGTAAACTATTGTCTGGTGAACTAGCCACACTGAATTTATCTTCTTTGTCATACATTTCTTCTTTGTTTTCCTTTTAGTTCATGTTTGTAACAGTCTCCTTGATGACATCCTAGCATTTCTAAATACCTCTCTCTCTCTCTCTCTCTCTCTCTCTCTCTCTCTCTCTCTCTCTCTTTGTACCAAGGATTAAACCAAGGAGTGTTTAATCAATAAGCCACACTCCCATCCCTTCTTATTTACTTTTTTTTATTTTGAGACTGAGTCTCTCTAAGTTACTTAGGGCCTTGATAAGTTGCTCAGGCTGGATTTGAACTTGCAATCTTCCTGCCTCAGCCTCCTGGGTCACTGAGATTTCATGTGTGTGCTACCAAGCCCAGCACTAAATCTCAATTTTTGTTCCATCAACTATATCACTTGATTTCCCATTTTGTCACTGTTACTCTTTTCTCTCCCTTCTACATCCCAGCACCAAGCAGATGTTCTTTTATTTTGTCAAGGGTAAGATTCTGTTCTCTGGCTATGCTTAAGTTGTCTTGGTCTAAATCATAGTCTATCACCTATCTTTAGAGGCAGGACTACCTACACAGTTTCAAGTAAATCATACTTCCATACTATTTTTTATAGCAACATTGACTATTTTGTTTATAGTAATGCTATCTGCATAACAAAGAGAAGCAAGACAGAATGGTTCAAACGTGTCAGTAGTTAATTTCTCTCTTAGGTAACAATCTGAATTCCAGGTTGACAGGTAGCTCAAGTTCACATGATCATGTGAAAGAACAGGATCCAACTTCTTTCCTTCTGGATCTCTGCAATTCAATCTGCATCTGCATGGTAAACGCAGCCTCTAGATATGTCCACTCTCAAGTTCTTTGAAAGGATATGAAAGCAGGGAGGAAGTACAGCCACTTTACAACGTCTAAGCTCTGGAAGCTGCACCTATCATTCTCGCTCACTTTCTGTTGGAACAGAGTCCAATGACCACAATTAACTCAAAGGTAATATGGAAAATCTGATAGTTCTGGACAGCAGACTGCCTGCTTCTGCTAAATAATGGGCCAAAGAGAAAGGACAGTTTGCAATCTACCATATGAGGCTTAAACAAATAGGAAATGCACAGAGAATGCCAGGAGGCATGATCAGACATGGTGATGCAGACAGTCTCGCAAGCAATGAATAAGGACAGAACTCTTTGGCAAAGCCATAAGCCTTCACATAGCACAGATGGCCCCAGGTGCATGCTTCTGCAGTGTTTAACAACAGAACCCAGTGTGCCTAAGAAAGCATGCCAGAGGCAAAAAAATGATGGGAAAGAAAGATATTGGCTCTAGTGAATTATTTGTGTTAGGTTGAGATAGGCAGCATCAAAGGACTTCCCTAATAAAGTGGTTCCTTTATGTTACTTTGAATTATCTTTAGGACCAAAACTAAGAAATGAACTTTGGAGGAGCTCTCTTGGAATTCCTCTTGCTTGTCCATAGTTCTGAATATCATTTCACCAAAGAGTTTTACTTTTTCCCTAAATGGTTTTAGTGTAAATGAGAATGTAAAATTTCTACAGACAGGCTTATCAGGCTTAAATGGCTCCTTGTAAAGATACAGTGCAAAAAGTGAATTGTCACAGGACTACAAACTTCCTGACATTAAAGATAGTCAAGGCTAGATCTAACCCACACTCAGGTCAGTACTGGAGTACCAGAAAGAAATTTTAAGCAGAAATGTGAAAGGATATTTTTAAATATGCTGAATGGGAAATGAAGGAACTTCAAGTAGTATCTACAAAAGGGATTGCTAAACATGAGCATTGTAAACTTTGCAAAAATGCCACATTTTTATTAAATATTCTTCTTTGAGTGAGAATATACTATCTGCAGTGAGTTATTACTCAGGTATTATAGATCCATAGCATCAAAATTAATTTGTCCCAGAAGAGAGTTGTGCTTCATTTTCAATCTGTGGATTATGGGGTAACTGGTATCCTGATGAAAATCACATTGAGCAAATAAATTCAGATACCACCGAGTCTCTGTTTTGATCTTGGGCTGAATTCTGAAAGCATAACTTGATCTCAGTTCACTGTTTCAGTGGTTGGAAGTTTGCCTGTTTCCAAAATTTGGTGTGGATGAGGAAAGTGCTATGATAATCCCACGTGTCTTATTAATTATTTGGTTTCTTTTAAAAGGAAAGTGAATCGGAAAGCTAGCTTTGCAAATAAGAAGCCCCTTGTGTGACTGAACCCACTCTGGAAATATATAGCTTCCTCATGGCTGTTAGAAGCCTGGCTTCATCTCTGCTTTGAGAAGGTCTCTAGATCAAAAACAATAGGCAAAGACACCGGAGAGATGGCTTTGGGCTTTTCATTCACAATGTAACCCCCTCAAAAAAAAATTGAGTTCAACCTTTTGGCTATGAGACTTTAACCTGCAAAGGAATTAATATTTGAATGTTTTTCCTATATGACATTTTTGACTGGACTTATATGGACTTATAGTCAAATTTGTTATAATTCTACAGTGCTAACATTTTACTGCTGGACTGTAAGAATTTTTTTAAAAAAATATATTTATGCTACCATTTCATTTCTCTAAAGAACTTTTGATGCAACTGGATGAAGTTTTAAGTGAGAAATAAAAGATGATAGACTTTTAATGTTTATTGTAGGGTGAGCTTGCAGTATGTATCTTTACTGTCCTATTCTAGGTCTTCTGCTCACAGAAAAATACCCAAAGAAGCAATGGCTGATATCAGAGAAATTGACTCATGAAAATGGCAGCTGGAAGCACTGTTGAGAGTACTGCTGATCTTTTCTGCTGAGGGCTGTACCCATGAGATGGTTTAGTCAAATTCTATGGAATGGAAGGGTACAATGGGTTTACTTTATCAAGATAATGACCTTTCTGTATATTCTACCTCCTCTTTCAAAACAGGGTATTTGAATGAAAAAAAAAAAAAGCTGTATTCCATCAAATTTTATCAGGGAATAAAGCATTTGGGAAATGTTAAAGGAAAAATGATTTTATTTTCTTCATATAAAAGTTGATCACAAAGTATAATATCCCTGGTCTCTCTCCAAAGCTTTAACTCACTTTGTCTAAGGGCAAATGCAGTGACTTTTTAAATTAGGGAATATGATAAGACTATCATTAGACTGCTCAATTCATCCTCTCCTTTTTTTCTTTCTAAAGAGTTTCCTTACCAGTGTTCTCATTAAGCCACTCTTTTCTTCTGATTTTATGTATCCTCTCTGGCTACCTTCTCCACTAAGAGGCCCTCAGTTACTTTATCTATTCTGATTATTCCATGTCTGTAATTTTTGCCTGTAAGATGGAAGAATACAGCACCAGGAAGTGACTTCTAAAATAGGAAGCTTTTTTTGGTTCTGTTTTGCCATACTTAAATAGGTGCATTCATTTTCCAGGCTGATTTGACTTTCACATAAAGCCAAATATTCCAGTTTAAGGTTTAGTAATAATGGAGTTAATATTTTTGATTTGAATTTCCTTCTTTTCTTGTGTATCATTTTGTTTATATCCCTGTGAGGAAAAAGGAAGACATGATTTATTTGTTACCATCAAAAATGGTGAAAAATAGTTGTGCTCAGCTTACCATCTTGAATTATACCTACTACTAGATGTACTTTAATTGAAATAGTTAAAAATGCTTTTTTTCCCCCAAATGTATGGATAATATTAACAATGCAACAAACTAATATAGGAATGATGTGTATCTCATAAACCATCTTCCTGGGTAATGTATTCCTGATAAATGCTTTTTTTAAATTTTAATTTGACTTTCATACATAGAATATGTATTTTTCTCCATATAATTAATATTGATCCCCTGATGTTTATTTAGGAATTCATAACAAACTCAATCAAAAAATTATATACGGAAAAATTATTGAATTATAATCCAGATAAAATAATGAAGCCATCAGGATTGTGATAGATGTTTTGAAAAGAATACTGAGATATCAACTTAATATGTCTGAGATCTGAATCTGGAAGAGGCAAGAATCCTGATGAAATGACAAAGATGCCAACAGGCTATCTTGACAGTGACAGTGGTGTAATAAAAAGTGACTATTTTATATAATTATCTTATTTTATTCATATGCATGAAGCAATTAATATAAAAATGTATTAATGAGTTACTCTTTTTTAAAAAAGGCCTCCTAGCTCTCAACAAAAAAACTTATGAAACAATCTCTAGAAGGAGAAAATCCATTTTGTTGTTTTCTCATCTTTTTTTATATTTTCATTTTAGCTGTAGTTGACCCAATACCTTTTATTTTTATACGGTGCTGAGGATCAAACCCAGGGCCTCGCGTGTGCTAGATAAGTGCTCTACACTGAGCCTCAGCCCCAGCCCCTTGTTTTATTATCTTTCATTAACCTCATCCTTTAAGTCTTTCTTGAAATTAAAGAAAAAGTTTCATGTTCAGGAAACTTTATCTTGATTGTTGATTTAAAAAAAAAAACATATATCTCAATCAGTTTCCTTCAATGGATAGTTTGCTTGACAATATACATCATCACTTCCTTCTACATGAAGGAAGAAGGTGTCTTCAACCCTGCTCTCCAACTTAAATCTATGGTAGAGATTTGGCAACACAGAACTGAGCCTTTGATTGCAGCTATAGGTTTTAGTCACATGAACACTGGTAATCATTGAAGTGGTAAAAGCAAACTTACTATATTGAAAAATAATTAGAAAAATATTTGGAACACAATTTTAGAACACAGTGATAGTCTTGTATGGATAAGCTTTTTTTTCATTTGGTTTTCTGTGGTTAATATTATGGGAATAAAGGGGGATTTAGTTTGTTTGCTTTGTTGACTAGCCTGACAAATCATCTGCTACAGCTTCACTATTATGAAGAAAAAATGAATTCTGATATTAAAGTAGAAAAATATACGAAAACATCATTCTGATTAATATAAAATTTAATATCTATTTTGACCTAAAGGGATGATTAATATTATATAGTCAACATGCTAAAAGAATGGCTTTAAGGTATTTGAAAATTTTGTGAATTGTCTTTTAAGGAATCCTTGCTAACATTGATGTAAAGTTAGTCACAAGGGACTGAGGAAAATATTGACTGTACGGAAAATATTTGTGATGATAGCAATAAAATCATGTTTTTATATGGAATGTTATTTAATGAGCATGTTTAGAAGAATATTGCTTTTTCGATTTTAGTTTCACACTGTGTTTTCAGTAAATGGACAAAAACTGAGTGAAGATATTTGTATTTCTATAAAAAACTCCACTTCCCCAAATGGATTCATATTGATTTTGTAAATGTTTCTCTCTACCTTCCCACAAAAATAATGTGTTTTTGTCAGTTATACCTGCCAGCCGCCACTTACTGTTAATTGTAACATAGCAATTCTGTATGAAATGAAAATAAACATTTCCAACTGAAGGTGGAAAATACATTTTTTAAAAGATTCCCACATCAGTAAAGGAGGAAAACATGTCCTAAGATTTAGAAATGTTACTATCTTTTTTTCATAATGTTAATAAAAGTTTCATATTGAAAAGTTTATAGCAATTGTTGTTTGAGATCATCTCTAATAAATCATGTTATAAAGGAATACATTTCATCTGACTCGAATACCTCAAGACTCTGTGTGTTGATAATATGCATGATATTCTTGCTGTTAAAGTTTAAAGTAGAGATTACTATAAATATTTTGTGATAAGAGCCATTAGAAGTTTAAAGTGCAACTTATCACAGTTCATTATAGAATGTGTATTTGTACAGTTGAAAAGGGTCCTGAGCATCATTCTGATCCAACATTCTCATATTACACATGTAGAAACTAAGGTGATGTTGATGTGTCTGAAACTTGCACAAGTCGCACCATGTTTACCATACTTAGAAGGATCAACAAATGCTTCTGGCCTTGAATGCTGGTCACTGTCAATTTGCACAGTGGGTCATTTTTACAAGTTTATTCAATATTTAAGTGCTTTTCATACCAAGTACATTTACTGGTTGGGGCTACAGTGGTGAACAGCACAGATAATAGATAATATCCTTGCCTTAAATATTTTTCCTTCAATAGAAATAGGAAAGAAATCAAAAGCAGATAAATAAATCATATGTAAAACCGAAACTGTCACAAACACCAAGTGCCCTGCAGAAGATCAAAACAGAAGGCTATACAAAGAAATCCTGTCACTTGCACTCACATAGATGATCTTAGAGGACACACTTTTAATGAAATAAACTAGGAAAAAAAAGAGAAATATAATATGATCTTACTTGTATGTGAACTGTAAAACAAGTTTAATTCATAGAAACAGAAAGTAGGTTGATTACCAGAGGCTGAGGATAAGAGTAACATGGTTGAAGATACCTGAAAGTACAAAGTTTCAGTTAGGAATAAACAGTGGGCCACTCTAGTTGATAACAACACTCAATGTAGTAGGTTCTTACAACATGATTTATTAGAGATGACCTCAAGAGTAGATTTGAAATGTCCTTACCACAAAAAAATTGATAAGTATTCAAGGTAATGCATAATTAGTTATACCGACTTAGCCATTAAACAATGTATACATATTTCAAAATGTATACAATATATATATATGGTTTTTATAAATTAAAAATGAAAGAAAAACATATCATGTATTTTAAATTTGCTAAGACATATAGATCTCAAGTGCTGCCTCAACCAAAACAAAAGCATTTAAAGTGATGGAAACATTTGTTAACTTGATTTAACAATCTTAGAATGTATATTTATATCAAACATCATTTGTATACCATGAATTCATATAATTTTATTTGTAAAATTTAACTATTTTTTTTTAAAAAAAGAGTAACTCGGTGAAGTTTAAATTGGAGCTTAGAGAAGCCTTCTCTGATAGATTACATTAAGGTGTGACTTGAAAGGCAAGATGGAACAAGCAGAAAGGAGATCAGGAAGACATACCCAGGAAAAGGAACTAGTAAGTGCAAATGAGGAAAAGAGAGCAGGTGACTGAAGCATGAGACTCGAGTCAGGGATGTCACAGGATATGTGAGTATAGCTGTGGGCAAGGTACTGGTCAGACAGGACTTGGGGACAGCAAACCTATTTTATTTTAATATGATGGGAAGCTACCTGTGTCAGTCAGCTACTCATCACTGTGATCAAAATACATAACAAGAACAACTTAGAAGAGGAAAAGTTTGTTTGAGGGTAAGGGTTTCAGAAGTTCAGTCCATGCTGTGGGTCTGAGTGAGGCAGAACATCATGGTAGAAGGGCATGGTGGAGGAAAGATACTCAGCTCAGGCAGCCAGAAAGGTGAGTAGGGGAAGAGAGGGACAAAATATAAACCCCAAAGGCACACTTCCAGTGACCTACTTTCTCTAGCCACACCTTACCTGCCTACAGTTAACACTCCAGTACTGTAGTTCTTTCTAATTATTAATTATTAATCCATCAAATAGATTAGTCACTGTTTCGCCTCTGAACCTTCCTGCACTATCACATGAACTTATTCAATGATACCTCATAACCAAACCATTGCACAGGTGAAGAATGTTTAGTTAGGGAGGGAAGTCAAGGAACAAAAAACTCATCTGATTTGAGACTTTCAGTTTAGGGGGAACAAACAGAGAGAGAGCAATGGAAAAGCCAGGAGAGATTATTCAGGTAGCTGTTTGGATAATCAGGGCAAAAGATACCATTGTTTGCCCAGAATATAAGTGGTAACAGATGGTGCTGGAAGAGGATTCAGGATTTGCTTTAAAGATAGATTAGATTAGACTTTCTCTACTCAACAGCAGGGAAAGAGTGAGGAAAAAGGAAATTTCAACCTGGAAATTGTAGATGGATGATGGTAACATTTACCAAGATGAGAAAATCTGAGTAGTAGCTTTCAAGAGCAGGGAAGAAAAACACTATCAATACATCTGAATATGAAGTCCTTCCTAGAAAATCAGAGAAGTTTGGGGCCATTATAAATGCTGACTGATGAGTTTACTAACTAGAGACAAACAAGGGTCTTTCCAAGTTTGGAATCTGGAGATTCCTATGAAATCCTTTGAGTAGCATAATCCTGGGCTGTCTAGGTCAGCCTTTCTCAAATTTTTACCCTGGAGGAATCTATAAAAACATTTTAGACCTGAAGAAACCCCTGCACTATTATTCAAAAATTTCATATATTAAAATAATCAGCAGCATCTGTAGTAATCCAGTAATAATTACACGTACTGTTTTCAGCAGTTTATTCTTCTTTAGTGTGGATACCCTCTCCAGAGACGTAAGTATTAAGCTAAGAAAACTTTAGTTTTTTTTTAATTTCTTGACTATATATCTGATTCTTTTAACTTTATGAAAGCTTAAAACTCTTATCATAAACAAATACAAGATGGGAAAGAGCAATGTGTTGCAAGAGTAGTTTATTCTCCAGTTTAAATGGCTACAAAGGTAACCTTTACTTTAAAAAGGTAATTAAGTTTACCTATGATTTTGACATGAATCTCATTCTTTTCATAAATTTTAAAAACTCATGATAACAACATAATAAATGACTGACTTAAGTCAAAAGGACATTGCTTTTTTCTAAATGTAAAATTAGTAATTTAAATTATTTTATAAAATGTTGAAAACATTTTTTTTTACTAAATGATACATTCAGATTAAAATATAGAACTAACAGACTTTGGAAAATCCATTATCTTCTTAATCTTTCAAAATTAAGATATACAACAATCAAAGGTGTTGTGTTTTAAACTAAAGACAGAAATTTAGGTATTTAATGTGAAAACTGTACTTTTCCCCTGCATAAATACTAATTGTTCCAAAAAGTGAGATGATTTCCTTCTTTGTAAATGATGTAACAATTTGTTAACTGCAGCCAAAATTTTATTACCATCCTATAATGGTTGGATAGCCATCTTTGCAGAAATCCAGAACTTGTCTAGGGACAGATCAGATAACCTCATCCTGAGTACATTATCAGATGGCAGTCCTTCTCTGAAAGCCCAGTTCCCAGACTAAGGAGAACAGACAGAGAAAGGATCCTCCCCTGTGATATTCGTGTGTTGAAAGGAGGGACCACAGTAACACCATTGTTCCACAGGTGGTTTCGTGACACCTGGCAGGTAACAACTATCTTCTCTCAACACTCATTTTTCTCTCTCTTTAACTGAAGCAGCAATGAAAACATCAAGGTTTTCATTTTTAACATGATTTCCATGAAGTTTCAGTTTCCTTTTTTTAACCCTCAACAAAAATTTGAGGGCACAATATGGTATTGTTAACTCTTAATACAATGTTGTACAGAAAATCTCTAGAACTCATTTGTTTAGCACAACTGAAACTTGATGGCCGTTGAACAACTTCATTTCTCCTTCCTCCATCTCCTTCCCCTGGCTACAGTCTATTCTCTCAGATTATATGAATTTGCTTATTGTAGAAACTTCAGATAAGTAGATTAATGCAGAATTTTTGCTTCTGTAATTGATATATTTCACTTAAGGATTCCAACTCAATTTTAAAAATCTAACAACCTAATTTAAAAATGGACTAAATGCTTAAATAGACATCTTTCCAAAGAAGATGTACAAATGGATAATAAGTTTTGCAAAGGTATGCTCAATATTACTAATCATCACAGAAAGACCAATTAATACCACCACCAGATATCATTCTGATACCTGTGGGGATGGCTATGATCAGTTTTGAGTGCAACTCTGAAGAAAGCAAGGCTTAATGACTGTGTTGGCGTTTTATAACAATAAAGACAAATGTCTCCTGGAGGCAGCATTGATGAGTTAGTGTTAGTACTGACACAAGTATGGATCTTCCAGGACAAGCCTTTTGTTTCCAGATAGGATGCAAAATTAAATCTATCTTGGACTTTGCTAATACTGTGCAACTGTTTTTAGTAGAAGTTTTCTTGAATTTTATCATCACATTGTGAATCTTTAAAATATTGCAACATGACAACTATTGCTGAAATCTACTGACTCATCAATCTAAATGGGAAACCTATTTTTTAAATCAATTTATGACATAAAACCTCTCCAGCCTTATGTGACATCACAAGTCTTACCAAGTCCAAGTAAAACTTTCTCAAATTCCTATACTACATCTTTTTACAGTATTTTCTCCATAATTTTATATACTGCCATTAGTAACATTTTTACCAACAGCATGAGTTCCCTTTTGGTGAGAAAATTTGTTCATTTATGCAAAAAAAGGCATATATTTTAGCCCATTTATGCTGCTATAACAAAATACTTGAGACTGGATAGTTTGGAAACAACAGACATTTAGTTTTCATAGTATGGAAGCGGGGAAAATCAAGATCAAGGCTGTATCAGGTTCTGTAGCTGCTGAAGATTGGCTGTCTCTGCTTCCAAAATGGTTTCTTGTCACTGCTTCTGTGAAATTCATATCTCATCAGTAAAGCCTCATACTACTCTGTGTGTATATGCACACATGGATGAATGAATCCAATAACACAGGCTTTTAAAAATCCAAGAATTAAGTTTGAGGAATTATAATATTTTAAAAATAAAATGCAGGCAAGGAACAATCCAAGTAGACAAATGAGAAAGTCAGTTTATCATTGCTTTAGTCAAATTTGTGTCACTTAAACCCAAAATACCTGACAGTAAAAACTTAGAGGAAGCAAAGTTTATTTGGGGTTCACAAGTTTCAGAGCTCTCGGTCCTTAGACATCTGGTTCCATTGTTTTGGGCCCAAGGTGAAGCAACATTATGGAGGAAGAGCCCAGCAGAGGAAGGCTGCTGCTTAGCTTATAGTGGGATCAGGAAGGAGAAAGAGCTAGGGGGAAGAAGGGGCCACAACAGGGAAGATGTACCCTTTCAAGGCCCATCCCTAGTGACCCACTTCCTCCAGCCATGCCCCGCCTGCCTACACTTACCACCCAGACATTTAACCTAGAATGAACTAATTAGGTTATAGCTCTCATAATCTAATAATTTTACCTCTGGATATTGTTGCATAACAGGAGCTTTTGAGGGACACCTCAAAACCAAAGCATAACAAGCATGAAATCTAAGACAATGGTATGTTCCAAGATGTGTGACCCAAAATGTAGTACTGGGGTCACTCCACTGATGTAAGTCTCTATAGTGAAGAAACAGAAAAAAAAAAAAGATTGTTATGAAATGAATCTGGCATGTCCTCTCAAAGACTTATATGTGGAAAACTTTGTCCCCAGTGTAACAAGGTTCAGAGGTGGGGCTTTCAGGCAATGATTGGATTCAGGACGGATCTGACCTCATCCACTTGAAGGATTAATCCATTGATAACGAATGGATTATCGGAAGGTGGGACCTAGCTGGAAAAAGTAGGTCACTGGGGTGACTTGCTCTGGAAGAGTTTATCTTCTCCCCAGCCCCTTTCTTTCTCCCTCTCTGCTTCCTGGCCTCTATAAACTGAGAAACTCTCCTCCATAATGCCTTTCTGCCATATGTTTCTGTCTTGGAACCAGCCAACCACCAACTAGAGCCTCTGAAACCCTGAGTCAAAATAAATCTTCTAAGTTGTTTTTGTCTGGTATTGTGGACACAGGCATGAAAAGCTGAGCAACAAACAGACTATGTTAAGCCCTTTCAAGAATGTTTTTCATAAAGGTAAACAAAGAAAAAAGATAAATGACTGAAATGAGACTTCAGGCCGAGGAGGGTTCTTAATTTAAAATACCTGATACCAAAGAATGTTTATATGCTGAGGGAAAGAAAACAAAACAAGGGAAAGAACTTATAGTGTAAATGCAGTAATAATGATTTCAGGATCAGAGCACTTGAGCCAAGGAAAAGTGAGATCCACCACACTGCAGAGACAATTTGACCTCAGGAAACAGTGAAGAGGAATTAAGCAAGATACACAAGTGATGGGCAAAAGGAAACCTCCTGCATTTTCTATTTTCTTTTGTTCATGTAGCTCTCCTTCTTATGTTTTTATCAGATTGTTTAAATTATATATGATAGTAGGATTCATTGTGACATATTCATATGTGCAGATAACATTATTTGCTCCAAATTTTTCCTTGGTATTTTCCTTTTCCCTCACTACATCCCTTCCCACTCCCTTTTCTTACTTCTGATCTTCCTTCCATTATTTACATTTATGTTTTTCATTGGTTTATTATAATTGCACACAGTGATGAGATTGCCTGCACATAGAACAATTTGGTCTATTTCATTCCCAAGAAACTTCTTTTTTCAATTTCTATCATAATAAAAATTGAGACAAAGTTGTGAGCTAAGAGAAGAATCAATGTAGGAGGTTGGAATGGATGGCAGAAGAGAGAAAGCTATAAACTATAGCATCATATCAATTACAACACACACACATAACACACACACACACACACACACACACACAAGACTATGAGAAGAAACATAAAGAGCTATGGTATCATCAAAGAGAGCAATCAAATCCCAAAGTAAAGTGGAAAATTTTAATACTAGAAGGAGACTGGAAAAAACTTTTATATTGGTATTATAGGAAGGTAAGATTATCAGAAATAGAAATTAAGTGGGACACATAGTTCATAACAGAATAAAGAGGAGGTTGGAGACAGGAGAGCACAATACATGAAGAGCCCAACAGCCAGCTCATCTATCTCACTGCAGTCAAGGCAGGTGCAGAGGTAAGACAGACTCAAAAGGAAAATTTGAGCTGGAGTACTGAAGTCTACAAACATCATGTTAACAATTTTAGATTTTACTTACTGGAAATGGGAACTCATCCCTAATCTACTCTGCCCGAATATTGCATTTGGATCTTGACTACAGTACTTGTGACTTGCTGTTAGCTGTGATTATAAATCTTTCCTTTTCAACACCACAAGCTCTCCTATAGCATTGTGTCATATACCTGTGGCTCTAGAGCCTTGCCTATTTTGTAGAACATAATAAATGCAAGGTAAACTTTATTTCATAAACAAATTAAGTTGAACTTTATTAAGACTTACCTGGAAGCAACCATTCAAATGCGTTTCAAAAATGACTAAAAGAGGGGCTGGGGATGTGGCTCAAGCGGTAGTGCGCTTAGCTTACCTGGCATTCGCGGTGCTGGGTTCGATCCTCAACACCACATACAAATAAAGACGTTGTGTCCACTGAAAACTAAAAAATAAATATATAAAAAACTTCTCTCTCTCTCTCTCTCTCTCTCAAAAAAAAAAAATGACTAGAAGAAGTTTCACAGGTGGAAGTTGATTTTGTGAGTCTTGGGAAAGTTAAGATTCCAACCTAACCCAGAGGTATCATTGTATGGATATAACATGACTCTAAGCAAAATGATAAAAAAAGGAATAGTTTTAACATTTAGGGTCATTTGACTATTAAGATATATAATACCTTTTAAGATATTATAACAGAATATGTGAATTGTGAAGATATAATTTGGTTTACCTGATAAAAGTGGTAATAAAGAATGAGATATAATTTGTTCCATTATAACCTAATAGTTATATATTTGTGTCCTGAATTTAAGACCTTTGTCTGGGCAAGGAAAATATATTACTGTTGAGGTGTTCAGTTGGAGTCTAGGTCTTTGGTGTCCTAAACAAAGAATTAAACAAGACACACAGAAGTAATGGGTAAATTTATTTATGCAGATTTATTAAGGGTGAAGTTAGAACTTCATTAAGTAGAGCTGAGTGGGCTGACCAGGAGAGACTGAATGCCCCAGCGTCTGCAAATTAGGGTCTTCTATACTGAGGAGCAATGAGGCATTCTCTTTCCTATACAGACCTGAAGACCTTGCCCCATTTGCTACCTTTGGTTACCTTATGATACCTGATTAGAATATTCTTCAATTTTCCCCCATTGGTTACTTTAGAAAATCTAATTAGAATGCTTCCCACTTTACCCCCATTGGTTATTTTAAAATATTGTACATGTGGCAGGAGTTGTCATGGTAATGGGACACAACTGTCTGATTTCCTGTCCTGTCCCCGAGTGACATCTTTCTTTTTTATCTTGTTTTTTTAAAAAAATTCTAATTTGTTATATACTACAGTGGAATGCATTACAATTCATAGTACACATATAGAGCACAATTTTTCATATCTCTGGTTGTACACAAAGTAGAGTTAGTCACACCATTAGTGTCTTCATACATGTACTTAGGGTAATGATGTCCATCTCATTCCACCGCCTTTCCTACCCCCATGTTTCCTCCCTTCTCCTCCCTTCCCTTTGTCCTATACCTGTCTCTACCATCTTGGTATCCTTGAACTACTACTGACCAGTAGATTCTTTATGTAAAAACATGAAAGATAAAAGGATTCCTTACATCAGGGTCCCTGTGAAAGAGAGCCCTGTAGTAAGCATACCTTTTTGTTTTTCCTTTTCTCCTGTAGTTCTATTTAAGGAGAAACCTTCTTCCCCATTCTGATTATTCAGATGGACTTTATCATACTCCTTGTTTCCTGGTCTGGCTAATTCAAATTATTTTTCTCCCCAGCCACAATGGCTAGTTCAGAGATAAGCTCATAACACTAGACCAATCAGAGCATTCTCAGAGATTTTAACAAAAACAAGTAAGAATAAGGTAAGCCAAAGGCTATTAGAAGCCACTTCTGACACTAGTAAAGTGAATCTGCTTTAGAAAAAGCCCAACAAGGAGAAAATCAGAGCAAGCTACAGAACAGGAAGTATAATGTTTCAACCACTTGGTGAAAGTTCACCTTACACCAATGGCACCAAGGGAGATCTCACTTTATTAAGCCAATTACTGTGTTCTGAATAGTAGAAGCTATCTCCAAGGTGATGATGGTGTTTGAAGGTGGACCTGTGGAATGATCAGGTCATAAGTGCTCCTCCTTCATGAATGAGATTAGTGCATTTATAGAAAACTGTAGATAGTGAGTCCTTCTCCATCAGGTGAAATCACAGTAAATAGATAGCCATCTATGATCCAGGACACAGGCCCTCTCCAAACACTGAGTCTGGGGGCACTGGAGTTCTGATGTTTAAAAGTTACCCAGTTATAACAAAAATCTACTAAATTATGTTATGTTCATTATGAATATATCACAATAAATCCCACTTATGCATCTAATTGTGATAAACAAATTGAAATAATAATAATGACAATGATAATAACAGAAGGGAAATCAGTACAGGAGAACAAGTGGATGGATGAGGGAGGATGGGCGTGAAAGGGAAGGTACTGGGCAAAGAGATTGGTCAAATTGTGTGCATTTGCAAATATGGCACAATGAATCCCACCATTATGGATAATTATAATGCAACAATTAAAAATGTTTTGAATAATGATAAAAAGTTACCCAGTCTACTGTACATTGTTACAGCAGTTCAAACACACTAAGACAACAATAAACCCTCTTATATGCTTAAATGAGTCTGAATTTCATCCTTGGACATTGCAACTGAAGGAGCCTGATTCATGCAAGGTGTCACCAGGATTAATTGAAAGGTTGAGACTCAAGGAGAAAGAGAGAAACTGATGATGGCATTTTGTTAACAGGAGAAAAGAAACTCAAGAAATGAGAGAACTTGTGAATATCTGCAAACTGTCTTGATAGCAGGTATTTGAATGTTTCCATAAGAGACAAAGAACTGGCTCCCATTTGTCAGCAGCTTTCCAAACAGAAATCATCCTCAAGATGTATCTCAAGTACCTGAACACTAGCCACCAGCTTTGGAAATCTTGGTGAGAGTCCCTGTCCTTAGTAGGCACAGAAGGAATCCCATTATTATGTATAATAGGTCATTATCTAGCCCCTGCCTCTGGTATGCTCGAAACCAGAAATTCCTTGTAATTTGGAGACTTACAACCCTCACAGAAGTTTTTCTTTCCCCTAAGTTATCAGGGTTTTACCATGCACCAGGCATGGTAAAAGAACCCTGATAACTTGGAACTTGGACTCAAACCCAATTCAACTTAAAATAACAGCTCATAGTTTACATGCTTGGGCATTATGAAGAAAATTCATACTAAATGCATAGTTGAAGACTTTGGCAAATTGGAAAAAAAATGTTTATTTCTGACATCATCCTCTAATTTTTCAAAATTGCAATTTTAGTAGCAATCATTTAAACTTGGTTTTTCTCAGTTAATTCCTCATTAGTCTGAATTTCACTTAGTATTGTATGAACAACATCTAGTCTACATACATCCCGCATTTCAAAAGTAAAAAGTAAATCACCCCGATTCAAAATATAGCTGGATGTATCTATGTAAAAGAAAGCCTTAAATCCCCAAATCAGTCACCTATGAAGAAAATTCCTTTCCAGGTACTTATTTTACTTGGCTTCCATTTCTTTACCAAATAATCAAATTATGAAAATGTTAAGGTTTCCTTTTATTTTTTGTTAGTTGAAAATGAGAAATGTGTGTGAAACTGTACAGAGTCCATTATCCAAAAAAGTAAACTAATCCCAAATAATTAACAATTCAAATAATTAAATCTTACTTTTAGTTCAGAATGAACACAACAATTGTGGAAAAGTTACCTTTAACATCATGCTTTAAATGAGGTGGAGTCAGATTTTTGTTGTTGTTTTGTTTTCCATGAAGAATGTGCTTTTGTGAATAAAAAAATAATCAGGCTTTCAAAAACTTAGAACTTTGGTGCTACAAATTCAATGAAAATTCAATGATACAAATTATCACAGATCCAAATAAAAGTTTCTTTTTAAAAACCCCTAATGTTGAAAGCAAGATTGTTGACTTTCTTTGTAGCTCCTTCCTTCACTGAGTTACATGAACCAAGAAAAACACCCTTTATGCAGAATCTGTTAGTGTGTACAAAATTATCACATTTTGGGTATGAATCTATCAGCAAATTCAAGGAAAATGAGAATAAAAATGTTTTGCCTTCTTTTATTTGAAACACTAGGAAGCTTGAATCATTATTATTTCTTAGTTACAAGTAACAAAAAAATAAGCTATTTTAGGAGGAAAAATAGGAAGAAAGATACTAAGAAAAGTTAGGGATATCTCGTGATCATTGAGGGCAGATTTAAGATTTGGTTTCTTTCATGGTTTCCAGGAATAGGAGACAGAAGAATTTGTGTAGATTTAGTCAAAATACACAAAGGAAGAAGGAGGAGGAGGAAAGAAAGAAAAGAAAAAACTAAAAAGAAAGAAATATTTGGTTTTTCAAGAATTAGAATCTTAATCTCTCTTCTCTTTCATTACTTTATATACCTTCACTATTTTTTTCCACTTACATGACATGGTAGACAATGTTTTTGCCAGTTATTAATTTGTACAATTTTAAATGGTTTTTTGCCAGTTATTAATTTGTACAATTTTAAATTTCTGTAAACAGATATGATATGATTCAGGCTGAGCCAACCCCATGATCCAATCTCATATTATCAAGAAATAGTATGATAATATAAACATAAATATAATATGACATAAGCACATGTCTTAGGGAAATACCCCCAATACCTTAGTAGACAAATATGAGGAAAGGTGAAATATGTTCTTGGAGAAAGGGACCCCCCGCTTTTTTTTTTTTAACTCCAAATACCTTAAAATACGTATTTAGAAAACATGAAGCATTTTTAAGAGTTGTCATCTTTAAAAAAAAAAAAAAAAGCCTGTGAAGAATGTCTTTTGCATTCAATCAATAACATGATTCATTTTGTTTTCTGTACCATACATAGACATTGTGTAACAAAAAATTTTGTAACATCAGAATAGCAGTGGTGGAAGCTATCCTCTTGGCCTCCTACCTCCATCTATCTTTGTTAATACTAACTTCTATACTGCATATATGGAAAGAGTGGGTGGTAGGCAGAGTAGAATCCAGAATACTTTTTCCTTGACCAATTTCTAAAATAATAAAATGAAGAGAGTAGCCAGAGATTTTTGCCTTACAATTTTAAAAATAGAGAGAAATACAGTAGCCCAAAAAAGTACAAAAGCTCTTGTTTTATTTTGGAATCAGTAATTCTTTTTTGTGGGGTGGGGGGCACCAAAAATTGAACTCAGGAGCACTAGATCACTGAGCCACATCCCTAACCTTTGGAATCAGAAATTCTTATTGAAACTCATTAAAGAGTTGTGCCTCAGCACGTCGTTTGAGGACTTGCCAAGGGAGTGAAGAAAAAGCTCAGACCTTGGAACAAAGTCGTCCTGGGCTCAGTCCTAATTTCTGCCTTCACTTAATCCTCCTTATATATCTATCAGTAACATCCCTAGATCACCTGAACATAAGGTGCTTTGTTCATAATGAATTTCAATAGTAGATTTCAAAGTATTGTGTTACGCCTTTATTCATGTGGCTGGCTGCTGAAACCATTTTGGCTGTGTTTGAGGACAGTAAGTTCACTAAGTCAGAGTCTTCTACATGTTTCCAAGAACAAAGAAAATGAATACCTCTCTAGGGACAATAAAGATGGTCAAGCAGAGGAGGCGTATGATTTCTAGTTGCTCCATGGCTTAGGATTCAAGCAACAGGAATATTCCTTTCCAGTGAGGTAGATAACAGAGGGAATTCACTAAAATTCAACAATAGAATAAAAGAGAGACAGAAATTTCGGTGCTTGAAACAGGGCAGAAAAGAAAACCTCAGGGATCCAGCTGGTAGCACGGTTCACCAGAGGGAAGGGGCAACCCAAACAGAAAGAGAGAATGAAGCTACAAAGAAAAATTAGCACAAGGAACCTATAGAATGGAGAGGTAGTTTGAATCTGAGCGACTCAGAGACAGCAGTGTGGTGATCCAGTGTGTGAGTGGTGCTGCCCTCTTCTCAGCTGGAGAGCAGACAGCTGAGGTGAGATGCCATATTGAAGTGGCCTAGTAAATGCTTTCTTCAGCTGGGGCCCAAGAGTGTACAACAAGCTTTAGCCAACTGTCCCTGCCTATGCCTGCTGTGAAATCTAGAGTCTGCCTGATGGGCATGACCAAGAAGGACCCAGATCTGATTGCACATAGGGGGACTGAGGCCAGGGACACTGAGTGGAGTGCACTTGCTTTCCTTTTGAGTTTGATGGCTTGTGGGATTAGCCAGAGAAAGCAGACACTGGACAGGCGGATACATTTGTGCTCAAGGTCTGATTCTGGAAAGGCCACATCTATGGGCAGTGAAATGTGTGAGACCAACAGAGGACTGGTGACTTTGCCCCAAGAATGGGGTTCTCAGGAGGCCCTCAAGTTTCAGATTCCCAGCAGAGATCAGCATCTGCCAGCAATAGGATGGCTGGAGCTATTCTCTAGAGCAGATACCTGACAACAAACTTATGAAAGGTGGGCCAGTTCTAATCGACAGCCACCTGAACTTAATATTTAGAACCCTGCATCTCGACCTGGTACTCCAGCTACCTAGTTTGCATAGACAAATTTGCAAAGTTGTTGCAACTTCTCCTCTGTCCTAACTTAAACTGATAAAAAGGAAAGCTGAGAGCGACAGTCAGCTTTGATACCAGACCACTCCAGCTGACAGTTTAGGAAGCAACTCAAGGAAGACAGTGTAACAACACACAGCCCTTACTCCCTCAAAGTGCTACTCAGTCCAAGAAGAAATAGAAGAAAAGGACATTAAGGCTCAGGCCATGATCAGCCATTCTTGCCAACAGTTTTGACTACCTCAGCAGAGACAATTCCAATCACTTCATTTTTCATTAAGATTTGTTTTCTTCTTTTCTCCTTTTTTTCCACTGAGCAGGAGTGAGTGAGTGTGTGTGTGTATACTACCTGGGCAGATCAATTCATAGATATATGTATACAGACACACATACACACACACGTGTGTGTACATACAGATACACATAAATATATATTTATGTATGTATGTAATATATACATGTATGTATATATAAGTATTTTTTTCCTTTCTTCATTTTCATCACATTTCTTCCTCTTTTGTTTTTATTTCCTTAATCTTTTATTATATTGTTTTGTTTTGACTATAGAAGGGTAAAAGAATTTTTCTTATTTGTTTGGATTGGTTTTTTTGTTTGCTTGATTTTTCTCTCATTATTGTTTATCTTATTATGACTTTTCTCTTTCCTCTTCAATAGACACATTCATGTTTTATCTTATTATTTAGTTACTTCTGATTACTCCTTCTTTATAATCATTACTTGCTATCTCTCTCCTGCTTTCTCTCTCTTCACCTGTTGAATATTTAAACTTTATTTTTATTTCACACCTCATTTTTTATCTAAATGAACTGTAATTTTACTATCTTTAATAACAATTTAACTCATGTAATTTCTGCCTCGAATTAATTTTGCTGTGGTTATTATTGCTGTATATTTTAAGCTTAGATCTAGTTAATGGCTAATTATTGTTGTTTATATTGTTAAATGCTGACTCCAGTATTCCCTTTTTTGGGTAATATTCCATAGTAGGCATGAGACATTTATTCTAATTCTGTATATTGACCACTACTGTTGTTGCTGTTATTTATTTTCACTTTTTCTGAGAGGGGCTGAGAAGTAACTAGTACATTATGAATTCACAGGGTAGAAGCTCCACAGTTGTACTACACTCACAATTCAGCAAAATGACAGTTCATTTACCTTTATACACAAACTACACTGCTTCAGCTTCAACAATAGTTTAGTTCAGAGAATAAGGGAAAGACAACATCCAAACCAATGACTGTGCCCTAAATAGAAATGCCTAGAGGGGGACATTAAATCCCATTCTTTGACATCTATCCGTTTGATAATCAGAGAAAGATTCCAAATGATAGCTCAGAAATATTCACAGTGGTATAGAAGCTATATAAGGGTGAAAAAAATCAGCAGTTTTATAGTGGCAAACTGAAAGGCATTTGTGGTGGGAACTAAAACTTGTACTACACAGTGAAGCTAAGGTACAAACAATACAGGGCTTATAACAAAAGAGATGACTACATAACATAGCACATCCTCCCAAAAGAGAAATCCATCTCAAGATCCCTGTACACATGAGAAAAAAGGCAAAAAAAGTTTCCCCTTAAAAGTTACAATTTTCTCCCAAAAGTCTTTTAAAAATCTTCAGGAAAAAAAGATGTGTTAAATTGATTATTAAAATGATTAATAAGCTAAGAGAATATCTAAGCAATGGGCTAAAGAACAAACTAAGAAACCAATGACAGGAAGTGAAAGGCCATTTCAATAAAATATAGTCTAAAAAGAAATCAATCATAACTCCTAAAAATGAATAACACAATAAATCAAGTAAAAATTCACTTGAAAGTGTAACAAGCAGAGTCCAGATTACACAGAAAACAGCCTTAGGCCTTGAAGACAGCATAGTTGAGGTGGGACAATCAATAAAGAAAAACAATGGTAAAGAAAAACAAATAAAAAAAAACTGTAATCAGGATATACAAGAAATCTAGGACAATATTAGGAAACTAAAAATAAGAACCATCAAGATAGAAGAGGGCAAGTAAATACAGGTTAAAGTTATAAAGAATCTTTTCAGTGAAATAATAGCATAAAATTTTCTAAACCTTGGGAATGAGATGGACATCCACATAGAGGATGCATATAGAACCCAAATGCACATACAAAAAAGAACTTCTCTCCTGTCCACTTTCCCCGCGGGCAATGGAAATGGGGTTCCCTTCAGTGGAATGGGCTGGCTGCAAAATAAAAGCTAAGAAAAATAGAACAATGAAAAACCCACAGGACACAGAAAATATTTTCAAAAAGCAAGGACAGGATGGATTAGCCAATCATATGGATTGAGCTTCTATACTAAAAAGGCAAAATGGAGCATGCGCTTGCTTGTTTCCATCTGGGAACATCAAAAGCCTTCCACAGAATGTTCTTCACCATAAAAGGTAGAAGGAGGGCTATTCAGTTCTCAGTGGTTTACACCCATCTCGGGAACTACTGTGAGGGATCTTCCTAGTAGAGCAGAGATAAAATGTTATGTGCCTTGGGCAATCTATTGCATGGAGAACCATGGATAGTTCCCAAGGCCAAACTGAAAATCTCCCTGGCTGCCATACCAAAAGAAAACCCTCAAGTAATTCACAGGTGGCTTCCCACACTTCTCATCATAGTCAAAATTCTTGACATTAAGAATAAGGATAGAATATTAAAAGCTTCAAGAGAATGATGTCAGATCACATTTAGAGGAAGAGCAATAAGTCTCACTTTAGCTTACATTTTAAAATCCAGGAGGGCTTGGAATGACATAATCCAAGTTCTGAAAGAAAAATATTGTCAGTCAAGCTTTATATGTGAAGCAAAGTTATCATTCAGAATGAAAGAAGAAATAAATTTTCTTCACAGTAAGTATAAATTACAAACAGAATTCGTGACCAGTAAACCTGTACTATAGAAAACACTTAAAGAAAAAACTACAAAAAGAAGAATTCAAAAACAAACCCCAGAGTTCTCACACAAAGCTTTGCAGAAGGACAATTAAACAAATAAAAAAAAATAGGGATGAATCAAATCTATTAAATAAGAAAATGTGACTGGAAATAATAAACATTTCTCCATAATAACTGAATATAAATGGTCTCAACTCTCTAACCAAAAGACATAAACAAGCAGAATGGATTTTAAAACAAGTCCAACTATAGGCTTCTTGCAAAAGAGTCATCTTATAGGCAAAGATATCCACAAATTGAAAGCAAGAAGATGGAAAATATATTCGATGCAAATGGAATCCAAAACCAAGCAATAGTGGCTATTCTCATATCTGACAAAGCAGATTCAAAAAGACCTATTATGTTTATGGATAGGTAGAATCACATCATCAAAATAGCTATATTACCAAAATTATAGATTAAATGCAATTCTTATCAAAATACCAATGACATTTTTCACAAGACTAGAAAAAATAATCCTAAAATTGATATGGCAGAAGAAAAGACCCAGAATACCCAAACCAATTCTAACCAATAAGAGTAAAACTGGGATGATCACAATATTTGTTCTCAAATTATATAAGAGAGCTCTAGCAATAAAAACAGCAGGATATTGCTATAAAAACAGAAATGAAGACCAGTAGAATAAACTAGAAGACACAGAGGCAAATCCACATAAATATAGTCATCTGATCCTTAACATAGTTGACAAAAGCAAACATTGGAAGAAAATATAGTCTTTTTAACAAATGGTGCTGAGAAAACTGTACATCCAGATGTGGAAGAATGAAACTAGATCCCTATCTCTCATCTTGCAAAAAAAAATCAACTTGAAATACACCAAAGACTAAGAAATAAGACTAGAAACAGTGAAATTGCTAGAAGAAAACACAGGGAAACACTCCAACATATTGGGACAAACACTGACTTCCTTAATAAGTCTCCTGAAGCTCAAAAAACAAAACCAAGAATCAATAAATTGGATAAAATTAAATGTAAAAGCTTCTGTACAGCAAATGAAACAAGAGTCTGAAAAAGAACCTACAGAATATGAGAAAACTTTGCCAGCTACTCCTCTGGCAGGGGATTAATGACCAGACTATTTAAAGAACTCAAAAAACTTAACACCAAGAAAAATTAATAACCTACTTAATAAATAGGCAAACTTTCTCTAAAGAGAAATTTCTTATAAGAAGAAATACCAATAACAACAAATATATCAAAAAACTGTTCAGCATCGTAAGCAATCAGGGAGATGACAATCATTAAGGATACAATAATGATAATTACTGGTGAGAATGTAGGGAAAAGGGTACACTCATAAGTTTTTGGTGGGACTACAGAATAATATGACTATCTGGAAAGCACTATAAAGACTCTTCAAAAGACTAGAAATAGAGCCACCATATGACCTAGCTATTCCACTGCTTGGTATTTATATAAAAGAATTAAAATCAGTATACTATAGTGATTCAGGCAGACCAATGTTTATGCCAGCAAAATGTACGATAGCCAAGTTATGAAACCAGCCTAGATGTCTGTCAATAAATACATGGATAAAGTATATGTATGCAGGAAGTTCTACTTAGCCATAAAGAGTAATAAAAATATGTCATTTGCTAGTAAATGGCTAGAAGTGGAGAGATATGCTATATGAAACAAGACAAACAAGGAAAGTTGAGTGTTTGGTATTTTCTTTAATATGTAAAAGCTAGAGAGAAAAAAGACACAAAATATAGGAATCTCACAAAACGAGAGGTGAGATCAGTACAGTAGAAGGAGGGACCAAGGGGGAGAAGGAGGAAAGAAAAAGGAGAAGGATTGGGAAATAAAGTTTGTCCAATTATGCCATTTGGATATATGAATATATCACAATTTGTTCCATTTTTTTGCATAACTGTAATGCACCAATAAAAATAGATAGATTAAGGAAGACCAATAGAGTTGAGGAAGGAAATTGGAGAAGGGAGGAGGGAAGGAAGAGAGGAAGTAGTGATTGTAATATAATCAATAATATAATTTATTAATAATATAAAATCACTAGTTGATATTACTAATATTACTTAAGGCATTTGAATAGCATTTAGAATACTTGTCATCATTTACTTTGCTCGTCTTTGCTCTACCTTTATCAAACAGATATCAACAGGAATGTAAAGGGAAGGTTTATATATAATAAATATATATATATATATATAAGATAGGGATTAAAATTTTTAAAAACTATATTATATGTATTTATGAACATGTCAAGATGAAATCCACTGTTACATATAACTGTAATGAACTACTAAATATGAATAAATAATGTTGATATTACAATAAAATACAGTGCTCTATGAATTAAAGTTGATATTGCTAATGAGAATTTAAAAGGGTACAGCCAGTAAAACAAGCTTCCTCAAAATGTTAAATGAAAAGTTAACATATGACCCAGCAATTCTACTCTTAGGTACACACCAAGGAGAATTGAAAACATACCTCCACACCAAATTATATATACAAATGCTCATAGCAGAACTATTAAAAATAGTCAAAAACATGAAAACACCCATATGAATTCATTTGTGCAAAGCTAAATATTATATATAAACCTTCCCTTTACATTCCTGTTGATATCTGTTTGATAAAGGTAGAGCAAAGAGGAGCAAAGTAAATGATGACAAGTATTCTAAATGCTATTCAAATGCCTTAAGTAATATTAGTAATATCAATAGTGATTTTATATTATTAATAAATTATATTATTGATTATATTACAATCACTAATATATGTTATATTATTATAAGAATTCATTAATAAGTTATATAAGTCATAACTTATTAATGTAGACTATCCATTAGCCTTGTGAAGATAGTTAATTTGTAACTAACATGTAGTTGTGAAATTTATACCATAAGTATTATTTGAGCAATATAGTAAAATTATATTATAAAAATGCTGGTTTTAAAATTATGCATGTGATCTTCAAATTAATTTTTACCAGCCATAGCCTGATGACTGAGCTAATTTCTGATGGTTTAAATATGTTCTGAGAAATGGATACTGAAAAACATCACTGCAGTGTTGTTATTAAAAATATTTTTTTTATCAGGTATTGAATCCAGCATTAAAAATCTGATCAACAACCCCATCACAGGGTCTACTAAATTGTTTGTCTCACTAAGTTGCTGGGGTTCACTTTGAACTTGTGATCCTCCTGCCTCAGCATCCCAAGTTGCTGGTATTATAGGCTTGCATCATGCGACCTGCCTTGAAAATAAATATTTTCATTTGCACTCAAGTAAACAATCTTTTAATTATTAGCAAATTTGTTTATGTAGTGCTATCATAAACCAATCGAATGAACTCAATTAACTTTTCATTAAAGTATATTATAAATAATTTGCTGATGATGTGCCACTCTAAATCAATTAAATAGATTCAGCGAATTTTTCTTTAAAGTACATTTCAAATAACTCATTAATGTCAATTAAATAATTGATGTAATTCTAAGTAAACATTAAATTGAGCAAATTTTGACAATTAGTAAAATCTAGAGAAACAACTTATTGACTAGACTGGCACCACTTTGTTCATGAATAATGGCAGAGTTTCTGGTGTTATTTTACTGTCTATAAAGTATCTGAGCATTTCAAATTTGAGTAAAAAATATTATTTTATTATTTTTAAAGTAGATTAATATTAAATTGTCCAATATGACACATTTTTATGGATTTCATTGACATAAGGTCAAGACATAATTTTGAATTTTTATGCATCAAGAATCATGCCCAAACTACATGTACAAGAAAAAAAATGTAAACAGAAGAAATTATAAATGCTTGCATTATAGAAAACGTAATGCTGTAAAGTAAAATTGACTGAAATTACTTAACTCTCACCACTTTGATTTCTTTACTGTCTCAAAATTCTAAACAATTTACATAATTACTTCTAAAACAGTTTACTACACTTAAAAATAGCCTTATTAATATCTCAGCTCTTTTGCTCTTTCTAATAAAAAAGAAGTATTGACTATGTTTCCAATTCTAACTCTGCTATTTATAATTGCATTTCTTCTGGGCTCCATAATAAATGCCTTTCTCTAAATTACTTCCAATACCATTTTATTGTATATGTCTTATAATATTACACACATCTCAATATCAAGTACTTTTGCATTTATAATGAACAGCTTTACTTTTCCTCATTAACTAAAACCAGTTTTGGTTTTATGTCTCAAATACTGGGCTAGGTAGACATTCCTCCATGAGGAGAAAAAAAACATTGTGTGTGTATCCTGGATATTACATGTAAGTGTGGAATACAGATGTTAACCTCACATATTATGGAGGGGTTCTGATACCAAGAGAATATAGAACTTACATACATGACAAATTACTAACAAAAATGCTTTAATCTGGGAAATTGGGAAGATGAAGCTTAAAAATTAGATGAGACACCAGAAATAATCACAAAAGTCTGAATCTCAATATAAAAAAAATCTAGAAAATAATAAACAGAAACAACCAATTAAGTGATTATAATTTAACAGATACTTGTTCCTCAAATGAAATAGAGGACAGTGTATGGTTTAGTCACAGTGTTAGCATGGTAAGGGTTTGACTAACTTTAGGTTCCTGTCGGAAATGTAATTCCCTCTATTAAAAGTTATTATGTCCAGTGGACACACATTATATTTAACTTAAAAAAATTCGTCTTCTTACTACATTCCTCAAACCTGTTTTTCCTAATGTTTGTGAGTTATTACCAATCTCATAGATTAAGACTTTCTATAAATATTTATCTCATAGATCAAGATATTCTGTAAATAATTGGTTCCCTCTAATTCCTTATGCATCCTGTAATTAAGACATTTATTTCCTCTTTGCAATGAATGTTGCATCTATTTCTCTCCTTCCTTCCTAGAGTTGCCTGTCTTTGGGTCACCCCTCCAACTTGTCTCCTAATTGTTACCCCTGCCTGTCATCTCTTTTCCCAGCACTCTTTATGCTGCCCATAGAGTAGTTTTAATAGATCACCATTTTTTGATCATATGTTTCCTCCATTTCAATAAATCCATTTTGGTTCCTAATTGACTACAAAGTTTAATTTTCTTAGTCTTTAAGAGCATCTTTGTTTTAACCATGTTTTGTGTAATATTTATAAAGTTTCAAAGAAATAATTTTCCTAGTCTTAAGGATAATAGATGACAAAATACAAAAACTTAAAAGCTATTTTGAAGGAATTGTATTTGCCAACACAAAGGAGGTAATGGTTCATTCAGTTGTGCATATCTTTTTTTTAAAATAAATGGTTATTAAAGTCTCTATGTGTGTTCATAATTTTTATTTCCCCTTGATGTTAACTACTGAAGTTTTCAACTATGTATGCATAATGATATTAAATTCCACCATACTGTTTTAGCAAGCTTTAGTCTCTGTATTTTTAAGAAGCATAGACTCTCTGATGGGTTCAGCCTTCCATAAGAATGGACCTGGAGGAACTGACCTCACACCTTCTAGGTTTCCATCTCACTATTCTCCGCTTTTCTTTATGTATTTGTTTTTTCTTCCTCTTATGATTGCCTGTTTTTTTTCCTACTGTTTCAGTCCTTGATGGTTTCCCTTAATATAAACTCACCTTAACTTACATTATACAGTTATAAAGATTTAAATGGTTATTTTCCAAGTATTCCTCTATGAGTAGACTCCTCTGAATTACAGATCTATGTATTCAAGTACCTACTATCCATCAGTTTGGATTTCTAAAAAAATTTAACAAAACTAGTGCATCCAAAACTGAACTTTTGATTCCCCACCAAAAAAAAAAAAAAAAGTTTGTCTTTCTCTCAACCACCATGATATTGTCTTCTTTAGTTCTTCTAAAAAGGTCTTTCATACCTCAATATTCTTTCACACATCTGGAATGCTCTGCCAGCCAAACTGGCACTTAAAATACAAAATGTGTTGGAATGTCATCTCCTCAAAAAGGGCTTTCCTGTTTTTTTGCCGCATTCTGGCTGGGCAAAATAACCGGGGGGAGACAAGCAACTTGTGAAGGTTGATACAGTGAGAGCCGCCTTATTGTAGGACAGTAGAGGCATATATACATAACTGAATACACAGCTTGTTTCAATTTAGCATCATCCAGTTACAGCAATCAGTCATTAAGGAATCCTCATCATCTTAATAATTATACACAGCTTAACTTAATTAACATCATTAGATACAGCAGTCAGTCATTAAGGAATCTCCATCATCTTAATGGCTCGCTGGCGTTACTTCTCAAACCACTCCTTCTGGCAAAGTGCCAGGTGCCATCTTGACTTGACTGTGGCTCTGGTTATTCAATGAAAGACTCTCCCCTGATATTCTCTATCTCAATCCTGTTTGCTTGTTCCAAAGAATTTATTATGAGTTTTAAATATTACATGCATTGTTCATTTTTTGTTCTTTCTCCTTTGTGATTATAAATTCCATGATAGCAGAGACCATATATTTCTTGCTCAATCTACTAGCTCAGAACTTATACATAACCACACCTTTAAAAATATTAGCTAAATGAATGAATAGATGCAAAAGAAAAAAACTTACTGGATGAATGTGTTATGTGATAGCATTGTCAATGAGGTTTACTGATCTATTTTTGTAATTTAGAAAACCTCAACATGTAAAGTAAAAAATCACACTATAACATAATAGTATTAATAAATGATAACTATTTCATTCAATATTCACTTTGTTCTAAGTGTTTTACAGATATTAATGCACCTAATCCTCTCCATACCCTTATGAGAATCATGTGCTTTTTAAAAAGAAACTGAAGAGGAAATTTATGTCTTGCACATAGTTAAAAATAGAATATCTAGGATCTGAGGACAAAGATAAACTAACTTTCAGCATCTGCATGCCATTCCACAATGATTTACTCTAAAAAATCGCCAAACTGCTTCTTCCTATGCATCTCTTAGTCTTCTAAATAAAGTTCAATTTGCAAAAATACAAAGCACAAGTAAACCCCCAGGATTACATCTGTGGCATAGAATAAAGTAGACAAACAAGCTCTATCAAGTTACAACTTGAGCACATTTTTCCCTCATTGATTTAAGTGGAATTTCCTGACCCAATATTTTTGGATTAAAAAAATTTAATCGTTTTCAACATTTTTTTGCATAATCACCTATTCATTTATTAGTTATCTCCAAAAGAGCTGTGCCAGCAAAAATTATATCTTTCAAAAAGTGGCAAATTAAGAAAAGCTTATAAATATGGCCTTAAATATGAAAGCTAATGGCTAAGAACAGCTGTTTCATAATCTAACATGGTCCTTAAGAAATTTTATAATTATTGATGCCATAAAAATTTCATTTAATAAGAACTTTAGCATTAAGATTTAAAGAAAACTAGGAGATATTAAAGCCAATTCTTGGAACAGCACTTTCCAAAGTGTAAAAAAAAATTGTGAGAAGTAATTCTTTTGTGTGGTACTTATAAGTGATTTTCCAATACAGTCTCTGTATCTAATATTACATTGGTTTTTTTTTATTTTTAAAGAAAGGGTTCTAAAACTGTTTGGGAACACTACTGATGATTATTTAGCTTTTTCTATGTGAATATATTTAGACATTCCATTTTGGGGGTTTAGCTTTTTTTTAACTTTAAAAGAAAACTTTAGTTTCCTTAATTAAAAAAAGACAAGCTGTTTTTTGTTTCCTTTTTAACAATTATAAGTTTTTTATAAACAAGTCAAAGTTGAGTCAAACACAGACATTATAGTTTTCATTCCATGCATTAGTTTAAATTCAAAAAATTTACTTACATCAAGAAAAGAACATCAAGTCAAATATTATTAACCTTGAATAACTTTAAATGATTGTGCTACTTACATATGATTTAGTTACATACAAAGTTGTTGAAATTTACCCTCTATAATCCTTCTGAAACTTAGACATTCTACAACTTTACCATACAAAATAATATACTTTACCACACAAAATACTTTACTTTATATTAAAATACTAAAATACTTTATATAAATAAAAAAAAAGAAAAGAACATCATCTTGCTGAGAAGCTTAGTAATAGTCACCATATTGAATGACCTAATTAAAAATAACATAGTCATGGGAAGCTTGAATAAACTGTATGTATATTTTCTTATTATCTCTTATCAAGAAAAATCTCATCTGGAAAACTTCCAGTGTAGACAACATAGACATATGAGTTTAAACTAGGGCACTGAGAGTTTTATGAGGATGGCAATACAGTTTGTGTAATTGATAGTAAATCCACCACATAAGGAAGACTTTCAAAGGTAACTCTATATGAACTTGATCTTGTCACACTATGCATTAACTTTTTACTATACTTGATGGTTAGAATATAATGAATCTATTATTACTTTATAATAATGCTTGAAGTCAATAATTACTTTATGAAAATTACAAAACTATGAATTTAAATGCCTAAATAAATGAAAACATTTTCTAATCTATTGTATGTGGTGGTAGGCAGAATTCCAAGACTATTTCCAATGTCCAATTACCTTGAATCATGCCTTCTTCAAGATCATAGATGGGACTTATAACTTCTTTCTAAAAAATGAATTATGACAAAGGAAATGAAATATCCCTCCTGTGATTATGTGATGTTATATAGCAAAGATGAGGGGATTTGGCAGGACAGATGTAATTAAAGTCTTTAAGCAATTGAATCTAAGTTAACCAAAGGAAAATTGTCATGATTGGGGATGCACTGAAGGTAAGCCGTTTAGCATAAGGGTGATAGGTTAGAGTTGTAAGTCATCAGAGGGATACTCTCTTGCTAGCATCAAAGAAGCAGACAGCTATACTGTAAGTTATCTAAGCATAAGGGGTGGTCTTTAAAGCTGAGAGTGTCAGTCCTCAAACTGCAAGGGGCTGAATTCTATCAACAACCTGAATGAGTTTGGGAGAGGACCTCAAGTGCCACATGAGAACATAGCCCAGGATGACATCTAAATTTTAGCCCTGCAAAGTGAGTAGAGCTCTTTGTGGCAGTGCTATAAAATGGTGAGATAATAAATGGGTGTTATTTTAGTCACAAAACTTGTGCTTATTAGTTACACAGCAGAGAAAACTAGTAGACTAGAAGATGGGATTTCTGAAATAAAGAAATGAGGATACTTCTTAATAAAAGCAATAAAGAAACCTGCAAAATTGTCAAACACATTTTTCAGAATTCTGTAAATAATCAAAACATTCACCAATCTAAGGCATGTTTTGTCCAGAAAAAAAATGATAAAATCTAAAGAAAAACTTACTTCATGGTATTGTAACCTGCATCAATCCTATTGCTTTCTCTCTAGTTTTGAAGTAACCCTAAAAAAATAACAGCCATCAAAATGGTCAGCATGGCAGTTGCTTTATGGGGCTAAGCAGTTTTTAACTGTTTTGAGACAAAAAGCACCAATCCAAGAAAATTGTTATTATTTAAACTATTAGACTACTCTCCTGAAATCTCCTGCATAAGTGTTGTTTTTATCTGATTCAAGCTCAAATCTCCCTCAGTTTAAACTGTTTTTTCCTAAGATTTTTATTTTAAAAAAAGATAAAAAAGTGACAATTGTCTAACTCCATAACTTCTTAAAACAAGGATAATAACTAGTACCTTTGTTATCAAAACTTATTTGTAGAAGGAATATATCTCAACACAATAAAACCCATATGAGGGGCTGGGGATGTGGCTCAAGCGGCAGTGCGCTCGCCTGGCATGCATGCGGCCTGGGTTCGATCCACCTACAAAGATATTGTATCCGCCCAAAACTAAAAAAATAAATATTTTTAAAAATTCTCTCTCTCTCTCTCTCTCTCTCTCTCTCTCTCTCTCTCTCTCTCTTAAAAAAGAAAAACCCACAGACAACATCATACTGAATAGGAAAAAGCCAAAATAATTTCTTCTAAGATTAAGAACAAGACAGAGATTCCACTGTCATATCCTATCAAATGTAATATTGAAGACTTAGCCAGACCAATAAGGCAAAAAAAACAACAACAACAACAAAAAAACGGGGGAGGGGACAAAATGCACACAAATATAAAGGGAGGAAGTCAAATTACCTGTTTGAAGGTGATGTGATTTTATAGACTGTAAAACCTACAGATTCTACCAGTAGACTAGAAATGTGGATCAGTGATAGAATGCTTGTGTAGCAGGCATAAGGCCCTGGTTTGATCCCTAGTACCATAAAACACACACACACACACACACACACACACACACACACGCGCGCGCGCACACACACACACGCACACACACACATATAAACACACAAATAAAGCAATAAAACTCATAAATGAATTCAATAAAGTTGGAGAATGCAATATAAACATACAAAATCAGCAGTATTTTATATGTCAATACTGAACTTGCTGAAAAAAATTTAAAAATAAATTATATTATGACAGCTAAAAATAAATAAAATTCCTAGGACTATAATTAACTGAGAAAGTGAGTTACATATAATGTGAAAATTGTAAAACATTGGCAAAAATTTAGAATACACTAAATAATGGAAAGACGTCCTATGTTTATGAATTGTAAAACTTAATATTCTTAAAATGTCATACTGCCCAAAGTGACTTCCTAAAAAAGTAAATACCAGTCATATTTTTTCAATGTAAATTTTTCTTTTTTACTTATTTATTTATTTGCAGAACTAGGGATTGATCTCAGGAGCAATTTTTCACTGAGCTACATTCCAAGTTCTTTTCTATTTTTTTTTCTTCTTTTTTTCTTTTTGAGTAAGGTTCTCTTTGAATTGCTAAAGCTGGCCTCAAGCCTGAAATCCTCCTGCTTCAGCCTACCAAGAAGCTGGGATTACAGTCACATGCCACCGTGCCTAGCATTCAATGTAATTTTTTTTAAAGTTCTAAAATTAATATGGAGCGATGAAAAAACACAAGTAGCCAAAGCAATCTTAAGCAAAAAGTACAGGATTCCAACATGGCAGCGGGAGCGGAGAGATCAAGTCTCTGACCTCTTCAGCTGTGCAGGCATAGAGAGTCATAAACAGCCTAATTCTGTTTGCTCAGGATCACTAGGCAATGCTGAGCTGACGTGGATCTGGGACGAGCAGTCTGGGCCTCTCAGAACACACACTGAACCTGGATCAGCTGAATTCAAGCTCCCGTTCGCCTGCTTCCCGCAGACAAACAGCTGTGACTCAGCACTAATCCATCCGGCTGAAATAACTGGTCAGCCCTTCTGATCCTACGGAGGTAAATGCCTACTGAGCCTTCATAGGTAGTGGCCACAGGTTTGAAACGGGGCTTGGGAGAGACAGTAAAGACCCACCCGTTGCATTGATCACCCGGCAAAGGGAAATGAACTGTCGCCATTTGCAAGAGATACCACCATGGCAGACAACTGACGTCATCAGACTGCGGCGGAGGAGATAACTTCATTGAAACCTGCGGCTACAGGTGTGTAATCCCCTAGCCTTCCCTCTCCACACATCAGGGAAACCTTAAGGGCCAATCTCAGCTCTCCTGTAAGGGCCCCTCCTAGCTCTCCCGTGAGCACGGTAGCCAGACCAAGGGAATTAGAGGTGGCGCGGGACCCGCGGCGCGGGACTACCACTCCCACCAGTGCTGACAGCTGAGGTCTCTTGCACCAGCTACTGGGAGTGTGGCTACCGGAGGGGCAGTAAAATTCGCTGAGGATTCTCAGCCCCAAGCTCTACAAACTTAGGGTCTGAGGGAATGGCAAACTGGAAGAGTGTGCCCAGTCATTCATGACAACAGGGCTCCCGGGAGCAGCAGACCTGGCGTGTACCCAGTATTGTGGTGAGCGGCACCCGTGAGAGGGGCCTGGCTAGAGGAAAAGTGGGGAAGTGACTAGACACAAGAGGACGCCCTAGGCACCCAGGATTGGAGACTTGCCCAGTCTGGGAGGAGGAGCTGCTGCACAGTGATTGGTTTCCGCGTATTGATAGGAGAAACTTGGCCTGGTGGTCACAGCGCCACCTACTGGAAGAGAAGTTAATCAAACTCTAAGACTGCATTTATTAGTTTTTTTTTGTTGTTGTTGTTGTTGTTTTTTTTTGTTGTTGTTGTTGTTTTTTAATTTTGATTTGGGGTTTTCTTTCATTTTCATTTTTCTTTCTTGTTTTTTTAATTTTTTTTTTTACAATTTTTTTTAAATCTTTTTTTCTTCCAATTTTAATTTTTTTTATTATTTAAAAAAAATTCTTTTTTTCTTTTTTTATTTCCTATTTTGTTTCTTCTTTTGTCTTTTCATTTCTTTTCAATTATCTTATCCCCCCTTCCTTGAATTCTACCTGCTTACTCTCATTCTCTTTAGTGACTTTTTCCCTTCCCTTCTAATACCTTTCCTCCCAAGCATCAAATAAATTTATAGGAGTAAACAGTAACTCAGCAGTCAAACAGAACAAGAAGTAACATGAGCAGCTTCAAAAAGCAAGGAAGAAAAGGAGTACAAACAATGCAGGACAGCCTAAATATTCAGGAGGACCTAGAGTCATCAGAAAAATGGTCTTATAAAGAACTCAAGGAATACCTTAGACAGATGGAATGGAACCTTAAAGAGGATATGAGACAGCAAATTCAAGCAGCGAAAGAACACATTGAAAATGTATTACACAAACAGATAAAAGAAGAAGTTAAGCACCTTTATCAGGAGATAGAGATTATAAAAAAGAATCAAACCATAATCTTAAAAATGAAGAAAACTATAAACCAAATTAAAAACTCAATTGAGAGTATCACTAACAGAGTGGAACAAGTAGAAGCCAGAACGTCAGATAATGAAGACAAATTATTTCATCTTGAAAAGAGTCTAGCCAACTCAGAAAGGCTGGTAAAAAATCATGAGAAAAACATGCAAGAGTTATGGGATAACATAAAAAAGCCAAACTTACGAGTCATCGGGATAGAAGAAGGTACAGAGATTCAAACCAAGGGAATGAGTAACCTGCTGAATGAAATAATTACAGAAAACTTTCCAGAAATAAAAAAGGAAACAGATATACAAATTGAAGATGCATACAGGACACCGAGCACACAAAATCACAGTAGACCAACGCCAAGACACATTGTTATGAAGATATCCAATATACAGAACAAAGAGAAAATATTAAAAGCTACAAGAGAAAGGAGACAGATTACATTCAGGGGTAAACCAATAAGGTTAACAACGGATTTTTCATCACAGACACTGAAAGCAAGAGGTCATGGAACAATGTATTTCAAACACTGAAAGACAATGGATGCCAACCAAGAATTCTGTATCCAGCAAAATTAAGCTTCAGGTATGACAACAAAATAAAAACCTTTCATGATAAACAAAAGTTAAAAGAATTTGCAGCCAGAAAACCAGCATTGCAAAGCATTTTGAGCAAAACACTACACGAGGAAGAAATGAAAAACAATAACCAAAACCATCAGAGGGAAGTGCCTCGGTAAAGACAGAGGGCGAGGGGAAAAATAATCATGGAGAAACAAACTAAATTTTTTTTTAAAAAAAAGGATTAATAATCAAACATGGATGGAAGTACAAACCATATATCAATACTAACTCTGAATGTTAATGGCTTAAACTCTCCAATAAAGCGACATAGGCTGATATCATGGATTAAAAAAACAAATCCAACAATATGCTGCCTCCAGGAGACACATCTGATTGGAAAAGATATACACAGGCTGAAGGTGAAAGGATGGGAAAAAATATACCACGCACACGGTCCTCGTAAGCAAGCAGGGGTGGCCATCCTCATATCGAATAAAATCGACTTCAAGACTAAGTTAATCAAAAGGGATAAAGAAGGACATTATATACTGCTAAAAGGAACCATTCACCAACAAGACATAACAATTATCAATATTTATGCACCAAATAATGGCGCTGCAAAATTCATAAAACAAATTCTCCTCAAGTTCAAGAATCAAATAGACCACAACACAATAATTATGGGTGACTTCAACACACCTCTCTCACCATTGGACAGATCCTCCAAACAAAAGTTGAATAAGGAAACTATAGAACTCAATACCACAATCAATAACCTAGACTTAACTGACATATATAGAATATATCAACCGTCATCAAATGGATATACTTTTTTCTGAGCAGCACATGGATCCTTCTCAAAAATAGACCATATATTATGCCACAGGGCAACCCTCAGTAAATATAAAGGGTTGGAGATAATACCATGCATTTTATCTGATCATAATGGAATGAAACTGGAAATCAATGATAAAAGAAGGAAGGAAAAATCCTACATCACATGGAAAATGAACTATATGTTACTGAATGATCAATGGGTTACAGAAGACATAAAGGAGGAAATCAAAAAATTCTTAGAGATAAATGAAAATACAGACACAACATATCGGAATCTATGGGACACAATGAAAGCAGTTTTAAGAGGAAAATTCATCGCCTGGTGGTCATTCCTCAAAAAAAGAAAAAACCAACAAATAAATGAGCTCACACTTCATCTCAAAGCCCTAGAAAAGGAAGAGCAAAACAACAGCAAATGTAGCAGAAGGCAAGAAATAAATAAAATCAGAGCGGAAATTAATGAAATTGAAACAAAAGAAACTATTGAAAAAATTAACAAAACTAAAAGTTGGTTCTTTGAAAAAATAAATAAGATCGACAGACCTTTAGCCATGCTAACAAAGAGAAGAAGAGAGAGAACTCAAATTACTAACATATGGGATGAAAAAGGCAATATCACAACAGATGCTACAGAAATACAGAAGACAATTAGAAATTATTTTGAAAACCTATATTCCAATAAAATAGAAGATAGTGAAATCATCGATAAATTTCTTAAGTCATATGATTTGCCCAGACTGAGTCAGGAGGATACACACAATTTTAACAGACCAATATCAATGGATGAAATTGAAGAAGCCATCAAAAGACTACCAACCAAGAAAAGCCCAGGACTGGATGGGTATACAGCGGAGTTTTACAAAACCTTTAAAGAAGAATTAATACCAATACGTTTCAAGTTATTTCAGGAAATAGAAAAAGAGGGAGCTCTTCCAAATTCATTCTATGAGGCCAACATCACCCTGATTCCAAAACCAGACAAAGACACCTCAAAGAAAGAAAACTACAGACCGATATCTCTAATGAACCTAGATGAAAAAATCCTCAATAAAATTCTGGCGAATCGAATACAAAAACACATCAAAAAAATTGTGCACCATGATCAAGTAGGATTCATCCCTGGTATGCAAGACTGGTTCAATATACGG